>NW_026126416.1:23680000-24880000 GCF_943737965.1 Phodopus roborovskii
ACTTGCCACTATTGTTTTGCTACAAGGACTTAGCATGAAGTTATATATACATTAGCCTCTCTCAGTCCTTGTCAGGGAAGCTTCTTTGTGTACTAGATGGCAGTTAATACAGAGACACAAACTGTTCAAAGTGAAGAAAATAAGGGTTCATGGAGTGCTCAGCCATAAATAACACAATCACATTGCATCCCCACCAAGGCTCATGGGACACAGTGAAGGAGGGGAAGAAAGGAAGATTAAAGAGACAAAATAGTACCTTCTGGACATGCCAGGACGATTGCTCTCATGAACTCACAGATCTGCAGTTGCCTCCACAAGACCTGTACAAGATCAAGCTGGTCAGCATTCCAGCATGAATGAGGGAGGAGTTCATTAGCCCCTACCCCTAGCTGAGAAGATACTGACAGTTGGTAGCTGCTATGGGAAGGAGTCAGTTTTCTTTAAAAGTGTGGCCCTTGGTGTGTTGGTGATGCTCCAGTGGATGACCCTGGACCCAAGTACATATGGGCAGCACAAATTAGATTCAGGAGGATCTTTAAAAAAAGTAAGAGATTAGATTGGTAGGGGTTGATCCTGGAAAAGCTGAAGGTGGAGGAGAGTGAAGAATAAATACAACCAAAATGCATTAAGCACATATGAAGTTCTCAAACGATAAATGAAAATATTATGTGAAAAAAGACTAGTCAGCTATAATTCTTCCTAAGTGCACCAAGGTAGTAGATGTAATATTTTTCATGGCTACACAACCACAATAGAGATGTCTTTAAGCCCTTGTTTCTCAGTGTCCCTCATGGCTAGTTCCAACACAATTCTGACTTTCTTGTTAATACTGGCAGATGCCCCAATAGTTCAACAGGACCCCAAATTTTCTCAAAGAACTTTCCAACTATTCAAGCCTGTCACACAAATAGTGGTCACCTGGATGGTTCCAAAGGAACCCTGAACTCAGAAAAGTCCCAAAAGGCAAGGCTAGTCACACAAATGGTGGTTGGCCAAATGGCTTAATGGAACCCAAACAACTCAAAAGACATCAACACTGACAAGAAAAGGGAGAACAATGCCGAGGTGCCGGGACTTACCAAGCATCAGATTCCAGAGTCTATAGATCTCAGGCACTCATTTCTCTGCATCACTAAGTAGAGACGAGTTGAAATGGAGAGAAAAATCTCCTGACATTAACTGACTTTGGAAGCTGCCGTGGGTCAGTTCCATCGTTTTTCTCCATCTGGTCCATTCAGGACTGACTTGCTGCAAACTTCTCTCTCTCTCTCTCTCTCTCTCTCTCTCTCTCTCTCTCTCTCTCTCTCTCTCTCTCTCTCTGTGTGTGTGTGTGTGTGTGTGTGCATGTCTTGATGATCCAAAACTGTTGAAAGTGTTTAGGGAGGGATGTGTGTGCATGCGGTTGGTTAAGTGTGTGTGGTGTGTAAACATGTGTGTGTGCACCTGTGCATGGTGCTCTGATCCTCCTCTACCTTATCCTTTTGAGACAGGGTCTCTCACTGAACTTAGTCTAGGCTGGCAGCCCAGATCCCCCTACCTCTTCACCCACATTGACTTTTATGTGTAAGGGGAGGATTTGAACTCAGGTCCTTTGCTCATAAAGCTAGTGATAGTGTATAGGTAGAAATCTCTCCAGCCCAACATTCTAAAATTATTGCTGGGAATTTTAGGGTCAAAGTTCAGGCTCTAGCAGCCTCAATAAGCTAAGTGTGGTTATTCATGCCCAATATACCAGTTAAAGAGATAAAAGTAATACTGAAAAGTCGAGATTTATCTATTCAGTGTGGTCACATTGGGAAGAGGATCAAAAAAGGAGGCCCAGTAAACTCCCAAATCTATCTTTGGAGCACTAACATAATGTTTAGGTATAAATAGAGGGCCAGAGGTGTCCAGAGCCAAGCAGTTCTGGTCCAGATGTAGTCTGGCTCACCACTGACCTCTCATTGTTTCAACTTTGCTCTGTCTGGTGTAGTAGTCTGAGGAGTGGTTGGATTCATGTGAATCTTTTGTTGTAGAGGAGGTAGGGTCCTCCTCTGGCTGCCACTGAGTTTTAGCTGTTCCCCACTTCAAGTACGAGATTCTCAGGAAGATATTAATTCGCTGGAGTCTATTGTTTCATTAGTCTGCTAATACAAATACAAGTATCTCTCTTTAAAATCTCTGGTCAGAATAGTTAGTTACACATCATGAAGTTTTGCCATTTATTTCTGGTGATTTCAGCATGAATTAATTGTAAGTTCTTGAGTTCACACATTTGCAAGTAAGAAAAAAAATAATAATCTCACCTGAGAAGAGCAAAGCAAAATTAACTACCATAAAGACATGTGTTCCATCCTTTCAGGCAACTTCCTTTGTCTTTTTCCCCTCTTAACACAAAGCTTTAGCTAATTAATATTTGATTTACACTATTGCAAATCCAACTTAATAGAAATAAACACTGCCTTGATAAGCAATCATACTGGAGGGGTAACCCGTATGGCATGTCATCAGAACAGTGAACACCACTGTTAGAGCTAAGGACGGTGAGTTCTACACTAATTTTCTACCATTGTGTGAGCAGAGGAAGTCAAATAAATGCACGAGAAGAGCAACCAATGTAACAGTGCAGCATCAACGGAATGCTTGAGGGTGTCACAAAACCCTTTATCAGCTGAAGCTTCTTGCATTATCTTGTTAGTTTATCTGTCCAATTAAAAGTATATATATATATAATTAGCCATCGGTGTCTGCTTACTAAACATCCAGCACCACTCACAGGACCTTGTAAACCAGCACAGTGCAGGGATCCAGTTGCATGGAGGTAACACTTTCACTGGACAACATGATCTGGGGCTATCATGAGGCTGTTGCTCTGCATCTGCTAACCCACATGCAAGAGCTCATTACGGGGTGTCTTGTGGTGCATTAGAGGGAGATGTCAGGGAAGTCTCTGTGAAAGCAGCATGTACTCACAAATTTTGGGGTGTGAAGTATGAGCAGGTTCTGAGGCTTGTTGGCAGAGTGCTCATCTCAGCCTTTCTTGATTAGCACTGAAGGTGGGGCACAAGAATCCCAGTGGACTCCTAGGGTGGTTGCTGCAATTTCAGGCCCTTAGAACATGAGACCCACACCAAGAATCTGAACCTGGGGCAAATACAGACTTCCCAAACCAGGAGATAGATGTTACTTGACAAAAACCAAGCAGACCAAGACACTCAGCTTACAAAACTCACAATGAAACTCATAGCCAGGTAACAACTATAGATCAGGTTTGGTTGCTGTTCATTTTTTGCTTTTTGCTTGTAGGTGTTTGCCTGCACGTAAAGCTATACACCATGTGTATGCACTACCTTTAGAGGCCAAAGGAGGGCATGACATGTGCCATGACTAGAGTTGCAGACCATTGTTAGCTGCCGAATGGGTGATGAGAATTTAACCTGAATCCTCTGGCTAGTGCTCCAAACTGCTGGGACATCTCTCCAACCCCAGGGCCATGTTTTTTTTTTTTTTTTTTTGTTTGTTTGTTTTTTTAATCTTTCAGCTCATTCCCTCCCTCACCATTCTAGGAGTCAGGGAGAGAAAAGAGAGTCAAGATTCATAGGCTATACTATTTCTGCTCACAGGGAATAGAAACAATTCATAACTGGAATTTTCCTCAAGGCAAATGCATTCTGTTATATTGTACTCTGTTAAGAGTAATTCCCTGAATCAGACAGGGGTTTATTCCTATTAGTCTCCACCACATGTGGCCTATAAACAAGATCTTGGAGATTTCTGTGTCTTCAGCTTTGTATGGGTGCCATTCTGTTATGGCATCTACAAGGGTCTTTCAGAGATTGAGATGCTGTGGCCATAACTGATATCTCCAATATGGTTTTGTTTTATTTGTTTCCAAAGGTCCATGTATTGGAAGTTTGATCCCTGGTATAATATACTGTGGGATGGTGAAGTTGTTAAGAGGTAGGGCTCTATGGGAGAGTGTAAGGTCACAGAGGCTGTGTCTGAGGGACTAGATCAGCTGCTGCAGGAGCAGGTCATTATAAAGTGAGAGCATCCCACATGTTTGGCCTCTTTGCCATATGCTGCTCTTCTGCGTATGATGTTATGTTATTATGCACCACAATAAGGTGCCCACCCAATATAAAATAGGCTATAAAAATCGCAAACCCGAAGTTCAAGATAGATGCCTGTAGTGGGAATTCCTTTCCCACACTGAAGCCTCACCCTAAGACCAGAAACTATTGGTGGAATCAAATTTTCACTAAAGATGCCTTTATGGAATTTCTGTCACTCTGTTCACAGCTCTGGTTTCTACAGTATGTCTGGGTCCATCCTGTGAGGGCACAGGCAAGCTTCCCTATCCCATTTCTCTTTATCTATTTGGCTTTAGGAGGGACTGGCTTTTATAATTTCATCCCACAGAGTAGCACTAGACCAAGCTGTAAGTATCACTGATAACAAGTAATTTTTGAGATAATCTGGTATAATTGTAGATGAGACCATGACAGAAATCCCAAGCAGAGACAATTTAACTACTTTAGGTTTCTTTGTCATTTCTGTCACAGGACAGACCCTCCACTGAAGTGTCCTTTGGCATTCTGAATTCTGTGCATGCTCTGTTCCTATAGTTCTCTCTTCCTTATGAGACATGCTCACTTGGAATGCTGGGATGGCAAGGCATTCATGGACACTGCTGGAGTGAGTAAAAGAAGTTGCTCTTCTGGAGAGTAGGTCAGCTTCAAAAGATAGGTGTATCTGAGTAAAATGACACTGGGTAGGCCCCAGTGCAATCACATTTGGTTTTTATACATACATATAAACTGGGGTTATATCTTGAGGTATGTGAAGACCTCTGTCTAGAAATAGTCTTAGAGGTCTCCTTGAAGAAACAGGTTATTTCAGAACATGTTGGAATTCTGGAGAGTAAGAGGAGAGAGCTTGTAAAATTGTATCATAGAATTCAAAAAGTAAGAGTATCTTGGTTACTCGCAGGAACCTGGAGGCATCTGTGGGTGGCTTCTGCCTGGGTGCTACCACAAGATTTTCAAAAGGCTCAAAGAAAGAGGCGCTTTAAGCTTCTGGTTATGGAGTCCTAACTCTGGACAGATGAATCACAGTACAGACTTGTAGTGTGGTAGAAACAGTGTGCCTTCCCAATGAGGAATCACTCTGCACAGGGATTAATGAAGGGAAAGCTCTCTAATGGTGCTTGTCCTGCTTGGGCTATAATGGTCAGAAAAGAGCCAGACTTGAATAAAAGATTTTCTAAGTTATATACACCCCAGGCTTGTGCATTCCACATATGGTGTCATTTTTCAATCTCCTTTTTCAGGTCATGACCCCAGGTTATACTCTGAACAATTTAAACAGACAGGAGACTGCAAGTCTGGCCACTTGGGCAGATGGGAGATTTACACAGCAAAGATATTGCTAGAGTTACTTCTTAAGTATATCAGTGCTATTCTTTTCAAATAGTTGTTGCCTGGGGTCAGTTTGCCATTTGG
Source organism: Phodopus roborovskii (assembly GCF_943737965.1). Taxonomy (NCBI): domain Eukaryota; kingdom Metazoa; phylum Chordata; class Mammalia; order Rodentia; family Cricetidae; genus Phodopus; species Phodopus roborovskii. The sequence goes on from NW_026126416.1 coordinate 23,685,484, forward strand.
ATTATACTTTTCTCTAGAGAACTGGGTGCCTTACGGCAGGCCAAGATTTTGCATTGGTGGTGACCCTGTGCTGCCCCCTCCCAGCTGCCTGTTGGAGGCGTGTTCTTTGGACCTAATGGCTGATGAATCCCAGTGAACAAACATTCATAGCACATCACAAATTTTCCTTATCTTTAGAAGGTCAAGTTAGCATACTACTTACCTTTGGAGTGTTTTGGAGGCAGATTCCCTTAGCTAAATTCCACTTGTGTGATGTAATGTCTCCTAAGTGAGTCCATTAAAACATCCTGTAACATTAATTCTATTAGTTTGAGTTTCTTCTACATCAGTAGCTTGACTATAGTTGGAAACAGAGTACTAGGACTAAATCGTTCCTGAATGGGTGGCCTGCTGCTAAAAACTGTTAAGGGTCTCCATTGTGCAAAGAACAACAGCTTCTTTTTCTGAACTCCACAATCACTCCCCCAGGTTGGTTGTGAAACCTTCATATAAAGTTTGAGTATCCTAAAGGGTTGAGGATAAGGGAGGGTGGATTGAGGATAATGACATCCTGGAGTGGAAGCCAAGCTCTCTGTTGAGCATGCTCTATCATGGTGCTATGGGCAGTCAGGAGAACTCAAGATGGCTGACTGACTGGGTATGGGTTACATTGGAAGAATTGGCAGAAACTGTGTCATAGGAAGCCTCATTCTTGTCTCTAGTTGGGAAACCCCAGTGAGGACAATTAATTCATATTTTTGGACTGATGTACCTCAAATGGTCCAGCTCTATGACCTCTGTGTCCTGCCATCAATCTGTGAACCTGGTGGCTCTATGCTGGGAGAGTGGACACTCTTGTAAACATAGTGGCACACAGTATGTAATGTCAATTGTCTCTACATGAGAATTCTGCAGAGAGACCTTAAGGTCATGATCTGGCAGTAAGGTGACAGAGAGACCTCAGGGTTATGACCTGGCAGGAAGGTGTTGGGATTTCAAGTGTGGTGAGGTTAAATCTCTGGAGTTCCTAAGAGAAGAGTGGAGGTTTCTGATTCTGTAAGCTGAGACTCCAACAGGAACCCCTTGAGTTTAAAGCAGCTGGTGAGGCATTTAAGCTGTCAGACCAACCAAGACAGCCACAGCTGCTGCCAGTGGACAGAGGCAAGGAGGAGAAGCCCCATGCCGCCAGGTCTAAAGACTGGAGAGATAAACAGCTGGGCCCTGACGTCTGGGTTAAACCTCCTGGTGGTGTTCCCTGTTTGTGCAACAGTGCTTTCCACTTCTCTAGATGTCTGCAGCCATCTGTTACTGTGCTTCCGAAAGAGACAAATCAGGTGGGACACAACAGCAGAGCAAGCAGCCAGGAGTTTAGTTAGGGAAACCAAGGAAATGTGAGAAACCTTTGTTTCTATCAAGCTAGCCCACCAAGGGCCAATATTCTATAAATCTTCTGGTCTTGTTTTATGACCATTTGGTAACCCCTAGGCATTCTTGAGACTTTCTACTATACCTTTTCCCTTTGTACCCATTACCTGATTGGGCCAGACTGTGAGGTGACACTCTTACCAATGGTGTCTCATCATAGCAATAGAAAAGTAATGACTATGGTCCTTAAGAGTAGTTGTGACAAGAGTGGCCAGGAATGGAGATATGCCATGCTTTCAGATGACATTTCCCGAGTGCTGTAGAATCTACACTAGTTCTCCATAGGAGGGGGATGGGGCAATTCGGTGGGATCAGAAAAGGATGAGTGAAAAGCTCTCTGTCCGTCATGTAGGTGAAAAGGCGAGTAAGCGAAGCTGGTTGAGGCGTGCTGTGAATACCAGTGAGAACTGGGGATTGGAAGGCCATACCAGGGAAGCTGCTGGGGCTGATGATGAATTACCAGTAATTTTGCGGCTTGCCACACCAGGGGCTCATCCATAGAGATGGAAAAGACAGGAGTTTGTACAAGCTCAGGACCTCACCAGTCCTCAAGGGGAGGAGGCCTCTTTTCTCATTGCCTTACTCACAGTCCAGGGACAGTCAGGGCATTTGTCCTTTTGAAAACTTGACCTGAGTCTGGGTTCCTGGGAGGAGGTTGTCCTTCCATCACAAAAGAGAGAGGGACACCCTACTTCCAGTGGTTACCCACCTTGCAGATAAGGGAGGACCAGATCCCTCCCCGTGGCACTCCCAGATGCAATGTCCTGGTGGACCACAATGATAGCCGGAAGGAATCCTTTCCCCTGAGAATAGCTTAATTTATTTAAACTGAATTTTTTTGACAGTTCTAATATTTTTCATCAGTATAAGATAGGCAAAACAAAACCCACTATAACACCATCCCCACCATGTTGATAGTCTTCTCTTCTTCAAACAGTGTCCTCCCCAGCCTTCTCTCCATCTAACAGTGTCCACTGACACACCCCTCCCCAAACCCCCCTTTAACAATGTGCACTAACCCCTTCTCCCCAGCCTTCTCTCCATCTAACAGTGTCCACTGACACACCCCTCCCCAAACCCCCCTTTAACAATGTGCACTAACCCCTCCTCCCCAGCCTTCTCTCCATCTAAGTGTCCACTACTCCACCCCTCTGCAACCCCTCTTTAACAGTATCCATCTCTCCCATCAGTATCTACTAACCCACCTCTCCCTAGCCGCCCCTCTGTCTAACGGTATCTATGAACCCGCTTCTCCCAGCCTTTTCTTCATCTAACAGTGCCGTCTAATCCACTCTCCCCAGCCCTCTCTCTAACAGTACCCACTAACCCACCCCTCTCCTGTCTTCTCTCCCAACACAATTTTGTTTTAAAAAATTAGTTTTGTTCTAAAAGAGATGGCAAATGACTCTTAGCAAGCTGAGGGCCTCTCACTGCTTAATCACTACCACCCATAAGTGTCCTATTATCCTTTTATATATCCTCCAGATAGGAATGATGTACACAAGAGGTTAATTCCATATTCCCATTTTGTATATAGAACTGTGTCTTGCTCGTGGATTTTAATACAAAAATTGAGAGACCAGCTAAATACAAATTGTTCTTTAATTAAAGAGAAATTCCAGACAGGTTGAGACATGATAGTCTAGGGTCCTTAATAAAGAAACAAACTAAATGAACCCCCCCAAATTTTTAGTGTCATTTACTTACTAGTATTCTCAAAAGGATAAAGCATCCTTTCTTTTAGTGTTAGGGCACACCTGAGGACTGGCAAGATCTACAAAGTTGGGTTAGAACAGACAGTTTACACTCTGGGGCACTGCTCGTGCAGACCACAGATAATTCCCAAGTCACTCTGCTTCCTAGCTGTAACAATGTTGGCTAGGTGCTGCTCACTGCTGGTGGTCATGGTTCTTATCCTTCCCACATTTCTACTTCTTTAGGATTTAGACAGCGTTGCTTTTGGCTATAAGGAGGAATGCTTAGATGTATGAATTTTATTGCCACTTAAAGGAGAGATTTTTGTCATTTAATAACTTAGGGGAAAATAGAGAGCTGAACTTTAAGTCTAGTAAACCGTCATTAGCAGAGGCTTACTTGATTTTTGAGGTGTGTGTGTGTGTGTGTGTGTGGGGCAACCTGTGAGAAGTCTTAGAATAAATACATTTTGCAACATTGGCAATGCACCCCAATAAACTAGCAAGTAAAAACATTGAGGTTGAATTTTACCACTGAATATACTGGCAAAGAAATCAGATAGGGTGGAAATGTGGACGAGACACTGCAGAGCCTTGGAGAGGCTCGATGCAAGGGAGAGAGTGTGATGAGCAGCATTGGACTAGAGTGAGTTTGGGAAGTCAGAAGTCATGTGGTTGTCTGTCTTTTTTATAGCAGAGCTACAGTAGCTCTATCTAATTGCTGGTGAAAAGGCCTCTCCTTGATCTCCTCGCCAAAGCTGTATACCATCACTCCCGTATTCCCAGTTCCTGTCACTGTAATATTGCATTATACATCTATCCCTCCGGCTTATTGCTTTTCTCAGTAGAACAAAGCTTCTTGAGGTAAGAATTTTTTATCCTACAACAATTAATGGTATTAGTAGCTGCTGAATAAATTTTTGTTTTGATTATTTTTTAAACAAGGTTTTGTGGAGCCTAGGCTGGCCATGAATTTGCTATGAAGTTGAAGATGGTTTTGAACTCCTGATCTTTTGGTTTCCATCTCTCAAGTGATGAGATTGTAAACATTTGCTACGTCTGGCTCAATTTTTATTTTCTTTTGCTTTTTGAGACAGGGTTTCTCTGTGTAGCCCTGGCTATCCTGGAACTTGTTCTGTAGACCAGGCTGGCCTCAAACTCACAGAGATCCACTTGTCTCTGCCTCCCAAGTGCTGGGACTAAGGACATGCACCACTACTCCCCAGCCAAATAAATATTTTTTAAAAATGCTTCAGCGAATTATGCATCTGGTGACGGGTAACCCGGGGACAACTAAACAGCTGAGTCAGAGGTACCTATCTATATTTTCATTTTGATTCTGCCAACTTTGGCATGCCAGTTCATCTTGCTAGGCCTCCATTTCTCTGTGTATAGGTTGATAGATATGGGGCAATGGAAATTGTCTTAGAATAGTGTGAAGAGGGCAAAGGTCTGAGGGGGTAGCATCCCCTTGCTAGGTCTGAGAAGCAACAAAGAGATCAGTGCAAACTGGAGACTGATGAGTGAACAGGATGCTGAAGGAGAGGATGTGGAGGAGAATATGGGCTGCATTTTTCCCATGAGTCCTGGGAAGTCAGAGGGAGGTAGACAGCAGGGTGAGCCATCCTCTGAGAAAATCCCAGTATATTTTAGGCCCTCCCTGGCTGCAGTGAGAGCAAGGTTAAGGCAAAGGAACCAATTAAAAGGACTCATTTAGAGTGGGGGGGGGCACGCCTTTAATCCCAGCACCTGGGAGACAGAGGCAGGCAGATCTCTGCGAGTTCTAGGCCAGCGTGGTCTACAGAGTGAGTTCCAGGATAGTCTCCAAGCTACAAAGAATCCCTGTCTCGAAAAACAAACAAACAAGACAAAAACCCAAACCAAACCAAACCAAAACAACAACAACAACGAAACCCCAAAGGATTCATTTAGTAATCCAAGTCAGAGATGCTGGAGGCTGGAACTAGTGGTGGTAGCTATGGAATAAATAACAATAGCTATATTCAAGATAATTTGAATGTGAGGTCCATACAACTTACTGACAGATTATGAAAGAGAAGGAAGGAATTAACTATGCTTCATGTTCTCATTACTTTATTATGTTTTTTTTCATTGTTTGTTTTGAGACAGATACCTGTGAGGCCCAGGTTAGTTTCCAATTCCTTGTGCACCCACCTCATTGCCTGAGTGCCAGGATTATGGGTATATGTTACCACGCCCCGTTTATGTGGTGCTGGAGATGGAACTTGGGCTTTGTCTGTCCTACACAAGCACTCCACCAAATGCAACATATTCCTAGCACCATTCCTTGCTTTCTTAACAAAACTTCTGGAATGGGGAAGTGGTTTGGAGGAAGAGTAATAAGGTTAAGAATTCAGTTCTCAACATGTAAAATTTAGTATATCTGCTGGACAGCAATTAACCAAGTGGTTTTATATAAAAGATCAAAAGCTAGGAAAAAACAAACAAGCAACCAAAAAAAAAAAAAAAAAAAAAAAAACAAGGTTAGAGGAATAAATTAGAAAGTCCTGGGCATATAGGCAATAATTAGAAGTCATGGAGGTGAATAAGATTAATTCATTAAAAAAAAACAATTATTGAGCCTTTTATGTTGAGCAGTGATCTAAGCAAATAAAATACTATATTTTAGTGGATCTTACATTCTAATGGGGTAATTAAATAACTTAAGAATATATACAGTAACCATCTCTTATCCCAGTTCAGTTACCTTTGGTCTATCTGTCTGAAACTATTAAATGGCAAATAAACATTTAAAATTCTAAGTCATGCACCATTGTGAGTAGCATGAGGAAATACCATTTTTTTTTTTTTTTTTTGCCATAACCACAAATCTTCTCTTTGTTTAGGTTTCCACACTGCATGTGTTGGCTCAGTGGTCATAGGGTCGGCTGACCTGCGTCCCAGTGCTTATGTTCAGGTAGTTCTTGGTTTGTTAATAGTCATAAAGCATTTGATTAGTGACGCCGGAAATTCAAAGGCACCCAAATATGCTTTCTTTAAATGAAAAAGTACAAGTTCACCACAAGTATACATATCTAGAAAAATATAGCATGTTCAGGGTTTGGTACTGTGACTCGGAGAAGGTATGGGGATCCTTGGAAGGTATACCCCTCCAATAATGAGGGGACTAAGGTTTAGCATGTCAGATAGCAATCAACATTAAAGAGAAAAACCAAAACAAGCTAAAGTGTAGGCGTTAGGTGCCTGGGCAGGATGCAATGTTGTTTTTATTTTAATTAGAAACAATGATCAGGGAAGTCCTCACCAGTACAGTGTTATTTCAGTGTAAATCATGAAGGTAAGGGCGTGAGCTTGTACACATTCCTGGGGGATAGGGAAGGGTCTAGTGTTCCTCGCAAAGGTGCAGGGGCAAGAACACTGGCTTCCTGGAGTGAGTTCTCGAGAGTGCTGACTTCAAGAACTGGGGTAGGCAGGAGGTTCCGGGGCAGCAGCGTGTGAAACAAGCCACCCCCGCGGAGACTAAAGTGGGTAGGATGGGGAGGTGTATGTCCAATGGGATCCAAGGCTTTCAGTTTGATGTTTGTCACTGTAGGTAGGAGGATTGGAAGCTCAAGACCAGCCTGGGCGACACAGTAAGTGTACGAAACAAAACAAAACGAGAGGGGGAACTCAATAAAATTAAAACGAAGAAAAAAAAAAAAAAAACCCACACAAACATCAAAAATCAAAACAAAACCAAAAGCCCAAACAAGCCGAAAGCTGATAACACTTTTCCACGCCCTAATCTGCTTCCAGGTACCGGAACTCCAGGGCGGAGTCTGGACCGGAAGTAGTCTCACTAGGGGCGGTGTTTTATAGGCTGCATTTCCGTTAGCGGCGGCGGGAATCGCGCTGCTAGCTGGCGACTAGGCCTCTGTGGAAGCGAATCCGGCGGGAATCTGAGACATCGGAGCCGCCACCATGGTAAGAAGGCACGGGCTGGCCGCAGGGAGCTCAGGGGTGCGGAGTGGGGCGGTGGCGACGGCGTCCGTGGGTTGGAGCCGCCCGTGGCCGACAAGGTCGGGGCCCAAGCCGCTTAATCCGGGCGCCAAAGGCCTGCACTTGCGGCTGGGCCCGGGTGGAGGGGAAGGCCGCACCGGGGACCGAGGCTGACGTGTGTGTGGGCGACGCTCCAAGCGGGTGTCCCGGTGCCACGGTGGTTACAGTTCCGGGGCCTCGGTGGCTGAAACTTGTGCCGGGTCGATGTGTGCCCGGGCTCCTGGAGCAGACGCGAGCCTCGGGCCGACTAGGGGACACCGGGCCAGACGGAGAAGTGGCGGAGGTCACTGCCGGAAACCCGAGTCTAGTGCGGAAGGAGCGGGAGGGTGGAGGAGAGTGTTTGCATTGCAGAGCGCGACCCTGCTACGCGTATTTTTACGTTGGGGCATGTCCGGCGCTGGGACTGCACCCTGAAGTCAGTTCTGTGTTGGTTCAGTTTCTGGCTCCGTTCAGGGCTAATGCTATTCACTGTGATAGTTCGGCTTTAGGCTAAAAGTAACGGCAGGGGGAGAGGCGGGACGCTTCCTCCAGTGGGCGGGTGCAGGAGCGCCCCGCTCCCCCGTGGGAGTGTGGGTTAGAAATCTGGAGAACTGAGCGAGCCAAATAGAAGGCAAGGAATTGTCAGGAAACTGGTTGCTGAAGTCTTTGCACCTTGCTTTACCCTCTTGGTAGTAAGACATCGCTGAAAGATTTTCCAGAGCCTTAATGGACTTAGGTTTAGAAAGGTCAGCCAGGAAAAGTGGCCAGTACTTGAAATGTGTTTGTAATTTCTGTGCATAGGAGGCAGGTCTTGGTTTTTGAGGCCAGTTTTGGCAACAGAGCAAATGCAATAAATACCTCTAATATCTCCAAAAATATTACTCTAGTTGAGTAGCTGAAGAAACCTAAGGTAGCGAAAATAGGTTATTGTTTTGAGAGCTGACTGAAACAAGCCCTTACTTAACCTTCAGCTTGGGTCGTCTATTTTATCAGTAAAAAGGAATGACAGTGAACTCAATTTTGAGGATTAAATTAAATAAATCCTTTTCAAGGGCCTAGCAACACAGGGAGTACCCAGTAAAATATTAGCTATTGGATCATTGGATTGATAAAGGCTGATCCTCTTAACAGAGCTCTTTGAAATGATGATGGTGATGATTATTTTTGGTTTTTCAGAGAGTTTCTCTGTATTCCTTTGGAGCCTATTCTGGAACTAGCTCTGTAGACCAGGCTGGCCTTGAACTCACAGATCCTCCTGCCTCTGCCTCCCGAGTGCTGGGACTAAAGGCGTGTGCCACCAATGCCTGGCTGAGATTATTATTTAGCAGAGAACACATAATCTGGTTTTCAGGTTAGGGCTGGGTAATGGTCACAGGGTCAGAGAAGGCTCTTGGGTAGTTAAAATTGACATAATATCTGTTAGACTTGGGAACTGATACGTTTCTGAGAGACTGCTATGGGTACTCTGTTCACTTAGGGGTGTGTATAGGCTCCTTTATTTTTGCAAAGCTACATTGGGAATAGTATATAAAATACTGTTTGCCTTAATTAAAAATTAAGGGTAACAATTTATATATTAGACTATTAAGTATTCAAACTAATTAGCACTCTGGCCCAGAAAAGTTACCCTACTCCTGTTCTTGCTTCAGAGCTGATTCACTTTCTGGTAATAAGCTTTTCCTGAAGTGGATTTTTAGTGCTTCCAGTTCTTAGTTTAGATGGATTTAGATGTTCGTAGCACTGAGTCTATATAGTGGTAGATGGCTTAATGTTCAGTAGGTCTAGTATGGGTGGATTTGATTAGTTTGTGGCCACTTCAAACTTTCCTGAGACAGTTACAACATAAAGTCAGTTATAGTCTTAGGGGGATTGCCTGTTTTAAGGACAGGAAAGTAGCACGTTAATGGGCAGAAGTCAAGGCTGAAAGTTGGGTGATAAGGGTCTCAGGAAAGGGCCTTGTTTGGAAGACAGCTGGAAATTGTTGAGAAAGTTGGAAATAGAAAATTAGGCTGTGGTGGAAGGCATGGGGGAGGGCCAGAAGAGTGTGAATCCAAAAGAACTGAGCCTGACTGATTCCCTGCTCCCTCTTGCAGACTGTGGGTAAGAGCAGCAAGATGCTGCAGCACATCGATTACAGGATGAGATGCATCCTGCAAGATGGCCGCATCTTCATCGGGACCTTCAAAGCTTTTGACAAGCATATGAATTTGATCCTCTGTGATTGTGATGAATTCCGGAAGATCAAGTAAGGCGAGAGCTGTTGGGAGGGAGAAGGATCTGGGATGTACTGGATGGATGAGATGGGTGGGCCAAGTGTGGAATGGCTGTTCAGCTGGGTGCTCTTGTTTGCTCCCTGCTTTTGAAGGGAGAAACTTAAATGGGAACATTAGCTGCTAAGGAATCTATTCTCTTCCTTAATCCGGAAAACCTTGCTCTCTAATTCTGGCAGAGTGGAAGTTGGTGAGGAGGGCTGTAGGCTTTTAATTTCTCTGAATTTGCATGCCCCTGGTTACTGGGGTAAAGGGCTCTCATGTTCTCCCCACAGGTGTGTGAGGGGGGAGAGCTTGATTTTCTGGCCTCATTACCTATTTGTAAAGCTGTAGCCTACAGGGCTCTCCTATTGCAGCCTGGTCTGAAACTGCTTTAAGAAGCCTCTGACCCTCTTCAGGGTAAGTGCTCTGTTCCCCATGTGGGTTTGGGGCCAGTCATTTTTGTTGGCATTTTCCAAAAAAATTGGAGATGTTTTCTCATCTCATTTGCTGCAATTCTGTAAGTTTATTAGCTAACTCCTTCCAGAACCATTAAGCAGTGTGGTCTTTTTCAGTCCTGATTTATTATGTATTCAAGACATCTTGAGACTCAACATGTCATATGTTGAGTGTGGTCATATGCACTCTCTGACATGCAGCATTTGTATTATGTACTGATTGAATTCCCCTAAATTCTTTTGAGAACCTTTTGTGTGGCCCAAGGTCACATATAGAATAAAAATGTAGAGATGCCTGAGTGGTAGTGTTAGAGTAGGGAGTAGATCTATGGAATTTCCATTTTAAAAATGAAACATTTTCTAATTAAAAACAAAGTGTTGGTAAATATTTTTTCAAATAAAATTAATGAGAAAAAAATTTATACCTTTTTTTTTTTTCTTCACCATGAAAGGCAAATACAGGCTTATTTAACAAGACAGTATGAACTAAAAAAAGAAAAAAAAGTTAAGCTTTTTAAAAATCAAGATATTATTTCTTTACTTTAAAGGCTTTGAGCCTGGTGGTGGTAGCATACCCATTTAATCCCAGGACTTGGGAGGCAGAGGCAGGTGGATCTCTGAGTTCCAGGACAGCCAGGACTGTTAAACAGAGAGACCCTGTTTCAAAAAAGACTAGCTTTGGCTTCCTGTTTCCATATTGCAGCTACTTTTCCTAGTTTATATTTTCATTTCATTCACCTTTTCCAGTTGTTGGTGTTTGGGGTTGGTTCTAGTTTGAGATTACCCATGAGAAATGTCTATGTGGCTCTTGTAAAAATCCAACTACTTTGTATGTGAAATTTCCTATCTTTTCCTCTATCCCTTCTGCTTCTCATGTAAGGTGAAGGGTGGATTGTAGCTTGAAGTTGAATTGTTCCTGGTAGGACATTGCGTGGATGTGGAGTGGATGGTATGCACTTTTGCTGAGGTATTGTTTAGCCAGCTCTTGTCTATGAAGTTTTAAGCTGAAGACAGGGAACAAGGTAATGTCAAAGAAAACCAGGAAAGGCATTTTCGGTTGACTATGTATCTTTGATAGGGCTGGACTTTATTGCTGCTTGTACTGTGTTCTGGTCTGTGCATCTTCTTGGCTTGGTAGAAAATAGCCTACCATCTATCACTTAGCCTGGGATACTGTCCAGAGACCTGTTTTAGAAAGTTTATATACTTTTTGTCAGGTGATAGAATATAAAGCAAACCTTGGTGGTTCCTAGTTGGGTAAACCAAAATGTTCCCTACCTTCTAATACTTTGTAATCTAAAAATTTAATTTTAGGCCAAAGAACTCCAAACAAGCAGAAAGGGAAGAGAAGCGAGTTCTCGGTCTGGTGTTGCTTCGAGGGGAGAACCTGGTCTCCATGACAGTAGAAGGACCTCCTCCCAAAGACGTAAGTCCCTCCTGAAACCTATAGAAGGGAGGCCCTCATGGGAGCAAGGTCTTTTAGGTACTCTGGCTGTGCACTCCTTTACAGATAGTAAATGAGTGGAGAGAGCTAGAAATTGTGACTTTAATCTTCTCAGTGGATCCCAGTCAGCAGGGGAGCCACTTGAGGCCATTTGGTCACTTATTAAAAATTAACAGCTATAGATTTATGTAACAACAAATACTGAAAAAGGAGGGTTTGGATGATGGAAAATGGAAAGGAAAATTAATTATCTCAAAAAGAAATAATTTTAAATAAATAGTAGCTCCTGCTAGGTGTGGTGATACAGTTTTTTCATGATAATATTTTTTATTTAAATTTGAAACAAGCTTGTTTTACATGTCAGTGCCAGTTCCCTACCCTCCCCTCCTCCCCTGTATCCCCCCCAGCCCATCCCCTTTCTGCTCCCCAGGGAGGGTGAGGCCTTCCATGGGGGATCTTCAAAGTCTGTCATATCGTTTGGAGCAGGGCCTAGGCCCTCATGGTACCCAATTTTAATCCCAGCAGAGGCAAGTGAATCTGAGTTCAGGGCTACATAGTAAGATCCCATCTCAGAGAAACAAAAACAGCTCCAAATCATAGAATTTATGGATGCTTTTTTTGATAGTTACAGAGTAGTATTTATTGATTGTTTTATTTAATTATTTTAGTTTGCTTCTGAAAAATTATTCTCACCTTATGGACGAAATAAACTTGTTTAGTAGCGTGCCTAAGATGTCACAGCTAGTAAATGGCAACCCTGACATTTGATTCCAATGATCTTGGTTCTATAAACACCAATGTATGTTTATAAATAGAGCTGTCTAGAAAGAACCTGACTAAATTTGTTTTCCCTTTTTATTTTAAGACATTGTTAATCAGGAGAATATTCTTAGCCTGCATTTATTTATGCATATGTCTGTTTTAATTTTTGCAGTGCTTTGTTTAGACCCAGGGCATTGTGTGTATTGGGCAAGCCCTCTGCCACTGAGCTGCCTCTTCAGCTCTCCTTGTTGATTTTCACCCACACACATGCTTCTTTGTAACACGGCAAACAGTTTGTTCTGCCTTTTCAGTCTGTAAACATCCTTCAGTTATCCTCTTGATTTAGTCCTGCTGATGATAGCCTCTCAGCTGAGTAGACAGTAGTTTATCTCATTATTTTGAATTGTACGGCCCTTTTCTGTTGTAAATATGTATCAAATATTATTTAACTGCTGTCACTTAGCAAGGGAGAATCAGAGCCAATGGATCTCATGTCTATTGAAAGGTCAAGTGCTATTTTATTTTAATAGGAGGTATTGAGTGATATGCTCCTTTAGATTTAAGTTTTAGTCCCTTTAAGGGTTGATAGGCAGGTTCTTGGTCTTGTCTGGAAGGAGAATGGTGTTAGTATGTATGCTAGTGTATATAGTTAGTACTGTTTAGGTGCCTTATAAATCCAGTAGGCTCTTAGCAATGCTCTTTATTAGGTCAGTCAGGTGCTTTTACATAATTAAACACATCCTTACATTGTTAAACAAATTCAGCATAAACAAAAGTAACACCTTTAGCATAAACAAATGTAATGCATCTTTCCCTAGTTAAAATAATCTATAACTTCTTTTTTTTTTTTTTTTAATCCTTTCAGACTGGCATTGCACGAGTGCCACTTGCTGGAGCTGCTGGTGGGCCAGGTATCGGCAGGGCTGCTGGCAGAGGAATCCCAGCTGGTGTCCCCATGCCCCAGGCCCCTGCAGGACTTGCTGGGCCAGTCCGAGGAGTTGGAGGCCCATCACAGCAGGTGAGGCACTGGGGGAGTGCTACCAGTTTCTGGTAGCTAAAAGGATAGGGGAGAGTCCACAGCCTGAGGAAGACTCCAGATTCGCCAGTCTCATAATGAGTTGTCAGGCTCTCAGTGTGTGTCTGAAGAAATATTTGTACAAAAGGTGTTCCAGCCAACTGAGTTTAGCAAAATGTTCCTGCGACAGTAAGTGTACTTTTTCCGTGTCACCGGTCTTAACCATAGGTGCTTTTTCCAGTTTGGATTGGGAGCCCTTAATATTAATATTAACGTCAGGCTAAGAGGCTGTAAACTGGGCATTCAGGCTTCCTTTCCTGATAGTTTGCTTTTACATGGGGAGTCTGATGGCATGAGTTGTAGTGTTAGGAGACTTCAGGCTCAGGCTGTTGTGAGTAGTTTTTCCTGCAGGCCTGGTCCCATAGCTGTGCCAGCCCCAAATAACACAGAGATAACTCTATTTGATATAATTCTGTTGGCCTGTTATTAGCATTTCTTATTGGCTAGCTCTGTCTTAAATATTAACCCATTTCTATTATTAATCTAAGTATTTCCACCACGTCGTCTTATCTTACTAGAGGGAGGGGCTGGCATTCTGCTCTCCTCATCCTACATCTTTAATCTCCCTACTACTTCCCGCATCCTCCTTGTCTCCTAGTCCCGCCTATCTTGCTTTCCTATTGGCCAACAGTGCTTTATTCATTAACCAGTAAGAAAAGCATTTACAGAATGACATCTCCCATCAGGCAACTGGAGAGAAGGGTGGGAAGATGGATGTGCTGACCTTTGTTTTGTTTAATTTATCATTTTAGGTGATGACTCCACAAGGAAGAGGCACTGTCGCAGCTGCTGCAGCTGCAGCCACAGCCAGTATTGCAGGAGCCCCAACTCAGTACCCACCTGGTCGTGGAGGTCCTCCTCCACCTATGGGCCGAGGGGCGCCACCTCCAGGTAAATATCCTCAGAGGAAACCAGCACTGAATACTACAAAATGCCTTAGCTGGATTCATGATGAAGTAGATCCTTGACTGAGCCTAATGATGAGTTTGTGTAATTAAGCAGGATTACTCTGAGATCCAGCCTGGCTGACAGAGTTGGGAACCAGCTGGACAAGAGCCATTAGGAGCCCCATCTGACTCAAGGGCCCATTTGCTTGTAGAGGCTGAGAGGATAGACTGGGCTATTTGACTTGATACACAGTTTTGTTTGTTTCCGCCCAGCTTTTAAGAGGTCTCTTGGGCTTTTTTCCTTCAGGTATGATGGGCCCACCTCCTGGCATGAGGCCTCCTATGGGTCCTCCAATGGGGATCCCTCCTGGCCGAGGAACTCCAATGGGAATGCCCCCTCCTGGGATGCGTCCTCCTCCTCCAGGGATGCGAGGTAAGTGCCTACAAAAGTGACTTTTGCTTTAGACCAGATCTGTTTTTGGGCCTCAAATTTAGGGAAGTAAGCTCTTGGAGGATAGCTGTGTCCATAAAGTAGAGAGGAGGAGGGAGTGAGAACAGGTTGTCCTTGCCTCCCTAGTGGAACAGAGGTGTGTTCAGTGTCCAACAGCTCTGGATGTAAGATGAGCGTCTCTGAGATCACAGTAGAGACTGTCTGCACTTAACTAATTAAGAGAGTCTCTTGCTGGGTATAGTGGCTCATGCCTTTAATCCTAGCATTCCAGAGGCAGGTGGATCTCTTTGTTTGAGGACCGCCAGGTCTACACACTGAGTCTCTGTCAAAACAAACAGAAAGCCCAGAGAGCATCCTGACTACCAGCTCTGTGTTCTTCCCATGAAGTCATAACAGGTCTTAAGATAAATAATGTTAGGTTTCATGACCATTTTAGTTCTTTCTCTGGTTTTGCATTTGTGTTTTTTATGGACATAGCCCAGTCAACCCACCCCTGTAGTCACTTGATAGCTACCTGCAGAGTATGGGAAGTGTGGAGGGCTTGAGTTCAGATCAGGTTCTGACTAAACTTTCTCTTGCTTCAGGTCTGCTTTGATCCTCCTCCCACAGCATTATGGCAGTAACTCCACTGAGGTGTGGGCCCTATTCCCCAGGGCCAACTTAGCACAGACCTGTTGTTTGTTAATGCTGTTCATGGAGTCTCCATGGATCGTCTGGTTTTCCTTTCAGGGCCTCCTCCCTGGGGAATGTGCCCTGCAAGGCCCTAGGCTCATCTTGGTCCTCCTCAGCTCCTTGCCTGTTTCCCAAAAGGCTGTACATAGTCCTTCCCCCCCCCCCCCCGTGCCCTGGTTTATAATAAACTCCCAAGAGATTGTTCATACATGCAGTAGATATATCCGTTTGTCTTTAGAAAAGCCTATGATGAGTGCCTAATAGTTAAAGAATTACCTTGGAAAAACTAACCCAACTCTTAGCTGCTTCCCTATAATATTTTATTGTTGTTTGGATTAAGAAAATTGCAAAACTGAACTATGAGTCTTTATCCATCAAATGTAAAGGTCACTTTGAGGAAATAAACGTTCATGTGTGTTAAGTGTTAGTATCACTTGCAAAGGCAGATCTTTATGAAGCAAGCACTATTAAGGTGGGATGGGGGTACTACTGTTAGAACTTAGTCTCAGGGTCACACATATACATACCTAACTTAAATGGATTGCCATGATTTTTTCTACCCACTTTGTTTAGATGGTGAGATAGCAAGACTAGTGATGAACCATGGAAGTGATGGGGTTTTTTTGGCATGCAGTGGTAGTTCCAGAAAATCACATTAGCAGAGGTAAAGGGTCAGGGTTATCTCAATAACACAGAGGTGATTAAATCCATTATCCTTCCATGAGCAAACTGGGAACAGAAGGGAATTCTAAATAGGAGTCCCTCAGCTAGGGCCTGGTGGCACAGTGGGCTGTAGCTTAGTGAGGGAATATTTGCCCAGTATCTGCAAAGCTGGATTAAATCTTCAGCACTGTGAGAAGATGAGAGGAGTGGCTGTACAGCCAGCAGCATAACAAGTTCCTGCATTCACTGTCGTTCCTTCCTCTTGTTGCAAGCTGAGGCTGTGGCAGTTGGGAAGAAAACATTGTTAGTAAATATATGCAAGTGATGGGATCATGTGTCCAGGAAGTTGCAAGTCATTCATAAGCCCAAAAAGTAGTGAATGAA
Source organism: Phodopus roborovskii (assembly GCF_943737965.1). NCBI lineage: Eukaryota > Metazoa > Chordata > Mammalia > Rodentia > Cricetidae > Phodopus > Phodopus roborovskii. The sequence goes on from NW_026126416.1 coordinate 23,701,626, forward strand.
TTCAGCAAAATTGTAGGTTGGAAGCCGATATAACTATACCAGTGTCAGTCTGAAAAGGAAATTGAGTTTGTTTGGGATATAGTACATTAAAGTTCTCTCAAACAGAATTTGTGTGTGTTTTTGTGTACATATGTATGGATTTATTAGAATGGCTTACATACAGGCTGTGGTCCAACTAGCTAATAATGGCTGTCTAACATTGGGAAGTCAGAGGATCCAGAAGGTTAGTCCACAAGGCTAAGTTTTTAGTATTTGCTGGAGTCCTGAAGAATTAGGCTCTAATGCCAGTGAAGGAATGGACTTGCCAGCAAGTCCAAGCAAAGAGCAAACTTTGTTCTTTCATAGCCATATCAGCTGCCAGCAGAAGGTGTGTTCTAGATTAAAAGTGGGTCTTTCCACTTCAAATGATTTAATGAAGAAAAATCAGCCAGATGCTGTGATGCACGCCTTTAATCCTAGCACTTGGGAGGCAGGTGGATCTGAGTTCAAGGCTAGACTAGTCTGCAAATCAAGTTCCAGGATGGAGAAGACTATTTTTTTTTAATACAGAGAAACCCTGTCATCCCAGCTGATTTGGTTTTAGTTGATTTAGATGTAGACAAGTTGACAACAAAGGATAGACATTACAAGAGGATAGGAATCAAAGGCCTATGGTTTCACTCTAAAAATGAGAAATTAAAGGCAATGAGGAAAGATGGGTTGGAACATGATATTAAGCTCATTGTACCACATAAATGAATTCAGTACTCTTAATTCTATTTAGAAGAAACATGCTGATTTTGTATGTTGTCCTGAGTAGCCAGAACCTTGAAAGTACGATGTTTAAGCTGTCAAAGCAATGAGAGTTCATTAGTGGCATCTAGGCACAAACCTGTGAGAATGGGGTTGAGAGAAGCCCCTGACATAAAGTTGAGAGTCATTAAGGAGTATCTGAAAACCAGTAATGCTGAGACAGGAAGAGCCACACACCTCTACTCACTCCCATTACTCAACAATTTAGAAAAGTTATTAAATATAGACCAATGAGAAGGAAGTAGTCATTATCACTATTACGATGGTGGATTTTAGATTTGACACTGACGACAAGCAACATCTGAATTGTGAAGCAGTAGACGGTAGAACAACTGTTGAAAGAAAGTGGAGTCAAGTATTCAATGCTTGTCGTTTGCATTTTGGTTGCTTTTTTTTTTGTTTGCCTTGTATGTAATTAAATTTTTTTTTTTCCTGTTTTAAAGATAGATGAGTATTTTGGCTGTGTGTACCTAAGTGCATTCTTGCCTGCTCAGGGTCCTCAGGCCAGGAGAAGGTGACAAATCATGTTGTAAGTCACCATGTGGATGCTAAGAATGGAGCCCAACTCCTGTGCGAGAGCAGCCAGTACTGTAACGATTGTGCCATCTCTTTAGCCCAGCCCCTTCAATTATTTAAATTTAGTGTGTATATGATAAAGTGTATGGACCATGTTCTGCACATGGAAGTCAGAGGACAACTCAGGGAGTCCGTTTCACTCTTTGTGGGTCTCAGAGAACAAAGGGTCACCACAAAAGCGCTTTTACCTGTTGAACCATCTTAACAGCCTATAAAGAAAAAAAAATGTGTCCTGGGGATTGAGTCTGAGGACATTGACCATACTGGGCAATTGTCTAAGTTGCCCACTTTGGCTTTGAACTTACTCAAATCCAGACAGCCCTTAAATTTAGTCTCCCTTGCTACTTCTGAGTAGTTGGGATTACAGGCTTTTGCTATCAAAAACATCTTCAAATCTTTAAAAATAATGATGAACATATCTCTATTGATCCTTCTCTGTGATTAGATGGTTAAACTTCACTAGTGTGATGGTTGTATTTTGCATAAATATTTTATATTTAGCTAATTAAAATTTCTGAATTAAAGGATGTAAACATTTTATCAAGAAAGTTGATTAAAGTTAATTATCCTGAAAGTTTGAGTCTACTTGCCCTGTTACAAATTAGACACACTTAACAGTTGATCCTAAGAATTGGTAATTATCAAGAAGAAAAAAAATCTGACAATTGAAAGATGGTATACCATTTAAATATGTATTGTTCTTATCTCATAGTGTGAAACTACATTATTACTGTGCAGAGGAAGTATTTCATCTATTATTGTGGAAACAATCACTGGACCAATGCGCATCTTCATAATGGTGGGAAGTGGGTAGACACATTTGGTCATTTCCTCCCACTTTGGGAATTCATACCCCTGATTTTTCTCGATGACCACAAATCAGTAATGAATTAGATTGGGTGGAAATACTTCAGATTTTCCAAGTTTTTAGGCACAGTGTTTATGATTTAAAGGCAAAAGGGGCCATGTATCAATAATCACTGTCTAAGGAACTGGCCAGGAAAACCTATATATGAGAAGATCATCTGCTTTGAGAGGAACAAGAATGAAAGAGAAAATATACTGAATATCATTTGGAGCCTTGTAAGTATGTCCATCACCTAGATTTGAAAATCATATATATTCAAAATGATGAACTTGGCAAGGTTCAGATCCACCAGGAGGCAGCATCGCTCTGTGCAGGAGGACTGGGATGGCATGTGTGGGCTCTCACATCTGGACACTAGGACTGAGTCTTTATCTGTCTTCCGCTTTTCTCTCTTCCCTCCCTTCCCTTAAGCATTTCCCCCCCTTATGAGTGAAATCTGTAGCTGCGGACTTAGCTGCAGAGTTTGGTTTTCTTGTGCTTGTTGTACCTTTGTCTCTTTCTGTTTAGTAAACGAGTGTTCAGCTGGGTGTCAAAGGAAAAACACCCATTGCCAGAATTCCTTGCTAAGGGCTGTGAACATTGCTGGTTGCCTCACTTAAGTTGGATCAGAATGCATTAACTGACAGGCTCAGAGTCAATCTTAGGTGGGGATTTTTAGTAAAGTTGAGTATAACACATAGCCTATGATTTAGCATCTCAATACTAAAACATAGACCCAATAGAAATGTGACATTCACAAAAAGACATGAGTACATGTCAGCATTAAATTAGACAACTTGTATATTTGTATAGTGGAGCATGTCACACCAAAGGAAATGTACAGTGATCTGCAGTAACACATGGCAGTTTGAATTTTCTATACAAGTTGTTAAGTAACATGTCAAAGTCCAAACTCAAAACATTGAAACAATGTAATTCCATTCACAAAGTATAAGAACTAACAAATTGAGGATCCTTGACACTGGTGGGTCACATAGGCAGCACAGGTAGGGTGCTGGTTCCCCCAGGTGTGTGTGTGTGTGTGTGTGTGTGTGTGTGTGTCTGTGTGTGTGAGTGTGTTAGTCTGACAATTTAGTGAGCTGTATTTTGGTTGGTTGGTTTGCTATGTAGCTCAGGCTGGCCTTAAACTCGTGATCTTCCTGCTCTAGCCTCCTGAGTGCTGCATATTCGTTTTTTTAAAATTTATTTTATATAACAAAGTCCATTTAAATGAAAACAAACATAGACAATATTTGGGAATTTGGGCGTTGTTCTTTCCAAACTACTCCCTGCTGATAAGGGGAGTGCTGCATATTCTTGACATGAATAAATTTCTGTATGTGCATCTGCCCTGTAAGGATGGAAGGGCAAAACAGCCCAGAGCTCTTGAAGGCACTGTAAAGTGGCATGTGAAGTGCGGTATTGTCCAGATGACATTGGCTGGTATTTGTCCTCTCTTGCGATTTGCTTCTAATATCAAATAATTGATTTATTCATCCGTATTTTTTGGACACCAACTGTGTGAGTTAGACACCATTCTTTTCTAGTCAGCTCTGCTGGGTATATAAGAGTGAACAAGGTAGAATTCCCTGTACCCGAGGAACTTGCATTTCAGAAGGGAAGGGTAGGAAAATAAATGGGTATGTAAATGAATGATGCTGAGTGGTGATAACTGCTGGTGGTAGAGATGGCCCATGTCTGGAGTATGGTTCTGTTTCTTTAGAGTGATTAGAAAAGGCCCTCTTCATAAAAAGAAAACCAAGTTGAACAGAAGCCCATAGGAAGCAAGGGAACAGGTCATGTGGGTATGTGCGAGCGGAGAGAGCCTTCCATATAGTGTCAGTGCTGCTTGAGAATGTATTTGGTTTTTCATAAAACACCAGGAAGGTTTCCTGTCAGCTCCATCTCCATGCACTGTTATGTATTTGTGGTCAGGGGCAGCTGTTCAGGTTTGTCAGTAGAGGGTGCTGGAGAGACATTGTCAAGCAAGGCTTTCTCTTGAAGCTTGATTTCTCTAGCACCAAGATTCAGCAGAAAAAATGGCTTTTGTAATGCATGGTGGACACTGGTACTTAGCAGCTTCCTTTGGCATTCTCGGGTGGTGGTGTCACATGGTAGTTCCTCAGCAATGCTTTCCCCTGGCAGATTTACTGCAAGTTCTGGTAAGATGATACCTCAGTAGCTTCTCTGCTGAGCCACAGCCTCCTTATTCAACAAGGCCTGGCCCTCAGGCTTGTTAGGGTAGACAGGGAATATGACCTTCCTTGGACAGTCTGTCTCAGCTATAGAAGTGGTAGTTGCTCTAAAAATTTGTACCTCTGCTCTTTGATGCTCTCCATTTCTTACTAACAAATCACTACAGATCTTCTGCCTTCCAAGGAGACCTGACTGATGGAGACACGCAGTTCCACAGGAGTAAAATGATAATGCAAGATGAATTTAGAGGAGCCAGGGAACCCTGAAGGACATTTGCTTTCACTGTGTGGGATGGGATGCCCATAGAGGTAAAGATTTCTGGAGGAAGGATGGGGAGGGGGCAGGCTGAGGAACACAATTAGACTGGTGAGGGCATTGCAGAATTCCCAGCAAGGTGACAGCATGGGTCAGGGTGGAGTTGGTGATGGTGGGAAGCATATTCTGGGTGTTTGTTGAAGAGAAAATATACAGACACCATTTACAGTTGGGTTTAATGAGGTGAAAATGAAATAATAGAGTTTCCATTTGTATTCAGATGGGACAGGAATCTGGGATTAAGTTTTGGATATGTGTGTGTGTGTGTGTGTGTGTGTGTGTGTGTGTGTGTGTGTGTGTATGTGTATACAAACACATGTTAAGTGGCTATAACTTAAAATGGGTTGATGTAGGAGTTTTGGATTTTTACTATTGTATAATAGCCATGTGTTTATTTATAAATGGTTCTTCAGACTTTGAATTTTGACTTGTTCCTAGTCTAGTGGTAAGCTGTGTGGAGTGTTGGCAGCAGCTGTGAGCTACAGTCTCCAGCTATGCCATCACTAAGACAAATGGTCACACATGGCACTGCTCTGTGCTGCATGTCTGTGCTTTGTAGGTTAGGGCATTAACTATATTTTTAACTTATGAAAAGAACTGAAGGAAAGTTGGAATAATTCCAACAGATTTAAAAGTGAGTGTTCCTGGGTTGAGAGTATCACCTCCTGATATTTTTGCAGTGAGTTTCTTGGGTTGTACTTGTCATGCAAGTAGAGGATCATTGGCTGACATTTGACATAGGAGACCAGGAGCATTCATTTAAGGAAACCACTTGACTGATAAAAACAATGAAAATTCAGGGAATTTTAGGCCAGAGCTGCAGTTGCCTGTGCACACTGAACATGGGCTATGAGGAGAGCAGGCCACAGTACACTATGCTGAGTTGTTAAGACACAACTAGAGAAGCTGACATCCCAGCTAGCTTAAGGTTTCTGTGCTGGCTGGGGCAACCAGATAGACCAGTCATCTATCTCAAAGAGCTGGAAGAAGAAAGCCGAAGAAGTCTTGGTGACAAATGGGGCCTCATCCAGCTCTTCCAGTGAGATGCTGTACTAGCCCAGAGACCTTGATCAAGTAGACTACTATGGGGTCTTAAAAGCTTGAAGGAAAGATATCTGCTTGGAAACTCCTTTGAATATGTTCTTGAAACTTAGCAAAGGCTATATTTACTGACCCTGTTCATTTATATGCTTGCCTATATAAGTTATTACTGTGAGCACATTTGTCAAAGCAACAGAAAGATGATTGGCAACAGTACATAAATCTTTGAATGGCCTGAAATTTTAGATTTAGCAGACAAAAACTTCAGTTATGAACGTGTTGTCTTGTCAAAACTATAGTACCCAACAATAGCAACACATTCTTCTAAAGGACACATGGGACATTCTTGAGAATAGATCATTCTAGCCAGTAAAATAAGTCCCAATTACTTTTAAAAATTAAACCTGCTGTTTTGAAATGACTATATATTCACATGCAATTGAAAAACAAACAAAAGACAGTACAGGGAGAGATCCCCTGTATCCTTCAGGAATGTTGGCCCAGTACTAACGTTTTGAAAAGCTGCAGGGCAATATTATAACTAGGATGTTATACTTGATATGGTCATGGCAGAATGGTCCATCCCATGAGGTTCCTTGTGTTGCTTTTTCCTTATAGCCATCCTCACTGTTACCATATCCTACACTTTGGGCAACCTAGAAATCTGTTCTGTTTTCCTATTATTTTCTAATTTTAAGACTGTTTTAAGTGGAATCATAAAAGATGGACATTTTAGAATTTATTTAGGCAGGGCCTCAAGTACCCAAGGTGGCCTTAAACTTACTATATAGCCAAGCGTGATCTTACACTTCTCATTTCCCAAGTGCTAGGATTATAAGCATGCATCACCACACCCAGTTTATGCAGGGCTAGAGAGTAAACCTAGGGATTTGTGCATGCTAGGTAGTACTTTACCAACTGAGTGACAGCACCAGTCCCAAGGTTGTCTTTTAAAACAGAAATTAACATAATTCTATGACATTCTTCCAGGTGTTATTGATGACAATGGTTCTTTATTTTCAAGGCTGAGTAGTATTTCACAGCATGGGTATATTGCAAGGTGTTTAAATACTTGCCAGTTGAAGGACAGACATGTTCCTCTTTGGGGTTATGATGAACAAAGCTGCTGTAAGCATCCTCATAGAGAGTTTTGTGTGAACACCATTTCTCTGGGTTAAATAAACTGTATGTATGAAGTTGGGACTTCTAGGGTCTTGGCTGGATATGAGAATTAATTCCCCCCACCAAAGACTTGGCTTTATAGGGTGCTATAAATGAAACAGACCCAGAGGATCTGGGTCTTTCATCTGCAGTTCAGATCTATTGTTGAGCTCCTGGAACAAAGTTTTCATTATGTTTAATATGTTTCAACTCCAGAATTTCTTTTAATTTTTCTATAGAGTATACAATACTCCTTGGAGGTAGTCTTTATCTTAAGATATTGTTTCCATCATCTTATAGCCTTTTATATATTTCTTCTGTGTATATATGGTGAATGCATGTATGTGTATGTATGGAAATCAAAGGTTGACTTGGGTGTCGTCCTCAATCATTCTTCACCTTGTTTTTGAGGCAGGGTCTCACTGAGTCTGAGGCTCACGATTAGTCTAGACTGGCAAGAGCTCCAGGGAGCTGCTGCTAGAACTCAGTTACCGGCTCCTGCTTCCCAGTCCTCATGCCTGTACAGTGCCTTACTGACTGCATTATCCTTTTGTCGTCTTTTAGCTCTTCGAGAATATTTAAAACAGCTGATTTTATGTGGGTTTGGTGTCTGGGCTTCCTCAGGGACAGCTTCTTTCACAAATTTTTGTTTTGGACATGTGCCACATTTTGTTTCTCCTTGTATGCAACCTCACCTCTGCCCCCAAATTTTAGCTAATATATCATGGTGAATCTGTCTCCCCAGTGTGTACCGCTGTGGGTTTATATTGTTTGTTAGTGACTTTCTTGACCTAATTCTGTAGAGCTGTGTGTAGATACTGGAACCTTGGTGTATTGGCTGGTAAGTTCCTTGCATGGGAAACTCGCAGGCTTTACAAGGATTCTCTATATGCTAAATAAAACACACCTTCATTCTTTGGCAGGAATTTTGCCACTCTTCATTGTCCCCTACTTCCTGCTTTTACACACCTGCAAAGTCAGCTAGAGGTGGGGTGATTGCTTAGGACTTCCTATTCTTTCCTGGGCAGTGCCCAGTCCTGGGATTGTGTGCAGTGCTAGGCAGGCTCCCTAGATCCCAAGCCTGTGTTGGAGCATATCAGAGTGTCCTATAATCAGCTAGTTTCCATCTTTTCTCTTTCAAGATTTTTGGTCTGATTTTTGTCGACTTTGACTCTGGGTAGCTGTTGTGCTTTCTGATTCTACTGCCCTGGGGGCTACTGTACAAAGCAGAAGAGCAGTAATGCTAATGTACAGCTTACCATTGCTTTCAATAATCCTGGGTACCCAAGAATGTAAACAGAAATGTATCATAGTACCACTGTCATTGGGCTAGCTCAGGCCTGTGGCAACAAAAGACATTAAATGAAAAGGTTCAAGTCCCTGGTATACCATCTTGAGGCTCACACAGCTCACAGGCAGCAGCCATTCCCACAGGCATCTTCCTGACAACTCCCGAGGGGGGAGAGAGTGCACAGGGACACTGAGCTATATCCCTTGACTTGGTCCTAGTAAAACAGGAGTTAGGAAGCTAGCCTCATCTAGAAGCGCTTTAAGTCTGAGAGATTCTTGGGGCTCCATTGTTGATAACTCTAAATTTGAGATGTACTCCACTAACCTAAATTAAGCACTTGCAGCTGCTGGTGTCTTTGAAAATGTGAATGCCGTAGGAAGAAGGAAAATGAAGTCACAACCAGTACAGTGTGCAAGTGTCACACGTTGCTGTGGTATCAGCAACCCCCCACCTCACCCCACCCCACCTCATTCATCTCAACATGTGCCCATAGGCTGGCATGTCCACCCAGCCTTGGTGATCAGGGGAGCTCACTCCAGGCACCCAAGAAGAGATAAAGATGTGTGCCCTTTGGGGAAGCCCATGGGTTCTGAGCATAGGTTGCCTGAATTCACTGACTGCTCCTTGGTTGAGAACTTAAACCTCTGGGAATCTGCCTAACACAACACCACACAGGCTGTAAACATAAAATGGAGGTAACCTGTCTACTTTGTGTATGGTAAGCATGAAATGCTGTTGTCAAGCTGTTGAACTCCTAACCTCCTATGCCTCTGCTGGTTCAAACCAGCTTTCCAAAGTCTGTCTAGACTAAATAGCCCTCTACAGGCCCACACAGCAGCCAGCTGCTATGGGATAATCCTTCCATATGCTGTGAATATATTCTTAATAATAATAATATAGCTTAATAATAAAGCTGACCTGGTCTATAGCCAGGCAGAATACTAAGGCTAGGCGGAAAAGCCAAATGGAGATACAGGGAGAAAGAAGGGCTCAGTTGGAGGAGATTTAAGCCAGCTGCCAGAGGAACAAGATGTACTAGACAACAGGTAAAGTCATGAAACCACGTGGCAAAATGTAGATTAATAGAAATGGGTTAATTTAAATAGTAAGAGCTAGTTAATCATAAGCCTGAGCTATAGGCCAAAAATTCTGTAATTAAAATAAGCTTTTGTGTGTTTATTTGGGACTAGGTGGTCAGGACAAAAGAAAAACTCTGCCTCTGTTTATAACCAGCCAGTTTAGCACTGTGGTGGTTCAGGGTCAACTTGACTGGGTCTTGGAGTGCCTAGGAATTTGACCAAACATTCTGGATGTTTCTGGGTGAGATTTGAGCCCATAGGCTAAATAATAGGTAGCCCTCTTCAAGGTGGGTGGGTTTTATCTGATGGGTTTAAGACATGGGTAGGACAAAAGGGCTGAATAAGAGGTTATCATCTTGAAAGAATGCCTTTGGATAACCAGTTGTCAGAGGGATTGTGGGTGTGTGTTTAGCCCTGGGGAGTCTGACCTGCCCCTGGTTGCTTAGAGCAGCTCTCCCCTCCAGACTCCATCCAGATTGCAGAAGCATGAGCAATTTGTCATTATTTTTTAAGCCTTAAATTGTGGGTTGGTTTGTTACACAGTCCTTGGTACCTGGAACAGCAAATGTGCCATGGTTGAAGTTACCTATCTGGGACATTACTGAGGGTTCTACCATCACCAGAAACACCTTTGTACATTTCCTTTGCTCTAATCTCTAAGGGCAAAGTTCCAGGACATGGCTATCTGGGGAAGCCTGGTGTGTGCTGGGGGAATACTACAGAAGACTTAGTGTTTTCAGCCTGGGGAAGAGGAAGAGTCTGTTGAGATGGGAACCAAGAGTCACTCTGGGAAAAATGTCCTTGCTCTCCAGAGAGCCCAGCTATGCTTTTGATAGGACCCACAGGCCTGTGTGGTCCCTGCCCTGGGACCATCAGCTTTTAAGGGGCCTTGTTGGAAACCTGGTCCCACAAGGGCAGACATTTGAAGTGGGTAAGAACCTGGCCTCTCCTCTTACCCCATTTTTAACTTCTTAGTCACCACAGATAAGGAATTTTGCTCCGCCATGGGCTCCCTCCCATGATGCACTGCCTCAACATGGACCCAAGAACAGCAAGACCAAATAATCCCAGTGAAATCTCCAAAACCATGAGCCAAGGCCAGCATTTCATTCCCTTAAATTTTTTTGTTTTTGTTTTTTGAGGCAGGGTTTTTCCTGTATTTTTTGGAGCCTGTCCTGGAACTAGCTCTGTAGACCAGGCTGGCCTTGAACTCACAGGGATCCACCCTACTCTGCCACTAGAGTGCTGGGACTAAAGGCGTGCACCATCAACGTCCAACTCCCTTAAATTTTTATTTATTTTGTTTTATGTGTATTGGTATCTTGACTGCATGTATGCCTGTACGCCGTGTGTATGTGCCTGTTCCCTGTGAAGGTCAGAAGAAGGCATTGATCCTCTGGCACTGGAGTTACTGATATTTGTGAGCCACTGTGTGGGGGCTAGGAATTGAACCTAGCCAGTGCTTAACCACTGAGCATCTGTCCAACACATTTCTTTTCTATCTCTCTCTCTCTCTCAACAAATAAGAGGATTTATTAAATACTGGCCAGGACCATGGATACTGGCCAGATCCATACCTGAGACTCATGCTCAGAATATGTCACCAAATGGCATTAGTCAGGAGCTTATGAAGGAAAAACTCACAAGGTTTCCTACTTCTTGCCTTTGTGCAATCCAAGACAAGCACACACCCTGATGTACTTCCTGCCTATGTATGATCAGTCACACATACTGTGTCTTTGGGCAACCAAACTTGTTTACAGACATAAAAATACTGGCTTGTTATCTTACATTAACAAGAGCCCCCAGCATTCCAGGAAGTTGTTTGTCCTTGGGCAAGTAGGGCTTATAGGTTAAAGGCATTTTTGTTTTATAGATCTCTTAAGTATAATAATTTAAACTTAAAAGTTATTGTTAGCCATCAAAGGTGCTGTGAGATTGTGTGCAAGTGACTTAACCTTCTCATACCCTGTCTTTCTCATTTGTAAAGAGGGGACAATAAGAAGGTCCCCTTGCAGAGTTGCTATATAGGAAAGATGAATATTTATAAGGATCCTGAAGTAGCCCCCAGCATGCACATTCGTTTAAGCACTATTTTATTATAATTAAAACCCCAGCCTTCTTAGAGTATTTCTCTAAAAATAGGGCTATCACTTTTAGGGAGGGGACTGTCACTTTTGTTTTTGGCACTCAACACTAAATTCAATTAGTTGATTTATTCAATAGTTCGTTTATGTGTTTACTTCTATTTCTCACTTTGTGTGTCATGCTGTTAAAAAAACGTGCAGATTGGACACCAGTCTTCACTGGCTAGAGAGTGTGTGAGGGGCATAAGCACAGTCCTGTCCTTGGATTTACATAGCATTCAGCATGGGGACCAGACAGCCCAGACTCCCCCTTCAGCGGCGGGGGCTGATTGCTCACTGGTCGGAGCCCTGCCAGTAGATGTTGTCCATTTAGGGACATCGCAGTTGTAGAGCCCTCCCCTGATCAGCATCATGTTCTTAGGCAAATCTGTGATGGCTTCTGTCAGAGAGACATAGTCCTACCTCGACACTCTGACAGGCCATTCCAACTCTGGAGCCACCTGAGATGAGAGGGGAACACATTGCCCAAGGCTGTTACAGGGCCTCTGTCAGGGCTCAACTCCTCCCTCTGCTCACTCCAGCTCTCCCAACCTTAGCCATGGGTATTGGACCCCAGGTTACTCCTTAGTCAGTATCTTGTATTCTTAAACTCCACCTTTGAGTGGCTTCCTGGGAAGCTCAACCCTGAGCTTGAGGATGATTTGTTGGAGGTTCCCAGACCCCTTTTCCCTGCTCTGCAATGACTCCTGCTGTGGAGGGGAGTGTCCCTTTCACTAGAAGTAGCAGGTGACCTGTCCAGGTCTTGTGCTGTCAGTTTCTCTCTTTGAGGACATGTATGTGACAGCAGAGACAGGTCTGGTCAGATGTTCTGTGAGCTGGTTGGTTTTGGTCAACTTGACACAAACTTAGACATACCTGGGAAAAGAACATTTTTTTTTTTTTTTGAGAGGTGGGTTCAAGACAAGGTTTCTCTGTATAACTCACTATGTAGACCAGGCTGCCTCTGCTTCCCAAGTGCTGGGGTTAAATCTGTGCTACCATCGCCTGTAAGAATCTTGAGGAATTGCCTCGATCAGATTGTTCTGTGAGAAGTTTGTGGGACATTTTCTTGATTAATGATTGATGTGGAAGGGTCCAGCTCACTGTGGACAGTACCACCTAACCCTAACCCCTAACCCTAACCCTTAACCCCTAACCTTTAATCCCTAGCCCTTAACCCCTAACCCTAACCCCTAATCCTAGGCCAGTGGTCTTGGGGCTGCGTAAGAAAGCATACCCTCCATGTTCTCTGCTGTATTTCCTGCCTCCAGGTTTTTGTTCTCTTCATTGTCAGCCTTGATGTCCCTCAGTGAGGGACCATGATGTGCAACTGTAAGCTGAAATAAATCCTCTTGTCCCCATGTTGTTTTGGTCATGGTGTTTACCACAGCAGTAGAACTCCTGACTAAGACACTCTGTGAGGACTGCACTCTGGGTGTGGCTTCTCCTAGTGAGGATGGGGGCGGGTGGGGTGGGGCCACACCACACTTCAATATTTCTGTTCCAAGCCCTTGAAGAGAAAGGAAGAGAATGCTTAGAGACCTGGTCTACACACGGTCCTTTCATTCAGTGACTAGGACAGCAGGTATGGGTCCCATTTGAGAAGCACAGATTTGGAAAGAACAGCTGGAGCCAAGGCCTAGAGCCAGATCTGAGTGAGGTTAGGGGTCAGTCTAGGATCAGGATTCAATCAAGAGACTAGAACCAGATCCTTGTGTCGGGTGGGAACTACAGTCTGGCCTCAGAGTTGTCTGTGGAGAGTTGGTTCAGGGGCAGTGTTAATATGGTTCAGTTTGGTACAATCCAGGTCTTGGTTTGAGGACAAGGCTTAGGATTTGATTTAATATCAGGGTTATGACCCAGCCCTGGTTTGAATCACAACTCAATCTAGAATCATTGTACTAGGCTGGGAGTTTATCTAGTTGCACTCTGGGGATCCTCAAAGCTTGTCTTAGCCCTGGGTGGAGCTGGACGCTAGTTTGAGTTCGCCTGCTGTTCTGTAAGGATGGCAACTCTAACCCAGAGTAGACTTGGCTTGTAGCCTGTTTTAAATAATGATTATCCTGACACCTATTTGGTTGTACACCATCTATGTTAACCTCAATGCTGTATAATCAGAGTTGAGCAGTTACAACAGAGGCATCCTGGTTTGCAAAGCCTCAAAAACTTATGCTGGGTCTTGACATTGGCTTACCAACCCTTGCACTAAAGGCTTGGGAAGGGAAACTTAGGTGTGTAGATGACCAGGTCCTTCACCTATTGGTGTTTAGAGATTTTATGAAAGCAGATAGTCTCTAGGGGCTGGAGTGACTTAAAGGAAGTACAAAGCCTGACTCCCATGGGTGCTGCCAGTCAGGACTAAGCCAGTTTGGTCCCATTACAGTTCTATCTCAGGTCATCTGGGCAGCACTAGGGAAAAGGAGTTGTATGGGAAACAGCTCCCTGGCAGGCTGTCTCCGTGCCCCAAACACAGACACTGTCCCACTGAGTTTAGCTGCAGAGCTGTGCCGTGCCCCCACCATCCTGGCACCCCCCAGGGCCTTCAACAGGGCTAGGCCGCTCCCTCTATTTACACCTGCTCTCTTGACTTCTACCAGTGTTGATCCCATGTTCCTTGTCTGTCACATACTGTGGCTCAGGCTGGCCTTGAACTCATAGCAATCCTGCTTCAAGCCTCTGACACATCTACTCATCTGATCTTCAAGTCTGATCTCACATTTTGTAGAATTGTCACAGAAGTACTTGTATGGGGGCACCACAAGAATCATCTAGCAAATGCTATGTATTTGCTTGACTCAACATAAATTATTCTTCTCTGTATTAAAAAAGATTTATTCTATTTCAATGGCAGGTGTTTGGGGAGGAGGGTATATGTGCACGTAAGTACAGGTGCCCACAGAGGCCAGAAGTGTTAGACCTCTGGAGCTGGAGTTGCAGGAGGTTGTAAGCTGTCTGACATGGGTGCTGGGAACCAAACTCAGGCCCTCCAGAAGAGCAGAAAGTGCTCCTAACTGCTGAGCCATCTCTCCAGTTCTCCCATCTTCGTTTGTATCCAAGAGGGACCAGATGGCAGACGCACCTGCTGTGTTCTTCAAAGGTTCTTAAACTGTAGCTTAATTTTAATTTCTTTGGCTGTCCAGAAAATTTCAGTGCTAGATTTCATATCTAGTACCATATTCCTCGTGGCCCAGTGGTGACTACTGCTGGTCCTTATCCCAGGTATCTGTGTTCTGCTTTGACTCCAAGTGTAGGCTCTGCACAGTGCACAGTGGTTCAAAGAAAGAGTGGCTGAGTGGTCCGGGGTCACTCAGAACGGCCAGAGCCAGAGCGTATCCATGCTGATGAGTTTGGGGGAGAACTCCCTTGTCTTCTTCAGCTGCTCCCAGGCAGCTTTAGCCCCTCAAATCCAGAGTCAGTGTCTCCTCTGTGGGGAAAATCTCCCTGTTGCTGAAGATCCAATGCTTCTTTAAGAGCATGAGTTTGGTGTAACAGCTGGGTGAAAGGCATGATCCTCAGTCCTGCTTCTACTGTGCTTTATGGCTTCAGGAAGGCTCCTCTATAATGGCAGCATTTTGGCCTGGAGAATTCTTGGGCCCAAATATGGCCAGGACATTTAAAGAAATAAAAGAAAAGCAAGGAGTGGTGAGTTGCCTGGGCTGAGCTGGCAGAGCTAAGTAGGCTGGCCAGGGCTCTTGGGAGCTGGGCCATGCCATTCTCCCAGCAGAAAGGTGATGAGAGTTAGAGGATCCTTGAGCTCTTACATCACCCACTTGTCCGAAGGGAAAGGATTACCGAGTCCAGCACCTCAATGTACCAGGAAGGGCCTTGACTCAACTCATGGAGGGCAAAGTCAGAAGCAGGGCTAACTCCTGGCTCTTATATGGGAGAATCAAGCAGGTGGACAGAATCCTCCCCAAGTCACTCGAGGCCCTCACTTGGCTGTAGCCACGTGGATGATCACAAAGCCCTTGATGTCTGGGAACTGCGAGCTGACAAGATCCACCTGCAGCTGCCTTGGGCCGCTCTTGGAGGGGGTAATGTTGAACTGGATCAAGGCTCTCTCCCGAGGCAGCAAGCTGGGCACCCTGGAGGCAAGAGCAGGGGAAAAGGCAGACTGTCAGTCTCTGCTTCAGTCTAGCTTGCCCGGCTCTGCACCCCAGATCCTGGGCATCAACCTCTATGGCTCACATTTCTTCCCCCCCCCCCCAGCCACGTTACTCTCTTCCCTCCCTGGTGCTCCTCCCAGCATGCCTTGCATTTCCTTCCTTGGCTTTGGCTCTAGCATTCCCTCCACCTTGCTGCCCTTTCCTTCCTGACACATCAGGAGCCGAGAACCAGATTCTCTTTTTACGGAGACCTTCCCTTTGCATCAGAGACCTCTACCTGGGGACCATGTCTTCCTTCTCTATGCCAGAAAAGCACCTCACGTTACCATTTAGGGACTAGCCCAAATGCAAGTGACATCAAAATTTCTCCCTAACTCAACCCTACCTTCTCTTAAGGACTATCTCTGGTCCCCTAGAGCATGGAGATGCATTCCCTCATACGCTTCTCATGGCAACAGTCATCTTAGTGTCCCTAATAACATCCATATGGCTCAGAGCACAGATTAGTATGACTAAGGACTGTCTGAGTAGAAAATAAATGGATGCATGAATGAAAGGGTGGGTAAATGAGAGAGAAACAGTGGATGGCTAGATGAATGAGCCAATCAAAACTGAGCTGAGTGAATGAATACCTGAAGAGTGAAAATCTGAATAAAAGAGTGGCAATGAATGAATGAAAGACAGCAAATGGGGCTGGAGAGTTGCTCAGAGGTTAAGAGCACTGGCTGCTTTCTAGAAGACCTGGGTTTGATTCCTGGCACCCACATGATGGCTCATAACCAAATGTAAGTCCAGATCCATGGGATCCCGATGCCTTCTGCTGGACTCAGTGGGGACAAGGCACACACATGGTACACAGGCATGCATGTAGCACAACATCCTTATATATAAATACAAAAATTAAGCAAAGACGGCAGTGGACATTAAATAAGTAGGTAAATGAATGAAAATGTGAGCAATATGTGTGAATGATAGATCTGCTAGGCAAGTGAAGTAATGGCTAAATGGATAAGGGTTGGTGTTGCGGGCTGTAGGTGTGTTCCTGAATCCTAGAGTCTCTCCTGCTACCCGCTCAGTACCTTCTTCTTGACCTGGCCCTGTCCTTGTCAATCAACAGTCCATCACTTACTCAATACTGAGCTGTCCTTGGAGAAGGCCACTGCCCTCTACCATCAGCTTACAGTCCTTTACGCTTTCCGAGAGGGGGTTCATCACCAACACTTCCACAGCAACTGCCACTCCGACCACTGCTGGGCCCAGCACCTGGAGGCACCCACAAGTCACCCAGCATCCTTTGCATCCCCGCTTCCTGAAGCCCAGGGTTCTGGCTGGACCAGAGAGTGTGGCACTAGTCATACCCATCTCTGCCTCCACATACCATGTTAGAATGCCACAGTCTTCCCCACCCTTGAGAGATGAAGCAGATACCCAAGTCTCAGACCCCAGTTTTGGATACCCTCTACCAGCCCAGTCAGAAACAGTGTGGTAGATGTGGACAGGAGTCACCTTGATGGCGATGAAGTCCTCCAGAGTAATGTCCTTCTCCACCAGGAGCTTCTCTCCTTTGCTGACATGGCACATGGCGGCCAATAGTATCTTCTTGTCCTCTGTCAGGTCTTCTTTGTACTGAGAGTAAGATATTGTGACTGGGATCTTTTTTTCTGAAATGTAGAGCAGATGGGAAGCTAAACCCAAGGCTCAAAGAGAATATTTTCTCACCCAAAGTCAGACGACGAGTACACTGAAGGATCCACATAGGGTTCAGAGGCAGGCCAGTGAGTACCAGGATACTAGGCTGTCTCCCCAACCATGCCCAGACATCCACACAAACTCTTCAAAAGTTATTCAAGATGGGAATGTTTGATGCACAATCTGTCCATCCCACCTGGGATTTATTCACTGTTTATTGAGTGCTTATTATATATCAGGTCCAAAGGAGAGGTAGATCAAACAAAGACCTTCAACTTCCAAGCTCATAGGGGCAACTTCCTTGTAATGAATGTCTTGGCCATGAAGGGTTGGCTTTAGTCAGCTCCTCCAGCTGTGGGCAGGCTTCACTGCTGTTCCTTGCCAGTACTCTCATACTTGAATCCCCATGGCCTAGATCTTTTGTCTTTCTTTCTCTCTTCCTCCGCCCTCCCTTCTCCCCTCCCTCCCTCCCTGCCTCTCTCCTTCTCTCCCTTCCTCTCTCTCTCCCTTTCTTCTCCCGTCCCCCCTCTCTCTCCAGCCACACACACCTTGCCTAGGCATTCTTTTCATGTGTAGCTCACTGGAAGCCATGGCTAGCACTTGGTTCTATTTGGATTTTTTTTTAACCTCTATACATCTTATGTGTGTGTACATGCACCCATGTGTAAAGTGTTCTCTTTTGCTTGCCCAAGGCTCGTAATATTCTACTGTTCTGCCACTTTATTTTCCCTTTATTCCTGACCCCCCAAAGCATTTGAGTTTTTACTTAGAGAAGATCGCTAAATGTTCCCGTTAGCTCAGAGCTTTGCACATAGCATGCATGTTCCTACATGCCAGAAGGCTGATGGCTCAGGGGTTAAGAGCACTGACTGTTCTTCCAGAGGTTGTGAGTTCAATTCCAGTAACCACATGGTGGCTCACAACCATCTGTATTGAGATCTGGTGTCCTCTTCTGGCCTGCAGGGATACATGCAGGCCGCCGAACACTACATAACTCTTAAAAAAAAAAAAGAAAGCAACATGTCCTTGAGAGGAGCTGGAAGGAAAGGCATTTCCAACACACATTGGAACCATTGTTTATCACACAGTCTGAAAGAGCCTGAAATGGGAAAGAGATGCTGTAATTTCAGCCATGTGACTGACACTCAGCCATGGAAATGAGAAAGCTCATTTGGGAACTCCAGTTTTCAGCCTCAGCTTCCCTGTTAGTTTCTATTGTATGGTCGATGACATCTCTAGCTGTTGCTATTTGTTGGACACCCCATCAGAGGGGACAGTACTCTATCCTGACTCTGACTCTCTTAATCGGAACTTCTAGCTGGCTGACTTAAAGGAGCTTTCCCAGTTCGTTTCTAATGGATGTTTAAAACATTTTCTTTTTATTTTAAAGTTTTATTTAATGTATATGGGTGTTTGGCCTGCATGGGTATCTGTGCACGAATTGCATGCCTGTGGAGGACACATAACATCAGATCTCCTGGGCCTGGAGTGATAGATTATTATGAGCCACCATGTGGGTGGGGGGAATCCAACCTGGGTCCTCTGGAAGAGCAAGCAGTAAATGCTCTTAACTGCTGAGCCATCTCTCCAGCCCCTTTGCTGGGATTTTTTTTTTTTTTTTTTTTGAGTGCCTAATTTGAATAACTCTTTCTTTTGATTGCTTAGGTAAATTCACTCATTAAAACAGAAACCATGTTACAGTAGATCATTCCCTAAACCACACAAAACAGATTCTCCCTTGTTTGATGGGCTCTCTTACTTCCCTGGGTAGAATAATCCTTGTTACAGAATTAATAGTGATTTTGGAAACAAACTTTTATTGAAGGATTAAGGTGTGCTGGGAACCTGAAAGCACTTTTATGGATGAACTAAAAAAATCCTTATAGCTCATGGGCAGATATTATAACTATTATTCCCAACTGATAGTAACACAAAAATAATGAAGATATGGATAATATATAGTCATTAGATTTAGGCATTATGCCAAATATTTTATATTTATCATTTACTTCCTTCATGATTATGAGCCATGGTTCTCAAAGAGTGGTCCTGGGACCAGTGTCATCAGAATCAACTGGAATTCACTGGAATGCAAATCCCTGAGTTCCATCGTGAAGAACTATATGTGTGCTAGTGGTGATATGCTTGGGCAGAGCTTTGGTGTCTCATAAAGTGCAGACCCCAAGTCATGGACTCCATTCTCAGTTAGGAAAGGTTGAGACATTCCCCCACACCAATTCTCCACAGCGCCTCAGTCAGCCGGCAGTAATGAACAGCAACCGAATATCCATTCAACATGGCAGATACACTTTCTTCTCAAGCTCACATGGAACAGTCACCAAGAGAGATCATAGTCTATGCCATAAATAACATATTAGTAACTGTAAAATAGAAAATGCAGTGTATGCCCTCAGACCATAGGGAATCTAGCAGAAAACAATAACAAAGAGAACTGGAAAATCCAAAATGCTTGGAGATTAGAGGGTATGCTACTTTAAATAAAAAGATAAACCTTGCTACTTAACCCAGGCTGTCCTTGAACTCCTGCTCAACTTGCTTAAGCCTCCTGACCACTGGGATTAGATGTTTGTCCCACCATGCCTGGCTCGATACACTTCTAAAAGAATATGAGCCAAAGAAGAAATGTCAAGATAAAATTTTAAATCTTTTGACCAAAATGAAAATACTTTGTGAGGAATGTCAAAAGTATTATTAGAATGAAATGTTATCATTATATTTATGGCAGATTTAAAATTATTAACCCAGGTATCCACAGGAAACTGGAAAAGTTGAAGCCAACATATATCAGAAGAAGAGTAATAAGAGCTGGGTCTGGTGGCATGGGTCTATAATTGTAGCTACTTGGGAGGCTGAAATAGAAGGACCGCACATTCAAAGCCTGCTGGGCCTACAGGGCGAGTCAAGGGTAGCCTGGGCAAACTGGAGAGACCCTGTCTCAAAATAAAGCAAAAATGTGGAGGGGCAGGGGTGGTACTCAGTGACAAGGTGCCTTCAAAGCACAAAGCCACACGCAATTGGCAGTACAACAGCAACTAAGCAAGCAGACAGAGAGAGTAGATCACAGTACGAAAGAAAGATGAATGGAACAGCACCAATTAAGAGCAGGAGTCAATGAAAGTCAAAGCAAAATAAATAAATAAAATAAATAAAAACCAGTATCCAAAATCAACCAAGCCTAAAGCTGGCCTTTGAAAAGCAATTACCTTGAATTTATTTGAACATTTAAACCAAGCAAAAAGGATGCCCACGAAGAGCTTATAAAATGAGCTATAATATACCATGAAGAGTGCACAGCATGGCAATATTTAATTAGGACTATGCCTTTCAAAAGGCAAACAGGCAGTGAGCATTTAGAAAGAAAACCTGTCAACAGTTTGTAGGTAGGTGGTGAGATAAGAGGGATTTTTCTCTTTTGCTTTTGAGTTCTTTAATGAATATGTATTATTTTGAACATGAAAAAAATGCTAAAAACATCAGGAGATGTTAATTTATTCTATTACAAAGTGTTATTTTGTGATTTAGATTTTGTGATAAGAAATGACAAAAAGAGCTAAAAAAATGTATGGTACCTCCTTCATGCGTTTTTATGCCTGAGCCCACAAGGTGTATTTGCAAGGAACTGGTCCAAAGGGGTGACATTAATTAAACTTTGTTCGGCTGTATCCTTAGAATTTAGACAGCGTGTGAGAGAGGTGTCAGAGACAGACAGATCACACACACACACACACACACACACACACGGAATGCACGCATGTATTTAGAGAATTGGGAAAGATGTGTAAGGACAGACAGAAGTGGGAGACATACATACAGATACATACAGAGATGGAGAGACCAGCGACACATAGCTAAGGAGACAGAAAGAGGGATGTATGTGTGAGGAGAGAGACAAATTAGGAAAAGGAAGGAAGAGTAAACAAAAGGGGTCCATTAGGGAAACCACGTATGACGTGCGATGTGTTCAAAGCCTAAGAGAAACATACCTGACTGATGAAAAGAAAAACAAGCCCAGTTAAAATTATTCAAACATTTTTCTAAAGGCCTAGGGCCATGCCATCTTACAGTAAAATGCCAAGAATGGATTTTAGGCAAATGCCCCCATCAAGTGAGCATCACTGGCATGGGATGAATCATCCACTTTGCAGCCTGGGGACAAATGACTGAGTGCAGTGTTCTGGGTGTGGAACCCTAGCCCCTCTCTACCCTGGCTGCCTGGGTTTGGGTCCTGCCACCACATGTACCAGGTGTGAATTTGAACTCTGTGTGTAAGTCTACTTCTCTGAAGGATGGAGCCATTGCTGGTATCTAGGGTGTCTGGGGACTTTAGAAGAGTGACGCATAGCATGTCCTGTGTATGCTGACATGCTCCCAGCATGTGCTTGTTTGGTCTGTAAATAATCACATTGGTCGTGATGACTAGTGATAAGTCACCTCACCCTCAGGCCAGTTTGCCACCAGAAGACTGTGGACTTGTACTGCCATTATAGTAAAGTGAGCCACATGGTCATGATTTCTTCCTCTAACCTTCAATTTTCTTATCTGTAAAGTGGGGACAAGAGACAGGCACTGACATCAAAGCTTAGAGCTATCCTTCCTGGGGATGGACGTCAGTCGGAATCTCCCTCACTGCTGCTCATTCCCCAGTCAACCTGGAAAAGGAGGTCTATTGTCCAGATCCCGCTAGGCCACCCTGATCTTACCTTCTTGCGGCCCTAGCTTCACCGTGTGGGATTCGCGCAGGATCTCTGCCACTGGCTTGCGGGTGTAGAGGATCGTGGCGCCACTCAGATTGACTCTGACCCGCTGGGCCTTGGCAGTGAGGC
This sequence comes from Phodopus roborovskii, assembly GCF_943737965.1. NCBI lineage: Eukaryota > Metazoa > Chordata > Mammalia > Rodentia > Cricetidae > Phodopus > Phodopus roborovskii. The sequence goes on from NW_026126416.1 coordinate 23,723,689, forward strand.
TGGTCAAGCACAGAGCTAGCTTCAGGTCCTGCCCGAGTACCGGTGGCTCCAGCACTTTGAATTTGCCAGTGATGCTGGGTTTGGTGGCCGGTTCCAGGAGGTCATCACGCCAGGCACCACGCACACTGGCCCTGCGGATCCGCCTCCTCCTCCCCCAGGGTTCTAAGCTGAGCAGTTTCTTCACAGCTTTGCTGTACACCTGCCTCTCCTTCCGGGACCCTGCAGGGCATCTTTGCATCAGACTCGGGCAGCACACTCTCCCTCAACCCAGGTCCAGCTTCCGTGGCTCTTGGCAAACTGAGCACTCGTTACCGCTGTGTATTCTCATGGCTCTTGAAGGGCTCAAAACGGAAGCCCAAGAAGCATAGGAAGCCCTTTGCCAAATGCCCATGTTCTCTCCGCTCTTTAAATATACTTTACAATAGTTGCTAACACATCAGGTCAGGAAATTTCACATAAAAATGCAGGTTTCAGCATCTCTGACAACTGGGTGAAAAGATACTCATTATTGCTGTCATGTAATGGGATGCTGACTTCTCAGGCCAAAAAAAAAAAAAAACAAAAACAAAAACAAAAAACATACCAAGATCCCACCTTCTGAATTCCAGAAAATCTCTGCAGATGGCAGATCAGAAGAGGACAGAAGGGTGGCGATCCGTAACAGAGATGGGAACCAAGGCAATACTCATACCTGTGAGGTATGGATGCTTGAGAGACGAGGTTTGGGGTATACACATGGAGTACCCTACCTCAAAAGGGAGGTGGCCCCATGGCAGGCTCACCAGACTTCTGGAGCCTCAGATTATTTGGGCGATAGCTGAAGGGCATGCTATGGGGAACTCACCAGCCCTGGCAGAAACATCCAGCACAGACTCACCCTCCCTCCTGTAACTATTCTCATCCCGGCTCTGGTTTGTGCTCAGGGAGCAGCAGGGACAAACTCTGATTCCAGTTTGAACCAGATCTTAATCACTTGGTAGCACATCTCAGCAAGCATGACTGACTGGCCTTTTGGGTCAGATTACCACCCTATCCAGGGACCCGCTTCCCTGTGGGAAAAGGATACTGTTTTGTTTTTGTGCCCTCCCCCCCAAACGCAGGTTCTTCCATAAACCAGGGCTGTGGCAGAGGCCTAGGAGGTGACAGATTCCAGTGGCAGCTACTGTTGTTTTGTACTGTGCCTACTCCTGTTTCCTACTTGTGCCATTGCTACTGCATGCTCCCATGAGCACTCTATGTACAATTGTTATCCCATTTGCATACCTATACAGTCCTTGGCATATGGCAACCGCTTGAGGAAACAACACTATTGTTACTGTATATGGGAAAGCCTGCCCAGAAGAGGTGTGCAGCAAGCAGAGAAGGCAGATACTGGCAGCATAAAACAATGCTGAACTGCCTGGAGTGACTGCTGCCATCCTCACATTTGGAGAGGATCTGGCTCCAGATTTTCCGTGCACCTTCTGCAGCCCGCAGACTATTGTGGGGAGGCTGATAAAGTCTACTCCATAGCCCTCACCTTCTGGATATTTGTAAAGGCCCGTGATATCCACACGAGAGTCACTGCCTACTGCCTTGGTACTGATGCACCTGCCAATCTTCTTTGTGTCTGAGTAAACACGCTCCCGCTTCTGGTCCTCATGCCACAGCCAGGTGATGTAGTCTGCATTGACCTCGGCAAAGACGAAGGGACCATCGTGGGCTAGATGCACATCACCTTCACGGATGGCGGTGACTGAGGCAGGGCCGCACTGGAACATGCCTGGGCAGGAGGAATAGCATGAGCAGTGTGCTGCCAAAGGGGTCTGGGTCCACCCAACGATCCCTACCTTCACTCTCTTCTTGGGGCGTAGCATCCAAAACCTGCCAGCCATTATAGGATGGGCCCAGGTCCTGTCGTGCAAACCAGCTTTCATTCCAAACATGGAAATTCCTGCCAGAGACACATGGGCAAGGCAGCTGTGTGCATACAGACACCCAGAGAAGGGATGTCACTACTGCAGACCAACCATTGCTGGGGCTGCATCTCATGAACTACTTAGTCATCTGCTCAGACGGATACATATTCACATTTGTGTATGCATGATTGTGTATACACATACCAACAACCTGCTTTCAAGATACCAGAAATACAGCTGTAGGTAAGACCAAAGATCTTGCCGTCATGCAGATCGTGTGGTCTGGTTAATGTAGACCAGGCTGGTCTGTAATTCTGTACATAGACCAGGCTTATCTCAGATTCCAGATCTTCCTTCCTGAGCCCCTTGAGTGCTAGAATGACAAGCGTGTGTTGCCATGCCAGGCAAAAAATCAGGACATCATAGTAACAATTGGTGTATGTGTGTCTTTATGTATGTGTGTGTGTGAGTGTATGTTTATGTGTACATGTGTTTAGTATGTGTATATGTGTGTGTGCATGTGTGCATAAGTGTGTTTGTGTGTGTACATTTTGCATGTTTGCATGTGCGTGCTTCTATATTCATGTGTCTGCATGCTTGCATATTTGCCTGTTTATGCCCTTGTGTGTATGAGGGTTTTTATGTTTCTGCATGCTTGTATGTTCTTGTATCTGCATGCTTGCATGTTTGTGGGTATTTTTGACCTTGTATGTATGTGTGCTTATATGTTGGTATATAATTGTATGTCTGTGTGCTTGCATGTTTTTGGGTTTGTGTGTGTGTGTGTGTATATATATATATATATATATATCTTCCTACTTGTATGTTGTCATATGTTTTGCCTCTGTGTGTTTACATGAATATATGTATGTGTATGTGTGTCTGTGTATTTATGTTCATGTGTGTCTCCATGTTTACAAATGTGTAAGTATGTGCATTTGTGCGTGTATCCTTGTAGTGTGTGGGTTTATTTTAATGAAGGAGACAGAAAGGAAGACAGGGAGCCTCAAACACTATAATAAATACTGTGCAGAAAATGAGGGGCTTGTACCAGAGAATGGCTGCTGGAAACCTACTCTAGGTAAATGATATCTAAGATGAGGCTCATGTTCAAATAGATTAGCTAGGGAAAGACTGAAGGGGGCAGTGTTCTGGGTGGAAGGAATAGTATATGCAAAGGTCAGGGGACAGGAAATTGTGCTCAAGAACCAGGAAAAGTGTAAGTATCTTGGGCGTGATAAACAGGAGGGTAGGTAGGGTTGCAGGCTGTGTAGACATTGTGTAGACCATTGTGAGGAGGTCTTGACTATTTTCAATTTCCTGTGTTCACAGTGAGAATATGAGGTCTGGGACAGGGGTGTTACTTGCACCAGGCCACGCTGGAGACAAGAAGCAGAGGGAAACCAGATTCCTGCTTTACTGGGCTGCTGTTAAGGGGCAGTGCACTCCTCTGGGGTGGTCACTCTCATTAAAAATGCATTGATAAACATCTGGGGGTTAGAGGAAGGTGACAACACCAGGAAGAAAGGTTTGTATGAGGAGAGGAGAGAAGGACCCAGTACTTAGGACTGGACTGGGCAGTGTCTGACCCTACCACATGCTGTCTTCTGTCAGGTCCTCCAGGGTCCGTCCAAAAGAGTCCACATATTTGTCCACACTCAGATTGCCATCGGTGTCATGGGCTGAGTTGAAGTTGGACACCACCCTGGTTGCAATCCCCAGGCACCTGAGGACTGTGGAGCAGAGGGTCAGAGGATGGTACCCAGCTCACTGCAGGCTGCTCGGCCTCTCTTGCCTCGGTCCCTAGTCCCTCCACTGTGGCCCTTCTGTCTCAGAGCCACCAAGTCCTCTGGAGTCTCTCGGAGGGCTTTCCTGGAGATGCTATGTCACCCTCGTCTGGGTAGGCAAGCTCTGGGTCCACATGACAATGCCATGTACCTTTCTGAGGGGAATCCAGGGACCACAGGGCTGACCCATGACATCCAATGAGATATAGGCAGAGGGAGGTTTTGTGCGTAATAGAAGGCCAAATGCCAAGGAAATGAACTATTTGTTTTCTCTCTTTAACCAGGATTCCATTTCCTGTTCATTAATAAAAACTGATTGAGGCATATGCAAATCTATGCAAACACTTGCAAGGCAAGGGGTGAATGTGCTCTATTCTTCATACCTGTGCACATGACTCCAGCAAAGACCCAGCACTGGCCATATTTGACTGGTTTGTATCTTCCCTTGAACCACTTCTGCAGGATGGCCACACTGCCACGCCAGGTCAGTGGGCTGGTGCCACCACCATATTTGCCCTGCCACTGGCCTTGTACCACACCTCGGTCATCGTTGCTGTTCACCTGAGTAGAGAAGGTGTGAGTCATTCATTGGGCAGGCATCCCCACTTTCACTGTAAAATCATTTCCAAACTTTGGAATCCCAAGTCAATGGGGTCACTCTTTGCCTTTTAAGTTGCCTGAAAATTAGGGCACTTTGCTTTTTTAAAATGCCGTGTGTGTGTGTGTGTGTGTGTGTGTGTGTGTGTGTGTGTGTGTGTGTGTGTGTGTTTAAAATGTAGAGCACATGATTAACATGCAAGAGGCCTGGGATTTGATCTCAAACACCTCCCCAAACACAAAACTAAAATAAAGCCCATTTTTACACTACTTATAATTTTCAAACATCTTCGATTTAGATAGTCTGTTGTCAAAAGTTAGCTATGACTTGGGAGCATTTCCCGCTTTAAATAGCTGTATGTTAGTTAAATTTGGGGCTGTCAGTGGTACTGTATCATAGCAGCAGTCTGGTGCCTGTTAAACATTACTGTGTATCAGGCACTGTCCCAAGGATTTGATGACTAGACATTAACTTCTTTTAAATATACAGTGTAAAGTCTTTTATCCTCCTCTATTCCCCTTGCACACACACCCTCTCCTGCCAGGATAAAAGTGAAGTTCTGAGGGATTAGAGGACCTTCCCAACTCGATTAGCAGAAGGGTGATCTGTGAGTTCAGGACTTGGACTTGCAGCCTATGTGGCTGTCACTGGGCTGCAGTGGCCCCAGTCTGGGATCCTTCCATCATCGCTCTGAGGTCTTGGGGGAACTGAGGGCATCTGGGAAATACAGCTTTACTTTTAGAATCACATGACTTTGACACCCACATGGGGTTGAGACTGCTGTTAATAATAGACTCTCCCAGGGGACCAGGAAAGCCGTTTTGAGATTGTGTTTCCTAGAAATGATAGGGAAGCTACAACCATGATTCCTTGACACAGTATGGTGACCTAAACAGGACCTGAACTAGTACGACACCCATCGGCGTGCTAATGTGGAAGGGCCCTACCCACAGACAAAGAACTACAGACAACCAAGGGCCCTACCCTCAGGCAAAGAACTACAGACAACCAAGGGCCCTACCCTCAGGCAAAGAACTACAGACAACCAAGGGCCCTACCCTCAGACAAAGAACTACAGACAACCAAGGGCCCTACCCTCAGGCAAAGAACTACAGACAACCAAGGGCCCTACCCTCAGACAAAGAACTACAGACAACCAAGGAAGGAGGGATGAAGCAGGGAGAAATCGTCTTCCCCAGGGATGAGCTCCCTGATTTGTTATACAGTACCAAGTGGCCAGTTCTAAGATCATAAATACACAAATACCACGAAACAGACTAAGCAGCTTGTATTTATATACTTAAAAATTATATATTCTAGCATTGCACACGCGCGCACACACACACACACACAGGGAGAGAGAGAGAGAGTAGTGATGGAAGGAAAGAGGCTGTGCTTTTGAGAGAGGGCAGGGGGAGTGGTACATCGGAGGGACTGGAGGGCAGCAAGGGAATGGTATAATGATATAATTGTATTTTAATTAAAGAAATAAAAAAGTAGTAGACTCTCTTTGGGCCTTTTGTGGTATGTGGCCTCCAACTTATGAGTAGCACCCAAAACTTCCAGCGTGCTGTCACCTCCCTAGAGAAGTGGGAGCTGGGCCCCTATCCCTTTGCCTGAAGTGTCCTTGGACTGCTTTGACCACAGAACTGAGATCACTGGCCACTCCCAGTTTCTGGTCCCCACCATCCTGGAGGCCTGAGTTAGGAAGTCCAGTAGGCATGGCATGGGCAGGAAACAAAGAGCTACCGACTACCAGGGCTAAAGGCTTGAGATATATGACTCTATCCAACAAGCTTGGGCATCCATAGCCATTTAGGAGCCCCCAGAAGAAGCATCCAGGAGCTGGGCTAAGCCAGTCTCATGGTGTCCTGCCAAATTCTTGACCTATAGAATTGAATGTAACATAGGGTTTGATCAAATAGACTTTGGGTGTGGTTGGCCATGCAGCAATGTGGCAAGTAAGAGGTGACCTTCTGAGATTCTTAGGGTTCTATGCTGGGACTAGTTTGGGGTATGCTTGATGGAAGGCTATCTAAGAATGGTAGTGGCCTCCTTACCATAGCACTGATGATCCTGGTGACATAGACTGGGTTGTGGCGGTGGGACACATCGGTGGCTGGGTCATCCTGGTGATTAGGACTTCGGTCCAGGATGGACAGGCAGATGTTCAGGATGTCCTCTTCAAACTGCTCCCAGAGAAGCTGTACTCAGAGGCCAGAGTCTTATCCATGTTCTAGGCCCTCCCACCGTCCCACCTAATATCCCCCTTCTTCAAAGGGTCATCTTGGAACCAGAAGTTTAGCCTTCCCATGATTCCCCTTGATGGTTCTTGAGCCACATGCCTACCTTACTGACACACTGCTTTCCTCTACATGCCTTATATAATTTGAGTCAACTGATAACATTTAGCAGTGCTGGGCTCCCATGGTAGGAAGAGGTCGTTGCTAAGGGTGGTAGCTCTTTATATGGACCCTAAACTTCCAGTGTGTTATCATCGACCAGTCCCTGAGCCCTTAGTGCTTTTGACCTCCAGCCTGTCCTCCTTAGCTGGGCAGTCAAGTCCTATGTAGCACCTGTAGCCTCCTTTGACTTCTACCCCTGGTTGTTTGGGATGCTCTCTGTCCTGCCCATCTAGGTCTTGCCCAACTCTGAGGACCATATGTGGTCCCTTTCACCTTCTCCTGAGCTGCCTTTGCTCCATTCCATGCAACCCCCTTTTTCCTCACCCACTGTGACTGGTCTTGTAGCTACAATCAGCCCTGTGTGTGTAGGTTCTGGATCCTTGTGTCTGAATTGGATACATAGTTTATTTAGCATTTCCACTGTGTTGGTATTAGGAGTGACTTAGAGAGAACTGAACACACACAGGTGTTGAGGCCCCACACAAATCTGTCTCTTAGAGAAGGGACTTGAGCATCTATGGGTCTTGGTGTCTGCAGTAGGCTGTGGAATCAGATCTCTACAGACATGGATAGGCTGTCAAAGCAGAGTCCCAGACCAACAGTGTCAGCATGACTTAGGAGCTTGTTTAAAATGGGGACTCCTAGGCCTGGCTGCTTAAATCAGACCCTCTAAGGGAGGAATCTGGCCACCGTGCTTTTAGGAGATCTCCTATAATTCTGATGCATATTCTTGCTTGAGGATCATGGATTGAAGCCACTTATATTTCCACACAGAACTGACTTCTAACTCTAGGCTATCCAATGTAGCTCCCCTTTTCCAAGGGTCCAGACCTTGTCACAGGGGGTGGTATTTGAGTGAATGGATGAATGGATTTGCCTGCATTAAGAGTCAGCCCACCTTGCTCTTCCCAGGAAGAGGTAGGTAGACAAATCTCCCAGGATACCTGTACCCTCCAGCCCTAGCCCACCCCCTCTGGTTGTGCCCCTGAAGACCTGCCCGTAGTTCCAGCCCTGGGCTCGGATGTGCTTCTCCACGCCTCTGAAGATGATGCCACTGTCGTTAAGCACATACTCCTGCCTCTCCTCCTCTGAGTCCAGAAACACATCGTCCTCTGAAAAGCAGTCAGCAGGTCCCATGTGGGCTGGGGCTTTGTCCCTACTGGCCTGGGAAGGGCTTTAGCAGTGTGAGAGAGCCTGGAGGCTGACATGATCAGGACCAGAAAAGTGGCGTACTGGCTCCATGCTCCTCTCTGTTAAGACATCTATCTTTTCTGGATGGCTTCCCCGCAAGCAGTATGTAACCCCCTGAATCCCGATACACTAGATGTCCCGCCTTGGTGTCAACAGCAGCCTTATATTTTCTAAACATTAATAAGGTCCTAGCTACACCCTGCTGAGGGCTTGTTATGTTGCAGCGCTAGCCAGACGAATTCCCACATCTACAAGAGTTAGGTGCTGCTGTAATTCCCACCTCACAGGTATGGAAACAGCCTCCCTGAGGGATGCAGCTCAGAGCAGTCTGACCCCTCCGCCCCCACATGCTTGCTCTCTTACCCTTTCTTGAGCCTATCCTGTTTTCTCAGCCTCTTGACCTCTTGGCCGCTCACATCAGAAGCCTCTACCTTCCTCCTCCGCTCTCACAAGTTATATTGTCATCTCTGACACTGTGGGGCCTCTACCCAGTCCAGGCTTTGGGAGTTTGTCTTCCTATCCCTTATCTTGCTTCCGAGGCTTACTCCCACCCCCCACAGATAGACCTGCCTCTGAGGACGGCTTCCAGGGTACCCTCATCTCAGTTATGGGAGTCCTACCTGGGCACCAGGGATTGAATAGGAGAATAAACTGGCCCAGCTTTCGGTCACTGTGTTTCCGGCGGGAAGAGGCCCTGGCACTCAGTAGGTATCGGCCAATGACTGCATTGGAGGGGCTCGCCAGGCTGACGGTGATGGTATTCTCCATCTGTTCCCCTTTTGCTGCTGTCCAGGTGTCACCTATTTCTAGCTCTGCTGTCTGGAAGATGGCTTTGGTGTGGAGAGCCTCAGATGCGTGGGGCCCTGGCAGGGAGGAGAAGGGACCATGAGAGTCTGCCTCCTAAAAATGTTGCTTTACAGAAGCAGAAATGCAATAGGCCTAGAAGCCCAGACATTATCCCCCAGATGCCAGTAGGCTGCGAAGGGAAGGACCAGGCAAGCTCAGGGAGCCCAGGGCAGAGCGGACACCTCTGAGTTACCCTGGTTCTCAACCATTCATTGGGCAAAGGAGAAAGTGTCAGCTAGCCTCTTATCTGGCTGGAAAAAGAAAGAATAATTTGGGTTCCAAAAGTGCCTGATTATGTTCCATGCCCATCGAGAGTTCTGGATTCCTTTATATACAAGGGGTTCCAGAAAAGTACCTCACCCAGATGGCTGCTGTGTACTGTTGGTGTTTTTCACCTTTCCCTTGGAAACTGGGTTCAGGATTCAACCCACTTCCCAGGGACTCGCTTCCCTCCAAAGCCTGGCTGCTAACTGAAAATCTCAAACTACTGGTCACACAAGTACTCCGTGGACCACTGGGGATTGTGGCAAGGCCAGTTACCTGTCTCCACAGTGAAGATGAGGGCCTCCTCGCTGTCCAGAACACCACTCAGTTCCAGGGTGAGACTGAATGTCTGGCCCCTTCGAACCACCAGCTCAGGGCAAGGGTAATCCTGGGTGTGGTGAGCAGCACCATTTTCGGAATGCTGCCAGTCCACCTTGGTGACTCTGACCCCTGAGTAGGGAGAGGAGAGAAGTGAGGCCAAGCTTGTGAGGCAGCTTCATCTGTCCCCGACTCTGCCTTCCATCTGCTTCGTGCCGTCAGTGCTGGACCAACTATTCATCCACCAGAGACAGGTGGATCTCTGTGAGTTTGAACCAGCTTGGTCTACACAGTGTGCTCCAGGCCAGCCAGAGCTACATAGTGAGATCCTGTCTCAAAACAAACAAACAAACAAACAAACAAACAAACAAACAACCTCCCAAATCCAAAAAACAAAAATCCCAAGCCCCAAACAAACTATCAAAACAAGCAAAAAAAAAAAACAAAAAAAAAAAACAAAAAAAAAAAACTCACAAAAAATTGCAAAAATAAGAAATTTGAAAGTAGAATTCAGTTTCTTGTTCAGATTCACCTGCAAGCATGGATGTAATACCTCAACTTTTTTTTTAAACTTTTTCATTTTATTTATTTTTTTACATATCGATCCCAGTTCCCTCTTCCTCCCTCCCTCCCTCCCTCCTTCCCTTTCCTTCTTCCTCCCTCCCTCCCTCCCTCCTTCCCTTTCCCCCTTTCTCCCTCCTCACATGTACCCCGACCACCCTCCCCTCCCATCCCCCCACTCTTTTTTTTTTTTTTTTTTTTTTTTTTTTTTTTGCTGTTGTCTGGAGGTCTGTGAATAGCTAAGAAAGTGCCTAGAAAATAATTTTACAAATAAATTTCATCAAGTAGGCTAATCCAAATCTACAGAATAGACCAATGTTGAGGATTGGTGACATAGTTTTTGCATGTCTGGGTGTCTGAGTGCCAAGATAGATTTGTGAACAAGAGAGACATGGTATAGTCTTCAGTGAGGGTATGGGAAGCTTAATGCTCATGGGCAAGGCCTCTGAGTCAACTACAATGACCAAACCATCTGTTGGGCAAACTATTTTCTTTTAAAAAATTTTTTATTAAATTAGAAACAATCTTATTTTATATACCAATCCCAATTCCCTCTCCCTCCCATCCTCCCATGCCCCTCACCAACCCCCCTCCACTCCCCAGGAAGGGTGAGGCCTTTCATCGGCGATCATCCAAGTCTGTCACTGTCACATCATTTGGAGAAGGCCTAGGCCCTCCCCCTCCCTGTGTATCTAGGCTGAGAGAGCATCCCTCCATACAGAATGGGCTCCCAAAGTCCATAAGCTACAGTACTTAAATTATGATGATGTAAGTTGCCACTTGAATCATCAACAAATATGTCCTGTGTTCTTTTATTATTTTTCTTATTTTACATATTGATCCCAGTTCCCTCACCCTCTCACCCTCCCATGCCCCCTGACCCCCCTCTCATCCCATTCGCTACCCACTGCACAGGAGGGTGATGCCTTCCAGGAGGGATCATCAAAATGTGTCAAGCCATTTGGAGTAGGGTCTGGGCCCTCCTTCCTGTCTCTAGGTTAAAGGAGTATCCCTTCATGGGGATTGTGTTCCCAAAGTCCTGGTTCCACTGTCAGAGGTCCCATAGACTGCCCAGGCCTTCTAACTGAGACCCATGTTCAGGGGGTCTGGGTTGGTACAATGCTGGTCTCCCAGCCATCAGTCTGGGGTCCATGAGCTTCCCCTTGATCAGGTCAGCTGTTTCTGAGGGTTTCTGTAGCCTGGTCTTGACCCCTTTGCTTATTACTCCCCCCCCCCCCCGCAACTGGATTCCAGGAGTTCGGCTCAGTGTTTAGCTGTGGGTGTCTGCTGTTTTCATCAGCTACTGGATGAGGGCTCTATGATGGCATATAAGTTAGTTACCAATCTCATTATCAGGGAAGGGCATTTAAGGCAACCCCTCCACTTTTGCTCAGATTGTCAGCTGGGGTCATCTTTGTAGGTCTCTGGACATTTCTCTATAGTCAGTTTTCTCTTCAAACCTATAATGGCTCCCTCCATTATGGTATCTCTTTTCTTGATCTCATCTATTTGTTCCCCAACTCAATCCTCCTGGTCCCTCATGTTCTCTTGACCTCTCCTCTTCTCCTCTTCTCTTTCTCCCAACTTCCTCTCCACCCACTGCCCCACCCCCGCTCCCGATATGCTCAGGGCCTTTGTCCCCTTTTCCTTCTGTGGGGGACCTGGACAAACTATTTTCTACTTGAACTTCTATATCTTAGCTTCCTTCTCTAGAGAATGGGAATAATGATGCCACTGGAGTGGTTGTGAGGACAAAACATGAGAAACGAATAAATAAATAAATATTCATCTTTATGTTTCAAATGAGCAGGCGCATCACCTGAGTAGTTGAGTCCACATGGCTAATTACTGTTTAGATGCATCCTGTCAGGAGCACAAGAGCTGAAAGGACAATGACAGAGGGCCTGATGAAGCCTAAAGAGTGACAAACAAGGTTTCCTTGGGAAGGTGGCATTGAGGCTAAGTCTTCAATTAGTGGGGGCCTCTCTAGGGGAGAGAAGAATGTTGATTTGACCTCAGTCCCAGAATCCTCATCCGTTTAGATATTGTGTGTCATACCGAGTACTGGGGACCGAACGGTCTACAGTGCTCCTGGCATTTAAGGAAAGGCTGCTATAAGGGTAGATTGTTACCAGCAACAGAACACAGAACTCAGAAGGAGATGAGGAATGGGCGTGGTTCTTGCATGTCTATGCACACTGTTGTACTGGTACACTGCTTCTTGTCTTCTTGTATTCCTCCCTCTGCTTCCTGTCTACCTCAAGGTAAACAGTTCTCTTCTGCCATTCATTCTTGTCGCCAAGATATAATGCTCAGTCACCAAGATGTTCTGCTCAGGCACGTGTAGGGCCAAACTGAATCCTCTGAAACATGAACCAAAAATAAACCCTCCCTTCTTTATGTCAGGTGTGTGTGTGTGTGTGTGTGTGTGTGTGTGTGTGTGTGTGTATATATATATATATATATATATATATATATATATATATATATATAGTTGGAGCTTTCCAAAATGTTCTGTCATGAATAGTGACATTATTTGGGTTGAGTTCGGGCTCCACTACATCCCACAAGAGTAAGTCTGACTCTGTGGCTGATAAATCCATGGCACCTTACACGTCACCTGACCAGAATGTCATGCATTCTGATAAAGTTGTGATAGGCATCATATACTTAACTATGTTGAACTAAAATCTTTGTGGAATAATCTTCCTGTACCCTGTGAAGATGTGTTGCTCTCGTTGTTAATAAAAAGCGGGTTGGCCGTTGGCGAGGCAGGATTTTCAGGGAGAGAGCATTCTGGGAAGATGAAGGGCAGAGTCTCAGAAGTCATGAGGAGAAGCCATGAGATGCAGAGTGAGCAGGATGAGAAGTACATACATGAGGCAAATGAACCTCACGCAGCACATAGGTTAATAGAAACGGGCTAATTTAAGTTATAAGAGCTAGCTAAAAATGAGCCTCAGCTATCGGATAAGCCTTTATAATTAATATTAAGTCTCTACGTAGTTATTTGGGGAGTGGCTGGTGGGACAGAGCTGATTGGCGGTCTAGACAGGAAAGCTTGCCTACAAAAATCGATTTCTTATTTACCTTTTGTAGTACAATTAGAATATAATAATTGTGAGATGATAACTGGAGCCAGTAATAGAAATCAAATTAGTTTCAAGAAGTTAGTGACAAGAAAGCTGATGCACTGGCAATCTATTGTTATTTAGCCAATTTGCTTGCCTCAGAGTTTAAGCTGAGGGAAACCAGAATTGCCATCTCACACTGTGTGCCAGTTATGTTTTCGTCAGCTCGATACAAGGTATAGTTAGTTATCTGGGAAAACAGAACCTCAATTGAAGAGTTGCCTTCATCAGATTGGTCTATGAGCACTTTCTTGATTGTCAATTGATACACTAGGGCTCATCACACTATGGGTAGTGCCATCCTTAGGTGGGCCTGGGCTATATAAGAAAGGTAGCTAAGCAAGCCAAGGGAAGCAAGCCTAAGTGCATTTCTCTGTGATATTTTCCTCAGTTCCTGCCTCCAGGTTCTTGCCTTGAGCCCTGCTCTAGTTTCCCTTGAGGATGGACTATGTCCTGGAAGTGTAAGGTAAACAAACCATTTCCTCCTGAAGTTGGTTTGAGCCAGTGTTTTTATCACAGCAGTAGAAAGCAAATTAAGACGTGTCATTTGTGTGAGCGAGGAGCTTGCTCAGTGCTCATCTGCCAATGTACATCTGGGATTCTCATGGGTTCAGTCATTCATCCTCTGGGCCGTACTTGTCAGGCCGTTTGGGGGCTAGAGGACCCACATGGTTGGAGAAGAGGATCTAAGCTGAGAACTTCACTTCTCCACATGGGACCCTCCCTGTGTTCAAGTATCCCATGACTAGGAACACCTGCTTTCCCTCTAGGGAGGTGATCTGAGAGACCAAGGAGTAAGCTGCAAAACTTTTTGTGTTATGACCTAAAAAATCTTATTCTGCCATCACCTCCATGTTCTATAAGTTATGGCAATTACAAAAGTCTGGCCATGTTCAAGGAGAGGAAACATTCTACCTCATGAAGAAAGCGTGTCACTCATACTTTTGAAAAGAACACAGAAGGTAAGGAATGCAATGGTGAGATGTGAACTTGAAATAATATTGTTATGGGTTAGATATAAAATGTTCTCCCCACCAATGTTCTGGGGGCTTTGTCCCTAGCTGGTGGTGCCATTTTGGAAGGCCCTAGACCCTTAGGAGGTGGGGTTTTAGGTAGAGGTCATAGGTCACTTACTGGGTGGAGTGTGAGTCCTTGGGAGAGTCTGCCCCTTCTTGTGTCTGTTTCCTGACTTCATGAGGTAAAAGCTTCCTCTACCACATGCTCAGGTACATGATTTTCTGCCCAAATGTAGGTAGCTAAGTGGCTGTGGCCTAAAACTGCTAAAGCTATCATTCAAAAGGACCTTCCTTTAAGTTATTCTCCCAGGCATCTTGCCATAGCAACAAGAAATGTACCCATACAAATATCCTTAAATGGTTATTTCCTTCCTGGGATGACGCCTCTATTTTGTTTGGTGTACACAGCAGGCATACATTAATTGTGGGCAGAGACACTGAATAGGTTTTATTTAGCAAGACTTTCTATGAAACTAGTGGTTTTTTTTTTAAAGTATTTTATAAATGCTGCCTTCTTTAGTCTTCAATAACCATTTGAGGGATGTTTATCTCAGCTTTACAAATGGGAACAGGAAGAGCCACAGAACTCATAAGCAATGGAGCTTGGCGCTGGCTTGCGTCTACCTGCATAGAGCCCCTATACTCTGCTACCTTTACTTTTATCCCACAAGCATCACAGACCCAGAAGTCCAAGATGCTGACATACAAGAGGAGCCTACATCATGCCCATTATAACAGTGGTTTAGTAAGGGCCGTGATCTGTGGCGATTTGAGTGAGAAATGTCCCCCATAGTCTCATTTAAATACTTGGCTGCCAGTTGGTGGCACTGTTTGTGGAACATTAGGTAGCACAGTCTTGCTGGAGAAGTGTGTCGTTGGGCACAGGCTGTGAGATTAAAAGCCTTGATCCACTTTGAGATCACTCTCTCTGCTTCGTGCTCGTGTTTGAAGATACGAGCGCTCAGCTTCCTGCTCCACTGCGGTTGCCTGCTGCTTGCTGCCCTCCCTCCCTGATGTGAGGCACTCCTATCCCTCTGGAACCGTAAGTCAGATAAACTTTTTCGTCTATAAGTTGCTTTTGGTAATGGTGCTTTTTAAGCGCAGGCACAGAAAGTAACTAATACTGAATAATAATTAATGCAGAAGTTGGTACCAGAGTGTGCTGCTGCCGTGGGGAACCTGAGCAAGCTGTTGTTTGGAAGCGTGTGGAAGACTTTGGAACTTTAGACTAGAAACGCCACTGGATGTGGTAAGAAGAGCTTCCACTGTTCTGTTAGGAGCCTGTAAGCAGTAGCGCAGGAAGTAATGTGCACTGTGGAGACAGAGCTAGGAGGTTTCAGAAGTAAAAGATTTGAACAGCAACTGGGCTAGAGGCCACTCAGGTGATATTTTGGCAAAGAATCTCTGTCTTCTGTTTGTATCCTGAGAACTTGCTTGAAGCTAAATTAAACGGCAAAGGACTAATTCCACCAGGGTAGGACATTTCAAGACTGCATGATGTTGGATTTGTAGTATGGTAATTATTACTGATGCAAGTCTACAATGAAAAAAAAAACAGTGTCTCCCCTCCCCGCCCCCGCAAATACAAAGTGCAGTTTGGAGAGAAAAAGAGTGCTGGGATGCTTAACGGTTCAGCCATGGTACGTGCTAGAAGAGAGCTGTGACTGCTGAGGAGAGCACACAGTTAAGGAGAGGTCTGCTCTGCACCGGAGTAAAGGGAAGGGCACCCTCAGGGGAAGACCCACCTAGTTAAGCTTCCAACTTGTAAAGGAGCACAAGCTGTTCTCTTTTCCCAGAAGGGAACTGGACAAAAAACCGCGCTGATGTGATAAAGGGGGCCAGGCTCTATTCCATTCGGGAGTCAGACATGACAGTGTTGTCCACATGGTGCTGGCATAAAGGATGGAAGAGTAGAGAGGTTGTGGATTATTCCTCTGTAGCTTCAGAGAGGCGCTGAGGCCAGAGAGCATGTGGCTGGGGAGTCCCTGCAAGAGAGGGAAAGAGGCCCCCAGAAGTCGCTGCGTGGAGCTGAGAAAGTGAACCCTGGATGCATTGGAAATCAAAGATATCTGTAAGAGCTGCTGGGGAGTGGGGCAAGCCCAGGAGAGACATGCGTGTTCCCAGCAGCAAAGCTGGAAGGGCGGAGCCATCTAAGCCCTTTGATGATGGCCACAGAGCTACTGGACTTGATGTTTTCCTAACTGGGTTCTGGCCTTGCTTTGGTCTGGTATTTCTTTACTATGTCCCCATTCTTCCCTGTTGGGACGGTAATTATATTCTTTGCTGTTATACGTTGAAAGTATGTAATTTGCTTTTTTATTTTACAGGAGGTTGCAATTAAGAGATTGCCTGAGTCTCAGAAGAAACTCCGGACCTTAAAACAGTGTTGAGACTGAAAGACCGTGGGGACTTTTGAATTAGATCAAACACATTTTGCCTTGGGATATGGCCACAAACCTATGAGAACCAAGGAGTGGAGTGTGGTAGTTTGAATGAGAAATGTCCTCTATGGACTTTTGAACACTTGGTCCCAAGCTGGTGGCACTGTTGGGGAGGCTTAGGAGGCGTGGCCGTGTCTGCATAAATATTCCCTGGGGATGGCTTTAATATTAGAAGCCTCACCCACTTTCGGCTTCCTCTCTTCCTTGTGCTTGGGTTTGAGGACATGAGCTCTCAGCGTCCTGCCCTGGGTCCCGTACCTCCTGCTGGCTGCCATGTTTCTTCACTATAATGTGCTCCTATCCCTCTGGGATAGTAAGTCAAATAAACTCTTCCGTATTTCATAATAGCAGCAGAGAAGTCGTCAATACAGGAGATAAAAAATGATTACCCTTTTAAAGATTTTAGAATCTTTAATTTTAGTTTTTAGCTCAAGGACCATTTTGTTCTTTGAATCTGAAAGAAAAATAACAGTGCAGGCAGGCTGTAAATCTCAGCAGCGCTGGGAGGATAGAGATGGAGAAGAGGAAGAGGGAAGCCATGCGTCTTCAGCTAGGGGCCTAGGAAGCAGGCACATTTGGCAATGGACATTGAAAGCCACTGTTCTTCAGAGAAACAGTGAGATGGTCCAAAGGAGACTCCAATCCCCCAAATTACTAAAAGCAGCCAAAATATCCAGAAATGAACTCAGCCTGGACTATAGTAGGGTTTCTGGCAGTTAGATGAAAGCCAACATTCTTCAGGAATGTGTGACTACCAAAAGGAGTCATTGTCCTTATCACTGGCAGAAGGGACAAATGGCTGTCTGTGTGGCTATGAGTATACCAAAGTACATGCTGGCCTCCAGGCTCACAAGTACCTGTTACACCTTTGTAAGTCTCCATCAGTGTCCTTGCCCTTTTCACCCCCCCCCCACTCCCTCCAGCTCATGGACTTCCCTGCCCCCAGCTACAGTCTCCTTCTAACCCTGCTATTTCTCAATGTCGGGACACACCCCCTCTTTTTGTCTCCCCCTTCCCTTTCTCATCCCACTCTCTCCTCCTATCTGTGGTAAGGATGCAGATGCCTCAGAAGGTGACAGGAGCTGGTGTGATCGGTGCAAAGAAACAGGAAACAGGCACAGACCCAATGGAGGCCTAAGCCCCTCATCGAATCTCACCCCCTTTATATCTACCATGATCCTCCCTCTTCAAGGGCTGAGATAATTGCCTCCCAATAACCTCATCTCCCACTCCTGTGGGATGAGTCAGAACCACCATTATCATTATGCTTGAATCTCAGAAACCATCTGTCTCATGGCTTCCCAGACCGGGGTCAAGCTTCCTCAGCTGACCTACCACCTACCTTTCTTCCTCCTCTCTCCCTCCCTCCCTCTCTCCCTCCCTCCCTCCCTCCCTCCCTCCCTCCCTCCCTCCCTCTCTCCCTCCTTCCCTCCCTTCCTCCCTTCTCCCCCTCTGTTTCTCCCTTTCTCTCTGATAGTGTGTTGTGCCATCCAGGATTCCCTCAAATTCATCACGTAGCCAAGGGCAATCTTGATTTTTTTTAAAAAAAATACCTTTTATATTTTATTTTTTGAGATTATAACATAATTACATCATTTTTCCAATTTTCTCCCTCTGTGTCCATATACCCCTTGCTCTTTCAAATTTATGGCCTCTTTGTCTTTAATTATTACACACACACACACACACACTCCTAAATATATAAATATATAACCTTCTTAGTCTGTATAACATTATTTGTAGGTAAACTTTGAACTCGACCCTTTCTTCTGCATTCTAAGTGCCAGCAAAGTCATCTGTCACCAAACAAGGCTCCCTCAGCTGAATTCCCTTAAAAACATATTATTATGCATGTTCGTGTGCACGCACAGTATGTGCGGGCATACAGGCACATGCATAATGTGTGTTTGCGTGTGAGCATAGCACACATGTAGAGAGCAGAGGACAACTTTTCGGGTTGGCTCTCCCCTTGCACCTTTACATGGGTTCTGGATCGTGAACTTTGGTTTCCAGGCTTGCACAGTAAGCACCTTTATTGCCTATACCCACTGAGCCATCTCTCTGGTCTTCTGCCAAATTCTTGCAGCTCTTAAAGTGGTAGCTTACCTGTCTAGACACGTCAGCAAACGCTTCCTCTTGCTAAGCTAAAAGCTTCATTCTTTAACTTCTCCCCATGTCTGCTCCAATACTGCTCTTCTACAGGGATATTAACCTAGAAATTGTGACCTGCCATCTCATGTCCCAGCTTTATACCTCTTCACAGTCCAGGGGGGGGTCACAGACCTCATCACTCTATGATCTGGCCCTGGAGATGCCCCTGAGGTGACCTAAGTCATCCAGACCCATCGGCATCACACCCTCCTGACTTGCCATCTGTGTGAAATGATGGTCAGAACTCCGTGAGCAGGGAGGAGGAAGGAAAAGCCACCATTCTGGTGATTACACCCAGTTCTATCCTAACTGGTGTCTCCCTAGTTGAGGAAACCATGAGACAAAAAGCATGGAGGAAGGAAGTTTATACATAAAGCATATAAAGGAGGAAGTAGATACACACGAAGGTCACAGTCTGTCAAGAGAACTCAGAGACACCCTTTACCTCAGCTCAGCCATTGGTCTCTAAAACAAAAGCTTCTGTCCATAGCCCATATTCAAGGATGTTTTACACTTGTTTGCTTATATGTTCTCCTCTGTATTAAGAGCTCCGTGAAGTTCAGCCCTGGCTCCTTGCTTCCCTGGGTCCCCGGCAGCCTGGGTTAGTTAGGGCTTGGGACCTAACAGATGCTCAGGGAATTTCAGATAAAGGGTGAACCTCTCTCTGCCCCTTGGATGGGTATGACAAGGAATCTAATGTTTACCAGCAATCTGGGCCCACCCTTGGTGGACCAGACCCCCCCCCCACACACATCATGCTTGCCACATTTCCCCACTCAAGCAGTCCTATGCTGAGCCCCGTCCTTCCCCCTAACATTACTTTTGCAAAGTCATGGGTCAAGCAGTAGGACAACCCTGTTAAGAGTTGCAGACCTGCTGCCAAGTTCTGGCAGGACCTGGGCAAGCTGTTCTCTCTCTTCTGGGCCTCAGTGGTTCTATCTGGGAAATGGCCCAGAAGGACCTTTCAGTTTGGGGAGTCTGTGGCTACATCTGGCCCCCAAGTGCTCCTCTTGGTCTTCTAATCAGTGTGCAGGTGTGAAGGTGGTTACACGGCTCCTGCCTGGTGTCAGGGAGGGGCTGGGGCAGGCAATACATGATCTGGAACTTCTCTGGGTGGCAGATCTTAAGGTCTGAGGACAATGTGGAGAGCATATTACCAGCCTCTAGGCCTTCTCCCTTGGGGATATGCACGGTGAGCATTCAGTCCTGGGCTCAGAGCCCACAGGGGCTGTGCCCACCAGGCAGAGAGAAAGAAGGGCATGGCATGAGCGGTGCCCACCCCTCCCACCCCAGGGTTTCCCATTTCCCTCCCTTTCCTCTCCCAGCGGCTCCTCTTGGCCTTTCTGTGCATTCTGGTCAGGCACTATGAACATAGCCTCAGAGGTACACAGCTGAGTACCAGTGTAGGTTGTATTCCTTGCGGGCTGTGTGAGTGAAGCTCTCTGAAGCTCAGTCTCCTGGTGGGAGCAGTTCATTGATAAGTCCTGTTACTGAGTATTAGAGGGTTAAATGACATAACACGCACTATTCAGAACATCACCTGACACATACTAGGAACTCAGCAAATATGTTGTTAATCATGTTACAATCATCAGTATTTATACAATACCTCCTGGCTGCCATGCCAGTGTTCTGCCAATTAAAGCCATTCTGACTCATGTGCTTACTGCCTTTGTGGGCCCGTGAAAACTGTTGGGCCTCTCTGAGGTTCAGATGCCCTTCCCTGGGAAGTGGTGGTTATAGAGCTTTCCTCCTATGGTTTGAGAAGCATTGAGTAAGGGAGGCAATGACCAACTGTACCAGTTAGACAAGGAGATTTTGAGAGTGGAAGGGGAAGCCATTAATAAACAGTGGAGAGCAACAGGCTCCAGCCAGAGAGGATGGTGTCCCTGTGAACGGGGCACTTAGTTCCGGATCCACAGTTGGGGACTCAGTAGATGGGGGTTTTAAACTGTCACCTCCTTTCCAAAGCACTTCCCTTCCCGTTGGCCTCCTACTCCACCAGGCATGCACACTGGTTTTCATTTCACTATCCCCTTTTCAGCCCTGGCTGAAGTTACTGCCCTGCCAGCCTTGAAACAATTTTCAGCTCATCCTATTCAATTAGTTCTGTTGCTATGGAGACACTAAGACTCACAGTGGGCAAGGGACTTCTATTGCAAAAGTGTCAACATGTCATTTCTCTAGCTCCAGAGACAAGAGTTCTAGAAACAGCCCATTGCACTTCAGGTTACTCTCAATTTGGCCCTCACCCCCATTCCTGTCCCTGCCAACCTCATTCCCCCTTCTAGCTTCTGTATTTACCAGCTGCCTCTAAAGGTCAGCAGAACGAGAAGCCCTATGTATAGAAAGCTGTGTCCCATTCACTTGCTCCCTGCCATGGTCTCCACACCTATCCAGATTTTCACACTTTTCTTCTTCCACACCGCAGTGACACCACAGAACTAAGGGACAATTCTTTGTCCCAGCCTGACATAGTACCTAATGAGACTGAGCACAAAAATCCACTGAAGTTGGTTGCATCTTCCAGACCCGGGCCTCAGTATAATTGTTTTTTAATGGGCCCCATTATGACTCTGTCCTGAGTATGCATCATGAGCACCTGAGCTCCATAGCTAAATGATTTATTGGGGAGTTGCCTAAGGCCTTCCTGGGGTTACTGCTTCATCTCCCTTTCCTTCCTGGTTCTTTTGGAAGCCAGCGTCTCTAACACAAGTAGATAGTGGCCCATCAACTTCAACCAATGGCTACTAAGAGCCAATCCCACATGGAATATTTCACCATCTCTTAGAACTGAAAGGTTATTGTAGTTTGTTGGTGGTTAAAGGGTCTCATTGCATTTGCTAATACTGATCATATCCAAGCTCTGTGGGAAAGGGCTCTGGGACCAACTAGTGATATCTGTCTGAACAGGACAGGAGGGAGGGTCTTTTTTGTAATGGACATGTTCTCTATTAGACTCTGGTGCCTCATTTATCCATGTTCCCAGGAGGGAACATCCCAAGGAAGCTAGGGGGACCCAGAAAGCATGGGTAATTAAATTCAATACAACATTCAGTTTATATGCTGGGGGCGGGAGCGTATTAGCTCTGATTCCAACATTTCATTTTATTTGTGGGTATGTGTGTGATGTGTGCCTGTATGTTTTCATTTGTTATGTTGGAGGTCAAAGAATACCTTCAGATGCTAGTCCTCACCTTCTGAATAGTTGGGGACAGGGTCTCTGTTGTCTACTGCTGAGCACCCCAGGCTGGCTGTGAGCTTCTGGGGATTCTCCTATACTCATCTCCATGTTGTATTACAAATGTATGCCACTGTGCCTGGCTTCACATGCCTTTTGGGGATTTGACCTCAGACTTTTATGCTTGCACAGCAAGCCTTTACTCACTAAACCATCTCCCCAGCTCCTGACCCCAATATTTTACAAGTGTCACCTATCAAAATAGTTACAAATCTGACACTGGAGCTCCATAATTGACTTTGCCCTTCCCCAGGAATAAAATTTGTTCTTGCTAAGCCAATGTTTAGGGAAAGAGTATGCACACATCATGAAAACAAAACAAAATGCAATAAACCTAACCTAGAGGGAAACAAAGCCGGCTCTCTCTCCATCAGCACAGATGGTGAGGCATTCTCAACTTAGCAGCAGCTATCTAGAAGCCAGGCAGGCATGGTTGTCCACTAATGTTATCCACTACCACAAAGAAGTGTGAAGAAGTTAAACTATGACAAGGAAAAGTCACCTGCATTTGAAAGAATGAATCCAACAAAGAGTTGGTTGATCTTCCCATGGCACTGAAGAGTGGAAAACAGCAGGTGTAAAACTGGGAACATCCCTTCGAGACCTCTGACTGGTCCCACTGGATCCCGGCACCTAGTAGTGTTTGCTGTCCCTCTTCCCTGGGTTGGAGCTGTGCCTTGGGGACACATTTCCCGACCCTACTGTCTTTCAGGCCCACACGAGCTATTGTGCAGCAGCATGAAGCACCCTGGATCCCTTCCCAGCAGGCCTGTGAAGTTGCTTGTATTATAACTCTCATGGTTCAGATGAGGCACGAAGGGCAAATCTCCCAGCCAACGATCATATGATTCTTTTCACCTCAGAGAGAAGTGCTCTTTCCCTCAAGTCCATAGGTTCAAATTAGGAGAAGATGTGGCTCTTGAGGTTCCTCATGAAGGTTCTTTCTATGTCTCATCTGGCCCATGGTCCCCAAGTATGGCCAGGAATGTCTCTGAATCTGCATAGTGTGTGTGTGTGTGTGTGTGTGTGGTGTACGTGTGTGTGTGTGTGTATGTATGTATGTGTGGGGTGGTGTGTGTGTATGTATGTGTGCTGTGTGTATGTATGTGATGTGTATGTGTGTGTGTGATGTGTGTTGTGGTGTGTGTGTGTGTATGTGTGTATGTATGTGTGGGGTGGTGTGTGTGTATGTTTGTGTGCTGTGTGTATGTGTATGTATGTGTGTGATGTGTGTGGTGTGTGTGTGTGTGTGTGGTGTGTGTGTGTATGTGTGTATGTATGTGTGGGGTGGTGTGTATGTATGTTTGTGTGTTGTGTGTATGTGTATGTATGTGATGTGTGTGTGTGTATGTTTGATGTGTGATGTGTGTGTGTGTGTGTGTGTGTGTGTGAGATGTGTGTGTTTGGTGTGTGTGTAGATGTGAATCCTTCCCTCTCCTTTCAGTTCCTGTCTCCTTCATCAAAGCATATGGAGCAGGTCTAACTCTAGCTGAGCCTTGGCCATGATTCACAGGATGGTTTGGGGCTAGCTCTTCCATCTCTTCATGACCAGGAGAGAGTATCTTGTGGACTAAACAAATCCAAAATTCTAACAAACAATGACCAAAATTTCATCTCAAACAGCACCCCCCTTCCCCACATGTGTGAAAGCTCCACTTGGGGACACCCATAGCCTGGAGTCCTCAGCCACTGCCCACTCACCTGCCATGCAACAGCGAGATGGACTCTTCGTCTCTGCAGCAGTGTGTAGATTGTCAGGATTGTGTACTGGAATCTCCAGTCAGATCTACATTAACAAAGAACATCGGAGGGCACTCCTTGGCAGCGAAGTCAGAGCCCAGAAGAGGCGTGGCCTCCTCACCCCAGCAATGACATTCATGAGACACATAATCACCCAGTAATTGCTTTGGTTTGCACCTAGAAGGTGTCCTGTGTGGGTGTGGCTTCAGCCAAGATGCCTTTGAAACATGGAGGCGAGGGCTGGACTACAGGAGGAACAGGCCCAGGAAGGTCCCAAGATTAATGAGGAGTGGAGCGGAATTCGAGGGAGCTAATGGTTACTATGGTCAGCCATTCTTGCCACTCACAGCCCTCAGAAGTATCTGGGAGCTCAGAGTCACCCGAAGGCATGTGATAGAAAATCTTCAGTGTCTGGACCAGAGTGCTCAGTCCAAGATATCTCATTTCCTCAAGGCAAGATGGGAAGAATCCTGGGACAACAGCTACCCTCTAGGTCCAGAGGCATGGGCCTGTGATTTTACAGGGGCAGCACACAGCACGCTGCACCCTCAACACCTCCGCACACATCCAGTACCTCTGCTGAGAAGCCCTGAGTTCAGGAGGGACAGCCTTGAACCCACACAGCCTGCCCTGAGGCTCAGGTCCTCTCCATCCTTGAGTCTTAGCAAAGGGAATACCCTCTTCCCTTGTTACTAGGGCTCCTAAGGGGTTATTAAGATAACCAATAGGCAGAGACAAATGCTTTGGAAGCTGGACTCTCGTAGCAGAGACTGTGCTCTCTCCCCACCACTGGGAACCTGGAAGATGGGTCATTCCTCTAGTGAATCCATCTCCTTCAATGTGTGCAAATATTCCTACTTCTATGGGGGGGGGTGTTGAGCTTCCTGGGAGAAGACAGTGTTGCGAACATCTGGTATGCCTACCTGGGAAGAGTTTTGCCTGACTTTGAACATCTTGCAAGGCTTCCTTAACACAGCTCAGCTGCTGGGAGGAGGGCTGATGACATGGATTCTTAGGAGGATGTAAATAAGAAGAAAAGAGCTTATTGTATAATTAAAAGCCAAGGCGGATCTGCTAATTCTCTGAGCTGGCTCCAGCCTGAGCCTCGCATGTCTGTGGCTTTGGGCAAGCTTCCTCCTCTCCCAGAACCTTAAGATATCTCTGTATCTATAAACAGAATTGATGGAATTAGTTTTAGGGCCATTCTTGCTAAAAGATTCTGAACCCCAGAACCCTGATATCTAGCTCTCTAGAATTTTATATGCAATTAAATAGGGATTTTATTTTTATAGAAGCTGGTTAGGAAGTTTCTCTTTGTAGGGGAAACACTTTGATGGACGACTTGAGCTCTGAGAGCTCTGGTGTGGGCTGAGCCAAGGCAGGAGGGGTGGGGTCCATGAGAGATGCTAAAGGAGGAGTAAAGTGACAGCGGTGTGTCCGTGTGCTATGTGACATGACTATGCCAGAGATCACTGGAGCAGTCAGCAAAGTGCATAAAACGTCAGAGCATTTTCTTTTCTTTTTGGAAAGTGACAAAGAGCTTGAGCTCTGCTTGGTGCAATGCAAACACATTTAATGGGCCATTTTCAGGCCCATGTTGCCTTATAATTAACCGACTCCTGGCGCTAGCCCAGGGAAGCTCCTCTGTTAATGCCCTGCAGCCTGCTGCCTGGGCAAAGTCCGAGCACTAATGAAGCTGCTTTTCAGCCTGGCGGGGTCAGGCTCCTCCCCACTAATGACAGTCTAACTCAGGTCCCTTTTATGTTTCATCCTGGGTTTGCCAAGACAAGGTCTCCCAGGAGACGAGGCATTTAAGATGACTAGCCTGTTCAGAAGGGATCCACACTCAGATTTAGAGTGCTTGCCTGTTACTTTGGAGACGAATGGTTGTGCAATCCTCAGTAAATTATTTACCTTTTTCTGTCCTTGGTGCCCTCACTTGTCAAATAAGGGTCCAAGCTGTACTTTACAATCCCAACATTTTCTGGTTCTAAATAATCAAGCTAGAGATGAGAAACAGTAGCCAAAGACTGAGATCAGCTTAGAGTACCCCAGTGCAAACACCTGGAACAGACCCAGCATACAGCAGGTGCATGCTTTGCTAGAATCCGTGCTTACGGAGTAACTAGACACTTTAAGAGCAGTTTCATCATTCTTGTTACTATGAAGAAACACATATTCACATAGAAAATTCAAGTAATATGGAGATAGACGAAACAGGCACACATATCATCACAAACATATAAACCTAATTGCACAAAGAAGCTATTTGTAAGATGACCTTTTTAGTTAATCACATACTGGCCTCCTCATTGTGAAAGCCCAGGCTGCAGACAGGTACCGTCAGTATTAGCGTCCACTTGTGTCTATTTATGTGATTTAGCTAGCCCTTCCCTAGTTGTGGGAATTTAGGTTGTTCCTGGTTTTCTGTCCTTATAAAGAAGTAGGATTTTTTTTTAAAAAAAAAATGTGTTTTTGTGTATTTTTAAGACAAGGATCTCTCTCTCTCTCTCTCTCTCTCTCTCTCTCTCTCTCTCTCTCTCTCTCTCTCTCTCTCTCTCTCTCTGTGTATGTGCTTGTACCACGTGAGTGCAGGTGCCTTTGGAAGACAGTAGAAGGCCTCAGAATCTTTGGAGCTGGAGTTACAGGTAGTTGTGAGCTGCCCAGAAATTGGTTCTGGGAATTGAATTCAGGTCGGCTGGAAGAGCAGCAAGCTCTCTTAACTGCTAAGCTACCTCTCCAGAGGTTTCATTAGTACAATAACTACTAGTAAGTAAAATGACCCAAGTGACCCTATCCTTCCAAGTAGCAATTTCACATATAGGAATTTGTCTGACAGATATATATTTTGATCACTTACATACAAGGTATTTAATATAACATTAATTATGATGGAAAGAGAAAATACCTTTGTTTTGCATCAGATGTATTCATGCAAGAAAATGCAATACAGTCATTCAGTAAAGGGAGACCAGTGGATAAAAACTGATATGAAATATTGTCCTAGGTACATTGCAAAATTAAAAAAAGCAAGTTGGGTGTTAAGAGGGGAAATGAAGGTCAGAAGTAGGTAGAAATTAGTTTTGAATTATTAGAAATACCATTTCTCAGAAAGATTACTTGAAAGATAACAGTACATGGTGTGCTTGGCTTTCTTTCTCCTGTGCACACGGATTTTCAAAGCACCATTTCTCATGTAGCACTCCTGTTCTGAATGCTCCACGCATGTCCTCACCTAGAGTCTACCTCAAAGCCTTGATCTTGGCCTTCAATATCTTTTATAGCACAAATCTAATGTTCACTGTTTTTGTTTGTTTGTTCGTTTGTTTCTCCATGTTAACAGTCTGCCTCACATAGGGTTGACAGCAGCTCCATATCACCCCTGACAGCACCATGGAATGAAGATACTGAATAACTATTTCCAAAATCAATATTTAATCTTAAGTGCTGTAGTGGAACCAGGACTCAGGAGACAGAGACAGATTCATCTCTGAGTTCAAGGCCACCCTGGGATACATGGCAGTGACTCAGTCAAAAAGAGTAACAGAACTCACGCCTTTAATCCCAGCAGTAGAGAGGTATATAAGGAAGAAGCAAAAGGTCTCATGTGGCAGTTAGTTTCCATCCACGTAGAGGAGAACATGGCAGTCTAGGAGTCTGAGGTTTGGTGAGCAACCACACAGTCTTCAGATGCAATCCGAAGTTTGGTGGATCCTCCCTTTGGTCTGAGAATTGGCAGAGGGGAGAACTCTCTAGTGGTTGGCTGTTTGCTTCTCTGATCTCAGCTTCAGCTCCAGTATTTCTCTCTGGGTTTATATTATTCGTGCTACAGGTTGGTACGAGGACTCTCCATTGTGTAGTCCTTCCATTTGCTCCCAACATCCCACTCTACAATTCTTCAGAGCAGCTTGTGCAAAAATCCTCCATCTTGTTGAGAAGAGAGTAACAAAGACTTCTTAATGGGCAATGGAAGATGAGAGATGGCTTTTCCAAGAAGCCTGTACAGGCCCTCCCCTTGGACCAGCGATGGGGGCTTCACATGCTTAACCAAAGCAACCAGTTTAGAGAAACTCAGAATTTCCTGAGTTTACTTCCAAGTTTACTGTTGTTTTGATAATTATAGACTGGACCATATAGTATTTCCAAGGTCCATGATATGCAGACTTGTCTTGGGTGTCAGAGGCTGGGCTGTGACTCTTTAGTGTGTGGTCCTTGAGCCAGCTGTCTCCGTGTCTCCAGACAGCTGGTTAGGAATACAGGTCATGTCTTAGACCCCTTGACTCTTGTGCCCTAAAGGCCCATGTATGGAGCTTGTCCCCACTGTGGGGAGATGGTGGAGAGGTGGGGTCTAGTGGGTGGTTTTCAGGGCAGGAGGTAACAGGGCCCAGCCTCTCTTCTTTCCTTCTCTTGCCCTCACCAGTCCTAGTCCTGAGGTGAGTGGCTTTGTTCAGCCATGTGCTCCTGGCGTGATGTGGCGCCTTGTAGCATCCCTATAGCTAGGGAAAACAACTGATCATAGATGGGCAAGGCCCAAACATGAGTCCTAATGTCCCTTTCTGTTTAAAAAAGTTCATTCTCTTACGTATTTGTTAGAGTAACAGAAAGCTGCCTAATATAACTGCTAAGCCAGAATCTTCATTTGAGTAGTTCATAGGATGAGTAACATACATATTAAATTTTGGGAAGCCCTATCCTCAGAGAAAGCTTAAAATTCCTAAGACTATTAAATTCTATAACAAAGTGTTTGGTTTTTGCCTTTATTTTGTTTGTTTGTTTTGTTTTTAGAGACAGGGTTTCTCTGTATAGCTTTGGAGCCTGTCCTGAAACTTGCTTTGCAGACCAGGTTGGCCTTGAATTCCACCCGTCTCTTCCTCCCAAGTGCTGGTATTAAAGGCAAGCTCTACCATGGCCCGGATTTTTTTTTTTTCTTATGAGTGAAGTTTTCTAGCATCTATATGTAATGCAATATTGGGGAAAAAACTGAGTAGAGACTTCTCTTATAGAAATGCTGTCCTCAATTATGCCTTCCATTTAAAAACCTATGTGTAAAAAGCAAAATGCCCACCCCAATACAATAAAAAACCAAAACAAAGCAGACAAACTGCTGAGCCATCTCTCTAGCCCCTCAACACATTTCTAGAACTTCTGGCTAGAACCTGGTTCCCTTGTGGGACTCCAGTGCCATCCCTCTAAAGAAAATGACACATTGACCCAACTCACAAGGAATGGGAAGTAAGGCTAAATATGAGATCACTCCCGAAAAGTCCAAGGCATTATTTCCTGAAGGAGCGCTGCATGCTCCCAGGGTGCTGGGAGCTCTGTTTCCTAGCTCTGAGGCTCTAGCAGCCATAGGTCTGTTGCTATTCATGAGAAGACTCTAAAGTCTGATTAGCCAGCTGCTATATGTATTCCAGCCAAGAGTCACCTAAATTGTCCTGGGGACTCATCCTCACAAGACACTGAGTCAGAGAACACATCCAGACTGGTCTGGTAGTAGACCATCCTCTCTCTGGATCTTTGCTAATCCAGCTATAAAATGAAGATGATACTGATCTCACCAGCACTGGATGAAATCACTGGATAACTAATAAAAGACTATGAAGCCTTAAGTCATTTCTTTATTGCCTTGTCCTGAGAGCCATGACCCTGATGGGTGATTGAGATAGCCAGAGTTCAGACCCTAGGGAGGGAGGTGTTCATCTGGAAGGAAGCCAAGCCACCTTGTAGCATCTTTAGAAGACCTGTGTATGGGTTGGTAGTTATGAAGAAGTTAGGAGAAGAAAGGTGGCTTTGCCCCATCCCGTGTCTAGGCATTGCCTGATTGTCCATCTCTCCAGCTATCAAATATCATTGTGAACCTCAAGGAGCCATAGTAGCTACAAAGCTCATGTTTTTGAATGCTTAGGAGACTCCTATGATCTTTCATAGATTCATCCACTTTCCATCTATTCATTCTTGCCCAAATCCATTTAACACAGACTTTCCTGTTTCCATGAAAGAGTCACTCATTGGAACGTAAAATGCCTGTGTCATCTTTTCTATCAGTGTCTAGATGTTATCTGATTCTAAATCTTCTCCTTAGCTCATGTTGGCTCATACATTCCATGATGGAAACTGTTTTTTTTTTTTAAAGTATTTTTTTTTTTAAAGTAGAATCTCCTGTTAACAGGGTTATCTTTGGAAGTCAAAGATTTCAGTAACTTCGCGATAGGGAAAAGAGAACCAATAACAATGGACAGTTGCCCAGAATAGACTCTTTGGTTCCATGTTTTCATTTGGCAAAGCCAATGTTGTCTTTAAAAGTAGGCTCTGCCAAGAGAAGATTTAGTAGATTCTACAACAAGAGATGTGCTTAGTAGACTTAATGATGAATGTAACTATAAGCTACAGTCAGAGGTCTTTGGACATACCATTTAATGAATGTTCTTTCCACCAACCTTAGATGAGAAGTCCATCTTTGATTATGGTAGGAAGGGAAAAGGAGGCCAAGAGGAGAAATAGACAAGTTATTTGCCTGATTTCACTTCTCTGGGCCAAATTCCCAGGGATAGGAAAATAGCAGAGTTTCAGAGGACTTTTATTTAGGAAAAATGGAGTAGTAGCTGCCTTTTTTGGGTTGATGGGGAAAGGTGGGAGGGAATGGCAATAATTATGTGTTTAGTGAATATACTTAGGCTATGTATATTTTGGGCTGGTGTGATGGCTCAGCAGGGAAAGGTGCAGGCTGTTGAACCTGAGAGAGAGAGAGAGAGAGAGAGAGAGAGAGAGAGAGAGAGAGAGAGAGAGAGAGAGAGAGAGAGAGATCTGGTATCCTGCTCTATCACTTTCTCTCTTATTGCCTTGAGATAAGCTCTTTCTCACTGAACTTGATGTTCACCATTTAAGCTAGGCTGGTTGGCCAGTGAGCTCCAAGGATCTGTCAGTCTTTACCTCTTCCCATGCTGGGGTTACAAGTGGCTGCTGGGGATTCACACTCAGCTTCCTGTGCTCAAGAAGCAAGCGCTCTTACCCAATGAGCCATCTCCCAGCCTCTGCCCAGCCTTCTTGAATACTCTTGCTGGATGTTATGCATTTCTAGTCTTAGACTCATTACCCAATGTTAGAACACTGAAGCTAGGACTCAGCTTCTCTTGTGTGTAGAACCACCGGTGCTGACTTTTACTTGTCAAATCAGGCTCAGGTAAGCAGGATTCCATATAGAAGCCTGTAATTAGAGGATATTGATTCCAGTACTACTGGCATTGATGGAACAGAGACAGGAAGGCTAGTAGCAGCTATTAGTTTCTTATTTTCAGGCCAGTTCTGAGGTTCTGAACATCACTTGGAGGCTGTGAGCTACTGATGAATCTATGAATCTGTGGGTCCTCTTTATCCTCTTGAGAAGTCTTGTTATGCATCTAGGCTGATGTTAACTCAAGATCCTCCTTGTTGGGCCTGCCAGGGGTTGAGATTCCAGACATGTACCAGCACACTGGGCCTCCTCATCCTCTCAATAAACAATTTATGTACATAGGACTATCATGTGCATGTGTGTGTCCACAGCAAGTAGGAGTTTAAAAATTCCCACATGCCATGAAAGGGGAAACAGAGATGCTATGTAAATATCTGCTGACTAAGAATGGTCTGGGTTTGCAACAGAAACCATGCAGACTGAGAACTAGAGGTCCATGGAAGGAGCCACAGCCTCCTGGCTTAGGAGTTAACATTATCACCTGAAGGCAAGGTAGAACTAGGCACCCATCAAATGCCACCAGATAAGGATCAGAGCAGGTAATATCTCTATAAACAGATCACATAATTCTTAACTCAATCATGTGGCTCCCCAGATACAATCCTGGAGAAGAGCAAGTCTGATAGCCTAAGCATCCATGTTGTTGGGTCTGAGTCATCTCTAAGACCCAGCGGAAGTGTCGAAGTTGTAATTGATACAGAATGAAGATTTTTTCCCCCCTGGGACTCAACAGGACCAGGAATCATAGATAATAGATTAGTGGTTTGAAATTATTGTCTTCACCCTTTTGAGGAATTATACTGCCATGCTAGGAACTGCTGGAATCTGCTTTTCCTGGAATCCTGGGCATCCAAGTTATTTCTACTTAGCAGCCCTTGCAGTAGCAAAGCTACTAATGGAAGTAGCAAAAATTAGAACTCAGGAATCTTGAGTTTAGAACACATTCTTTTCATTAGTGCTTATTAATTAATTACTCTTTATTTGTAATCATGCTATAACAAAAGTGAATTAGCCTTCTAGTCCAATAATTCTTTTAAAGTGCCTTTATTTCTTTAATTTATAGTGTTGTGGCTAAAGTCAAGCTCAGAAGAATCACAAAGAGGTGGCCATGCTCTCTGTCTTTGCTGGTCTAGATACGGTTTTGTTTAAGATACTGCAGTTCATTTTCTCACCCCCCCCACTCACACACACAGCACATGCATTCACATACACGCAAGCACACACACATAGCACACAATGCATGCACATGCATTCACATACATGTAAGCACACACACACACAGATGTCAGTGCTGCATAAGGCACTTCAGGGTAGTGGGAGATTGGACACAGCCCTGCAGTTGCCTTGTTTGGAAACCTCCCATTCTCCACTCACTCTTTTATAAAAGGTTTATTAATACCGCCTTTTGCCAAGATGATAGTGGGTAGAGGAAGATAAAAGCAGGTAATATACAATCCTTAGCCTTAAAGAAACTCAATGTTATAAAAGAAAGAAAAACAGACAAAGACATAATTGACCATTTATAGGAGATGCATAAGCAGCTCAGAATTGAGAGAGAATTTTTTTTTTAATCAAAGGTTTCCTAGGAAACAGAATAAAAGTACCTTAATTCTGCTGGGAGAATGATGCTCTTCCTCTGAGCCCTAAAGCCATAAGTGCTTTTTTTTTTTTTTTGTATTGTTATTATTGTATACCAAATTGAATTGGTTGAGAAAATATTCTTACAATCAAACTCCCATCATTTCTTGTCCTTAGAGAAAATTCCAAGCTCTTAAGGGAGATGAAAATGAAGAAAAGGAGAAATATTTAGGCATGAGAGTCTTTCAGCTCAGACTTCATCCAGGAAAATACAACATCGTGCTTAGCCTCATACTCCAGACAGTCAGACAAGAGTGCAGCTTGCCCAGACACAAGACACAAAAGTTTGTCCCTGAGAGCTTTTTGGACAGATAAGAGGTGTGGGCATCAGAAACTGTAGTGAATATCTGTGGCCATGCTTTGAGGTCTCATCAAATGACAGGACAGTTCTAATAGTCTACCAATAGCACAGTATGTATGGGGACTCTGACTAAAGAAAACTAAATGTCTGTTGCAGTGTATCCATCCCAATACAAAAAGGTGGTAAATATTTGAGGTAATGGGTTTACTTTTTTACCTGATTCAATCATTATACATTGTATGTATCAAAATACTACATTGTACCCAAGAAATACTTCTTGAACAATTACTGTGTATTGGTTAAAATTAAAAAAGAATTTCTCCTATAAAGGGCATAATTGCACAAAGTTAGGCAAAAACAGAAAATACTTTTAGCTGGAAAACAGGGGGAAGTCTAGCATATACAAAACAAACAAACAAACAAATAAATAAATAAAGATTCTTAACCTGGTAACGGGAGGTCCAGGCTATGAAGCAAACCTACTCAGTATTCACTGCAGAATCCTCTTAAACTCTCTGGACTTGAACAGATGAGTCTGTAAACGGAGGTTAGAGTAGGGCTGGTCACAAAACAAAGAGAAATTGTTTATGAAATACTCAATCCCAGGCCTTCTCGAATGCCCTTTTCTTTCTCAGGTAAACAAAAGCCTATGATTTAATATTTATAGAGAGTAAAGTAGAGCTGAGGGCCTGTGCCCGAAGCACAGTTAGAGCTGCTGCAAACTGGGATGTCACCCTGAAAATGGAGGGGCATCTTCACAGCGGCTGCTGAGACACAGACTCTCCACATCCTGCCTACAGGTTACAGCCGTGAAGCTGCAGTCAGGAACCCTCTGGGAGTCTGATGAGGTAAGAAGACAGACGGAAGCACACACTACCAGTCACACTGTTCCCAGCCGAATGGCTCTTGGCAGTCACCCCACAAGGATGCTCTGACTCAATGAGTACACTCTTAGAATGTCTAATCGTCTCCGTGGTTCGCCACTCTTAACTATGAGTAAGCATCATTGCTTGACAACAGAAGAAGTCTAACATGGAAGAGGAAGGAAGAAATAGGTACAACAAAATGAAAAACAGAGAGAAAACAGCCTACTTGAGGAGAAGAAACTTTGTAAAAATTACTGTCCTTGATATCTAGTGTGGGATGTGAAAAGATACTGCTGTCATGAAGCAAGAACTGGGTTTTCTATGTAAGCATCTAAACAAATACCTCTAGGAGATTACGAGCATGAGCAGGAGCAAAACGTAGTACACAGATAATACATACTAAGAAGAAGTATTACTCAGCACGTGCGCGCGCGCGCACACACACACGCACACACACACACATACACACACACACAAGATTAACAGTGGTTCTCAACCTTCTTAATGCTGCAACCCTTTAATACAGTTCCTCATGTTGTGGTGATCTCCAACCATAAAATTATTTTTTGTTGCTACTTCCTAACTGTGGTTTTGTTACTGTTATGAACTGTAATGTAAATATATTTGGAGATAGATGTTTGCCAAAGGGATTGTGACCCACATGTTGAGGACCACTGGATTAGAACAGTCTAGGCTCAGCTGGTAAATGCTCTTGCCATACAAGACAGATGCTGAAGTTCAATACCCAGAACCCATATAAAAATCGAAATGAGGTGGTGTGCAGCTAATCCAGATAATCCCAGCATTCCTATGGAAGGATGGGCAGTAGAGACGAGATAACTAACTACTCAGAATTTCATTGATGGGTTAGCCTGTCGTAGTAGTGCAGAAACGAGAGAGGGCCTACCTCAGAAACAAGGAGAAATAAAAGAACTGACTCTAAAAGTTGTTCCCTGACCACACATGCAACATGGTACATGCTCCAGTCTTCCCCCCTCTCTTACACACACACACACACACACACACACACACACACACACACACACACACACACTGAACCCACAACCCATACTCTATAAGGTTCAACCGTGCATGAGGTGGAGGTATGGGTCTCTCTCTCTCTCTCTCTCTCTCTCTCTCTCTCTCTTTCTCTCTGTGTGTGTGTGTCAATGATGGAGATTGAACTCTAGCATCTCACATACTAGGCACATATTTTTCCACTGGGGTATGTCCCTAGCCCCCATTTAACCTTTAATTTTCATGACAAAAGAGTGGTGATATATTATTTATGATTTATTAAAGTGTGCCTGAGGATTCAGAAAGCAAAGCCTGAATAGTCACAAGCTATAGAGGTCAGGAGGTAGTGGCACATACCTTTAATCCCAAGACTCAGGAGATAAAGGCAGATGGATCTCTGTTAGTTCAAGACCACCCAGGGATACTTAGAGTGAATCAGTCTAAAAGAGAATTAGAGATCACACCTTTAATCCCAGGACTCATGAGAGGTATTTAAGACAGCAACAGGGTCCCAGACCTGGCATTCATTCTTCACTCACATTGAGGATAGGGCTGCATTTCTGAGATAGTCTCTGGATTCTCTCCAGCCACACTGAGGAGAGCTTGTGGACCAGCCCTTTCACACTGAACTAGAGGTAAGAGCTAGCGGCTGGCTGTTTTGCTTTTC
This sequence comes from Phodopus roborovskii, assembly GCF_943737965.1. NCBI lineage: Eukaryota > Metazoa > Chordata > Mammalia > Rodentia > Cricetidae > Phodopus > Phodopus roborovskii. The sequence goes on from NW_026126416.1 coordinate 23,758,997, forward strand.
TGATCTTCAACTTGAAGCTTGAACCCTAATATCAGTCTCTGGATGGCCTGGAACTTGTAACCCTCCTGCTTTAGCTTCCCTAGTAGTTGGGATTACAGACTTACATCATCAGTCTGGTTTTTCAAGATAGGGTTTCCCCGTGTAGCTCTGGCTGTCCTGGAACTCACTCTGTAAACCAAACTAGTCTGGCCTCAAACTCTCAGAGATCCACCTGCCTCTGCCTCCTGAGTTTTGGGGTTAAAGGCATGTGCCACCATTCCCAGATAGTCTGTGTCTTTTTGTTGGGGGATTAGACCATTAATATTCAGAGATATTCCTGAAAGATGTGCATTGATTACTCTAGCCGGAAAAGAGCCATATGAGAGGTTCCAGCTTCTAGTGAATTTTCCTACGTTAGCTAAGGTGATGACTATATGAACCGGAATATGATACAAATTTCATATAGTTAAGCAACCCATCTTTATGAGTACAGTGGGGAAGACCAGAGGAGTACCCAAAGTTAACCTCTGGCCTCCACATGCATGTACATATAAGCTTGTGTACCTGTATATATGTGTATTCACATATATGCAAACATGTATACCATGTATATATGTACAAATATGTATACCAAACATGCAAAAATAAATAAGAATAAAAATAACTGTGATTAAAATGGAAGACGTCATGCTTTATAACAATAAAAGGGATGGAAAAATTGGAGAAGATAGAAATGTTCTCCATCTTGATTTGATTGATAATCAGACCATCAAATTTAATACTTAATAACTGAATTCTAGATGCTGATGAAATGGATTAGTGGATCTGCAAGCAAGAAGATCTGAATTTGAATCCCTAGAACCCACATACAAACATTACTTCAGGGTGAGATGGTCGAAAAGGTATTCTAAGACAATGGAACTTTCTGAACATAAAGGAATAGGGTCAGATATCAACAGCAAGAAACTGCAGAAAGCATACAAATGCATGCAGATTAAACAACACAGTATTTAATAATACACAAGTAACTGAAGAAGTCAAGGATGAGATAAGAAAGTTCCTAGATTTGAATGAAAATGAAAACATAACAAAACAAAATCTGTGGGATACAATGAAGACAGTTCCAAGAGTAGCATTTATAGCACCAAATGCCTATATGAAAATCAAGTAAACAACTAAATAAAGTAATGATACATTTTAAGCCTCAGGATAGGAAGAACCCAAATGTCCAAAATTAGATGGGAAGAAACAATCAAAGTTAAAAAGAGAGAGAGAGAGAGAGAGAGAGAGAGAGAGAGAGAGAGAGAGAGAGAGAGAGAGAAAGAAAGAAAAGAAAAGAAAAAAAAAAGAAAAAGAAAAAAACCCCACAAAAATGAATGAAATTAAGATCAGCTTATTTGGGAAGATAAACAAAACCGACAAAGTTCTTAGCCAAATTAACTTAAAGAAGGAGAAAGAAGATCCAAATAAGTAAAACTAGAGTTGAAAAGGGAGTCATCACTACAGATACCAATGAAATAGAAAAGCAAACTTTCAAGTTCTTTACAAAGCTAGTGTTGTTCTTATGTCAAAATCAGGCAAAGATATCACACACACACACATACACACACCCCAATAAATTATAGAATGATCCACTTGATGAAAATAGATTGAAATCATTAATAAAATACTGGGAAGCTGAATTCAACATGGTATCATGACCAAGTTAGATTTATTCCAGCAATGCTTAGACACACATATAAGTAAATAAACAAACATAATTAATCACATTAATGAAATAAAAGGCAGGAACTACAGGATCATCTCAGTAGATGTAGGTAGAGTTTTTTTTTTTTAATTCAGTATTCATGGTCAAAGTCATGGATGGACTAGGATACCTCAGTATAATGAAGGCTATGTATGAGAAGCCTGTGCTCAACACTGTAAGAAAGAAAGCTTCAAAGCATTCCAGTCTGTGACTTGGTCCAGTACAAGGATATCCATCTCTGCATTCCTATTTGGTACAGTGTTTAAAGACTTAGGGCAAACAACAAAAGAAGCAACTGGAAAAAGAAGATCCATAATGTCACCTTTTGCAGATGGCATGATCCATATATAAGAGACCCTAATGTCTCCACAGATAAATAAGCAAGCAAGTGAACAAACAAGCAAATAACCACCTAGAGCTGATAAACATGTTCAGCAAAACGGCAGGATACAAAGTTAACATGCAAAAATGAGTACACTTTCTCTATACCAATGACAAATACCCTAATAAAGAAATCACAGAAATAATCCCATTCACCTCAGTCACACACAATTAAATATCTGGAAATAAACACAACTAAGGAAATAAAAGAACTACAATGAACATTTTTTTAGAGACACTGAAGAAAGAAAATGAGGAAGATATTAGAAGATGGAAAGAAATACTATGCTCATGCATTGGAAGTATTAATATCATGAAACCAACCTTCCTACCAAAAGCAATCTACAGATTCAATGCAATCTCAACAAATCCATTCTTGCAAATCCATTCTTCACAGACATCGATAAAACAGTCCAAAAGTATTAAAGGCTGAGGATAGCCAGAACAATCCAGAGGGGAAAGATACTACAGGAGGTATCACCAGCCCTGGGCTAAATTTATACTACTGATTTTGCATGTTAGTTTTCTATCCTGCCACTTTGCTGAAAGTGCTAATCAATTCTAAGGGTTTTCTGGTGGCGTCTCCTGTGTGTAATTATGTGATCTTTAAAGAGGTCCCTTTAATTTGTTCCTTTTCTCTCTGTAACCCTTTTATTTGCCTCTCTCCTGAGCTTAGCAGAAATCTTTTGAGCCCCTCTCCCCATTCAATAAAATGTTGGCTGCAGGTTTGTCACATATAACCTTTATTATATTGAGATATGTTCTTTCTATTCTGAGTTTCTTCAAACTTTATCATGAAAGGACATTGAATTTTGTCAATAGCTTCTTTCGTGCCTCTGAAAATGACCATGTAGCTTCTGCCCTTGGATTCATTTATGTAATTTATATTAGTTATTGATCTATAAAAATGGAACAATCCCTGTGTTTCTGGAAATGAAATTAACTTGATTATGGTGAATGATCTTTAGGAGAAGTTTTTGAGTTCTGTTTGTGTATCTATGTTTTTGTGTGAGTGTTTAAAGGAAATTGGTATGCAGTTTTCCCTTTTCATTGTGTCTTTATAGGGTCTTGGTGTCAAAGTAATACTGGAATTGCAAAATGAGTTTGGACGATTCCTTAATTTTCTATTTTAAAAAAATATTTTCAGAAACATTGGTATTAGTTCCCTTTTGAAGTTCTGGTAAAAATCTTCAGTGAACCATCTGGACCTGGACTATTTTTCAGCTGGGAGATATTTCAATACTTGTTAAAGATCTGTTTAAATTGTTTATGTCATTTTTGATAGGCTATATGGTGTTTTCAATATACTTTCTTTGTGTTGTGTACTGTGTGTTTTAATTATAATAGGATGAATGGAGGTTCTTCTCTAGGTCCAACTGTTTGATGCCCTAAATACTTCCTGTACTTGAATTAGTAACTCTTTTCCTAACTCTGGGAAGTTTTCCTTTATAAGCTTTTTAATAAAATTTTTATGTGTATTCATCCATAGATTTTTATGGATTTTTGTCTGCGTCAAGTGTCACATATATCTAGGAATTCCCACTGGTAACTCCTATGCTTTTATTTTTGCCCTTGTTTGGTTGTCCCAATCCCTTCATTCTGTCTTTATTCTCAGATATTTTATACTTTCCTTGACCCATTCTGTTGGTGGGACTTTCCAAAGAGCTTTTTTTCTTTGACTTACTGTGTTTTTTTTTTTTTTTATTTCAGATTTCAGATCAGTTTGCCTTTGGTATTTCTATCTTTTTTGGTCAAATCCTTCTTCTATACTTCCCATCTCTTTCTTTGTTTCACTTATTCTTTATTTCAAATATTCCCAACAATGAGCTTAATTCTTTGATTTCTTTGAATGTACTTACAATCATTCTTTTGAGTTTTCTGTCTGGAATTTTGTATAACTCACTCTTGTTAGATGCCATTACTGTAGGATTAGTACTTTTTTGGAGGAGTTATGTTTTAGCTCTTTGTGCTTCTTATGTTAATGTCTTGGGATTTGTGCATCTGTTGTTATTTCTTTGCTTTAAAAAATCAGCTATAATATTGGGAGGGGGCAGAGAGTGGAGAGGAAGTTAGGAGAAAGAGAAGGGGAGGAGAGGAGATCATTTGGAACTAAGGAGATTGAGTCAGGGGAGGAGTAGATGTGTGTGTGTGTGTGAGAGAGAGAGAGAGAGAGAGAGAGAGAGAGAGAGAGAGAGAGAGAGAGAGAGAGAGAGAGAGAGAGAGAGAGGATAATAGATGGAGCCATTATAGGTTTGAAGAGAAAACTGACTACAGAGAAATGTCCAGAGATCTACAAGGATGACCCCAACTAACAATCTGAGCAACAGTGGAAAGGCTATCTTAAATAGCCTTCTCTAATAATGAGATAGATGACTAACTTATCTACCATCATAGAGCCCTCATCTAGTAGCTGATGGAAACAGAAGCACACACCCACAGCTAAACGCTGAGCCAAACTAGTTGCAGAGAGGGAGGAGTAATAAGAAAATGGGGGCAAGACCAGGCTACAGAAACCCACAGAGACAGCTGACCTGAACAAAGAAGAGCTAATGGGCCCCCAGACTGATAGCTGCCAAACCAACATTGGAACATGTGTCTCAGTTAGAAGGCCTGGGCAGTGTAAGGGACCTCTGGCAATGGAACCAGGATGTATCCCTGGTGCACAAAAGGACTTTGGGAGCACATTCCCCATAGAGGGATACTCACTTAGCCTAGAGGCAGGAGGGAGGGCCTAGGCCCTACTCCAAATGACTTGACAGATTTTGTTGATCCTTCCTGGAAGGCATCACCCTCCCTGTGGAGTGGGGGTGGGTGGGATGGGAGGGGGTAAGGGGACAAGGAAGGGAGGGAGGGAGGGAAGGAGAGGGAACTGGGATTGATATGTAAAATAAGAGAAAATAATAATAAAAAAGAAAGAAATCAGCTGTATTCTTTCAGCTGAAGTATTTGCAATGTTCACATTGTATTCTCTTTGTTTTCTCATTTTTATTAGTTCTTTGAGAATTTCATATAATGCATTTTTTAGTTTTTTTGTTTGTTTTATGTATTTATATATATGTATTATTTTTTCTTATTTTACACATCGATCTCAGTTCCCTCTCCCTCCTGTCCCATCCGCCCCCCCACAACTCCACAGGGAGGGTGATGCCTTCCAGGAGGGATCATCAATCTGTCAAGTCATTTAGAGCAGGGTCTAGTCCCTCCCTTCTGCCTCTAGGCTTTCTTACACACACACCCATTCCTCTCAGATCCATCCCCCTTCTCTACCGAATTTGGTGTCCCTTTTCTTTTGTTAACCTGTCAAGCACAGTTTGTGTTGTCCGTGTTCCTTGGATGTGTGGATCTCACTGGAGGGTGATCTACCCATCAGGGGCTGCAGCCCTAGAGAAAACTGGCTCCCTTTCTCCCAGCAGCCATTCATTGCCTATAGCTCCTTAGTGAGAGGTGGCGCTTTGAGCCTACGTCTCTCCAATCAGAAACTTTGGCCTGATCCTGTACAGAAATTGTGCACACTTTCTTAACCTTTGTGAATTCAGGACATATTACCAACCTTCTGTGTCCAGAAAATAGTGTTTCCTTGTAATCATGCATCACCTATGGCTTTTACAATCTTTCTACCACCTCCTATTCTGCCATAATTCCCGAGCCTTGGGTAAAGGGAGTATAGATGTTCTGTTTAGTCCTGAGCATTCTACAGTCTCTTATTTTGTATATGTTGGTCAGTTGTGGGTCTCTCTGTTAATTAAAATTTACTGCATGAAGAAACTTCTCTGATGAAGGATGACTGATACAGTAATTTATGGGTATAATGACAAGTCATGAAGAGCTGGTTTAATACTATGTTAATTTAGCAGAGTAATTATATTAAATTTTCCCTTAGGGCCTATGACCTGTCCAGCCACAGGTTATTGGCTATAATAACACTGCCAGGTAAGGATTTCAATTTGTATAGCAGGCCTTAGGTACAATGAGAGAATGGTTGGTCATTCCTGTAACATTTACGCCACTATTGCACCAGTGGACATGTCTTGTCAAGCTGGTCATTGTTGTAGTTCACAGGGATCATACCTGAGTAAGATTCATGATTCCCTTTCTCTTCTGGTAGTATGCTTAGCACCTTATAGAACTATGAAAGCTATCTGGCAGGATGAAATGTCCAGGTGAGTATCAACTTGATTTCTCCATATGGCATCCTCAGCAGTAGGGTCTTACTGTGAAGTTCTGGAGGGTTAACCAAAAGCATTGGCAATATCCTGTAAAGTTTGGGGGCCCATGGGATCTCACTTGCCAATGAATCCAAAGGAACAACCCATTCCTGGAGCTGATCTTTTTATTTGTTATCCTATGATGCCTTGTAGAGGCCTTGTTGTCTTATTATGTGGTAATGTCCTTTAAACACTTTAGATATGTGCCTGATTTCTAAAATGTCTTTAGTGTTAGCTATACCCCACCCAACGTTCCCTCATCTTCTCCACATTCCCCTCTGTATTAAACCTTTTCTGTACCATTATATCCCTTTAAGCCTTTGTAACACTTGATTCTAGCTCCCATCACTTAAGATGTCCCACTTGCCCCCCCCCCCACTGACTTTCTTGACCTCTGTGGGTATTTCAAAAGAAATATATGTGTCTGAAGATCTAAAGCTATTATCCACAAATAGGGTCTTCACTCAGAATGGTAGTTATAGGCTCTACCTATTTATCTCTGAGTTTCATAATTTTATTTCTCCTAAGAGCTGAATGATACTCCATTGTATTGATGAACCACATTTTCATTATCCATTCATTAGCTGATGGACATTTAGACTATTTCCATTTCTTGGTTATTGTGAATAGAGCATCAGTAAACATGGATGAGCAATGATCTATATAGGAGGATAAAAAGTCTTTTGAGTATCTGTTCAAGAGAGGTATAGATGGATCATGTGATGAATCTATTTCTAGCTTTTTGAGGAACTTCCACACTTATTTCCACAGTGGGCACACCAGTTCACATTCCCACCAGCAGTGAATAAATGTTTTTATTTTCCAATATTCACACCAGCATTTGTCATGTTATTTATTTATTTATTGGATCAGTCATTCTGATTTGGAAAGGATGAAATCTGAAAATAGTTTTAATTTGCATTTACTCGATGGCTAAGAATGTTGAATACTTTAAAAAATATTTTCCAGTCATTTGTATTTTGTCATTTTGAGAATTCTGTTTTATCCCATCATCACTCCCCACCTTTTTTGAGACAAGATATCTCTATACAACCCCAGCTGTTCTAGAACTCACTATGTAGCCCAGACTTGTCTAGAACTCTCAGAGATCTACTGGTCTGAGTGCTGGGATTAAAGGCATGTTCCATCACCCCATCCCTTCTCTGTGCTCCATTTATAAGATAGGTTTGTTTTATTGATGTTGCTTTTTTCCTCTCTTTTTAAGATATATATATATATATATATGTGTGTGTGTGTGTGTGTGTGTATATATGTATATATATATATACATACATACATACATACATACATACATACATATATATATCACTCTGTCCAATGTATATAGCTGGTAAGGATTTCTTCCCCATGTTGGCTGCCTCTTGACTCAAATGATGGTGTCCTTTGCTATACAAGTGATTTTCAGCTTGATGAGCTCCCATTTATTGTGTGTTGATCTTAATGCTTATGTTGTTGGAATCCTGTTCAAAAAGTTCCTTCCTGTGCCAATGAACTCAAGTACATGCTCTACTTTCTCATCTATCAGATTCAGGGTTTTGTTGAGATTTGACCCATTTTATGTCAAAGTCTGTTGCAGAGTGATACTGACTTCTTAAAAAGAATTTGGGCTGGGCAGTAGTGGCATATGACTTTAATCCCAGCCCTTGAGAGGCAGAGTCAGTCAGATTTCTGTGGGTTGAGGCTAGCCTGGTCTATAGAGCAAGTTCCAGGACAGCCAGAGCTACACAGAGAAACCCTATCTGGAAAAAAGAAAAGAAAAAAAGAATTTGGACATGTTCTTTCATTTTCGATTTTGTGGACTAATTTCAAGAGTATTGCCATCAATTCTTCTGGTAGAATTCTGGGCTGACTCCATCTTCCTTGGGCTTTTTTAGTTGGGAGTTTTTTTTTTTTTTTTTAAATTACCATTTCTATATCATTGGGTATTATGGTTCTTAAAAATGTTTTTGTCATATTGATTTATTGATTTAGCTTTTATAGGGTGATATATCTAGAAATCCATATCTATCTTTTACATTTTCCAGTTTGGGGGAATATTGATTGTCAAGTATATCCCTATGATTCTCTAAATTTCTTTAGTGTCTATTGTAATCTTTCTCTTTTTATCCATAAATTTATTAATTTGGATTCCATGGCAGACTTTCTTTTGGGTCACCAACCAGCTCCCAGTCATGACATGGAGACTTGTTAGTCATGAATGCTTGGCTTTATCTTAGCTCTTACATCAATCTGTTTTTCTTTACCATGTTTTGTCTTGGGGATTTTTACATTTATTTATTTATTTATTTCTGTATGTCCTACTTGCACTGCTTCTTGTGTCTGTCTAGCTGGTAGCTAGCTGCCTGGCTTCTGGCCGCAGGCATGTCCTTCTCTTTCCCCTCCATCCGGTCTTCTTCTCTCTCATTCTTCTCGAGGCCAGATTTCTCCTCCTATTTAAGTCTCTCTACCCACCAGCCCTGCCTACTCCTCTCTCTGCCTAGCTATTGACCACTCAACTCTTTATTAGACCAATTAGGCAAGCAGGATGAAACAAATGCACATCTTTACATCGTTAACAAAGGCGGCATAAACAAATGTAACACACCTTCACATAGTTGAAATAATATTCCACAACAGGATACCCTTTCTCTTTTTATTCGTTAATCTGGCTGAAGTTTTGTCAATGTTGTTAATCTTATCAAAGGACCAACTGTTCATTTCATTGTATTTTTGATTACTTCAATTTCATTGATTTCAGCACTTATTTTGATTATTTCTTTCTGTATCCTTTTTTTTTAGGGTGGTGGTAGTGTGTGGTTTGTTCTTGCTTTTCCAAGGTGTTGAGATGTTTCTTCCTTTCTTTATCAAATTATCATTCATTAGTATATTGTTTAGTTTCCAATAGTTTATGTACTTTCTGTCATTTCTATTACTGTTGATATCTACATTTATTCTATTGTTGTGAAATAGAATGCATGATGTGATTTCAACTTCCCTATGTTTGTTGAGTTTTGCTTTGTGTCCTAATATGTGGTCAGTTTTGGAGAAAGTTCCATAGGCTACTGAGGAGAACAGGTTCTTTGGTATTTAGGTAGAATGTTCTAGATATTAGGTCCATTTGATTTATGATGTTACTTAATCTCAGAATTTCTCTGTTAGTTTTTTCTTCAGATCATCTATTTGTGAAGGAAGGAGGGTATTGGAACCACCCAATGCCATGTGTTGGGGTCAATCTGTGATTGTGTTGTTGTTAGACTCACTTTTCTTCTGTCATTAGGGGTAATGACAATGTTTTGGAGGAATAATTTATAGCAGGATTGGGATTTCAATTTCCTCTGTTTGTCTGGTATTTGGGGATACAACTTCTATCCATGTCTTCTGCTTCTTTGCTACAGTCTGATATCTTCAGCAGTTTGGTCAAAGAGTCTAGAACAAGTTTCCTCTGGCATATTCTGTTTCTCAGGCCTGGATAAGACAAGTGGAGAGTTCTAGTCAGGCAGCTGGCAGGACTGTGGGACTCTGGTTCACATGCAAAGGCTAAACGGTCCCCTAGGGGAATTTGGCTGGAATCTGGTGAGGGCAGGGGACAGCTGAGAAAAGAATGCTGCTATCTCTGGCAAATAGCAGTGTGACTAGGGTGACTAGAATGAATAGAGTCACGGAGGGGAAGCCAAGATAGGCTACCTGGATCTGAACCACATGTAGCCACAGGGCTGGTACCAAGGGGACCTGCCATTAGGATAGCCCCCCCCCCCCACCTAAGGGAAAAAGGCTGAGAGGGCAGAGTTATCCTTAGCAAGAAACTACCCGACCAGGGAAATGAAAATGGAGGAGAGGGAGGAAGAGCTCATGTAGACTATTTAGTTCAAAGCCTCGTATTTCTCTAGAGAGTCCCTGGTAGCAAAGCAGAGGTTCTAATTCCTTCCTTCTTCCTTTTATCTTTCTTTCTTTCTTTCTTTTTCTTTTTTTTTTTTTTTTTTTTTTTTTGGTTTTCAAAACAGGGTTTCTCTGTATTGTTTTGGGAGCCTGGAGATTCTGATTTCTTGACCAGAAGTTCTTAGTGAGCCTTTTTGTTTGTTTTTTACTCTTACAGAAGCACCTCTTTCTTGGAAACCAGACATGAGGGTGTAAGTGAAACTGACAGGCGCCTGAACACTTAGAATGGAAACCAGATCATTCCTCCTTCCATCCAATAAAGCCTTATCAACTCAGACACAGTAATCTTCAATGGTGTCTCACTGCTGAGGCCCACTCCTGCTAGACAGGGGCTCTGCCTTCTTTCTTTCTTTTAGCTTCCCATTAAAAATTACTTATTTATAAAGCTCAGCCTCCACAAATTTCATTCTGTGAAATTTTAAGACAAGAACCCGAAGGCCACTGATTCAATGAGAGTTTTGTGTGGCCATGTCTGACACCTTAGTTGCTGAGTCAAAAACCATCCAGTATCTGGTAAAAGTTTTGTTGCTCTCAAACAGATCCCAATATTCCCTGTGTCAGTAGTTTATTTATAAACCTTGTCTCTTCCAAAATGTGTTTTGGGATGTCCTGCAGAAGTGGATCTGCTCTCCTAACTTAAAATGTATGTAGATATGAACGGGAGTGATTTTTTAACCATACCAAAGCATAGGAGCTTTGTGTTTATTTTTTCCCCCCTCTTCCCTTGAAAAAAAAATAACCACAATGCAAGAAATTTAATAATGAACTGTAGAATTTTAGACTAAAGAAATTGATTGTGCAGACTGTAACTAGTTGAAATGCTGATTTTTTTTTCAGCTTTCTTCCCAGTGGAATGGTTTGGCTCTGATGTGCTTTTAAATATAAATTCTGGAAACTGAGGCTATGTTAAGTATTTATAAGATTATTTTCTAAGAGTAAGTACTTTAAGAGACAATAAATGCATAAACTACTGAAAGTAGAGTATTTTCATTTTAAAATGATGTCCTTTTCAATCCATCTTATTTATTTGTTTACTTTATGTGTGTGTAAGTGAAGGTATACACATGCCATAGTCCACACATGGAAGTTGGAGGAAAACTTTTGGGAATTTGTTTTCTCTTACTTCATTCTAAGAGCCAGGAATTGAACTCAGATTGTTAGACCTGCTGAGCCTTCCCAGTGACCCTGGAAGTAGTTTATTTTTTAAAACAACATTCACTGGAGAAATAAAGTTGTGTTGTTATAATAAAAATTTTGTCTTGGCAACATAAATTTCGATAAGGATTTTCTCCCAAAACAGATTCTAGAAAGAAATTAAATTATATTTCACTGTTCTAATAGTCAAGGGTAATAAAAATATGAGGGCACAGATATGCTTTATGTTAATATCTCTTAATAATTGTAAATTAAATTACTTTATTGCAACATTGCTATGACTTTGTTTTTCAGGAATATGCAAGTGATAAATGTGATTATTTTTGCTAAGTCTGTGATATATATAAAATGATGGATATATGTATAAATATCTATACCCACATACATTTGTCAAAATTGCTCATACTAACTTTCCTTTTCATAATGGGAAGCACAGGAGATAGAACTTCAACAAACAATGACATTTGGGGCCTGTGTAAGCTAACTCTGTCTGGAATAGAAAAGAGGCTATGTTTTTAAATCTTACCCAAATGAAAGCTAACTAAATTAGTGTGTATAACATTTTCAAGACTTTATGTTTTTATTAAGATAATTGCTTGATTCTCACTAATTTTTGTCAGGTTTAGAAAACTGTTTTAAATTTTTTATTTTTATAATTTTTTATGTAATAGAAACCATCTTATTTTACATATCAATCCCAGTTCCTTCTCCCTCTCATCCTTTAATGCCTCCACCAATCACCCTATCCTACCTCCATCCACTCCCCAGGTAGGGTGAAGCCTTTCCATGGGGGACCATCACAAGCTTATGGTATCTATTACTAATTTCACTGGGCCTGCACAAGACAGGACCTCTTCTCAATAGTCAGTAATGGATAAGGGAGAGACTCATGGGACGCTGCTCCTTCCTACTGAATTATAAGTCACTGTTGAACTCTGGGAGGGGTGAAACCATTAACTTTAGTTGTAATAACAATTGGTGTACTCATCAGAGTCCAATAGATAATTCATATCCCAGCACTGTATGACCCTGGTCAAAGTAACAGGGACACAATAAAAACAAAACAGAGCAAAACACGCAAAAGGAAAGAGATTATAGGGAAGAGGGTGTGTCAGGAGATGGAGGCTTCCAGGGCCCCAGCACAGACAACTTCGAAACATAAACATGTACAACTATATACTCTAACATTTCTATTAAAACTGCCTTAGCTGTATTCTAAAGGCTCTAATATATTGTGCTAGCATTTCACTTAATTTTAAGAATCTATTTCTTTCTTGATTTCTTCAGTTACATACTGTTCACTCAAAAGCATATTGTTTGTTTGTATGGTTTCTCTTGCTTTTGGCTTCTGGTTTTATTCCACTCTGGGGTGATAAGATAGAAAAATAATTTTTTATGTTTTTGCAATTGTTGTGGTCTATATTGTGATTGACTTTAGAGAAGGGCCCATAGGCTGCTGAGACAAATGTGTCTTCCTTAACTATTAAATGGAATATTCTGTAGAAATCCATCTTATATGAGTTTCTATTGCAGATTTTTAACACTGCATTTTCCTTCACATTTAAATGCTTTACTAGTGTATATTAATTATGCATGATAATGGGTTTGTTGTTATATTTTCATACATGTATACAGTATATTTTGATCATATTCATTCCCATTAACTTCTCTTGTTCCTGTTCCTCCTGAGTTCTTTTTTCCAAAGGAGTCCAACTTTTCCTTCCTTCCTTCCTTCCTTCCTTCCTTTCTTCTTTCCTTCCTTCCTTCCTTCCTTCCTTCCTTCCTTCCTTCCTTCCTTCCTATCTATAGGGTTAAATGTAATTATTTAGAAGGTGATTTGATGGGCATATCATTTCTATTTAACAAAAATCCAGTGTAATTTTCCCACTAGAGTCTATGATCTCTTCAGCCATGGACTTTTGACCAGGGTTGTCGTAACAGATGGGAATTACCTCCTGTGGAGTTTGCCTCAGTCCCAATCTTAATGCAATTGGTTATCCATGTAACAGACTCACTGTTATTGCATTAATTAAAATATCTTGTCTAACTGTAATACGGTACATAGTAGGGTACATAGCTAAGTTAGACTGTTGATGAAGCTCCTTCTCAATAGGCTTCCTGATTTCTCAATGTCCTGCAACCAGGATATATAGTATATTCAGCAATAGAGTTCTGTCATCTATTTATGATTGGCAACTTTGTTTTGTTGGATCTTCCCCCATCTATTTTGTCCCCATCTCCCTGCTCCCCACTCAAACCATTTTATCCCAGTAGAACTTCTTATACTTTTATATTGCGTGTGTTCTACTACCCTTGCCTACAACATTTAAAGTCTGCCCCCCATTCATGAGCCTCTTTCTAGTTTCCTGACTCAAAATGCACATATGTAAAAATAAGCTAGTACTTGTACATGTGAGTGAGGTGTGTTATTTGTCTTTCTGAACCTCATATCAAGTAATTAGTTATATTGCCTCACTTAATATCATATTGTCCAATTTCATTCATTTCCCTATTCTTTTTGTATAGCTGAATAAAATTCAATTGCATATCTGTACCACATTTTCTTCTTTATTTATTTAAAAATAAATTTTTCTCTCATACAATATAGCCTGACTATAGTTTCCCCTCCCTCCAGTCTTCCCAGCCCCCCTACTTCCCCTCTCCCCCATACCCATTCTGTCTGTTTCCTCCTCAGAAAGGAGCAGGCCTCCAAGAGATATCAGGAGAAAACAAGATACACTAAGACAAAGAAAAATCTCTCATATTTAAGCTTGCTAAGGCAATGCAATAAGAGGAAGAGAACAAACAAAGGAGTTAGAAATGCACCTGCTCCCACTGCTAGGATTCCACAAAAACAAGTTAGAATCAGAGATCCACCTTTTCCCAGTGTTAGGATTCCCACAAAAACACCAGGTTAACAGTCATAGCTTATATAGAGAGGATCTGATGCAGACCTATGCAGGACATTCTCAACAACAAAAAGCCCAAGGCCAGATGGGTTTAGCACAGAATTTTACCAGATTTTCAAAGAAGAGTTAATGCCAATACTCCTCAAATTATTCCACAAATATAGAAACAGAGGAAACACTGCCCAGCTCATTTCATGAGGTCACAGTTACCCTGATACACAAACCACATAAAGACTCAACAAAGAATCTCTTAGGTTCTTCCTTGTATCCTAGTTTCTCTTGTGGTGTGAATTACAGGCTGGTGATCTTTTGCTCTATGTCTAAAGTCCTTATATGAGCGAGTACATACCATGTTCCTCTTTTTGTAACTGGGTTACCTCATTCAGGATGGTTCCTTCAAGTGCCATCCATTTGCCTGTGAATTTCAAGATTCCGTTGTTTTTTTTCCCTCAGAGTAGTATTCCATTGTGTAAATGTGCCACATCTTCTTTATCCTTTATTCTTCAGGTGAGGGACATCTAGGTTGCTTCCAAGTTCTGGCTATTACAAATAATGCTGCTATGAACATAGCTGAACAGATGTCCTTGTAGCATGAATGTGGATCATGTGGGTATGTGCCTAAGAGTGGAATTGCCAGGTCCTGTGGTAGACTGATTCTCATTTTTCTGAGGGACCGCCATGCTGATCTCCAAAATGGCTGAATGAGTTTGCACTCCCACCAGCAGTGGAGGAGTGTTCCCCTTTCTCCACATCCTCTCCAGCATGAGTTGTCATTGGTGTTTCTAATTTTAGCCATTCTGGCAAGAGTAAGATGGTATCTCAGAGTTGTTTTGATTTGCATTTCCCTGATAGCTAAGGATATTGAGCACTTTCTAAAGTGTCTTTCAGCCTTTTTGATTTCCTCTGTTGAGAATTCTCTCTTCAGTTCTGTACTCCATTTTTAAATAGGGTTACTTGGTGTTTTGGTGACTAGTTTCTTGAGTTCTTTGCATATTTTGGACAAGACCAGGCTGAAGAAACCCACAGAGACAGCTGACCTGAACAAGGGGGAGCTAATGGACCCCAGACTGATAGCTGGGAAACCAGCATTGAACCGATTCAGACTCCCTGAACATGGGTCTCAGTTAGAAGGACTGGGCAGTCTAAGGGACCTCTGACAATGGAACCAGGATGTATTCCTGGTACACCAAAGGACTTTGGGAACACATTCCCCATGGGAATACATTGCCCCTAACCTAGAGGCAAGAGGGAGGCCTAGTCCCTACTTGAAATGACTTGACAGATTTTGTTGATCCCTCCTGGAAGGCATCACCTGCCCTGTGGAGCCAGGGAGGGGGAGATGGGAGGATGGTTAGGAGATGTGGGAGAAGGGGAGGGAAGAAGGGAGAGAGGGACGAAGGGAGAGAAGGAGAGGGAACTGGGATTGATATATAAAATAAGGGGGAAAAAAAGACTCAACAAAGAAAGACCATTATAGATCTATTTCCCTCATGTACATAGATGCAGACATACATGGTAAAAGATTTGCAAACCGAATCCTGTACATTTAAAAAATCTATTTATCAGCTGTTGGACATCTGGCTGATTCCATTTCTTACTATATAGTGAATAAAGCAGCAACAATCATGGATGTTCAAATTCTCTGTGGTCGGATATAGAGGCATTTGAGTGTACGCCTAGGAGTAGGATAGCTGGGTCGTATGGTAGTTCTTTTAGTCTTTTGAGAAACTTCCATACTGATTTCCATGGTTGCTGCACTGGTTTATACTCTCACTAACTGTGAATGAAGGTTCCCTGTTCCCCATACCCTTGCCAGAATTTGTTATCACTTGTTTTCTTGATGATTGGAGTGATGGAGTCTCAAAACATCTCAACCTGTGTTTCCCAGATGGATAAGGTGATTGAACACTTTTGAAGTGAATTCTTTTCCTTAGCCCATTTAAAACATTTGGTTATTTGGGTTTTTTAAAAATTCTTTGTCTGTTCTGGGTATTAAACCTCTATCATATATACATATATATATATATGATAGAGGTATATATATATATTTGCAATGTCAATTCTTAAAATACATGAACACTGGGTAGGGTCTTTCCACAATTTAATGTATTCTTTAATTTATCAAATCAGTGCTTTAAAATTTTTCTATGCAGGCCTTTTATTTCCTTGCCTGAGTTTTTTTTTTTTCCCTCTGTTTTCTTTTTAAGAAATTGTAAATGAGGAAGGCTATCAATTTTTGTTTGTTAATGTATCCTACTGGTTGCTGAAAATGTTTATCACCTCTAAGAGCTCTTATGTATAGAATTATATGATTTGTAAAAAGGGATACTTTGATATCTTCCTTTTCCACTTGTTTTCCTATTATTTCCTTCTCTTGTCTTATTGCTCCAGTTAAAGCTTCAAGTGCACATTAAATTAGTGGAGAACATATACAGACACTGGTCATGCTCCTGATAGTAGTGAAATCCTTGGCATTTTTCTTCACTTGGCATGATGTTGGCTACACATATGGGTGCTGGTTAGTTCATGACACAAACTAGAGTCACCTGGGAAGAGTAAATTTCAGTTTATAAGTTGCTGCCATCCAACTAACCTGCGGGCAAGTCTGTAGATCATTTTCTTGATTAATGATTGATGTGGAAGGGCCTAACCCATGGTGGCCAGTGCCATCCCTGGGACGGTGGCTCCTGGGTTGTATAAGAAAGCAAACTGAGAAAGCCATGGGGATCAAACCTGTAAGCAGTGTTCCTCCAGTCTCTCCTTCAGCTCCTACCTTTAGGCTCCTGCTTTGCTTGAGTTTCTGCACAGCTACCCCCATGATGAACTAAGACTGGGGTGTGTAAGGCAAATAAACCCCATCCTCCCTGAGTTGCTTTGGTCATGGTGTTTGCCACAGCAGTAAAAACCAAACTAAAGCAGTTCATTATATGTAGCTTTTTTGTCATTTTCATATGTGTTCCACTTCTAGTTTCTTTGTGGCTTTCATTATGAAAGAACTTTTTTTTTTTTTTTTTTTGTCAAAGGACTTTTCTGCATCAGTCAAGACAATAATTGGACTTCTGATCTTGAGTGCATTTGTGTTATGTGTAACATTTGCTGATTTACACATACTGAACCACCGCTGCATCTCTAGAGTGAAAAACAACTTGATCATGCTGAGTCATCTTTTTTGATGTGTTCTTGAATTCAGTTTTCAAGGATTTTACTGA
Organism: Phodopus roborovskii; assembly: GCF_943737965.1. Lineage (NCBI taxonomy): Eukaryota > Metazoa > Chordata > Mammalia > Rodentia > Cricetidae > Phodopus > Phodopus roborovskii. The sequence goes on from NW_026126416.1 coordinate 23,776,518, forward strand.
AAATGTTTGTGTCTAATTAGGGAAATTGGTACATAATTTTCCTTTTGGTTGTTGTTGTGTATTTTTTTGGTCTTGGTATCAGGCCAATACTGGCACTTTGAAATGAGTTTAGAATTGTTTCTTCCTTTTCTCTTGTGTGGAACGGTTTGAGAAGGGTTGATTTTTTTTTCAAGGTCTAGTAGAATTCTGCAGTGAATGCTTTTGGGCCTGGGTACTTTTAAACTCAGATATTCAATTTTCATTGCTTGTTATGGATTTGTTTAAATTCTCTGTGTCATTTTGGTTTAATTCTTGTGGGTCATTTAGGAATTTATCCATTTCATTTATGTTTTTTCATCTTAATGGGTCTGAGTTTTTTTAAAGTATATGCTTACGATTTTCTAAAGTTCACTGATATCTACTATAATGTCTCCATGTTCACTTGTGATTTTACTAATTTAGGCCTTTTACCTCCTGCTTTTGGTTAGTTTGGCTAAGGGTTTGTCAATCTTTTCAAAGAACCAACTTCATCTCACAGATTCTTTGCATTACATTTTACATTTGTTTTTCACTAGTTTCTTCCCTGATCATAATTGCTCTTTCTAATGCTTTTTTGAGTTTAGCTTGTTCTTGTTTTTCTGTGTTTGTAATTTAATAATTTACTGAAAATATCTGTGATTTTTATATTTTTAATTAAATTTATATATTTAGTGTATCTGTGTGTGCACGTGTGTGTGTGTGTGTGTGTGTGTGTGTGTGTGTGTGTGTGTGTGTGTGTAGTTGGGCCTCTCTTTTCACCGTGTGTGACCTGGGGATCAAACTCAGGTCATCAGGTTTGCTAGAAAGCACTTTTATCTCTGAGCCATCTCACTGTCTTTGTCTGAGTTTTAAATGGAAGTGACTGGCAAAGGACAAAAATAAAAGGTACCATCATTAAAAGCTAAATTCTCCAGTGTGTAATGGTCAAACCCTAGCTGTTTGGAGCCAGTAACTTGAAATGCTTTGTACAAATGACTAAAGCCTAATTCCTAATGACCCTTGACACATCATCCCAAAGAGTCAGTCACTTGCCAGGAAGGGCAAGTGGTGTTAAAAAGTTAATTACCCAACAAGACAGCGAGCTGTCCTGTTGAACTCTATTTCTACATGACTCTATAAAGTGGCCTGTATGACCGGGCCAAGTAATTTCTCTTCACTGCTGTAAAAGGACCCCATTCATTCTCAATGAGGATATTCACTGACAATGCCTGTAGTGTTTCTGCCCAAATGGCCTATTCTTTTAAAAATTAAACAAAACGTTATTTGTGGTGTGTGTGTGTGTGTGTGTGTGTGTGTGTGTGTGTGTGTGTGTGTGGTGTGGTGTGCTACACATGTGGAGTTTGAGGACAATATTGTAGAGTCAGCTCTCTCCTTCTTTTATATGGTTTCTGGGAACTGAACTTGGGTCACTGAGTTTGTGCTGCAAGAGCCTTTAACCACAGAGCCATCTTGCTGGCCACATTATTTACTAAAACTTTTATATCAATTCTTGCCTGGTAAATAATTTATCCCCACAGTTGGGCTCCCCTTTCCTGGCATATATTTGGGTTCCCTTCCTGGGAAATTCTTCCCTTGCCTCTTTGACTGTGGAGATCTGGGATGATCCTAGGCTTTCCCTGAGGCCCCAGAAGGAACACAGTTCCTTATGTAAAAGCAGGGACATGCTTGACAGAGCTAGTAATGGCCTTAGACCAGGGCCCAAGGCCAGAGCCTCAGCTTCAGATCCTGAGAGCCCAACGCCTCCCACCCTCCAGGACTATGGTTACTGGTCCCAAGGCCGCTGTGCACTCAGTCTGTGATGCGCTGGAGATAAGCTCTGTTCCCTTGTACAACACTGACTAGCTTCCTGCTGACTTTGTCCCACTATATGATAGTTCCTGCTGACTTTGTTCCATTTCTTCATGGGAAAAAGTATGTAAGATGCTGTATTTCTCAAAAAGCTTGCTCGGCATAAGACACAGCTTATACAAGATCCTAGTCTTACTTATTTCTATCTTCTGATCGCCTGGTCCTCTCTCTTAGGACACTGTCACTGAAGAATGACTTGCGGGTCCAGGTCGCTCGACCTCTCTCTTCACTCTGGCTTGTCATGGCTGAATGAGCAACCTTATGAGCTTCCTTTTGGCTCCTTCCAAATGGTAAGGGATACTTTTATTTTTATAGAAGCCCCCCATCACTGTTAACATTGCAGCACAGGGATAACATTCAGGGCAAATCCACACACACTGTGAGCACTCAAGTGCTCCCTTCTTTTCATTCACACCCTTCCACAGCCTTGTCCTTGGTGAATGCATGGCAGATGAAATTTTTGCCTGCACATTTCCTTTCTATTTGAATTGCTGGATCTAAGAGACCTACATGCAACCATGTTTTTGCTTTCTTTAGGATGGCAAGCTACCCAGCTCCCCTTTCCTACGCAGCTGATTCTGTCTGTATCACTTGAAGTTTTGTCTAGCCTGGCCAACCAGACAGGGTTGGCTAAGAATGAAATTGTATTTCATCTCTGCGAGTCAGAAGGCCTTCATTCTTGGACAGTGAGTGCTTTGGTCCAGTATGCATGATGAGCCTGGGTCTCACCTATGGCTTGGATATCTGATAACTCAAAAGGATGCCCTTAGAGTGACTGGTGTACTTCCAGTAGGACTTGTGATGAGTCCCATATTCCAGTTCACTCCTAGGACATATTATGAAAAATAGATTCCCGGACTTACAAAAGGGGAAACAACAAACAAACAAACAAACAAACACAACACAAACCTATTCCTTTGTAACAACTACTCACTCTTGGACCAAGAAACTCTGGCCGCTTAACGGCATAGTAAGGTATAATTGCATCCTGTAAGTAGACCTCTTTTGTCACAATTCAGGAAGGAAGTCTGAGACAGTTTACACCTGAGCCTTCGTGTCCATCACTGGACCATCAGCTATAGAAAGAACATCACCATACATTGTGGGATTTCCTTAAACACACCCTTCACTCCTAAGCTTGGTCCCAGAGGACACCCTGGTGGGCTGTTGCTTACTCCAGCCTTACCGTCATTGCCACCACACAGCTGCTTAACAGCTTCTCCCCCACTGTCCCCTCCGATCTCTTCCTTCTCTTTCTCCCCCTCCCTCATTTCCATACATGGGACTTTCCTCAACTGACCTATCTCCCTACCTAGGTGCTCTTTCTCCATCCCACACTTGAGAGGGACCAACAAGCATGCCAAAGCTACTTCCAACCCACAGGAAACATCCTTCTCTGGGAGGTGGCCAACGGGGATCTTGGCACTTTCTCCATGCTTGACCTGTCCCAAGTGTAATCCAAACTAGGGTCGTTTAGCTAGGATCCTTCCATCCTTATTAAAGAATTCCAAAAGTTCATAGTGACTTTCACCCAACCTGGCAGGATGCATATGTCACCCTGACCACCTGACACACTCATAGGCAAAGTTCCATGTCTGGTCTCTAGTGGGTACCTGGGAAAATGTGCTTTTTATTCATAATTCACCTACAACCTGGCCAGCCTTCATTCTTTGCCAGGTTGACCCAGAGCACTGCTAGTCACTTCAGGCCACTGATGTAGAGGATGGAGTGGGAAGACTCATGAGACTATATGCTTGCTTATCTATCAGAGGGACTTTCTAGTTATCAAACTAATTAACAATAAGCTTCAGGGAATTGGAAGCAGTGGGTTTTTCCTCCAGCTGCTGGTCTTGTCCCGCCGCCTCGCCAGCCCCAAATAACACACCGAGACTCTGTATTTGATATAATGCTGTCGGCCCGTTACTTGTTTCTTATCGGCTAGCTCAGTCTTAATTATTAACCCATTTCTATGTATTTCCATGTGGTCTTACCAGCGAGAGGCAGCTGGCGGTTCTGCCTTCTCCAGACTCTCCATGTTGACTCCTCCTTACCACTTCCTCTTTCCTCCTTGTCTCCTGGTCCCTCCTATCTTTCTTTCCAATTGGCCAACAGTGCTTTATTCATTAACCAGTATGAGAAACATATATACATAATGGCATCTCCCATCAGGGAATACTGTAGAGTGTATGAAAACCCCTTACCCTCTCAATCTGGGCTAGCTGAAAACATGTGTAAGCATATAGATTTGAACCCCGAGTCTAGAGGAGGACCAAGACCTCCAGGATCCATACTTTATAAGCCAAGCCTGTCTGGACATTAGACAAAAGCTTCAAAAAAAAAAAAACAGATCAGGGATTCCAGACCTGCTTATTAGACACAGCCTTCAAAGCCTTTAATAGCCAGAAGGGCCAAAGTAGAGAAAGAATGGCATCAACAGCCTCTTCCCTGCCCACCTCAGGAAAGCCTGGAGTGCCACCTAACAGCCCACAGAAACTGACCCAGCCTTGGGTAAAAGGACCCTTTCCTGCTACAGCCCATTAGCTAGGATATTTCAGCCGGAACTGCTCAAGTCCCTGGGTTATAGGCTTCTTTATATTCATGTGCAATCTGCAAAACATGGCCCACCAGAAGTGAGAATGTCCTGCCCTCCCTCAAGAGGGAGGACTAAGCATCATCCAGGGACCCCTGAAATGTCAAACCTGAAAAAAAAAAAAAAAAAAAAGAATAAATGCCTCATGTCAGTTTCTTCCCTCATCATCATGACAGAATTCCTGCTGAAAGCAATTCAAACCAGGAAGAGTTAATTTTGGCTCACAGTTTGAGGATATAGCACATGGTAGAAGGCATGGTGGGAGGAGCATGAGGCAGTCAGTCAGTGCATCTGTGGTCACAGAGGTGAAGGCTGGTGGTTCCCTTTATTCTGTCCAGAATCCCAGCCGTGGAACGGTGCCTCCCACGTTTAGGGTGTATCCTGTCCCTCTTAATCAACTCAATATAGAAACCTCTGGCAGATGTGCTTAGAGGTTTGTTTCCTAGGTGATTTTAGATCCTGTCAAGTTGACAACCACTATTAACCATTATACCCTTGGTTATGTTTCTGCACTATGAAAGAACTAATGGGAAATAAAGGCCCCTCCTTTTTGAGACATATGAGGCCACGAGGCCATCAAAGCTCCCATGTTCTCCACCTCTATGAAGCTCAGGAACCATTAGATATGGCAGAGAACAAAATTAACTTTCCCTTTAGGCTGGCTAGGGCTGGCATTAAGTTTTGAACCCTGACCATCTCTGGTCCCTAATCCTCCTCACTGCTTTTGGCAATAAACCCCAATCAGCCTGCTTTACCTGCTTGATAGGCAGCCATCTTTTCACTTATCCTTTTCCGATCCTGACTAGTTGCCCCATTCCCCTCCTATCGAGAGAGATTATGAATGTCAGTCCCAGAGATGGTGATGAGAAATGTCCAGATGAGGCTCCCCTGTTATTTGCAATTTCATTTAGATCACCTTCATGTTTGTGTATATTTTAGGAAACTTCTTAGGTTTCTACACAGCCCCTCAAATGACCCTTAGTTTTAGTTCTCCCTCCCATATTCCCATCCTCACCCTCCTCTTTCCTTGATTTTTTGTTCCCTCCCCTCCCTGTTTGATCTTCCTGTTCTAGTACCACCTCATCCATCCATAGAAATAGAACTATTTCCTCTATTCTGTTTCTTCTTCCTAGGGAAGATCCACTTCTTATACCTACTTCCTTGCTTTCTACCTAACCTCTGGGGTTATATGGATTGCGTCTTGCTTATCAATGACCTAACAGCTAATATCCACATATAAGTGAACACATACTATATTTGCCTTTATGATTCTGGGATACCTAACTTAGGATGCTTTTTTAGTTCCTCCCATTTACCTGCATCTTTCATGGTTTTATTTTTAAATAGCTGAGCAATACTCCATTGTGTGAATGTACCACACTTTTCTTTATCTGTCCATTGTGCATTAGCAGACATCTAGACTGTTTCCAGTTGTTGGCTATTGTGAATAGAGCAACAATAAAGATGGTTCAGCAAGTGTCTCTGTGATAGGATGGAACATCCTTTGGGTATATGCCCAAGAGTGGTATAGCTGGACCTTGAGGTAAACTGACTCCTCTTTCTGAGGAATCACTACACTGATTTCCAAAGAGGCTGTAAAAGTTTGCACTCCCACCAGCAGTGGATGAGTGTTCCCTTTAGCTGTCAATTGTTTTATTGGTCTTGGCCATTTTAAATGATGTAAGATGAAATCTCAAAGTAATTTTTGATCTTCAATTCTCTGATGACTAAGGATATTGGACATTTAAATTCTTCTCAGCCATTTGAGTTCCCTCTTTCAAGAATTCTGTTTGGGTCTGTACCCTATTTTTTAAATGGAGTCATTTGTTTTCTTGGTGTCCAGTTTTTTTTGGAGTTCTTTATATATTTTAGATATTAACCCTCTATTGGATGTGTAATTGGTAAAAACATTTTCCTATTCTGTAGTCTCCTGCATTGTCCAAGTGATGGTGCCTTTTCAGTTTCATGAGGTCCCATTTATTAATTGTTCTTAGTGTCTGTGCTATCAGTGTTCTGTTTAGAAAATATTTTTTCTGGAAAACACCTATTCTTTATAAAAAGTTTATGTACATTCTAGTGTGGAAAGGCTCTTTGTCTTTCTCTCTCTCTCACTCTCTCCCTCCCTCTGTCCTCATTCCCCCCCCCCGTGTGTGTGTGTGTGTGTGTGTGTGTGTGTGTGTGTGTGTGTGTGTGTGTGCTGCATATGTATTCACACGCACTTAGAGGTAGAATGCCCAGGCTAACATCAGATGTTTTCCACATTTGCCTTCCCACCTTCTTTTTTTTTTTGAGAAAATGTCCCTCACTGAGCTTGGAGCTCACCATTTTGACTGGGCTGGCCAGGCAGAAAGCCCCTGGATCCATCTGTCTCTTTTCCCCAAAGTTGAGCTTACAGGTGGGTGCTGTCATCTAATGATACAATTTTATGAAAATATCTCTTGCATTCAGAAAGACTGAACTTCCCCAGACCTCACAGTGAAGTTATTATTACCCATTGAGATCATTTAAAACTATGCAATTAACCTGCTGTCTTGCGGTGCCCTTTAAGTTTAGCCTCCCTTTGAGAGATCAATGTAACTGACCTTGGATTTCCCATGCAATCAGCTTTTACAACCTAAGCTAATGCATAACTCTGATCTTAAGTTCTCTCCCACACCCCTGATCTAGAGTGGTGTGTGTTAACCATTTTTCTGAAAGCAGACAACATCTTGGAAACAACCTTATATGACAGCTGTCCACCATAAATCCTGCAAACAACATGTAGATAAAGCTCGATAATTGATATGGCTTGATAATATCTGTGTGCAATGTTGTTTATTATTTGGTGTCAGTTGAGGTTAGTAAAGTTATTTCTTACACTGTAAATCCTGGTTAAAGATTTCTAGTAATGAATCCTTTACCACTCTCCCATGCCATGCTTTCTGTGCTGCTTAATAAACAGCTCCACTGTTCATGGTGGCAAACACCTTTAATCCCAATGCTCAGGAGATAGAGGTAGGTAGACACCTATGAATTTGAGGGCAGTTTGGTCTACATATTCAGTTCCAGGCCAGCCTGGGCTACATAGTAAGATCCTGGAGGGAGAGAGAGAGAGAGAGAGAGAGAGAGAGAGAGAGAGAGAGAGAGAGAGAGAGAGAGAGTAGACTTTTGTATTTGTCAATCCACTAACATGACAAGAAGTTAGATTTTAGTTTAGTTGAAGATTTCTTACATGTGACAGTTCATTTTACTCTTGACTTCCAAATTATCTCATCATACACATACTTTGATTAAAAATGTGTTTAAGTGTGCATGTCCTTTAGCTTATGCTAGCTGGAATTCTTTGCATTTCTTGGACTTATATATTAGTTTTTAAAGTCTAATTTGTATTTTTTCCATCTCTTTCTCTTATCTCTAATAATTGTTTTTTCATACCCTTGATGGTGTCATACAATTACATCTTTGCTTTTTTCCTCTGTATTTTCTGAATAATCTCTGTTGACTCTCTCTAAGGCCACTAGCTCTTTCTTCTGAAACCCCAAGTTAAGTCCCTGAAGTCAATTTTATTTTAAAAATTAAAATATAATTACATTACTTATCCACCTCTCCTTCCTGCAACTCCTCCTGGGTCCCTGACCCATGTTCTTTCTCAAAACCCATGGCCTCTTTTTCTTTAACTATTATTGTCACGCACACACACACGCACATGCACACGCACACACACACACGCACACTCCCTGCTAAATTCATTTACTGTAGACCAGGGATGGCCGCTTGGTAATGGATAACAAATCAGGGAGCTAATAATGGGTAAGACTTCCTTTCTCAGTAGTCATTAATTTCTAGTAGTTCTTTGTTTAGGGGTGAAGCCTCATGATATTTATTCCTTGTAACATGAAAAATAAAAACCTAGAGACAGATATTGTGGTTCACACTGATGGTCAGATAAGCAAAGCAGCCAGCCATTAGCTCTTACCTTTACCTCAGACTGAAAGGGTGAGCCTGCCTCCACAAATCCTCAGAGACAACAGCTCTCCATGTCTGGATGCTAAATCTCCACATGAGACCCTTTGATTCTTCCTTCTGTACCTCCCTAGTGCTGGGATTAAAGACCTGTGATCCCAAGTGCTGATATTACCTTTGTGGGAGCTGTTTCTCTTTAGGACTGGATCAATTTCATGTAGTTCGGTGTGGCCTTGAACTAACAGAGATCCATCTGCCTCTCTTCTGAGTACTGGGATTAAAGGTATGTATCACCACTGCCTGACCTCTATGGCATGTGACTAGCTTTGCATTCTGAACCCTCAGGTAAACTTTATTAAATCATAAATAATATACCACCATAACTCCTCCTATGTTAGCATGTTTATTGGTGTTGTGTTGTACTTGTTCAAGTCTTGGTTAGACAGTCATTTGGGTGTAGCTTCCCTGTCATTTCTTGGAGACACAACTCATAGCAGACTTTCTGGTCTTCTAGCTCTTAGAGTCTTGCTATCCTCTCTTCCTTTATGTTCCCTGAGCCTTAGGTGTTGGGATTGTATTGCAGATATACAAATTGTGGCTGGTCATTCCATGGTTAGTTGTTCTCTGCAGTTTTCCCAGTTGTAACTTTCTGTAATGGTCTGCATCTACTGCAAAGAGAAAATTCCTTGATGAGGGTTAAGGACTACATTTTTTAAGTAGTTTTATTATTTTATAATTAATTTTTAATTTAAGTTTGAAACAAGCTTGTTTTACATGGCAAAGTCAGGTCTCCCTCCTGCCTTCCCCTGTTCCTCCCACCAACCCCTATTCCATCCCCTTTCTGCTCCCCAGGGAGGGTGAGGCCTTCCATGGGAAGTCTTCAAAGTCTGTCATATCATTTGGAGCAGGGCCTAGGCCCTCCCCCATGTGTCTAGGCTGACAGAGTATCCCTCTGTGTGGAATGGACTCCCAAAGTCCATTTGTACACTAGGGATAAATATTGATGCACTACCAGAGGCCCATAGACTGCCCAGTCCTCCCAACTAACACCACATTCAGGGGGTCTAGGTCAGTCCTATGCTGGTTTCCCAGCTATCAGACTGGAGTCCATGAGCTCCCCCTTGTTCAGGTCAGCAGTTTCTGTGGGTTTCTTAAGCATGATCTTGACCCCTTTGCTCATCACTCCTCCCTCTCTACAACTGGATTCCAGGAGTTTGACTCTGTTTAGCTGTGGGTGTCTGCTTCTGCTTCCATCAGCTACTAGATGAAGGCTCTAGGATGGCATATATGGTAGTCATCAATCTCATTATTGGTGAAGGGCATTTAAGGTAGCCTTTCCATTATTGCTTAGATTGTTAGTTGGGGGTCATCCTTGTACATCTCTGGACATTTCCCTATTGCCAGATTTCTCTCTCTTAAAACCTGTAATGGCTCCCTCTATTATGGTATCTCTTTTCTTGCTCTCCTCTATTCTTTCCCTCACTCAATTTTTCTGCTCCCTCATGCCCTCTTCTCCTCTCTTCTTCTTCTCCCCTTCTCTTTCTCCTAACTCTCTCTCCCCTCCCTCCATGCTCCCAATTTGCTTGGGAGATCTTGTTCCTTTCCCCTTCTCTGGGGGGGGGATCTGCCTTGTTTGCTAGTTTTTCTGGAGGTGTGGATTGTAGGCTGGTGATCCTTTGGACTATGTCTAAAATCTATATATGAATGAGTACATACTGTGTTTGTCTTTTTGTGACTGGGTTACCTCACTCAGGATGGTTTCTTCTAGTTCCATCCATTTGCTTGCGAATTTCAAGATTCCATAGGTTTTTTTCACTGAGTAGTACTCCATTGTGTAAATGTACCACATTTTCTCCACCTAATCTTCAGTTGAGGGGTATTTAGGTTGCTCCCAGATTCTGGCTATTACAAATAATGCTGCTATGAACATAGTTGAACAGATGTCCTTGTTGTATGAATATGTATCCTTTGGGTATATGCCCCAGCGTGAAATTGTTGGCTCTTGAGGTAAACTGATTCTCATTTTCCTGAGAAATGGCCATACTGATTTCCAAAGTGGCTGTACAAGTTTGCACTCCCATCAGCAATGGAGGAGTATTCCTCTCTCTCCACATCCTCTCCAGTATAAACTGTCTTCGGTGTTTTTGATTTTAGCCATTCTGACAGGAGTAAGATGGTATCTCAGAGTTGTTTTGATTTGCATTTCCCTGATGGCTAAGGATGTTCATCACTTTCTTAAGTGTCTTTCAGCCATTTTAGATTCCTCTATTGAAAATTCTCTATTTAATTCTGTACCCCACTTTTAATTGGATTATTTGGTGTTCTTGTAACTAGTTTCTTGAGTTCTTTGTATATTTTGGAAATCAGCCCTCTGTAAGATGTGGGGTTGGTGAATATCTTTTCCCAATCTGTGGGCTGCCATTTTGTCTTGTTGACTGTGTCCTTTGCCTTACACCAGCTTTTTAATTTCAGGTTTCATTTATTAATTGTTGATCTCAATGTCTGTGCTACTGGTGTTATGTTCAGGAAGTGGTCTCCTGTACCAGTTCTTTCAAGGGTACTTCCCACTTTTTCTTCTAAGAGGTTTAGTGTAGCTGAATTTATGTTGAGGTCTTTAATCCACTTGGACTTAAGTTTTGTTCACGGGGATAGATAAGGATCTATCTGCAGTCTTCTACAAGTCAGCATCCAGTTATGCCAGCACTACTTATTGAAGATACTTTCTTTTTTCCATTGTATAATTTTAGCTTCTTTGTCAAAAATCAGGTGTTTGTAAGAAACTCAATTCAATTACTCTAAAATCAGGAACAAGATAAGGCTGCCCACTCTCTCCATATGTCTTTAATATTGTACTTGAAGTTCTAGCTAGAGCAATAAGAAAACAAAAGACAATTAAGGGGATATAAATTGGAAAGGAAGAAGTGAAACTATCACTATTTGCAGATGATATGATAGTTTACATAAGTGAGCAGAAAAAAACTCAACCTGGGAACTCCTACAGCTGATAAACACATTCAGCAAAGTGGCAGGATACAATACTAACTAAAAAAATCAGTAGCCCTACTATATACAGATAATAAATGGGCTAAGAAAGAAATCAGCGAAACATCCCCTTTTACAATAGCTACAAACAACATAAAGTATCATGGGGTACTGATTACCAAACAAGTGAAAGATCTATAGCAAGAACTTTGTGTCTTTAAAGAAAGAAATTAAAGAAGATACCAGAAAATGGAAAGGTCTCCCATGCTTTTGGATAGGTAGGATAAACATAGTAAAAGATAGGAATCTTGACAAAAGCAATCTACAGATTCAATGCAATCCCCATCAAAATCACAGCACAACTCTTCACAGACCATGAAAGAAAAATATTCAACTTTATATGGAAAAACAAAAGACCCAGAATAGCCAAAACAACCCTGTACAATAAAGGAACTTCCGGAGGCACCACCATCCCTGACTTCAAGCTGTACTAGCTATAGTCCTGAAAACAGCTTGGTATTGGTGCAAAAATAGACAGGAAGACCAATGGAATCAAATTGAAAACCCTGATATTAACCCACACACCTATGCGGGCTACATTTATCTGTGATTGCAGAATAAGTATTTAGAATTTAGTTAGGAATTAGACTGTGTAATAAAGTGGCAGTAGTAGGTTCTCCTACAAGACCCACGACATTATTAGTCTGGGTAGCTGACTAGGTTTCCAAAACCTGGCATGGTTTTACTACTGTTGAACAGGCCTTAAGTACAATCAGACAGCTGTTGATTACTGACAAGATTACTGACAAGGCACAATAATGGCCACTATTGTACCTTTAGGGATAGCTTGTCATACTGGTCATTCTTAGGAGTCACAGCTGGGTAGGACTATTGATTGCTTGACAGTTTGCATAGCACCTTCTGTTACTGTGAAAGCTAGTTCTTAGAGAGGAGGCTTTCAGGTCAGATCCAGTTTGAATCTTCTGAGTTCTTGTCTAAAGTAAATGGCATCTTCAGCAATAGGGACATATCTTCACCTTCTTGTGGGCAACCAAGAACAATAACAATAGCCTGTATTGTTTGGGGAGTCTCTTAGAGTCCCTTGACTAACAACTTGAAGTTTCTCATGCTTAGTACTGGAGCTTTGTTATTTTAGGAAATACAAAATGATACTATTCTTTATGGTTCAAATATCCTTAGTGTCATGTATCTATCTTCCCTTCTCTTTCTATATTGACCTCCCTTCTCATTCTCTTCATTTTCCTTGTGATGATTTGAGTGAGAATGTCCCCCATAGGCTCATATATTTGAACCCTTGGTCCCCTGTTGTTGGCACTATTTTGGGAGGTTTAGGAGGAAGTGTGGTATTGTTGGAGAGGTGTGTCACTGGAGATGTGCTTTGAAAGTGTAAATACTCACACTATTTTCAGTTGGCTTTCTTCATTTCATGTTTGTGTAATTGCTAAGGAGATTAAAGCCAGTAAGGTGAGACCTGATTTGCATTGGGAGAAAGGGAGCAGGTGCCTTAGGGCAGAAGCTCATTAAATTAAGTTTCCAACTTGTGATAAAGATGTTCCTAGAAAGTAACTGAAAGCAAAAGCTGCTGCTGCTGTGGTCCAGGAGCCAGGTTTTGTCCCAGGATAGCAGCTGGATGCAGCAGTGTTGTCCATGTGGGGCTGGCTTTATAGCCATGGAGGAGACTAGAGGAAAGGGATTGTAGATCTTCCCCGTGGTTGATATCTTGCTTATACTCTAACAAATAAAGCTTGCTGGAAGATCAGAGGGTAGAGCTAGCCACTAGTTAGCCATAGAGGTCAGGCAGTGGTGGCACACACCTTTAATCCCCGCACTTGGGAGTCAGAGTGAGGCAGAGTGAAGCAGATCTCTAAGAGTTCAAGGCCACCAGTCTAAAAGAGAATCAGCCAAGCAGTGATGGCTCACACCTATAATCCCAGTACTTGGGAGTCACACCTTTAATCCCAGCACTGGGGAGGTAGAGACAGGAATGGCATGGCTGGGTGGAGACAGAAGTATAAAGCAGGAGAAGACAGGAGCTTAGAGCATTTGTAGGGACATGATGACCCTTTGGTCTGAGGATTCAGTAGAGGTAAGAGGTCTCTCTAGTGGCTGGCTCCTTTACTTCTCTGTCTTTAGAGCATTTACCCCAATATCTGACTCTGGATTTTTATTATTAAGACCTATTAGAACTTGTGCTATACCTTCCTCTATGGTTTTTGTAGTCAGACTTTGCTGAAATTGTTAATCATTTGGAGATACTTTCCAGTGGAATTTTGGAGATCTCTTATGTATAATATCCTACCATCTGCAAATGGAGATATTTTGGCTGCTTCTTTTCCTCCTGGCATCCCTTTAATTTCCTTTCATGTAGTCATTTTTAAAATTTAAGTTACATTTATGAAGAGTCATTATACTTTTCAGCTTTAATTTTAATTTTTATTTCATGTGTATGAGTGTTTTACCTGCATCCACGTCTGGGCATACTTGTGTGCCTGGTGCCCTTGGAGGCCATAAGAAGAAGTTGGGTCTTCTAGATCCGGAGTTACGGACAGTTTTAAGTGGTCATGTGGGTGCTGAGAATTGAACTTTGGTCACTGAAAGATGATCCAGTGCTCTTAAAAACTGAGCCATCTCTCTAGTTCCATTCTTGTCAGCTTTAAAATTTGTATTTGATTCTTGTTTATAATTTGTGTTTCTATACTAATATTCTCTAGATGGTTAGACATGCTTTCCTATAAGTATAATATTTGATTAAAGGTCTTGCTCTGTTAGGTCAACTTTCTCCTTTAGAGCCATTTTTCCTGGATACTTTATTTTTTTTAGAAGAGTCAGTATTTTCCTGTTTCACATGAATTTTACAATTTTATCAAAAGCTGAATGGTCCATATAATCAGATTTATACCTTTTTTGACTGTGCTAATTTTATTTCTGCTCACATGGTTTAGTGGTCAGCTAGTGATCAGAGATTTTTCTTACATTTATTGAATCAAGTTCTATTGCCGTAAAGAGACAGCCTGACTAAGGCAACTTATAAAAGAGAGCATTTAATGGGGACTTGCTTACAGTTTCAGAGGGTGAGCCCATGACCATCATGGCAGGGACCAATCAGCAAGCAGGCAGACATGACACTGGAGCAATAGCTAAGAGCTTCCATCTAATCCATAACCATGAGGTGTTGGGTGGGGGGAAGAGGGAGGGAGGGAGGGAGGAAGGAAGGGAGGAAGAGAGATCAAAGCCCACCCCTGTGACACACCTCCTCCAACAAGGCCACACCTCCCAGTCCTTCCCAAACAGTTCTGCCAACTATGTTCATATTCAAATATATGAACATATGGGGGCCATTCTCATTCAAACCATCATAAGTAGTAGGTCTCTTCACCTTTTGCTAAGAGACCCACAGTTTTACAGCTCTGCTTTATCTTTTATGTCTGCTTGGATTTCAGATGGCAGAAGAAATAGTTAGTGGCTTTGAAGAGAGTCCGCTGAGATGATCCCATCGGAGAAACAAAAGCAAAAGAATTAAGCAAAATGTAACCACATAACACCATTGATCAGGGCATCCAGGCCAGCCAGATGAGAAATATTGGATCTAGTTTTCTGTGAGTATTCCTTCCTGTGTACATGACACAGCCATAGATAAATGATAAAGAAGGTACATAGATAAAGATAGAGATGCAGATATAGGTAGAAACATATATTCATCCTCAGGACTAAGCTCTTCTAATTTCAGACATTTTATTTCCAAAATCTTACAGTTTTCACAGGCTCTTGTTTTACCCAGGGGGCATCACTGTCCCAAACAGCTCCTGATGCTGATGACTGTCTTAACAAAGGTCATGAGGGTGGAATTTTTCCTGCAGAAAGAGCTTTGGCTCAGATCAGGTGAGGATGGTTTCAAGGCACGGACCTTTCCAGTTCAGGCAAGAGCAATATTCCGCAGGGAACTTTCATTCCGGCCCTGATTCCTTCTTTGTCTGTGTTAGGAATACCAGGGCTTTGCATGTGGCAAACACTTTGTCACCTGGAAAACTTTCTGAATGTCCAAAATCTGGTCCCTCTGGTGGCCACAAGCTGCTGACTGTCTGTGTAACCACTGTGACCTCTGGGTGTTGAGGCTTCTATGGAGAATGGGGAAGAGAAATAAATCAAGAAATTATACTATAAGTTCAGTCCTTTTACTGAGATTCAGCAAGGTTGTTTGTCAGTTGTTGCAACTTTAGTTAACATCAAGAGTTTTGCAAATCCGATTCTGACGAAGCTTGACAGCAGTCCCATTGCTTTATAGAGGCCGTCATCACTGACTTTTGTCCTCAGAGTGTGCATTTTCATGGATGTATATATTTTGTCATGAGAAATTTCAAACATATATAAAGTAAGGGATAAGACAATACAGTCCTGTGTACCCATTTGTCTTAGTCAGTGTTTTATTGCTGTGAAGAGACACCATGATCATGGAAACTCTTGTAAAGGAAAGCATTTAATTGGATGTCTCTTACAGTTTTAGAGGTCTAGGCTATTATTGTCATTGTAGGAAGCATGGCATCACATAGGCAAACATGGTAGTTGAGAGCTCTACATCTGAATTCTAAGGCAGCAGGAAGAGAGAACCACACGGCTTGGCTTGAGCTTCTGAAACCTCAAAGCCTACCCCCAATGACATCCTTCCTCCAACAAGGTCACACCTCCTAATCACTGTCAAGTAGCTCCACTCTCTAATGACCAAGCTTTCAAATCTATGAGCCTATGGAGTCCATTCTTGTTTAAACCATCCCATCTGTTTTAGTTTCTTTTTTTGTTGCCATGATTAAATACCCAGGCAAAAGCAAGTTAAGGGCCAGGCAAGGTAGGACATGCCCTTAATCCCAACAAAAAACCAAGCCAGGCAGTGGTGGCACACGCCTTTAATCCCAAACACCCAGGATGCAGAGGCAGGTGGGGTCTCTGTGAGTTTGAGGCCAGCCTGGTCTACAGAGTGAATTCCAGGACAGCCAGGAATAGTACTATACAGAGAAACCCTGTCTCAAAAAACAAACAGAAAAACAAGCCAGAACCAAAAAGCTCCCAAACCCCCTACTGCTGATGGGAGAAAGGATTGATTTTGGCTCACAGTTACATGTTACAGTCCCGTTACTGTTGCCAGGAAGTCACCACGACAGGAGCTGAAGACAGCTGATCACACTGCATTTATACCCAAGAAGCTGTTGCTCACCTCCCTTCCTCCAGACAGGGAATGCCACCACCCTCAATTAACACAAGGTCACTCCCCACAACAGTGCCCAGAGATCCATCTCCAAGGTGAACCTAGATTCTATTCTGTCAGACTGACAATGAACACTATCACAGCATCAACCAGGGTGAAAATGGGTTGATTATGACTGAGTGTATCTTGTTTTGCCTTCTGTGAATGCAGGGCCAGAGGCAAAGGCATATGGGAGCATTACTAAATGATGGGAGATGTTATTCTGTAAATATGCTTCTCTTATTGGTTAATGAATAAAGCACTGTTGGCCAATTGGAAAGCAAGATAGGCGGGACTAGGAGGAGAGAGGAGTAGTGAGGAGGAGTCAAGATGGAGGACCGAGAGAGAACACCAGCCCCTCTCTCCAGTAAGATAAAGCCACGTGGAAATACTTAGATTAATAGACATGGGTTAATATTTAAGACAAAGCTAGCTGATAAGAAACTAGTAACTGGCCTACAACTTGATATCTAATATAATGTCTCTCTGTGTGTTATTTGGGGCTGGCACGGCTGGGGGACCAGGCTGATGGGAAACTAGTAATAACAAAATGGCGCCCAATGTGGGGCATGAACCCACAACCCTGAGATTAAGAGTCTCAATCTCTATTGACTGAGCTAGCCAGGCAATATTAATATTATCACCGGTGACCATGCGCATAGTGATCCCCGCTCTCTGACATTTCTTTATTGCCTCTGGTACCTCAGACCTCACAGGATCTTCAGTCCCCACAACGGCAATGCAAGGCCAGTGAGGACATTATTCTCCTTATCCCACTCTGGTTCTGGTTTTCCAGAGAACAGGACAACCAGAGTGTGACACTGAGGCAGCTAGCCACCGGGAGGGAAGTGTTAATGGTTGCCATGGAGAAGGCATTGTGAGCACAGACAGGGCAAGAGCATCTAAAGCAAGGGCACAGGCTGTTGGGTACAAAGCCTGTTCCTGCAGCAGCGACTGGGACTAGTTGCAGGACGCTGAGAGAAATGCAGTGCTTGATACCATCTACCTTCCACACCAATGCCCAGCCCTTCCCATGTTGCAATAGAGGATGCATTTTTTTAACAAGTTTCCAATTGCTTTTAGTTCATTCTTTGGGGCCTTGGTTCCCACTCTTAATCACCCATTAAAGTCACTCCCTTTTTTTTTTTTAGAAAATACATTTTTATTTAAATAAAGAATGATCTTATTTTACATACCAATCCCACTTCCCTCTTCATCCCATCCTTCCATGTCTTCCCACTGACCCCCCCATCCCATCCCCATCCACTCCCCAGGGAGGGTGAGGCTTTCCATGGGGGATTATCAAAGACTGCCACATCATTTGGGGCAGGGCCTAGTCCCTCCCCCATGTATCTAGGCTGACAGAGTATCCCTCCATGGGGAATGGGCTCCCAAAGTCCATTTGTACAATAGGGATAAATACTGATCCACTGCTAGATGGACCTATGGACCTATGGACCACCCAGGCCTCCTAACTGACACCCACGTTCAAAGGGCCTTGTTTGGTCCTATGCTGGTTCTCCAGCTATCAGTCTTAGGTCCATGAACTCCCCCTTCTTCAGGTTAGCTGTTTCTGTGGGTTTCTCCAGCCTGGTCTTGACCTCTTTGCTCATCACTCCTCCCTCTCTGCAACTGGATTCCAGGAGTTCAGCTTAGTGTTTAGCTGTGGGTGTCTGCTTCTGCTTTTATCAGTTACTGGATAAAAGCTCTAGGCTGGCACTTAAGGTAGTCATCAATCTCATTATCTGGGAATGACATTTAATGTAGCCTCTCCACTATTGCTTAGATTCTTAGTTGGGGGTTATCCTTGTAGATCTCTGGACATTTTCCTAGTGCCAGATTTTTCTTTAAACATGTAATGGCTCCCTCTATTAAGGTATCTCTTTTCTTGATCTTCTTCTCTATTCTTCCCCCAACTCAATCTTCCTGATCCCTCATGTTCTCCTCTCTCCCTCTTCCCTTCTCTTTATCCTCCCTCCCTCCCCACTCCCCTCCTACTCCTAGTTTTCTTAGGTAGACCAGTGGAATTTAATTGAAGACCCTGAAATTAATCCACACATCTATGAACACCTTATTTTTGACGAAAAAAGCTAAAATTACACAATGGGAAAAAGAAAACATCTTTAACAAATGGTGCTGGCATAACTGGATGATGACATGTAGAAGACTGCAGATAGATCCATATCTATCGTTATGCACAAATCTTAAGTCCAAATGGAACAAAGACCTTGACATAAATTCCCCTACACTGAACCTCTTAGAAGAGAAAGTGGGAAATACCCTTGAGCGGATTGGTATAGGAGACCACTTCCTGAACATTAACACCAGTAGCATAGACACTGAGATTGACAATAAATGGGATCTCCTGAAACTGAGAAGCTTCTCTAAGGCAAAGGATAGTCAACAAGACAAAATATGACAGCCCACAGAATGGGAAAAGATTTTTCACTAGCCCTACATCTGACTGAGGGCTGATCTCCAAGATACACAAAGAACTCAAGAAGCTAGTCACCCAAAATATCAAATAATCCAATCAAAAAGTGGGGTGCAGAATTCTCAATAGAGGAATTTAAAAAGGCTGAAAGACAAGAAATTGCTCAACCTCTTTAGCCATCAGGGAAATGCAAATAAAAACCAAACCAAACCAAACCAACCAACCAAACAAAAAACCCCAAAACCCCTGAGACACCATCTTACTCCTGTCAGAATGGCTAAAATCAGAAACACCAATGACAGTTTAAGCTGGAGAGGATGTGGAGAAAGGGGAACACTTCTCTATTGCTGGTGGGAGTGCAAACTTGTACAGCCACTTTGGAAATCAGTATGGCCATTTCTCAGGAAAATGAGAATCAGTTTACCTCAAGATCCAACAATTTCACGCTTGGGCATATACCCAAAGGATACCCAAATGTCATACAACAAGGACATTTGTTCAACTATGTTCATAGCAGCACTATTTGTAATAGCCAGAACCTGGAAACAACCTAGATGCCCCTCAACCGAAGAATGACAAAGAAATGTGGTACATTTACACAATGCAATACTACTCAGTGGAAAAGAAAAAAACCAATGAAATCTTGAAATTCGCAGGCAAATGGATAGAACTAGAAGAAACCATCCTGAGTGAGGTAACCCAGACACAGAAAGGCAAATATGGTATGTGCTTACTCATAAGTGGATATTAGACATAGAGCAAACCATTACCAGCCTACAATCCACAACTGCAGAGAAGCTGAGAAACAATGGAGGACCCTAAGAGAGACAAATATGGTCCCCTGGAGAAGGGTACAGTCATTCCTTTTGAGTCTAGTATTAGCTACATGTCAAATTCTTCAGGGTCATTGTAGTCTAGCTCTCCCTCTGCTGGCTATCATCCATATGACAGTGGGCTGTCCCCACTCCTTGTCATCCTTGTCCCTGGATACATTTTCTTGATGAATTGCTCTGTTTGTTGATAATGTAGTGACTTTCTTCATCTTTTGACTAATTTTGTTTTAAATATACTTTATCAGATCAGAATAGCTATACCAGCTTGTTCTTTTTTTGTTTCTATTTGCTTGATAGATTGTTTTACATGCTTTGACTCTTAGCCCCTGGGTATCTACGCCAGTAAGGTGTGTTTCTTGGTGAAAACAGAAAGTTGGATCCAGTTTTCTTTTTCAATCTGTTAAGGCAATCTGTGCCTCTTTATTAATGAGCTGAGGCATTTATATTTAAGAATGTTATTGAGAAAAATTTACTAATTCCTGTTATTTTATCTCATTTTTCTCTCTTTTGTTCTCTCTCTCTCTCTCTCTCTCTCTCTCTCTCTCTCTCTCTCTGTGTGTGTGTGTGTGTGTGTGTGTGTGTGTGTGCATGAATGTAAGAAGACCTCAAGAGCATTATGTTGAAGGCTGCAGGGCTGGAAGGGTGGAGCCATCTAGGCCTTCTGACAACAAATCCTATAGAGCTATAGGATTTGGAGTTGCTCTTCAGGGTTTTGGTCTTGCTTTGTTTCAGTGTTTTCTCACTGTGCCCTTAATGCTCCCTTTTGGAACAGTAATTTATGTTCTGAGCCATTGTGTGTTGGAAGTATGCAATTTACAGAGTGTTACAGTTCAGAGTTTGCCTTGAGTCTCAGAAGAGATTTTGAACTTTAGATTTTTAATCAGTGTTGAGGCTGAAAGACTATGGGGAGTTTTGGAGTTGAACTGAATGCATTTTGCATTATTATATGACCACAAGCCTAAGGGGCCCAGGGAGTGGAATGTGGTGGTTTAAATAAGAATGGCTCCCATAGGTTCATATGTTTAAATATTTGGTCCCCAGTCGGGGGAACTGTTAGGGAAGGATTAGGAGGTGCGGTTTTGTTGGAGGAGGTATGTCATTGGAGGTTGGTGTTTGAGGTTTCAAAAGACCGACTCATTCCCAGTGTGCCTCTCTGGCTCCTGCTTGGGGATCAAGATGTCAGCTCTTAGTTGTTCTTGCCACCATGCCTTTTCTTTGCCATCATGGACTCTGTCTTAGTTAGGCCTTTATTGCTATGAAGAGACACCATAACCACAGCAACTCTCATAAAGGAAAACATTTAATTGTGGCTAGCCTATAGTTCAGAAGTTTAGTCCATTATCATCATGACAGGAACATTGTGGCATGCAGGCAGGCATGGTGCTGGAGAGGTAACTGAAGGTCTACATCTGGATAGGCAGGCAGCAGGTGAGACAGTGAGCAGTTAGGCCTGGCTTGAGCTTCTGAGATCTCAAAACACACTCACTCCCAGTGACACACTTCCTCCAGCAGAACCACACCTATTTCAAGAAGGCCACACCTCCTAATAGTGCCACGCCCTAGGGACCTGTGAGGGCCATTTCAAGCCACCACAGACTCCGAAACTTTAAGCCCAATGCTTTCTTTTACAAGTTGTCTTAGTCATGGTGTTTGTCACAGCAATAAAAAAAGTAACAAGACCTCATCCAATTCCTTCCATGCCCCCCACTCCCTCTGAAATTCATGACCTCTTTTTCTGTAAATATTATTGTTACACACACACACACACACACACACACACACACACACACACACACACACAAGCCACCGAGTCTCTTTAGTGTTGCTTACATGTACATGTGCTTAGAGCTGACCACCTGGTATAGGATAACCTATCTTGGGGGGCTAATCCCTGAAGATTAATCCCCTCTTTGCAATTATTGATTTCCTGTAGTTACTTATCTGGGGGGAGGGCCTTGGGAAATTGACTGATGTTGTCATTATGCAGGTCTTCTTTGGGTGGTCGTGTTGTGGAGATTTCATGAAGTCAGCATTTCCACCCTGTCTAGACGACATCACTTAGCAGCAGGCACTCTGGTCTTCTGGTTCTTACAGTCTTTCTGTCCCGTCTTATACACTGTCCCCCGAGCCTTAGGTGTAGGGGTTGTATTGCAGAGTCCCAGTTGGAGCTGGGTACCCAGTTGTGGATCTTTGTAATGATCTCTGCTTCAAAAAGGAGGTTCTGATGCCTGATCTGGTTTCTGATTTTAGGGTTACTCCTAAGATGGGGGGGGATGTTAAAGAAACAGTAAAAGCCCATTAAGGAAAAAAAGAACTCTGGTCAAGGGAATAGACTCTTTATCCTGGATGGAAACCTAATGTTGCACTGAGGCCAGATCAGTCAAGAGATCACTCCTGGAAAGCTGGGCTCACCTTAAGCTAAAGGGATAGGGGGAGTAATGTTCCTCTAATGAGGTCATGTGTCTTTCCTAAATTCCCACCCGCTAGCAGTCTTAGAGAGCTCAGCCATGCTGCTCTGTGAGTCTGCCAACTTGCCTGAATTACTCAGAAAAGTGTAACCTTTCCCTTTCCGTTTCCACATGCCTTCTGCTTTCCCTAACCCTTGGGCTTCCCTAACATTTCAGACTTCCTTACTCCTTTTCTAAGGCTCCCTTTCCCACCATATGACTGCTGGGCTGCCATGTGTCTGACTTCTACGCTGGCTCAAATGGTATGGCCTTTTCCCTTATCTGAGAGAGGTAGCTTGCCTTGTTTGTTTCATTTAAGGTCCAACAAAATGTCCTCAAGCGTAAGAAAAAACAAAAACAAAAACAACAACAAAAAAAAAGAAAACAGAAAAAAAAAAGAGAGGCTTCTTTGATAAGAGGTGACAGCTACATTTATCTGTGAGTATATTTAGAATATAGTTAGAAACTACATTTGTTTAGAAAAATGACAGTAGCAGGTTCTGTTCTAGGGTCTGTGACTTTTCTAGCCACGGTTAGTTGGCTAGGTTTACAGTGCCAGGCATGAATTCCCTCCTGTTGAGTGGGCGTCTAGTCCTATTAGACATCTGTTGTATAACCTGAGATACTATCACGCTACCGGGGATCTCTTTCCTGGCTGGTCATTATTGTGGGTCACAGGCTTTGCAGCTGGATAGGAGTAAAGAAGTCTTTAATGTTAGGGAATTTAGGAGAGCTACACATTGTGTTCGCATACCCAATAGAGAGCCATGTGTTGTTTCTCTTTGAACTTATTCCGGTGATGGTCCATCCTCAAACTCGGCAAGTTTCCCTTAACACTTGACATAACCATCAAATGTTCACAATCCTCAATTCATTCACTCACAGTTTTATGCTACAACAGTACATAGTCCAAATTCCCACCTTTCACAGCGTGTTATCACAGTTGTTAGGAAAATGGACTACCATGATCAGAGATGTAACAGTTCTGACAGGGCAAGGATCGAGGAGCCGTTTTTAAGGAAACAGTTCTACTAGATATAACTGAAAATATTCCAGACACAAACGCACGACCAGACTCCAAAGTATCATTCTGTATGCTTTGTGTTGTAGGATATACAACTAGTCCCCTCTACGGAATGTTATGGTGACCCCCAGGACAGTATCCAAAAAATAAACAACCAGCAAATGATTTAACCTCTTCAAAATCTTAAAAAATAGAATGAGGTGGGATTTCCTCCCACCTTTTAAAAATGTTTCTGGAGCTACTAAAACTCTCACATTTACAAGACAGTTGATAAGGATATGCCTGTGGATGGAGGTGAGGACCACTGCCGTTAGTCGGACTTGGCTTCCTCTTCTGCTTCCCTGCCTCCCCATTTCCTACAGGCAGATCGGTAGTTTGCTGGTCAGCCACTTCAGCCTGTTCACCCTGCCCTTCTCTCCCCTCTGCCCTTTTGTTTGCACTTTTTTGTCTGATGATTTATCTCCACCCCCTCCCCCCTCCCCACCCCCCCATCCCCACCCCCCCGCCTTTTTCCGATTCGCAGCCACCTTGGCACAGACGGGCTTGACTGACAGCCTCGTGGAGCACTGTGTGGGCTCACCTTTACCGCTCCACCCACACTAACCTTCCTCTTGGGCATCGTGGTGGCGCTGGGTGGGAGGCACGTGCGGGAGATGCCAAACCTGTCACAGAGCTGCACTGCTTAGCTGCCACTGCATGAACTGACGTCCGACTTTTTAAGCCCTACTGTTTTTAGGGTTTCCACTGAAAAAATTGCTTTTATTTTCACGGGCCTGCCAACGTACATGACTCAACCCCTCACCCATCATTTTAATACATTTCCCTCTCTCTTTCTCTCTCTCTCACTGTAATATTGGGGGGGGGGTTCCTTTTCTACCTCTATTTGGTTTTCTTGTGCCCAGATGAACATTTCTTTTCACATATTTGGGGAAGTTTCTTCTATGATTTTATTGAAATTACTTTTATTGACTTTCCCATAGACTTTTCCTCCTCTGCCTATAATTTGCAGATATGACCTTTAAATGCTGTGGCAAAGATCTTGTATATTCCATTCATACCTTGAAATATTTGTCATTGACTGTGCGATCTAACTCATGTAAGCCGTCTCTGGGCCTTGATATTGTGCCCCAAGCCTCTCCAACTAGCCGCTTATTTGACTTCCAGAATCTCCAGTTCCATTTGAGCTTGGTTTTTCTTCAGTATTTCTGTCTCTGTTGAGTTCTATTTTCACATACCGAATTGATTCCCTTATTTAATTCAGCTGTCTGTGTTCCCTGGATCCCCTTCAGGAGATTATTCATATCATTTTCAAATCATCCACAAGTTTGTTCCTGTCCTTTTTGAATTCTTTGAATATGTCTGTATTAGTTCTTTGTCTGGAATTTCATCAAAGTCACTCTATTGGGCAGCGCTACTATGGGGTTAGGGGAAAAAAAAAAAAACTGTTTTCAGGGGACATCTTTAAAAAAGTTTTTATTTAAATTAAAAACAATCTTATTTTACATACCAATCCCAGTTCCCTCTCCTTCCCGTTCTCCTATTCCCCCACCATCTCCCCATCCACTCCTTGGAGAGGGTGAGGCCTCCCACGGAGGATCATCAAGGCTTCAGAGGGCATCTTACCTTGGCTTTTCATGTGGCCTGTGGTGTGCACCGAGCCTTGCCTGTCTCAGTGCGTTCGTTTGTTCACCAGGGCTCTCTGGCACACCTATGTTGAATGAGAGTTTGGCTTGGCACTTGGTATTTCCCTGCCTTTGTAGAGTCTGGTTCAGTTCCTGTTGCTTGAAGTTCAAAGCGGGTAGCTGAGGCGACCATGGCCACCCCAGGCAAGGGTGGAAGAGCCACCACTGACCTTTCTGCGTGTTGGAAGGAGGTGTTCCATACAATCCCCGATCTCGCAAGCCAGAGTGCACTCAGGATGGTGGTGGTGGTGGGGCTGTGTGCGTGCGTGCACACGTGCGTGAGTGTGTGCGTGTGTGTGCATATGGTGGGATGATGTCACAGATCCTCTGAGTTCATGAGTCTGGTGTACGTGGAGCACAGTGAATGTGCACTGGAGACAGGCAAGTTGTATGTCCTCTGACGTGCCCCATTGGGGTGTGGTAGGAGCAGAGGGAACCTCACGTTCTCAAACCTCACCAGCCTAGATGCACCCGGTGCTGTACTAGTGTGCACCAGGGTAAAGGGGTCTCACCCTTCTTACCTCAACACTGGGGCATGAGGGGTGCATACTGTAGGGACAGTGAGTTCTGAGACCTCTAACCTCAGCAGCCAGTCTGAACAGTGGGGCAGAACTGTATACTAGGTGCAGTGAAGGGGCCACATCCTCTGGCTTCCCCCGCTGGAATTTCCACAGGGTGACAGAGTGTTGCTTCAAAGAGTGCCAAGTCCTCTAGCCTCTCCTGCAGGGGCGAATGTGGGGTGATGAAAGTGTGTGTGGTGGGGGACAGGGACCTGGGGTCCTTTAATTCTTCAGCTGAGATAGACTCAGACTGGGGAAGGGGCAAGGCTTCTCTGCATGCTATTCATCTTTTTAATTAATAATTACAGTTGCTTTCATGTCTTATGTCTGTAGCCTTAAATACACTTTTTCTCACCAGTGGTCTAAGAGCAGTAAGCAACCACCTTTCACAGCCTGGATGAAGTTCTGCCATGCCTTACTGCCTTTGAATTTATCCTCACCCAAATTTTCTGGACATGGACAAAACGCAGCCAGATCCTTTGGGAGAGTGCAGCATGGATGGTCACTAGCCAGCTCCCAAGAGCGTCCTGGCTCTCCTCTGAAATGTCATTAACTAGACCCCTGCTGACTACACTTACTTGTAGCACTGAACTTCCACTAAATATCAGTTACTGTTCTCGTTGTGCTAACAAAAGCACTCCAAGAAGGACAAGTTTATTTTTGCTGTGCTTTGAGGGTACAGTCTATCAGGCCTGGGAAGGGGAGCAAAGGCGGTAAGGGCAGCTCTGCCTGTGACAGCAGGGCTGTGGGACAGCTGGCCCTGTATGTCCATCATGAGGAAGTAGAGTGGTGTGTGGTGTGCTCTGTGAGACTCCTTTTCTTTGGTCTGGGACCCCAGCCCATGGCACGGTGTTGTCCACACTCAGGGTGAGTCTGGACCCTTCAGCTAAACCTCTCTAGAAAGACTTTCATAGTCATGCTTCAGCTAAACCTCTCTAGAGGTTTCACAGACTTTCACAGACATGTTCCGAGGTGTGGTGTGTCTCCTAGGTGGTCCTAGGTCTGTCAAGTTGCAGAGACACGTAACCACCACATGCCCTTCCCGACTACTCCCCAGCAGTCATCAGGATTTGGGTTTGTGATCTAAGTACTTACAGCATCATCTATTTCCTACATCTCTCCCACCACCCTCAGGGCAGCTTCCCAATCAGCATGACCTCCAGCGAGCTTGTAGAAGGCAGGAAGCTTTGCTGCCCAAGCCTCAGACTCTGACCAGAAGCAGGGACTCACTAACCACTTATGATTCACTGAAATCTTGAACTGGTAACTTTATGGCCTGATGATACCAGAAGGTCACATCATGCATGCTAGAGTGTGCAGTTGTCACATTAAAAAAAAAAAAAAATCCAAATCCTTCTTTAGAGTTAAACCCTGGGCCCCACAGAATTCAAGCTGAAGCATGGGCCATCAGATTTATTTACAGATTTGTGTGATTCTCAAATAGACCACTAGGAGGTGTCCTGCTCCTATTTCTAAGGACTATAAAATATTGGAAAGAATGTACTCCTACATCCACTGGGAGGAGTGGGGAAATGTAATCATCTGCTTTGAAACAGTAGCAAATCCTCTTATATTTCTACATAGTTAAGCTGCTTTAATGTTGCTAACATGTTTGCATGGAATACTTTAATGTGTCTGCATGTGTTCAAATATTGAAATTTCATTAGAAAGGAAGATAATCGATTATAGATTAGCTATAAATGACCCAAACCAGGAGGTTGTTCTTCAGTGACAGGGTTACGAGAGAGAGGATCAGGAGATAGAAGATAAAGAAGATAGAAGATAGCGAAGATAAAACGTTTGGGACCAGGAGGTCTTGCATAAGCTATGGTTTATGCCAAGCAAGAGTATTAAGAAGTATAGCCTCTTGTATATTATTTTCAGGGGGGAAATGGGACAGAGACAGCACGAAGCTAATCAGACAGGGCTGCACATGGGAGCACAGGGCATCTCAAGAACATTGCAGATCGGACATGGTGGCTTGGGACTGATAACCATAGCCCTGTACGGAGGGGGTGGGAAAGAACAGAGAGGATTAAGAAAGCAGTGCTTGTCCTGGGGGAGGCCTCTTTAAGGGGACAGTTCCTCTTATGCAAGTTTGAAGCTTCCTTCTGCCCCACGCAGGGTCAGGGAATAGAGACTTGCCTGGTGGGGAATTTGGAAAGATTCTATTTTCTTTTGGTGCTCATGGCTTCTCTGGTGTTGGGGCATGGAGTTATGGTGGCTAGTGGTTACCTTTCTTTGCTATAGTGATAGAAACTGTGTGTATTAATTTAGTGAAAGTCCATCTAGCTAATGGCCACACTTCCTGTTGACCTGGTAGTTAACTGTGACCATGTTACTAAGTTCCAGCCAGTGGGATGTGAACAGACATACAAATGCATAATTTTAAATGTCAACTGTCATACTCTTTTTTTTTTTTTTATTTTATGTGTATGGATGTTTTGTTTCGTGTCTGTCCATGAACCACATGCGTGCCTGGTGTCTGTGGAGGCCAGAAGAGGACACGGGACCCCCTGGAGCTGGAGTTGCAGATGGTTTTGAGCTGTCATGTAGTGGCCTGAAATCAAACCCAGGTAGAAGAACAGCAATTAGTCCATCTCTCCAGCCCTCTTTTGTCCCTAAAATTGTTCAGAACCCAAGTAGGGCAAGAAGTTTATTAGATTCATTTCTCAAGATGCCTGTGCCTGAGTTGGATGGACACCTAGCATACATGTTTTTAAATGCTACATCTTAAGAATCTCCTTGAGGTGGGAAGTCCAAGGGAAATCATGGTGGTGCTGGATTTGATGTCTCTGACCCCTATACAGTACAGGGGCTGCCTTAAAGTGGGAAAATTGGAAAGCACAGATCACCTGGCACTTGAGGAATCAATCTAGACAAGCCTTCTATTAGTGGGAGGTAATGAAAATCTCTGGAGTTTTCTACCAGAGGCCTGAGCAGTTGTCTGTCCTACTTCAACCTTCAGTGGGGCTGAGGCGCAGTCCCTGAGGCAGAATGAACATCCCTGTCCCTAACTCAAGGCTAAGGCAGGCCCTAGGAGTCACTGGCAGAGAAAGAGACTGGGTTGTGAAGTTTGCAAATAGAGACTCAAACCTGCCCTCCACAGCTGGGGACCTGCTCTGCAGCTGTGGCCAGGGCTCTGCTGTCCTCACCCACCAGAGGCGTGGCCAGGTGGGAGTTCTGGGGAAAGTGTGGCATGGGGAGCAAGCATGGACACGGATTCTGTTGCTGGCCTTTCCCATGAGAACTGGGGTGTGGACACAGCTTGCCCAGCGGAGAGAGGGCCATGTGGCTGAGCATAGCCTGCTTGTTGATGCTTACTCACTGGTGGGGTAAAGGGATGTGACCCTCTTGGGACAGTGGACCTAGGCTGAAGCCATCAGAAGAGTGTTTCTGTACTCTTGTAGGGAAGTCAGAGACAGAAGGTGCACTCCCTGGACCAGAGCCACACTGCCTGTTATGGAGCATGCTGTAGATAAAACCTACACTTCAACACCAGCTCACAAACGAGCGTCATGGCTGCCTGGCATCAACGCCAGTGAAAGTGGACTTTTGTCATTTTTCTTGTAACTTCCTGCCTGCTATAACTCTGCAGGATCAAACAACAGGAAGGAAATGGGGGAAGGCGAGGATGGCCTTTCCTTCACATGCACAGGGGAAGCTCGAGCTCAGAGTAAAAGGGAGCGAGCTTTGAACTGGATGTGAAGTGGCAATGTCTGTCTAGAATGGACTGGTTCTTGAAGTTTGGAAAAATAAAACAGAATGGCCTGAATGGGGTTAGCCAGAACAATGATTGGAAAACAATGGGGTCTGCTTGAGGTTATTTTTGTTGTTTGAGATAGGGTTTCACTATATAGCCCAGGCTGGCCTTGAACTCATGACCCCCCTGTCACAACTTCCCAAGAGCTGGGAATGCAGGTATGTGCTTAGTTGCTGGGGGTTATTTCAATGGGCAAGTGCTGAGGAGTCATCTGAGTTTGTATAAGGGTTTGTCTAAGTCAGTCATCCGCGTGCTGGCGACACGGATTCCTGACTGCAGGCTAGCCCAGGGGAGTGCTACAGTTTTGATGCAGTTTGAGTTTTTACTGAAGGCTTAGGTACCAGAATCCGAGTCCTCAGTGTGGCTGTTAGGAGGTAATGGAGAGCTTTGGGAAGGAGCTACTGGGCAGCCATTAGGAGTGCTGCTTTCAGGAGGGATAGCCAGCTCTTATGAGACTCTGAGTTATGAGATGAATTGTTACAATGCCACTCTCTGACTTCCCTTCTTACTTATGTGACTTTTTCTTCTTGTATATATGTCTGCCATCTGCCATCAGATGCTACTACTCTGCTGTTTGGACTTTTAGCCCTCCGAACTGTGAGCAGAATAACCCTCTTATTTGGATGTTGTCCAGCCTCAGGCATTTTTGTTAAAGCAACAGGAAATGGACTAACACAGCAGGGAAGAGCCCAGTGTGAGCAGAGCCTGATCTGCCTTAAGTTTCCTGAGAATACTTACTTTGAAGTCCCTTCTCTCCCTGATGCATGTACAAAGGTCCTAAAGCACACACAGTGGTTAGAGCCTGCCATGAACAAGCAGCTTCCTTCCAAGGCAACCTCCTCAATTTGGACATGCTTGCAGTGTTTCTCTGACTTTTTTTTTTTTTTTTTTTTTTTTGCCCTTGAAACCACACAAAACAAACACACTCCCTATAGACACTGATACGCAGGGCCACCTTGTTCGGCCCTTCCCCTGGATGAGGTGACCCTGGCCCCTCTCCCTCCTTCACCACCAGAGGCAAAGAAGTCTGATGAAATTGGCATTTTTATGTGATTGCACTGGTTTAATGTTTCTTTTGATTGTAAGGATGGAATCAGTGTTGTATGATTGCACTGGTTTAACATTTATTTTGACTTTAAGGATGTGAGTGTTGTACTTTGTAACTAACTACTCCGTGCCCTCCATGGAGGCTGAGGGAAGAACAGATACCCCAAACGCAGGCTGGGGACCAGCAAACAGTCCAGGCTGGCTTCTTCCCAATATGCGTTGAGTTCCCAGGGTAGGTGCTGTTCCGTCTGCAGCGTTGATGGGCGTGAGAGATCAGCAGGGTCAAGGGCATCTCCAAGGGAAGCAATGAGGAAATGTGCAAACATGATCAAGTCCTAGGCCAGGGTGGACCCGCCTAGCTTGAGGTGAAGGGGGTTGGGTAGCGGCTTGCTAGAAGTCCATGTCTGGCAGCCATGGGGACTCAGAAGGCTTCTCAAACTGGACAGCATAGGCAGCAGTTTCGCTCTCCAGGAGAGCCCGGTTTCCTCTGTGTTACCCAAGTTTCCGGGAGTGCCGCTGAGTCCTTTACTCAGCCACCTCAATGGACAGCATGGCCTTGATTGCAGGGAATTTGTTGCAGGAAAAGTCGGCAACTAGTTGCTTGATACCACTCCGGGTGGGAAGAATCTCAAATCGGATCCGGGACTTCTCCTTGGGGCGCAGGGCTGGCACGCTAATGGGGAAGGACACAGGTTAGTGTTGGTGTGGCATCCAGAGGGCCCAGGCTACACGGGCCATATAGGACTCAAGTTCTGTTCCAGTGGTGTCAGGCAAAGCCACAACTTCACCTCCCTCTGGCTGCCTCTCTGATGACCTGGGTCCCTTCAGTTCTGTGACATCCAGTTGGGGAGGAGTTAGAGAATCTTACCATCTCCTAATTATGCCAAGCTCTAAAGATCAGATTGTAGCCCTGGCAGTTAGGACTTCAAGCTTGATGAACTCCAAACTAAATTGCAAATGCAGATCCTTGGGTACCAACCCCCAAAAGGATGAAGACTTGAGGTCAGAGGGTGCTCTGCCTGTCCTATCTAAAGGCTCAGGGCAGGCCCTCCTGCCCCACTTTTGGCCATCCCCACAAAGCTGCTTAGGCTTGGTACTCACTCGATTTTGAGATTGCCACGTAGCAGGCCACTGCCCTCCACCATCAGCACACAGTCCCTCACTGGCTCATCCAGGGGGTTGGAGAAAAGCATCTGCACAATCACAGGCTTCTGCACCTGAGCCTGCTCCAGCACCTGTAGGGAGGGTCCATGAGTCAGGATGTTAGCTAGCTGTGTGGCCCCTGCCTACTTCCTTGTGAGAGCTGAGCATGGTGATGGGGCGAGAGAAATGTTGCCCAGGATGTGAGAGGGAAGGGCAACTCATTCAGCCCTAAGTGTCAGGTGGTCTCCTAACCAAGGCATCACTGTTAACCCTGCACTGTATGTGGGAAACAGATTCAGCGGGAGTCCTGCACTGTCCTCTGTGTCTGGAGGCATAACGAGACATGCTCATAGCTCCAGCTTGGTTCATCCAGGATGGGCAGTGCCTGCTTCTAATGACAGCCCACTGCTAGCTGCTTTTCTTGAACCTCCTGCTTATTGGTTTTTGTTCCTTAAGAAAAATTGTATGTGTGTGTGTGTGCTCACATGTGTATGCTCATGTGTGTGTGTGCTCGTGTGTGTGTGTGTGTGTGTGTGTGTGTGTGTGTTAGTGACCTCCCAGGGGGCTACAAAAGGACCTCAGATCCATAGATCTGCAGTTAAAGGCCACTCTGACTGACATGGTGCTGGGAACCAAACACGGAGAAGAGCATATGCTTTTAACTGCTGTCTCTTCAGCCCCTTTATTGGTTGTTTCTCACCCCCCCCCCAAGCCATTCCTGAGAGATGCCACCGGAGCTGAGGATAGACTGAAGACTCCTGAGGTGGCTCGAGATACAGGCTGACCGCCACGGTCCCTTCTGTGCTTAATCACAAGGAATGGGGCAAACAGGCCATCTTTTCCTGTGGTAATACCTACGCTGCATTTCCTTCTCAGCTTTGGGAGCCCAGACAATTCCTGTGTGTCCTCCTGTGACCAGGACAGAGTCCCAGGGGATGATGGCATGATTTGGGGCCATACAAGCAACACAAACTACTTATTCACCCCAAAAGGTGGAGGTGTCATTTATCTGATAAGCATTAGCCTCAAACCTGGGCAGACACAGCTGTCAAAGAGGGATAATTACTTATCTCTCCCCTTCTAGCTAGGAACAAAATGACATCATGGAAAAAGGAAGGGAGGGTTTTGGAAATAGATGTTGAAGTTCTGTGACTGGCAGATGTCTCTCTTTTCTTCCTTTTAGAGCCACTGGAGATTGCTGGGTTTGTGAGTTTGTTGTTTTGTTTGTTTTTCTTGTCATCTGTGCTCATGGCTGCCATTGTATAGTGTCAGAGGCCAAGTTCAGACTGATTTGACAGCATGGGAAACTCACAAACTCACACACTGGGAAAAAGAAGGGCTTTCCCCTCACCCCAGACACTGCAACATGTAACAGTACATTGTGAGTAAGTGAAACATATTAAACACTATGATTACTGTAATTTCTTTCTTGGAACTCAAAGTATATGACAATAATTTTAAGAGAAAAGCATAGTTTTATGCTTTAGTATATGGCAATACATAAATTGTACCATATTCTTCTTGTTGACATTAAATTTACACATCTGTATATTGTTGTTTATTAACCAAGTCTATAAACATACTCATTTATATTTTCAAGTACCTGTTTCTTTATCTTTATGGTTCTACATTAACCCAGGTCTATAAATGCATCCGGCAGTCTGGATATGGAACACTAGCCATGAATTTGAAGGTTCTCATCCCTTTGGGAAAATATTCAGATTTTACTTCTGATCCCATGGTCTAAGGTCCGCATGTTAACCCATGTTAATTACTAATCAGTGTTAGATAAGACAACAGAATTTTACCCAGAACATTATCTTTTTTATAGATTTCTTTTATGAGTTTAAAACTCTGACACTGTTCTGCTTGAGTCACACATTGACTTGTTTAGTGGACAAAAAAGCCCCTGTTTTCTAGACACTCAACAGAGGGAAGGGCGTGTCTGAGAGAAGGAAAATTGGCTGTTTCTTATAAAGAGACCCAAGGAAATTCAGAGTGGCCTACTTCTTACTGCATGCGATGATAAAGATGTTATAGTGTCTTTAAAGATAAATTAGACATCACAGGGAAGTCTAAAAAATGTCCAGAAAATTGGAATATGATGTGTGAATAAAAGATGACTATAAGGATGTTTGAGGATTGGGGAGTAAAATGAGGAGAACTAACTTAATTTAACTGCTCATTGTTTAGGGGCAAAATGTGTTTATAGCTGAGCTGGTTGGTGACTTTCCAGCATTGTTTCTCAGCTTAGGGAGTTAGAGACAACACTGTCCATTGGATCAGCAGATGGACAGGGAGAGCTTCTTGGAAATGCCTTGCGAAGCAAGAGAGACTGCACCACGCAGGGGCCATGCAGGGGCTGGCAACAGCCTCTCTCTAGGAAGGGAGGAGCGGCAGGCCACTAGCTCTGCTGCAGGAGAGACCCATGGAAGATACTGCTTCTGTCTTATGAAGTTTATATGGTAAGGTGACCCCAAGAGCAGTAACACCTGCTCCACTGGCATTGACAATCAGAGAGGGAACAAATTATTACAGAAAGGTACGCTTTTAGCTGGGACAAATGTTTGGAATGTTCTGAGGCTGTGTTACTGGTGACGAGGCCTGACTGTAAAGACCTGTCAAAAGAGGTTACCCTGAGGAAGTGACACCCTGCTAGAGCTGTGTCTTCTCCCCCATCTGACAGAGTTGGAGCAGCAGACTTAGCTAAAGACTTTCTCATTTTCCATACTGGAGAGATCTAAGGCCAAATCTCTTTTGGTGCAAGGCCCAAGGTTGGAAATGCTGCCCCACAATGACTGGGGCCCTGAAGTGGGAACACCTCTGTTCTGAAGCACAGCTGGACCAAACAGGACAGCAGAAGTTAGCTGCCCAGGGAAATAGTGGCCAGCACCAATGTGGAAACCCTGGGTCTCCTGTCTTGACACCAGGAACCCTAGGAGCTATGGGCAGCTTAGAAAAGGTGGGACTGGGGCTGACACAGTTACCTGGATCCTATACAATGGGCATTTGGGAAGCCCACAGTGGGATTGTACAGGAACAGATAAACTCTATACAGAGATACAGGAGGTAAAGGGTTACTGACCCACAAGAGGCTCTTGTGTCCACCCCTAGAGAAACCCAGCCTTTTCTGTTCACTTCCTAGGGACTAGTGGTGTTCCTAGGACAGAGTTGTCTGGAGGGGGGGCACCCCTCCCTATCTCTTACCTCCAGGGTCAGGGTGGGGTTGTCTAGGATGACATCCCTCTCCACCAATACCTCAGCCTCATCTGTCACCTTGCATATGGCTGTGGTCCGGATCATGTTGTCTGCCTTCAGGTATCTATCGTACCGAGAGTATGGAATCTTCACAGGGTGCTGTATTTCTGAAAGGAGAATCGGGGAGCGGGTGGACCGAGGGTGAAGAGAAGCTCTAAGGTTGTCCTCAGAACTGAGTTGTGGTGGCCTGAGCTGCAGGAGGGTCTGAATGTGGTCAGTTTGCTTTCAAAGTCTTGCTCAGTTCTTGTGGGGTTTGTGTTTGTTTTTGTTGGTTTGGGTTTAGATTTTTAATAGTGTGTGTGTGTGTGTGTGTGTGTGTGTGTGTTCCAGAACAGGGCTCAAGGAGGTGCCAGAGTGCATGCCAACAGAAGACTCCAAAATGAGGGCTTGAAGGACTGGAGTACAGCTGCCCCTCCCAGACCTGGGAAATTCAAAGTGTGTTTCCTTCTAAGGGACGGAGGAAGAACAAGGATGCTAACCTATTGCCTAATGGCAGCAGCAATAAGGATGACACACAGTAATGACTAGGAAGGGAGGCCAACATGTTGGCCAAATAAATGCTTCAGCTCTCCCAGTCATCTAACAAGCTGCGATTTGGGTATGACAGTGTCTTTAGCTTCTCCCCTCTCTCTGGGCTCTCCCTTTTCAAAGCCGTCCATACACTAGGAATGCAGAGCTGTAAAGACTGCACTTGGTGTCTTCTAAAGCATGTCACTCCTCCACAACAAAAACCTCCCACGGTTTCTTGCTGCCTTAGGGATGAAGTTCAGGGCCTCAACTTGTCCCTGTCCCAACTGTGCAAATGGCACCTCTTCCTTTAAAAAACAAAACAACACCCCACGCTTTCTTATCATCCTATATATTAATCAGGCATGTCTCCACCACACTCTGACCTGTGGACTTTTCCCGCAACGGAACTTCCTCCTCTCTCTGGGCCTCAGAGACTCTTGTGGTCCTATTTTCTCACAATTGCAGATCATGGGGATTTCTCCATCAGGTGGTCTGGGCACTGCTCTCTTCCCACAGTTGCTCTTTTGGCCTTGGGGTGAGGTAGCTAACCAGGAGAAAGCTCCTTATGCTTTTACTCCGAAGGAACTGGCTACAGCTAGAGAAGGTATCCTTGGACCAGCTGATCCAACCTCAGTGGAACAACTCTAGAACTCAGAAAGGGGAGGAGACTTAGCTAGGTTTATCCAGAAAGTACTTGAGTATCAGGATCCCAGGACCACTTTACCTGCCTCCTCTCTGCTTTCCCTTCCTCTCTGCTGTCTTTTACAGAGGATTAAAATATTTTTTTCTTTCCTATGGAATATTTATGGCTTACCAAAACAGGTCTTCCTGGGCTAGAAGTGTAGAGTTCTTGCCCAGCGTTCAGGAGACCCTGAGTTCCATTTCTAGGTCTCCCCCCAAACAAAACAAAAAGGCTCCCTTGTTAAGTGTCAGAGGTAATAATAACAACAGTTACTTCTGATATTGAAATTTCTGCTGGAAGACAAACTGTGAAGGGATGTTGCCTTCCACCAGAGGTAACATAGCTCAATCTTTCTTGGAATTCTTTCAAGACGGGCTGTATAATTAATCAGTTTCTGTTAATTCTTGTTGTGAAGCAAATGGCCACCCCACCCTTGTTAATCTGCTTTGTCAGCCCAGACTTTTCACAACAGCTCAAGGATTTTGCCAATGTGGGCACACCTGCATCCCTAATCCCACAGCATCAACCTCCCTCTGTTCCACCTCGTGCCCGTCCCATCTCGGCTGCCCTAGAGCAACTTCCATCCTCCCAGTTTAGTTCTCCTAGAAAACCTGTTACTGTCATCAGGAGTCAAGAAGCTGCTCTCAGACTTGAACGCTTTGGGCAACACGGGTCAAGGGTTTAAGACCCTGGGACCTATCACAGGCCACCCAAGGCCAAACCTACAATAGACCTGGGGAGTGGGGATGTGAGCAGGGTGGCAACAACAAAACCTAGCAAACAGGAGATGACGCTGGGTTTAACATCAGGAAACCAAGGACCAAGACCTTAGCATTGGCCCATAATCACTATGGCACAAGCAAGCCACAAGTCTCTGAAGCCTTATGCCTGCCTCTGTAACAGAAACCCACAAGATTTGTAAGGTCAGATGAGGTTACATTCACTCTGAAAATCATGCAAGGTTGTGCAGACTTGTTCTGGACATTGTGCTGTGGCTATGAACTACCAAAGCCTCCCTTCTTCCCTTGCTAGGGTGTAATAAATATGCAATTAGCACCATAATGGCTAGCCTTGCTCTTAGGATGGCAACTTCTAGAGCATCAGAACTAAGGCTTACCCACAGAGGCCATTTCCTACTCTTCCCATAGTCATCTGGCTCACCCAAAAGTCAGCAGGAACCCTTCAGTGATCAGCTCCTTATGTTTACTGAGTCCCACAAACCACAGGATGAGTTACCTTCCTCGGGGTCCAAGGTTATTGTGGCGGAGTCCTTCCATACTTCGTGGACAAGGGTGCCATTGTAGACGATGGTCCAGGCTGTCATGTTCACTGTCACTGTCTTCCTATCACTAGTCAGGTTTTTGAGGATCAGGGCCAGACTGACTTCTTTGCCCACTGCCAGAACACCAGTGACCTTGAACCTCCCAGAAATGCTGGGCGCTCCCTCCTCCCCTGCCAAATCTCTCACAGATGTTGGACCAAAAGTTGCATTAGGCTTAAGTTTGCTCAAAGCCTTTTGGTGCACTTGTCTTTCCTCACTGGAACCTGTGTGTTGGTAAAAGAAACAAAAATGAAACAATAATACTTCAGGGATGTAATTGCAGTTCAGACAATGAACAGCATGACACTCCTGGAAAGTGATCTAGAACTAACACTGATACCACGTCTATGTGTCCAAGTTGCTCCCAGCAAATGTCTGATCTTGTAAGGTCTCCATCAGTTCTTAGTATAAGGCTTCTAGACCAGCCAGTCTCTGGGCCTTTTCCAATCAAGTCTACACTGTCAGGAAGCTACAGGGAAAGCTGGGTCAGGTTCTGCAAACGGGTACAATGGGGTTTCGTTGTTTCTTTAAGTTTGAGTTATTTCATTTTCTCTCTCCCTCCTCCTTCCCTCTCTCGCTACCTCCCTCCCTCCCTTCCTCTCCTCCTCCTTCCTTCCATCTCCTTCTCACTTCTCTTTCTTTGGATGAAAGGTCTTTTGTGAGACTTGAAGACCAAACCCATCATTTATAAACAAATGGTAAAACAGAGACGAAGAGATTTAGAATGGATCCATAAGCAGAACCAAAGTTACGAGAAAGAACTTCAAAACATTTCCCATGCTCCCCTGTCTAAAGGCACTTTGGGAGTCAGGAGGTGACATTTTTGTCTGTGCAAGTCAACAAGAACTTCCTATGGTTGATAAGGTTCCACGTCATGACTAGTAAGAGTTGCAAAGAAATGTGGCATCTCCAAACGGCCAGGGCTAATATAAGAGGGTGCATCTCCTGACTGGGACCCAGGCTGTAGGCACTGCTGACTGTGACAGTAGGGGCAGTGCAGGGGGAGCACCGGTGACACCCTAAAGGCTTGTGGCACACCGAGAACAGAACAAACAACCTCAAGCCCAGGTTGACTAAGCAGTTCACCTCTGGCTCCCCGCCTTGACCTGCAGACACACAGCAGAAGGTCCAGGCTTCCCAAGAAGACGAAAGAGTTGTGGGCCGTGTTGGTGGCCCCTAGGCTTTCCCCCAACCAACTCGTGAAAATTTCAAGGTAAACCAGAAATCTTAAGATGGGTGCTCTCCAAGTTATTGCGTCCTTTCCATGAGTTATGTAAATTTCCTGGCAGGGACATCAGAGGCTCATGCATCTAAGAGAAGCTACTGGCCTGGATTACTCTGGGAGTTCGGATGAAGAAAGGGAGGGACTTACTTCCAGGGATCTGGAGCCTGGTCTAAGGATCCTCCCCTGTGCCCTGCTGCAAGAAGGTAGCTGGATTACCAGGCTTGAGAGATTTTGGAGGGTCAGGTTTCTCTGGATGCCCTTCCATTCTCTAGCTGAGTTGTCAGTCCACACCCACGGCTGAAAGCTGTGCGGAGCTTCTGAGCCTCTGTACCTGAGACCTGGAAGCAGGCGTTTGCACAGGGAGGTTCCAGAGCCTATATAGGTCACTGGCTGGGCTTACTCAAGACTATGCTTCCTGCTGCTGTTTTCCCACCAGGTATTGTGTAAATGCTTAGCAACCCATTTTATGAGCTTTTCCTGCCTGGGGCCTCTGAGACCAACTGGCATCATTAGGCAAGAAGATCTATCTGGGTAGCATCAGACAACTGCTCCATCCTGCTCTCATGCACCAGCCAAGGTACTTCCAGGAGTTCCATAGGGAGCTTCCAGCAGGCTCCTCTCCGCTGCTTAGCAGGTTGCTAGAACTCCAGAGAAGCAGCATCAGAGTGTGCGAGTAATAGGGAATCTCCTAGCAGGCTCATACAGTCAGGTAAACAGCACCTGAACAGAATAGTCTGTGGGAAGGCATTATTCCAGGGAGAGTACAGACATCCAAATGATCGAAGATTCCCCATCCTAGTCATTAAATCCTCACTATGTGCCCAACACTGTACTTTCCACTTGGTGTGCATTTTTTTGGCACTGAAATCCAACCCAAGAGAGGCACTGCTGTTCTCATTTTACAGGCAAAGGGATGAGAGAATCAGAGATCCTACAAAGCTTGTTCTAAGTGGCAGGTAGGACAGAGAGTCACCTTCTGTCCTGGCTTATTTGTTTGCCGTTCTCTATTCTTGTTTTACACCATGACATAGAAAATACCGGTCTGGTACCTTCCTCTCCAGTGACACCATCTGCTGTGTTGTATCTACAGGGTACCTGGAGTAGGCATTCCGAAATTTGTGAGAATCAAAATAGAGTCACTTGTGTAGATAGTAACAAAAGTAAATGGATACATGCAGCTGGGGGTTACAAAGGAAGAGTCCTTTTGCTTAATTGCCTGATGGTTGCTTTGGCAAAAGACTGTCAGAGCCCTGAGCTTCTACAGAGGCCACAAATGCGACCCATCACAAAAAGAACCCCAAGGACATCTTCCCAGAGACTGTCTGCTCAAACTTGCAGCCCAAAAGTACCGTCTCAAAACATCTGATGTCATCTTCTTCCCTTCTGCCTCCGAAAGCATCTGCTTTATGTCAACCCCTCTGA
This sequence comes from Phodopus roborovskii, assembly GCF_943737965.1. Classification (NCBI taxonomy): domain Eukaryota; kingdom Metazoa; phylum Chordata; class Mammalia; order Rodentia; family Cricetidae; genus Phodopus; species Phodopus roborovskii. The sequence continues at coordinate 23,816,506 of NW_026126416.1, forward strand.
CTAGACTGATGGTTTTCCACGGCGGGTGTGTCTTCCCGGTGTTCTACCATTCTCAAGGAAGTGTGTTTCCTTTGTAGAAAATCTCACTGATGTTTTTGTTTGTTTGTTTGTTTGATATTGACAGACTCAGCAGTGTTTATTGACTGAGGACAAGCTGTAAAATGTCCACCCTCCAGTATGTGTCTGTACATGTGAATGTGGACGGATGCCCCTGGCCTTGGAGCCAGACTCCACCTCCTGGAGTTAGTTCTCTCCTTCTGTGAACTCTGGCCAACACCCACAGCTACTAGGTGTCAGAGAGTTGGTCTTATCTTAGGAGCACTGTGGCACATTTAGAAGGGCACTTTTTGGTCACCACCCCCCCATCCCCAGCCTTGACTGTGAGGATCAACTGACTCAACTATTTCCAAGTATTTTGGAAAGAGTGAAGTATCGACTGGAGTGCCTGTGGCCTGCTAGAGCAACTGCTAAATTAGTTTGAATTAGTCTCCGAAGTTGAACCACACCTTCAGATGGAAAGTCTTAGTTGTCATTGAGAACTACTACGCTCCTGGTTCCCAAAGCAACTTCTGAGAAACAAATCTGGTAGAGATGAAGCAGCCTCATACATGGCCATCCAAGGCGACAGTAGGAGACCCAGTAGTACAGATGGTATAGATTTCAGGGACCATGGCATCAGCCTCCTCCTCATGTAATCATACCTCTGGGCTTCTCAGGGGATGGGGAGTGTGAATGCATATGACACAAGCCTGCATTCCTGAGTTGCTTTGTCTATTTCTTTGTTGAAATGGCATTTTCTGTCTAGGTTCTGGGCGATGAGGGAAAGAGACCGATAGATAGAGAAATGTGTCTCAGAGCCCTGAGAACCATGCCTCTCCCTGTGATGTTCAATCATAGTGACATCAGCTCAGTTGTGCAATTGAGAGAGGAACACATCTGGAGGTGGGCTGGGCTCACAGCTAGCTGTCTGTGCTCTGAAGCTAACTGTCCTTGTATTTTAGCTACCCTTGGTGTTTCTGTCCCCACTGAAAAAAGTAGGTGAGTACTCAATGATAGAGAGATGCCCTACCATTTGTGCAGAACTAACTGAGATACAGGAGTGCTGTTTTTTTTTTTTTTTTTTCTTCACTTTCAAAGCTGTCCACCCATCACTGAGATCCATGTGACGTCACTCCACCTATCACATGCACCCCAATCCTACCTTCTGGATACTTATACTTGTCTGTGACATCCAAGCGAGAGTTGCTGCCCACGGCCTTGGTACTGATGTATTTGCCAATGGAGTAAGTGTCCAAAGAATTCTGCTTCTGGCTGCCGTTCCTACTATTATAGATCCAAGTGATCCGATCGGCATTAACCTCCGCAAAGATGAAGATCATGTCAAAATTCTTGTCCACATCACCCTCCCGGATTGCGTTAACTGAAGCAGGACCACATTGGAACACACCTGGTAGCCAAAATACAGAGTTTGGTTGTGTGCAAACCACGGTTAAGCCATCCATGCCAGCCTGCCTAGGAACAGACTCTGAGGGCCTTCTGCCAACATGTTAGTCTCTGCCTTTACTCCATTCAAGCCTCAGCCCTGACTGTGACCCATCAGTCTGGCATAGAGCTACCCATCACCATCATTATGTTCCAAGCTCCTGGGCCAACTCCACTTAACACAGGCTGAACTGTATATCCTGCACGTGTGTCACCTGGCTGACCCTGAAGTCAGCCTGATTTTGCTGTGAAGTGCTGCCTCTCTGCCCCGGGAATCACTCCAGCCCAGAGGAGCACAGACCTTCTGTTTCCAGAAGTCTTTCCTGAACATCTGTCTAGTGCATGGGATCCCTGGCTCCTCTGAGTCCTAACCCAACCCTCACTTCTCCCCTCCAGAATTCAGCACAGGTAGATTATTTGACTAGACAAAGATAGACATATATAGAAACACACACTCACACACACACCATATGCATATATAAATATATATGTATATCCACATGTTTATAAAACTAATAAAAAGGCGCACATATAACTTTTTATACACAGGGAAGAGAGTGACCCAGATTCTTTTTAAAACCATAAATCACAGAAAGTAAATTTGATATCTTGGCATACTTGAGACATTTAATGGGTTGATATTTATTTTACTGATATTTTACTTTATTCTCCTTTCTATTCTGTTTTATTTTCACATCTTGGTATGGTCACAATTCATTAAGTTGATTGTATAACCACTCATGAGTTGTACTGAAAAGTTTACAAAACAGTGGCTAGAAAATATCCAAAAGTGAAATTTCCCTCCAGCCCCAAATTTACAATACACCATGTTTCTGTTAGAAAGGTCAGGTGTTACAGGGTAAGGTAGGGACATTAGAGTAACAGTAAGACTTAATTTTTATTCTAAGTCTTTTGATAACTCTCTGAGTTACTCTTATACTTTCAATTATATATGTGTGTATTATTTATATAAGCAGTGTGTGTGTGTGTGTGTGTGTGTGTGTGTGTGTGTGTGTGTGTGTGTTTGAAAGAAACAACTCAAAATAAAGGTAACAGACAAGACAGGCTTCTCTAGAGATTAGAGGCAGAAGAAAAACCCCAGAGAGCCTGAGATCCATCTTTGATGGAAGAGGAAGTAAGAGCCAGAAGAGAGGGCAAAACCCCAGAAGAGCCTGAAGAAGAGTAAGGCAGGCAGTCCAAAGGGGAGCGTAGCCTGCCCAAAGGCATACAGGAGTGGATGCAGCAGCAGCCATTGCCTTGGGCCTGTCACAGAAAGAATAAGAGGACTGAATCCACAGGGCTTCTACCCTGGGAGGGCCGTGCTGCATAGACAGTGGTAGGAAGTAATTATTGACAAGAGAGGGCATCTTTTCCTTGTTGCCTGACAGATGCTAGCACTCTTCATGGGGTAGCAGCAGCCAGAGGGGCTGCACGAGGTAGTATCCCTTTAAACAGCAGCATGAACACACAAAAAAGGAGAACTGTATTAATAAAAAAAATCTTATCCCACTGTGCATTGTGGAGCTAGAGAGGCTTTGGGTTACTTCCTCCTGCAAATAACAGAGCCAAGCTCCAGCAGCTCCAGCAAGATTACCTTGGCTTCTCTCCTGGGGAGTGGCATCCAGCACCTGCCATCCATTGTATGAGGGTCCTAGGTCAGTGCGCACGAACCAGCCTTCATTCCAGACATGGAAATTCCTGCAGACAGAAAGCCACATAACAAGTGAGTGGCAATGCCACGTCTCCAACCAAGCAATGCAGCTCCCAGGTCCTCCCTGGAGGTGTGCATCCTGATAGACATGGTGGCATCATATCCCTGAAATCCTCCAGGAGAAGCTTCCAGACACAGGAACCAGAGTGTGGATCAACCAAGGAGCATGAGGGGTCTGCTCTGAAAAGTAAGAATCGAGGGAAAGGAACCCATTTCATCTATAAACTGCTCACATGTCTGAACCATCATGCTTGAGGCAGACCAAGTAGCCCGGCAAGAGTGATGGAACTGAACTGAGGCAGTTTGCAGTCTGGGTCTTCCGGGGGTTTGCTAGTAGGCAGTAAGAGGATAAAGCTATCTATCACACCTAGGGTAAAACCAAAGTAACACAACATTCAAAGGGCTGGCAATTACATTAGTTTAGCCTCAAGAGAAAAGACAATCACATGTTGGAGTTGTCAGGCAAGGGCTTCAAAGCAGCTACTGAAACCAGAATCAATGACATAAAGGGAAATAGATTCACACAGAACAAAAAGACAGGGACTTCTGACAGATAAATAAGAATATTTTAGAAGAACCAAATGGAACATTTTAACTGCAACCTCCCTGATATCTGAAACCAAACAATTCAATGGGTGAGCTTATTAGGAGAATAGCCATAACAGAGGAAGGATAAATATACTTGAAGAGAGTTCTGCAGATCACTTGGATTATCTAGTTTGGAAATGGGAGAGGAAAAAAGATGACAAAACAAAACAAAACAATAAAGTAGAAAAATAGGTACAACAGAGACTTACCATATTAATGTTATAAAATAGTTATACATTAATAAAAACAAAAATAGAAGAAAAACATGAGTGATGAACAGATAGTTTTTATAAGCAGTGTAAACGATGACTGGACTTATGATAATTGTTTTAACCGCCATATTATTGAAAGAAGATTAAAATGACAAACAGAAATTGTGACAGCCAGGAAGATTCAGCCTGGTAGCCTAGCAGAGATTAAAATCCAAGCTGGAGCCCTGTTCACTTTCAGTTAAGAAAACAAGTGTCACCACATACTACTGGTGGGTATTTAAGTCGGTATGACCTGACCTTTGCAGAGGGCAATTTGGCAAGGAGTATAAAAGTTTCTAAAATTTTGCATACTCACTAAGCCAGTATTTCCACCATGAGGGATTTCTCCAGTGGGAAAACTTTTATGAATATGCACAGTCGTCCAAGCTAAGGTACCCACTCCAGCAAGAATGCTGGAGGAAAAATTTGCCAATAAAAGAATAACCAGATAAACGGTTGCACAGCTTAATAGAATATTACACAGCAGTCAAATAAGTGACAAGCAAAATGAAGCTAGTATTACCAAGGAGAGGTTGCCTAAAGTACAGCATAAAGGAAGAAAATCATGTGAAAGCTTTGTGTGTGGTACCCAGAGATGCCAAAGCAAGAGACCTAGAACTCCAGGCCAGACTGGGCTATATAGGGATACACATCTCAAAACCAAAACAAACCCCAAACAAACAAACAAACAAACAAACAAACAAAACAAACAACCTGCACCCCCCAAACCAGACTAAACCAAACCAACCAACCAAACAAACAAAAGTCCAAACTAATCAACTGGGAATTAGATTTTCCAAAATAAAACAAAAGCAGAAAAATTCATTACAAAATCAAGTCAGAAAATTGTGCACATTTACAAATGTATGTGCATGTATGAATGGGGCTGGCCAGATATCTCAGTGGGCAAAGGTAGTTGCCAGGCAACCCCGTGGACCCAAGCTGGAGCTTTGGAGGAGTGTAAAAGTAATGGAGAAAGACAGAGTCAGCTCTACAAGGTACTTCACTGACCTGCACATGTGCTCAAAGCTACACCCCCCTCCAAACGCATAGAGTAATAATAAAATTACTAAAATAGTTATAGAGGAGGTAAAGACTTAGCTCAGAGTAGAGCCCTTGCCTAACAAGTTTGAGGTCTAGGTTTGGTCCCCATCATTGGGAAAAATTGAATCTAGTTAGTTGCTAATGTTTATATTGTGTTTATGATATATACAATGCATATAAAACAAATTTGACATAATTTTTGTAGTGTTTCATTTTTTAATTAGGAAAACTTCATTATTTGCATGATTGGAAAATAAATGAATATTTAAAAGGTTATATATACTATAAAAACAGGCAAGATGGCCTTAGGGCTGGAAAGATGGCTCAGTGGGTGAAGGTAATTGCTGTCAAGCCTGATGACTCGGGTTCCATCCTTGGAAGCCACATAGTGAAAGATCAGATTCCCACAGGTTGTCCTGTGACTTTCACATGTTCACTGTGGCATACATATACATACACAGACACATGCTGTTTAGACAAATAATAAATGTAAAAATATTTAAAGAGCCTAGGTTCAGTCTCCATCCTATGATTGAAACAATGAAGTGATTGACTTCTAACTATGAGAAATAATAGAAGGCATCTATCACATGTTCTATCTTGTTCTTGAACTTTGCAAAATGTATCACCTTAATTCTATAATCAATAAAAAGGCACTAAGGGATGGATAGGAAACTATCAATGTTAAAATGTATGAACAATATAGTCATAGAAGAGTTTTGCTTCTCTTAGATTTTGAAAATTCCAATAACGAGAGAAATAAGTTATAAAAATTATCTCCAGAAAGTCAGCCAGGCGGTGGTGGCACACACCTTTAATCTCAGCACTTGGGAGGCAGAGGCAGGTGGATTTCTGAGTTTGAGGCCAGTCTGGTCTGCGGAACTAGTTCCAGGACAGGCTGTAATAGCGACATAGAGAAATTCAGTCTCAACAAACAAAACAGTACAAAACAAACACACAGAAACCCAAGAAAGATCCAGAAAGTCCATTTTCAAATGGGGCCATGAGACTGACTAGTATTCATCAAGAAGGAGGCACAGGAAGTGTGTGACAATGAACATACATGAACACAAGAAGCACAGGAGGGATGTGGAGGTGGCGAGGATGGCAAGCCTGACATCGTTTTTGGTTTTGGCAAACCCTAGGGGAAGGAGAAGCTGGCTTAAAAATGATACCTATACAGTAGCTGTTTTTAGTACTTATCTGTAAGGTGGGAATTTCAAAGACAGCAGATAACAAATGCATCCTGATTCCTCCCTCTGGCAAAACCATCTACTTTAGTCACATGCTGGGGATGTTCATCATCAAGGAAGTTCTTGTTTTGTGTGATTGTGGGTACTCTCTCCTTACTACCCGATTTTCCATTCTGTTTCTATCATGAAGGTTTCAGGACTGAGCTCTGGAAAGACAGGCTTCCTGCCTCAAAGCTACTGCAGTGCTGGCTAACAGTTTCACAGAAGTCTGCTCCTCCATTAGGTGTGATGCAGACTTGAAGTTCACAGGCCACTGGTCTGGAGGTCACCTCGAATTCTGCTCACTTTGTCTGCAGGAAAACTCTCTGAGACATCTTGGCAGATCTCGGGAGTGTGCTGAGCAGAGTTCAGTGCTACCTGTGAGTCTTGTGCATCAGCCAGGAGTCCATTTTTACCCCACAATCACTGCTCTTTGTGTGCGGTTATAACTGCTCTAGTACAGTACCTGCTTTTGACCTCTTGGCACCCAGTGTCCCAGTGCAAGTGCTGAGTCAAGCTTGATGATTTGAACTGCTTCAGGGACAAGGCCACTCTACCAGCCTTGGTGACCTCTTTGCAGTCAAGTGGTTAAGGGCTATTAGGGCGGGAATCCAAAGGCAGAGCTCTGTGTGGGAAGATGGGATGGGCCACTGCAAATAGTGACCCACAGCACTTCTTTGAACACTCCACTCCCTAGGCAAGGCAAGGCAGAGCAGAGCAGAGCAGAGCAGTCCCCACCCACCTCCTACCTTGGAGCGCTGCAAAATCTACAGGTAGGGGGCCTTGTCTGTGGCTACAGAGGGAGAGTGAATAGAGGAAGGAGCTAGAAGTCTCCAGAGCCCTCCCCTTCACAAAACAAACAATTCACCAACGTTACTTCCCCTGAAAGCATCCTGCCCCTGAAGAAAGCAAAGGCTCTGGAGAGACAAGAAAGCTTATCTCTCTTAGGCCAAACCTTCAACATCAGTGGAATGGCCTGGGGAAAGGGTGTACTCCATGGGAGGTTGTGAGGATGATTAAAAGGAAGCCCTGGAAGAAATTGCAGAGGATTCCTAACCCAGCCCTTCAATTTATAGGTGGGAAATTAAGCACAAATAAATAAATAAATAAAAGCCCAAGACAATAAAAACAACAAAAAGTAATTAAGCAACTTGTGGTCAGTGAGAATGTCTGTCTCTATCTGCTCATCTTTAGGTAAGTTACAGGCCACAAGGGGCTGGTTCCCCTTGGGTACCAAACTCTGCAGTGCTCAAATCCCTTACATAAAGAGATAGGATATTTTAATAAATAGATGTATCATTATATTCTTTATATCATCTCTAGGTGACTTGTAATGCCTATTACAATGCAAATGTAATATACAGCTATATGATATCATTTAGAGAATAATGAAAAGAAAAGGTCTATCATGTTCAGACAAACAGAATCATGGTAGGCCTAACTACACTTCCAGTTCAGTCGTTGAGCCTGTGAATGTTGGACTCATTAACACAGAAGGCTGTAATCTTGGTGGGAATCTCTTCTCCCCTCTGTAAGATGGAGAATGCTCCCTTAGATTCTAGTACTAATGTTCTTTGAGTTAATAGAAATCTATTCCAACTTTAACTTAGTCACAAATTTACAGTGTGACTTTGGGCAAGTCATTTTTCTTTGTGGCATCCCTGAGACGTGTTTGGTCTTATTAGGAAGTGTCATTTACTGGCTAATGTGAGCCAAGGAACCCAACTTTTCCATCCAAGTGGGTCAGGCAACACCCAACCTAAGCAGACCCCACTCCCCACACCACGATGTCCTGCCAACCTCCTTTGGAAAATACCCAGATAGGAGTGCTGGATTTTGCAAACTTAAGTCAGGGATAATAACAATAACATTTGTAGTTTTCAAATCTGCCTGAGTTCAAATCCCACCTCTACTTCCTAGTTATGTCTTTTGGGAAAATTATTTAACCCCTCTGTACCTCAACCCCTCAACTGTAAGTTGGGCCTGAAAATAATAAAATAATAGCACCTATCTCATGATTTGTAAAGTATAAATGTCAGCAACGAAAGCACTAGTTGGCACACCGCCATGAGTCAGCTGTCGTTACTGTTGCTAAGCAACTCAAATTGATCCTGGTCTTCTGCAACTTTATGCTCATATGGATAGGTGTTGAAATTTAAAGTTTCCAACATCCATGACACAAAGATTCAGACCCAAGACTTTTTGCCTAAAATTAAGAGGTGCTTATTATAACAGGAAAGTCACTCTGCTCTCCTTGGTATGCTTGATGTGTAGGTCTCTGGAGGGAGCAGCTAGATCTCATAGCAAACACATGATCTGACAATAAGAACTGGGTTGAGACCTAGAAGAGCTGGCAAGAGATTTGGATGATAATCAAGTCCTAGATCAACTCTTATGCTTCACTGGTGGAGAAACTTGGGGAACGAAGGGCAAGGGGGCTTGCACACATTCATGCAGGTGGGTAGCAGAGCTGCAAGCAGGGTTTGGGACTCCCTGTTCTAGTACCATCAAGGCCCAGTTCTCCACACAGGGAGTGATATAGGTGGGAAGTGGTTGTCATTCCCATTGGCTCCTGAGAGGGGGTCCATGAAAGGAGTGGGAGAGTGTGGGTGACAGGAGCCATCTAATTCTAGATCCGGAGCCCCCCCCTTACAGCAAACAGGATGACAGTGGAGCCCCCAGGTATGTCTCCATCAGACAATAAATGCGATTTAAAAGCCCCACCTTTCTGTTTTGTTGAAGGCTTCACTTTAGGATTCCTTCCCTGGGCTCTCACAGGGCTTACTCTTAATCACTGGCTTGGACGTCTTAGGCCATGCTGTGTTGCTAAGCAACCACACCTAATGCCCCAGTCCCTCCTGTCTCCAACCCTGCTGTGAATGCAATAGAGGAACCCAGTACTAAGCTCTCTGGCTTCTTTGCAGTTGCTGGTGTGCAGGGCCATCGTTAAAACAAAAGGGAACTTCCCCCAAAATAAGTCAGGCTGCCTTTGTTTAGCAAGTTGTCTTCCTCCTGTAGTGGAGTGATGTTCCCCCAATAATTAGAACCGACTGTGAGAAGATTTCAGACACAATAACAAAACAAAATTTGGGGAAGAAGAAAAGCTATTGTTTTGTGGGAAGCTGGAAAGCAGAACTCTTGTCATAAGTATTGATATCTCTAGAGAGAATGCTGTATATCTGCAAAACAAGGAAAAAACATCCTAAAACAGGCCCATGGGAAACATCCTCAAGTCATGTGACTATGGGTGAACTATTTGAGCTCACCCTCCTGTAGAGGGGAGGGGATATTTTTATTAGTTCAGTTGATGATACGGGATTGTTTATTTGTGTTAACAACTTTCTCCACTTTTTTCTATATTTATTTCATTTTATTCTATCATACTAAACACAGTTTGGAAAAGCTGAACCTTCTTATTCTGGGAATAATAAATAATATGTTACATAAACAATCTCAAAGCTGAGCAAAATGATATCAGCTATAAAGTTCATCTAGTCATGTAGATACTTATGATCAATTATGCATGTGTGTCCTTTGAAACTGATTTAAGTCATGGATTCATGACTATGTGTGTGGTATCTTATATAGGGAGACTCACAGATATCTGTGCATATACACCATTTTCAGTTGATAATAACCCATCATATGGTATATCCTTAAATGGTTGTAGTAATATGCATATATTATACACACACTGCTATAAGTAGTTATACATTTTAAGTTTTACATTACCTATTTCTAGCCAGCATCTTTATAAATTATATATCTTATGTGCATATGGCTGCATGTGACAATGGCATATTTATGATTAGAAATATAAGATGTCTGAACATATAAGTTTTCTTATATTCACCTGCAACCCAGAATAAATGTTTTCATTCCATCATCTAAAATGCATAATTAATGAATATAATCTATGAGAAAATGTATTGCCTTGTTTTCTTTTTTGGCCATCCATGTTTAAGAAAATAAGCTGGGCATGGTGTGCACATCTGTAACCTCAGCACTCAGAAGCTAAGGCAGGAAGGTCTTGAGTTGAGGTTATCCTGGTCTACAGAGTGATTCCTTGTCTCAAAAAAAAAAAAAAAAAAAAAAAAAAAGAAAAAAGGAAAAAATTATAATGAACAAATAGCACTAACAGCAACAAAACAAAGAAACCCTTGAGAAGGGAAAAAATTCTCAAGTCATATATGGGTTGCTAGAATTGAGATAATTTTTTTTTTTTAAATCAGTAGCTACAAGTTTTAAACTCCTCTAGTGGGATCAGGAGGGACAGATGCTATTAAGCCAGGATGATCTCCTGGAATTTCTGGCTCCCTTCTTTGCTGGCATCAGACCCTTCCAAGGGCTGCCATGCAGGTCCTCAAGGTACATGATCAGCATCAACAGCTTTTCTGCTCTCACCCGTGCCCTGGCTCACATGTCACCTTCCCTCCATCTCCAGCGTGGAGCTGAGTTCCAGGGGAAGGTGGGAGAGATGCTCTACTGTGGTGCTCTATGCCCAGGGAAATGGTTGATTACTCACCACACGCTGTCACTGCCTTTCTCCAGCGGATTTCCCATGGGGTCGTAGTACACATCTACACTGAGGTTTCGGTCTGTGTCGTGAGCTGAGTTGAAGTTGGTGATCACCCGAGAGGGAACCCCCAAGCACCGCAGCACTACAAACCAAGGTCAGTATGAGGATGCTGGTTGTGGTGAAGGTGGTACATTAACACACCCCGTTAGTATACATAAAGGAACGCCACACGCATATACCTGTGTTGAGGGTCCCAGCAAAGACCCAGCACTGGCCGTATCGGACTGGCTTGAAGCCAGATTTTTTCCAGTTCTTGAGGATCTCCACACTGCCATTCCAGGTCCTTGGGTCCAGGCCGCCAGTATAATTGCCGCTCCAGTTCCCAGAAAGAACACCGCTGTCATCATTGCCATTGATCTGTGCAGAAACAGCCCCCACATCCAAATGAATCAATACCATGTCTTTCCTACAAGAATGACTTACAGGGTTCAGAACACTTGGTGGAAGATGCGGAAGCCATGGAGCACTTTTCTGCCATGTAAACTGTGACAAATCTCTTATGGGGAGTGGGGTTTGTGAGTTGTGAGCTGTACTTTGTTTAGTGGGTCATGGGTGATTGCTCTTGGATGCCATTAGTTCTATACTGCAAGGTGACACAGAAGTCAGAGACTCCATAGTTTATCAGCAGAAAGACTGGGCCCAGTGATGGGAAATGTCATTCTGTAAATATGTTTCTCTTACTGGTTAATGAATAAAGCACTGTTGGTCAATAGGAAAGCAAGATAGGTGGGACTAGAAGACAAGGAGGATCCGAGGAGGAGTCAACATGGAGAGACAGGAGAGAGCAAATGCCAGCCCATTCTCTGGTAAGATGAGACCACATGGAAACACTTAGATTAATAGAAATTGGTTAATATTTAAGACAGAGCTAACCAGTAAGAAACTAGTAACTGGCAACAGCATTATATCTAATACAGAGTTTCTGTATGTTATTTGGGGCTGGAGTGGCAGTGGGTCCAGGCCGGCAGGGAAACCTTACTCCTTATAGCCCAGAAGTCCTGTCTGCGGAAGACAATGGCTGTCTGCTTGGGATATGGGTGGTGTTTATGGTTTGAAGTGTGTGTGTGTGTGTGTGTGTGTGTGTGTGTGTGTGTGTGTATGAACCTGTCTTCTAAAAATTACTTTAGAATTACTTTAGAATTTTAACATATAACTTCTTAGAAGAAATAAAGACAGAGAATATTGTCATTCCTTTCTTCTTCATTCATTCATTGATTTGTCCATTTATCCATTCAACTTAAGCATGGTTCTAGTATAAGGAACACGAATGTGATACGGCATTAAAAGAACAATGGATGAGGACTCAGAGGGCCTGAGTTCTCTTTTTCCATTTCTTTTAGAGACACACACAAAGTACTTATAGATGAAATGATATCAAAGGATGCAACGCTGGGATTCATCAAGTCATCTGTGGAGAAGGGGTCTGAGACGAAGTGAGACCAGCCTTCAGCTGTTGAAACTGATGACAGATGTGTTTGGACTTGTATATTCCTCTCTACTTTTGTATAGGCCTCTTCAAAATAAAAGTTATAAAACAGAGCTGGGGATGTAGCTCAGTAGTAGAGTACTTGCCTAGTACGTGTGCAGCTGTGGGTTCAATCCCCAGCACTGCACATTCTCACATGCACCTTAATACACTGCCAGGTGAGAGAGGAGAACGAGCTCATGAGCACTACCTGTCACTTGGGTCCTGGGTGATCTGGGAGTCGGTTTGTCTCCCTGACTATTAGGCCTTCCCATTCCAATACAGGGAAAGTGAAAACTAGATTCCCCAGAGGTACCTCTCCATCTGTTCAGTTTTCAGAGTCCATTAAAGTTTGCCATTTATCTCAACTACACAGAGCGAAGCTAGACTGAGACCTTACAGATTACTGAACCCATCAGATCTGTGCCTCCTCTTTGGACCATATGAGTATGCCAAGGCTTATGAAAGTGGACAGTGGACACAGAAGATCCAAGACAGCCACCATCCTTCCAAGAGGTGAGCTGTCTCACTTCTAGTGGTACCATACGAGCTAGGGTGTCCTTGGCTGTGGAAGCTGGGCAGCTCACCAGCTCCTGGGTCACAGGTACTTTGGGGTAAGGTCACTGCTGGCTCAAAGCCAAGGACTTCAAAGCTCTGCATAAGCCATAATTAGCTCCTGGCCTGACCCAGCCCAACAGGAGGGTCTGGAGAGAGAGCATTGGGGAGGCATGTCTGAGGAAATGGGCTCTGAGATAGAGTGGCTTGGCCCCAGGCTGAAAGTGAGTCAGCAGCTGCAGGAGCCAGCTGCTTTCAAGGCTGGACTCACGTACTCTATTTGCTGGCAGGAAATCTGGCTTCTTAAGTGGCCCTGAACTCCAGTTTACTTGGCCTCCGCCTCCATCGACTACCCCTTTATCCAAGCTACTTGCTTTGCAAGGTTCAGCCCAGTGAGCCTTTACTCCATTCTCTGTCTTTGCTATTCTAGGCCTTGTGGATCTGATTCTAAGCATCTCTGGGTCCATCTCACGTCTTTCCTGCAAGTCTTTGCTTTAGGTCCCATTCTTTTTAGAAGTTCTTCCTAATTAGGCTAAGGCATTAGCATGCTGCCCAAAGCCTGTTCAGATTCTAACAAAGTAACTGGGCAGCTTGGAAATAGTCCAAGATTTGCCTAAACCATGAGCCAACAACAACAACAACAACAAGACACTAAGCACATTTCTGGATGATTATTTAGTTCAAGAAAGTTAGAATGAAAGAACTCACTTTGACTGTCAGCCTTTTTTTGGAGACAGGGGCCCACTGTGAAGCTCCAGCTGACTGGGAACTTGTGATCCTCTGGCCTCCTCAGGCTCCCAAGTGCCACCACATCTGGTGACCTTTACATTTTTAAGCATGTAGAACCTCTGTCTTGTGTGTGTGTGTGTGTGTGTGTGTGTGTGTGTGTGTGTGTGTGTGTAGGTGTGTGCTGTGGAGGGATAGTATTCTCATGTGCAGGTCCATAAGAATGGAAAGAGGCCCTGAGCAGACAGCTCAAACCCATGATTGACTCACAAGGGCACACTGCGAACAGGTCCCATTGACCCCTTGAGCCTCTCTCTGTCTAGACAATCCTCTTGTGAACACTTGAGGGTTCCATGCTGCCAAGGAGGTGCACATTCTAGTCTCACTGGGCACATACTTCCCTTCTTAGGAGGCCTCATGATGGAGCAGGGGCCTAACTTTTCATCACAGTCTGGTGAACACCTAATAGGTGTGTTCCCATCCCATCTAAAATAGACCTTGCCATATGGCAGAAAGAGCTTTGGAGCTAGCCAGGCTTGGGTCTGGTTCTGTCTTTGCTTCTCAGTCAGTACATGTCAGGCAAGCTCTTTAACTTGCAGGAGTTCCATGGTCTCTATTAGCAAAACAGGCAAGGTCATAGCTACCAATCACCTTTGGCAAGGTTCACACGAAACATGGAGTTCAAGGGTCTGATATGCAGTTAAATGGCAGCATGGTAGAGGTACTTACTGTCATTTCCTGTTACTTACCATGGCACTAAGCACCCGGCAAACATATTTGGGGTCATTTCTGCGGGCCACATCAGTAGCAGGGTCACGACGGAAATTCAGACTCCTATCCAAAATGGAGAGGCTGATGCTCAGAATATCTTCTTCAAACTGTTTATAAGGGGACCACATGGTGAGATGAAAGAAATGATGCATTTTTGTAGTTGTTGTTGTTTATTAAGGGAACAGGAAGCACAATGGTGAGGAACACAGGGCCTACTTTCACTCTGTGGCCTTCAGAGCTAACAGCTATGGAGGAGCAGCCACTGCGCCAGCCTTTACCCAGCAAGCTCAACACCAGGTCTCTCACTCCACATGAGCCAGGACCCATCCCACTAACGTGAATGGGCAACAACACGCACAGTCTACTCCCAGCATGACCGGGAAACAAGTTGGCCTTTCTAGCCTTGGGTTTTCAATTTGTTTAATGATGGACCAAGCCAAGCACATCCCAAGGTTCCTTTGTGGCTCTGACAGTGATCTTGAGTTTGTCATTTAGATTCCTGGCAAACTAGGTATAAAGAGAAAATGTGTGGCTGAAGTCATATCTAAAGCTATGTAAGACACACTACTTGTTTCACATGCTAGCTCTTGTTGCCTTAAGTCTTCTTCACACTTGTTTCTCCTTCTCCCTGGAATGTTCTTCAAGATAGCTAGCAGCCTTTCTTACCTTGTCAGGTAAGAAGCTCCTTCCTACGAAAGGTTTTCACAAACCATCCCACCAAAAATAACCCTGCTCCCACCGTTCCTTCCTTGTACTGAAGTTGCCTTAGAAATTTGCTGGTGTTAGTTATGTAATAGAACTGGGAATGGGCAAGAGTGTACTTCCCCAGCAGTTTCTGGGCATCTAGTTACCCTGGCTGCCCAAGGTACCTCATTCTAATTCCTTTACTTACTACCTGGAAAAAAATTAAAAATGAAAAGGCACCCCTAAACATTTTCTAAGCCGAGAAAATCTGGGAGCTCCCTGAACTCAGGTGGTAATGCCAAAGGCTGTAACTTTGAAATGCCCAGTACACATGACAAACAGAAGCTGTGTTACTGTCCTGAGGTTCTTTGCTGGCCTTTTACTTATTTATATGTCATGCCATCAGAACAATTCCACTGCATCAATTCAGTAATGAGTCTATCTTCCCTACTAGATTGTGACGCCTTCGAAGCAGAAAATTTATTCATCTGTATCCTTAGTGTTCAGCATAGGGTCTAGGACAGAGTATATGATCAACGAATGTGTTCCAAATGAATGAACAGGAAATGGAGGGCAGGAAAATGAACAAATCTGCTATCAGCCCTGAGTGTCTTGTGTACTAAGGAGGTAACCCTAGCCTTTTTTTACCTGGCCAAAGTTCCAGCCAACCATGCCAATTCGATTTGTACTGCCCACGTAGATGATGCCAGAGTCTTCCTCAACATACTCTTCTCTTTCAGCATTATTACTCATAAAAACATCATCCGCTGTTTGATACACATACACACATATACACACATAAGGAAAAAGAACAAAAACAAAAAGTAGATACTGTAATGAACCAATGGGATATGTTTTCCTCCCACTCCCAAAGACTGGTGTTGGGGTCAGAGCAAGAGTCTCTCTGGGTCCAGCCCCCATCTGTATTGCAGAATGAAGTCTTGAGCTATGACGCTTGTGGCTCTCACTGTGGAAACTCAGGCTGGAAAGAGAAGCCAAGCTGACCTAAGAGTCTAAAACTTGGACCCAATGATGCAATATTTGTTCCTTCAGTTAGAAGGGTACTGCCTCATTGCAGCATTTTACTGTATCCATTGTACTATATCCATAGTTCACTATGTTATAAAGTGTATAAAAGCTCACACAATCCCCAATGGGAGTCCCAGAAAAGTAACAATACTATGTACACTTAATAATGAGGTAATGTAACTGCCTAGAATCGCATAGCTGGGTAAGTGCAGACCTTCTGAACAGTAGCTTTTCTGCTCCTCCCATAGCCCGCAAACTTCCTCCAATCAGATCTAAGCCCGTAAGGAGCACATCTCAACTATCTCTTCCTTTCCACACTCTTTGGTCTATCAGGGCTCTGTGTGTGTGTGTGTGTGTGTGTGTGTGTGTGTGTGTGTGTGTGTGTGTGTTGGGGGGATGCGTATTTAGAGGCTTACCCTGTAGCCATGGGTTGAAAAGCAGTATGAATGTTCCAAGTTTCTGAGAGGAGACCCTGCCGTTGGAGGATATCTCAATATTCATTGTGTACCATCCGATGGGAGCATTGACAGGACTGGCGATAGCAACAATCAGATTATTGTCATTGTTGGCTTTAAGTGTTGCATTCCAGCCACCTGTACTTCTCCCAGAGACTGGAAAGACAGCCTTTGTCCTGGCTGACTCTGAGGGTTGGGGACCTGTCAAGGAGATAGAAAATGAAAGAGAAATCAGGCTCTGATGACACTGCAAATTCATCTAAGTCTGTGGTTCTCAACCTGTGGGTTGTAGGTCACCTAAGAGCATCAGAAAACACAGATATTTACATTATGGTTCATAACGGGAGCAAAACTACAGTTCTGAAGTAGCAATGAAAATGATTTTATGGTTGATGATCACCACAACATGAGAAAGTGTATTAAAGATCACAGCATCAAGGTTGAGAACCATGGATCTAGGACTTCATCCAGTAAAGCATCCCATTACAGTACTTGAAGGAACATGCAGGCCACATCCTTCTTGATTTGAAGGTTAAGTCTCATGCTCAGAGATACATAGTCACCAAAGTCAACCAGTCAATGATATAACCCAAAACCCAGTGGCCCCTTGAGGGCAATTCAGCTGTATGCATGTGTGGGCAGATCAAGTACCTGTGGAAACAATGAAGTTCAGATCATCGTCAGACTCAAGACTTCGATTGCAGAATATTACCATCTCCCAAGGTTGTCCTCTCCGGACAATGAAATCTTGGCTGGAGAACTTGTCTGTGTGATGTGCCCTCCGATTCACAGGCATCTGCCAGTTGACATTTTGGACCTGTAAAGCTGTAGACAGAAATCAGAACCTGAAGTCTTGAGGGGTAGAGGAGAATTGTGCAACGTACCAAAAGACTATCCATAGGTGAGGGGGCAGCGTAGAGCTGAACTTCTAGAAAGAGTCACTTAAAACACAAAAGCTGCTGGGAGGTGGTGGCACATGCCTTTAATCCCAGCACTTGGGAGGCAGAGGCAGGAGGATCTTTGTGAGTTCAAGGCCAGTCTGATCTACATAGAGAATTCCTGTCTTGAAAAACTAAAACAAAACAAAGGCTGTGATTCTACACAGCAGAATGATCACCACTTGTTCCCATTCAATCTTTCTGTATTCAAATACTCCAATGCCCATTACCCAAGATCACATGCATACTCTGCCTTTCAGATGACCAGGCCACTCCATACACTATTCTCTCTGTTCAGAATCTCTCCATCTACTGGGTGACTTATCATCTGGCCTTGAGGAGTAGGTCAAACACTCAGGGAAATATCACCCAGCCAGCCAGCTAGAAGAACAGTGTCAGGAGAGACTGAGAAGACAGCATGTTGGGTGAAGTCCTCGCTATGGAAGTATGAGGACATAGGTCCAGATCTCAGCACCTACAGAAACAGCCAGGTATGTTGGTGTGCAGAATGGAAACAGGCAGATTGTCTGACAAGATAATCTAGACAAAAAGCCAACTCCAGGTTCAGGGAAAGACCTTCCTTGGGGAATATGGGAGGGAGGGAGCATTGGGAAAGGCATCTCCACATCAACTTCTGGTGTCCATAGACAATATTTTCTGAGCACAATCCCAAACACAGTGTACTCTCTGGCATGTACAGGAAAGAAAGAGAAGGAAAGAAAATAGAGGTGATTTCTCCAACACTCAGTTGCATTTTACCACTCTCATACCCAGCCAGCACTGATTTTTATATGCTTTACCCCTATATTTGTTCAACCCTTGGTGTTGACCTTGGATGCTAGAAAGACCAATCATTACTTTAAGCAGCACTGATAGGTCTGGAGACTTGCAAGTGTACCCTGGAAAAAGTGCTCCCTAGGACAAATATCTCAAAAGCCACCCTCCAGTTCTTTTCAGATGAGCGTGAAGGTAATGGAGTGAAACTACATTAGGTTAATGGGAGATAACATGATACATGAGGCATTTAACTCAGACAAATCTTATTCTTTTGAGTTGTGACTGGGATGTTACATCACTCATTCCCTTGTAAACCAAACTGGTTTCTGTTTTCATGATGAAATATACTTTTGATGAGCATATGATGGCATATCCCAATGTCAGAGCTCATTCTAATTTATATGTGTTGACAGGCTGTCCATTAGGATACATATTCTTGATTTTTCTAGGCTGATGCTTAGCACCACTTGAATGATTAGGCACACAAATGAATGAAATACTATGTAAACAAACAAAGAAAAACTAACACCAAAAATAACTATTTTGGGCCCTGGAGAGATGGCTCAGTGGTCAACAGCATTGGCTATTCTTTCAGAAGACCCAGGTTTGAGTCCTAGAATCCACATGGAGGCTAAGAACTGTCTGTAATTCTAGTTCCAAGGGATCCTACACCCTTCTCTGGCTTCTGTAGCCACTGAGCACACAGGTGATTCATAGACATGCATACAGACAAACCATCCACACACACATAAAATAAAAACAAACCCCAAACAAACCCAACAATCTTGTTTTGAGTACAGCTTAAAATGTAATCCATACAACAAGGTAAATTTGGGGTATTCAAAGAATGTGTGTGTGTGTGTGTGTGTGTGTGTGTGTGTGTGTGTGACCTCTTGTTTGTAAAACACTGTGTTAGACACATTGAGGTGGAAGCATGTGAAATGTAGTTTGTCCTTTCAAAGGTCTTCTTTAGTAGTAGAGAAGTAAGACAAGAGAAAGCTGTTGTGAACGATGGCATGGGAAGAATCCATTCTCTTTTAGCTAAAGGTGCACGGGAAGTGCAATGCAGTCAAGAGAGGAGTTTTTTTTTTTTTTTTTTTTTTTTTTTTTTTTGTTTTGTTTTGTTTTTGTTTTTGTTTTTTTTTCTCTTCTTCTGTTTTTAGGTCTATGGAGAGCAGAAAAGGCCTTACTGAAAATGCCTGACCTTAAAAGAAAACATGAAAATGGCAGGAAGGAATGTGAAGGTATATGGTACTCAGCATATCCAATCACTAGGGCATGTTAATCAAAACCACAACTAGATGCTATCTTACTCCAGTAAGAACTGCTACTACTACCGAAAAGACAAAGGAAGCAGTATGAGGTGACAGAGCACTGCTGGTGTCGCACATCTTTAACCCAAAGCACTTGGGATGCAGAGGCAGAGGATCTCTGAGTTTGAGGCCAGAGCTATACAAAGAAACCCTGTCTTGAAAAACTAAAACATGAAGAAGAAATTATTACAGTTCAGCCATTATGAAAGACAACATGGAGGTCCTTCAAAAAATTAAAAGTTGAATTGCCTTATAATTGATCAATCCCACAGTGAGTATTCATCAAAGGAAATGAAATCAGCAAAAAGAAATTACTTCCATGTTTATTTTAGCTTTGGGGTATAGAGGGATCATGATCTTGCTCTGTAGTTCAACTGGTTTGGGGCTTGCTATATATCCCAGGCTAACCTTTTACTCTTGACCTTCTTACCTCAGCTTTCTGGGGGCTGAGGGTACAGGCTTTCCTCTATCATACCCAGCTTATTTTTAGCATTATTCACAATAGTCGAGAAATAAAAACAACCTAAACACAAATCAGTTCCTGAATGGATAAAGAAAATGTGGTTAAAAAAAAAAAAGAAAAGAAAAAGAAAAGAAAAGAAAGAAAGAAAAATGAAAAAGAAAGAAGAAGAAGAAGAAAAAAAAGAAATCTCATTCTCTGGGACAAACATGTGCAGGACTAGAGGACATCATGTTAAATGCCACAAGCAAGGCACACTATGGTCTCATTCACTTGTGGAGCATGAAAAGGTTGGTTTCATAGAAGATGAGGGTAGAATGGTACTTCCCAGAGTCCGGAGACTGTGAAGGGATGGATAGCTGGGCAAATGCTGACCAATAGGTACTGGACTCTAGGACAAACGGGGAAGACACGGTGACAGCAGAGCACATAACTGTTAGTAGAGCAAAGAAGGAATAGACCTGCTGGAGCAGAGCAGTCACTGTCTTCCTCATTCATCCTAGAGTCCAGTGCCTTGTGTTTGGAAGGTATGATGCTGAGACTGAGCTTTGGGGTTGCTAGGCAGTTAGGACCCTAGCTTTCCACCACGGATGCAGCAGATGGGTCAGATCCAGGGTGATTGATGAGAGCACTAGCTAAAGCTTACTGGACTTTGATGTGCTTGCCATCATCCATAGTCTTTACAAGCCTTAGCCCATTAATGCTGTGAGTTGCATTTGGAGTCACTTGTTTTACAGATGAAAGAGTCAAGATGTGGGGAAGCCTTGGTCATAGTTATCCCGTTCCTGAGTGAGGTACACAGTCATGGGAGTCATCCTCTCTGACTCTTAACACCAAGTATCTGACTCTTAACCCCGTGGAGGGGGGGCGGGTGTTGTGAGACTGCCAGGCTCCCCTGAGCTGAAGGAAAGGTGGGCTCATGTTTGTCACCAGCATGAGGTGTGTCAACTGTTGACAGCATACAGAACCCATGATATATACTATTGACAAAGCCTGACAACTGAAAACAAGCTCAGGAGACAAGTGTCTTTCTTACCCTGTACTTAGAAGTCAGCAGAACCTGGGCTCTGATGTGTGATACAGATTTGGTCTCTGCCTCACCCCCCCACTTAAGTTGTCTAAAACATTTGGAATCTTGGAAAGGGTGGATGTCTTTTTAAACTAATAAAATGATTGGGAGCTTCCGACAGCCTCAGGATAGTGGCTGGTTGCCTAGGAAACCAATGATATGGTGAGAGGGCTAGAGCTTTCAATCCCATCACCCTGTTCTTTAGGGAGGGGAAACTTATTTAATCATCAATGACTATGAACATCATTAATCATTAGTTAAGTCTGTAATCAGTCAAGGATGCATATGTACTGAAACCTTCATAAAACAAGAAAAGGGATCTTGGAGACCATCTACACTGGACAGAATCAAGAGCTGCTGGCGGGGATGGGAGGGGGTAAGGACATATCTTGCTTGGTCCTGAGTTCTGTCCTTTGATGATAAACTGGTAATCTAATAAATACACTGTTTTCCTAAGTTCTATGAGATATTCTAGCATATCTTTGATCATGAGTGAACAATCCCCTTCCCAATTTTGTAGATGGTTAGTCAAATGCAAGGTAGTAGGGGCAGCTGAGAAACCAGTCTCCATTTTGTTCCTGGGAGCCATTTGGAGTCTGTATCCAGGTTAAGTTTCTGTTCCTCAGAGCTGGGCTGCACCGTACCTGATATCCATGAAATGTTCTGTAACAAACTCTCCAGGAAGATTTCCTAACCTGCTTTGTAAAATCCTAACTGCCTGGTCTCTCCTCTGTAACCATGCTTAAGTGCAAAATCTCCCACCTTTCGGGTTTGCCTTATAAAAGGGGCTTGGGAAATTGGCTCTGGGCTGGTCTCATGAACCCTACCTTATGGGGAGACAGCCGCTGATTCAGCTCTGATATGTACATGAGTAAAGCTTTCTTTAATTTGGCCATAATTTGGGTCGGTGGTCACTTTCCTTGAGTCTGAGGGGTTAACACAGCCCTGTGAAGTGAGCCCTTAACCCATAGAATCTGTGCTAACTGCAAACAGTGTCAGGATTGAGTCCAGCCATAGGGCACCTAGGTGGTGCTGTGAGACAGCTTGCCGGTGTGGAAACTTCATCCATTTGGTAACTAGAAGCGCAGTAAGCAGTCTAGAAGTTTCTTTTCCACCAGATCTTACTGGCTTTACTCTGTCACTGTGTCCTCCCTGGGTTCTTCCCATGTGAGACTCAGAATCCAAAAGCAACCGTGGGGGTGGGGTGGGGCGTAAGAGGTCCTCAGGATGCACTGTCTACTCTGACATTGTATCCTCACACATAGGGGGCAGTGGGTATCTGCAGGGAAAGAAACATGTTGTTAAGGGTCAATCTTCGGGGGGAGTGAGTGAACAGGAGTGGTCTGCCTTGCTGTCCTTGAGGGAGCTGCACAGGAAGGCTGTGTCCATAAATCCTCCTCCCACTGGCTGCCTCTCTCAGACTCTGTCTCTGAATCACGGGTGCCAGGGGCCTTTGGCTATGCCCATCTCATTGCTCTTGACAGAGCACTTAGTCTAGTTTTCGAGAAGAGCAGGGAGGCAAAGTGGAGATGTCAGCCATCTCAGGTCTCCTCAAGCTGGAAGCTCATGAATATATTTTAATCTCAGGGCTGTTTTCCACACCAGTTTCTGTAAAGGGAAGAGATGAAGGGAGAGTCTCGGCCTGAAATTGATACATCAAATCACACACTTAAAAATCACTGCAGGCAAAAGGAAGGCTGGGGGTATAGCTTGGTTCAGGGCACTGGACTAGAATGCACAAAGCTCCGGGTTTGAGTCCCAGCACCAGAAAACAGAGGGAGATGAGCCATGAAACAACTCACAAGCTTCCAAGCTGCACGAAGATGGGGAGGGCTGGAGGAAGTAGCTGCCTCCAAGCAAATGCCTCTGGGGTTCCACTCTAGGCCACTTCACAATCTGTACTAAGCCGAGTTACTGCTTGGCTACAGTGTCAGGCTGAAGACAAGTCCCAGCTCTCCCCCAACTCCCTGAAACATCAGTGTCACCAGTACACAAATGGGGGGGCTGCTGAATTCCTATCCCAATGTTCACTGGTTCCCCCTTTCCTATAACAAAACCCCCATTTTAATAGGCCATGCATTTCACAGGTCACCTTGGCTGGATGCCTATGAGTCATGTCTGGCCAGTGACTCAAGGCCAGAAGTTCTGAAGTCCTTAACATTTCTGAATTGTAGTAATAGCATATAACATGAAAACTAACATTTTAAGCATTTTAAGGTACATTTCAGTGGGTTTGAGTATATTTGTATGTTGTGTGAACTCTAGCTAGCTTCCAAAAAGAGGCCTGTGGATCATGATAGTCACTCATCACTCCCCACCGTCTCCTGACCGCTAGTCTGTTTCCCTGGCTAGGGTTTTGTCTATTCTGGACATCTGATATAAATGGACCCACACAGTACGTGGCAGTCTGCCTTCTCTCGTTTGTTACAATGCTTTAAAGGCTCATTCATGCTGTAGGGTGTATGGATAGCTTATTCTCTTATGGCTGAACCATATCCCATTATCCGAATACAGCACATTTTGTTTGTCAGCTGTTGGACACAGGTTGTGTCTACATTTTGGCTATTGTGAAAAGTGCTATTATGAAGCGATGTCTTCAATTCTCTCTCGAAGAGTTTGGGTCTGAGGTAGTCTCACTATATAGCCCAGGAAGGCCTTGAAGGTATGACTCTATTTTATGTTCATAGCACTTTGAACACGCCCAATCTCATCTGAACTTTTGATCCCCCTGCCTCAGCCTCCCAGGACTGAGATGACATCACCCCACCATTACCACCATCACACTCAGCCACAAAACCTCTTTAACAGTAGTTGGCAAATGTGCTTGGCCTATTTTCCTCTCCTTTCTTCCACCCTGCTGTGTAGGGTGTGGAGTGATGTGGATGGGACTTGCAATAGCCATCTCAGATTACACAGGGCCACACATGAGGGATAGTAAGGTGTGAGGCCGGGCAGAGCCTGCACTCTGAGAACTGTGCAGTTCCTATCCCTTCCCGGGTCTGCCTACCCTCAGATCTCCTGGAACGAGGAAATGGACTTGTTTCTTTTGCTTTTGGGGGCACTAACTATCATTTACAAGTAAGCTAACCCTGTGACCCTGTGATTAGATCCCTTGCCCATCTATTCTGTGGCTCGCACTGGCAGGGAAGCATGAGATGATGCCAGACTGTGGAAAGAGATTCCTATCAAGCGAACCCACCCTTATCAGCCCAGCTCTAAAGGAATTGCTGGCAGCAGACAGGTGAGAATACCTTGGTTGCTAAGTGTTGGGCCGAGAAAGGCAGCTGGCAGGGCGCCAACATGGCAGGACTGAGAGTTATGGGCTGAGCTCCCACGCACACTTGTCTGGACTCCACTTCCTCTTGTCTTCTTCAGAGAAAGGTGGACTTTTTGTTATACATTTCTAGAGTTAATGGGAATTATATTTTGCTTTTTTTATTTTTTACGTGTATGGGTGATTTGCCTGTGTATATGTCTGTGTACCACTTGTATGCCGGGTGCCCTCAGATGCCAGAAGAGGTCATTGTGCCCCCTGCAACTGGAGTTATGGATGGTTGGGACACCGTGTGAGTGCTAGGACCCTGGGTTCTCTGCAAGAACAAGTACTCTCGACTGAGCCAGCTCTGCAGCCCCAGCTAATGGAAATTCTAAAAGTCATTCAGCTGAGTAGATTTCAGTATAGAGACTGTACTAAGAAGTATATTTTAGTGTTCTCTTACATTTATGTGTAACTGAATACCATAGCATACTCTACTATTTTCTCTATTATTCTACCTTTCAAAATTATGCTGACCACAATCCACTAAACTGATGTCACAACCTGAAATGGACTGCAGTGGACAACTTGGAAAATAGTGACATAATTCAATATAATTTCCATATATTACATTTCAGAAAACGAAGTCCTCAACCCTTATCCCAAGATAGCAGGAGTGACCTTCTCAAGAAGTCAGAGTAGTTTAGGAGCAGGGCCAGGTCTGCAAGCCTGAGTCATTGCAGGTGCCACTCCCCCAGGCCCCAGCTCCTGGCAGCCACACCTCTGGCTCCTAGGACTCCCTACCCAGCTACACTTTCCTCCTTTCTTCCCAGTCTGCGTCAATTACTTTCAGCATCTCGCAGCGTTCAGATAAACTTCAAGTCCCGTGCAGCACACATGGTGACATTTCCTGGCACCCAAGGCCAGGCTCTGTTAGACGAGGAAGGAGCTGGTAAAGTTCCCTGGGGTGAAAAGGAATAAACCCTGGACAGGCCAAGAGGCCTTGGGTAAGGACCTCAATGTCTCTGAATTGTGCCTCAACAGTACAGAAGGAACAGTGAGCCCCAACACCCTATCTTCTACGGCTACCTCTAAAGGTTGGAGAGCACACGTGCCTTAGGACTTCACTTATAACAGCAAAACAGCGGGGCTTCAGCTTTCTCTGTGCCAAGCACTGAGCTCCGTGCTCACATCTTTTAACACTCACAAAAGCCTGCGGCGTTGTACCAATTTACAGATGAAGGATTTGTAAATTCAGATGGGTGAACTCATTTCTCCCATCTCACAAGCTCAGACAGAACCTAGACCCAAGTTCAAGCTGGAATCCAATTTTGCTTGACAAAAATCTGACTTGGAGCTGCTAGCTGCAGCCAACCACCGTGGTGCTGGGGAAGCTTGCGGAGAAAAAGCAAGGCCCACTCTGTGCCCAGACATCATGCTGATAGGTAAGAGGTGAAGGACTCCTCAATCTTTCTTCCCAAAGACTGAGCTTGCAATCTTTCCTGACAGGGATGTCAAGCCTCAACACACGGAAGTCACCAGGAGAATGGTGTCTGCAACCCATCAAGTCAGGCTCTCGGTATTAGAAGCATCCCTGGCATTCCAAGCAGCCTTCTTGCTGATTCTGAATGTGTAGCCGGGGCTGAGAATAGTTACCTTAGGCTTACGCATCACTTCATACTTGTCAAAGCTCCTCCACACTAATGAGTGGTACAGCTGCTCCATGAGGGAGGCAGGAGAGGAGCTACTATGTCTCCCAAGGGAGGGAGGCTCAGCAAGGGGAACACAGTCTCGTTGGAGCCCATCTCTCAGCCCAAGAGACCTAGCCTTGTTTCCTTTCTTCCAAAGTGGTAGAGAAAGAATTTCTGAACTCTAGCATACACCCCAGCCTGGCATGTGGGCCCCGGGGAGGAGGATGACTGCCTCATACCCAGCCAGGCAGGGTAGAGGCAACATAGAGAAATCACTACAGGTGAAGGAGAAGAGTGCATGGAGCCGAGGATACCTGGGGTCATGGACAAGGAGCTGAGGAGGAGCCTGGAGTGACATGTGCTAGGGAGACACCTAACAGAATGGTCCTCTGGAAGTATTTCATCTCGTGGGGTAGTCCCCCTTTTAAAACACAGAACATCCTTTATCTATTCTTTGATGATTCCATACAGGGAAACAACGTGTCTTTGTCATATGCACACCCAGTACTCCCCTCCCTCTCTCCCTAGGCACCTCCAACATGTCTCCCTTTCTCATAAGGTTTTCTGAAGATTCCAGAGCAGGGAGGAAAGAGGCTCACTAAAAAAACTCCAAAGTACTAGTAAGTTGTGCTAATGAACGCTCCCTGGGTAAGGATAATCTATTTTAGAGGTGAGGAAAGAGACTCGAGGGGGTCCAGCTGTCCAAGATTCCTAGAAGGGTCAGGGCTGAAAGCCAATCCTTTCAATAGCCTTACTCCTGAATATTATCTGAAATGGCAGCTGCAGTTGAGCAGCCCTGGGGCCAAGCGAGCTCTGCCTCTGATGAGTGGGGAGCAGATGCTGAGAGAGGGTAGCCAAGGCAGGGGAGGCAGCTGGTCTTCAGCGCAAACACTGGGTGGGCTGGGGTCTGCAGACAGGGACCCAAGAGAGGCGGTCTGCTTTTCAGGGAGTATAGATCGTTCTCTGGTCCAAGTAACTGAAAGAAGGGTACGGAGAGGAAAGTCTTGGGAGGTTGTGGATATCCAAAGAAGTCAGGAGCCCTGGAGGAAACCCTGACTCTTCCCTGGAAAAAGGTGACCTAAGTACTACTTCAAGGAAAAGGTCTGGGGTTCCCCGGCTGAGAACCACATATGAGCTCAGATCTGGACACAGGCATGGTAGAAAGCACCATGGTGCTGGGGGTTTGATTCATTTTTGCTGCTTGACCTTAGTAAGGCTCTACCCATTCCCAGGTCTCAATCTCTTCCTGGCAGAAGATCCGTGTACTAGATGGCAACTACCATTCCCTGTTAGTGGAGTTTCTAGTTCCCAGAGCTCCTTGGATTAGCCTTGCAGCCATGCCTGTATCCATGGTGCTAAGAAGCGAACCGTCTCTGTTCCATCTGGAGGTATTCTCAAGGGGATATAGCCGCCTTCCACATCTGGATTGGTACTTTCCTGTGCTCCTAGCCGCCATTCACCATATTTTTACAGGTTTGACTCATGCCTTGTTTGGGTTTGGCATTGCTGCTGTCAAGGTCCAAGGCCGATCACCATGACAGGCAGTAATTAACAGGGCCCAGATCCTCGACAGTATCCAGGGAGTCAAAAAACCTGCACTTCCTGTTCCTTTGTAGTCGCCTTCCCTGGTGCTGTTGTAGGGACAGCCAGGATCTTGCCATGTGTTTGCCGTGTCTGCTACTGGGCTTCCGCATGGCAAGTCAAGCCAGTGAGTCTGCCGGTATTACAGGACCGGTAGTTTACTTAGGAGCATTCCAGCTGATGGTTTCTTAATGCTCAGTTTCCACGTGTGCCTCTTGCCCTATGTCTCTGTGAAATTTGCTTTTCTTTGTCCCTGCTACTGACAGCTGGTAAAAGAGTACTGAGAAATACAGGATGCTATCTGGCTCAAATTTATAAGTAACAACCAACGTGTGAAAGCAGTACTAATAAGACAAAACTTGTCCTCCAAGGGAATGTGACCCCCAGCTGTGTAGGTCATCCTACCCATCACTCCATACATTCTGGTCATGTTCCACCACTGGGATATGCTGGAGGAACCCAGCAGGTACTCTAGAAAAAAATCACCTCTGAACAGAACCCTAAAACACTGAAGCCCAGCTTCCAGAGTCCCCATGACAGACAGCTGTTCCAGCTGTCTTTTCTGCCAGACCCAGAGGGCCGTATGGGTTTCCTACAAGGACCTGCTGGAGAGACACCACACTCACCACTCATGTTCGGCTTCTTCTGCCTTTCCTGGGGCTCCTCTGGGAATGACAGAGATGGTGTGGGGAGACAGGCGCCGTGGATTGCCTTACCATTTATAGGAGCCTCTCCTACACACCCCAATTAGAATTCTAATGAGGTGGGCGAGGCACCAGGTCATTCCTGTGGTGCCTGTAAACGTTTCACTTACAACATACCTGTCACCCAATGGAAGGTCATCATGCTTATGCAAGACTGGCTTGGAAAGAAGAAAGGAGATGAAAGAAAGTCAAATGGTTTGCTCTTAAGATTCTTTATTTCATTCACAAAGGTGAGTGATTTCCTGGACCACAGTTTTTTTAGGAAACTTGTCTGGAACTGGTGCAAGGAAGTCTTATGTGTTAAGGTCATGTCTAGAACATAGCAACGTCCCTTCCCACTGTTTGCGTATACTATTAGGGCTGTCTGCTTCCACAAGCCACGGTTCATGTGTTCATGATAGAAAGTACATGGCGGGGCTGAAAGCTCGCAGTTCCATTGCTGTCTGGGCCTGGGTCATCCTTCAGATTTGAAATGTGGAAGCTTTGTTTAGAGTTGAGGATAATCATACCCATGCTCTAAACACACAGGGATGAAGGATTAATTCAACAAGATTATTCAAGTGGAAAGTGAATGTAGGTGTCTCACCATGAACTAAATCAAAGGTCTTTTGGAATCAGATGACAGTTAGAATCAGGTTAGGGGGACCACAGTCTTTTATCGTGAAGGACCAGAAACAGCTGCTGACTTGCCAGTTCTGCCACATGCTCTTTAGGACTGTAGGAGGAGTCACTGGTCTGTCTTTTGGCCCCAGCTCACACATCATTTTTAAAACCCAGATTAAGTGCTGGAGGGATGACTTAGTGGTTAAGAGCTTTTGCTGTTCTTCCAGAAGACCAGAGTTTTGTTCCCATCACCCACATCATGTGGCTCATAATCACCTCCAGATGTAGCTGGCTGTGTTGGAGCACAGCTGTAATCACAGTTCTTGGGAAGCTGAGGCAGGAGGATCACAAGTAATAGACTAGCTGAGAGAAAGGTGTGTGTGTGGGGGGGGAGTAAAGCTCATAGATCAGGCATCAGCACAAAGCCTGGGTTCAATTCCTAGCAAAGCAAGAGAGATGGGGGGGAGGAAGGAGGAAAGAAAGAAAGGAAGGAAAGAAGGAAGGAGAAAATAAGAAAGGAAGGAAGAGAGAGATAAAGAGGAAGGAGGGAAGAAAGGAGGAAAGAAAAAAGGAAGGTAGGAAGAAAGGAAGGAAGGAAGGAAGGAAAGAAGGAGGGAAGAAAAGAGAGAGAAAAGAAAGAAAGGAAGGCTGGACATTGATGGCACGCTTTTAATCCCAGCACTCGGGAGGCAGAGGCAGGTGGATCTCTGTGAGTTTGGGGGCAGCCTGGTTCCAGGACAAGCTCCAAAGCTACACAGAGGAACTCTGAAACAAACAAACAAAAAAGAAAGAAAGAAAGAAAGAAACAAAAAGGAAAAAGAAAGGAAGGAAGAAGAAAGTATTGAGGGTTTAAGATATGACCGTTACACATGTCCTGTCCTTTAACTATCTTCTTAATATATCTCCACCCCTAGACTGCAGTCACAGGCTGTATATTATTAATCTTCTCCTTAAAACCTAGATGAGTACTTGACACGTGGTGAGAGCACATACTGGTTTCAATAGAAACACAATATATTATTTTTATTAGTGTGTGTGCCATGCACATGTGTGCGTGCGTGTATGTGCAGGCATATATGGGGATCAGAAAACAACTTTAGGGTGTCTGTTCTCTTCTGCCTTGCTGAAGCAGGGCCTCTCTTGTTTCTGCTGTACTGCCATTCTAGGCTATCTGGCCCTCCAGGCTCTGGGCAATTCTCTGGCCTCTGCCTCCCATCTCCCTGGGATTGCTGCTATGGGCCTCCATGCCCAGCCTTTTGGGTTCCAGGGATCTATTTGGCTGTCAGGCTGGTGTGTCAAGTACTCTTATCTACTGAGCCATCTCACTGGCCCCTGTTTGACTACACCAACCAATCAAATCAATCCACTAGTCACTAAAAGGATGAAAACAAGTACCATCCTTGTAGCTTTACCTTTTTCCATCTTCACTTAAATACCCAACATATGTTTAATTATTTTGCCATAGTAGAGATGGACAAACAGCCGAACTGAAGGATTTGCAGCTGTAGGACTGGGACCCACATTAAGTGCCTCCAGATCTTGTTTGATCAGCTTGACCTTTTTAGGGTTCTGATGGTTTTGGAGAGGTAGCTTGGCACCTATTCCTGGTAGACGGCCAAGAAGAGAGCAGAGGTTCCAGATCTATCTGCCAAAGAGCCTTGAAGCCCATGTGGAGGTTTGAGGGTGGTCTCGGCCTCTGGGGGAGGCTTCACTTACTCAGGATCCATTCTACCAGGAGCCCCCAAAGTTGCTGTGTGCCCCAATGTGATACACAGGTGTGAAAGTAACCCATGCACTCTTGAGTGTGGTACCAGGAGAAGGGAGACTTTACACATTAGTACTAGGCATTTTGTTGACCGTGAGAACCAGGGGGAATTGGACTCCAGGTATTCCTTTGAATAAGATGACAAAGGAACCTACAGAGATGATAAGCAGGTGGCACTGCCCCTCGGGAATAGCCAGAGGTCATGCAGACCTGGGTCCATATTCTGGTTTTGTCAAGTCACCTCGTCATTCAGAGCTTCCATTTCCTTGTCTGTAAAACGGAGGCAGAATTGTTAGGAGAATTAAAGGAGCCATAAAGAACTTAATTAGCATGTCCTCTGGCACAGCCCAGCGCAAGAAGCCAGTGGTGAGATTATTAGCATTATTACTATCCTGAAAGAATTGCACAGTTCCGAGTGCCACAAGCTTTGCAAGGGGACCCACAAGTGTCTATTCTGACGTCTGGCCATGAGGGCTTCCCTTGGATCAGCCTTTACTGCCGTGTGGTAAATGAGTAGACACTGGACTCAGAAATCAAGCTGTAAACCCAGGCTCCAGAACGTCCCTGTTGTGTGGCCTTGGAATACTTTCACACTGACCACTGCAGCCAGACCACACAGCCTGCCGAGGTGCAGTGGAACCCAGAACCAACACCGTTTAGCCACTTCTAGGAATCTTCCCCGAGACATTGTCTGGGCCAGTTCCTCTTGTCCTCTTTGCTGTTGTCCACCTAGGCTGGCCAGCAGCAGGTTCCCTGACCGGCAGCAGGCTACAGCAGGGAGTCTGCCTGAACCTACTGCCAGCTGTTGGAGGATTGCATCATAGCCAGTGCCACAGCCCCAACCTGCAGGCAAACTATAATTGCTAGCTGTGTCACAATTTCAGCTAAATGATTTTCAATTCAATTCAACTCATCCTGTGAGTCAGCCAGCTATACACAGGATGAAATTCCTGCTTGCCCACCCTCGGCAGCTCAGACACCAGGTAAGATGGAGCATGCAAATGGAGGCTTTTAAAGGCAGGCTCATTGATCATTTGCCTTTTTTCTCCCTCTAATTAAGGGATTTAGGGTGCTGAAGATTTCACAACACACAAAGCACAGGCTCTGAGAAGTTGTCCAGCCCAGATACATTTTCAACACAAACCCCACACCTAAGGCTCAGAGAACAACAGCACAGTGGACAGCAAGACTTGAACAGCCAGAAGACCTGGACATGTGCTGTGTATCTTCTCTATGAGATAGGGGAGCTGCACCCACGAAATCTCAGTGATATGGCTGCCCAAACAAGACCTGAACCGAAACAACATCAGTCAACATGCTGACATGGATGGGGGAATTTTCACGGGCTCACCCCCCAGAGGAAGAGCTATGGGCAATTTATGACTGATGAGAGAGAGATGGATGAGTTTTCCCTAGGGATGAACCTCCTAATTGATTATCCAATACAGGTGGTCAAAACTAAACATACACACACACAACACACACACTGAATAAATATATAAATTCTACTTGCTGAGTTTATTTAGTTCTCTCTCTCTCTCTCTGAGTGTGTGTGTAAATATAAGAATATAAAAGAGGAAGAGAAGAATGGTATAAATACAATATACGTTTATAAAATTTTTGAAAAGAAATTAAGAAAATGAAAAATAATTTTTTTAAAAAGGAAAGCTTCAGGAGAACATTATTATTAGTCATTACCCATGCTACCAAACTCCTTTCATGTTGAGCTTGGCTGCTTCCCTGCTGGGACTTGGTGCCTGGGCTGACGTGCCTCTATAGTCTATAGCCCTGTTAGTTCCCTGCGGGTCCGTTTCCACATCCGGGTGCTGGCCACAGACACACACGTGGGAATGCACAGTACAGGAAGAGCAGTCATTCACAAGTCTTGGGGATAATATGGGGCGACTAGTAAGAACAGGGTGAGGACGACAGTGGCTTCCCCTATGGCTGCATGTGTTCTGCCACCATGGTACTATGGTGGGGTCCTGAAAATCAAGGGAAAGCAAAACAGCAAGCAAGTGCACACGCATATCTGCGATCTCTAGTGAATGACATTCTACCACATCTCTCCCGCAGCCTCTTCCTTTTCCCCTCCGAATTAGAATCCTACCCTGTGGTGTAAAATAGCCAGTGAAGTCATATATTACCATGTATGGGAGACAAAGACTCAAAACTCTAATTGGCTCCGTCTCTCTATATTTAGGGCTCGGTTCTTTGAAACGGAAGTTTAGCTGAACCTGCTAGCACAATTAAAAGCTGTTTTCTTGAAGAAGCTCGTGGCCCAGACTTATTGATGGGAATCCCATGTTGGATGCTGAAACAGATGCAGATTAAAGTTGTTCTGGTGACATTTCATGGTGAAAGTTATGGTCAAATAAATAGTGCCCATTCGAACAATGGTAATAGAGATCACACAAAGTCACTGGATTTAACCTTTATTTTAGTTGCCTAAGCAACTCAATTGAGATAAGATTTATATAAGGGCTGCGGAGTTCAGTCATCACACAGCATAAACCTGTCTTCTTTCTTCAAATATAAAGCATGAGGATTCTTTGAGATTGAACTTTGACAAACAACAACAAAAAGAAGCTGTCTGGCTCAGACGGTCCCGCACACAGACGGTCCCGCACACAGATGGTCCTGCAGCACAGATGGTCCCGCCCTGCCCTGCTGTACATCTCATGGCAACTCTAGTCCTGTCCTCACACCTTTGCAAGCAGTCTATGTGAAGTCTCTGGAGTAGTTTCAGGGCTGACCCGACGTCTTTTAGGAGCTGGCTCCCCGAGAGTGCATGACTATACCAGCACGGATCCTCAGCAGTGTGTGAGGTATGCTACTGCTGAACTGGAGTTCCAGTGCATTGAAAGGAGCAGGGGTCGTGGCCCACAGGTTGAGAACCACTGCCTCAGCTTCGGCCTCAGGTCTCAATGCTTCCCCCCACTCCTCGACTGCTCAGGAAGACATCGATGAGACGAGGATGCATTTTCTGACTCCCCATGGCCTAATGTCTGAATTCCACAGTTTGGAAGCCAGGCCTTCTAGAATATGTTCAGACTAATCCCTTCACTTCCTGATATTCTTCTCACCTTCACAGTATGACGTGGAATCAGATGACTTATAACACGGTCCTTGTGAATGTCAAGGACCATTACCTCACTCTCTTCTTTTAGGAGATGCCCTGTGTCATGTCAGGTACCCAAGAATACATACTTTAAATCTGTTAGTGCTATTTCTGGGAGAATGATCTGCATACAAGATGCTTCAGGAGAGGGACAACACACACACACACACACACACACACACACACACACATGCACGCACACGCACATATGCACACACACACGCACACACGCACGCACACACATCACTATTCCTGATGTCAAGTTTTGTGTTAAGAGTTCCATATTTGTTAAGTTCCAGTGCTCCCTGGGAAGCATAGATCCATTTCACAGCTAAGAAAACAAAGGCTTACAGAAGCTAACCGCTTTGATAAGGTGATGTGGGTTCACCAAGATCTGTCTGTCCTGGCTCCTCTAATTCAGCAAAACCTGAACCTTAGGAAGACTCCTGCCTGATCCTCCACCCCAGAGACTGATGCTACTGATCTTGGTGACAACATTAATCCAGAGATGAAGAGGAAGGCAGGGATCCTTGAAATCTGGACCCAAAACCTCAACTTTAATGCTTGTACCCCAATTTTCCACTTCTCCCCAAACAAATTCAACTAAACAAAATGTGTAGGAAGAGTAGGTCTCTAGTAATGCCTTCTTGTGTCTATGCACCATGAATTCTAAACATCTTTACTTGAAAAGTCAGGCAAGAAGCAGCAGAAAAAATTGAAGATGATAAACTAATAACCAAAAGAAAGCATGTATCACTTGTAGTGTACTTCGAGAACAAGTGATAGAAACTGGTTATGGAGATAAAGGAGGGTTCACTTATTAACGAGGATGCATTAGAGACAAACCACGGAGGAGGAGATCACGGAGAGGCACCCATGCCAGAACAGCGAGGAAAAGTCTGCATTCCACAGGCTGCACATGACTTTGTGTGGAGTACACAGTGCTTGGGGTCAGCACATGGCTTTGTGGGGGTCAGCGGGGAAGGCTGGAAAGGCTTGGCTCCACCTTTAGTCCCAAACGTCACCCTAAGTTCTTAGACCTAGAGGGGAAAGCAGGGTATGGGTCTCAGCTCACCGAAGTCTCTGTCAGAAAGACTGGCTTCTCTACCAAACTGTATGCTGGCCATTTGTGAGCATGGGCAGGAAAAACCACAGAAAAGAAACTGCAACCCCCCACTTGGTTGCTGATACCACAACTAGAGGACCAGGTTGTATCTTAAGAGCACACCAGAAAAGCCAGGCAGTGGTGGCACATGCCTTTAATCCCAGCACTCGGGAGGCAGAGGCAAGAGGACCTCTGAGTTCCGGGACAGCCAGGGCTACACAGTGAAACTCTGTCTCTAAAAACCAAACTAAGGATCCCTCCCCCCTGCACCAAAAGGAAAGAACAGAAAAAGAGTGCACCATAAAATGCTGATGACAAGGGGCAGTTCACTGGCTTATGTCAATTTTCAGGAAGAAAATGCCCAGAGGCCGTCAAATTTAGCCTGACACTTTTCTGATAAAGGACCAAGGCCTGCAGATAAAAGATTTGCCTAAGATCACAGAATGGTGACTTCGACTGGCAGAACCAAAGAGAGTGCAGGCCTTGAATCCTTTGATGACCTTTCACTTCAGCCACGAAGGAATGCTAAGAAGTTCCAGTGCACCTGGAACTTCCAACTGTGAGAACTGTTTCTGATATGCCCATTCAGTCACTTCCTGCTTCCGTCCAGAAACTCCCTTGACACCTTCATATATGTAGTATGATAGGAGACATGCTTTTATTAAATTTATTATTTGACAGCTTCGCGCATGTAGATAAAGTAATGATTCTCATTCCCCCTTCATTTCTCCGTCCTTCCCACTCCCTCCTCCCTCCTCTCTCTTAGTTCTTCGTTTCTTCCTCCCACTGACCTCCCATATTTGTGTCCCCTGGTTCTGTTCCATAAGCCATTGACTTTAACTAAGACAGTCTGTGTGACCATGGATTTGGAGTGATCCTATTTTGACATATTTTTAACAAACAGAAAAAAAATTAGAACCTAGAATTTGTGTAACAAGATACAAATATTTTATGTCCTCTGTTGTTTTGCTGTGTCTACAATGCTTCTAGTGTCTACAAGAAATACACATATATTATGTACATGAGGGAAAAGTAAGGTTTTATTCTTCTTTTCTAAGGAATGATGAATGAAATCAGGTCCCGCTTTTACTGAAATGATGACCCATACGAGGAGAGGTGAGCAGAATGCATAGAACACAAACATACAACAGGTCTCAGTAAGGTTTGACTATTGAATATAGTAGATCCACAGGGAAGAGAACAGTTCACCATGACATAAAAGATACAAGCTAACAGAAACAGGAAGAAAACATTCTCGTTAGCATAAAGGTAGGAAGACAAGTCTGAGGGCGTCATGGAACGACATACGTATGGAAGGGGTCCAGCATTGCGTGGCCAGCTCTTCTGTCAGCCACTTTCTAGACTTGGCACACCATAATACTTCATCTTCAGGAGCTTTTGAAATAAGCCACGATGATCAAGAACAAAAGGCGCAATGTCTGTTCTCACTTGATCTCATCACACACTGGATGAGTTAAATAAAAGTCAGTTCCTCGCCTGCGCCACTCTTGGGTATGCAGCTGAAGAAATCAAAGTTGATACACAGTAAAAACACTTGCCAACTCAGGTTCACTCAGTGCTATTCCCCAGAGCCACTCAGTGCCTATTTCTAGGTATGAGTGAAGCAAAGGTGATACACGTCATACATATGAATTTTAGTTAGCCATACAACATGAGATTATGTTATTTGTAAGAGAATGGATGGAATACATCAGAGTCCAAAAGGCAAATACAGCTTATTTTTCTCTTATGTAGAATCTAGATTATTTTTTAACAACTACAAAAAAGTAGAAGGGGGCTATTTGGGAGTAAGGACAGAGAAGTGGGAGGGAGACAGAGAGAGCAAAAGGGAATATTATCAAAGTACATTGTGTGCATATACAAATGTTATGGAAGGGCCCATTATTTTATATAATATCCGCTATTAATACTCTCTAAAGATTTTAGCCCTAAAGTTTCAGCAGTGGATTTGGTGCTAGGAACTGCACTTGCCTCGATAGACAGGTTCTCCACCACTGACCTGACTTGCCAGATAGTGCATTATTTTATGGTTGGGAAATCTATTGTCTGCTGGATGCATTTAACTGAGAGTCTTCGTCTTCATCGGATTAACCCAACACTAAAGATGCATTACTCCTCAGCAGCAGCGCGGAGATTCCCAGGCTCATTAGGTCTTAGTTTCATGCATTGGTAAAGAAAGTCATAAAATAGGAGAGTCATAAAATTTAGGGGGCTGAAGCTTGTTCTGGCACAACATGGATCTTCATGGCAGAATGCTAATAACTTTAACCCAGAGAAGTGATGTGTGAATGAGGCTACAACCTTGTCTATCAGACTAGACTGCAGGAAGTAAGGACATTTTTGGAGGAATAGCTTTGTCCACTTCTCTGACATAAAAAAAAGGGTCTAGAAAATCAGAACAAGGTTTTCTCCTCACAGTATGGCAATATTCTCGATTCTCGGGGGCCTTTGCTGAGGGAAAAGAGAGGAAATAGAGTTATTAATTTAGGTCAATTACCACTCATAACAAATAATCTACTCTCTTTTCCCAGAAAGCCCCCAGCACCCAGCTTTTCTTAACTTTCCCAGTATGCTTTCTGGCTCAGTTTTGTGTCCCCAACATTTGAGGAACACAGAGCATTAGTTACCTGGGGATTTGGGGTCTAGTCAAGGTTTGTCTCGAACACACCTGGGGACCATGGGAGATGCAAGGTTCATTTTAAATTGGGAGGTGTCAACCTTTACCTCTGCCATTATGTTATCTCATCTACAAACCCACAGCAGCCTCTCTCATCAGACTCAGGGATCGTCCGTAGACATGGCCACACTTCTACTCATTCCCAATTCTCAGTGAGAATCTCTAAACTGGAGGATTATAAGGTTTTTTTGTATCCCCACCCCACTCCTGAGTTTTAGGATTCTACATTTAAAAAGGAGCCTTGAAAAAACTAGACAAATGTAGTTATTCTTGTATACAATTTGTTAATACCTGGAAAGACTTAAAAGAAGATGCTAACAGTAGTTTCCTCTGAAGAGAGGATATAGGAACCTGATGATGAAGAAAACTACAGCATTGGTTTTGTTGTTCATTTTTTGTGGTACTGGGGACTGAGCCCAGGACTTTGCACATGCTAGGCAAGTACTCTAATGCTGAGATACATTGCTAATTCTCCACTATTTGAAGCAGAGTTTCACCATGTGGCCCAAGCTGGAATGGGACTTTTGATCTGCTTGCCTCAGCTTTACAAGAGCTGAGAGTATAGGTATGGGCCCCCATGCCAGGGTCCTTGGGGAATTTCATTTGACTGCATGTCACAGAGTCACAAAGGATGGGTCTTAAACATGTAAGCATTTCTCTCTCTCTCTCTCTCTCTCTCTCTCTCTCTCTCTCTCTCTCTCTCTCTCTCTTTTCCTCTCTTTCTTTCTGTTTTCTAAATGAAACATTTAGACAGGCTACCCAGGGCTGGTACATGGTTATGAGGATTGCTTTCAGTTGTATCTGGCTTTACCTGGCCTCCAGCTCATGGTTAGCCCATGTCTAGGTGACACCCTGTGTTTCTGGCAGGAAAGCAGAAGGGCAGAGTAGTGCCAGCTGGTTATGTAATGAGCTGTCCTGGATGGATGCCTCAGCCACCGCTGGTGAAGTCACAGCTCTGTTGCAGCTGAGGGCTGCTGCTCCCCCTCCTCTGTGAGGGGCTGGGAAAGACAGTTGTCTTGCTAGATTGCTACCACTCATGCTATGCATGCCCAATGCAAAACTAGGGTTTTATTGGTACTATTGGAGAGATGGGTCTGCCTATCTATCTATCTATCTATCTATCTATCTATCTATCTATCTATCTTACATACTTTGTCTTTTCAAAGAATAATGTGGATAGAAGAAAGCCTCAGAAACAAAAGTCGCAACATGGGAAGTGACTATGGAAACGTTGAAGTGGAAAACTCAATAGGTTCCCAGCAGAGCCACCAAGAAATAACCTGAAATGTCTTCTAATCCATACAGAGGATGAGAACAAAACTCATGTATCTAAGGATCTAAGGGAATCTGCTAAGCCTTGGAGGGAAAGGCAAGAGCTGTACCTTTTAGTCATGTCCTGTCCTGTTCTCCCTCTGCTCATGCAGCAAAGCTCCAGGCAGCAGGCTCCCTCTGCTGTTCCTTGCTCTGTACCATGTGAAGGCTAACAGGGTCTGGGGTTTTAGAGCTCTTTGGGTCCTGACTTTTGCTTTAGTTCCATTCTTACAGAAGAACCCATTTTAAAGGCGATCTGCTTGGTCCTTCTAGGGCTGGGAATCCCGGCGTCAACAGAAACCAGAACGGGAGGGATGAATGAGACACAGGAGTTTAGGGACTCTGTTTTCTGGGGGAAGTCGCAGCCCCTCTCTGGATATCATTCCTCCACAGGGAGTAGGAGAGGACAGAGACAGAGAAACAGAAGACAGAATCTGAGCAAATAAAGATGACATCTCACACTGTGCTGAGACCCGCTGTCCCTAGACCCCTCTTCTGTCTTGTTCTCATATTCCCTTTCTCCCCTTTCTCTTGTTCTCTCTAGCTCTCTCCTCCTCTCCCTCCCTTTTCCTGTGAAGAGTATTTACCACCTGAAACTCTCCGGAAGACATGGAGGGTGTCATTTGGTACAAGTGGTTAGAGCTCACAATGCCCCCCGTTAAGGCAAGAGGATGTGGGCAAGAACATACTGATGGGGCCTAAGTAATACTTATACTGGGAGCAAATGGAGGCAGTGGGGTGACTTATACACAAGAGAGCTTTAGCCAGAAGAGCAAGGGCTTGCACACTGAAAACGGAAGCTCTTTTGTTTCCTTCCCAGCTTCTCTCCCTTTCATGGGTATGGAAGCACAGTAGGAGACTTGACCTGCCATGCACCAGCTCCCACTTGCCTTCCCTGATTTCTGGCTTTCCCAGACTTAGGCCGTCTGCCTGAGTGAGTGTCCCCTCAAGTGCACAACTTCTGTGCCCTTATTTATTAAACAGTTTTCTTCAAATATTTCTCTTTTCAACTTGCGTGTCCACCCTAAACCCATACTAATTACTGACCCACGAGAGTTTGTTTTGTTAGTTATTCGCTAAGGCATATGAAAACAAATATGTTTGGAAGAGTATTCCCACCCGAAAGCTCAATCTGGGGACCCGTCAGTGAGGATTCCTCTAGTCCCTGCAACTGTTCGCTGAGGTGGGGATCATTATTATCACCTCACACAGGATGAAACCAAGTTTCTTTGAGAGGTTACATAACTTGCCCAGGAATACAAAGGCATCAAAGACAGAGGAAGACTCAAAACCACTATTGTCCTCCAGACCTGTGCTTTTGTTCAGTTTGCCCTGTAATGGGGAGGGAGAGCAAGAAGAGGCCTACAAAAGCAAGATCAGTCTGCAAGGCCTTGTTTAGTACTCACCAAGACCCAAGCTCCGTCTGTCCTTCCCTCCCTTGTAGATGCCTTGTGTCTGTCCCCTCAGTAGTCATGATGCTAGCGAGCTCAGGCTTTGATGTGTGTTTGTCAAGCAGTGGCTTTGTTTCCCAGCATCCCCCACTACAACTATGGTCTGTTCAGAATTGCTTGAAGCCTTCTTAATCCCACCTTTTCAGAGCCCTAAACCAGCTTCTCCTGAATGGTTGCTTCTTGCCTGGGCAAACACAAAACTCTGTCTTACATGGGGCCTTGAGAATCAGCTTGCTATCACAGTAGTAGGTTGTGGGCATTATTCTGGAACAAATGGAAAGCATTCTTGCAACTTCTCTTAATCCTCGACAGGACCTAGTTGCCTAGCACAGGTGACTCACTTGGTTGATAAACAAAAGCAGGGTTCTCTGTCACCTACCCTTTGGCCCATCACCTAGATATCCCTACCAAGCACCTGGTCCATGAAATCAAAAGAACATCAAAGGGTCAAGCGAGGGCCTGACTTTGGCTTACCTCTTCTAGAGTGCCAGGAGTTCACTATGGGCCTTGAGCCTGTCAACCGCTGTCACGGATACTTGAGTCTGTTTGTTACCTTATTTAGTACCATCAATAGTTTGCAATCCCAGAAGGTAGATATCACATGCCCACCTTACAGATAAAATCCTGGGGAGGAACTTTAAGGGCCATGCCCAAGACCACACAGTTATTAAAAAGCAGAGTGAAGATTTGAAGCTGGGTCCATCTAACTCTAAACTTCACAGTCTTCATGACCTCCACTTGAGAGAGAATGGTTTACAAAAAGCATTTCAGGGTTATCTAATCCAGTGCCTCCAAAATTGTATGCTCTAGAACACAAGTTTCTTAGATCTGGAGAGGGAGAGGCTAACAATTGTTGGAGGAAATTGGTTAAATGCAATCAGATGTTTCCACTGTAGGATTTCAGAGTCTTTATGAAGTCCATGTGAGTCTCCAAAGGTGTAGCATGTCTCATGGTCTATATCACCCAAGAAGATTATTTATATGTGAAACAATGCACACACACACACACACACACACACACACACACACACACACACAGTGTTTTACAGAACAGTTTGGAAAATGCTCTCCCTTCACATCCCTTTGGGCATAAGGAAGAAGGAAGAGGTGTGCCCAAGTAACAAGATAACCCAAAGTGAGGTGTTTCACATACTTCACAACCTCATATCTGTTCTGCTTGCCTGTTTCCATAGATGATGCTCAGTTTGTTGGCCATTAAGAAGAAGGTACACCTGCCAGTCACCATGGTAAACAAGACATGATAGCAACCTCACAGCAGTGTGTAGTTGGCATTGACAAGGCCATGGCCTAGAGTTAGGAAAGCCCTCTATGGGCATGATTAGGTAGATGTCTTCTGGCCTTGCAATGTGCCAACATGCCTTTTGAGGATCTGAGATAGCTCCTGTGTTAGTGTTACTAATTCATCCATCACAAATAGCAAGCCATTGTCTGGTTCCAATCCCATCCTCCAAATTCTTTCTCGTGCAAGAAGCAGCTGGCATGAGTGTACATTACTTTGATTTCTGTTGATACCGGATAAAACCCTACTGCAGTGTGTGTGTGTATGTGTGTGTGTGTGTGTGTGTGTGTGTGTGGTACAGCACAATTCCTAGAATGTCTAACCTCAGAACCATCACAGAATGTCAGGTAGAACGAGCTCTTGGTGACTCAGTAATCCAAACCCAGGCTGTGAATGAACAAAAATGGAGGACAGAGCTTGCTGAGATCTCCTGGTCTGGGAGGACCAGGCTGGTTGGTGTTCCTGCTGTACTCACTAGCCTGCCATTTATGTTCAGTGTGACTCCTGAGCCATTTGAGGTGGAAAGTCAAAATCCTTCTCTATATACATACATAACATACATACATACATACATACATATCTGCACTTTTGGGTAGGTCAGTCTCCATCTCTGGGTCTGTTTCCTTACTATGAGAAGCAGGAAGTTGGATCTGAGCTTTCCCCTGGCTCCATATTTCTATGTGTCTTCTACTGGAGAGACCATTTTGCCAGACTGTCAATCTACAGATGCTTCTCGGTGCCCCCATCTTGTCCACTTACTGACCATATGTTCAGCACTCTGAGGTCTCAGATGGGTGGGACTTGTTGCTGGGAAAGCACGAATTAAAGCTAACATGCTGGGGCAGGAGTGCAGTGATGGCACAGCCTCATTAGCTTCTACAAGGTTTTGCAGTGTCTGTTGACACTTCTGAGTCTTGACTCAGAAAGGGGTTAACTACTTTTTCTTCTTTTTTGTCTCTTTCAGATGCTAGATGGAGCCTAAGTGTGCTTTTTCTGGTACTTTAGGCATCTACAGTCTCTCTCTAAAACTCGCCTCCCTGCCATATGGCTGCGTGCTCACAATGTAGCTGGTCTCCATGCCCACTCAACTCAAACAGGCACACTTGTTTTTTTCTTCTCCTTCTCGTCTCCATCTCCTCCTCCAGGCAATGTTGAGATTTGCAGCTTGCCTGCTCTGGAATTTTTCTTTTAAACTCTGATAAGATTGTTTGCTTTGAATAAACTTTGAGTTTGCCTAGCTTAACAAATTAAAAGGGAGGGGTGGCTTGGTGGGGTTGCTGTGCAGCCTGCAAGGAGGAAGGGAGAGTCAGCTGCGCCCGGAAGTTTCCTAGGGGTGGGGGAATCCCTTTCTCTGCAGTTCCTAAAGTTGCAGGGTAGAACAAGACAGTCAGTGACAACACTGAAGATGCTGAAGTCATGCTACCAGTTGGCTTGACAACCTAGCACTGGCCATGGCAGTCCCTTCGTTCTTCCCGACTTGTGAACAATATTGTAAAGGGATGGTTCCAGAGGAAGTATCTCTTCAGATCAGAACATCCCTGGGGGCCAGCCTTCAAGTCTCATCTGTGCCCACAAAGATGGTCCTGGTGTTGGTAGGTCTGGAGTCCTAGCTGGTTTTCACAGGTATTTTCTCCCAGGACAGAAGCATCATGATTAGTCATTGACCAACTGGTGTCCCGAAGGACTTAGCCTTGGTTGGAATGAGCTCTAGTCTGGGCTTAGCATAAAGCAGCACTTTGTAGAAGTCAGAAAAAGGAAATGGTGTTTCAGATGATGGATTTGCTAGCACTGAAGACAGATGCAGGTTCAGTTACAAGAGCATCATCTTCATCCTCATCAGAAGCAACAGCAATATTATAAAGACGTTGGCTATCCTGTCATTTTACGTTCTTTAATCTGAGGAATTGAGTCCTGGGCAATGTCTAATAAAATTTCCTTGGCCTCTGGTAGAGACCATCCATTAGTACCTGAATCCTTCCTGAAAGAAAAACAATGTGAACACCTCTCCCAAAACAGTTGCATTAATGATAACCACATTCTCCCCTGACTCCATCATCCATTCTTCCTGGGAGGTTTGGTAATTAACACCTTTGCAGCCATGACTTTGAAAGAGAG
The DNA here is from genome assembly GCF_943737965.1 of Phodopus roborovskii. Lineage (NCBI taxonomy): Eukaryota > Metazoa > Chordata > Mammalia > Rodentia > Cricetidae > Phodopus > Phodopus roborovskii. The sequence continues at coordinate 23,860,336 of NW_026126416.1, forward strand.
CAAGGGGGTATATGGGAGGGTTTGGAGGGAGGACAGGGAAGCGAGAAATGATGTAAGTTTATTATAATCTCAAAAACTTCACATTAACATACAAAATGAAGCAATTTCTTATTTCTGTCTTCAATACTGAAACTCCTGGAGAATAAATAAACGCTCTTTGTGGGGCCATCTGGCTCTCCCATCTGGGAGAGACATTCGTACCAGGTGCTACTTGAGGGATTTCCCACATGTTTATTTTCTACTTTCTCCACCAAGCAGTTATTATTTTACATTTGTGATTGGTGGCTCATGGATTAGCTCTTCTGCTTTGATTTCTTGATGAGATAATTGGAAAGTTGGCTACTGTTCCCTACCATTTTTCACTCTGCCTTGGGCTACTTTGGAAGCCAATGCTAATTTGATATTTTTATGCAGCCATGCTAGTGATTATGAATGACTACAGAGGCCTTTGGTACTCCTGAATCCCCGTTTCATGAAAAATCATACAGGAAAAGTGTGGCTACATCCCCTTGTTATATTCCATAGAACAGATTTTTCAAGAGAGAGATTAAACAGGATGCTGATAAGACTTGAATTTAGAAAATACAGATCTTAGTCATGGTTTCCTCACTGAGACAAACCACACAGCCCCTTTGAACCTCAGTTTTATTATCTGTAAAATGGGAGTTGATTTGTTTACTCACTCAACAGACATTTCATTGCTGTCAATGCACAAATCATTGTGTGCAAGACCCTCCTTCACCTACAGAACTGCCGCATTCATAGACCTGTGTGTCTGTGGTAAGGCTTTTCTAAAAAATAAGTAATGTTTTAAGTGAGCACAGAGAGTAATGGGTTCACTGTGGTATATTCACGCATTGTTCTTTTTATCGCCTCCCCCTCCCCTCCTCTCCTCCTCCATTCCTCCCCACTTTTTCTGACCCCCTCCCTGGCAACTCTTCTCTGCCTCCATGTCACACAGATATTACCCTCTCCTCCCTTAAGATTGCTTCTTCTCTTTTCATTGTCCACTACTGATTTACACACACACACACACACACACACACACACACACGGGGAGGGGGGTACAAGTGTGTGTATAAATAAATCTAAGTTAAATCTAGGCTCTAATTTAAGATTTGTCCTGAGTTTGGCTTAATTTGCTGAACATAGGATGTTTAATTCCATCCATTTTCCTACAAAGGCTGTTATTTCATTTTTTTTTTTTTTACAGCTGAGTAAAATTTTGTTGTGTTTATATATATTTTATTTACCCACTCATCTAAGCTAGTTCCATATCCTAGACAGTATGAGTGATGCAACAATAAACAAAGGACCTTTGTAGAGTGTTGAGTTCTTTGGGTATAAACTCAATGGTATCAGTGGTCCACATGGCAATTTTATTTTATTTTTTAGAAAAATCTCTGTTTTGGTTTCCATAGTGGCTATACCAATTTACATCCCCAGTAGGATTTTTCTTTCTCTTTGCTCCTGCCAGCAATCATTTTCTTGATGCTAGTCATTCGGACTAGGGTGAAACAGAATCTCAAAACAGGTTTCTCTTAAAGGTTTATTTTACTTTTAATTATGTGTATACACATGTGTCTGTGTGCAGGCATGTGCAGAGGCTAAAGATACTGGATTCCACCCCTGGAACTGGAGTTACAGGGAACTGTGAGCTTATGACATGGGCACTTGGGACTGGAACTCCAGGCCTTTGGACTAACAGCATTATCAGACATAGCTCTCAATCACTGAGCAGTCTCTAGTGCCCAAGGCAGTTTTAACTTGACTTTCTCTGATGGCTAAAGATGTTGAACATTTCCAAATATTCACTGGCCACCTGTGTGCTTTCTTTTGAGAACTGTCTATTCCGTTCATTAGCCCATTGCTGTGGGGAAAAAAAATTGTGTCCACTTTTTCAGTGTTTTATATCTTTGAGATAATTAACCTCTGATACACATAGCTGGCAAAGATCTTACCCTATTCTGTAAGCTTCTACTTTGCTCTGGTGATTATTTCATTCATTGTGCAGAAGGTTATTAATGCCATGCCATTTGTCAATTATTTGAGTTATTTCCTGTGCTACCGGAAAAGGAACTGAAGTTCTCTCTCATAAGTTTTTACATGTGCCTCCATTTTAAAGTGCTTTCCCCTGGAGTTTCAAAGCTTCAGACCACATATGTGCATTTTTCTTTTCTTTTTTTAATGTGTATGAGAGTTCTACTGCTCTGTGCACCACTTGCAGAGGCCAGAGGAGAGCATCAGATTCCCTACAACTGCACTTACAGACAGCTGTAAGCCACCACCTGGGTGCTGGCGATCAAACCTGGGTCCTCTGCAAAAGCAGCAAGTGCTCTTAACCATGGAGCCATCGTCCCCAAGCCTTTTATTTTTGATTCATTGTGAATATTTGTTCAAAAGGTAGGAGTTTAGTTTCAGTCTTCTGAGTGTGGATGTAGATTTTGCCCAGTATCAGTTGTTGAAGAAGCTGTTTTTTTTTTTTTTTTTTTTCACTTTTGTCAAAAATTAGGTGACTGTATCTGTGTGGTTTTATTTCTGGATCCACTATTCAGTTCCACTGGTCTGCATATCTGTTTCGTGCCAGTATGTAGGGCGTTTGTTAAACTATTAAGAGTGTTATGAAAAGAAGGGTGTGTCTCACATAGGTGCAATCTAGAATACATTTTTCTTTTAAATTAAATTCATTATGTTCACTCCCAGGAAAATGTTTCTCAGTGATGGCCTTTTGTGGCCAGTAGCACTGGAAAAACAGATGACCTCTGGTTTAAGATGAGATTATGTACCAATAAAGCCAGCATAATTGAAAATATAAGGGGTCAGATAGTTCAAAGGTTAAGAACACTTATTGCTCTTGCAGAGGATCCAGGTTCAATTTCCAGCACCATTCATAACTCCAGTTCCAGGGGATCCAACACTCTTCTCTAACTTTCTTGGGTACCAGACACACATATAGTGCACAGGCCAAATACTCATACACATAAAGATAAAATAAATGTATCCTTATTTATAAAAAGAAAAAAACATGACAAAGGCATTGACTATACCTAATCTACTGAGCATTAAAGCTTAGCAACAGCTGGCATTATAGGTATCAGCTGTCTTCCCACATGATTTTAGGACCAATAGATACCTTTGTTTTACAGCTAATGCCCAATGTTGAAAGAGGATTATGCCCTGGGAACAGATGAAATTCAAAAATCCAGCCATTGTTTCGCTTTGTCATCACTGGAAGCCAAACCATTGCAAACATGCCTGTGTCTATAGAAAAAAAAGAGCAGCCATTGTCCTTTCTTTTTTCTTGCCTATAGAGAAATAAAAAATAATGTGCAAAAGGATAGAGCCAGTCCCCCTGCTATTATAGAACACTGCTCAGCAGCCAAGCCCTCTCTGTATACACTCTAAGCTCCATAGCTTCTTCAAGTTGGAAAAGCATTGGGGCTATTTTTCTTTTCCTTTTTTTTTTTTTTCTTACTTCTTCCTTTCTTTCTTTTTCGTTTTCTTTCTTTCTTTCTTTCTTTCTTTTTTTTTTTTTTTTTGAAAAATAGCAAAATGTGGAAAGGACAAACAAAAGCAAAAAGTTGTGGTGCCTACAGATGGTTTTGCCATTTACCAGTTCCATAACGTTCACCATCTCATTTTCTATAAATTGAGCATCATAACACACAGGCTACCATTCATGCTAAGCAGCTCCAGTGTTGAGAAAGCACTTTGCTAAGGTAAAGGCCATGGGCTAAAGTCAGGGATTATTTTCAGTGCTCATCACCTGAACTTTTTATTAGCAATTGTCATGCCTTGTCATCCCTCTGCGTGACAATTACCATGCCCGTTTGCCTGCAATCCAAGTTGATTTTCTGATCGTTATCTATTTAATAAGTTTCTAACACTTCTACTTTCTGAGTCCTTCTCCCTCCTAAATATTTGTGTAGAATAATTTTCCCAGCAGAGAAACAGAAACCTGGATAGCCCACCTTTTGGGAGTGGTGAATGCTACTTGTTTCCTGGGTGGGGAGAGTAGGGGTACAGATCTATTTCCCTTTTCTCCCTAAGCTGAAGTCATACCCAAGTCATGGACTCCTATAAGCTAACAGGGTGACTATATTTCCAAGCCCAGTGGCAGTAAATATAGTCACCTTGTTAGCAACACCTAGACATCTTCCCAGAGTTAAGTAGACTGATAGGTGGTGATGACTACATGGCATGTTTGCAGCCCTTGGAATTTATGACTTGTTTTATTAGCTCTTCTTTAGAACCTCCCAAAAGGATGGCCAGTAACACTGTGATGAAATCAAGGTCTCAGTGACACCATGAATATGACAGCTCATTGCTTCCCTGGATGAAGTTGGGTGGTTTTGACATTAATAATAAAGAGATTGTGAGTACTCCATGTACCAAGTCAATGGAAGGGACTAGTGCCAATGACCTTTGAAGACCTCTTCATTAAACAAATAATTTTCTGATGTACTTTTTCCTCTGATTGCTGCACATTTCATCCCAGATATCTTAATTTTCTCAAAAGTTGAAACAGGAAGTCTGAGGCCTTGAGAATGGAAGAATCTTGCTCTGAGTTACTAAGTGAGCTGACTGTAAGGCCTAGACCACAGCACTTGGCACAAAGGAGGTGCTCAATAAACAGTGAATGAATTCAAATATACATTTCTCTCCTTATCATGCTCTACAAGATACAATATTCCTAACATGGATTCTGCTCTTCTGAATTGAAGTGACTGTGTCCACTCTAATAGATGCAAATGGTTATGTGGTTACAAAGCACTCACAATGAGGTTGATCCATTCTGACATGAGTTGTAAATCAATCTCAATATATTTTTAATAAGTCCCCTTGGTGAGGCCCAGGCTGTACTCAAACTGGGATTCCTTCTGGCCCTATATGTTTGAGTTGCTAGGACTAACCTTTAATCTAAAAATTGAACACTTGCTATGACAAAATGGAAAATATCTCAATAATCTTTATAATGATCACACAGCAAAGTAGCAATAGTTTTTATATTGGGTTAAGTCAAAATATAACATCGTGAAAGTTAATTGCTGTTTCTTCACTTTTTCAAGAGGTAAACGCACTTACAGTGAAAGCATGAGGAGGAGTTCAACCCCTGGAACCCATGGGGACAAACCAGATGTGCTAGCACATGTCTGAAATAAGAGCCAGATGTGCTAGCACACATCTGTAATAAGAACCAGATGTGCTAGCACGTGTCTGAAATAGCGGGGCTTCTAGGGGAAGAGCAGAAGCAAGGATGGGGAATATCCTGGAAGCTCCAAGGCCAGTCTGACTGGAATACACACTGCAGGAGAAAAGAGACTGTGTTTCCACAAAGTTGAAAGATGAAACAGACTCACAAAGAGTCTCCTGACCTCTACACAAGCACTGTGGCATTTACATAGCTGTACACTCACACACATGGAGAAACATGCATGTGCATGTGCATGTCCATGGATTTGGAGAGTCAATGTTGTGAAGAAGGTCATAGAATCAAAAGAAATCTGCAGATTTCAAGGAAATCAAAATTACAATACTATTTTCCCCAGGAATAGAAACAATTTTAAAATATATGCAGTGACACAAAAGACCCCCAGATCACCAAATCAGTTCTAAGTAATAAAAATAATGCTGGAGATATCAGGTTATCTGATTTAAAAATACTATAGAGCCCAATAAAAACAACATATCAGCATAGAAACAGGCATATGGATTATTGGAATAGACTAGAGGACATATGAATAAAGTTCCACCCTTAGCTAAAGAGCTATTAGCAATTGATAGCTCCTGGGACAGGGACAGTAATTTTCTTTAAGGGTGCGACCCTTTGTAGGCCCAAGATGTTCTAAATCAGCACATTATATTTTATGAGTTAAAAAATATAGGATGTAAAGTTGGGTGAATGGATCTTGAAAGACTTTGTGAAGGAGGGTAAAAATGACAGGATAAGGATAGGCCCCATTTTGTGAAAGTCTTGTGTAGTAGATACCTACATTTGCTGGGAGAGCAATGGCCATGCCATATCAAAACACATTGTATGTGGGAAATAGAGGCCTAAATAGAAAATGCTGCTGAAGAGCTTCCCTGCTCAAAAACAATTGCCTGGCCATACAGAGGCCACCAAAGCTTTAGTGATGAGTCATCTTGAGTTGGCAGCAAAACTTGGCAGTGTTGTCCACCTAAGTTCTTCAAGAATAAAAGATACAGCAGAGTCTCCACCAAGGGCCTACACAGCTGCCACACTCAACAAATTAGAACTACTTTGAGATTTTATCTCCCCCCCCCAATCAGAATGGCCAAGATTAATAAAACAAATGACAGTAGATGCTGGAGAGGATGCAGATAAAAGGGAACAATATTTATTCCTGGTGGGAGTGCAAACTGTAGAGCCCCTATGGAAATCAGTGTGACTGCATCTCAAAAAGATAAAAAATGGATCTACCACAGGAACCAGTTATACCACTCTTGGCAAATCTTACTACAAGAGATACACATTCATATATGTTCATTGCTACCCATCCACAATAGACAGAAGTTGGAAATAGCCTAGATGTTCATCAGGTGATGAATGGATTTTGAAAATGTAGTACTTTGATTATTTATTATTCATCTGTTAAGAAAAAATAAAACTATGAAATTTGCAAGTAAATTGATGGATCTAGACAGTCACCCTGAGTGAGGTAACCCAGAAAGACAAATACTATATATTTTTTCTTATATGTGGATGCTAGCTTTTAAGCCTTAGAAAAATTTTATTTCATTTAGAAGATCCACAGAGGTTAGCTAGATCTAAATAGACCACAGGGGAGGGGGAGATAGTCCAAGGAAGGAGAAATAGAACATAGTGTTACAAAGGAATAAAGGGGAAACTGGAATAGAAAGATTAAATGGTGACAAGGATGAGAGGGCAAAGCAAAGGAGCGAATACTAAAGACCCTTTGAAAACACATATGGAAACACACTACTCTAAATTCTATATGGAATTTACATGGTGTTACCAGTATACTGTGGGAGGTAATGGCCCAAGTAGACATCATTTGCTAGAAGTAAAACCTTCAGTACCAGAAATGGGTTACATCTTGTTCAGACTTTGGACAAAAGAATCCAGAGACATTCCCCAACATTACGAACTATTGCCAAGGCTATTGATTACCCTTCACAACTTTATAGTAACACCCTGTTGCAAAAGATGCCATCTACTTACATCATCAAATGTAAAGAAATCAAGCTGGAGCCTAACTAAGAGCTTCATCTCTACTGAGTAGCATTCATAGTACTAAAATTGCTATACATGCCAACCCAGGAGAAAAGGTATCATCAGTCTTACCCAGCTATGAGCCCTGTAAAACAGTGACCTGCCTGTGAGATATACCGGTACAATAGGGGCACAAATATTATGGGAGTAACCAACCTTTTTTTTTTTTTTTTTTTTTTTTTTATCAGATTTAAGGCCCACTTCATAAGATGGAACCCATACTTGATACTGTTAATGAGACCAAGGATCTGTGACTAGATAGGACATGGGCCTAGAGGAAAACCTAATACTATTATTTTTTAAGTGAATATAGCAATAAAAAGAGTCTTAATGACATTGATATACCCGTAGATTAGTGTGTTACTCATTTGTTATCAAAGATGCTTCTTTGACAGAAATGAACAGAGACCCATAACTGGCACCAAGGTTCCAGAGAGGTTCTACAGCCAAGCAATGCTGAGGCTTAAAACCCTTTCAGTGAGGCCCTGAGGAGCCATTGCATGAGTTGGGGAAAGTGAAGCTGAAGAGTCAACAGAGACCCCGGGATGTTGGAGATACCAGGACCATGGAATGAATCTGGACCGTCAATGAAAACTGGATGTACAAAGAGGAGCTGGCTCAAGAGGCTGTTCTGAAGGCAGCAGAACTGGAGACATGAGGCTATCCACACCCCCTAGAGCCTGGAAAATCCCACTATGTATCAGACATAGAACACAGAACTGAAGAACTTGGTATTTGCTCTGCTAAGTTTTGGTTGTGCTTCGCTCAGCTTCCTTTGCCTAAACTCTATCCTTGTGGAATGGGTATGTTTATCCCATAGTATGTTGAAAGTGTATAACCTGTCTTTTGATTTTGTGGGAACTCATAGTTTTAAGAAACTTACTTGGGTTTCAGAAGAGACTGTCTTCTCTTTCAAGATGATGGGTGACACCCAGGCAAATCCTGCCTTAGTCCCCAGGGAACAATCCAAGGAGACCTGAAAAACAAGAGGCTATCAGAAAAGGATAAACTGTCTAAAAATGTGTGTGTATGTGTGTGTGTGTGTGGGGGGGAAGGTCGGGATGAGGATGGGGGGATGAGCTATACCCAGGGTATAGCAGAATGAGCAGAGGGAGATGTTAATAAAACCCCCCTCTTCCTGATGCTGGGTGCTCAGCACTGGACAAAGAAAGGTTAAGTGGAAATAGCAAGTTACCACTTCAGAAAGATCTCAGCTTTGCAGCTGAAGATCCTCTGTGAACACATTCTTGGGACAGTCTCCCTTTAGGTAATCCCTCATCTTCACTCCTCACCTTATTTGTCCTACAATTCCCCATGCTATTTATATTCTTCTCTTCTACTTTCTATCAACCCAAGACAAATCACTCATCTTCCTCTGCCTTTTCCCCCTTTTTTTCCTTTCCACTCATATTCACAATAATAAATATATTAGCATACAGAGTACTATCAAAATTCCTTCACTCCCTACAATGGTCGACACTCAGTGATGATTTTTTTTTTACTTGAATACTATGCAATTTTCATAGAGGGACTACTGACTGAATAGTGACTTTTGCGGCACTACTCTCAGGGGCGTCATGGGAGTGAGCCTGGTGCTAGGAACAGCTCTAAGAGGCTGGAAACACCTCAACTCTATTATTTTCTAGCACCTCTTCAACTTTGCAGACATCCCACTGGGGAAAAAAAAGGGTGACTTGAATAAAAATTTCAACCAGTAACTACAGATGTGCAAACTCCATCACAAAACACAAGTAACATGAAAAACAAAACCCAACATGTATTCTCCAAAATTGATCATCCCCAGAGTAATGGCCTGCAAACAAGGGCTGATATGTAATTACACATAAAAATTCAAAAGAATGATTATAACTATATAAAAGTAACCAAAGACATAAAAAACTCAGAAATGAGATCCAAGACAGGATACATAGCTGAACGAAACAAGGAACTCAAAACAGAATGTGAAAGTAGGATTCAATATTAACAGAAAGAAAATTTTAAGAAAAATCTGAAATACTGAAAACAAAAAAATCAGTAAGCCAAATATAATACTCAGTGGGAAATTATACTAATAGAATAGGAGGAAAGTATATCAGAGCGCAAAGTAGAGAAGTTACGGTTCAGTTGAAGATAAAGATAAGTTAATTAAAATGTACAGATCGATGCCATGATTAAAAAAAACAACAACCTGTTGCCTAAAAATAAATAATCCAGGCCCAGATGGATTCACTATCAAATTTTAACAAGATTTAGCACTAATGCTTCTCAAACAAGATTTAGCACTAATGCTTCTCAAACAATTCCATAAAGTAAAAAAATGCCACAGAATTTGATGCCAAAGCAAGATGAAGACACAATAATACCAATAAATAAATAAATAAATAAACCAATTTCCATAATTAACATAGATGCAAAAAATCTTAACAAAATACCTGCAAACCTAATCCAATAAAATGTTAAAAAATTCATTTGTCGTGATCCAGGGAAGCAAAGATGCTTCAACATAGGCAAACCAGTAAGTTTAGTTCATCACATAAATGGACTCAGACTCACAGATAAGATAGTTATTTCAATAGACTCAGAGAAGGCTGTTGACAAAATCCAGCAATGCTCCATGATTAATAGATAGTTCTGGATAAACTCAGAACAGGGAACAATTCTGAATGAATAAAGACTATATATGATAAATCTACATCTAATATTATATTAAACTAAAAGATCTCAAAGCATTTCCACTAAAAACAAAACAAGACAAGGGTTTCAATTTGTTCTTACTGAGAGTGGTGCTTGGCATCTTTGGTGAAGGAGTAACCAAGCTAAGCAAACAGAGATGCAAATGGGAAAGGAAGAAAGCAGAGGACACTTGTTTGCAAATGTTCTGGCTCTCTACATGGCTCCTCTGGGACAGTCTTAGACGTGGATGGACACTTTCAGCCAACTGGTTGAAGAGAAAATGAATATACCAAGTTCCGTACCTTCCTGTATACCAATAACAAACACAATATGGATGAAACCAGAGAAACAATCCTATCCACAATGGCTTCAAAACAAAACAAAACACCTTGTGATAAACTTAGGCAAGGAAGCAAACACTTCTATAACGAAAACTTTAATAAATCACTCAAGAAAGAAATTGATGAAGATTCTAAAAGGATAGAAAGTCTCCTGTGCCCTTGGATTGGAAGAATCAATACTGTGGAAATGGCCATCTTACCAAAAACACGCTATAAATTCAATACGTTCTCCATCAAAATAATAACATAAATCTTCACAGATACTGAGAAAATAATCTTAAAACCAATTTGAAAGAAAATAAAGGAAACAAGAAACAAAAACAAATCTCAGACAAAGCAGTCCTGAGCAAAAAAAGAGTAATGCTGAAGATATCTACACACCTAATTTCAATTTATACTACAGAGTCATAGTATTAAATACAGCACAAAACCATACATGTAGTCATGAAAAAGAATAGAAGACCAAGATATAAATCCATGCCATTACAGCCACCTGATTTTTGACAAAGATGCTAAAAAATATTCATTGGCAAAAAGACAGCCTTGCTTAACAAACAGTACCAGGAGAACTAGAATTCACTTATAAAAGAATGATATTAGATTCTATTTTTTAACCTTCTGAAAAAATATACTTCAAGCTGGCATGGTGGCGCTTGCCTTTAATCCCAGCATAGGCAGGCAGATCTCTGTAAGCTCGAGGCCAGCCTGGCCTATGTAGTGAGTTTCAGGCCAGCCAAGGCTACATAGTGAGACCTTGTCTCCAAATAAATAAATATAAGCTCCAGATGAACCAAAGACCTTAAAATAAGACTAGAACCATTGAAACTGCTAGAGGAAAAAGTAGGGAAAATACTTCATGACACAGACATAGTCAAAGATGTTTTGAATAGGACTCAAGTTGCTTGGAAAAGAAGGCAGTTAGGACCTAATAAAATTTACATTTCTGTACAAAGGAAGCTGTTCTTTGAGTAAAAGTTGGTGTGCAGGTGGGAGAAAACCTCTGCCCAGAACGTACAAAGAATGCAAATAACAGCAGTAAACTTCAGTTTAAAAAAATGGGTTGAGGAACTAAACAGAGAGTTATCAAAAGAGAAAACACAAATGGCCAATAAGTATTTTTTAAGTGTCATCATCCTTGGTCATTATGGAAATGCAAATTAAAATTACTTGGAGATTCCATCTCACAAGTGTCGTAATGTCATTGCCAAGAAAACAAATAACAAATGCTGGAAAGGGTGGGGAAAATGAACACTCATTCACTCCTAGTGGGAATGCAAACTGGGACAGCCATTATGGAAATCAGTGTGGAGGTTTCTCAATAAGCTAAAAATAGGGCTTCCACATGATCCAACTGTACCACTGACTAGACATCTAGCCAAATAAGCCTGTATCCTATTACACAGATATTTGTTTATCTATATTTATTTTGACCATATTCATAATAAGAAGGAAATGGAATCAACCCAAATCTCCATCAAAGAATGGATAATGAAAATGTGGTATGTATATTAGTTAGTATTCAGGCATTTGTACTGGCCTGTCCCTGGGGTTCTGACAGGATATGACCTCAGCTGCAGCCACTAAGAGCATCACCTGTGCACATTCACTATGTTCCCTTTCAAAGGGGCCACCTCCCATCCTCCTTCCTTCCTTCCTCTCCCACCTTCCCCCTCTTTTCTTTTTTCCTTCCTTCTTTCCTTCCTTTCTCTCTGTCTGTTCACCTCTCTCTCTCCCTTTCTACCCACCTCCTTCCTTCCTCCTCCTGCTGCTCCTGTCTCCGGAGGCCAGTCTCCTGCCTTCCCTTTCTCCTTTTTATGATAACACACACACACACACACACACACACACACACACACACACACACACACACCCTCTGCTTGAGCCCTGTTGCATGGTGTCTTTCTCTCATGCCGCTTTTCTTAAATCACAGCAACCTATACACGCTGGAATATAATTCAGCCACAATGACAAAAAGAATAATATAAATTACAGAAAACTAGGTGTAACTGAAAAATCTATTAAGTGAGACTCAGAAAGATAAATACCACATGTTCTCTCTCATTTAAATCTTAGCTTGTAACTTTTTATAGATTCATATCTGTGTGAGAGTACAGGAGAGCATGTGCCAGAAAACTATAAAGGGGCTCATAAGAGGAGAAAGAATTACTTTCACCACAAAATTACCCTATAATTAAATCTCAAAGCTGGTATTTATTTAAAACCCAAAAGATTGTGATTAGTTAGATTAGCTTCTGGCTATTTCCGAGAATTCTTAAATTCCCATTTCTGTCCCTGTTAGAGTTCCTTTTAGGTACTGGTGAGATGGTTCAGTAGGTAAGGGTGGCTTGCTACTAAGCATGATGACTTGAGTTCAATCCCCAGGTTCCATTTGGCAGAAAGAAAACACTAATGCCCATAGATTGTGCTCTGACCTCCATATGTACACACACACACACACACACACACACACACACACACACACAGAAATAATGTTGAAAAAAATTTCTATGTAAATTTACTTCTCGATGTATCTCTTCCTCTGACAAACAATGTTATTTAATGTGGTTTTCAAACTTCTTAATACAAAGACCCTTTAATATAGTTCCTCATGTTGTGGTGACCCCAACCATAAAATTATTTTTGTTACTACTTCATAACTGTAGTTTTGCTACAGTTATGAATAATAATGTAAATATTTGGTAGGCAGGATATCTGATGTGTGATCCTCAAAAGGTAAGGTAATTCAGGTTACTTCTACAGTTAACTATTTACATTGCTTCCTTTTATTTTAACCTTTATGTTTTTCATCTTTTGTTAGTTCTCATATGTGAATTTAAATCTTATAGTAAAAATTTGAACAGGACAACAATAGCATACAAATGGAACATTGGGACATTATGGGAAGACCAAATCTATGAATTGTGCACATAGAAAAGTTCCATGACAAAGATATAGAAAATGTTTTCAGTATAATTGTAACAAAATTTTCAAAATCTGGGAAAAGAAATATTCTTCCTAGTACAAGAAACATATATAACACCAAATAGACAGGACCATAAAGAAATACTCCATATCTTAGATTAGTTAAAACATTAAATGCACTGAACAAATAAGTCATTTTTAAAAAGATTAAAGAAAGAAACAACCAAGTCATACATAAAGGCAAGCTCATCAAGATAACAGCTACTATGATAGTTGGGGTATTCACCAATCTGATTACAAGGGTAGGCCAGTTTGGGCATCCTCTTCACTATTGCTAGAAGTCTAAGTGGGGTCATCCTTGTTGAGTTGCCCTAGGTTTCTCCCTAACCCCATAGTGGCTCTTTCTATTAAGATATCCCCTTCATTGCTCTTCTACTGCATCTCTTCCCCCCTCGACCATTCTGTTCCCTCATGCCATGCTCAGTGGCAATAGGACCACGATATAATCCTGGTACATGAGCTAGCTTGTTGAAGCCCATTCCCTATGGTGGGATGCTATGCTCAGTCTTAATGCTTGGGAGAAGGGCTTGGTCCTGCCACACCCTTTGTGCCAGACCTTGTTGACTCCTCATGGGATCCCTTGCCAGTGAGTAGACTGGAGGTGGACTGTGGGAGAGTTAAGTGGGGCAGGAGGAGGGGTGAGAGGGAAAACTGTGGGTGGAATGTGAAATTAAATTTAAAAGGATAAATATATTAAAAAAAAAACAACAACCATTTCTCAATGGAAATTTAAAAAGCCAAAGATCTTGGAATGATATATTTCAGGCTGGAAAGACCATAGCTGCCAACACACACTACTACACCTAACAAAAATATTTGTAACAATTAAAAGAGAAAGGAAATCTTTCCATGATGAATTCAGAGTAAAAGAATTTTGATCATTAAACCATCTCAACAGAGGATGCTGATGAACTCTTTAGATGAAAGTGAATTAACAGGAAAGAATAAATCATGCTAGAATTGTAGCTAAGCAAATTAGGACTGGGAAATCTCTAAATACTACAAGATGAATTCATACATCTCTTTCAATAATAACTGAATATTAATGATCTCAGTTTCCCAATGAAAAGGCACAGAATAATAGTTTGGATTAAAAAATGTGATCCATATTTTTTTTGTCACCAGGAAACAGACCTTACCATTAAAGATAGATGCTACCTTAGACTATAAAGATTTTAGAAAAGTATACTAAGAAAATGGAACTAGGAAACAAAGAAGCGGTATTGTTCTAACATTTGACAGAACTAGGTATAAGCCATAAAGAAGATTACTTCATATTGATTAAGGAAACACTCTATCAAGAGGATATCACAATTCAAAACATGTAGGTATGGCTACAGGTACTAAATTTTCATAAAAACTATTGTATTCTACTAGATGAAAGGTACACAATAATAGTAAATTACTAATATAGCCTATTCTCACATTTAGACAGGTCATTAAGACAAAAATAAACAAAGGGGCATCAGAGTTAAATGACATGATAGATCAAAAGTGGACCTAACCAAAATAATCAAAAATATTTCATGGGAACATGACAGAAAACATATTCTCAGAAACCCATGGGACTTTCAAACAGAGCTATATATTATGACATAAAGCAAGTATCAACAAACACAGGAAAATAAATTCTTATACTCTGATCACAATGAAATAGAACTAGAAATCAACAGCAAGAAAAACTACATAAACCCATGAAGAGTAAACAAGACACTATTGAATAGTGAATGGGTCATTGAAAAGATAAAGACATCAGAGATATTCCTAGAATAGAATGAAAATGAAAACACAATATATCAAAACTTATGGAATACAATGTAAGAACAGTCCTAAGAGGAAAGTTCATAAATGCAATTGCCTACATCTAACAATCACAAGAATCTTAAACAAATAGCTCAATGATGGGCTTTGGGGCCCTGGGAAAATGAGAACAAGCACAACCCCAAATCAGCAAACAGAAATAATTAATAGTGCAGAATGCAAATTTTAGTATCTATCATAAGCACATACTCTAAACACATATTCTATCAGATTAGAAAATTTGAAATAAATGAATTATTAAATATATATGACCTATCAAAGTTAAATCAAAAAGAAGCAATTAGAATTTTTTAAACAATTGTAATAAGCAATGAGATTAAAATCATCAAAAAAGAAAAAAAAAGTACACGAACATACACAAAACCAAACTTCCCAACTAAAGATGCATAGACTCAGATAGATTGACTGCAGAATCCTACCAGGCCTTCAAAAAGCTAACAGCAATGCTTCTCAAATGATTACAAAATAGAAATTAAAGAATACAAACAACCTCATTTTACAAAGCTAGTATTACTCTGATGTCAAGACCAGAAAAAGACACAAAAAAGAAAATGATAAAAATCTCTCTCATGGATATATATGCAAAATTCACAGTAAAATACTTGCAAACAATTCAAGAACACATAAGAAAGGTCATTCACCATAATCAAGATCACTTCATTCCAGAGATGCAGAGCTGGCTCAGCATATGTTAATAAATACACAGTAGGACGGAAGTCATATGATCATCTCAATAAACAAAGAAAAAAACCTTGAACAGAATCAAACATCATTTCATGATTAAAAAAAAAAAAAAGCCCTAAAGATGTGAGAACTGGAGAGATTTTTTTGTTTTGTTTTTCCAGACAAGTCCTCTCTATGTTAGCTCTGGCTATTCTGGAACTTACAATGTGGACTTTGCTGACTTTGAACTGAAGGTCAGTCTGCCTCTGCTCCCAAGAGTTGGTATTAAAGGCACATGCTACTATGCCCAGCTCTCTAGCTGTCAGATAAGTCTCTGTGAGCCCCAGTGAGCCCAGGTTAGTTGATTCTGTGGGTTTTCTTTTGTCCTTGACCCCTCTGGCTCTGACAACCCTTCCTCCCCATGTTGTGTAGGATTCCTCAAGCTCTGCCTAATGTTTGGCTGTGGGTCTGCATCTGTTTCCATCAGTTGCTGGATGAAGGCTCTTTGCTGACAGTTGGGTAAGGCACCAATCTATGAGTATAGCAGTATTCTGCTTAGGTATCATTACACTGACATTTTTAAAAAAAACTAATTAATTAGAGCCAGACAATGGTGACACATGCCTTTAATCCCAGCACTTGGGAGACAGAGGCAGGTGGATCTCTATGAGTTTGAGCTCAGCCTGGTCTACACAGAGAAACCCTGACTCGAACCCCCCAAAATTAACACCAGTCATGTTTGGTTCTATGCTATGTTTCTGGAATACCCAGTCTCTGGGTTCAGGCAGTGTCAGCGGTGGGCTCACTCTCCTGACATGGATATCAGGCTGGACCAGTCATTGGTGGGTCATCCCACACATAGCCCTGGTTCTTAGGTTGTTTCCAGGTTCTGGCTATTATGAATGAAGCTGCTATGAACATAGTTGAGCAAGTGTCCTTGTAGTATGATGGAATATCCTTTGGATATATGCTAAGTCTTGAGGTAGATTGACTCCCAATTTTCTGAGAAACAGTTATATTGATTTCCGAAGTGGCTGTACAAGTTTGCAGTCCCACCAGCAGTAGAGGAGTGTTCTTCTTGTTTCACATGACAGCATGAGCTGTCAATTGTGTTATTGATCTTAGCCATTCTGATAGGTGAAGATGGAATCTCAGAGTAGTTTTGATTTGTATTTTCTTGATAGCTAAAGATGTTGAACATTTTTTGTTTTTTGGGGGGGGGTTGTTTGTTTTGTTTTGTTTTTTTGAGACAGGGTTTCTCTCTATTGCTTTGGAGCCTGTCCTGGAACTAGCTCTGTAGACCAGGCTGGCCTCGAACTCACAGAGATCCACCTGCCTCTGCCTCCTGAGTGCTGGGATTAAAGGCGTGCACCACCAACGCCCAGCTTAGATGTTGAACATTTTTAAAAGTATTTCTCAGCTATTTGATATTCCTCTATTGAGAATTCTGTTAAGATCTTTATCCCATTTTTAAATTGGATTGTTTGGGTTTTTTGAAACCTAGTTATTTGAGTATTTATATGGTTTTGGATATTAAACATATCTCAGATGTGGAGTTGTTGAAAATCTTTTCCCATTTGTAGGCTGCCATTTTGCCTTATTGACAGTGTCCTTTGCTTTACAGAAGCTTTTGAGTTTCCGTTTATTAATTGTTGATTTAAGTATCTGCACTATTGGTGTTCTGTTCAGGAAGTTGTCTCCTGTGCCAGTGCATTCGAGGCTGTTGCCCACTTTCTCCTCTGTCAGGTTCACTGTAACTGGATTCATGCTGAGGTCTTTGATACACTTGGACTTGAGTTTTATGCAGGGTGATAGATATGAATATATTTGCATTCTCCTATATGCCAACATCCAGTTTGACCAGCACCATTTGTTGAAGATGCTTTCTTTTTTCCATTGTATAATTGTGTGTGGATTCATATCTGGGTCCTTGATTCTTTTCTATTGATTGACCTGTCTGTTTTTTTTATGCCAATACCATGCAGTTATAACTACTACATATCTGTAGAAGACCTTGAAAGCAGGGATGGTGAGACCTCCAGAAGCTCTTTTCTTGTACAGGATTGTTTTAGCTATCCTGGATTTTTTTCCATGTGAAGCTGAGTACTGTTCTTTCAAGGTCTGTGAAGAATTGTGCTGGGATTTTGATGGGGGTTGCATTGAATCTGTAGATTTCTTTTGGTAAGATTGCCATTTTCACTGTGGTAATCCTACTGATCCATGAGCATGGGATATTGTTCCATCTTATATCTTCTTAAATTTCTTTCTTCAAAGACTTGAAGTTCTTGTCATACAGTTCTTTTACTTGCTTAGAGTAAACAAGATATTTTGTTATTTCTGGCTATTGTGAAGGATGTTGCTTCCCTATTTTCTATCTCCACCCACTTATTGTTTATATATAGGAAGATTGCTGATTTTTTAAATCTTGTATCCAACCACTTGTCCGAGGGTGTTTATTAAGTGTTGGCATTTCCTGGTAGAATTTTTGGGTTTGTTTATGTATACTATCACGTCATCTACAAATAGTGTTACTTTGACCTCTCCTTTCCTATTTATATCCCCTTGATCTCCTTTAGTTGTCCTATTTCTCTAGCTAGAACTTCAAGTACTATACTGAATAGATATGGAGAGGGTGAACAGCATTGTCTTGTTCCTGATTTTAGTGGGACTGCTTTAAGTTTATCTCCATTTAATTTGATGTTAGCTATCAGCTTGTTGTGCATTGCCTTTATTATGTTTATGTCCCTTGTATCCCTGATCTCTCTAAGACTTTTATCATGAAGGGGTGTTGGATTTTGTCGAAGGTATTTTCAGCATCTGATGAAATGATTATGTGTTTTTTCTTTCAGTTTGTTTATATGGTGAATTACATTGACTGATTTTCATATGTTGAACCATCTCTGCATCTCTGGGATGAAGCTTGATCATAGTGAATGATTTTTTTAATGTGTTCTTGGATTTGGTTTGCAAATATTTTTGCAAACCTTGTGGCCTTGTGAAATGAATTTGGCAATGCTTCTTCTGTTTCTATTTTGTGGAATAATTTGAGGAATATTGGTGTTAGTTCTTCTTTGAAAGTCTAATGGAAATCTGCATTAAAACTGTCTGGCTCTGTGCTTTTTTTTTTTTTTTTTTTTTTTTTTTTTTTAGGAAACTTAATGACTACTTCTATTTCTTTAGGGGTTATAGGTCTATTTAAATTGTTTATCTGATCTTGGTTTAACTTTGGTAGGTGGTATCTATCAAGAAATATATCCATTTCTTTTAGACTTTCCAATTTTGTGGAGTACGGGTTTTTGAAGCTTGATCTAATGATTCTCTTGATGTCCTCAATGTCTGTTGCTATGTCACCTTTTTCATTTCTAGTTTTGTGAATTTGGATATTCTCTCTCTGTCTTTTAGTTAGTTTGGATTAGAGTTTGTATATCTTGTTGATTTTCTCCAAAAATAAACTCTTTGTTTCATTTATTATTTGCATTGTTCTCTTTGTTAGTATTTAGGTCTGTCCTTGGGGTTCTGACATGATATTCCCTGAGCTGCAGCCACTAAGAGCACCATATGTGCTCCTTTAAAAGAGCCCTGTCCACCTCTCTTCTCTCTCTGTCTCTCTGTCTTTCTCTGTCTCTCCATCTCTCTCTGCCTCTCGCTCTCTGTCTCTGCCTCTCTCTCTCTCTCTCTCTCTCTCTCTCTGTGTGTGTGTGTGTGTGTGTGTGTGTGTGTGCCTTTCTCTTCTCTTCTGCCACTCCTGTCCCCAGAGGTGGGTCTCATCTCCTCTTTCCCTTCCCCCCTTTTCCATTCACTTTCCCCCAATAAAAAACCCTCCACCCAAGCTCTGTCACATGGTGTCTTTCTCTTGCATGCAACTTTTAAAAATTACAACACTCTTTGTTTCTATTTTATTGATTTCAGTCCTTAGTTTGATTATTTCCTGCTGTCTGTTCCTCTTGGGTGCCATTTGCTTCTTTTTTATTCTAGAGCTTTTGGGTGTGCTGTTCAGTTGCTAGTATGAGATCTCTCCAAACTCTTTATGAAGGCACTTAGTGCATGAACTTTCCGCCTAGCACTGCTCCCAGTATGTCCCTTAAGTTTGGGTAGGTTGTGCCTTCATTTTCATTAATTCTAGGGTGTTTTAAATTTCTTCCTTGATAGTCATTTTTCAGTGGAGAGTTGTTCAGTTTCCATGAGTATGCAGGCTTTTTGTGCTGTTATTGAAATCCACCTTTAATCTATGATGGCCTAATAGGATGCAGGGAGTTATTTCAATTTTCTTATATCTAATGAGACTTGCTTTGTGATTGAGTATGTGAAAAAGAGTGCCATGAGGGGCTGAGAAGATGGAATATTCTTTTGTGTTTGGGTGAAACGTACTGTAGATACCTGTTAGGCCCATTTGAGTTGTAACCTCTCCTAGCTCCAGTATTTGTCTGTTTAGTTTTTGTCTGGGTGATCTGTCCATTGGTAAAAATGCAGTTTTGAAGTCTCTCACTATCAATGTGTGAAGGTCAATATGTAACTTAAGCTGTAGTAGTGTTTCCTTTACAAATGTGGGTGCTGTTGTGTTTGGAACATAGATGTAGAGAATAGGGACATCATCTTGGTGGCTTTTTCCTTTGATGAGTATGAAGTATCCTTCTCCATCTCTTTTGGTTAATTTTGGCTGGAAATCTATTTTTGTTATATATTAGAATAGCCACACCAGCTTGCTTCTCAGGTCCATTTGCTTGGAAAATCTTTTTCCAAGCCTTTACTCTGAGATAATGTCTGTCTTTGAAGTTGAGGCATTTTTCTTGTATGCAGAAGAAGCATGGATCCTGTTTTCACATCCATTCTGCCAGCCTGTGTGTTTTTATTGAGGAGCTGAGTCCATTGATATTGAGAGATATTATTTAATTCATGTTATTTTGCTGCTGCTGGTGGTGGTGGTAAGGTGCATGTGTGTGTGCCTGAATGTGCGTATGTAATTACTCTTCTTTTGATTCTGTTGGTGTGAAAATTTTTTCAGTTCTTGTGTTTTCATGGGTGTAGTAAACCTCCTTAGGTTGGAGTTTCCTTGTGGTACCTTCTGTAGGACTGGACTTGTAGGCAGATAGTTTGAATTTAAAATTTCATGGATTATCTTGTGTTTTGTCCCCCACCCCCATCGTTGGAAAAAAAATTGATAGTTTTGCTGGATATATTTTGGGCTGGCATATGTGATCTCTTAGCATCTGCAAGACATTCTGCATTTTAGAGTCTCCATTGAGGAGTCCAGTGTAATTCTAATAGGTCTGCCTTTATATGTTACTTGGTCTTTCCCCCTTTCAGCTATTAACATTCTTTCTTTATTCTGTACATTTAGTGATTTGATTATTATGTAGCAGGGAACTTTCTTTTCTTGCCCAATCTTTTTGGTGTTCTGTATGCTTCTTATACATTTATAGGCATCTCCTTCTTTAGGTTAGAAAGTTTTCTTCTATGATTTCATTGAATATATTTTCTGTCCTTTTGAACTGGGTATCTTCTTCTTCTATTCCTATTATTCTTAGGTTTGGTCTTTTCATAGTATCCCAGATTTACTGGATGTTTTGTGTCAGGAACTATTTAGATTTAATATTTTCTTTGACCTCTGTATCAGTTTCCTCTACTGTATCTTCTACATCTGAGATTCTTTCTTCCATCTCTTATAGTCTGTTGGTGATACTTAGATCTGTAATTCCTGTTTGCTCACCTATGTTCTACATCTCCATGATTCCCTCATGTGTTTTCTTTATTCCTTCTATTTCTGTTTTCAGGTCATTAATGGTTTTATTAATTTCCTTCACCTGTTTGTGTTTTCCTGTATTTCTTTAAGTTGTTTGTTCATTTCCTCTTTAAGGGCCTCTGTCATCTTCATAAGATTGGATTTAAAGTCATTTTCCTTGCTTCCCTTATGTTCCACAATCTTCCCAACCAGTGTTACCAACTAGATATCAATGTTCAAACACATGAGCCTATGTCTCCCTATGGGGGACATTTCCCACCCAAACCATAAGAGACACTGGAGTATTAGGTGAGGATTTTGGGGATTCTAGAAGCTCATTTTTGGTATAGGCTATAGTTGTACGGATATATTCACTTTGGGATAATTCACTGAGATGCACATTAATGATTATGCAATCTTTAAGTATGCTGCACTTCAAATAAAATTTACATTAAAGAAAGTGAAGCAAGCCAGGACCTGTCTTAGCTCCAGAGCTACATTTCAAATAGGAAAATTGCCTGTACAAGGAAGTGAGGAGTGGTTCCTGTCTTTCAGTCTCTCATTTTAGAGATAGTTTATAATATTTATGGAGCTATAATCCTTGTGTGATACAGTTCTCCCAATTTTAAAAATAGAAGTCAGTGAATTCTTTAAAAATGTATATAGTCTGATCAGCACTACAATTATGGAATGGAATCACCTTACACACTAGCTCTGCTTCCGAATGCTTCCCTAGCTGTTGCCCATCACTGGTCTTCTTCAGAAACATCATGCAGATGTAATCATGGGATACCAACTCTAAATTTATTTTTCAACATAACGTGCATTAGGCACACTTTGTTTTCTCCAAGCAGTATTCCACTTACCCCAACAAAATTCACAGGATCCCATGTTAGGGCAAAACCAACTGGTGTGAAGCCACACCCAACGAAGGATAGCATGAGTGATAAGTTGGCAGTGTCAAGACTCTGGGTAGTGGCTTGGGTGGTGATTTACAACTTAATGGAAGAAAGAGTTCTCCAAAAGCTGGGTTTTGTCATATCTTGGAATGTGCTGAACCCAAAAGCAAAGCACCTCCCATCCAAGAAGATGGACAGAAAGGAAAGCCAGTGATGATCAAGGTGTTAGGGGAGGGGTGTGGCTAGAAAACTGGACTTGGTTGTGTTTGTTCCAAATCTAACATGCCATTATAGCTAATTGGGATCTTTAGCAAACCATTAATGTCAATTAGAGTAAAGCAAGAAACACCACTAATTCAAGCTCAAACTTAGCAGCAACACTAGAATCTCCAGCTTCTACGAAAAGGCGAAGCTAAGGAAGCAGCGGAAGATGGTAAGGGCACACAAAACATTGACAAACAGAACATCACAGCTGCATTTATTTACATCTACACAGTTTGTAAGTAGCTTCCAGGCTGAGAAATAGAAAGTAAAAGAGATGTTTTTGCTTTTCAAGTAGACTCCAGCTCCCTCTGACAGATAAACAAACGGTGGACTTGGTGGACCCCTCTCAGGTCAGTATACTTCAGGGACATCAGCTGGGCCACCAGAGCATCTTGCAAAGAACGTGATAAGACACGATGGAGCCTCTGACGTTAGGGAAATATGTACACAACCTCCATCTAAGGTGAGTACAGAGGGCAACAATACAGGAAGCATGCAGAGTCCCAGGAGAGTGTAAAAGAGGCACGCTTTCCAGGGGCATAAAGGGGTGGAGGAGAGTAGGCTGCTCACACCGAAGCCAAAGCACCGGCTGGTGGACTGTGATGCAACAAACTGCAGTTCAAAGAAAGCCAGACCTTGTTTATTTAATTTAATTAAAATTTACTTTTTTATAAATACATTCTTGTAAAATTTTGAGATTATAATATAATTGTTTTTATTTCCCCCTTCTTCCCTCCAAACTATCCCATTTACTCCCATAACATTCATTCAAACTCATGACCTTTTTCTGCAATTATTGTTTTACACACACACACACACACACACACACACACACACACACACACACACTATTAAATATATAAGTACAATCTTCTCAGTCAATGTAATACTATTTGGATGTATGTTTCTAGGGCTGACCACTTGGTATTGGATAACTAGTTGCGCTCTTGCCTGGGATACTCTCAGAATTCCTTGGTCACCTGTAGTTCTTTGTCTAGGATTGAGCCCCCTCCTCCCCACCCAAGTTTTCCACCTTCCACTTCTATTGGTGTCATTTTTATTCTGGTCATGTTTAGGCAGACATGCTATTGAGACTTCATGGGTGTAGGTCACATAGTCTCACAGCAAGCTCCCTGTCCCTTTGGTTTTCACATTTTGCCCCCTCTGTATTGATCTCTGAGCCTTAGGTTCAGTAGTTGTGTTGAAGATGTATCAGTTGAGATTAAGTTCCTCAACTCTGCATTTTGGTAAGTTATGGGTTTTTATAATGATCTCCATTTGTTAAAAAAAACAAGTCTCCTTGATGATTGATAGGATGATACTTGTCTGTGGGTATAAATACAAATGGAATGTTGTTAGAGTTAATTGTTCTGTTTTAGTAAAGTAATGGTTGCAAATTCTCCTCCAAGATCCATGGCTTCACTAGCTCTAAGTTCTTTTTATTTCTTTTCTTTTTTATTTAAATATATTTTAATATTCTTACATATCAATCTCAGTTCCCTCTCCCTCCCTCCCATGACCCCCAACCCCCCCCTCATCCCATTCCCCACCTACTGCCCAGGGAGGGTGATGACTTCCAGGAGGGATCATCAAAATCTGTCAGGTCATTTGGAGTAGCTAGGCCCTCCCTCCTGTCTCTAGGCTAAGGGAGTATCCCTCCATGGGGAATGTGTTCCCAAAGCCCTTCCATGCACCAGGGATACATCCTGGTTCCACTGTCAGAGGTCTATAGACTGCCCAGGCCTTCCAACTGAGACCCACATTCAGGGGGTCTGAGTTGGTTCAATGCTGGTTTCCCAGCTATCAGTCTAGGGGTCCACGAGCTCCCCCTTGTTCAGGTCGTCTCTGTGGGTTTCTGTAGCCTGGTCTTGATCCCCTTTCTTGTCACTCCTCCCTCTCTGCAGCTGGATTCCAGGAGTTCAGCTCAGTGTTTAGCTCTGGCTGTCTGCTTCTGTTTCCATCATCTACTAGATGAGGGCTCTATGGTGGCATATAAGTTAATATAAGTTAGTTACCAATCTCATTATCAGGGAAAAGCATTTAAGGTAGCCTCTCCACTTTTGCTCAGATTGTCAGCTGGGGTCATCCTTGAAGGTCTCTGGACATTTCTTTAGAGTCAGTTTTCTCTTCAAACCTATAATGGCTCCCTCTATTATGGTATATCTTTTTTCTCTCTCTCTCTCTCATCTGTTCATCCCCTGATTCAATCTTCCTGGCCCCACATGTTCACCTCTCCTCCCCTTCTCTTTCTCCTAACTTCTTCTCCACTCACTGCCCCCCTCCCAATATGCTCAGTGAGAGACCTTGTATAAATCTCTTAGGTTCCTCCTTGTATCCTAGTTTCTCTGGCAGTGTGAATTATAGGCTGGTGATCTTTTGCTCTAGGTCTAAAATCCATATATGAGTGAGTGCATACCATGTTCCTTTTTTGTGACTGGGTTACCTCACTCAGGATGGTTTCTTCAAGTTCCATCCATTTGCCTGTGTATTTCAAGATTCCATTGTTTTTCCCCCACCGAGTAGTTTTCCATTGTATAAATGTGCCACATCTTCATTAACCATTCTTCAGTTGGGGGACATCTAGGTTGCTTTCAGGTTCTTGATATTACAAATAATGCTGCTACGAACATAGTTGAACAGATGTCTTTGTTGCATGGATGTGGATCATGTGGGTATATGCCTAAGAGGGGGATTGCCGGGTCCTGTGGTAAACTAATTCCCATTTTCCTGAGGAACCGCCATACTGATCTCTAAAGTGGCTGTACAAGTTTGCACTCCCACCAGCAGTGGAGGAGTGTTCCCCTTTCTCCACATCCTCTCCAGCATAAGCTGTCATTGGTGTTTCTGATTTTAGCCATTCTGACAGTAGTAAGATGGTATCTCAAAGTTGTTGGGTAGGTTTCCTATAATGGGCACAATTTGCCTTTTATTGAGTGTCTTAAGACCAATTAGAGAGTTGTTGGTCACCAAGGTGTGTATGCCACTTCTGCACATTTAGGACTATTATGCCTTTCTGGTCATTGTGGTGGTCCACAGGCATCATGGCTTGGTAGGTTGCTTCCCTTCTTTGGAAGCTTTCATGGTGCCTTCTTGTCCTCAGGGAAGAGCTTTTCAGGTCTGACAGCTCAGTGCTTCTGGGCCTTGTGTCTGAGGTGCAAGGTATTCTTAGCAATAGAAACTGAGCTTCCACATCTGGAGTCAACCAAGGACAAAATAAATAGTCATGTTTTG
Organism: Phodopus roborovskii; assembly: GCF_943737965.1. Classification (NCBI taxonomy): domain Eukaryota; kingdom Metazoa; phylum Chordata; class Mammalia; order Rodentia; family Cricetidae; genus Phodopus; species Phodopus roborovskii. The sequence continues at coordinate 23,886,184 of NW_026126416.1, forward strand.
GGAATCTCTTGGACAATACTGACCAAACTCAAACTGAGTGAAAGCTAAGTGTGGTGGTGATGTAGAAGAAACTCAGGGTAACAGAATTGGTGTTCTAAAGGGCTCACTGGTAGATTTGCTTCAGAGACATTAGGTCACACAAGAGGAATTTATCTCTTGCCTCCAAAATAACCTAAAGGTAAGTAATATGCTAACCAGGCCTGTTAGAGATAAGGAAAATCTATGTTGCTAGGATGCAAATGTTTATTCACCAGGATTCACTTATCTCTGTGTTCCAAAAAAGGACAGCCCAGGGTCCGTCACAATAATCTTTAAGTCCCAGTCTGCCATTAAGTCCCTGTCCTTTTTTAGACGACCCTAGGTAACAACTACTGGAAAAAAACAACCCTGGTAGGAAATGATTCTGGCAATCTTTGCTGTGTGAATGGATCTGCCTAGGCAGCCAGACTTTCAGTTTCCTGTCTCTGTTTAAATTTTTAGAAATGTGATCTGAAAATTTTTCAAGAATGACAGTGTGTAAAATGCCTAAGCCTAAGGTATATATAAGCAAACAAAAATCTTCTATTGGGGTCGACTCTTATTTGGGTGTTAGCACCAGTCAGCCAGGCACTTAAGTGAAAAGTTTCCTGAATGTCTAAGTGTGTGGTTTTTCACTGAGAGGACGTGTTATTTCTATACTACTGTAATCCTAGCATTCAAGAGGCTAAAGCAGCCTCCTGAGCTCTGTCTGGCCACATAGCAAGACTGTTTCAAGGGAACTACAACCAACATCAAGTCAAACAAAACCAAACTAACAAGTGGGTCTATGTGAAGATTCCTAGGAAATGTCTTCAATTCATTTTAATCTAAGGAGCACTTAGAATTTACTAATTTAACAACCCATGGAGCTGGGACTCCAAATAGGTTTTCTTAAGAGCAGCGAGACAATAGGCACCCACAAGCTGAACATGCATACATGCGGCCAAAACTCTCATACACATGAAAAATTAAAAAAGAACTATGCTGGGTTGTATAATTTGCAGACAACATTTGAGAGGTGCTGTAACTGGAGTTTTAGGGCAAAAGTCTGGGCGTTGAAAGCCCAGCAGGGTAGGCATGGCTACCCATCCCAGTACACTAAAGAGATGAATAGTGTGAAAAGAAGATGGAAGAGATTTGTTCTGTGTGAATAAATCATAGGAGTGGAAAATGTGGTCCAATGACCTCAAATCATCTTTAGGGTTAAATAGAAGAAGGACTGGGGGCAAAGATCAAGAGGTATGCATAATACGAAGTCTCAGTCGAGGTGTGGTTCCACACTGAGGGCATCTCAGCTGTGGACTTGTAGGGTGGTCCAAAAGAAGTTCTTACTGCTTGAAGGGTAAGGGGTTCTTGGTAGATGGCTTCTGCTGCTGCTTTGAAGCGCAGCCTCATCCCCATGGATAAGGGTTTTTTTTTTTGTTCTTACTGACATCCAAAGTGATGGCAGACTTAGGAAAATGGCTTATCTCTGTCCCAAGTGAGGAATCAATGTTTTTTGTTTTTTTCTTTTTTGCAAAAGCAGCTTCTACGTGTCTTATCTCTGTTGTGAATGGAGATTTAAGTGCATCCTTCCATGACCACTGGGAGAAGCCTGGAAATTTACTCATTTTTCTTTATGTTTCTTCAGGATACTAACTCATGGCTATGTATAAAGTGATATGCTGAGTGGTGAGACCTAGTATAACCAGCCTAACAGAAATGAATCCTTTAGATATGTTATTATTAAGACAATGGACCCCAAGAAATCTCCTCAGGAATCTCATGCTGGGAGAAGAAAAGCCTGGGCCAGCCAGAGTGGAAACTCACCTCTCTGGGAGAGGAATTTACAACCTAATAAAGACAATGGTCAGTGGCAGGCAGGACCACACCTGGACTGGGACAGCTTAGTTCTTTCTTTCACCTCAGGACCCCCAAGATGGGCTTGAGGGAACCACCAGATCACTTTGTAACTCTTCCCCAATGAGGCTACATTGAATGCATGTAATATAAATTACTTTAAAATATAAATTTGCCTATTTTAATTGGCTTCTCTAGAATCAGCCACTGATGCTGGATTCTAGGGGTTTGAACTTTGACCCCAAATTTGATAACACTAGTGAACCAGTAAACTTGGAGGTAGTGTTGGGGGCTCCAACATAAAGTGTCCTAAGGAGAGCTGACTAGAAGTATCTTGACTCTGAAATACAAGAAGAACTGTTGGAAAGGGAAGGATAGAATTATATACTGAATTTCCCAGAAATGAAGCTTCCTATGTAAAGATTCTTCAAGGCTGATTAATTAGAAGTTTTGTGACTATGGACAGTGGGGACTTTATATGTTCAAAGCCAAGTTGTCTTGGGCTATTTTTAGCCTTCCTAATAGTCACTCGTTGCTCACCTCTGTGTTTGACCTAACAAACATTTTTGTGATTATTAGTGATGAGAACAGGAGACAGGAACTGCTCCGGTAGGGGAAGGACCCTAAAGCAGCAATTCTAAGAATGGCTTTGTCGGAGACCAGGAATGCCAGAACAGAATTCTGATTCTTACTTTCTTCCTACTCCCTTTCCTAAATGAGCACCCCCATCTGGATGCTACACATGAGGATGTGGCTGAAACTGAGAGGAGACACCTGTAGACCTGGTTGTTGGGCCAACTGGTCTGACCAGTTCATCTCCTTCCCTAAACCATGCCATTCTAAAGCCACCAGAGTAGGAGCTGAGTGGTCCTCTATTTCCCAGGACCTCCCCTTCTATGCAGAGGAGCTCTGCTTTTTACCTCTCTCTCTTAGGCTCCCACCTATTAATCTATAGCCAACTTCTCTCCAAAACTTACCTCCTGTGGTCCATGGGTTTCACTCTTTGATTTCATGAGATAAGAACCCGAAGGCCACAGTCGGAGCAGTATTAGTGGCCATTAAATTTTCCATGACCCTAGGCTCCCAAGACAGGTTTATCAAGAAAAGAAAAAGGTTCTATTGCAACTAACCAAAGATGCCCCCAAATTTCTGTATCACTACGTAAATCCTTTCAGAATTTACAAACAGACCCCCCCAACTTCCATCAACCCAAAAAACCAAGAATGTTATATAGTATTTGATGCCTATAAAAAAGATTTTTCCACTTTGCTCTCACCCACTGTCTTAGTTAGGGTTTCCATTGCTGTAAAGAGACACCATGACTATAGTCATTCTTATAAAGGAAGACATTTAATTGGAGCTGGCTTACAATTTCAAATGTTTAGTTCATTATTATCATGGTGGGAAGCATGGGGTGTGCGGGCAGACATGGTGCTGGGGAAGGAACTGAGAGTCATGCATCTGAATCTGCAGGCAACAGAAAGACTTGGCTTGAGCTTCTGAGACCTGAAAGCCTGCCCCTCATTGGTGCACTTCCTCCAGCAAAGCCACACCTACTCCAACAACGCCTCCTAACAGTACCACTGCCTATGAGCCTATGGGGGCCATTTTCTTGCAAACCACCATACCCACCAATATGATGCAATCACCAATGTATTCTTAAAATATCTTGGTTCATTACTTTCTTTGTTCTGTTACTATAAAAAGTCAAGAAACTGTTATCACATTGGAATATGATGTTTCAAGTAACCTAAATGTGTGTTCATAGGCTACTTCATACGTGGCTCTAGGATAATATCTCTCTTATTCTCTTCGAGGTGAGAGCCATGTTTTTTGCATTGACAAGGTCATCAGTAAATGAACAAGATGTCTGTGGCCTTGTGGAAGGCATAAAAGTATGGCTAGCTTGCTGTTACAAAGGTCAAAGTTACTTACACAATTGGAAGATGATGCTCCAACTTCAAAAGAACTGGCTTGGTAGAGTCCCTGATGAATCTAGCTGAAGTGATGCCAGTCTTCTTGATGGCTTTGGTTTGCCTTTTCCTTCACACAGGAGGTGAAAGTCTAACTGGCCATTTTGGGGTAAGCCAAAGATGTCAAAATTTCATATTAATATTTCATTCAAATGGGGGGGGAGTCACAGTGTCCAGGGTTAAAGCCTAGATAAGTCAGAAGAGAAAGGAGGAGGATGTAACCAACCTCAGAAGTGCTAAAGAGAAACACCATGACCCTCCCTCCCTTTGGCTGTTATTCCATTGAAACAATATTCCCCAAGGAACCAGGATTCCCTCAGGAATCTCATGCTGGAATAAGAAAGTTGGAGCCTGATGACAACAGAAGGAGGAACTTATCTCCCAGGGGGAGATTTCATACAGTTTAACTATTTGTCAGACCACCTTTGAGGACCCACTAGAGGAGACAATGATGGAACTACACCTTGACCAAGGCTGCTCAGTTATGCATACCTTTTACTGGGTCTATTGACTAGAACTGATGGGAATATGTTTTAAAAAGGTTTCAAATTAGAGAGCCTTTATTTTGTGAAATGATATAAATGGTCTTCCCAAGCAATCAGGGAAAGTTAAAAAGAGAATGTAAAAATTTAACTTCCCTGTGTGTTGCCACTCATGAGGGAATTCAGTTTCAAACAGATGAGCATCAGAAACAGGGTACTTCTTCATAAGGATGAGTTTTACCTCTGCCTATCGGGTCCTCTGGCATAGGACAGTCAGTATTCAAAGAGAGCCACTCACCAGATGCAAGCATTTTGGAATTTTAAAAAGCAGTTTTCAGTTGCTTCTTCTCCTTGATGATATTTCAGCTGCACTCAGGGCCAGGCTGGTTTTTTCTAGGCTGCTCAGGATAAGAGGAGTGGGAGTTTACAGAAATCCATGCTGAGATACTTTGAAAATTTATGATTTTGTTCTGTCCTTGATCGATTCCTGGACATGGTGTCTCTTTCTGGCTATATTGTATGTAAGGGTTTTGTCCACGAAGATGCCTTTGTCCCTCTTTTGACTACCCTTCAGGAAGGAAGAGCTGGATTACAGGGGTGATTTTAGACATGTGAAGTCATGGTTGCTAGGTGGAACACACTGACAATGGCAAAAAAGACAAAAGCCAAACCAAACAACAACAACAAACAGTACTGGGGTAGACATAGGAACTCTGTGGGGCATTGGTGGCCTTTGTCTTTTAGAACTGTCTCTTCCTGAAGGAAAATGTGCTCTGCTGCCTTCCCAAGATGCTGTGTGAGAGCTCTGAATCCAATCGATGGCTGGGCCTCTGATCACCAGCTCCCACATGTCCTATATAGGACATCTCCTGACACTGACCATGTCTGTGTGGCCATTTTATTGCCTTGGGCAATCTTATTACCAAAGACTGAACTGAGTTAATTAAAAAAAAAAAAACTGAAGGCCTATGATGGGAGCCCCAGCCTACCCCCAGGAAGTCTAACAAGAGCCCGTTACCCTGTCCTGCCTGACTAAGTGTATGCTCTACTTGGAGTATTCTATCATGTCAACTGTGTTCTTAGGTGTGTCCACCAGGGTGGACATTCACCTCACATTCTCCCTGTCCTGGAAGGCATCCAGTCAGAGCTGTCCTAAACAAAATTTGATAGCTCAGGTTAGAGAAAAGAGTTCACATAAAACTTGAGGATCCTACAGAGCTTTATAGGGTGGAGGGGAGTGGGTAGAAGTTGCTTTTATGGGATTGGTACAGGACCCTGTCTGGCAAGAAAGACACACATGGAAGGCTGCCCCATCCATCTTGTATGGGGTCCTGGTGATAGTTTGTATTTTCTAATGGTGCCTTTGCTGGGGGCCAAGGAAGTGACTGAAGAGGGCAGCACCACAGGCCCAATCCTGCCATTCTGCTTGCAAACCTGGCTGAGGACTAAAAGCCAGGGACACAGCTTTACAGAATGATAAGAGAGATTGCATATTTTCTCTTCTTGGGTAAGTGGAAAGAAAATGGACCATGGGATCACATGGACTGGAGGCAAAGGATTAATTTTGTGACCTATTTAAAAATGAGACCATATTTTCTAAAGTCCTGTAACTTGTTTTAAATTGAGAATAGATTCTTACCTCATATAATACATCCCAACAACTGTTTCCACTCCCCTATTTCCCCTCTCCCCTGATTTACTCCCCCTCTCCCCCTTCAGAAAGGAACAGGCCTCCAAGAGACAGCAATACATGGTAAAACAAAATACAAGGCAAAAGCCTCCACACCAAAGCTGGACAAGGCAATCCAGCAGGAGGAAAAGAGTCCCAAGAGCAGGCAAAACAGTCAGAGACACACCTGCCCCCGTGGTTAGGAGTCCCATAAAAACATCAAGCTAAGCCACAGCATGTATGCAGAGGACACGGTGCAGGCCCAGTCTGTGTGAGCCCATATGTGCCCAGCTTAGTTGAGTCAGTGGGCCATGCTCTCCTGGTGCCCTCCATACCTTCTTTCTTTGTTCTGGATGCTTACTGTTTTGATTATTATGTGGCAAGGGGACTTTCTTTTCTGGTCTAATCTATAAGCTTCTTGTACCTTTAGAGGCATCTCCTTCAGCTTAGGAGAAATTTTCTGATTTTGTTGAAAATATATTCTGGACCTTTGGGTTGGTATTCTTGTCCTTCCTCTATTCCTGTTAATCTTAGGTTTGGTCTTTTCATAGTATCCCAGATTTCCTGGATGTTCTGTGTTAAGAGGTTTTTAGATTTAACATTTTCTTTGCTGTCTCCATTTGTTCTGTTGCAGCACTTCTCAAACTGAGGGTAAGGACCCCTTTGGGGGTCAAATAATCCTTCCCCAGAGTCATATATCAGATATTTACATTACAATTAATAATAGTAGAAAATCGCAGTTATAAAGTAGCAACAAAAATAATTTTATAGTTGAGGGTCATCACATGAGGAACTGTATTATAGGGTCACAGCATTAGGAAGGTTCTATTGTCTCTTCAATGCCTGAGATCCCTCTCTTCAGTCTCTTGTATTTTGTTAGTGACATTTGCCTCCTTGTTTGAATTCCGAAATTTTCCATTTCCAGAGTTCCCTCAGTTTGTGTTTTCTCTATTGCTTCTATTTCCATTTTGAGGATTTGAATGTTTTTTTTTTTTTCCTTCAACTGTTTGTCTTTCCTTGCTTTTCTTTAGGGGACTTATTTCTTTCCTCCAATTCTTTGTGTTTGTTTTTCTGAATTTCTTTAAGGGACTTATTCATTTCCACTATAAAGACCCCTATCATCTTCATATTGGTGGTTTTAAGGTCTTTTTCTTATACTTCAACTAAACTGGAATATTCAGGGCCTGCTGTGGTAGGCTAGCTGGACTCTACTGGAGATGTAATACCCTGGCTGTTGTGTTTTTAAACTACTGTCTAGACCCTTGTCTTTGGGATGATTATAGGACTAGGTGCTGCTTTCTTCGAGGTCAGGATTGGATGATCTGTAGGGTCCACAAGAAGCATGGATAGGGAAGGTGCATCTTGGACAAGCCTGAGAACATTAGGTCTGCTGGGGCAATGGAAAGAGCAAAGAAGGTCTGAGGGCATCTTACCTTGTCTTCTGGCAGGTGTGACCTGTGGTTTGAACAGGCGGTGTCCACCTAAACTGGGGGCTGGAACACAGTGATGTGGGGGGGGGAGGCCAGGAGGGGATGGTCTGTGGGATCTACAGGAGGCATGGAGAAGGGGCAAGGGTCTCTGCAGCCTGATATTCTGTTCCAGCCCTAGGGACAAGCCTGGAGGATTGGGTCTGCTGGGGGAATGGAGAACAGAAATAGCAGTCCCTTTACTTCTGAAGTTACAGAGACGAATGAACATATTGGAAACATATTCCTTTGTGCTTAGGCATCTCATGGACATTCTAGAGATGACAGCTGAGCTCTGCTGTCTTACACGAGGAAGAAGAATCACATATCTGGGCAGTGTTTCCTCTTGGAGAGTCCCATGAAACTGGCTTGGCAGGTCACTTGTGAAATCAGCACCAAATGTCTTTCTCTGACAGATGACAAAAAATGCCCAGGTCAGCAACTTCCACTGTGTGATGGAGCTTTGAGTACAACCAACAGTCTCATCCAAGTGTGATATTTCTTTTCAGCATCAGCTTTTATGGCCCACCTGTGACTCATTAAACCCAGAGACAGGGACTGGGAATGGCTGGATGTGTCACGGCATCTCATGAATGAGTGCATGTGGTAAGGACAAGGGAGACTAAAAAACCAAGCCCTGAATTGGGTTGGGGAGGGGACAACAGAACTCAGGGATGGGAATGAGAATGAGCTGAGTCAAATAATTAATGTGTGGCACCACGAGCCACTATTTGATATCTATCCTCTTTTAATGAACATTAAAACTTGGGATCAAAATGAAGTGAACGGAAACAGAGCAGATCCCAGAACCAGAGCCAGAAGGAGTCAGCAAGCAGACTGAGAGCTCAAGCACACTTGACACATTGCTTCCAGTGGCATCTGAGGAGATGTTGAAGGGACTCCACAAACTACAGGGCACCTTTTGCCAAGAAGTTGGCTTGCCAGCTGCAGAACTTGTTTGAGCTTTTAATTGCTTTTACTTCAATATCCAAACTGGGAAGCCAGTGATGTGAGCAATGCTCATCCATAGATAGGAATGTAACATCCCAAAAGAACAACTAATGTGCACAGCCTGGGTACACCTGACCGGTCGGTCTCACTTCTCACTCTGTAGACAGTGATGCAGACACTGGTCAGTCACTCATCCCAGGTTAATATAGTCCTAGATGTGGGGCTTTTTCCTCCCCTAAACCACAGAAGTGTTAATGATGCTATTCTCTTTTTAATAGGATGCAAGTCTCAGAAAGGGACTGAAGGATTCTTTCTCCCTAAAACCTGATCTCCTAGGTTTACCCATCTATTTGCATAAGTTTGACATTTCACCTCCAGCATCCTACACACTGGTGAGCATTTGGAAGGAACCCAGATTGGCCCTGAAATTCTTGCTTAACAAGACAAATTAATCTCTCTTTGGTTCATTCAGGGTAGCAGATTTTTCTTTTTAAACCCAACCCTAACTGGTTCACAGACCATGAAAGAGCTGTAGGATTTCAACAAGTATGGGTTGTAAAAAGGTATAAACAAAGAAAGACTCCAGGTGGGGATAATGCAAGCATGTTCTTGGCAAAGGGGAACACAGAGGTTGATCAGAAGAAAGGTTGAGAGAGGCAGGCAGAAGTTGATGATGGAAGGTGGAGTGTAGTGGTAGACCTCATTTCATAAGCAGATGAGGGCCAGTGAGATGGCTCAGTCACCACAACCCACAGTAGGAAGGAGAGAATCAGCTCTCCAAAGCAAATGGCACCAAACCAAGCCCATTTTGCCTGATATGGCATTGCAATCTCCAAAGCAGTGCATTTTGAAAGGGAGAGTTCACAAAGTAACCAAGGAACCCTCAGATTCAAATGTGTCTCCCAACACCGGGGCTTAGGAGTATTTGCAGAATAAAGAAATGGGGTTGTCTGAGATACGATGAAAGGTTGTTGGAAGTAAGGAAAGCATGGGTGGTCTGCATAGGTACAAATAACCTCCACAGCTTTCTGTGAGATACATGCTTGGGAAAGTGATGGCTGGAGAGTTTCTGACCTTCCAACATCAAAGATTACCCATGAAGACCCAAGTAAAGAGATTGGTAGCTTTAACCTACCTGGGCTAGACAAGGGTATCTCCATGTGCTCCCAAAGAACCTCCAACAACTACTACCATGTGAGCATCCATCAAAGGCATCATCTATTGCAAAGCTAGGGGTGTAGAGCATGTCTGATTAAGCAGCTCTTTGGTTAGCTTTCTTGAGGCAGAGGCTCAGTATGTAGCCTCAAAGTTTTGAATCTCCTACCTTGTCTCCTGAGAACTCAGGTCACATGCTTGTGCCAATATGCTCAGCTGCTCTAAGCAACCTCTTCAATCAGTGATTAAAGCACAGGAAACATGGGCTTATCCAGGTTTCTAAGTTTCAAAAGAAAGAATGTGCTTTTTGGTTTTTAAACTTTAATTAGGGAGGGAGAATGGTCCAAGACTCCTACAAGAGAAAGAAATTATTAATTTCATTATGAGGTCTTAGTTTCACCAAGGGGAATTAGTGGGAGAAGTAAGCTGGCTGTTCCTGGGAGCCAAGGCTGATTCCTGGACGCTTAACTCAAGGTGGCTAGGTGAGTGAGCCTTGTGTCCCAAATGAGCCAGCAGCAGGTGGAGCAGTGATGTGGAGCCTGGAGCCAGAGTGGGTGGCTTTGCTCATTCTGATCTGTGGGTACATACATTACATCTCTGTTCACATGGGCCGCAGCAACCACAACACCGCAAGCTCACTTACATCCTGAAGGCCCTGCTCGAACAGTGCCAATTTCCTCCCACCACCAATTACTAGGCTGGCAAACCACAGCACCGAGCCCAGCCCTCTGGCTTCTCCAGAGTGTGCTGTTTTAACTGCAGCACTGTACAGGCCACACATATTATCCCCAAGAATGGTCAAAGATGGGAGGGATAAGACAGGTGTGTATGGCAATGGAAAGTGGTCTGGGGTTATAGATGGGAATGCGGAGAATGAAAGATAATTCAAGCGCTCTTCCACAGCCACAAGGAAGACATCTGCATAGTTGCATGTGTTCATTCTACTCTCTCTACTCATTGTTGCTGCATCCTTGGATTCCACCAACCTCAGATCAATAATAGGAGCAAAACATTATCATCTATGTTGAACACAGGCAGATTTTTTTCTTGTCATGCTACCCAGAAATACGGCAAAGAACTAGCTATGTGGGAGATATATCACACTGGGCACTGTATGTCAAGACTTGATGTGAAGTATGCAGGAGAATATGCATATATTATTTTATGTGTATTTATTATTATTTATTGTGTGTGAACTTGTGCGTGCCATACATATGCAAGTATATAAAATATACAGGGGAATATGCATAGATTATTTTATGTGTATTTATTATTTACTTATTGTGTAGGTACTTGTGTGTGCATGCATGTGCAGGCCAGGGGACAACTTGCCAGGGTTATTTCTGTCCTTCCACAATGTGGATTCTGGGGATCAAACTTGGGTTATCAGGCTTGGTAGCAAATGCCTTTATCTATTGAGCCATCTTTCTGGCCTTATACACATGATTTTATATAGGGATGTAAGCATTGCAGATTTGGAGCTATCTGATGCTAAGGACAGTTGTATGGGCTTCTCTGATTTAGACACTGGAAGCTCAGATGAAGGATAACAGTGCAATGGAAAAGAACGATTCTATTGCCACCTTGCTATGAGCAAACAAACAAAACCACACCTCACCTTCAGCTTCCCATTATCTAACTACTAACTTGTCCATTGAAAGGTTTGGATCAGAGAGACAAAACACCTCTTCAAAAATGCTGTTTTCGTGGGCTCCGTGGCATAGACCTGTAATCTCAGCATTTGGTACGTAGAAGCAGGAGGGTAGTGAGTTCAAAGCGAGCTTAGTGAGACCCTACCCACAAAAGGGGAAGACCATTGCTATGCACTTATGGAGTACAATGCAGTGTTTTTATATATACTTACATTGCAGAATAATTCAAAATATTAACAAATTCACTATGTCACCATAATTACTATTCCTAGTAATAAGAATATTGGAAATCTATTTTCAGCAATTTTGAAATATATGGCTTTATTAATGAAAGCCATTGTTCTGTGCCACAGGTTATTAAAGCTTATTTCTTTAGTCTGACTGAAATTTTGAGCCTCACAAGAATGCTCTGGACCAAGTTTCCTGTACAGCCAGAAGCACCCTCCCTGCATAGCTCACACACCAGGTGATGGAGGTGTGAATCTCACAGCTCACACACCAGGTGATGGAGGTGTGACTCCGTCCTGGGTTCCCACTTGGAGCCTCCAGGGCAATAACCCTGTTTTCTCTACAGAAGAACCTTAGTACATTTTTACAGACTAGATAGCTGAGCTGCCTTGGTTGTTTCTAGATAAGGGTTTTAGAAAAGAAGTGGAGATGTTCTCAGAGGCTGAACCACAGCAAAAATTAGTAATATTTAGCAACAAATGGCACATCACCATAGCAAGTTGATGTGCCAAGCTCCAGTTAAGTCCACTAGAGGAGAGAGAGGCTGTTTGTGCATAAAAAACAAAAACAAAACAAAAAACAAAAAGCAAAACAAAACAGCTTTTAAAAAATAGAAGTGGTTCTATTAGATATTAGTAATGTTCTATGAGAAAAGGGTCAAAAAACAAAACAAACACCGTCTGAAATGATATCTTATAATGCATAGACCCAGAGAGATTAGGTATAGAGGAATGGACTAGGGGATGCATGGATCTCCCTGGGGTGGGAGAAATAGACTAGATTTATAGATAGACGGGGGCAGGAGGGCTCCAAATGGGAGGATTAGACGGGGAGAGGAAAGGGAAATAAGGCTGAGGGAGAGAATGTAGGGAAAGATGTTTAGAATTGAGGGGCATTTGAGGGGTGGTATAGAAACTTCCTAAATATATGAAGGCAATCCTAGTGAAGTCTCAAGTAATAAGGGAGAATGGAGTCCCAATTGGCTATCTCTTGTTCCCAAATAAAGCTTCCAGAATGGGAATGGGTTACATCCATTTGAGTTGCTGACCAAAAAGGGTCCCATGGAAATCCCCAAACAATCCATGCTGTTGCCAAGATGACAGATTGTGCTCCACAAATGGACAGCAAGACCCCATTGCTGACCCCACACAACTCATTGAACATGGAGAAGTCCAGGTGATGTCTATATAGAACCTTCACCCCTGTGTTCTAATGTCTTTGGTGTGGGAAGGTACTCTGTAGGGTACCAAAAGAGAAATGTATACACCAACCCAGCCACAAAATTTTTGATCTAACTATCTATCCTGCCTGCAAAATATGCTAGGGCAATTGATGGGGGATGTCCTTCTGTATATATGTTTCTCTTATTGGTTGGTGAATAAAACACTGTTTGGCCAATAGGCAGTAGAGACAGAAAGATAGGTGGGGCTAGGAGACAAGGAGAAAGCTGGGAAGGAGGCACCTCAACAGGATGCCATGTAGCTGCCAAAGGAGAAACAGATGTAGATATTCTCCGGTAAGTCAAGACCATGTGGAAATACATAGATGACTGGAAATGGGTTAATAATTAAGACAGAGCTAGCCAATAAGAAGCCCTAGCAATTGGCCAACAATTTAGTAATCAATATAGCGTCTCTGTGTGTTCATTTGGGGATGAAATGGCAAGACCAGGCTGAAAGAAAAACTCCAGCAACAGGCAATGGTGGCAAAAGCTGTGGGAGTAACCAACCAATGTCTGATTTGACTTAAGGCCCACTCTGAGATGGAAGCTATGCCAGACAGTGCTTGAGTGATCAAGAACCAGAAACGAGGTAGCCCAGAGACCTAGGGTAAAAGCAAACTTTACTGGTCTAAAAAAACAAAGTAACAATAAAATGACTGCTAATGATATTCTGATATATTCATAAATCAGTGCCTTAGTCAGTCATCAACAGAGAAGCTTCCTCCTATGGCAGATGGAACAAAATCAGAGATCCACAGTCAGACATTACTCAGAGAGAGAGAGAGAGACCTTTGAACTCGCAGTTCTAAATGGGATGTCTTTGTCAAATCCATCCCCTCAGAGCTCAGGGAACACCATGGAAGAGGAGGCCAAAAGAGTGTATGAGCCAGAGTGGATGGAGAGCAAGTCCTCTGGATCAACTGAGCGGGCTCATATGAACTCACAGAGACTGAAGCAGTGTGCACAGGTCTGTACCAGGACCTCTGCGTATGTCACAACTTTCATTTCAGCTTTATTGTTTTGGAGCCTGTCCTGGAACTAGCTCTGTAGACCTGGCTGGCCTTGAACTCACAGAGATCCTCCTGCTGCTGCCTCCCGAGTGCTGGGATTATAGGCGTGCACTACCAATACCTGGCTCATTTTAGCATTTTTATAGGACTCCTGAATGTGTGAATGAGTGGGCCTCTGATTCTTGTGCCTTCTCTTGGAACTCATTTCCTTCTGTTGGTTTACCTTGTCCAACTTCAATGTGATGGGTTCTGTTTCATCTTACTGTATTTTATTTTGTTATGTTTGCTTGTTATCTCTTAGAAACTTGTTCTAAAGAGAGAGAGGGGGGAGGTAGATCTGGGTGGGATGGGAGGAGGAACTGGGAGAGTAGAGGGGAAACTGTAGTCGGAATATATTGCACGAGAAAAGAATCTATCTTTAATAAAAGGGAAAGGAAATGTTAAACGTTCTCTCTCTATCTCTCTCTTTGCCCGGTGGACATTAGCCTAAACAAAACATTGAGAATGCTCTAATGAAGATATATGCTTAGCTTTGTGTGACCCAGAATTTTTCAAAGTACTTATCGTGGAACTGTTTTTAGAAAACACATTTAAGCATAAGTAGAGTTTATGAAACGCCGATTTCACATAAATGGTTTTTATAATGGAGTTTTAACTTACACACATTTGAAGGGCCCCTCTAGAACCATATTTTTTTGCCATTTTTATTGAGCTATACATTTCCCCCCACACCCCTTTTTCCTTCCTTTTCCCCTCCCACCCTCCTCCTGCCCCCCACGCTCCCTATTTACTCAGGAGATCTTGTCTCTTTCCCCTTCCTAGGCAGATCCATATATGTCTCTCTTAGGATCCTCTTAGTTACCTAGGTTCTTTGAGGTTGGGGCCTGTAGTATAGTTGTAAGGCTAAATATTATTATCGATCATTGAATAAGTGAGTGGATAAGATGTAGAATTTGGATAGGTACAGTAATTCAGACCATTGTTATCATTATGATTATCTGTCAGGTAACATTCTCAATATGAATTATTAACCTACTGTGTGTCAAACACGGAGGCTAGAGAGACAGAGTCCCCTCTCTCCAAAAGCACACTGCCTAATAGGAAAGAAGAGAACCATGTGTGGAGTTTAAAGGGGTGTACAGGAAGGCAGGAGGAAAGTGAGAGCGGAAAGCCAGAACTTCAACAATGAGAAACAGTATCATTACTAATAAAGCCTCAATCTAACTTACCATATACCAGGTATGGTTTTAAGCATTAGGTACTGCTCCACTTAAATCTCAATACATCCTTTACTATGTACCTTCAGCATTTGCACTTTAGAAGTGAAGTCACTGAGGCAAGAAAGGCCAGGTAACTCACCCCAAATCGCATGGCCAGAGGCACAGCATAATCTGCAAATCCAAATAGTCTGGCTCCAGAATCTATGTGTTTTAGCACAAGGGTGTACTGCTTCTCTAGGGGTTAGCAGATTGTGAGATGAAGGAAGAAATCCTTATAGATGGCGCAAGAGAGAAAACAGCAAGTGGCCCTCTGTGTCTAGAAACACACATATGCAGAGAAGTGAGTGTGGATGGAAAGGCTGAGGCCAAGAGTAAAAGGCTGTCATGATTCTTGAACCTTCTGATTGGAAGTCCTGGGACTTGAGTCCTCACATTCTTCCTCCAGCATCCTCAGGCAAGAAAGAAAAGCATGCATGTTTACAGGTGAATCTGGACTCAAATAACCTCCATGACCGTCTTTTGAAGCCTACTGCCATCTGACAAATACATGATAATTTTGTACCATTATAGAATTATATTGACACAATATGAGAAATTTCAGACACTTAAATGTTCAAATGATAATTTAAAAAAAAAAACATGGAAGCTCAGAAAAAAATATACTGTTGTTCCTTGTGGAATTTCTGGTATCCCTGGCAGCTTGTTTGCAACTCCAGTTTCCATCTGGAGACAGAAGAGCAAAACCCAAAAAGTCATGTGATGTCAGAGCCAAGGTACATCAAGGTTTTCAGCATCTGATTCCTGGAGCAGCAATGTTGTAGATATAAGCATCCACCAGGAGAGAATTGCCTGGGAACAGTACATTTCTGCAGCAGAACACCAGGACCCCAGACTGGGATGGAGCTTAGCAGAGCAGAGATTTCATACTGATGCCCAGAATTGAGAAAGCAAAGCAAAAGTGGGGAGAATGAGAAACCCAAGAGAGCACAAATAAAATGAAACAAAAAAAAAAAAAAAAAAAAAAAAAAAAAGAAATTGTAAAAAAAATAAATAAATAAAAATACCCATTCATAGGCGCAGTCTCAGAGCCAGGATGACAAAAGCTGAAGGGTTGAGAGAGAAGACAGAGCTGTGCAGTACGGCCACAGGACCCGGCAACCAGCTGTTATGGAGGGTCTAACGGAAGTCATGAATAACTTCTGCAGCAGGTGAGATGCAGGAGTGGCTAAGCAGCGCAAGGCATGCAGGAGACACAACCCAAAGACAAGGACGGTGATGATGAGTTCAGGTCTAGACGCACTATGTTTGCGGGATCTTTGGCTTTCAGCATAGAGATGATCTACCAGAAATGTGAGTACAAAATCTGTAACGGTGTAGTCAGCTACCAAGCTATTGGCAAACTACTAAATTTTAACAAAGCTTGGAAGCCAGTGACCTTTCTGTGCTATATGGAGTGAGGCAGGAAAGGAAGGCTGGGAGAACTGTGGTGACATGGGAAGGACATCTTGAGAAAGAAACAAACGAGGCCCTTCATCTTGGGGTTGCGGTGAGAAAGGCCAGTCAGGTCAGATCTCCCAACTCTGCTTCATACTAGCTTGGCCTGGGATTCTTTCTTCAGCAAAGCCACGGATCCTGGATTGGCCTGAGTGGAGGTCCCTAAGGGAAAGGGAGCTCACTGAATGGGTGCAGGGGATGGATAGAGCTGTGCCTCCACCCCACCCCCACCCCATCACTATGAATAGCTAATATAGCTGGCCTGAGATGGCTGTCACTGGAATGGCTTGCCTTGAAAGGACGGCCCTTGGCTGCCATCCCGAAACTTGCCTGGTGAACAGTGCCATACACCTGTATGAACGTGGCTGGTGCTAAGTACTCACTTGCCTCCTAAAGTGCCAGGAATTTGGAGCCTGCCAAGGAGAAAGTGTCTCTATAACTAGCTCAAAAATGTACACTGGGTACTGACACTCCAGTGAGTGTCCTGGAGGAATCATCCGTCACACGTTGTCATGATTTGTTGTTAGGGAAGTGAACACCTCTTCACGTGATTCTACTGAAAGAGAACACTTGGACACTGGTTCCTGGCTTTCTTTAGACCCCACTTTCCCTGTCTGCTTTGCTTCCCCTTTCTTGATGTCACATTGGGTCCTTTAACTGTCATAAATCTTTGCCTGTAGCTAAATTGTTACTATATGCCACATCCTGAATTCTTCTAGCGAATTACAAACACAAGGATGAACTTGGGGACATCAACATCCCTTCTCCCAGATGGAGGTGAGGTGAGAGATAAACTGACTCTGCCTGGTTCCCTGCTCTTTGTTGTTTAACCGTCACTTCCCACTACCGGTTCCAAATGAAGATATAATTTGAAATGCTTAAGAAAAGCCTGGAGCGTCTCGTGAAAAAGGGGTTGTGGAAGAGAGGTGTGACCCCACCGCTCTGATGGCCTGTGACTGAGCCCTGTGAGCTCGGCTACAAGTCTCAACTTGAGTGGCTCAGCTCTGGCACTTGAACAAGGTGCTGGCTGATGACTCTGCGGCCTGTAAGTGCCTATTAATTCTGACAGTCTGTGACTCTGTGGTTGCTCCATGTTGGAATAGCTTGGGATTCTCCCAAGCCAAATCCCAGTGGAGGAAACAAAGGCAGATGGTTGCAAAGCCTGTAAAAGGAAGCAAGCACAAAGAGAACCTTCCACCCCTGGCCAGCATCCAGAGTAGCCCCAATTAACACGTGACAGTGAAGAGTGATGCGATGGCGACTTTTGATCCTTATCCCCGTGCTGTCCGATTCCAGAATCTGTCCCTTCACCCAGCCAGGCCCTGGCTCCAGGGGTCTCAGTCATAAAGGTGTGTCAGGGAGGGGCTGTTAGACAAGCAGTAGTTCCTGTGCTGGCTGGCGCTTTAGACAATGCCAAGGATGCCACCCTGAGAATGGGGAGGTATGGTGGCCATTTTATGTCTCCTGGTTTTTGTTTTGTTTTTGCTGCCACGCCTTATAGTACATTATTATGAGCTGGGATAAGAACACGGTTCAGTAAGCCCTTCATTGTCCATCCTGTCCTCCAAGGGACTGACTGACTTCCTTCCCTTGCCTACTATTAGTCACATAATTTATAGTTTTTATTATTGCCAGAATATCCTTTACTCCTCCAAGGAAAACCTCACATCATCACAATTAATGCCAACCACCTGATTCAGCTACAAATGGGAGCACTTTGGATCGAGGAAGCATCCTTTCCTTTCTCTGCACAAAATGTGGGCTGCTGCTTCCCTGCATTTCCAGAAATCACCTCAGTCTAAATTAAAATTTTTCCAGAATCTGGGTTCTCTTGGAAGTTCACTAAAAACTTTCTATTTGTCTTCTCAGCTTCACCTAAATTCTATTTCCATTTAAACTAGAGTCACTGTTCCATCACTCTGAAGGGCAACCATGGTTCTAAATGATTATGCTCCAGATAGGCTTAGTTTCAAATCTTGTCAGCAGAAGTCTAGGACCAGAAGCACTTTCTTTCAGTACAGCAACTTTTCTCTAAAATTAGAGATCCATATCTGGGAGACCACTGCAGTCTATCACAGCCTGCCAGAGATGACCTCTGAAACTCATAAAACTCTCTCTGTGTCTCTCTCTGTCTCTGTCTCTGTCTCTCTCCTATGTCTCTCTTCCTTTCTTTTTCTTTTACTCTATAGTTTAGCAGGCTGGCCTGGAATACACAGCTCAGGAACCTTCCTGACTCAGCCTCCCAACTGCTAGGATTACAAGCAAAAGCCGCTTCTGGCTATAATCTGTCTCTGGACCAAACTGCAGACATTTTAAATTGTTCTTTGTTTTTATTTGATTGAGAGTTTCATATATTTACTATGTGTTGATCGTCTACCTGTTCCCTCCCCTTCAACCTACCCCCATCCTTGCATCATGATTCCCTATCACGTGTATTCTCTCTATTTTTATTAAAAAAAAAAAAAAAAAAAAAAAAAACTCATGAAGTTCACTTGCTGCTGCTAGTATGTGCAGGGCTATAAGGCCATCTCCTGGAGCAAAGGTAACCCCTCAGGAGCCATATCCTTGAAGAAAGCAGACTTTTCCTTCCCCAGCAATTGTCAGTGGCCAACAACTGGAGGACATCTGAACTGTAATTTCTATACAACCTTAGAAAGGGCAGTTAATAATCTGTCTGAACGTCATTTTCTTACCCATAAGATGGAGGCCCCCTGAGGAAGAAATATAACTTGCATTTGCCACACTGGGCCTCAGGCCTTCTGCATAGCATATCCTAAATAAAAGGTATTTTGAGCCTTCAGTTCTCAGTTTCAGGAGCTCAGGTTTGGAAACACCACAGCACTGAGTATTGCTTTTTCCTCAGTTTCTCTGTCTTGTATGTTAATAACTTGTTTCTTGTTTTTATTTCCCAAGGGCTGTTCCCTACCTGTGTTCCAATCATCCTTCAGTACTTCCTCCTTACCATCCTTTTCATTCATTAAAACCTTTAATCAGCCCAGGGTAACTTTGAACTTCCCAGCAATGCAGTCAAGAATGACTGAGGACTTCTGACCCAGCTGTCTCTACCTCCCAGGTTCAAGGACCAGAATCACAAGCTTCCATGCTCAACGATGAGGTACTGGGCATGGAAACAATGCTTCCTGTACGATAGACCAGCACTCTACCCTCTAAACTCCATCCTCAGCCCCTCACTCATCCTTCACATCTCTTCAGTCCACCAACTCATGTCCACAGTGAGGTTTACAGATCACAGACACCATTCTCATGTCAGGAAAGACACCTGAAGGTTTTGTTTCTGTGGCTGAGTCATCGGTATTTGAAGATTAACAAAAGATGCTCTGAAAAGGTTGTTTTCCAGTTTAGTTCTAAGCTTCATAATACATGTAACAAAGGCATAAAGTCAACTGAGACGTTTATAGAACCAAGTTTCCTTTTTTCCCATAAGCCACAATCATGTTTTTTTCCCCTGAATTTCTTTCTGTTCAGGTTCCACCCCTTCTGCCAGAATATCAATGGTGCATTATTTACTCATGTGGTTTTCTAGGATCTGAAAGGGAAATATAAGCATGAAATCCCTATCACCAATCCAACCATGAAAGCTCTAAGGTGAGGTAAATGAGGGCTCTAAAATGTTAGATTCAGAAATCTGTAAGGGTTGGCCATTAGAGAAATGCAAATGAGAACCATAAGGAAACATCCATTGGCACTCCCTGGGAAGCAGATCATCAGAAAGACAGATGGCGAAGCTGACAAGCTTGTGGAAAAACTGCAGGTGGACACGTAAAATTGTGTAACCACTTTGCAAAGCTGGCTGGTGGGCCCCTGAAATGTTAAAGACAGTGTAGCCACATGATGTGTTAACTTCATTCCTAGGCATGTACCAGATGAAAAGGTCCACAACAACCTGTACATGAATATTCATATTAGCACTATTCAAAATAGTCAGAAAGGAGAAGCAGTACAAGCAACCATGAAAGAAAGGAGAAGCAGGTGATCTAGTCATATAATGTGATATTATTTGTTAATGAAAATGATAAACAAAGCAGTAAAAACATGAAGCTAAAGAATAAAGCCAATTACAAATGTACTGTAATGCTCTTTTCATACAAAATGTTCAGACTAGACAAACTATTAATAGAGACCCAAAATAAATTAGTGGTTGCTTAGAGCTGAGGAGTGTTGGGGAGAAATGGAGGTGACTACTAATGAGAACTAAGGTAATTTGTGATAGTTGCTGAACTCTGTATCCAAAAAGCATTGAATGCTAATACTTTTTTTGAGTGACTTGTTGGTATATGAATTATAACTCCACACAACTGTTATATTGAAAGGAAAAAGAGCAGTTCAGGATCTTATCTGCATAGTCAGACTGCTCTGGTTTCATTTCTGTTTCTGTGATATAATATCCTGGCAATAAACAACCTAGAAGAGAAAGTGTTTACAAGTTAGAGCTCATTATTGAGAAGGTTGAGGGAAGGAACTGAAGAAGTTACTCAAATCATGTCCTTAGTCAAGAGCAAAGAAACATGAATTGCATCCATGCTGCCTACTTGCTTGCTGTCTTCTGGCTTTGTCCTGCCTAGGGGATGGTATCACCCACAGTGGACTGAGTCTTTCTATAGCTCTTAAGAATCAAGGCCATTCCCTACAGACATGCTCATAGGCCAACCTGATCTAGAAAATTCCTCATTTGGGCTCTCAGGGAATTCTAGGTTGTAGCAAGTTGGCATTTAAAACTAACAGTAGCAAAGACCAAAGGTTGGTGGACAGTGGTAGCTCGAGCCTTTAATCCCAGCACTTGGGAGGTAGAGGTAGGCAGATCTCTGAGTTCGAGGCCAGCCATGTCTAGGAGAGAGCTCCAAGAGAGCTCCAGGGCAAAAACCCAAACAAACAACAAAACAAAACAAAGGCCAAAAAGTATTGTGATTAACTGAAATCCCCCTGGATGGGTGATCATCTACACTCATGTGAAACTATAGATAATGCAAGAAAACCAAAACCTTCAGCCAGAGATAAAGTGGATCAAAAAGACACTTCTTGTCAACTCTCTATTGATTATGTTTTATTGATGTTTGCTTTAGGGCAGTTGGTAAAGTGTTCCCTTAGCACACATAAAGACTGGGTTTTATTCCAAGCACTGCATAAACCAGTCATGAAGGTGCACTCCTATAATCCCAACAACCAGGTAGAGATAAGAATATTAGACATTTAAGGTCACCCACATAGCAAGTTCAGGACCAGTCTGAGATACACGAGACCCTATTTCAACTAACTAATTAATTAATTTTTAGTTAATTAAATACATTGAAACCCTGTTTATTTATTTGTATATGTGTGTGGGCACATGTGACAGAGCACAATTTTAAGAGCTGGTTCTCTCAGCTCCTAAACTCAGATTTCTTAAGCACAGCAGCCATCTTGTCAGGTCTATATTGTTCCTATGTCAGCAACCTTCATAGCAAATGCTAATTGTGTTGGAATTCTTTATTTTCAGGTGGAAGGAGGCTTAACCAGACTGGAGTGGGGCTCCTTTCTTTCCCATGCCTCTACAATTTCCCTGTCTTTCTGTCTGGCCTCAGCATGAAAGAACAGCTTCTGCAGAAATCACCCCCTGAATTTATAAGAAATTTGCAAACAGAGTTTGCAAACTGTGTAGCATGAGCAGTCAATGCTACTGCTGAAAAGTTTCTCCATTTCATGAGATGCCCTTAAGTGAAATTGAAAAGCCCTAGGCCAGCTGCTGTGGTGGCTCAAATCTGTAATCTCAGTACTCATGACGCAGAAGTAGGAGGGTTTTAGCCATTTGGAGCCAACCTGGGCTACATAAGGAGTGTTGCTGAGATCACACCCACTCACCGCAGCCTCTTTCTTGCCAACAAGTCTGTCTGTGAGTCTCTAATCCCCTATCAGACTCCCCAGGTACCTGGATCCACCCTTACATTCTCACTTCCTCAAGGGAGTTTACAGGCTTAGGCTGTGACTCTGGGACATCAGGATTGCTGCTGGCATGTCTCCCATGTAGTGAGCTATCCACCCCGCACGCACCTGTTGCACTGACCACGCCCATTGGGGCATGGGAACAGGTGTGGGTGTGACCTGTGGGGACTAGTCCTGGAGTCCTGGAGTCCTGGAGTCCTGGACCCCAGCTCCCACTCTTACTTCCTGGTCTAGCACCTGGAGGCATCCTTGGAACAGGAACCTGCGGTGGTCATCTGTTTCTGGTGTAAGTTTATTCTCCTCAAACATCCATCAGCCTATCGTTTTCAGATTCTTATTTACCACGGTTTACTCCCACCTGTATAACAGGTGTATAACACCTTAATTAGACATACCCTTTCCCCCAGCATCCTCAGAGTCACTTCCTTCCCTAGACTTCTCTTCCCCTTCTACACCTACCCTCAAGAATCATGTACTGCCTGGTTGCAGACCTGTGCTGCGGACTATTCATGAGCAGCATGGCATGAGATGCTCCCTTCCTCTGAGACAGAAAAAGGGACCCACACTCTGTCTCACAGCCTCAAACTCTCATCACACGCTGTTAACGGCTCTTCTAACAATCTCTGTCCAAAAGGATAATCCATCTTTGTGTTCCTCTTGTACCTCAAATCAGAAATATTTTAGTGAGTTCAAAGCCAACTACATTTACTACACAGCAGGACCCCATCTCTTAACACCAAAGAAAGAAAAGCCATAGGCTACACACAGTTAAGAATATGGTAGCAGCAGTCTATACAGCAAAGCATCATATCCAGACGTCACATTTGGATGACATAGAAGTTTCATATAAGGCAGGTCTGGGAAACCACTGTACTGACGACTCCACATGGGTTTGGAATCTCAAGCAAAGAGGATGCTCTAGACTCCCATAATCCAGTCCTGGCTTCGTAATCTACATTTCCAAGTAAGCCCCCAAGGGACAAGGTAGGCCATTATGAGCTGTGACAAGTTGCCATCAAGGCACTTTTTACTTGAGTAAGTACTTATCATCACTGACTAAACACTGAGTGTCTTGTTTCTGCTGATCTAGAACCTCACAGGGGTGTTGGCTCTTCACCCCTCTTCATGTGGAAAAACATAAAATTGTATCTAAGACGATACAAACAATTCTTCTAGCAATTGCATCTACTGAAATAATCATAAAATATATCAAGATACATATAAAATAACAGTAATTAACACAGTACTATTGACCAACAGTAGAAAATGGTGGTTGTGACAATAGTCACTGTGGGTTGATGACATGTGTCTAGCTCCTCCTGAAGCTCATCATTTGTTATGATAATAATCCAATGGGATGAGCATCGCTTCATTTCAAGACAGGGAACAGTGTCATGGAGAGATTCTGTCACTAGCCAAGGTTTCATACCTGGGTTTCAACTTTGGACATCTGGCTACCAAGCTAACCGGTACTTTTATTGCTTCAGTATGCACGTCCATCATCTGTTCTTTCATGCAAACAATATCTATTGAAAATAGGGTGGCACTGTGCTAAGCACTAGGGACACAACGACCAAAACAGCAGGATCCCTGACTTCACTGACATTACAGCCTAGTAGAGGACATAGTGAAATGCAGCCACCAACTGTGAATAGTGCAAGAAGAAAGCTACAGTGTTTTTCTAGTGAGGCAGAAAGGTGGGGTCAGACGTACATGACTTCGAGCTATAAGAAAATTGGCTTGGGGTCCCACAACCCACACTATCCAAAGGTGGAACAGATCTCTTTCAATAAACAAAGAAAGCACAGGCAGGCAGAAATAGACCCATCATTCCTTTCAGGGACTTCTTTTTCTCTTCTGTATGGAGCTGGAGACCAGGGGGCCTTGAACTTGCTCGGCTACTCCTTGTCTTTGCATGCTTTTCACTTATAATGAGTCCATCTTCTCACGATTACCGCTCAGTGTCTTGCTCAGTTCTTTGTTGAAGACACAAAACAAACAAAAAATAAGCCTTGGCCATTGTGTCACAGGACCCTGGAGCCCCCCACTGTAACGTTGAGACCAATAAACAGATCGCATGATGAAATCCAGGGTTAAAGGAAGGGTAAAATCACAACAGCCCAGATCTTATGGAGGGAGTGGTTGAAGCAGAAGCCCCGGACCCCCTCTCTCCATCTCTCCATCTCTCTCTCTCTCTCTCTCTCTCTCTCTCTCTGTGTGTGTGTGTGTGTGTGTGTGTGTGTGTGTGTGTGTAAAATAGGGAACGGAACCATTTGTACAATGACCTTGCTGCAGCTGTAATATCACACCAGTCACCATAAGCACTGTTTTAAACTCCTGACCTGATAGAGTAGAAACCAACATGTTACATATTTCCCGGCCCAAGAAATGGGACCCAAGGCAGCTTTTACCAGGATGTAATCTATTGAACCAGCTTCTATTGGATTATTATCTCCAAACTTGAGAGCCTTTATACATTTTTTTGGCTTCTGTGTCTTCTATATATGCTTACATGAATTCTATGCCGATGCTTTAAACTAGGCAGTAATGGCCAGAATGAGAAGGAGAGGGGAAGAGGGCTGCAGGAGAGACATGGTCAGTTCACATACCCACGCAGGAGTACTGACCGGCTTCCACTTAGATGCCCCAGGTCTTTGACCAGCCTCTTCTGTTTTCCTTTCTTATAGCTATATAGGGTCCCCTCCCCTCCACCACACTCAGTATTATGGAGAAATTGGAATTTTATAGATTCAGAGGTTATTCACTTCATCTTGGGCTAGTTCTAGCCTTTTGGAACAGCTATTCCCTGTCCTACTCGGTGTCTCAACTATTACCTCATAACAATAAATAAAAACCTCTCAGAAGCTACTAACAATCCAAGACTAGGAATGTCATCAGATAGCATAATGAACCAATAGAAAAACTTCTCCAATCTTAATGCCTCTCCTCTGCCTCTCTGGTGTACCCACCAGTGGATTTTACTTGCCTTGATTTATTACTTTATGTATTCTTTAAAACTACAAAAACCCTGTAAAACTGCTTCTGTGTTGGAACATGGAATTTGGGGGTTCCTGGGCCATGGCCACTCCTAATGGATCCTAAGATGAGAGGGAGGCCTATGTAAGAACATATACACAGCATGGCACATGCTTTTTGGACCCTTTCCATCACTCCGTAGCCTGCATTCTATTCCTGGGAGTGCTTTTCCTTTCTTAATAAGCTGTCTATTTCTATTCCATGACTAATTTAAAAGGCATGAGGTGTTTTTCCCCTCCTCCCCTCCTCCCCTCCTCCCAGTGGCTTCTGGGATTTTCAATTAACCTGTACTATGTTTTTCTCTTAAGCTCTGATGAAATTGTCCTTGAATTTTCTTCTGAAATTTTCTATGTTATTTTATTAATTCCCTAATGGAATTCAGTTTCCCTGGTAACACTGGCTTCAGAGAAACCTAAAACATGACATCCTTTTTTCCACCTCCTAGCCAGATGATCCTGGAACTTGAGAAATACAGGTTGGGTTGGCCAGGAGTCCAAGCCTCTGGGGAATGGGAGGAAAGGAAGAGCATGCACATACCAGTTACTGGGTTGTGGCTTACTTAACATTCTCTCCATGGAAATAACACCACTGGATGTAAAGGGGATGAAACTCATCTGCTCTAGAGGGAGACCACTCCTGTGACCAAACCTTCAAACACACAATCTTCCAGAAAGGAGAGGCAAAGGCACAAATACAGATGTTACCTGACTTAGGGTCTCAGCCTATGACCAACACACAAGATTAATCCATTCATCCTCAACAAGCAAATTAAAACAGCAAATTAATAGTGAGAAGCAGAAAAGGAAATTTTACTAAATGTGACCACATTGGGAAGAGGAACAGAGACTTCCCTGTTTCAAGTCCATCTTCAGGGGTCCTGAAGTGAGGTTAAGGCTGAAGCAGAGAGTCAGGTTTACACACATCTGAGTAGTCCTGGTCAAGGGGTAGCCCCACCCACCACTGACCTACCATTGCCTCTCCTGTAAAAGAGATAAAACAGTTATAAAGCTCCTTCAAGAAGGAAAGTTTTCCCCTTGGCCAGCTCAGGCTTTAAGCTTTGTTTTTTCTCAGCATGAGAGTCCTGGGGCAGTTCAGTTTCCCACAGGAGACCATGTATGACATTGTATGACCACAAAAGTAAAGGACAGAAGCATCCCCTGAATATCTTCACCTCTGTCATGCAGATTTCAAAGGTATTACTCCAAGGTATGGACGGACCGGCACAGGGTCTGGCTGCCTCTCAGAGTTAGACCCAGTCCCGTTTCCAGCCATTCAGGCATAGGAAGCAGGTCCCTCAGACTCACTCATTGGCTCACTTGTGAGCTCTCAGCAGGTGCAGGTACAATACACTTGGATATCGCCAATAGACTGAACTCCTTTTTGGAATAAGGGACAATGCATACAAACAAATGTAACATAACAGGGCAAGAAAGTATACACCTATAGAAAGGTCAGATTCTCTGTTAAATTTTTAAATATGACCATGTAAAAGCCAATCAAAGTCCCATAAATGGTGAAAACTGGAAAGACATTTTAAGTGCAATTTAAGCATTGAACTATATAGGGTTTTCCTCTACTTTTTTATATTTCCCAAAGTTCTAAAGTAATCATGGACTGCATTTGAGTTAACTAGGTAACAAATTTAGTTTTAACTTATTAACTCATTACGTCAATAGCTAGTTATCAAGCACTATTGCCCCCCCAGGCAGTTCTAAGCACAGTAGTGATTGTGTTTTGCATGACAAGATTCAGGAAGGCCCAAACAGCTGAGACAAAGGGAGAGTGCAGACCTGGTTAGAATCATGAAGGCTGCAGAAGTTTGTTCTCCCACCAGCAATGGAGGAGTGCTCCCCTTGCTCCACATCCTCTCCAGTATGAGCTGTGATAATGCTTTTATCCTGACAGGTATAAGATGGAATCTCAGAGTCCTTTTGATTTGCAATTCCCTGATGGCAATAGATGTTGAATATCTTCTTGTGTTTCTCAGCCATTTGAGATTCTTCTATTGAGAATTATGTTTAGGTGCTCTTTCCCCCCCCCCCAGAGTTTCTCTGTGTAGCTTTGGCTGTCCTAGAACTCACTTTGCAGACCAGGTTGGCCTCCAACTCACCGAGATCTGCCTGCCTCTGCCTCCTGAGTTCTAGAATTAAAGTCATGAGCCACCACTACCTGGTATTAAATAATTAATTGCATTAAATAATCAGAGAACCTGCACATGACTGATCTAGGCATTCTGCATATATGTGACAGATGTATGGCTTGGTTTTCTTGTAGGACTCCTAACAGCAGGGTTGAGGCTGTCTCTTTGGGAATGTATTCCTCATAATGGGTCACCTTGCCCAGCCTTAATGCAAGGGGTGGTTCTTAGTCTTACTGTCTTGTTTTGTTGATATCCATGAGAGGCTTGCCCTTTTCTGAATAGAAATGGAGGAAGAGTGGATGAAGGTGGGGGGAAGGGGCTGGGAGTAGAGGAGGGAGGGGGATCTGCAGCTGGGATGTTATATAAACAAATGAAAATAATCATAAGACCCTATTAAGCATCAAAAGATTATGGATATCATTCTTAATGGAACTAAATAAAACACCAAGAAAAATTTAAATACTTTTTCAGAAAAGACAGCAAGAAAGCTCCTAACTGCATGGTTTCTGCTGATATGGGAATATCAGGGTGTCTTAAAAAAAAATCCAGGGCCTCACTGTGTAGTCACATAGTGGGTTACTGAACTACAGCTATGTCATCTCATAAAATAATTCCTAAGAATTCTTTAAGTACTAAAACTATCTTGGGTAAAACTGGGCTTTGGTCATTTAGACCAGCCATAAATTTGCCATAAATTCCTAAGGTAAAGTGGTCTCTGAACCAGCCGTAGGTTCCTACACAATGAAGGTTATGGGAATAGACTGACCAGTTAACTGCTATCTTTCTGCTTCTGTGAACAATGCTTGCTTGCTGTAGATGTCCAGAGCTGCCTTTCTATATACATCACAATTGTGGTCCTTGCTGCTAAAAACTCAACAACTGGAGGTCAAGGCTGCTTCCCACTACTCTGCTTGGGACAGCCCAACTGGAGGTAAAATAAAGACCTCTTAACAGCCATGGCCAGCCTGGAACTCTTTATAGAGACCAGAATGGTCTTAAACCCACAGGAATTCTCCTTCCTCCATTTCCCCAGTGCTGGAGTGAAGGCTTGCTCCTCTACACCTTGCTGGGCTATCTTTGAGAGCAAAATGAACAGACCACAAGGGGTGAGTTCTACAGAGAAATTTATTATGTAATGGTAGCTTAAAAGAGAAAGAGAGATAGCAAGAAGGGTTCTGGGAAATAGGTTTGAGCTGTTACACTGGTTCATTTTTAAAAGGATGTGTGGCAAAACTGGGGTGACTTATGAGAGGTGGACGAGATATCCATCCCTGTTACCAGTCAGGTGTCTGGGTGCCTTCTCTCAGCTTCATCCCCACGGTGGGTTTTCAGAGGTTCTCATCCAGAGGAGGTAACAGATGCAGTCTTCTGACATCCTTGCTGCTTTGGGGCCCCTGCTCTTCCTGGTCAGCTTCTAATGCCTGCTCTCATCATCCTTCCTGCAGTGAAGACAAGCCTAAAATCACTTAGGAATCAGACTTGGTATCAGAGCCCCAACCATACCTGGCACTCTGTCCTGCAGCTAGGACAGGACCAAAGATATTTTCAGTTGATGTCTAAGGACATGACTCAAGGTCCAAGCCCTAAACTTTCTGTCCCATCTCTGTCTCCTGTTCATGCCATAAATTACTATTTAAGGAATTGGAGCAATGGCCAAATCTGGGATCTTCCTGCAGATTGGAGTCACTGAGTGTGGCAGTTGTGGTACCCTACAGTGCATCTAGGAGACTATCTAAGGAACACTAAGAATATATTGGTGGCACCATTAGTAATACAGCCAAGTGTAGGGAGGGAGAAAAAAACAAACAAAAAAAAACCAAGCAAACAAACAAAAAAAAATTGGCTTGTCCCTAGATAGTTATGAGGGAGAAGTAAAGGCAAGTGTTAATGGCATTACAAGTCCAAGTCAGGAGAAGCCAGAGCTTTTATAATGTCTGAATTAAAGTGTGGTGATATATTTTTAATGGTTTATTAAAGCTTGTCTGAGGACTCAGAAAGCAAAGTCAGCCACAAGCTATAGGGGACAAGCAATGTTAGCACATACCTTTAATCCCAGGACTCTGGAGACAATGGCAGTTGGATCTCTCTGAGTTCAAGGCCACTCAGGACTACACAAGATTGAATCAGTCTAAAAGAGTAACAGAGCCCACGCCTTTACTCCCAGGACTCACGAGAGGTATTTAAGACAGGAACAGGGTCTCAGAGCTGCCATTCATCCTCCAGCCACACTGAACATAGGAAGTCTCAGGATTCTCCAGCCTCGCTGAGGAGAGCATAGCAGTCTGGGATTTCAGTCTGAGGTTTACTGGAGCCAGCCTGAGCTGGAGGTAAGAGCTAGTGGCCAGACACTTTGCTTTTCTGATCTTCAGCTTGAAGCTTGAATCCCAGTACCAATCTCTGGGCCTTTATTTATCATGACACATTAAAGTCCTTCAGAACCCCTGATAGGCTCACAAGAGCATCTATCCACTGGGCTCCTCCTGTGGGTTTTTTTCACTTGGCTTCCAAAGCTTGACTGGACTGGGGAGTGATGAGCCCAGGATATTTTAGGCGATTTGATAACTTATATTGTAAGTTCCCTTCAGGGTGGTTTCTGGGGAAAGAGAAGAGACTTCACCAGTGTTTGAGTTTTAGGTTAAAACAATAGTGGGCATGTCTGACCCAGCTGTAGCTCCCATGTAGACACTGAGATGCTGAAACTGAGCCAGCATCATGATGCCCTATATCTGAGAAGCACAGGTTCAGAATTCCTTACCTTCATCCTAGTAACAGAGTGTGGTCTGGGTAGGCTCTCTCCTCCTTTCAGTTAATCCCATCAAGCTCTCCATACTACCGGGTAACTCTGGAAATATTAGCAAGGGATGGATTGAGAAGGCTCTCCTTAAAAAATTAAGGAAGAAAAAAGTTGGCTGTGGTGGCTAATGTCTGTAACCTCTGAACTCAAGAGGCTGATGCAGGAGGATTTAGTCTATTAAGTATGAGGCCAACATCAACTACCAGAGGGAGTACCGAGTCACTAGATTTAACCTTTCTGGCAGGACCAAAGATACTGGAAAGTGACACGTGTTTCTTTCTTTGTCTATCAAACTACTGAAATAATGGCCCAAAAGAAACTGAAGTGTCCCCCAAGAGTCTTGTGCTGGGGGAAAAAAGATTGAATTTCATGCCAGCCAGAGAAGGAATTTGTCTTCCAGGAAGAAATGTCACAGTTCTGGTAACTTGTCTGACCACCTTGCAGGAGAGACTGAAGCCTAGACAATGATGGGCCAAGGATGCAGAGTTGTGCATACTCCCTTCCCTATACTTAAACCTAAACATGTTAGGAACTTGAAGAATGCTTGGGGAGGGGAGGTCCCAGCAAATCACTTTACGGCAACCATATTAGGTCAATCTTCTTTTCCTGTGTTTCACTATGATTTGCTTCCTTTATTGGCTTATCTAGGACTGGTGGTCTCAAGCCCTAGCTTTTTACAGGGGCCAGGATCTGGGGTTTGGCCCTAAGGACTCCAAGAACACTTAGGGTACAACGTGAAAGCCTTTCTCAAAACAACAAGAACACCAACCAGGGGCCGAGCATTCAAATACACGAGCCCATGGGGACTATTCTCACTCAAACCACCACACCTGTGAATTTCATAATTCTCAGCTGAGTAATATTCCATTGTGTACCCATACCACATTGCATCATTTGTCAGTGGATAGACATCTAAGCTGTTTCTGTTCCCTGGCTGTTGTGAATAGAGCAGCAATGAACATGGACTGGCAAATGTTATCTATAGTAGGATTTAGAGTCTTAGTGAATATTCCTAATAGCTGAATCGTGTTTCAACTTTTTAAAATGCACCTTCACACTGACCAGTTTGCACTACTAGCAGCAGTGAATAAAGTGAATAAATGTCCCTCTTCCCTCATATGCATGCCACCATTTGTCTTTTTTAAAATCTGTTTGGTGTAAGATAAATCTGAAAATGGCTTTAATTTTTAATTTGCATTTCCCTAATGGTTAAGAGTATTGAACATTTCTAAAAGTGTCTCTCAGCCATTTGTATTTCATCTTTTGAGAAGTCTCTGTAGAGCTCCATCACTCATTTTTAAACTAGATCGGTTTCTTGATTATTCTTTATATAGTCTAGATATTAACCCTTTATCTGTACACTTAGGCCAAGTTTTTTTTTCCAATTCTGTAGGCTTCTTCTTCACTCTAGTGACAGTACCCTTTGCTATACAGACCCTTTCTCATCTCATGAGGCCCCATTTATGGTTGGTCTGTCTATGTGCCTGAGCTATGAGCATTCTGTTCAGAAAGCCCTGCCTTGTGCCAACAAGTTCAGGTGTATTTCCTACTTTGTCCTGTATCTGAGTCAGGGCATCAGTCTTATGTCGAGATCCTTGATCCATTTGGAGTTGAGTTTTGTGCATGGCGAGAGTCATAAAAACTAGCCAGGCCAATTTAGCTAAAGGTTTGTCAATACTGTTAACCTTTTCAAAGAACTGCATCTTATGGTTTCAATTGCTGTAATAAGACACTGTGGCAAAAGCAACTCTTCATTCTCTGGTCATACTCCATCACTGAAGGAAGTCAAGTCAGGAACTCAGGCAAGAACCTGGAAGCAGGAATTAAAGCAGAGGTCATGAGGAAAGCTGCCCACTGGCTTGCTTCTTCCAGCTTGTTTAGCCTCCTTAAGATGCACAAAAATCATAAACAAGGAAATGCCCTGTAGACGTGCCTACAGGTAACATGATGGAGGCATTTTCTCAGTTAAAGTTCCTCTTCCCAGATAACTCTAGTTTGCATTAAGTTGACAACAATAACAACACACTTAAGATAAATCAACTCTCTGTTTCATTGAGTATTAGTATTTGTTTGGTTGTTCCTTTCTATTTTATTAATTTCAGCCCTGACTAATGATCTCACCCTGTCTACTTTTTCGGGGTATTCGCTGTTCTTGCTCTCTTCTAAGGCCTTTGGGAGCATTATTAAGCTGGTAATTTGAGATCTCTCAAGTTTTCTGATGTAGGAAGTTAGAACTGTAAATGTTTCACTTGGGGCTACCTTCATTACTTTCCATGGTTTTCATTTGTTATTTTCACTTTCATTCAATTCTGGGGATTAAAAAAAAATCCTTCTTGATTTATTCCTGCACCCAATTTGGTTCAGTAGTGTGTTGTTGAGTTTTTATAAAATTGTGTTTCTTTTGTTGACTATACCCAGCTTTAATTCACATGGTCAGATGGAATGCTGGCTGTGAATCAGGTTCCCTGTATTTGTTGAGACTTATTTGTGTTCTCATGTGTGGTCTATATTTGGAGAAAGCTTCATGGCTGCTGAATGTGTATTCTTTACTGTTTGGGTCCACTAGATTTATGGCTATTTAACTCCACCATTTCTCTATTTTAGATTTTTTTCTAGATGACCTGTTTCATCTAGAGTAGGATGAGATTCATGAGAGTAGGATACTGAAATCACCCACTATCACTGCATTGGCACTGATCTGTGGTATTAAATGTAAGTGTGCTTCTTTTATGAAATTGGGTACTACTAAGTTCCATGTGTATATGTTTAAGATTATAAAATCTTGTTTGGTGGATTTTTTTCTTTAATGACTATAAAACATACCTCTATCTCATCTAATTAGGTTTGGTTTGAAGTTTATTTTACCAGAAAGTAGAATAGCTATGCCTGGTTGTTTCTTGGTTCCATATGCTTAGAATACCCTAAAGTGATGTTTTTAGCAGTGAAAAGATGAATCATGTTTTCTGATCCAATCTGTTAGCCTGTGTCTATTTATTGAGGAGCTGAGATCATTAATGTTAAGAGTTACTATTGAATAATATATATTAATTCTTGTTATTTTGTTATTTGTGGTGTTCTACCAGACATTTTTAATTTGGTGATCTGGAATTGTTTATTTGTACCTTGGGTATGTTCTCTTCATACCTTTCAATATCCTCTGTACATTATCCTGAGGAGTTACACATCCCTTTAATCTGTTTTTGTAAAGGAAATGTTTCCTTTATCCTTTGATTATTACTCACAGTTTTGGTGAGTACAGTAGTCTAGGATGGCATCTGTGATCTTTCATAACTCATAGAATACCAATCCTTTTGTCTCTCACAGTCTCCATTGAACACTGGCTCTTTGTCTGAGGGGCCTACCTTTGTATAATACTTGCTCTTTCTTTCCTGCAGCTTTTAATATCCTTTGTGTGCTCTGTTTACAGTTCTGATTATTGTATGATGTGGGGAGTTTCCCTACCTGGAGAAGAAATCAGGTGTAAGACATGTGGCCCTTGTGGCTTAGGTGGGTCTCCAGGTTGGGTGGGGTAATGGTGTAGGTCTAGTGCGCCTCCCTGGAGGGGAGCTGTCCTCAGGTCACATGGACTGGTGGAGTCTGTGGCATAAGACCAATGTTTCTGTCTGGAGAAGATGCCAAGAAGAAGCCAGAAGCTCAGCTATGAAAAGAAAACTCTGTTCCTCCTGTACATCTCTTGTCTAAGTTTCTTTTCTATTGCTGAAATCAGATACCATGACCAAGGTAACTTATAAAGGGAATGTTGGGCTTACGGATTCAGAAGGTTAGAGTCCATGACGGCAGAGCAGAGGCATGGCCGCAGAAACAGCTGAGAGCTCAATCTTGATCTGCAAGCAGAAGGCAGAGAGAGAAAGAGAGAGAACACTAGGAATCACACAAGTCTTCTGAAACCTCAAAGCTCACCCCCAGACACACTTCCTCAAACAAGGGGATACCTCCAATCCTTCCCAAATAGTTTCACCATGTGGGGACCAGGATCAAATATATGAACCTGACAGGGCTATTATCCTTCAAACCACCACATCCCAATCCCCTGGCCTCCATAGGCTCATAGCTATATCATAACATAATGCAAAATGAATTTAGTTAACTTCAAAAGTCTCTGTAGCCTTTCACAGACTCAACACAGTTAAAAATCCAAAGTCTCTTCTGAGACTCAAGGAAATCCAGTCTCTTAACTGTAATCCCCCAGGTGGAAAAAGCAAATCACATACTTCTAACATACAAAGGCACAGAATATATTTTACCATTCCAAAACGGAAGGAATGGCAACACAGTGGGGACATACTGGACCAAAGAAAGAAGAAAACCCACCAGACAAAACTCCAAAACCTGTAGCTTTATGTCTGATGTCAAAGCTTAGATGGTTCTACCCTTCCGGCTTTGCTGCCTGTAGCACACTCTCTCCCTTGGGCTTGTTCCACTCTGGGCATCTCTTCTCAGCAGATGTCTCACAGCTCTGGCATCTCCAACATCTTGGGGTCTCCACGGCAACCCAGGTTTTACTTTCACAGCTTCACATATGGTCTCATAGGGCATTCATGCAGGGACTGCCCTGCCACCCATTGCCTGGCCTCAGCAGCTCTCCTTAACCCCAGAGGAAGATTCCATAACCCTTTATTAGTGTATCCTCCATGACTCGAAAGCCAGAGCCATTTGGGTGAAGCTGCTAGGTTTGGCTGCCTGCTTGGGATGCAATCATGACCCTTTGGATTATTTTTTGCAGAAATCTTCCTTAGTTGTTGCTTTTTAGGAGCAGAAAATTTCTGGGGCCTTTCTTTTTAAAAATAGGAGGCTTAGCTGGGTGGAGTCTTGCCTTGAGGTCACGTTTTCCTTTTTTCCACTTTAAATCAGGTCTCTCTTCACCCTTCTGGCCTTTCAGCATAAGCCTTGGTTCCAACACTAAATTTCCTGGTGGGTTTTTTTTTTTTTCTCTTTAAACTCTATATTTTGTACTTGCCCCCCCCCCCCGCATACTTGACCCTTTTCATGATAGACCTGCATTAAAAGGGATTACCATTGACCTCATGGCAGAGTCAATTTTAGACTTTCTTGAAATTCCTTCCACCAACGACGTTAACCCAATACCTTTCAACTTAGGACAAGGGCAGAAAGCAACCATATTATTGGCCAAAATATCACAAAAATTGTCCCTAGTTCAGTTATTAATATTGCCCCCATCTGAAACCTCTTTAGCAGTGCCTCCACAGTCCATATTGCTCTGGGCACTCCTGTCTTCTAACATCCTATTAGGATGGCCCATTAGACTCTGTTTACAGTATTTAACTGCATTTCTAGCCTGACTTCCAGATGTCCCTTTCCCCAAAACAACATCATCAGGTCAGTCACAGAAACACCTCCACTCTCTGGTACCAACCTCCATCTTAAATTACTTTTCAATTGCTGTGATAAGATACCATGACCAAGACAACTTACTGAATAAAAGGTTTATTTGGGGTCTTACAGTTTCAGAGGGTTAAGGTTCAAGACCATCATGGCGGGGAGTATAGCAGCAGATGGGCAAGCTGGTGCAGGAGTAGCAACTGAGAGATTATATCCTAAGATACAGCCATGAGGCAGAGAGAGCTAACTGGGAATATGTGGGCTTTTGCAACCTCAAAGCCCACGCCTAATGACACAACTTCTCCAACATGGCCACCCTTCCCAAACAGTTCCATCGACTGGGACCAAGCATTCAAGCATGTGAGCCTTGGGGGCCACCGTATCTCTCAATCAGGAACTCTGAATCGTTGCTTCGGCAGGGTCTTTCCAATCATTTCTGCCAGATGTTGTAAGCATCCCACTGGATGATGCAATCTATCTATCTGCTGCATGCTATGTGCTCTTACTTCGATGCCTCGCCTGAGGGGTGGGGGTAGGGCGGGGGAATGCTGTGTCACACCTGAAATTCAACTTCTTGTGGACATAAGCTGGCTACCTCGTAGGGCTTTTCCCCTAGTCATTTCTGATGGATGCTGTAAGCATCTACTTTGATGATGCTTTGCTATCTATCTATAACTTACTGGGGCTTTTTCGTTTTATTTTTGTTTGCTTTATGCTTAAGAAACTCACTCACTCAGAACTGAAAGTACAGCTATTTTGGCTCATTCTCTGAAAAGAACGCCAGTGATGAAAAATAACTGAAATCAAGCCACCAGATGGTTAATCGTCAATGTCATCAGATAATATTGTTCAGAGACAAGGAGTAAACTTTCAAAATGAAAATAGAGTCATGCTGAGCATGGTAACACACGCCTGGAAACCAGAAGTTGGGAAGCTGAAGTAGGAGGACTGTAAGTTTGAGGTGGGCCTGGGTTTCACAGTGAGACAGTCTCAAAGCAAACAACAAACATGGAGTCACTTATGACAGCCCTTCCACAGAGGTTATGGAAAAATGTTCTTAGGTGTGGTTGCCTGACGCTAACGGAATGTCTTCTAACCTTGTTTCTTACTTATATTCTGTTTATGATATGTGCTTAAGACACATACACATCTCACCTCAAGAATGAGGTGTGAAAACAGTGTGGGGAAATGTAATAGTCCCGGCAGGAAAGAGGAACATGCTAAAGAGACACCCGCGCCCTCCTCTATAACTATCATACCACTGATGCAATGTGCTTCAACGGATTGGAATTTCCCGAGAATCTCATGCCCAGAGATGGAAGATTGTGGGAGCAGGCTGCCTGTCAGAAGAGCAGCTTGTTTCCTGCAAGATTGCATGTAGATCTGACAACTTGTCAGATCACCTTACAGGAGAGACGACATCCCCAGACAATGATTGTGAGCAGGACCACACCTTGACAGGGATGCTTAGCCATGCACATCTCTTGCTCTTTATTTCGGTGTGAGCCTCATGTTAAGACCCTGAAAGTGTTTCTCTTCACAATGTGGCCACATTGAAGAAATACCATTGTTGTAAACACATGCAGAGACACATACATGTCATTAAGAGAATTATACAACAACATACATCCAAGACCACTATAAATAAAGCAAGCGGGGTGTTCTGGTTGACTTTTCTGTTAACTCAGCACAAGCTAAAAGCTGGAGTTGTCTCAGATAAGGGAACTACAGCTGAGAAATGCTTTCACAATACTGGCCCACAGGAAACCCGTGTGGCATTTTCTTCATTAATGACTGGTGTAAAAGGGCCCATCACACTATGGGTGATGCATCCCCTGGGCAGTGGTCCTGGAGAGAAAAAGATAGCAAACTGAACAAGCCATAACGAGCAAGCCAGTAAGCAGCATCCTCCATGCCCTCTGCATCAGCTCCTGCCTCCAGGTTCCTGCCTTGAGTTCCTGCCCTGGCTTCCCTCTGTGATGGAGTGACCTGGAAGTGTAAGATGAAATAAGCTGTTTCCTCCCCAAGATGATTTTAGTCATGGTCTTTATCACAGCAGTGTATTTTTTAAAATGTGCACAGAAAAGGAGCAAAATAAAGAGAGAAGTGAAAACTAAAAGAAAGTGAATGAGATAGCAGACATAAATTCTAACATACCAAAAACTAGCAGAGAAACATTCCCTAACAATAAAATAAGCAGTGCACCAGGGAAACATCGATCGACTCTCTCTCTCTCTCTCTCCCTCCCTCCCTCTCTCTCTCTCTCTCTCCCTCCCTCCCTCTCTCTCTCTCTCTCTCTCTCTCTCTCTCTCTCTCTCTGTGTGTGTGTGTGTATGTGTATGTATTGAACAATAACATCTCAAAGTCCAAGAAGTAAAAACACAGTGCTAAGAGGAAGGAAACTTGCCATTAGAGTTGGGGACTCCAGTCCTTGAGAAGTCACCATGACCCTGCTACTAAGTGTGGACAAGCAGAACACGAACTACACTTCAGAATCAATACAGAAACTTCATGTGCACAAGGCATCAGAAAAGTGTAAGCATCACAATAGGTCCTTAAGGTAGGAAGAGGCCTTAAAGATCATTTCTCCACATCCTGGTCTAATATATTATTGTTTTCTTCAATATTTGCTCCACCAAAAATATCTAGCATGCTATGTCAAGCTAGGGAAAGAAAGCAACTTGCTCCTTTTACAGAGTACAATGACTGATGCTATGCCAGGAGGGAGGGAGAATCAAGAACACAGCTTCATTTATGTCCCAATGATTCTCGTGACATACAAAAGTTAGAAAGTACTATGAACAGGGACTATTCCATTGGCTCCTCACGTGGGCCTTAGTTACATGGTTACTTCCAGTGTCTCAGTTATTTTCTATTGCTGTGAAGAGACCACCACCACCAAGGCAACAGAAACAAGAGGTTTATGGGGGCTTGCTTACAATTTCAGATTATGAGACCAAGCATCACAGCATGGTAGCAGGCAAGCAGGCTGGTTTGTGCTTGGAGCAGTAGCTGAGAGCTTACATGTTGAGACAACAACCAAGAGGTAGAAAGAGGGGGCTAACTGGGAATGGGCATGGCTTTTGAAACCTCAAAGCCCACCCTCTAGTGACACGCCTCCTCCAAGAAGGCCACACCTTCTAGTTCTTCCCAAACAGTTTCACCAACTGGGGACGAAGCATTCTAATATATGAGTCTATGGGGGCCGTTCTACTCAAACCACTTAATTTCTCTAGAGTCACCTGGCGTTCCAGTATCAAAACCTTTCAGGACACATCCCCACACATCAGACACAGTAAGAGCTACTCTCCATGAGGGGAGGCTGCACGCTTAGTGATAACAGATTCAATATCTCAAGAATTAACCAGAGCTGGGACAATGATGCCTCGACGGGCAGCGCTTCACCTCAAACAGACTGGTAAATTGCACATGCCCCCTATCTTCTATTTAAACTTAACCCTCATGTCAGAGCCCCGAAGACAGCCTGGAGTCCTTGAACTATTTTATCCGTTCTTCCTTCTAATGTAGCCATAGCGAATTCTCTACTTTCTGCTTCCCAACATTACTCAGCTCTTCAACTGAGATATTATATATATATAATATCCACCACACTAGCAAACCTACACCTTGCTTTTGTAATCACTTCCTTCCATCTATCTTGTCATTTTCTGAGGTGCTCACAGTTTGCATTCCAGTGGCTGCCATCTTGCATGGCTCCAGGATGTCCCTATCTCCTATGTTACTTTAACCCGTTAGGTGAGTAATCAGACATTAGTAGGCTTGGAAGCCGTTAAGGATGGACCAGGCCCATATACTCAGCTTTAGACCTCATCTCCTGTGTTCCTGGCAACATGATAGTTAATTTAAAGGGAAGGGACCATACCATCAGTGGAATGTGTTAGGAATCTGAAAACACACATGAAGCGCAGGAAGACAGCTGCAGCAGCAGCAGCAGGGTTTTGTTGAAGCCTGCCGTGGGAAGAATATTTCCTCTTGGCAAACTATGGCTATTTCAGAGATGTAATTTTATTGTTATTTTTAATTCTCTTGAATATGCTCTGCTATATGACTTTTGGCCAGAAGAATGGGGTCTATTTCTCCTTTGGCCCCAGGTGAGTCAAGACATTGTAAGATTTACAAAGACAAACTACTGACCTTTCTGTTAAATGTTAGTCAAAATGGGGCTGTCAATCACCTGGACAGGAAAATACCCGCCACCCCCCCCCCCAGAAGCTGCTCGTTCCAGAATCTTCAAGAACCATGATACACTTGAAGATAATGATAAGGAGAAGAATAATTAAAGTGCCCACATCAGAAGCCCCTCCCTCTGCTCACAAACCTCACTGCCAAGCCTGGCTTTGTGAGCTTTTGGGGTTTTTCCAAATTATAACTTTTTTGCTTTCTTCTTTTTTAATCTCCTATTTATTTTGGATGTTGGCCAAATCCTAAGACTGTTCTGACATTCTTGGTATCCTCACTTCCCTCTCTGAAGTCCCCTCTGCCCCCCTCTCCCCCCACACACATAGTAGACCTCTGCTGCTCAGCCTGCCTGGCTTCCTGATCTCATTCAGAAAATGTGACCCTCGTATTTCTTCTGATCCAGATCCCCCTGTCGGCCAGTGCTAAGATCTCCAGCTTGCCTACTTTGTTGCAGCTATCCTCTCAAAATCCAATAAAATTGTTCTTGAGTTTCCTTCTGAGCCTATTTTCAATGTGTTTACATTGGATGACTAAGAACAGTAATGAGGTAAAGCCTGTGACACTAGCACTGACCAGGACTTCTTCTAGCTCTTTGGCAGACTGGGACAAGGTGGCATTTTCAAAATTAAATGAGAGAGTAACAAAGGTTACAGAAGACATGAATAGAAACATGACAGTATGGTAAGGTGTGACCATTGTCATTTTTCTTTTACATTTATTTATTTTATGTGTACATGTGCATGCAAGGGGCGGGGTGCACATCTACCATGGCATGTGTGTGGAGGTTGGGAGGTAATTTTTGAGTCAGTTCTGTCTTCCCACCAGGGTTCTGGAGGTATAACTTAGATGCATAAGAAGGGTTCCTATTGCTGTGATAGAACACCATGACTGAAGGCAGGTTGGGGAGGAAAGGGTTTGTTGTGCCTTACAGACAGAAGTCCATCACTGAGGGAAGCCGGGGCAGGCACTAAGGTCAGGAACCTGGAACAGGAGCAGGTGCAGAAGCCACGAGGGAGCACAGCTTACTGGCTTGCTCCTCACAGCTTACTCAGTCCTCCTCCTTACACACTCCGCCCAGGACCAGCAGCCCAGGTGCAGCACTCCCATAGTGAGCAGGGCCCTTCTGCATCAATCAGCAGTCAAGAAAATGTCCCACAGACACGCTCAGCGGCCAGTCTCCTGACAACTCCTCAATCGAGGGTCTCTTCTCAGGTGCTGTGAAAAGATCCCTCTGTACACTGTGAAGATTTGCCACTCCGATAGGTTTAATAAACAAGCTCACTGACCAATAGCTGGACAGAATAAGGTTAGGCAGGAGAGCCAAACCGAGAATGCTGGGAAGGGCAGAGGTGGAGTCAAGAGTCACTGGCAAATGCAGGGAGGCAAGATGAGAATGCTGTACTGAGAAAAGGTACCAAGCCATGTGGCTAAACACAGATAAGAATGGGTTAATTTAAATGTAAGATTTAGCCAGTAACTAGTCTGAGCTATCCACCAAGCATTTTGTAATTAATGTAAGTTTTTGTGTGTTTATTTGGGAATAGTCAGTAGTTTACACTCAGGTATCCGTTTGTGTCAAGTTAGTAATAAATAACAAAGGTATGCTAGTAAGGAATCCACTGCGCCTAACTCAGTAAACCAGCAAATCCCAATGCCATCTAATTAACCAGGGGACAACCAACAAAATTACAGGTCACGTTAAATATTTCATTAATTACCTCAAATAGCTTCAACTAACAACTAAAGGAATGCAGAATGAGTGGCAGAATTTAAAGACTAGATTAAGCTACCTTTTGTATCTAAGTAATACATTCCAGTGTTAAAGATATCCATGGACTGAGAGTCAATTGATC
The DNA here is from genome assembly GCF_943737965.1 of Phodopus roborovskii. Classification (NCBI taxonomy): domain Eukaryota; kingdom Metazoa; phylum Chordata; class Mammalia; order Rodentia; family Cricetidae; genus Phodopus; species Phodopus roborovskii. The sequence continues at coordinate 23,927,884 of NW_026126416.1, forward strand.
AAATGAAGGAAAACTTTGCTGTTTTGATAACTGATAGAGTTGTCCTCAAACTGAAACTAATCAGAAGAGATAAAGAAGGCTGCTTCATACTAATAAAAGAACATCCCACCAAGAAGAAATGACAGTTGTAAATACATGGACACTAGATTCTGGGACTCCCAATCTCAGACACCAAACACTAATGGACATTGATGGTCAGATGGTCCTGGTACAATAATAGTGGATGATTTCAATTACCCATTCTCATCTCTAAGTAGTCCATCTAAACCAAAAGTCAACCAAGAAATCTAAGACTTAAATTACACCATAGATCAAATGGATATGATGTTACATCTACAGAAACAGAACACACTTTTTGTTTCCAGTGTCATGGGCTATGGAACTATAGTCATACCATCTTGTGAAAGCATTCTTAAAATACTTTAAGTACTAAAATTACCTTGAGTAAACTGGTCTCTCGTCATGTAGACCAGTCATAAATTTACTGGTCACGCAGACAAGCCATAAAACTCACTGGTCATGTAGACCAGCCATAAAATTCTATACAATGTGTCCCAGAACTCAAGGTTACGGGAATTAACTGCAACCTTTCCACTTTTGTAAAAGCTTGCTTCCTGCAAAAGTCACAGCTACCACTCTCTACATATATCACACAGTTTTGGATTTTGTCTTTAAAAACTCAAACCAATTGGAGGTTGGAGCTGCTCCCTTGCCTGGGTGTCCCCAAGGAAGAGACTAAAAGCTCCATATAATTTGACTTATTCAGGCCTCTTGGTGGTCTTTCCTCAGGTACCGCATAACATCAGCAGCCCGTGAAACTGTCTCTAAAGTGGACCATGTTCTAGGCCACTGTGCAGAGCACAGACAGTGGGCTGTGAGGTGCTCAGCAGCTAGGATGTCCATGTGGGATTTACCCTTTGAATATTCTTTTTGTTCACACAAACATTTCTAAGAATGTCATGCCATTATAAAGGTTAAACAGTCATCTCACCAAGCAGCTACCAGTTGGCTGATGCAGGGTTCTACTGATAAATCTGCAGTGAGAATGTTCTGGGAGCAACTTCCTCTGTGAAGTCCTTCAGCTGTGGTAGGCCAGGAGGATGACACTGGTGGAGATCTGGAAGGTTCTTGAGAGCTGTGGCACTAACAGACACATGTAAGCTCCTTAACAGAAGTGCACATGGGTGTCAGCCCAGAGGCTTGAGATGTGTCTCAGGAGCATGGCAGTGTGATTCTAGGTGCTTCTTCTAAAGTATATATATATCTTTCTGTTTAGCAGTAGCTTGGTGCTATCAGGGATCACATCTTAGGGCTGGTTCACTAATATATCAGTGTCATCATGGGGCTAGTTCATTAGTATGTTAAAGTCTGTTTTGAGCTTGGCTCACATCTGAGCTGCCTCCTGGCTGGATCATTCTCTGATATGTTTATCAAGAGCTCACTCTGGAGCCTAGCTCCACTCAGAGCTGCCAGATGGCTCCCTCCCATCTTACAGGCGCTACATTATTCTAAGTCACACAAAATGCTTTCACTTATGTTCCTAAGAGCCACAAATCAAGTCTTTCCAAATCTTAAAAGACTGAAACAACCATCTCTTGTATCTTCTGAGATACAAGAGTGCAATGAAAATAGAAATCAAAAGCAAGAAAAGCCACAGAAACTGTAAGACACAGGGAAGTGGGACAATATGTTCTTTTAAAAATGGATGTTTTGTCTACATGTATGTCTGTGAAATACATGTGCTCCTGGCTCCTCGGGAAGTCACAGGAGGGCTTTGGATCCCTTCTAACTCGAGTTACATAGTGAGATAGTGATTGCTGGGAACTGAACCAGGGAACTCTAGATGAGCAGCCAGTGCTCTTACCCATGGAACCATCTTTCCAACCCCATAAACAACATATTCTTGAATGAACAGTACCTAGTCGATGAAATCAGACATGAAATTTTAAGATTCCAATAATCAAATGAAGCTGACAGCACAATTTGCCAGAACTCTTGGAATATAGCTAAGGCAGTTCCAAGAGGAAGGTTTACAGCTATGAGCACTAACATTAAAAAGTAATTGGAGAGATTTCAAATAACCCAATAATGTATCTGTAGGTTCTAGAAAAACTATGAACAATGCAAACACAGAAGAAACAGATGACAAGAAAGAATAAAAAAAAAAACACAGTAGAAATTCATAAAATAGAAACTAAAGCAAATGTGTGTGTGTATTTGATCCAATAGAGATTTTTCTTTGAAAAATAAAAGTAAACAAAATTAACAAATACCTAGTTAATCTAACCAAAAGCACAAGAAAGAAGACCCCAATTAATAAAATAGAGCTGAAGGGAAAAGTTACTACAGATTTCAGTGAAATAAACAGAATCATTGGGAAGCAATTTGAAAACTGAAAAATCTAGATTAATCAGTTCCCAGTAAGCAGCACTCCCCCATGGGCCCTGTTTGAATTCCTGCATTCAGGCTCCTGCTTGAGTTCCTACCATTTCCCTCAATGATAGGCGGAGATTTGAAAATTTAAGGCAGATAAATCTTTTCCTCCCACAATTGCTTTGGATCTCGCTATTTATCACAACAGCAGAAAACTAACTAAAACAGAAACTGGCACCTAAGTGAGGTAGTCTATTGCTGTGACAGCCCTAACTGTGGCATTTGGGGAGTGATTATAGAAATGTTTGGGTTGGAAAAGCTATTGTGTTCCAAGAGCTTAATGGGCTGTTATGCGGGAGCTTGTAAGAGAAGAGTGTTGCAAGAAATGCAGGCAATGGACGCCTGGGTTGTATGTTTTCAAAGGGAAGCAGAGACTATTGGGCTGTTTGTATGACATTGTCCATTAAGAACCTGTGCAATCTGTGAAGCCTTCTGTGCTTCCCTGAGATGTGTTGCTGCTTAACAAGGGGAAAGAAGTCAGCTGTGAGTAACAAGAGACCAGAGGAAAAATCTGGGAAGTATTTCCTCAGGGTCAGTACATACACAGAAGCTGTGGTCCAAGGCTGCACCACAAGCTGGTAGCTGAACCTGGTAATGGGTACCACAAGTTTACCACAAGATACTGCCTTTGGCAGCATGAAAGCTGCAGGATTGAAGGATCACAGAGAGGAGCTTAGGCTCACCACAATGTGGCAGAGTCGGAGTCCCCAAAGAGAGGCCATTGGTGAAGGTACACCCTGAAGATTCTAGTACTATGGGATGCCCACCAAAGACGGGGCAGGTGTCAGGGCAGAGCTGGCCTGAGCCTGGATGACAAGTTTTGTGTGCTGTGATGGCAGGGTGGAGACGGGGAGCTGCTACCCAAGCCTTTGGAGCTAGAAGATGGTGAGCATCAGATGGGGGACTCTGGGCTACACTGGACCAGGGCTTTACTTTGATCTGGTAATTCTTATGCCCAAAACTCTTTACTTTTAAAATAAGAAAGCATAGAACTCAGTTTGTATTTCAGAAGGACCAACAGCTAAGAGACTTTGAAATTTTAAACAGACATCAATATCTTAATGTATGGGCATTAAAAAAAAAAAAAACGTGAAACTTCCAAAGCTATACTGTATTTTACCGTAGCAGCATGAGATATATTTTTGGGCCAGTTGGTAAAGGATGGTGTCTCCTGGTTAGCTTCTGCTATGGACTTGACAGAGCCCAGAGTTATCTGAAGGAGTATCTATTGGAGTTTTGCTTCCACCAGACTGGCCTGTGGGCATGTCTTTATTGCTAATTTATGTAGTAGGGCACAGCCCACTGTGGGTGTTGCCAACTTCAGGAAGGTGGGATGGGCTGTACAAGAAAAGTAGATGGCTATGAGCCAGACAACAAGCCAGTAAACCACACTCCTCCATAGTCTCAGCTTCAGTTCCTGCTTCCGGCCCCTGCTTGAGTGCCTTCTGTAACCAATCTCATGGGGAAGTGTGAGCTAAATAAACCTTCCCACAGTTGCTCTTAGTCATGGTGTTTATCACAGCAACAAAGAGAACAGACTGTGAGCCATGGAAACCCTGCTTCCTGGATGTTGCTTTGCTTGGGATATTGTATCACAACATCAGAAATGAAACAACCAGGATTTTTCTTGTTGGCCCTTACCAGAAAGATTATAACCCTAAATATAGACCTTATAGTCTAGGCTCCTTTTTGTCCTGGGACAGTTGTATAATATAGTGGTTGACTGGGTGGAGTTTGATAGTGAGTTCTGAGAAAGCTTTTGTTTCCCTGATGAAATGAGACAGACTCAACGCAACTCCCAGAATGGCAAAATCTCAAACACTGATAACACCACACTCTCTGCATTGGAAAGGTAAAAGAGATGAACTGTATTTTCTAGCAAAGAGTTAAATAAGACAAAAAAAAATCACTTAAAATTGTACCCAGGCAGCTGGGCAATGGTGGAGGCAGAGGCAGGAGAATCTCTGTGAGTTTGAGGCCAGCCTGGGCTACGGAGCGAGTTCCAGGGCAGGCTCCAAAGCTACAGAGAAACCCTGTCTCAAAAACAAAAATCATACCCAGGCGTGGTAGTGCCATACCTTTAATGAAAAGCAGAGGGATCTTTGTGAGTTCAAGGCCAGTTTGGTCACAACATGAGTTCCAGGACAGCCAGTGCTGTCACACAGAGAAACACTGTCTCAAAACAAACAAACAAACAAACAAACAAAAACCAAAACCACAGAGAAGCCATTTGGAAGAAATTCAAATCCCTCCAGCATCAGCACTTCTTGAAATCAAAATATATATACTGCAGAGATGCTCAAGACTGAAGGATGTGCTCAAGACTCCAGAGGTGTTCCAGACTGCAGGAGGTGCTCCAGACTGCATTCTGCTTATCTGTCATCTGGTCTTGTAAGAATGTAAGGCTGAGCTTGAACCACTCAGAATGAAGCACAGGGACCGTTTTTAGGAATAAAATACCATCAGATCTCCAAAATAAAGCTTTTGCCTTACCTAATTGTTTAGGATTATGTGGTCATTTTCTTGGGACCCCAGACCCATTTCTAATACCTGAAACTCTAATTCACTGACAGAGTGGAAGTCACATGGGAAGAGCCTGGCAATTTCAAACAAAAATAAATATGGTCTGACAACTGTACTCCTTGGCAACACTCAAAAGACTTGAAACATGTCCACAGCAAACTGCACATTTAACTGGTCCTGGTACATACTACAGTATCTACAGTGGTAGTGCTAAAGAGGCTGAAGCAGGAGAATTATGAGCCTGAGATCACCCTTAGCTCCACAGCAAGACTGTTTCAAAAAAAAAAAAAAAAAAAAAAAAAAAAAACAAGAAAGCAAAACAGAGCCGCATGCACATAGATGTGTCTAGGATAATTTGTTCATGATTGCCAAAACTGCAAGCAAATCAGATGCTTTTCATGTCACTAGGCACATGGTAAACAAACCATCTAGAAATCTGCAGCAGACAAGAATTTCAGCTACTGGACTCTTAAAATTCTGTGAATCGGTGATTCTTCAGGAGTCAAATCAGAAAGCCAGACACAAGCAACACCTGACAAATAGAACTGCATACAGTCCTAGCTGCTCAGTAGGTTGAAGTAGGATTGCAAGTTCGGGCCAGTCATGACAATTTAGGAAAAACCCCGTCTCAAAATACAAAACAGATGAGTCCTGAAGACACTGCTCACTGTTAGAACACTTGCTTGCATGTGCAAGGCCCTAAATTTAATCTCCAGTTCAGAAAGCAGGAGAATGAGGAAGATGAGGGAGAGGAGGAGGGTTAAACAAAAATTAAAGGAGAATTAAAGGAGATAATTGATCTTAATACAGCTTCTGACTCAGTGTTCATTGTTAGCTGACATGGGAAATTTACTACTATCAAGATGTCTTGGCTGGATTTATTCATCCCTTCAACATTTTCTGAGCCTGTATGACATGTCAAGCATTAAAGAGAATAATTTTAAAAAACTATCAAAAAAGACTACTGTCTTTTGTAAGCTATCAGTCCAATAGTCATGATGACAATAGTTTGTTTGGTATTTTTTCCTTTTAAAGAACAGATAACTTTTTTGTTGTTTTGTGGGCACTTGTTACATACCAGGTAATTAAGAACCATTTAAGAGCACTATCTCATTTAATCATTACAACAGTCTCATGTTTTCATTGTTTTACAGATAGGAAAATCCAACTCAGATGTTTTTCTAAGCTCACACCGCAAGTCAAATGGCAGAATGTCAACCACCTCTAGGAAATATTACTAACCCTTTAGCCTAGTAGATTAAGTTTAGAATAAATAGAGAATTCATTCTCCAGAGAGTTAAGGGCTCTTGAAGAATAAAATCAGATGCTCTTGTTTTAGCTGAGGGAAAAGGGAAGTTCAGAAGTTCAAAGCTGGCTCATCATACCATGGTCAGGGTGCAGCAATAAGTGATTTTAGATTTGTTGCTGCCAGCTGGGCTAGAAGAAAGTTTTAGAGGATAGTCATGTCCCTTGATTTTTATGTGTGGTGGAAACATTTTCACGGTACCCTCAAACGAACATACTGGCATTTTCTTTCCTAGAGATTGACCTACACATTAGGAAACATCTCCAGTCTCAACACCCCACAGCACCAGTACCTATCACTGTCTCACAGCACCTGGCCCTTGTTCTCACTGTCCTAAGAGTTTCTGAGGTGAGATGGTTGTTTTTGCAGAACACACTGCCGTGCCAGCAGAGGCTACAGAGAGCCGATACCATCTATGAAGAACCCTAAAAATGGATGAGGAGAGTGTAGAGCCTATTCAGGTTCACACAAAGAACCAGTGGCACAAGCCGCGTTGAAAATCCACCTGACTCACAGCCCAGTCATTTTAAAGGACACTGTGTATGGCCTCTTTCGGCTGTAGGAAAGTCTAAAACACTGAGAAATAAAAGAATTGTAAGCAAACAGTCCTGCAATCCAGCGAGGGGCTGAAAGTTCTGGTGGTGACAGGATAAAAAACAATTCTTCCCAACCTTATGGGGCAAACATAACAATGACGACAATTTGATGGCCATCCTTCTTAGGGTTTCTATTGCTGTTGTGAGGTGCCATGACCACAGGCAAGTTGGGGGTTTATTTGGCTTATGCATCCACATCTGTAGCCCATCACTGAAGGAAGTTAGGACAGCAATTAAAACAGGCAGGGGATCTGGAGGCAGGAGCTAATGCACAGGCCATGGAGGTGTGCTGCTTACTGGCTTGCTCCTTGTGACTTGCTCAGCCTGCTTTCTTAAAGAACCCAGGACCACCAGTCCAGGGTTGGTACCAAGCACAATGGGCTGGGACCTCCCCCAACAATCATTAAGAAAATGCCTTACAGTAGGATTTTATGGGCATTTTCTCACTTGAAGTGCCCTCCTTTCCAGTAACTCTAGCTTGTGTTGACAAACTAGTCAGCACAATGGTGTAATAATACAGTACTTAAACAGCATTTACTGCGTGTCTGGTGTTGTTCTAGGGACTTCATAGTCTTGTCATAATTGTGTTAGAGGGTACTATTATCCTTATTTTTCAAAGAGGCAAGGCTAACTTTAAATGCAGAGGGGTTATGTGACTTGCCTATGGTAATCTAGAAGCAACTAACATTTTTATGAGTACTTGTCACATGCCAGAAACTAAACCCATTGCCCGAGTCCAGACCCCATGCTCTTAATCACGTACTAGATCACCAAGAGCAGGGGACAGATACAGACTGAGACCAAGTGGACTGCGGATTGCAAAGAGATGTCTGTTGGAGGAGACCTCAGTGAAGTGATAGCAGCCACAAATCCAAGGCAGTCTGTTCTGTGCCTTCGAGCTACAGCTCTCTGCTGTCATTAAGGTGCACCCACACCCCGTGCCTGCCACACACAGGAGCGACCACCACACGTGCCACCCTATCCAGGGGAAGAAACACCACTAGCGCCTCAGGTACTCCTCTCCTTGGTGCAAGCATTCGCCCACACCTGCAGCCTTGTGCACACCCATCCCTCCCCAGCAGTAGCAAAGCCATGGTAAATCAAATCCACCAAGCCCAGCACCGGCAACTGGCATTCAGTTGCCATGGTGAAGGATGAACAAGGAGAAGGAAGAGGCGGGGTGCCGTGACCCTCGAGGACCTTCCAAGGGTCAGTAAAGAGAACTGAGAGGCCTTCGAGTTGCCATGGTGATGCAAAACCCTACAGGCGAGGGAATGAGCTCTTGTAGTTCTAAGAGTCAGAAGAACTTGGCTTGGCCCTCGGGTTGCCATGGTGATGCCGTAGTGGCACCGGAAGAGGCGGGATCCGCAGCCAGCCCAATCTCATTAGTAGCCTAGTTGATATTCAGTCTCTAAGTAGCAGGAAGGCCCTTGACTTTGTCATAACCTCGCAGAAGATAAAATGAGGTCTTGGTGAGGCAGAGACTCTTCCGGAGTTCTGCCAACTTCAAGTTGGGTCGACCCTAGTCCACATCTCGCTGTCAGTGCCTGGAAGCCTCCAGTTGCCATAGCGACCTGGGTTCTGCAGAAGAGCTGGGTCTCTGGTCAGAGGAGGAGGGCTATGCCCTAACTCAAGAGTTAGAGAAATCCATTAAACCTTTACACAGGGGCCCTGCTAGCAAGATGGCTGCTTTCTGGGCCACTTATGACTTTGCTCTCTCAGTGGGTATGCAAAAGGGTAATAGGTGGGCCGAACCCTCACAGTGCGGAAACTACTGGCCTTAGAGGCCGCTTAGTTTTATAGATATGCTACGCTACAGTGTATTTAACATTAATATTTCCCCACTCTTTTGTTATTACAGGGGGACCTAGTACTACTATATGTAATTGTGTGTGTGTGTGTGTGGTGTACACAAGCAATTTTCTTTTTAGAATAATTATCCAAACCTAAAATTACTTTGTCAAAAGACAAATGAGGGGCCTTTGTTATTTTGAGACAGGATCTTACCGTGTAGCCCTGACTAGCCTGGCATTTGCTATGTAGATCCTGCCGGCTTTGGGCTCCACAATGATAAGGTTTAGAGGCATGAGCCGTTAGGCAACAATTTTTTTTTTAACAATACTTTTTTTTTTTTTAACATTTGTGGATATGGTTAAGTTGCTCCCCAACAACATTAGCAAATTCCATACCCACTCAAACTAGAATCCAATAATTTAAATTAGAATTATAATGCTATGATAGTGATGAGCTACTTGAAGACTTTTTAAGAGCCAATGTTATGAATACATTAATACTTTGATCAGTTGTTATATAACATTACACTATCCATTTCTGCTTATTTCATAATAAAGGCTTTGTATGTTGAGTTACTTTGGTTTCTGTCATTTTCTTGCTTCCATGTTACTGGACACTAATAAATGAAGGAGGAACAATCCTGATACTCAAAAGATGGCCTGCCACAGCTGGACCATGCTGTTCTCTCCTTGCATATCAACTGCATCACAGAATCCAACCGTGGAAAGCCTGTGCTGGGGTTGAACAAAGAAGCAGAAAAAGTCTATTTGTAGTTTGGGCTAAAGGATAGACACCAAAACAAAATAACAACAAAAAGCTTGTCACACAAAATAGTAAATGACTCCCCTGCCAGGGAGAATGAGTGACTGCTACTTCTTTTACAAGCTTCAGTATTATCTCTAATGTAGTTTGCTTTTCCTATAGAATAGATTTATTGTGACTCTAGACATGGACATCCAATCTAGAACAAGCCTAGCTTCCATAGACCCTTTCCAATTCACCCAACCCAAAAGCAGACTCAGTAGATTTCTTTCTAATATTATTAAGTTAAAGTACCACACAATCCCCCCTTAGTATTTAATTTCTTCCAATGCAACTAACAACTCAACTTGCCCAACCACAGGGGAGGAGGCATTCATTGTTGGTATAGTGGTTAGCAATGCTGCCTTCAACTCCTAGAATGTTCCTGGTGGGCTTTGGCTAGGAGATGCTGGCACACGCTCCATCTTCTTCTGGGAAATTTTCGTAGGTTTAAAATCTGTGACTGGCAGTTTTTTATAAATGTTTAATAAGACTAAATTTACACAAGCTGTTTTAGTCTGTATTGACTATTTCAGTCAGTTGTGACTTCTCCCAAGCAGTTGGGTTTGTTGTTGCTGTTAGTTTTATGTTTGTTTTGTTTAATATTTCCAATTTCCAGTAGTTTCTTAGTTTCTGAGATAAAAACAAAAAGTTAGCCAACACAATCTTTTTGTAATTGCATGTATTTACCTCTGTGTGTGCGCGCTGTGCGCACGTGTGTGTGTGTGTGTGTGTGTGTGTGTGTGTGTGTGTGTGTGTGATTGAGTAAATGCCATGGTGCTCATATGGAGGTCAGAGGACAACTTGGTATCACTTCTGTTCTACCTATTGGTCCTGGGGACTGAACTCAGGCCGTCAGGGTTGGCAGCAAGTGCCTTACCGAGCCAGCCATCTTGTTGGCCTAAGTAGAAGCAATCTCAACCACTATCAGTTTTGTTGTTATTGTTTTCTGTTTGTTTGCTTGCTTGCTTGCTTGTTTGAGACAGGGTCTTTCTACATAACCCTGGCTGTCCTGGAACTCATTATGTAGCCCAGGCCAGCCTCAAACTCACAGAAATCTACCTCTTCTGCCTCCCAAGTGCTGGGATTAGAAGCATGCATCACCATGCACAGCCTCTGTCAATTTTTAATTTTTGTTTCTGCTACTGGTAGTCATTATGAATTAGATTGTTGATAATTTTTTAATACTTTATGAAGGGCAGTGATGCCCACATGGGTACAAAGTAAAGGGGAGGTGTCCTGCTTTAGGTTTGCTATCTGACACTATCATCAGTGTCTGGGCACTAACTTCTGTGAGGTAGCTTACAGCCATATCAGACATAGGAACTGGCCTCAATTAGCCAAATTGACAAGAAACTGGGTCCTGTGGTAGAGGGGTTTTCTATGATCACACCAATGTAATAACCATTGAGAACTAAACCACAGAGTTCTGGGGGCACCTCAGATGGCCATGACAAGTAAACAAGTAGAGTCAAGGAGGGCTCTTGAGGCTTTTTTTTTTTCTTTCTTTCTTTTTGGTTTTTCAAGACAGGGTTTCTCTGTATTGCTTTGGAGCCTGTCCTGGAATTTGCTCTGTAGACCAGATTGGCCTCAAACTCACAGAGATCCGCCTACCTCTGCCTCCTGAGTGCTGGGATTAAAGGCGTGAGCCACCAATCCTGGCAAGGTTCAATTTTAAATCTAAGGTGTGAAGGATGAGCTGGAGTTTGCCAAGAGTTCTTCACAGGACAGGGAGTGAGGACAGTCTTGGCTGTCGGGAGGATGGAGCAGATCAGTGGGTAGGAGACAGTGATGGAGGTAGATGATGTCTGATCCTGCAAGGCCTCATTCTAGAGTGCTTGCCTTTTAATTTAAAGCCAGCATGCCAGAGAAGACTATGAAGATGAGGATTTGTTTCACCCGATTCCAAGCAGATTTACAGTATTCGTGTGGTAGGCCACCTACCAACCCACTGAGATGTAAGACTGCAATTCTGCTGGATCATTGGCTGTTGTAATTGCACCAGGTGGCACCAGGAGAGGGACTGGTCCAGGGGAATGTTGACTTGGACTGAGGGGAGCATGAGGTAGGGAAATACCTAGTGAAAAGTAGAGAAAACAACCCTGGTACGGGCTAAGGGAGTCCCCTTGAGTCACGGGTTGAAATCCTAGCTGTCAGCGTTCTGCTCTGTCAGTAAACTTCCACTCATCTTCACATCTGGGGTGGGGATAAAAGAGCCTTTCAAAGAAGCCGTCCAAGGTCCCCGCTCCTCAAGTCTCCATTATTTTAAATGCCCACAGAACTCTGTGGTCTGCTTTGCAACCGTCCTCGCACACTGGTTGTATCTGGAAACGGAAAACGCAGCCTTTAAAGATATATCAAGCTTGGGGGATGGAGAGATGGTTCAGCAGTTAGCAGCACTCACTGACTGCAATTCAGAAGACCAGGGTTCAATCCCCAACACTCTCAGAGTGTCAACAAGAATGGGGAACTCTAGTTCCAGAGGATCCTACACCCTCTTCTGGCCTCTGCCGGAACTGCATGCACATATAGGCAAAATACTCATAAAACTTTTAAAAATCCTATTTTAAAAGATGTATTAAAGTTAAATGAGTAATGTCTTTAAAAATGCTCATGGTTTTAAGATGAAATATCCCTGCAGGCTCGTGTGTTTTGAACACTCGGTCTCCAGCTGGCAGTACTGTTTTAGAAGGCGATGGAACCTTTAGGAGACCAGTGAGGAGGAAGTGAGGAGCTTTGCTGGAGGAAGTTGCCCACTGGGTTGGGGCCTGGAGGATTTACAGCCTGGCCCAGCTTCTTGGCTACCCTGTGCTGATAGGAACTGGCTGCCTCACACTTCTGCTGTGACGGTCTGCACTCTCAAACTATAAGCCAAAATAAACCTTTGCCCCCAGAGCTGTTTCTTCTCAGGTATGTGATCACAGCAACACAGTAAGTAACGAATACAGTGACCTTATCCCGTGTGACTTGGGTGGACGATGGGGACAGTGGCACTGGGAGGCGCATGAACAGAGCAGAGAGCGGGTGAGGTCATGGGGAAAAGGTGGCCCTCCGGATGCCAAAGAGAGAGAGGCTGTGAGAGGAACTAAGTTGCCACCACCTTGATCTTGTACTTGAGGCCACTAGAACTGTGAAAAAAGTAAACTTAGGCTGCTTAAGTCACTCTGTCAACAATATTTTGTGATGGCGGCCCTCTCAGGCCATCACAAACCCAATGTCCAAATAATAGGGTACTTGGGAAATGGGTTATAGTTCAGCCATCCTATGGATCCCCCAAGGTATACCCATATCAGTTTAATAATTTGGCATCATGGAGAGCTTCACTTAACACCTTCTCCTTGATTCGTGGGAATTTCATTGCATTTACAACTTCCTGTAGTGAGCTTGGGAGGCTGCCATGCTATCACTACACAGTAGAGTTCCCTGGAAGGAAGCCTTAGGTGGAACAGCATCCTACACCAAGCATTGTGTCTGTTATTCCTTTGTCTCCGTCATTTTAGATGGTTTTGATTTCATAACTTTGTGATTTACGTCAATAATTTTTGAGTTCTTGTACTAACTGTGTACCATCACACAAAGTAGAGACTATCTTCACATAACAACTTAGCCTTGCTGTCTGAGTTACTTTTTTATTCCTGTAATAAGATACCATAAGCCCACAGTAACTTATAGAAGACTTATGGTTCCGCAGGGTTAGAGCCCGTGATGGTGGAGCAATAGAAAAGTAACTAAGACAAAGCCTGACATTGCCAATCAAAATATATGTCACTTTGGGTTGACTGGGGGTGGGGAGGAGACAAAATGTGTATAAAATACTCTGTGTAACTTGGTGTTCAGTGTTTTAAAGCACTGGTTCTTGAGCGGGTTGCATGTATACAATAACCTACTCCCTGGCTTTCATCCTTGGATGTCTCTCCTTGGTTTTCCTTTTTAAATTTTTATTTATTTATTTTATGTGCATTGGTCTTTTTGCCTGCATATATATTTGTAGGAGTTGCAATTATAGACTGTGGTGAGCTGCCTTGTGGATGCTGGGAATTGAACCCAGGTCCCCTGGAAGAGTAACCAACTCTCTTAACCGCTGAGCCGTCTCTCCAGCCCCTTCTCCTTGGTTTTCTTCAGCCTTTCTGGTGCACTGGCTAGGAAACAAGACAGTGCCTCATCTTCCTTGCTACTGAGGTGCTGGCTTCCCTGGCACCAACATACAATTTAATACCAATTTTGGGGGGTCCTGGGACATCTCCAAAAGAGCAGTGGAACCCAATCTCAGGAACCAGGTCAGACTAATACAAACTTGGTTCAATTGGTTTGGGATATGGTTAATGAATTTCTTTGGGTGCAAAAGAAGACTGGCTGATTGCCTTCTAACATGCCTTAAGCTATGTAAATAATCTGGAACACAGCTCTAAGTGACTTCTAAGCAGTAGGTAAGAGATTGTAGTCACGTGGATATGTACATCTGAATAAATGAATGTCAGTATCTGACTCTGAGGATACTTTTTCCCTCCCTGAGAGAGTATTCAGATCCAGGTTCAGGCTTATATGAACTTACCCCACACCAAGAGACTCCAGGATGAAGTAAATGAAACCTATCCAAATATTCCCCATTCTTCCCTCTTGTGTGTGAGCGCCACCTACTGGGAAGAAATGGGAGGACAATAGAGTAGGCCAGCACACTTAACACAAATTTAAGAAAGGACATTCAGGGAGATGTAAGGTCAAGCTGTCTCCCAGAACACTCTGAACCTTCATCTGAGATAAGAAGGCTACTTAGGCTACCGAGGGGTCATTAGAAAAGGGAGGAGCCAACAAGTGCTCGAAGTTGTCACAGTGGGGGGGCAGAGCACCCTGATCAATTCCCCTACATAGACTGATGACAAGATGTGACTGGTTCTACCCGACTCTCTCTCTGTCTCTGTCTCTCTTAGCTGAAAGCTTCTTTAAAAGGAAACCTTAAAGTTATGCTGGCCTAGGCAATGACTTCCTTAAAATACAGGCCTGACCCAAGAATTCCTTAATGTACACGTGCGTGCGCGCGCACACACACACACACACACACACACACACACACACACACACACACGAGAAAAAAACCATAAAACCCAAGACAAGTAATAAAAGTTCTAAATAAATTATAGACAGTCCATAGAGAATGGAATCTGAGGCTGATATATGCTTAATGATTGAAGTGTATCAAAATTCCTAAAGTTATAATGATCTATTTGTGGTAACAGATACTAACTTAAAAAGTGTGTCTAATCCAGAAAAATTACTTAAGTGTTTTGATAATTGTTAAACTTTAGCCACTTGGGAAGCCTGAGCCATACCAAAGCCAAAATTCCTTGGGTTGGGTTGTTTTGCTTAGACTCTATCTAAATGCTATACAGAGTTTAAAGCATATGGTGCCTACACAAAAAGGGATAAGAGAGTCAAAGAGGACACCCAATATCTTGGTCCTTGAGATCCAGGACTCAGGGGACAACACCCCTCCTCCCAATCAGTTTCCTGTCCTTTTGATTAGCAAGGTCATGTAGCCTCCAGGGCTTAGATTCTAATCAATGTGCGTCCTTTGATAAGGGAAGTCACTAGGGACCTCAGGGATTATGTGGTACAATATTTAAGTTATATGGTTACAATACGTATACAATGAAAACTAATGTAAATTATGTATACAAAAAACTTTATGTGTATGACACAATAACTTATATGGGGAGTCTACACCATTGCTAAACAGTATGGGAGGGGTATGTAGCTTACAATGAGAAAGGGGGAGATTAAAATTGTAAGAACTAAAACATATTTTGATGATCCTGGACCACATCTTCAGATAGATAGAGATCTTCATGCTCCTGGCTGCTATTGCTGACAACGTGGCTAAAATTATCTGTCTCTCTGCAAGTTACAAAAGAGAAATGCTGTCACTGCCCAGGGTAACCACAGAGCAGACAGAGAAGCAAAAATAGCAAAGTAAAGGGGAGGGGGAGGGGACTAACAGTTATGACAAGCTGCATTAAGTCCCTGCCTGGAAATAAATGGGACCCAATTACTCAAAGCATGAAATGGCTTGATTAAGATTGAAAATAAGGACTACTTAAACTTCAAAGATGAAAGCATGGCCATCCCCGAGGAGATGGTTCCTGCATTTGATAAACAGTTTCATCAGGGCACTCATGTCAGACTGGACAATCTGGGAAATACATTTGGCTGACACTTTGACAGTCAATCCTTGGCTTTCCAACATAGCCATATGTATTAGATAGACAGACAGACAGACAGACACACAGAGAGAGAGAGAGGCAGAGAGAGAGAGCATCCCAATCTGGTGCTGGTCCCATAAGATTCCTATTGGTCTTCTGTCTACCCTGGAACCCTGAAGAAGCAGGTTCTAACACCAGCAAAGGAATGCCTGAACATTAAGACAGATGAACTTGCCAACAAGAGTAAAGTCAAGCAGGCAAAAAGTAAAAGCTTCCTTCTGTGCCTTTATGTGGGCTGCCACCAGAAAGTGTGGCCCAGATTTGGAGTGGGTATTCCCACCTCAGAGGATCCAGTCAGGAAAATCCCTCACAGGCATGCCCAGCTGCTTGGATTTTAGCTGATTATAGACGAGGTCAAGTTGACAACCAAGATTAGTATGACAAATTCACCCCTTTTCAACTCAACACACAGTCACTTCTTTACGTCATGCTTAATTTACAAATGAAAACAAAAATCAGATCATAATTTCACTAAAGATGATGTAACTGCCCCGCATATGCCACGGCATGCATGGCTTAAGAACTGGCCTTACAGGCTGGAGCATAGGCTCAGTGGTTAAGAACACTAGCTGGTCTTCCAGAGGTCTTGAGTTCAATTCCCACCAACCATATGATGGCTCACATCCATCTGTAATGAGACATGGTGCCCCCTTCTGGTGTACAGGCATACATGCAGACAAAACACTATATACAAAATAAATAAACCTTTTTTTAAAAAAGGATTTATTTTGCTGGAAAGTGGTGACCCACACCTTTAATTCCAGCACCCAGGAGGCAGAGGAAAGAGGACCCCTATGAGTTTGAGGCCAACCTGGTCTACAGAATGAGTTCAGAGCAGCCTCCAAAGCCACACAGAGAAACCAGATCTCGAAAAACAAAAAAGAACTGGCCTAACTGGGGTGACAGGGAATGAAAGTGGCTGTGTGGGTGATGCAGGAGCACCAGCAGCAGCCCTGAGACTCAGGACATTGATTATATAGGAAACAAACGGCGGGGTTAGCTGATTTTGGTAGGGCGTCTCTACAGGGGAGCAGTCTCGGGCTGTGGTCACGTGGAGGAGGAAACTGCAGTCCTTCATTTCTGTACACACTGGTTTTAGCTAAAGGTCAACCATTTGTCAGCATCCACAGCTGGACCAGAGAAATGCTTTGCCATTCCTCGGAGCTTGATCCGGTAAAGGCTCTGCCATTCCCATGGGTCTGAGGAATCTGTGTCCTTGACACAGGTGTGCTCAAGTCAACAATGCACGTTCACTCAGGACTTCATCCTTCCCCCCTCCACACACACACATGTACAACCATAAATGCATTATATATTTAGAATAGGTGGTAATGGTCTCTGAGGAACAGCTAGTATTGTAGTGTCCTATAACTTAAGCATGATTATTGCCACTGATACTATCTCAGTTGATGTTATATGACATGGAAAAGAAATGAGTAGATAAAATACTAATATCTGCTTAACATAGGTGTATATGCACAAATACAATCTTAACAAAACAGAACAGAAATATTCATGTCAGTTACAAACCTTATGTCTGTAATTGGCCTTAGCTGGCATTTAGAACTACTCTCCTCTCCCACCCACTCTGTATTTCCTCCACCCTCAGCAAGCACCTCAGAAGGTCTTGGCTCTTTTCCTGGAGAAGTCACCCACACCTTCATTCCTGAAGGGTCTGTGCCCTTAGTCATCCTGCCTGGATAGGGGTACTGTAGTTTCCCATTGACTTTAATCACAGGACTCTAACACAATTTTAAAAATGAACCCAGAGACTTGACGTTGGTGCTCAAACTTCAAGCTGAATATCAGTAAAGCAAAGCCTCTACCTCTACCTCAAGGCTGAATGTCAGGCTGATTCTGTCTCCACGAGCTCTCACCAAGTCTCAGACTGTAACCTCTCCTCAGCGTGGCTGGAAAATGAAGGCCTCCTATCATTTACTGAAGATCCTGCTTCTATCTTTTATAGCCCTCTAGTGCTGGGACTAAAGGCATGTGATCTGTTACTCTTTTAGACTGAGTCAATCTTGTGTATCCCTGCATGGCCTTGAACTCAGAGAAATCATCTACCTGTTAATATTGGGTCCTAGTATTAAAGGTGTGTACCACCACCTCCTAGCTTCTGGCTGCTGGGATTAAAGGTGTGTGCCTGGCTTCTATGGCTTGTGGCTGACTTTGCTTTCTGAATCCTCAGACAAGCTTTACTAATTCACAAATAATATAAAAGATCTCCTGCACACCAGACATAATCCTCCTTACATCCATTTTAGAGAAGCAATTCAAATTCGTGGTAGTCTGGATCAATCCCTCCTCCTAACCCTGATATTAACCCTATTGGCTTAAGGCCCTCAGGAGCCTGAAGTGGACAGAGGGGCTTCTGAGCTTCCAGATTGAACTGAAGGAATATTTGTTGTGTTTCCCGGCAGGAGAGCTCCCCCATCTGGAACCAAAATTTCTAGGCCAGGAGAACTTAAGGTGATAGGAACAGGAAGCAAAACTTCCCCTGATGGGCCACTAGGGATGACTGTGAGTGGAATAATTCCCATTCCCACCCTTGATTCCTGTTCCCAGTAATCCTGGCTATGACAGAAATTATACTATATGCTAGACACTTATTCAAAGCATCTACTGCCGTCTGGAGAACCCTGACCCAGCCCTCCAGGAGGCTGCCACCTAATTGGTAGTGTAACTGTGTCTTCAAAAGACCACTATTCTATTAGGCTAGCTACTTCATGAAAGTAACATGGTAAGGCCAAGGTATTCCATGGCATGGGTCCG
Source organism: Phodopus roborovskii (assembly GCF_943737965.1). Taxonomy (NCBI): domain Eukaryota; kingdom Metazoa; phylum Chordata; class Mammalia; order Rodentia; family Cricetidae; genus Phodopus; species Phodopus roborovskii. The sequence continues at coordinate 23,946,369 of NW_026126416.1, forward strand.
CCACTGCACTTCTCTAGCTGTGAAGCGAGTCCCTTGATCAGAGGCAATGACACATGGGATACCATGATGGCGAATAAAGCAGTCTCTAAGTCCACAGGTAGTAGTTGCATTTGGCAAACATTTTGCCCAAAGCCTTGTGTGTAAGAAAGGCAAATCTATAAGCAGAATAAGTATCTATTCCACTAAGGACAAAGTGGTTCCCTTTCCATGAAGGAAGGGGTTCAACACAGTCAACCTACCCCTGGGTCACTAGCTAGTCATCCCTGGGAATGGTGGCATATCGGGAGCTCAGTGTTGGTCTCTGCTGTCAGCAGACCTGGCACTTAGCAGCAGCCACAGACAGGTCAGCCTTAGGAAATCCATTTTTGCATAACCTCCATCTCTGACACGGTGGCCACTTTATTTATTAAACTGTCAGGCAATGGCAGAGATAGCTGGGGAAAGAGGCTGACAGTTCGGAGAATGGGCCATTCTATCTACTTGATTATTGAACTCCCCTGTTGAAGTCACCTTTTAATGAGCATTTACATGGCACAAAAAAGTATCTTCAGATTCTTTGCCCATTGGGAGAAGTATATCCAAATACTTCTCCAAATGTCCTTCTCACCAATTTTCTAATCATGCTCTTTCTAAGTCCTGACTGTTCTACCCAATCCATTGGCTACAGCCCATTAATCAGCAAACAATTGCATATCTAATCATTTCCCTCTTGTGGAGGTTTGAATAAGAATGGCCCCCATAGGCTCATATATCTGAATGCTTAGTCACCAAGAAGTGACACTGTATCTGGATACAGCTCTAAACTACTGCTCCAGCATCTGCCTGTAAGTTGCCATGCTACAATCATGATAATAATGAAGTAACCCTCTGAGGCTATAAACAGGCCTCCAATTAAATGCTTTCTTTCACAAGTGTTGCCTTGGCCTTGCTATTTCTCCACAGCAATAGAACAGCAACGAAGATACCCTTCCAAGCAACATGTATGGCCACACAAATGCATGTCCTGTGTTCTAGGATAAACAGATTAAGAAATGGAATAAAGGGAATGGTGACCTCAGGGCAAGATCCCACCCAGCTAAGTTTCCAACTTGTGAAAATAAATTAAAGAAACGCTTAGAGCTGGTGTGGTGGTGAATGCCTTTCACCACAGCACTTGGAAAGCAGGACAGTCAAGCTTAGGCAGTGAAGGAAACCATGGGAAACAGAAAGCTGGGGAAGATGCAATTGAACAAGGGGGCAGCTTCAGCCACTTGATTTTAGCTTTGGAGTCAAGGCTAGAAGAAAGGCGTTATGGAATCTTCCTCCATGACTAAGGAAAGCCCCTGAGGCCTGGCATGTGTCAGGGGTGTTCCTGAATGGAGGCCTAGAGAGGCCTTTGTGTGAAGCTTGTGATGTTGAAGCCTGGATTGCCTTGGAGATGCCAAGATGTCGGAGACAGCAGAGCAGATACCTGCTGAGGAGAGCTGCTAACAGGGAATGGAAACAGCCCAAGAGAGTGAAGTGTGTTGCAGTCAACGAAGCTCGATGGAGTCGGAGATCTGAAGACTGTTTTGACATCAGACATGAAGTTGCAGAGTTTGAACCATGCCCAACTGGTTTTCGCTCTTGCTTTGGTCCAGTGTTTACTCACTATGTCCCAGTTTGGAATAGTAACGTATATCCTGTGCCATTATACATTGAAAGCATGTGATCTGCTTTTCATTTGTATTTTACAGGGGATTACAGTTAAGAAACTGAATGAATCTCAGAAGAGACTTTGAACTTTGGACTTTTAAGCATTGTTGAGACTGTGATAGACTGTGGGGACTTTCAAATGTGTTTTTGCATTATGATGTGGCTACAAGCCTTTGGGAGCCAGGGAGTGAAATGTGATGGTTTGAAAGAAAGTGCCCCCCAAAGGGAATGGCACTATTAGGACATGTGACTTTGTTGGCTGGAGGAAGTGTGTCACTGTGGGGGGTGGGCCTCGAGATCTCCTTTGTTCAAGCTTTGCTCAGTGTGGTAGATAGTTCGCTTCCTGTAACGAGTCATTCTCTGTCCTGCCAGTCAGCTCCCAAATAATGACAGGGAGACTTATATTAATTACAAAAGCCTTTAGCTTAGGCTTATCTCAACTAGCTCTTATAACTTAAATTAACCCGTTTATATTACTCTTCGTTCTGCTAGGCGGCGAGACCTCTCTTCCATCTTGCACCTCCCGTTTCCTCCACGTCTGACTGTGGCTCCACCTTTCTTCTTCCCAGAGCCTTTTCTCTCTGTGTGTCCCTGAAAGTCCCCACCTAACCTCTTCCTGCCTAGCTACTGTTCATTCTTCTCTCTATTAAACCAATCAGAGCAATATATCTTCACACAGTGTACAAATAAATATCCCACAACTTCCTGTTGCCTGTGGATCAAGTTGTAGCTCCTTCTCCACTCTCAGCTCGTTCTCCAGCCCCATGTCTGCCTGCACGCTGGCACATCCCACTGTGCTGACAACGGACTAAACCTCTTAAACTGTAAGCCACCCAATTAAATGTTTTCCCCTATAAGAGTTGCCATGGTCATGGTGTCTCTTCACAGCAACAGAAACCTAACTAAAACAATGCCCCACACTACTGGACTTTTAGAAATTTCATTTGAGGTAACAGAAGGTCCTTGAATTTTAGTTGAATTTATTTCTCATTCTCTGGTGTGCATATTTATTACCAACAAGTGCAAAGTAGTTGCTACCTCCTGCTCACTTAACCTAATCAGCATAATGCCATCAATATCGTGAACCAGTGTGACATTTTGTGGAAGAGACAGATAATCAAGATCCCCGAACTAGGTTATGACATGGGGCTGGAGAGTTAATATACCCTTGAGGTAAAATTGTAAAGATATACTACTGGCCTTACCAGCTGAAAGCAAATTGGTTTTGGTGGTTCTTATGGACAGATAAAGGCATTTGTTAGAACAGTAGTAGCTATATACCATGTGCCAGAGAAGTGTTAATCTAGTCAAGTAAGGACAGCACATCTGGTACAGCAGCTGCAATCAGAGTCACTACTTGAGTAAGTTTGCAGTAGTCAACCGTCATTATATACAGACTGGTTAGGAGAGTTAAAGGGAGGTAGGGTGAGAACCACCACCCCTGTCTTTCCACTCCTTGATGTGGAGCATTTCTGTATTTCCCACAAGGATGTAATAATGGTTTTGGTTCAGTATTTTCCCTGGTAGAGGCTGTTAGATTGGGACTGTGGATAGAGACCTGATAGGCCAATATGGGGAAGTGGGGGCCAGAGGGAGGTAGGATAAGTAAGGTCAGGATGGGTGGGGACAACGCCCTTGCTGACCAGTCTGATTGTTGGAGAGGGTGATATATTGTTTATTCTTTTGGTGGCCACAATGATGAACAATAGAGGCCATCATAGGAAGTACAGTGGCATTTTAGAGAGTTTGGATTTGGGCCACATTAACAATGTGAATTCCTCAAAGTCCAGACTCAAGACACCCCTTTCAATGCCGGCTATACCACCTTCGGGGCCACCCTCACTCTCCACACTCATAAACCCTTATAGAGGCGAGGCCACTCCCACACCACACCACCTCAAAATCATAGCAGGCAAGACCCAAAGCCTTAGTTCAAGCTCCTTCCAACTCCTGGCGAGGGTGCCAAAGTGATAAGGACTTCCACCAAAACTTAGGGTCTGGATAAAGCAAAATAGATCTTCAAAGAAAGATCTTCTCACCCATGACTTCTCTTTTCTGTCCTATGCAATCCCAAGCCCCCGGTGTTCTGGCAGAGTCTCCACTCCCACGGAGAGATGCTGCCATTCACTCTGATTAACAGGCAGTTTGCTTCTGTAGAGACTGCTCCCCTGTTTCTCCTATTTCCACTCACCTAGATCAGTCCTGATCTAAAAAGAGGCAGCTCCAACGGTTTCCATTTAGTCTTTCCAGCCATAAGAGACCTCACTCCACAGGTCAGGGAACATCCAGTCTCATGGACTGAAGATATAAAATTTGGGACCTTTTTGTTAGGAGGTAGCCATTGTTGGACTACCTGAACCACACCCTGAAAGCCACTCTAATGAATCCAATATACACATTATATCAGTTCTTTCTTCAGAGAATGCTGACTAAAATAGATTGTGGCTCCAGGAGTGGCTCTAGAGCAGTGTGGGTCTCCACCCTCTCACAAGGGTCACCGATCCTCTGCATATCAGATACTTACATTACGATTCATTAACAGTGGCAAAACTACAGTTACGAAGTAGTAACAAAAATGAATTTATGTTTGGTGGTCACCACAATATTAAGCATTAGGAAGTTTGTTCTAGAGAATTGTATGGTTGAGTTTTTTAAGTACCTGTAAAATGTTTTCCAATTTGATGACACCTGCAGTTCTAGAAGGCTCTCCTTATAGCATGGAGAGCACTAAAACGCCATGGTGTGAGCTATTTAAAGAACTTACCAAGATAAACGCATTTGATTATAATGATTGTGAGGAACAAGGAGTTTAGTGACTTTATACATGTAACTTTGACAATTTGTGGGAAAATAATGATGCTGGCTGGATGCTTCCGGCATTTTTGGATAAACTGATAAAGGAAAAGAATAAGTTCTATAACGGTTTGAAAGAAAATGACCCCCCAAAGGGAGTGGTACTATTAAGACATGTGGTCTTGTTGAAGGAAGTGTGTCACTGTGGAGGTGGGCTTTGAGGTCTCAGATGCTCAAGTCATGCCCAGTGAGGCAGACCACTTCCTGCAAGTCAAGAAGACTCTCAGCTCCTTCACCAGCACTACGTCTGCCTGCATGCCACCTTGTCACACCAAGATGATAACAGACTAAACCTCTGAAAACATAAGCCACCCCAATTAAATGTTTTTCCTTCATAAGATTTCCCATGGTCATGGTGTCTCTTCACAGCAATAGAAATCATAAGACAAACACCATAATAAAATAACCAACTTCTAACCTCAGTGGCAAAGGTGAAGAATGAGTTCAGTGATATAATTGACTGCTCCAGATTCACATAAATGGCCTAAAGGGTTCTAAGGGTACCCTGGGAAAGAATCTTCTCTCTAGAAGCCAAGGAGCTCAAGTTGCAGAGAATCAAACCCAAGCTCTCATAGGATTGGCTGACCTACGGCAAATATTCAAGTCACTGTCTGGGAGCGGGAAGATAGTGGTTCGAGTAAGGGTAGATTGGTAAGCAGTGAGGCCCTGTAACTTGGGGTGGAGATGAGTGAGAGCACACTAATAAGGCTGAGGACTTTGAACCCTCAGATTCTAAGGGGTTTATCTCATCTAAAAAAAGCAGTCTCTCCACCCTTTAGCAGAGAATGCATCCCTGCATCCTGTAATATGGTCCTCTTCACCTTTTCCTCTTGGAATGAATCCTTCCTTATCTGGTAAACTCTGTGTGATTTAATGGAAGGAAATGCCTGGCAAGACAATACTGATGTCCCTCAGATCCCATAGTCACCTCTATAACCAGACCTATAACCAGATTCATGGCTAAGCAGGTGCCTAGAGGGGAGACAGAAAGTGTAGTCCATGAGGAGGTGTATACAGCATTGCACGGCATAAAGGATGCTGATTCATTGAAGCAGAAGTCTGGTGAATATGTCTAGGAATGGATTTTAAGGGTGTGGTATAATGGTGGAAAGAACATAAAACTGGATCAGGCTGAGTTATCAAAATATACCCGCTGAGTGGAGAGTCTAGATTTAATATGGACACTCACAAAGTTAAAAACAAGTGCCAAAAATTCGTTTGATTTAGTTGACTGAGTCCTCTGTCATAAGATGACATACTGGAAAGTAACTGGAGATGCCTGAGGCCCTTGGCTTAGTGGTGATGAAGGGATATTTTAAGTTTACAATGAAAACTGCAATGAAAAAGTGACTATACTATGTAAAATGTGTAACACACACACACACACACACTTAAAACTCCCAGGAAATGGCCTAAGAGACTATAAATAGGGAACTGGTTAAGTAAACAGCAATACACCCAGGTTTTTGAGAGCTACATAGGCAGCAAGAAAATAAATGGTGTGAATACTCTTGTTCTGGCACAAGTGTTCTCCATGACATGAAGTAAAGTAAAGCAAGTATGATGATTGTGTCACCATCTGTAAAAGACAAGGACAGAAGGAATGGGTGTGCATATCATTGTAAGAAATCACAAGAAACTATCCAAAAGTTATTCAAGTTTCTGGGTTTTTTTTTGTTTGTTTGTTTGTTGTTGTTGTTGTTGTGGTTTCCAACACAGGGCTTCTCTGCACAGCCCTGACTGTCCTGGAACTCCTCTTGGCCCTCCACCTGGTGAGCTCAGAGCTGTTTGTCCTGCTGCTCCTAGAACACGGATGGCCCCGGTAGCAGACTATGGTTCACTCCCTTTATTTAGTCTCTGCTCGGAGGTCACTTCCTCAGGGAGCTCTCCCCACACTCAGTTTAGATGTGTTGCCCTCATTCCCACCACTGAAAGCCTATATTCTCCTTTATTCCTTGTGATCGTTTTATCTGAAATTAAGTCATTTTTCTGCTAATCATACATATGACTGTCCTGTCCCCATGCCTAGACCAATGTCCAGCTCACATTACACAACAACACTTGTTAATGAACAAGTGGGTACCTTTTGCTTTTAGTGCCACCTCAGTAGCCCTTACGTCATATCTACAATAGCTCTCATTTGGTTACTTCATGGTTCACAGTAGCCATACACAGATGGGAGTTTGGATTCCAGCTTTTTCTACATATTTATTTAGCTCTGTGACCTTGGGTAAGTTGGAGAGCCCTGAGGGTTTGGTGAAACTCAAGGGAGACCTGAGGTGTAAAGTGCCAGTTCTGACAGACCTTTAAGCTAAACAACGGTGCAGTCATAATGAGAATGAGGAGACAGGCCAGTCAGGCCTGGCATCATGTCTCCTGGGCTCTGCATTTCCAGGGCCATGCCATTTGAGTGCACAGGAACAGCCCGCTTTTTCTCTTTTTGTTTTCTAACTGGACAAGCATCCTCCCCTGACTCCCTGCTGTGATTCCTGTCTATAGTTTATGATCAGCGCAGTAATGGGGTCCCTCTTTACTGGGAATTGGTAGTTTGCTTTTTATTTTATTTCTTGTAAATGAGTGATACGTTTTAGCTGAGAAAACAACATAATGAGTCCCAAACAACATCATCACACTCAATGCTGTGCCATCCTGATTCAGGGAGGCTACTCATCTCTGTTGCTGAAAAGGAATAAAATGGTTGATTAGTTTTTGCCTCTGTCCATTTATTTGTTAGAACTGATAGAAATACTAACATTTGCAGCCAGAGAATTGAATCTGCATCCCAAGTACCTAAGTACAAACAAAGCCAGACATCATGTCCGTGTTTTATTTTCTCAATTTGGACTGTAGCCCACAGGAATGATGGCAGGGTTTGTCATAGCCTGGAGAAAATGACTGCAGACATCACTATGTTGCTTACATGGCTATCAGCACTACCTACCATCTTAGCACCTACGTCTTTGCCAGAATACAATTTTTTAAAGAATGGTCTACTGGCACCAGCCACCACACCACATTTGATCTCATTTAGCTCTGTAGTGGCTTCAGGAAGTGACAGCCATCTACCCCACTTTACTGGCAGGATCAAAGTGGCCCCAAACTACCTGAAGTCATACCAAGGGACCCTTGTCTGAAGATGGGCTCTGTTCATACCACCCTTGGCTACGGTACCATATTACTATCAACAGTCCCCCAAGTGACCTCTTAGAGCTACGGTGCCAGTTAGAACTCTGAGGTCATAGTGGAGGAGGTGGGTAGATGACGAGGAAGCTCCCCAAAGCAGAGTCCCATGCTTGCTCAGTTGCTGGCATTTGAAAAGCATTTACTTTAACAAATTATGCATCCCATTTCCCTCTCCCATCTCCCTTCTGTGAAGTAGCAATCAGTTTTGTCATTCGTTCTTCAGAAAACCAGCCAGACTGTGCCAAGATTGCAATTAAGAACCAGAGAGTCTGCTTCTTACAGAATCTGTAAACAAGGCTGTGCTTCGCCTTTGGACTTACAGCCTGTTTTTTTTTTTTTTTTTTAAATCTGCAGAGGGAACATGTTCACCACCCAAAGCCCTTCTGAACTTGCGGAGGGTGGGGTTAGAAGAAGTTACTACATTGTCACCACTGATTTAAGGATGGAGGATTAATCCTATCTGTGACTTTATACATATTGTCTCATCTAATTAATCTAGATGGGCCTGATAGTTATAGCCTCTATGCCTCCCATTTTTCTGGTGAGGTATAGGAAATGAAAAAAAAAATCTATTTTCAATTAAAATAAAATAACCCAGAAATGTGGTGATCAAAAATAAATAAATTAGACTCAGACTATACAGTTTAACCAAGACCCATGGGGTCCTCTGACATTTTCCTTTACACTTCTGTGAATTCTCACCCTCTGGATTCCCAGGGCCATCTCCCCCCCCCCTCCTTCTCCAGGGCAGATTGTCATCTCTGTTCATGGTGGCCCACCCATGTGAAAACTCTGGTTCTCAGGTTCGGATGATAAAAGGAGAATGGCCGCTGCTGTGATGGACTCAGGTCAAACACAGCTCATTCACCTCACTGTTCAAGCTCCCACTTTGAGATCAGCTTCACTGATGGCCACTGAGGAGGCAGAGAGCCTTGTATTTGTCCGTGGAGGCTGATGGAATCAGGCAGTCTGTAATCTACGTGTGCCATAGAGGAGGGAGTAATACGAAGTGTAAGGAGTACGGTTTTTCTGCCCGCTGCCATGCCAGCCCCAAATAACACACAGAGACTCTGTATTTGATACAATGTTGTTGGCCCGGTTACTTGTTTTTTATCGGCTAACTCTGTCTTAAGTATTAACCCATTTCTGCGTATTTCCACGTGGTCTCCTTACCAAGAGCGGAGGAAAAGCGGTTCTGTTCTCTCCAGGCTCTCTATGCTGACTCCTCCTTACTACTTCCTATTTCCTCCTTGTCTCCTAGTCCCTCCTATCTTGCTTTCCTATTGGCCAACAGTGATTTATTATTAACCAGTATGAGAAACATATACAGAATGACATCTCCCATCAACGAAGTGCACAGTTTACTCCACTGAAATGCGGAGTAGGGCTCTTTTCTAAGACAGCCTGAGAATAAGTGGACATTTTCCTTTTCCTTCCTTCCCTCTGTCTCTCCCATCTTCTTCTTTTTAGTTAATTTTTGTTGTTGTTGTTGTTTATGTAAACCTGGATATCCTGGAACTCAGTAGGTACAATGGGCTGCTCTTGAACGCACAAAGATGTGTTGGAATTTTCAACAGACCCCCTGAAAAGCATAGCAGTAAGAGATTTTGACAAAGGCAAAAAGGAGGGTCCCATATTTCCTAAGCCATGCAGCCTGCAGATAGCTCAGCAGGCAATGAGCTGGGGAACACAATGAGAAGGACATTTTTCCTTCTAGTAGTTCCAGGCTTGGAGAGAAGATCCCCATTGCCCCTGATTGGTAGGACTTCTTTCTTTTCTCAGGTGAAGGATTTGTACCTGCCCATTCATTGGTTCATCATCCACAGCTAGTTTCATTCATCCATCCCCTCCATTTGTCTTATACACAGCACTTGGCACTGGCAGAGTATATTCAAATAGTCTAAAAGAGCAAAATGGCATCAGACATAAAGAAAACAGGAGGAATTTATGTGTATAAAGTACTTTCTACAATGCGGTTTCCTCAACTACACCACCTCTGTTGATTCACTCCATCTCTCCCATAGGGTCTGATGTGCAAGTTGCTAGTAACTAGTGCTGAAGGATGGAGGAGAAAGAACACGGCAATGATTGACAGGTGGGGACCCAGGGGAGGAAAGCCAAGTGGAGTGCGTACGAGTGTGCTGAGATTCTGACTGTGCACTGTGTGGAGCAGGTGCCAATCCTCTAGAGGATTCAGAGCAGGAGGTGGGCACAGGCAGGGCTATATGGGAGTGTCCCCAGCCTATGAAGGATGGGTTAAGGCCTCTGTGTGTCCCCCTTACCCCATGCTACTCTGGGAGGCTGACCACACTGCTAGGAAAGTACTTTGCTCAGACCTTCCTGAACCCAGCTGAACACCTTGTGCAGATTCAAAGACCACTGACCAACCACGAAGCTTTTCTTCTTCAGTCCACTGGCATCAGTCATCCAGAAGCAAGAGTAACACATGGAGAACCTGAAACCTCACTGGCTCCTTCAGGGGATGAGCTGAGAGGTCTTATGTGAGGAAAAGAAATCCTCATTTTCTTAAGAAATCTTCATTTTGCCTGGTGGTGGTGGCACATGCTTTTTGTCCCAGCACAAAGAAATCCTCCTTTTTCAGCAAGCACCCAGATGATTCTACCTCAAGTACAAATAGAGTTTAACACTCCCCCAAATTCACCGTGTCCAGAATAAGCAGAGCTAAGATGAATTTATCATCGTCTGTGCAGCAGGCACTCTTCTGAGGGAAGACTGATTCCCTGAATCTTCTTCATGGATCCAGGAGGAGCCTTCATTAACTCCCAACTCATCTTAACATTTATCTACTATATAAGAGATGCCTAGCTTAAGTCAGGCACAGAGCAATAAAAGTTGAAGTATAGAAAGAGCTCTCGGATATAACAGCGAAATAGCAGTAGGTTGACCTCTGGTGCCTGTGAGCTCCCCAAGCATTTGTTTTGGGCCACATTTACAGTATCAATAATGCATTTCCTCTGTGGAACAAACCTTAAATGCAAGTAGAAAGTGACTAGATATCCCTATAACATTTATGCCACTATGGCATCCATGGGCATATCTTGCTACAATACTTATTATAGCTCACAGGGTTCACGTTGCATAGTTGCATAAGGCTGTTTATGACTTTAGTCTCTCAAAACCTGTAAAGCATCTTCTAGCACTGTGAGGACTAGCCATGGGGGAGGAAGCTTCCAGGTCAGTACCAAATTGATTTTTTCAAGACTTGTGACCAAAGTGTATGGTGTCTATGGCAACAGGGTCTCACCATTCAGCTCGTACCAAGAGCAGCAGCAATGACCTGCATTGTTTTGAGAACATCTCAGAAGGCTAAGGGGGTGGTGTTCCGCACCTCTCCTGGGCTTTTTATTTGGCAATCTCTGGTTTGTGGGAGGAGCTTATGAGGGTAACTACAATTAAACTCCTTTTTGTGAAAGGTGTGTGTGTGTGTGTGTGTGTGTGTGTGTGTGTGTAAAATAGGATTCCATATGGCTTTTCCAAACATCTTGAGTCAACACCATAAAACTTTTAATGGCCAGGTCTGATCCAGAACATCTGGGACACAATGCTAAATGGTCTCTCAAAACATTAAGGGATTCAATATTAAAAACAAACAAAACTACTAAAGCCAGGGGTGGAGGGACAGATGCTGCCTGATAGGGAGGAAACAGATTATTTAAGAAGATCTTCAGGAAAACTAGAATTCCTAAAGCAGAAAGCCATCCCATGGAGAAGATGTGAAAAGGGTATTTCAGAACAAAATCATTCTAGTAGCTCTTACAAAGACTGGACAAACAGAGCAACAGGCATATGGCCTGTAGGCTGTGTTTTGTTTTGGTTTGGGTTTGTTTTGTTTTCCCTTCTGATGTTAAAATGGAATACTTAAGACTGAATAATTTATTAAGAACTTAATTGGCTTGTGAGTCTGGAGGCTGGAAAGTTCAAGAACATGGCCCAGACATCTAGTGAGGGTCTTCATGCTGACCATCCTATGGTAGAAGGAAGTGAGAGATGGACTCACATTTATGACACACCTACCAGGCAGTAACTAACCTACTCTTTCCTTAGTGACATTAATCCATCCATACAGGCAGAACCATCAAGCCCCATCAGCGCCTAAGCCAAGAAACCCTGTTGGAGGAGGGGCTTTAAAGCTGCATCAGTCAGTGGTTCTTAAACATGGTCACAGGTCAGCATCACCATCACCTGGAACTTGTAAGACATGCATGTTCTCAGGCCCCACCACAGATTCCACTCCTGTGTAAGGAGAACCTCTGGATGAAGCATCTAAAGGGTGGGTAGGTGACCTACAACTCCCAGGTTAATCTTCAGCACACCCTCCTGACCTTGAGTTTTCTAGAGGTAAGTCTTAATCTCCTTGACCTCTTTGGCTCATTCAGTTCATAATCAATAGGTTAGCACAGAAGAGTGGAGAGAACAGAAGACTGGATTCAAAAAGTGTCTCTGTTTTCAGAACAATACATTTGAAGGCAGGAGAAGCCCCAGAGACATCCTAATCAGAGGCCTGCTTGACCCTTATGAGGGGCTGTAGGATGAGCAAGTGGCTCCTAGGCTGCAGGATGGACTTAAGTGGCTCCTAAAGCAGATTCATTTTTACTTCGTGTCTCTGAATTCAGGCTTCCTGGAGGACAAAGAGATGCTTCCACACCATTTCAAGCACAGTGACAAAGACATGTAGCTGTCCAGCAACTGGCTCTCCAGGCCTCTAGTATAAGCCTCCCTGTTCTCCCTTATGCCCTGGCTGAACCAATACAGCCTCTCTCCTGTGGGAGAGGATCTTCCAACTCCTCCACAAGAGGTGGAGCTTGCTCATTGCAGGACCTGGCTACCTGTGGCTGGAACCAGACCGAAAAAGTCAAGGCCAAGGTTAATATGTAAAAGAAGCCAGTTGACAGGTAAGACTAGACGTTCATTCCCAGCTGGACTTCATTAAACAAATGGAGCATGTTCAAGAAAAGCTCATAAAATACAAACACAGAACAGATGGTGCTACACAGGTGACCTGTCAAGGGCCAGTGGCCCAGCACTCGCCGAGCGCATGCTTTGGCCTCTCTTCATTAGGTTACTTTCTCTTTCTTAATGAACTGTCTCTGTTTGTTTTGAACCATGAATCCCCAGTCTAGTCCTCTTCTCTGGGACACAAGAGCATGGGTGTGAACTCACATATATACCTGCAACATGCATGCCTCCGATGCAAGAGTGTCCTGTTACTAAACCAGATGCCACCATACAGATGTGGCAGTTCTGGCTACAGTTCTGGAATGTGGCAATTCTGGCTAAAATGGTCACTAACATCCCATACTTAGAAGTGAATCTGAACTCCTGATTTAAGTAGAACAAAAATCTTGTAATGATAAATTAAAAGACTTGAAAATTCTCAGATAACATTCTTCAGGTTGTGTTAATCCCAAAGATGGTAGGAGAAAGACCACCATCCCAAATCATCATGGCCAAATTAATCAAAGCAAGCAATTAATTAAAGCAAACTTTTTCATTTATGTACACAGGCTGCCTCCCCCTAAGGTGAGCTTCAAGGAGTCAGCATTGGATATGAGGGAGACAAGGTTTTTATAGTTTGGGGTAGGGTCTTGCTAAATTGGGGGAGGGGGCTGGCAGGCAAAATAGGCAGGGCTGCAGGAGTAGAACATAAATAAGCATAACAAGTTAATCATAACAACTTCCTGAACAGAGACATGATTGCAAGGTGGGCATAACAAGGTAGTCATAACAATAGGGATTTATAACAACTTTTTGAAACAAAGCCATGGCTGCCGTTTCCTAGAACAGGCAGTACAGAACCATTTGTAGATAAGTAATAGGTGGGGCATGCCCCAATCCTTGAATGAGCCTAGTCTGTCTTTACTAAAAGATGGCTCTTAAGCCTAAGATGGTGGCAGTTGGGTTCATCAGCTGATCTATAAATTCCACATGATCACTAATGTCAACACAAGAAACAGCTCTCGTCTCAAAGGAATAAAAGATTATGGTTTATTTTGGTGCTAAATCAATAGCCATGACCCAGATTCAGGTCTCCCCAAATATAATGTCCTACTGAAGTAGCAGTTTCATGAACATTTTATAGAAGCAGAACAAAGAAAGCCATAAACCAAGACAGTCTTTGAATATATTAGTGGTAGGCTGACATGGAGAACTCTGCTGCAGATACTGTCTGACAACGCTCTTGGCTCTTAGTTTGGTGGGAAACTAAGGTTTTGTTAAGTTACTAAATTCCATTTGGCATAGCTAATAGCAGTTCTGTTGAAAGTGTGGTCACTGTCATTGTCTGGCCTCCAAACTATCTCTCGCAAGGTAGTCTGACAAGGTGTCAAAATCCTAGAAAAATCTCTTTCTAGGGACAAGTCCCCACCTACCAACTATCACCCATCCCCTTCCCAACCCAGTGTCCACCACATCTACCAGACTAGTAGAGGGTGCCTTTCCCTACAGGGGCTGAACAGGGAAGCAGTAGCTGGAACTGCTTTGGGGAGAGTATCTCTGAGTTCCAGAGTGGTAGGAGCACTCCAGGACGATGTACTTTTGATATTTATGGAAACATCTTTTCATTTGAAACCAATATTCAAAGAAAAGGCTGCCTCTGCAAAAGAGGAGTGTGGCTCTTCAAGGCTCTAAATAGTCTCTTCAGTACCCATTTTTCCAATGACTGATAGCACAGTGCCAGCCTGGAGGGTGGAGGGGTTACAGTTGATTTACCAACAGGGAATTAGAAGAGGACCAAGAAAATACTTGAAGGAAATATGCTAGAATTATCACAGGAGTCACAAGGACTTGCTATGAGTCAGAAAGATAGAATCTACATACTTTTGGAGATGACTGTATGAGTACAGAGAGAGGGAAGTAGGGGGTGGATAAGAAAAAGGTATGAGGACATACATGTGTGAACATGCCATAATGGAACCTATCACTTTGCATGCTAACTTTAAAAATCAGTCACTTGAAATAATAAGGATGCATTATGGTAAGGACTTGATAACAAGAAAAGTGTGACAGCAATGGTATGTTATACACACAGATATAATTGGAGATTAAAAGTTGAAGCTGATTGGTAGGGTGCTTGACTAGATGCACAAAGCCCTGTAGCTCCTATTCCAAAGGGATCTGGTGCCTCTGGCCTCTGCAGGTACCAGCACTAACTCACATATGTGCACACATCACCACAGAGACATGCACAGACATGACACATAGTTAAAATGAAATCATTTTTAAAAGGATCTAATATACCAGTAGGGATATGTTTAGGTGATATAACAAGGTCAAAGGTAGATGGTTCTTGTTCAGCAGTCCAACTGTTAGGAAATATGATGCTTTCTTGATCTTTCCCTCATAGTGATAAGATGACTGCCACTATGCCATTCATCACACACATCCATCAAGGCAGAAAGGATAAACAAGCTTCCAAAATCATCACTCTTGTCCTACACTCAACTTGGCAGACTTTGACATAGCCAGAAATGGGTCACAAAGCCACTCTTAACTCAGAGAACTGTGGAGATTGTCTCAGACTGACTGGTTCGTGCCATGGATGTGGGCACAGTCCCCAGGGTTCTCTGGAGGCTGCTGCTCTTCTGCTTGAAGTTGCAAGCTGCAAATTTTTTATGAAAGTTCTATACTGGCTGGGACAGTCCTCTCTTCAAAACCTAAATAAGACTGTCCAGAACTCAATCCCTTTACTTATGGGTTGAAACCCTGTATGTGTTATGTGAATGAATGACTCCTGAATATACACTGTCCAAAATCAAGCATGTAGTGGTAGCATCATACAACTGCAGTGAAGCCTTGGTTCTGAACACACACTTCTTTAATAATTGTAAAAGCACATGTATGGCAATGAATTAATTTAAAATAATCCCAGGGGTTGGAGAAATGGCTCACTAGTTAAGGACACTGGCTTCTCTTGCAGAGGACTTGGCTTCTTTTCCCAGAACCCACATGGAGTCAAACCCATGTGAAGATCATAGGACAACTTTAGGGAGTCTGTTCTCTCCCTCTACTACATGGGTCCTGGAGATTGAACATAGGCTGTCAGGCTTAGCATCTCAGCAGCCCAAGAGTGGTCTTGACTTTAAGATGCCCTAGTCTAGATAGCTTGGCTCTCTGTTAGGTGGGCGCAAATGGAAGAAGTCTACTCTAGATAGCTTGGGATGGGCGGAAATGGTGGTCTACTGCCAATGTTGGCCTTGAATTCCAAATAGCGTCTGAATTCTCACAGAGAATTCATCCAGATTCTCCAACTTTGTTCCATCATATCCACTATCACCACTTGCACCAGCCTCCATCCCCCCCAACCAAAAGAAAAAAAAATCAACACCAAAATATTACAAAAATGCAGATCTCAATAAAGTGTGGGACTCCTAACTGGACTTGCATTGTGCACCATTCTGCAAGCAAAATAAAACTGCGATGTCCACCCCTGTTTCTGTTCATTTTTTGACACCCAGTCGTAGATTTGCATGCCAAATACTGGCATGCCATTCATCACACACATCGCACACAGTTTTAAAGGAGCAGTTTGGACATCTGATGGTAAGTGGGGAGCAGGAGAGCACACACCAGTCTGATGCCAATCAGTCCTGATTCCTTTTGAGAGAAGAGGGACTCGGCAGGGTCCCACGTGACTTGTGCAAGTCTCTGCATTGGCATTTGGAGGCCATAAAGTCCTTTCACGCCTTGCTTCACCGTAACTTTCTTTACTCTGCTGCTCATGGTGTCTTCTTCTCGCTATCTACAATGCACATGCGTGAACAGGGACGTGGATTTACATGACCTCCCCCAGCTGCCGAGCTTGACATCTGTGTCAGTCAGCTCCCCACCGCTGTGACAAAGTATCTGAGAAAAACAAGCTCCAAGGAAGAAAGGCTGATTGGGATTACCATTTTAGAGGTTTTGTTACATGGTTGTTTAGGCTTGCAGCAAAGCATGCAGGGTGATGGGGAATGAGGTGGAACAAAGCTGTTTATGTCTCGGGAACCAGAGAGCAAAACAGAAAGGAGGGGTCTTCAAGACCCAACTCCTCTCATTAGTTCAGGGATACTCCAGATCTGAACTATAATATCTCACCCTGAGATGGGGATGGAAAGCCCCCCTGCATGTGCACCAGCGGGCCTGTGAGTTCCAACACTCAGCCTCACAACCCCATTGTAACCAGAGTCCTGATTACAAATAACAGAGTACGGTAGCTGAGGGCAAATGCATATGCAGAGGTTTCTCTTATCACCCCAAGGACAAAAGCAGATCTGGGGCACCTTCAAAGGGCATGCTTTGGGTCAGCGGCTGCATCGTGCTCCCTGTTTTCTCTGTGCTTTTCTCTGCTCCTCGGCCATGGTCACCAAGAGCTGCATGGATTTTTACAGTGGCCCCATTCAAAGAGACCAGTCCATACAGCCCTCAGTCTCAAATGGATATTCCCAGGAGATTAGGAGGGTCTAAGCTTACCATTGGTTGAAGCAGTTATATGGGTCGGGATAGGGTCATCGTGCTTAATAAAAAAAAGCATTGAATCACTATTCTGTTTTCCTAGGGTGTCAAAGTCTCTAAAATTGTCTACTAAAAAAAAAATCCTGGAACATCGACATGCCCCCACCCACATCCGAGGACCTGTTAACATCTGCAGTCACAGGCATGGGGTTTTTTGTTCCCTTCCTAAGGAGGTGGTATCAGCCTGAGCACAGAAATGCCACTTATATGTTCCCTTAATATTCTATGCCTTGTCATCATCACATGTAGATATCTGTCCTAGCCTTGCTATAAAGAAGTAGAAACCAGGCTCACATCTCCCATACCGGACCAAAAAAAAAAAAAAAAAAAAAAAAAAAAAAAGTATACTGTGGCCATGGCTGAGTAGCACAAGTATATTCTTGCATAGCTGAAAACTGAACAGTTCTAATAGAATGGACCATCTCTCTGAAAAATACAGTTTGCCAAAACTAACACTAGAGTGTCAGATGGCACAGCAGTTAAGAGAAGACCTGGGTTTTATCCCCAGCATCCTCAGTCTTCACAGCTGCCTGTAACTCCAATCCCAGGAGATCCAATGCTCTCTTCTGGCCTCCTCAGGCACTATGAATGCAATGCTTCACAGACAGACATACAGGCAGGCAAAACATACACACACATTTTTAAAAACTGACAAAAGAAACAAAATCTGCACAGCATTCTTTCTACTAAAGACTTTTTGTCACAAAGAATATGATTAAGCCAGGTGTGGTGGTACATGCCTGTAATCCCAGCACTCAAGAGATAGAGGCAGGAGGATCAAACCTTCAACTCATTATGACTTCATATTGAGTTCTAGGTCAGCTGGGGCTACATAAGATGCTATTTCAAGCTGAGTGGTGGTGATGCACGCCTTTAATCCCAGCATGTTGGAGGCAGAGGCAGGTGGATTTCTGTGAGTTCAAAGCCAGCCTGATCTACAAAGCCAGTATCAGGACAGCTGAAGCTACACAGAGAATGAAGAACCAAAAACCAACCAACCAAACAAACAGAAAACCCCACCACAACTATTTCAAACGTGAAGATAAAATAATAAAATAAAATGGAATATGACATCCAAGCAGTTGGCCCAGGTAAACAACAACCTCAGCAACAAAAGACAGACCTATGTGGTTTCATTGGTAACTTCTACCAGTGTCTACTTCAACCTCAACCTCCTCCTGTATGTAGGGCTAAAACTCTTTCCCAGACCTTGTGTGGCCATTTTTCTTTTTCTCAGTACTCGTCCTGCTCTGCCATACCAATACCCAGCCTCATGTCCCTGCCTACCTCCCAGACTACAGATTAAAGCAAGTCAGTTAAAAAAAATAAAATAAGTAACAGATAATGGACTTGCGCTATTATGAAACAAGAGTGCCAGGGCTGGAGAGGTGGCTCAGCTGTTAAGAGTACTGGTTGCTCTTCCAGAGGACACAGGTTCCATTCTCAGCACCCACATGACAGCTCAAAACTGTCTGTAACTCCAGTTCCAAGGGATTTCATGCCTTCATGCCAGTGCATATAAAATAAAGTCAAATAAAGTATTTTTTTTTTAAGAGAAAGAAACAGGAGTGTCAAAGGCTAGGAGCAGAAGACAAATGCTCAAGCCAAAAAAACAAAACAAAACAAAACAAAAAAACAAAAAAAAAAAAAACAAAAAAGTGAATGGATGGATGATTGGATGGATGGTTGGATGGATGGTCTGTTAGATGTAGTGATATTTTTGTTTGTGATCTAACAAATAAAGCATACCTGAAGATCAGAGTGCAAAGCTAGCTACATTAGTTAGCCATGGAGGCCAAACAGTGTGGCACACATCTTTAATCCCAGCACTCAGGAGACAGAGGCAGATGGATCTCTATTAGTTCAAGGCCACCCTGGGCTACATGAAATTGATACAGTTTAAAAGAGAAAAAGAGCTCACACAAAGGTGATCCCATCACTTGGAGTGACACACCTTTGATCTCAGCACTAGGAAGGTGTAGACAGGAAGGGATATGGGTAGACAAAGAGAGGATTATAAGGTGGGAGGAGCTCAGAGTAGTCTGAGGCAGCAATCAGTCTGAAGCAGTAGTCTAGAAGCAGGCAGTCTGAGGAAGCAGTCTAAGGAGCAGTGCAGTCTGAGGTAGTCAGTCTGAGGATGCAGTCTGAGGACAGGATTGCCCCTTGGATCTAAGCATTGGTAGAGGTAAGAACTCTCTAGTGTGGCTGGCTGCTTTGCTACTCTGATCTTTCAGCTTCTACTCCCTGATAGCTGACTCTGAGTTTTTAATATTAATACCAATTACAGTTGAATGGTTGGATGGATGGATGGATGGATGGATGGATGGATGGATGGATGGATGGATGGTCGGATGGTTGGTCGGATTGTTGGTTGACTGGATGGATGATTAGTTGGTTGGATGGATGGTTGGTTGGTTGGTTGGTTGGTTGGTTGGTTGGTTGGTTGGATAGATGTATGGTTGGTTGGTTGTTCATAGATGGAATACTGCCCACAAACAGTGATGAGGGTGATCTTTTCTACTCAATATACTAATTCAAACACAAATCCTTTCCAGGAACACCTTCATAGACACACTCAGAAACAATGTTTTATAAGCTACCTTGGCATTGCTTAACCCAGTCAAGTCGACACATAAAATTAACCACCACAATCCTCTAGATCCTTCCTTTAGAGTTCAGCCCGGCTGACAACAGAGGTAACCTTCTTCATTCCACACTCTTCAATAGCTTCTTTCTATTACAGGCCCCAGTTCCCTCCATTGCAATTCCTTATCCTTCCCAAACAATCTGCCCATATTCAAATTCTAGCCTCAGAGGTTGATTCTGCCAGAATCTGAAGACAGGTCTGGTCTCTTTCTACCTAGAATGTGAAGTCTATGGGAATCTTTGGTTCGTGGATATAATCAAATTTTTGAAAATTCTGGCTGGCATATCAGAAGCTCTGGAACATTAATTTGTTGAACAGATTATTTGTGCAGCGAATGACAGTTCAACAAATATTTATGGAATGCCTGATGTGCTATGCTGTATGCCAGGCATCTAGGACATCCCTAGAGCAAGACAGACGGGAGCCCTGTCCCCTGGTGCTCAGAGTCTGGTAGGAAGAGAAAGACTGTCAGCTGTGGGCAATCAGAACTGAAACAGGAACATGGAGGGTATGGGGATATAGAAGAGACCCTGAGTTCAGACACTCGGGTAACAGCCCAGAACACGTTCTTCACAGGCATATAATTGAAACTGTTACATGGGTCCTACATTTAAAAGGACATTAAACTGAACTTAATCTTTGTCGTTGGTGGTTTTTTTTGTTTTGTTTTGGTTTTGTTTTGTTTTGTTTTGATCAGCACTGCACATTTTGTCTTGCACTGGGCCCTACAAATCATGCCTCTGTCCTGAAAGGAATGAAATCTACAATGAGAGTCACTGAGTTGAGGTAGGTGTACATGGGGGAAGAATCATATAAGCTATTGAGTAATGTGACAACATATTATTATCATTATTAAAATATGTCTTACATTCCAAGAGCTTACAGCCAGAGTTAATACACTTTGAGGTCATGTAAGGCTTAGGACCGTTACCCTGCTGGATACTCAACCTGCTTGCTTAACCTGCCTTTAAGAGAACATCTAACCTTACTTGCCTTGGATTTCCCACGTAATGAGATTTTACAACTTAAGCTAATAATGCATAACTATAATCTTAAGAGATGTACTTTTCCATGTCCCTGACCCAGAGAGCAACGCATGTGTGTTTATGTGTGCATTATAATGAAAACAGCAAATTTAGGTTCAAATCAATCTTATAAAATGAAATCCTTAAACACTGAAGACAGCATGAATATTGCTCGATAAACAATGATGTTTATATAACACTGCTATCTGGGTCAGTTGGAGTAAGTGGCTTAATGCTTTGTAAAATTCTGTTGAAGAGTTCTGTAAAGTATTCCTCATTCCATCCCCTGCTTCCTGTGCTGTTCAATACATACAGCTTTTACAGACAAACAGATGGACAGACAGACAGACAGACACACACACACACACACACACACACACACACACACACCGGACAAGTCCATAAGACCACATTCAGGTAGGCACAGATTCAGACTCATACAACAGACATGAACAACAGAAGACACACAGAAAGATAAGTAGAGGATTCAAACCTGGGTTTGCTCTTGGTTAAATTACACCAAGGGGAAGCTTTCTAATTTCTTTTCCCTAATACAACACCTGTGAATTATTGAATTATTGGTGACTTGGAGTTTATCATCAATGCATTCAAACCAATGAAGGTACAGGTTTAGGGGTAAAGAAGAACCTAGGATATTCCAAAACTATAGTTCGTTGGTCCACTTGGAGTGTGGAGGACACAGGGGTAGCAGAGACAGTGGCAGGTGACAGACTATAGGGGCCTTATGGGTCTTCCAAGTTCAGGAATTTGAAATTTATTCAAAGGCTACAGCAGATGTTAATGGTGGGGTTGGTGGGTGCAGAGGGAAGAGCTGGTGACTGACACCAGTTAAAACCTGTTACAAGAATCCAGGATAAAGAGACCAAGGGACCTGGCAGATTTAATGACACTTCAGAGGTAGAACATTCAGTGATGGAATACAGGAGAAACTGCTAACAGCTGGGTCTACCTAGCACCTTCACCCTGGGAACTTCGATGAGCAGCCCCAGGCTTGGGTATGGTGCCCCTCAAGTGTGAGCCTAACATGCACCCCAGCTCCAGCTGGACGGTGTCAGCCTCTGCTGGCGGAGGTTCGGCCCCAACCCTGAGCACAGGCTCAGGCTCCAGATGAGCTTTGTGCTCAGAGCTTTAATATACTAAAATAACTGTGGAGGCAGGTGTAGTGGCTCATGCTTGTGATCCCAGCATTTAGGAAGCTAGGGCAATAGATTGCCATAAATTTGAGGTCAGCCTGGTCCATGGCAGGGAAGAGGGACTACTTAGGACTAAGAGGAAGAGAAAGGAAATAGCCACATGGTCTGGCCAATCTCCAGTCCAAGTAGACATTCCAGATGGCGGATGCTCTTATGTGTATGAGGACCTACCTTCCCTTCCCTTCCCTTCTCATCTAGCCAGCACTGCCTAGCAGTTTAAAACACCCACTCAAAATATAAGTAAGCATATATCTAGGAGACAAAGAAAAACGTGTGATATTGTGGGAATCTCTAGCTTTTGGATGTTAACCTGCAAAGGGTCTACCAGCCACCATGACACAGTAAACTGCTTCCTGGCCTAAAGCATCTTAGCTGTCTTGTTTCTTGGTCTGGTCCCCTGCAACAAGACCACTCAGTGAGTTCCAGATCGGTGGTGACTAGAGAAAGCCCTGACTCAAACAAACAAAAATGGCTCCTGAGCCAGACTGCCTCTGGGTGATCGCTGGGTATGATAGGTGGAATAGAAGAAAGTCGACATGGTAAAACTGGTGTTATAAAGGATTTAGTAACAGCTTTTCTTAGGGGACAGTAAGTGGCACTGAGCTAAGGGAGCTCTGCCCCCACCCCAAATACCTGAAATATAAGCAGTGTGCTAACCAGGCCTGTTAGAGAGGAGCAAAAGTTTAGCAAGCTAGGATGTCAATGTTCACCAAGATCCACCAGTCATTAGACTCTGTTCCCATAACAAAGGAGACAGCCCTGACTTACAACCAGCCATTAGGCCTAAGGTCACAGTACAAGGGAGACAGTGCAGGGTCATAAACATCATTAAGTCTGGTCTGCCATTAAGTCCCCTGTGCCAGGTGGGCAAGGTGACCCTTGGGTACAACT
Organism: Phodopus roborovskii; assembly: GCF_943737965.1. Taxonomy (NCBI): domain Eukaryota; kingdom Metazoa; phylum Chordata; class Mammalia; order Rodentia; family Cricetidae; genus Phodopus; species Phodopus roborovskii. The sequence goes on from NW_026126416.1 coordinate 23,969,366, forward strand.
ATTCTAAAGAGAACAATAATGGCATACTAAGAAGTACAATATGTACTGGCAATATGTAATATCTTTGTACGTAAATCTTCTATCTGCATCAGTAGCTGGGCTTGCCTGTCTTTGTTTAATTTGTTGGTCAACACCCAAGAGCGTTTTGAGAAAGGCAGTATTGGTAGAATGCATACACTTAGAGTGTGTATGTGTGATAAAATCTTCTGTTTAAGCCTGGCTCTTTTGGGGCATTAGTCCTGGTTGGCCAGGTGCATCAGTAAAGACCCTTCCTTCGTCTCTAAGTGTACAGAGTGATCTCTCACGGAGAAGCCATGTTATTTCTATAACTAGGAATCGAAATTGTCCCAAGGCATGGAAAACAGGTGGTGAACAAGACTTGACTTGATTCTACCAGTGTTCCCATCCCAGGGTCAGATGTTCTGTTCTAGAGAGTTCCAGGCTACAGAGCCTCAAGACCAGCTAGACTGTTCTCATTGGACCTCTTTCCGCCGACTGACCCAAGAGAAAACACACTTCCAAGAAGAAACAAACTGTTCATGGTTACAAAGAGTGAATGGGGCAGAATCTAGGGTTTCTAACCCCCATCTTGGATCTGTGACTCATGACTCTTGGCTTTCTCTTTCCCAGGGAATTAAAGAGGCACACAGTGCAGACTCACAGAATACCTCAAGACGCTTTGACCTTAAAGAGCAAAGCTGTAACTCAAAATGCTTACATGCTAAGGGCTTTCAGAGCATGACATCAGCATCACCTAGGAGTATGCTTCGAGGAGAGAAGTTCTTTATTAGAGACAGACACACAGGAGGCAGGCAGACAGATACACACACAGACAGGCAGGCAGACAAACAGACAGACATGCAACCACTGAGGGTAGGGTCTGCCTATCTGTGATTAATGCCTGCTCAAGATGGAGGCCCATTGTCTTACACAGTAAAGGCGTTTATGATCTCACAAAACAAAAAGGCCCAAGGCTTGACCATTTTATAGAGACACACATTGTATCTGTCTCCTTACCCTCTCTTTCATCTTCAGTGTGTGGAACTCTGTCCCAGCCCCTCTTAGTCCTCGGGTGGCTGATCTGTGGGCAGTTTTACTATGACTTCCCGGAGCAGCAGAGCCAGCAACTTCCTCCAAATATCAGGGTTGGTTTCTTGTTTTGTTTTTAAGATTTGTTTGTTTATTATGTGTATAGTGCTCTGTCTGTGTGTATCCCAGCAGGCCAGAAGAAGGCACCAGATCTCAGTACAGACGGTTGTGAGTCACCATGTTGTTGCTAGGAATTGACCTCAGGACCTCTGCAAGACCAGCTAGTGTTCTTAAGCACTGAGCCTTCTCTCCAGTCCCCCAAATGTCAGTTTTAACCAATGAGAAAACCATTCCGAGTTCCCCATGTCACATGTCCATCTATCTCAAGCCAATCACTGGGAAAGAGCTAGGGTTGGTTAGGAATAACCTCCTATTACAGGGAGACAAGGCCCAATGACAAAAAGCCCAGGTCTGAGTCTCCCCACCTCTAAATCTTGGTTCTCTCGTTTACTAGCCCTTCACCCTTGGTCAAGTTACTTAAACTCTGTGCCTCAGTTTTATAAGCTGTGAAATGGGCACAAAAATAACACATCTCTGGATTACAAGAAGAAATCAGTGAATCTCTACTTGCACAATACCTAAAGCAATACCTGGTTGTGTAAAAGTTCATTAAGTAAATATTGCACACACTTCTTTAACTCACAATTTAAAAATTAAACACAGAGCCTGAGAAATTCCAGGAATGGTATAAATAAGAGTTCCTCGTTCTCAGTTTCAGTTTTGTTGTTATTGCTGCAAAACACTCCATTTTACGAGTTCATAATTTATTTAACGACTAGGTTGTTTGAATCTCTTCACTACTGCAAGCAGCTTGGATGGATGATTGTAGGTGTGTGTGAGCATGTATGTGGAATGGAGTCTTAGAAATAAATCCCTGGGTTCGAGTATTTATGTATCTGTAATTTTGATAGATTATACCACTTAAACTCCCACCAGCACTATGTGAGGGGCTTGCCTTCCTCCAGCCCCACCTCCAGAGCAGGTGCCAGCTCTCAACATCTCTCGTCTTCCTGCCAACCCCCACATTTGATGCAATCATTTTCCCAGGGAAAAAAATAGATTCAAGTGGCGCAAGTCTCCCCAGTGGCATTTCACAGCTCGCAGAGCGCTTCCCTTCCTGGAGTGGGTGACCCTTTGTGTCCCTTACTGTGCACAGTGTATATATAGCAGCTCCCAGAATGCTCTCAGTCTCAGATGTGCCTGTTGGTCCCAGCTTTGCCTGCTGGGAGAAGATCTGGACGTACCTACAAGTATGTCTGGGGCATAATTTATTGCCATTGGGACTATTTATTTGAGACATGGCTAGTTGGAACTTACATAGTGACCAAGTGGCCTGAAACATCAAACCTTCTATACACATCTTCAGAGTAAGAATGGAGATTCCAGCCCAGCCTGTGACTGAAATCTGTCATCATTCCTGAATTCAGTAAGCCTCCTGAGGACGCCTGCCCAGGGGTGCACCTCCCCAGACAGTGGGTTGAGGTCTCTGGGCCTCCCCTAGGCTGGTCTTGAAGTGATTATGCTGTCCAATATCAGTTCAGTGGTCCATGCTGGTCACATCTTAGATGCTCTTTGGCTCTACCTGCACCAGGCAGACCATGAGGAACTTATTTACTGTACTACTGTGCCTTGACTTAGGACTGCTTGCATTTATATGCATGTCACTTGATTGAGTCTGGAAGAGAAAAAAAAAATCAACAGATGCAGCTCTGAATGTGCCAGATTGCTTTCTCATTATATGCAAAGGCGGACCAAGGAGCACCAGGACCTATATGCAAACCACAGCTGAACCGATTCACGGCTTATCTGGGCAAGAGCTAAGGCTTCTTTTGTGAACCTCCTGTCACCAATGGCTCACCTACTCTAGGACTGAGGTGATACCCATTTGGGCTTCCTACCCCATTCCTCCAGGCTGGGCATTACACATAAGCTAACAACATCTCCATTCCATCACTACTGCATTCTACAGCCTGGCAAAGATGTTTTTTTTTTTTTTTTAAAGCACTGCTTGTTTCACAAATGAATGAACAATGTGCACGGTCTAGTTAATCTTCCCAAAGCAAAGTTCTTCCTGTTCCTCTATTGCTTAGAAATTTTCAGTGGCTCCATGTGATCTGAAGGGGAAAAATGCAAGGTTTCTGACAGCCAATGCCTTTTCCATCTTATTAAAAACCCATGAATACACAAATAACACACAAAAATTCTGCCAAACCTTGACACTAATTCTGAAACTGAGGCTTAGAGAAGTAACGAGATAAAATGTCTTACTTTGATAAATCAATTTAGCAATTCTTCCCTCCTTCCTTTTCCAAATCTGGTTAGTGCACCCTGACGTCCATGGTAGGACCCAAATGTTAGAGTCAGGAGAGGAATCTTGGAAATGATACAGAGACCCTACCTTGGCAGGTCATCAATAGAAATCAATCATCCATACCTGCAGAGGTCAGTTAAGATTAGAATGAGGTTAGCAACCGCCCTGTTTCCTGGGAAGACCCCAGATGCACTTCCCAAATCCTTCCAGGAGAGGGCGGCAGAATTCCTGGTTATGAGTGCCAGACAGTCTTAGTGCTGTGTGAATGTGTTTGTTTAGGAGTATCTAAATGGGCAAGCCACGTGTAAAGTGTGTGCCGTGTGTTTACAAGTGTGTGTGAGAAAATCTGAGCCTATGATTGAGTGCTCATGGGAGAAAGAGTGCTTGGTCAAAACATGTACCCAACTGTGGCACACAGCCCGGGGCCCGGAGTGGTTATGCAGCCCCAAACAAATCGTAACCTATCTGGAATAAACCTAACCAAGGTAAAAGATCCACAGGGGAAACTTGACATCTCTGAAGAGAGAGACTTAGAACAACACTAGAAGATGGAAAGACCTCCCAGGCCTGTGGATTATAGAATTAATATTGTGAAGGTGACCATCCTACCAAAAGCCATTTACAGATTAAATGCAATCCCAATCAACAAAAACAAAAAGAAAAAAAAAAAAAAATCCTGAAATTCATTGTGGCCCACAATGCCAAAGCAATCTTGAGCAAAAAAAAAAAAAAAAAAAAAAAAACCAATGCTGGAGGGATTGCCATTCTAGATTTCAAGATTTATTACAGAGCTGTAGTAATAAAAACAGAAGAAGAGGCTTGTAGGCCAATGGGACAAAACAGAAGATACAAGATGAGTACACAGAACCACAGCCATGTGATATTTAACAAAGATGCCAAAAGCATACACTAAAGAAGACAGCATCTTCAAAAATGGACCTGGGACAACTGGGGCTCCACATCCGGAAGTGTGAAATTAGACCCATATCCATCACTCAGACATAGATTAACTCCTAATGGATCAAAGACCCCAATGTGAAGCCTGAAATTCTAGAGGGCAACACAGGCATAACCTACAAGACACATGTGCAGGAAAGGACTTTCAGAGCAGGACTCTATTTACCCAGGAATTAATGACAACAACCGACAAATGGGAGCTCTTAAAACGCAAAGCTTCTGTATAGCTAAGGAAACATAACTGAGTGAGGAGAAAGGCCATTGAGTGTGAGAAAATCTCTGCCAGCCATACGTCCAGCATAATACATCTAGACACTGATATGCAGGACTTTAAAGAACTCAAAAGAGCCAAGAGCCAGGAAAACAAATGACCCTACTGGATTTGAACAGAGAAAGTGAAAATGGCTAAAAAGTATCTCCAATAATTCACATCATTCTTAACAATTATGGAAATGCAAATTAAAACCATTTTTTGAGATTTTTCTCTTGCCCTAGGCAGATTTTTTTTAAAAAAAAATTAAAAACCAGGAAACAAATGCAGCATGGATACAGGGAAACCCTCATTTACTAATGGTGAGACTGCAAACTAGTACAGGCACTCTGGAAAACAATGTTGAGGACTGTCAAAAAGCTAAAAAGAAAGCTACCATATGACCCAGCTATGTCACTTCTTGGCATAAGCCCAAAGGATTTGACATCCCACTCGACAAATACTTGCTCAGCCAGGCTCACTGATGTCCTATCCGAAATAGCTAGCAAATGAAAACAATCTAAACGTCCTTCAGTAGATAAATGAATAATGAAAATGCAACACATGTACACTATGGAGTATTACTCAGACGTAAAGGAAAATGAAATTCACAGGTTAATTGCTGGGACTGGAACTGAGGGAAATAACCCAGATCCAGAAAGACAAATGCTGCATATTCCCTCTTATGTGCGGGTCCTACCCTCAAATCTGTAGATGTTAGCATATAATGTGGAGTTACAGAAAACACCAGGGAAGTAAAAAGGGACCGTGAGGTGAGGGAGCTCTAGAGAAAGGGACAGCAGGATACAGGTGGTAAGGGGGATGGGAAAGTGGGAGGGGCTTTAAATAGGAACAGAGGAGAGAGGACAATACAGGGGAAGGAAGGAAGAGAGGCAAATAACACTCGGAATGTTTGAAAACAACCTAGGGAATCATATTATTTTATATGTACCTAAAATTACTTGCATGTGTACACACACACACACACACACACACACACACACAAATATATATGTATATATATAGGACAGGGACAAATGAGATTTCTGGCAACAAGCTGGCAAGTTGGAAGGCAGAGGACTTACATGCAGATTTCTTCCTGCCAGGGGCTGCAGATACAGAAATCACATGGCATTTCTAAGGGTAGGTGATAGGGGCTGTTGCCAAGCAACAGGCTTCAGCTCAGGCCCTGTCTCAAGGTCAACCTCCCACTCACTAGCCTATTTCTGGGGTGTGGGAATTGTCAAAGGCATCTTGGATTTGTTACTTGCATTAAGGTGGATGGGGGCAGGGTGCAGGACGTACTCTCAGGGCCCCTAGAGAGGCAGATTCATTGCCGGCTAGAATAAGAGCTCCCACCCTATTGCCAGCACCAGCACCCAGAGAGGAGCAGGGGGCCCCAAAGACACAGAGGAAGTGTGGAGTGGGTACTGGAGAGCCCAGATTTACCCCCTAATACCTATCCCCATTGGACAGGTGGCAGACAGTTCAAAGAGGTCAAACAGGAGATGCAGACTCACACAGCAAGCAGAGGACAGAGCTAGGATCCCGTACTCCAAGCACAATGGGTACAGGTGTCCTTTACTGTGCCTCGAGGCTTGCAGGTGGAGCCGAGAGTATCACAGAAGTCTCTCAGGGACCTGCAAGGGAGGTGAAATCAGGTTGCGCTCTCAGAGGGATCTCTAATGCTCTTCCCTGCTTTCAGTCACTTTATTTGGATCTCACAGCCATGACAAGAAGCCAGAGCTCCTGACCTTTCTCCAACCCCACGCTCCCTTTGTCCCCGGGGGAGGGAAAGGGAAGCAACAATAGAGTGTCTGTGGATGCCAGCTTCCCAGTAGGGACTCTGCAGCATCCAGTGTAGATGGCTCCCTTTACCAGTGGCATGAAGATTTTCTCATCCCCATTCATGAGTCCTTTCTCTCCACTCCATCCACCTTAGCACTCCGTGTTCAGAACTGAGCATGGATCTACAATACGCTCTTCAGTGCCAGCCTGCCCCCACCTGGAAAGCTAATTCTGGGGTCAGTCCATGTTGTTGACAACAGTTCCCCATGCTTGACACTCATCCGGTGTCCAATGGCAGGAAGGAGAGGAAAGAAGCTTCATGACTGTGTAATAGGAACAAATTTCACTTTTAGCCATCCAGTATCCATCTTTCTTATATCATTCATGGTTCTCTTGAGGAACACACCCATGGGATGAATAAATTTAATAAATTATATGTACACACACATATTCTACCAAGTAAGCATATGTTAAAACGGTAACAAAGGTTCCTCACACCTGAGAGGTTGAGAAATGGGCAACTCTTCCATCCTTGAGGATGCGAGCTTCATAAGTTGGAGTAGTCCCAGACAGGTGTCTCACACTCAAGCGGCCAGCAACCCAGTAGCTGCTCAGGCTGGTGCCTAAAAACACTGGTTCTGATATTAATAAAGTAAAACAGCACCAGTAACAAGCAAGCGAGCTTAGCAGCAAAGGAGAAAGCCAGGCAGGTAAGAGGGAAGGCCAGATGAGCAAACGGTGAGCTAAATTTCCTTCTGCTACACCATTTTTCATCTGGGCTGCTACCATGTGGCACCCACATCCACGGTGAGCCTCCCTGTCAATTAAGACCCAATTCAGGTGAGCCTCCCTACTCAGGAGTGTCTAATTGTGGCAATGAGGCTCTAAACCAACAATCACGTTCTTCTTCCAAACAGCACTCAGAGAAATTCACATCACATGGGGTCCTAGTGACTTGAATCTAACGGTTCCCCTTCCTACTGCAAATAGTAATAACAAAATGCCAGCAGCATTTAGTGAGCTCTTTCTGGGTGTGAAGCGTCACTCACAGCACACATACCTGGGCTCTGCTGAGAACTCACTTGAGATTAGCTGGTCTAGGATGGTCACTTCATGTATTGGACACACTGGGGTAGCTTACCTGTCTCACAGCCTCTACCCCTCCCATAGGCTAGCTCAGACTCTAACACTACAGTCTGAAGAAAATCCACTACTTGCTAAGTCTCTGTCACATTCAACATTGTCACTGTTGGTCATGCAGGCCGCAAGTCAGAGTAAGAAAACACCACCGAAAGGCACAGATCAAAGGGTTAGGAGGACTTGGGTTGGGTTCCCAGTGCCCACATGGTGGCTCGACCATCTGTAACTCTGGGTGTAGGGGATGTGATGCTCTCTTTCAGCCGCTGCAGGCATTGCAAGCTCATGGGTACACATGCATACATCCAAGCAAAATACTCACACAACAAAAAGTAAAAATCATCTTGAAAAAGAAGAGCATTCGTGGTTAGCAAGGATTCAGAGGCATGCGTTGTGACGAGCAGATAGGGAAAGCAAGGGCACAGGAGGAAAGTGCCCTAAATTGGAGGCAAAGCAGGGAGCTGATTCAGGGCTGGGTTTAGTCCCTCTCTTCCTTCCTTGTTTTCGTTTTTTTTTTTTTTTTTTTTTTTTTTTTGAGGCAGGGTTTCTCTGTGTCACCCTGGCTGTCCTGGAACTCACTCTGTAGACCACAGATCTGCCTGCCTCTGCCTCCAGAGTGCTGGAATAAAGATGTGCACCACCACTGCCCAGCTTCGTTCAGTGTTTCTCTGTGGACATGTAAAACAAGCTGATTCAATGATACCTCATATAATAATAACAAAGATGTAACAGGAAAACATTTGTTGTGCAAAATAAATTAGTTCTATTCCATGTGCCCAGTGCCCAGTGCCAGCCTGAGGTGATTGATTGCCTTTGTGCACATAAAAATAAGACAGACTTGGAAACATTTTCTAGAGTCCAGAAAGGTTGCCTCCTTTTTTAAAAAAATCAATTATGAGTTTCCGCTTGAGAGAAAAACACTTCACAGAGCATTTTACATTCTAAGTGGAATTTAGCTCCCAGCTGAAATGTACCTGGAAACCCTTCTTGTCAAGGAGTCAGGTAGGAATCACCAGTTACCTCTGCTTCGGCTGCCGGTAGTGATTCAACAGAAGCCGGCTCGATAATGAACTGCTTTGTGTAAATCAGGAAGAATCTGTACATCGGGTTCCCCTGCCCTGCCCCTCCCCTGAGCAGCACGTAAGAAAGGACTGAAGTGTCCCGTTCCCCCCAGCTCTGCCCTACCAGAGGCCAAGCTCACCCTTGGTTCTGCTGCCTTCTCAGAACCAAGTGCACAGTTGGCTAAGGGCCTCACAGGTCTTGACCTTGGTTTTCCTCCTCCTTCGTGCAGGGGGGGTAGCACTGTTCCATAGGGTTAGATGACACAGCACTGTAGGGCAGCTGCAGAGGGTGGCGCTTGCACGAACACGTAGATGAGGAGCGGCCATGGGGAACATTTTCCATACACACAGTCCCAAGCGCTGGACAGCCAAGCAAAGCCGTCCCCATGAAGAAGCTATGAGAAGCCAGCTAAGGAGGAGACAGTGGGTTATTAGCTCTACCTTTCATATGCTAGTTGAGGGGTCCTTGGGAGGGGTGGTGTGGTGATTCGGGCACATTCGGATGAGTCACTGCTGTGTGACAGACTCCTCCTGGGGAGATGAAACACACAGGCCTACCCAGACAGGGAGTCCATGACAGGCCAGAGGCCAGAGTACAGATACCACCCAAGTCTGGCTTAGTGAACCAATGAGTTTTATTGGAGTTACTTACAGGAATATAGGTGAGATGAGGGGTTACTTACAGGACCAGATATGACTCAAAGGCAGTCGTATCCAAAAACCCAGCCCAGCATGGGGTGACAGCTCACAAAGCTGAGAGGAACCTGGAGCTCACTGCACAGCACGTAAGAGGCCCAGCAGGTTGAAGAGCATCCTTTCCAGGCGGCTCTTCCAGTTGGTCCCAGCCTCCTCCAGCAGCTTGGTGGATCTGGTCAGTTTCAGGGGCTTCCTGAAGTCACTTGGGTTGCTTACTAGAATTCTGTCTTACTGTGCTTCCCAGTGGACGCGATGTTTCAACCTCAGAAGAATCTGCTGACATAGAGGCAGTGAACAAAGACTGTGGAGGTTTTCCTGGCTCTGCGCTGGGCAAAGGAAACCATGTCCGACAGCCCCCTTTCCACGAGGGCAGTGTGTTCTGCCTTCGGAAGAAAGAGTCTGAGATGCTGCTAAAGGGGACCGTGGGCCCTGGCTGGCCACAGCATCTCTGAGGGTAGTGACAGCACCAGGCAGAGAGAACAGCCCTCTGGTCACATCACTCCCCAGTCACTGAGCCTCCAGTTGAAAATGATGACAGAGATGCACGGCTTCTGGGGTATTGGGATGAGTCTGGAAGTGCGGAGATGATCCAGGAACCATTTTGCCGACCCCACTCCATATGTATGGAGTTATCTTGCCAGCCAGGCTGGTTGGCTCTCCCCTTATACTGGCTACTTCTTCCCAGCCATTTTGGCCACAGAAGAACCACATCCTCTTCCAGGGTTAGGAGGCTGGTGCTGACCCCTGAGCCCACCTCTAGCTTCTCCCCTCCGACTCCTACCTCAAACTAATTTCACCTCTTCTTGTTTTCTCTGCCAGAGTCCCTTTGCCCTCAGACCTACCCAGACCTCACCTGGGTGCCTGTGAACTTCCTAGTCTAGGCTCACTCTGCTTTAGTTAGGCTCCTCCCCAAACAGCACTACAAAGAAGCCAACCTAACCCTGGCCCTCTTTGCCTATGACCTTGACTTCTCTGTCTGAAGAGTTTTACCACCCGACAGACACGTCTTGTTTACGTGCGTCTCCCTGTACTGGGTTCTCGGTGCCAACAGAGTAGAAGCTTGGGGAATGAGGGTGATTTTAGACCGCAGCAGCCGGCCCGTGGCTGTATCGGTGTTCCTTGCTGTTGACCTTTGAGAAGCATAGCTTGTCTATCACTTAGAGAGGTCAGTTTGATTAAATGATAGACAGAGGATGACCCCACTGGGTCATTGGGGGTAAAAAGCCTGAGGTGCTGGGTAATACAGCTCGGGTCATGAGCCCAGTGCAGGAAAAGGTCACTATGCAGATAAACAGTCACCCACAGTAGCACTTAAGAGCCCTCCATGAGCATGTGCACGCAGGTGGACAAGTGAGAACTGCCCAGGGCACTGAGGCACCCAGTGAGAGCATCAGATACATGCCAGAGTCCAAGCTCTTCCCATGCCCCAACCCTCCATCCATGAAGGTTCCTTTCAGAGCCAGTAGGCCAGCTGAATGGGTGCTGAACCCTGTCAGGGCAATTAGGAAACACAAAGCTGAAGGGTTGATAGCCCAGGATGTGGCCCGGAGAAGTTTCTCTGGGCAAACACAGAATAAAGGATCTGCCTGCCCCTTTCACCCCTGCCCAGTGCCAGGTTATGTAATGTGTTGATGCTGCAAGTGGCATCCACCCAGCCCTCTGCAAGCTGTGCCTACACCCCAGGAAATGAGTCTCAGGATGACCCAGATAGCTGGATGCTTCAGCGAGAGAGACATGTGGCATCAGAGAACAGATGGGAAGGCCAGCACAGACTGCCCAACATGCCTACACATAGATACATGCATGCATGTACACCGAGTTCACACACACATACAAGGCACATACACCAGTGTCCAAATAAATGCACAAACCTGCCTTTGGAGTCATTCACATAGGAATTTGTATTATGCCCTTAATTTTTATTAAGTACAGTTAAAAAGCAGAAAACAAGATGGAAATGAGTGCCCTTGCAGCACTGGCATTTAGGGTGGGGAACAGATAGACACGTGACACATCACACTGGATGCTTATTTGTGCTCCAGAGGACAACAGCCAGCCAAGAAGGAGAAGATGAAAAGGTGTAGGCTGGCAGATGTCAGGGAATGGGCAGGGGGAGCATTTCAGAAGCAAAACTGAAGTACAAAAGCCACAAGGCAATAGTGTATGACCTCAAAATTGCAGAAAATCTAGAGAGGCTTGAACAGTGAGAGAGGGGGACTGGGACAGGATAGGAAGTGACAATGGGCGAAGACCTTGCCTTCATGGTCAGGAAGAGAGACATGCAGCATCAGAGAACAGATGAGACAGCAAGTGTGATCCTGTGCATGGGCACGGTGCAGTGGCTGCACCTCAGCTACAAGCCGCGCTGGGGACCCCTCCACCTCTTGAAAGCATAGTGGGGAGTCACAGGACATCTGAAGCTTGCCCATGAATTGCCACTGTATATGCACCCTAGCTGTGTGCCTCAACCAGACCCTGTGGGCCACCTAGAGGGGATGAGACGGAGGAAAGCCTGTATGAGGATGAGCCCTCTTTATATCCCTGGCCCGGGCCCCACACCCAGGCAGGTTGGGAGCAAGAGGCTGACAGACTGGGGGTCAGGACTCAGGTATTATCTGCTGCCTTAAGTGGATTCTCTGAGCTGAAAAGGCTGGGGATGGAGGGAGGCAACCACCCATTTTGATTCCCCTCCAACCTTTCATCTACATATTTTCATAATGGCAGAAAAGACAGGACTCATACAATGAGGACTTCCACTCTTCACCTAGGATGAGCATGTGACCCGTGTGTGTTCTCTTTCTGTCTTCCCCCTTGGCAGGTGGGCAAGCAGGATGAGTCTGTATCTGTATCTATATCTATCTCACAGCAGAATGCACTGGGTATTCAACTAAACAAGGGCCACTCTTCCATACAACAAAATACCAAATACGGCTACCTTGTCATAAACTATCATGACAAAGCCCTGAGTCTATCAAGGAAGAGCCTCTTCACTTGCTGAAGTCCCTCATGTTGGAACTATAATGACCTGAGCGCTACTGGACCACCCTTCCCAGTGTTGTCTCTTTCATGCCACTGGCATTTTCAAGAGAGACAGCACAGTTGTCTTGTGAAATGTCTCTCAATCTGGGCATAATTCACTGTTTCCGCATGATTAGGTTCTGGCTAACCATTATGGGTAATACCCTGAGAGAGGAGGAGCTGTTCCTACCCACTGTTACATAAGCAGGCACACCACGCCAGTTTCCCCTCTCATGGGTGATGCTAACTGTGGTCATCTGATTAAAGTGCTTCCATTATGAAGGTAATCCCTTTTGTAAATAATAATTCATCTGTATGATGGGTTATATTTGAGATGTGAATATGCTATCCCATCACAAAGTTTCACAAAGTGATTTTAATAGCTGTTGATAGTTTTCTTGAATCAATCATTGCATTAGTGGCTGTGAAATTATTTTTTCTAATTCTGCTATTTTTTTTTTCTATACATGTGGATAAAACTTTTCCCAGCCTTTTTCCTTCTCAGTTTCTGTAGGATTACCATACACTTCTGTGGGTTTTTAAAAAAATCATTATTCAACGTGTTAAAATATATCACTACTGTCCTTTTTAATGCTCACATTATTACAAATTTTGTCGGGGGGAGTGACTCCCTTTAAGCAAATTTAATACTCTTTCCCTTCCTTTCTGAAATAATTTCATTGAGGCATAGTTGACATACATTAAATTACTAAGCATCTTTGAATTGTGTAGCTTAGTATGTTTTGACATATGCTTGCATTCATGAAGCCATCACTGTATACAAGATAAGGAATATACCCACTACCCCTTGTAGTCTGCCTTCTAGCCCTTCATTTCCCTCAAGCGACCGCTGACCTGCCTTCAGTTATTATTGCACACTTGTTTGCATTTTCTAGGGTTGTGTAGAATGATGTAGTTGCGATTCTTTTGAGTTTATTTCCTTTTGCTCAGCATAATCTCTTCAAGGCTATCCTGGATTACTATATGCACAAGTAGTTTTTTTTTTTTTTTCCTTCCTTTTTGTCATGAATAGACCTCCACTGTGTGTACACACCACAATGTGACTGTCCAGGTGTTGATTTTCAGACACACATTTGGTCTTGTTTGGGGCTGTTACAAAAGGGGGAGGCTGCTATGAACATTCGTGTAGACCTTTGTATGGGTACAGACTGCCTTTTATTTTCAACAGAAAAGATGAAATGAGTGACTACATGGATTTCTAACAATTGTAAAGAACCACGGGAGAATCATTTTCTGTCCATACCAGCAGGTATAAGATTTTAGTTCTCCCACACACTTCCCAGCACCGATGTGCTCAGCTTTAATTAGTCTATTAGATGTGTATTCTATTAGATGTGTATCCGTCTATTAGATCTTCTTGAGGCTTGTTTCAGTTACTTTTCTGTTGCTGTGATAAATAAATAAATAAATAAAGATTTCTTTTGGCTCACAAATCAAGGCCACAGACCATCATGTGCGAAGGGGAAGTGGCAGGAACTTGAAGCAACTGGTCACAGTGTGTCCACAGCTAGGAAGATGCAAGCAGTGACTTTCTTCACATGCAGACTAGGCCCCAAGGCCTGGAATGATGCTTCCCTCCTTTAGGGTGGGTCTTCCCATCTAGATTAACAAGTTTTAGATTTGTATGTCCCTAGTTCCTAGGAATTTTGAACATTTCTCATTAGAGATTAACTCTGAGTTACCAGTAATGCACAGATGTCACATTAAAGAAAGAAATCAAGTTGGGTGGTGGTGGCACACACCTTTAGTACCAGCACTCGGGAGGTAGAGGCAGGTGGATCTCTGTGAGTTTGAGACCGGCCTGGTCTATAAGACCTAGTTCCAGGACAGCCTCCAAGAAGCCACAGAGAAGCCCTATCTTGAACCACACACACACACACAAAAACAAAAAAGGAAGGAAGGAAGGAACGAAGGAAAGAAGCAAAACACTTCTCCTAGAACAAGTCTAGGATTGAATTCTCTACTTTATACCCCGCATCTCTTTACACCCCTTCCATTCTCTATCTGTTTGCATGAGTCTGGATCTGTTACTGACTGAAAGGTGTTTTGTGAATCTGTTTTCCCTGTGTCTGTGTCTGTCCCTGTGTGTCTGTCTGTCCCTAACAAAGGGCTTTACTTTGTATTTACTGAACAGCATAGGACAGAAAGCATCACATGGGGAAGGAATGGGATGCTTCACAGAAACCTTTAACAGAGTCGTATAGGGATTAAATCACCGGCTCCTGATTCCAGCTGACCCAGATAACAAATGCCATTGTTTATCAGCCAATATCCATACAAGTTTGCTTTCCACCTTAATGGTAGATTTTAAAAGTTGCTCTCAACTTCCATATTCAATGTTTTCAGCAAATTATACACATGTATTATCTAGGTCAAAGGCATGAAAGAGTGTATATTTAAGATTATAGGCATTAGTTTAGGCTTTAAAAGTTAACCACATGGGAAGTCCAAGGCAAGTAAAGTTGGTTTTTACATTGTTCTCATAAGGGCAGGTTAAACAGCTTGAGCACACAGTAGGATAGCGGTCCTGAGTGACCTTAAGTGTATTATTAGCCAGCTGTTGAGGTCTAGCAAAGTTGTAAGAATGCAAGAGATATTTTCATAAAATCCATAGCCCAATTTTTCTTTATGTCATTAATTTTCTTGCCTTTTTTTTTTTTTTTTTTTTTTTTTTTGTTCTTTATACATTGTGGGCCTCCTCTTCATTCTGCTGTTTCATTAGATGTACAGAAGCTCCCTAGCTTTATGAGGTATCATTTGTCAACTGTTGGCCTTAATTCCTGAGTGAACAGAGCTCTATTCATGAAACCCTTTTCTACACATATATCTTGTAGAGTACTGCCTGTGATTCCTTCTAGTCGTTTCAGGTTTCACACTGAGGTCTCGATCCATTCGGAGTTGACTTTTGTGCAAGGTGATAAATATGGGCCTAATATCGTTCATAGGTAAACAGACATTTCCCCCAACTACCTGTTGAAGATGCTGCCTTTCTTCCAGTGTATGTTTTTGCCATCTTTGTTAACTATCAGATGTACTCATCTTGCATCTTCTATTTTGTCCCACTGGCCTACAAGTGTTCTGCCAACACCACACTGTTTTTATTACTACAGCTCTGTAATAAATCTTGAAATCTAGACTGGCAATCCCTCCAGAATTGTTGTTTTTGCTCGATTGCTTTGGCATTGTGGGGTCTTTTGTGGTTCCTTGTAAATTTCAGAATTTTTTTTTTTCCTGTTTTTACAGAGAATGACATGGAGATTTTGATTGGGACTGCATTTAATCTGTAAATGACTTTTGGTAGGATGGCCACTTTCACAATATTAATTCTATTAATTCTACAATCCACAGGAATGGGAGGTCTTTCCATCTTCTAGAGTCACACTCTGTATCTCTCTTTAGAGATGTCAAGTTTTCACTACAGAGATCGTTCACCTTCTTGGTTAGGTTTATTCCAGACACTGTATTTTATTATTTTTTGAGGGTATTATAATGGAATGCTTCCATGGTCTTCTTTCTCACCCTGTTTGTCGTTGGTACATGGAAAGGCTATTGATTATTGAAAACTGATTTTGTATCCTACCAGTTTGTTGAAATTGCTGATCATTCCTAACAGTTTTCTGGTGGAATCTTTGGGATCTTTAATATATATTATCCTATCTTCAAAAAAGTGACAATTTGCCCTTATTTATATCCCTTTAATTTCCATCTTTTGTCTTACAGCTCCAGAGAGTGCTCCCAGAACTATACTGAAAGGGAGTGGGGATGGTGGACAGTCCTGTCTTGTTCCTGATTTGAATGGGATTGATTCAATATTTTCCCTGTTAGGTCTTCATTATGGTGAGGTATGTTTCCTTTAGTCCTGCTCTCTCTAGATCAGCAATTCTCAACCTGTGGGTCATGACCCCTTTGGGGGACACATATCAGACATCCTGAATATCAGGTATTTACATTACAATCCATACAGTAGCAATATTAGTTATAATGTAGCAATGAAATAATTTTATGGTGAGAGGTCACCAAAAATGAGGAACTGTATTAAAGTATTACAGCATTAGGAAGGTTGAGAATTTTTATCATGCACTAGGATTTTTATCATGAGATCACTTTCCATTTTGTCAAAGGCCTTTTTAACATCTATTGAAATGATCATTTGATTTTTTTTTTTTTACTTTAAGCCAATGTATATGCCTTATATTTATTGATTTACATATGTTAAACCATCATCCCTGCACCTCTGGTATTCACTTGATTATAGTGAATGACTTTTCTGATATACACCTGTATTGGTTTTCAATCATTTCATTAAGGATTTTTGTATCTATGTCCATTGTTCCTTTGTGTGTGTGTGTGTGTGTGTGCGCGCGCGCGTGCGTTCATGCACACACATATCTTTAGCCTGCTTCTTTATATTGCATAATGACTTTATAAAATGAGTTCTGAAGTGTTCTTTCTGCTTCTTTTTTTCTCCTTTGAGAATTTAACAATTTTTGGTTGTAGATCTTTTTTTGAAAGTCTGGTAGAATTTTACTGTGAATCTATCTTAGCCTGGGCTTTTTTTTTTTTTTTTTTTTTTTTTTTTTTTTTGAGAGAGGATGGAGGTCTGAGTTCAAGGCCAGCCAGGTCTACAGAGCAAGTTCTAGGACAGCCAGGACTACACAAAGAAATCCTTTTCCAGAAAGTAAATAAATTCAATTCAGTTTTACATGTATGGATGTTTTACTTGCACACGTGTCCATGCACCACAAGTGTACCTGGTGCCTACGGAGGACATGGGATCTCCTAGAACTGCAGTTACAGATGGTCACAAGCATCCATATGGTGTTGGGCATCACACACACGGCCTATGGAAGAGTAGCCGGTCTTTTTCTGAGCCATTCCCACTCTCTTAGACTCCATGTGCAGACAAGTTGAGAACCAAGGTGAGCTGCCACAAGCTGTTGGAACTGTTATCTTCTCCAAACTCCTTAAGTTTGTTGATGAAGCTTATGGTGTCTTCTTTTAATGTCTGATATGCACTCTCACTGGACACCATTTCTGTAGGACTGGTGGGTTTGGGTCCAGGTAAAGGTCATGTTGTCTTGGCCTTTCATGCCTGCGTTTGTATGGTGACACCTGGACATGTGGACTCTTTTTCTTGGTTGTGTGTTTGATGTGAGGTTCTAGACTGCCTTTATAGATTAGAAGTTTGATTGTGTTTTTGTTGTTCAAGCTTGGTTTTATTTCAGATCACATATGAGAACTTGGTAGGTCAGTCCTCTGGACGGCCAGTGTTGCTTTTGGATTGGAGGAATGAGAGCAATTCCAATTCAGTGGTAACCAAGAAACCAGGAGGACGGGACTAATGGCTGGATTTGCTTGGGTTGGGCTACCTACATTTTGCCTGAGAGTGTAAGGATGTTGTGGGTGGACCAGAGTCTTTGATACTTACCAGGTCAGCACACAGGCTGGTGTCACAGGCTGGGCTGGGCTGATATGACAATCTATGGTTTGTGGTTTGAAAGAAAATGACCCCCACGGGTTTGGAGGGAATGGCACTATTAGGAGGTGTGACCTTGTTGTAGCAGATGTGGCCTTACTGAAGGAAGTGTGTCACTGGGTGCAGGCTTTGAAGTCTCAAATACTCAAGCTAGGCCCAGTATGGCATTCTCTTCCTGCTGCCTGTCAATCCAGATGTAGAACTCTCAGCTCCTTCCCCAGCACCATGTCTGCCAGCACACTACCATGCTTTCCGCCATAATGATAATGGACCTAACCTCTGAACTATAAGATGGCCTCAATTAAATGTTTTCCTTTGTAAGAGTTGCCATGATCATGGTGTTTCTTTACAGCAATAGAAACCCTAACTAAGAAACTATCCAAGTTTCCAGGGACTTGTCAGGCTATATAGGTACACGAATGTGTTTCTCTGCCTGGGCCTGGAAGTTGGGGGTAGTGCAGTTGGCTAGGGTCCAGAGGACTCACCATACTAGACCAGTAATAGTATGTGTAACCTGGGCTAAGCCTGGAAGTTGGATATGACATGGGTAATCTAAGGTCTGTTGGATTCAGGGGGCTGGCTAGGTACATTCCTGGGGCCAAGTCTGGAGTGTGGGAATAGCAGGACTCACTAGATTGGGCTGGTGTAGATAAGATGTGGGAACTGGGGTAAATCTGGGGATTGGGAAGGTGAAGGTGGACTAGGATCAGGAGATTCACCAAGTTGGACCAGGGCTCAGGATGTATGACTTGAGCTAAGTCTGGATATGATGGGCAGGATAAATTTGAGCAGATTCAGAGGATTGAGCTGGCACAGAGGGTCAGGTAGATTCACCAGGCTGGGCCAGACAGAACACAAAGTATGCAACCAGGAATAGGCCTGGAGATTGAATATGGTCTAGGTATTTTGTTCTCTCTTCTTCACTCCTACCTCAAACCTTTCTATGGCTTTTAAATTGTCTTGCTTTGTTTTGAAGCTACATCGGCAAATTTTTTGGATGTAGGGTTTTTCTATGTAAACTATGTAAATCCACTATGTCACCCAAGCTAACCTTGAACTTGCAGCAATCTTTATGGAATTACAGGCATGTACCATCTTTATGGAATTACAGGCATGTACCACCATAGCTATTATCTGCACTGGAACCATGGACTGAAGACAAGAAGGCCACGTTTCCCTGACTTGATATATTTATTCAGTAGGAGTCTTGTGTGGTCCTGTTCTCTGTGTGTGAAAAGACAAGTTCTGTCTTGCTTTAGCAACTGCTGCTTGTGAATCTCCCATTGAGTAGCAGTGACCAATCCTCACGGAAATAGGTAGTCATTAGCCTCATTTGTACATGAGGAAACTGAGTTCTTGAAAGGTAGAGCAACTTGATTGGAACCCAGGCTGTCTCACAGTAGGGCCAGTGTGCAAAAAACTAAAGTATAGGTGCCTCCTAGCAAAGGCTGATGGGATATGTTGGCGTTAGGTATACACCAAGTGAAAGAGCCAGGCCCTGGCAGTGTGGGGCCAGGAATGTGTGAGTTTGGTAACACATGTAGTATGCTGACTGGACTGACCATTCTGTGTTCTTTCCATATTCAAATTGTCTGGTCAGTGCTCCCAAAGCATTTGGGCAGGGGACCTAGATTATGGTTATTAAATTCCCAATATTATTTGTCTGCCCTCAGGGAACAAGAAGACCAAGCAGAGGAAATGAATGAAGGTTTTGTAAGAAGGATGTGATTACAGTCTCATGGGAAACAGGATGGGGCAGCTAAAGTCCCCTGGAAGGAAATCAGGATCTTAGAGGTGGTTTAGCATCCCCCAACATGGACTCTAAGGCAATTCTCTCACAAATTAGTGCGAGGAGATGTTAGCAGGTGGTAGTCAATGTGTGATCAGTGATCTGACAAGTTCCAGGTAGAGCGCTTAGTGTAGGACTTCTCAGATGTACAGTGGAAACGCCAAGAGGGAAACAAAACAAACGGCATTTTTTAACATTATTTGAACTTAGAACCTTTAATTTGAAGAGTATCTTATAGGGTGCCTTTTGGCTTAAGGAACAAAACAGAACTAGGACTAGACCATGAATGAGCACTTAGCTCAAATGTCTACTTTCTCCCACGCTCCAGGCACTGACAATCAGGGAGACCCAGAGAAAGTGACCTAAACTTCTGCCTTCCACCCCACTCCCAACACTAACAGGCAAGGTGTTCCCAGACTCAGACTTCCAACACCTACTCACTCCCAGTACCAATAGATAAGCAGCCACAGACACTCAGCCTCCGAGCTTCCCTTCCACTCAACCAAGTCCACATGTACAAGTTCCAGTGCACAAACAAAACAACACAAAAATCCAAGACAATACGTCTCCTTCAAAAACTACTAATCCCACAATAAAGGACCCCAATGAGAATTGGAAGAAGGTCCAAACAAACATTTCAAACAAATGATTTTAACTCCATCCAAACAGCTCAAAGAAGACATGCATATGCTCCAAGAGAAAAAAATACAAATGGAATGAGGAAGTTAGTATAAGAAGTGAAAACAATTCAACAAAGAGAATAACTGAAAAAAAGCTAAACTGAAATGATGAAAATTCAATAAATCAAATAAAAGCTCAGTGAAAAGACTCACCAACAGAATGGATCACGTGGAAAACAGATTCAGAGATGGAAGACAAGGTAGAGGAATTGGATTATACAATAAAAGCCAATGATAAATTCTTTAAAATATGAATGGAAAATAGGAGTGCTCTGGGAAGCTATTATAAAGACCAAGTCTTCAAATTATCGGCATAGAAGAAAGAGAATAATACTGCACCAAAGGCTTACAATATATTTTCAATAAAATCATAGAAGAAAAATTTCTTGACGAAAATTTTCACCTAGAGAAAGAGATGCCCAGCCAGGTATGAGAAGCCTACAGAATATTAACTAGAGAGGAGCAAACCAAGGAATTCCCCATGACATAGTTAGAACATCAGAAACACAGAGCAAGGAAAGGATGTTGAAAGCTGCAAGTTAACTATAAAGGCAGCCCATTGGAATAACACCTGATAATCTTAAGAAACTAAAAGCCAGTGCATACCTGGCAAGATGTATTCTAAGTCTTGAAAGACCATAACTGTTAACCCAGAATGTTCTACCTATCATAACTATCTAGTAAAATTGAAGGAGAAATAAAAACTTTCTGAGATAAAAGCAGAATAAAGGAACTTGTGATCACTAAACCAGCTCTAAGGAAGATACTGAAAGGAATGCTTCAATTTGAAGAGAAGAATATACACACCCAAGAGATCATAGGAAATAAACAAATAATGCCAGGACAGTAGATCAAAAGAGGCCTCAAAAACACACACACACACACACACACACACACACACACACACACACACACACACACGAAATCAAGAAAATGACAGAAGTTAATGAACAGTTTAATAATATCCCTGAATATTAATGATCTTTATCCCCCCAGTAAAAATACAGCCTAGCAGATTGGAATAGAAAACACATTCCATGACTGAAAAATAGTTCAGCAGCTAATAGCATTAGCTGTTCTTCCAGAGTACCTGAATTTGATTCCCAGAACCTACACAGTGGGTAACTCCAGTTCCAAGGGACAGGACACCCTGTTCTGGCCTCTTTGGGCGCCAGTCATGTACAGTTAAATACAACATAAAATTTTTAAAAAGTTAAAAAGGAGAACATAACCCATCATTTTGATACCTCCAAGAAACACACCTCACCATCAATGGTAGACATCACCTTAGGTTAAAATGTTGGGAAAATATTTCAAATAAATGAAACTATGAAACAAGTAGGTGTAGCTATTCTAATATCTGATGAAAATAGCTTTCGAACCAAAACTAGTCAAAAGAGATAAAGCAGGGCATTTCATACTCATGGAATGAACAGGCACTAAAAGGATATTATAGTTCTAAACACATACACACCAAATACATGTGCACCCAATTTCATAAAAGAAATACTACCAGGCATTAAAAAAATACATATTAAGCTTAACATAGTGACAGTAGGAGATTTAATACCATACTATTACCAATATAGACAGGTCATCTGGACAAGAACTAACCAGAGAAATGTTGGTGGAAAAGAAAACTCAAGTCAAATGAACCTAGCAGACCTCTACAGAACATAGTACATAAACAATAAAGAACATACATCCTTCTTAGCAGCATATAGAACTTTCTTCAAAACTGATGACATATGACATAAGCCTGAACAAATACATAAAACTGAAGTAACACTCTGCATTGCCACACTGGAATACAGCTAGCTATCAACAGTGATAAAAATAACTACAGACACTACTGAATGATACTTGGGTTACTAGATTAATCAGGAAAGAAATAAAAATATTCCTAGATTTTAATGAAAGTTAAAACACAACATACTGGCATCTATAGGAAACAATGAATGTTGTGAGAAGAAAGCTTATAACACTAAGTACCTACATCAAAAATTTTGAGAGATCTAATATTAATAATTTAATGATGCACCTAAAGAAAAATCTTAGAAAAAACAATAACAAATCAAATCCCAAAGAGCAAATGGGAAGAACTAATTAATTAAGGCCAAAAGTGATGGAATGAAAAAAAAATCAAAGAAATTTAAAGCTGGTTCTTTGAAAAGATAAACAAAACTGACAAACTCTTACCAAATTAACCAAAAGAAAAATGAGACCTAAATCAATACTATTAGGAACTAAAAGGGAGCTATTCAGAAAATGGTAAGAACAGACTTGAAAAACTTCTTGCATTGATTACTTCTCTGCTTCATTATTTGTGAAGATGTTATCTTTTCGTCAACATATATTTTTGACATCATTGTTGAAGATTAGATAGACATAGTTATGTGGAGTTATATCTGATTCCTTTATTCTATTGCTCTGGTGTGTGTGTGTGTGCTAGTATCATGCTGTTTTTATTTCTATGACCCTGTAATATATGAAATTAGGTACAGTGTACCTATAGCAGTGTTCTTTTTGTTTAATAATGCTTTGATTATGTTTTAGTTAGGCTTTCTATTGCTGTAAAGAGAGATCATGACCACAGCAACTCTTACAAAGGAAAATATTTAGTTCATCATCGGCACGGTGGGAAACACGGTGGTGTGTAGACAGACATAGTACTGGAGAAGGAGCTGTGATCTGTGTGCCACACTGCATGCTTCAGCATAGGAGATTTCACCTCCACAGTGACACACTTCCTCCAACAAAGCCATACCTCCTAATAGTGCCATTCCCTATGGGGACCGTTTACTTTCAAACCACATCAGACTCCTTAGTCTTTCTTACTGCTATATAAATTTTGAGAATATTTTTTCTATGTCTGTGAAGAGAGGTCTTAGTATTTTGACTGGGATTGCAAAGAATCTGCAACTTACTTGCCTTTGGTGTGGTGAGTATTTTCACGATATTAATTTTTCCAACCCAAAAGCACGGGAGATATTTCCATCTTGTGGTATCTTCCATCTTCTTCAACTTTTTCCTTCAGTGTCTTAAACTGTAGAAGTTCTTCATTTCCTTGGTTGGATTTACTCACAGGTCTTTCCTTTTATTTTTATAGCTATGATGAATAATACTGTTTACCTGATTTCCTTAATAAGTTTGTCGTTGAGATATAAGAAAGGTTCTGATCTTTGTGTGTTAACTTTGTATCTTGCTAATTTGCTGAAAGTATTTATCAGCTCTAAAGTGTTTTGGTGGAGCCTCTAGGATCTCCTGTATAGAATCATATCAACAAATAGCAGTATTTTGAATTCTTCTTTTCTATTTGTATCTCTCTCACTTCTAGCTAAGACTTCAAGCACTACAATGGAATAGAGAGAATGGGAGCTCTGACCTTAGTGGGAGTACTTCAGGTTTTTCTCTGTTTAGCATGATTTGTAAATAGTCTTTTAACGTTTGACTATAATCCCTTCATCTCCAGCCTCTCCACTTTTTCATGATGTAATATTGGATTTTGTCAGAGGCCAATGTCACAGGCCTTTTTCATCATCTCATGAGATGATCATATCTTCTGCCTTTTAACCCATTGACATGATGGCTAATATTCATGGCTTTATATATGTTGACCCTTACCTAAATCTCTGGGTTGATCTTCTTTTGTATGAGCATAAATTAGGTTTGCCAGTATTTTACTAATAGTTTTTGCTATGTTGATCAAAAATATGTACTTTTTTTTTTTTTTTTTTCTTTACTTCCTTTGTCAGGTTTCCTTTGTCAGCCAGAGTAATGCTGGCGTCATTAAAAAAAAAAAAAAAAAAAAAAAAAAGCCTGGAAGCCTGCCTCCCTTTTTATTTAATTAGCGTAGTGTTGGTGTTAGCTCTTCTTTGGAGTTCTGGTGGAATTCTGCAGTGACTCCATCTGGTCCTACTGTTTTGTTTGTTTTTGAGACTATTACTACTTCCCTCTCATTGCTGGTGGATCTGTTTATCTCATCTTGATTTAATTTAGGTATGTTGTAGGCTTCTAGTAATTTGTCCATTTATTTGAGATTTTCCAATTTCACAAAATAAAAGTGTGGTTTGAATGAGAAATGCCACATACAGGCTCACGAATTGAACACTGACCCTCAGTTGGTGGTGCTGTTTTGGGGGGGGGGTTATGGAAGGAGGTGCAGTCTTGCTAAGGAAGCATGTTACTGGGGCCAGGCTTTGAGGGTTTATAGTCATGCCCCCACTTCGTCTATGCTGTTGGCATGGTGACCTCTTAGCTTCTACTTTCAGCTGTCTGCTACCATGTCTCCTCCACCACTATGGACTCCAACCTTCTGAATCGTAAACCAGAAAACTTTTCTCCTTAAGTTGCTTGTGGTCATGGTTCTGGGAGACATGTACACCAACATGCAGAAAAGGGAAACTAGATCCTCACCTCTCACCCTACACAAGACTCAACTCCAAATGAATGAAGGACCTCAACACAAAGCCTAATAATGATAAAATTAGGAGGCTCCAATTCTAAGCATAGGTAGAGACTTTCTAAATAGAACTCTGATACCTCAGGAAATAAGACCAACAACTGACAGGTGAGGTTTCATGAGACTAAAAGCTGTGTACAGCAAAGGAAATAGCCAATCAAGTGAAGAGGCAGCCCAAAGAGAGAAAATCTTTGCCAGATATTCATGTAACAGAAGACAAGTGTCTAGAAAATATAAAGCACTCACAAAACTAAACACTAAGGAAACAAACTACTAAATTTAAAAACTGGGCTACAAAATTGAACAGAAAATTCTTAAAAGAAGAAATACAATGAGTAGTGCGTTCTTAAATTAGTGTTCAACATCCGTAGGCATCAGGGAAATACTGATTAAAATTACATTAAAATTTTATCTCACCGGGCGGTGGTGGTGCATGCCTTTAATCCCAGCACTTGGGAGGCAGGGGAAGGTGTATCTCTGTGAGTTCAAGGCCAGTCTACAGAGTGAGTTCCAGAACATCCAAGGCTACACAGAGAAACCCTGTCTTGAAAACCAAAACCAAAACAAACACACAAACAAAAGGATTCTAGCTCACCTCAGTCAGAATGGCCATCATCAGGAATACAAATGACAACAAATGCATCAGTGTTAGGAAAGGAGAAACTTTATTCATTGTTTGTAGGAGTCTAAACTAGTAAACTAGTAAAGGCACTCTGGAAATCAATCTGGAGGTCCCTCCCCCCATTCCCTCTCTGCCCAGGGGTTAAATGTGTTTTAATGGGATCAGACAAAGAAGTATGGAAATTCCTTGAAGAATTAAAACTTTGTTCTATTTCAAAAGTATATTTTAAAGCAGATTATTTGAGCCAAACTAAACTAATTTTCTTTCATATATATACATATATATTATATATGTATATATACATATATATGATTTTTTTCTTATTTCACATATCAATCCCAGTTTCCTCTCCCTCCCTTCCTCCCTTCCTCCCTCTCATGCCTCCCCAACACCCTTTCATCCCATTTCCCCCACCCCCCCACCCCCTCCACCCCAGCCCAACTCCATAGGGAGGGTGATGCCTTCCAGGAGGGATTAACAAAATCTGTCAAGTCATTTGGAGTCTAGGCCCTCTTTCCTGCCTCTAGGCTAAGGGAGTATCCCTCCATGGGGAATGTGCTCCCAAAATCCTTTTGTGCACCAGGGATACATCCTGGTTCCACTGTCAGAGATCCCTTAGACTGCCCAGGCCTTCTAACTAAGACCCATGTCCAGGGGGTCTGAGTCGGTCCAATCTGGAGGTTTCCTAAAACTAGAAAATCACCACATGACCCAGCTATGCCATTCCTGGGTATATACCGGAAGAACCTTCTATTTTACTATAGTGATACAATCATCCTCATTGCCATTCTATTCACAATAGTTAATAAACCAAATCAACCTAGATGTTAATCCATGACAAAGGAAAATGAAAATACGGTACATATACACGATGGACTATTACTCAGCTTTTGAAAATAATGCAATAATGAAATCTACAATTGAATGGATGGAACTGGAAATTTTTTTGGGGGGGGGTAATGTTATCCAGGCCCTGAAAGACAAATGTTGCATGTTCTCTTTCATATAATGGTGGTAGCTTCAAATCTTGTGTTATAGAGTGGAGTGCACGTAGAAGTCGGAAGATTAGTGTCAGGTCAGTGGGTGAGGGAACATACTTTAAAAGGTGTGAGGGGCATGGATTATATGTAAGATGAAAGTAGAGATGACACAGAAAGGTTCAAGCAGGTAATGGAGTGATGGGATGGGAAATGAGGGGATGGGAGGGTCAGCCAAAAGGAAATGAGCATGAAGAAGCTACATGGGACATGAGATCTGACAGCCCAAGTTTGTATGTATGTATGTATGTATGTGTGAGTGTATATATACACATATATACTGTGTGTATGTATACACACACATATAAAGAGGAGATAGCAGAACATATGTGATATAGAGAACAGTGGGTAGAGGCATACAAGGAGTGAGGGTTTAAGTGGAGCTATGAGAGGGTGAACTGAGGGGTAGGGGCTGGATTAACGCAAACGAAGAATGTATGAAGAAGCTTCAGGAAACCCCACTAGTTTGTAAGCGAATTTAAACATAGTTTTTAAAAGGAGCTGAACAATCTGCTCCCAGAAACATAGGTTATTAGGTGAAACTCTCAACATCAGGCACAAGTTACCTCCCTATGAGTTATTTGTCAGGGAGGTCTCTGAGTTATCCAAAACAAGATAGGCTATTGCCATTGCTCTTGATTGCCCCTCATAACCAGATGCTAAAACCCTGTTGCTGAAGACACTCATTTTGGATGTGGGACAGAGAAATCAAATGAATTGACCAGTGACCTCTGTCCCTAGCTTTCACAGTGATGGTAAGTGCTATGCAGGCTGCTAAGTAGGAATACATCAATGGTTTTTACCCAGTGCTGGATCCTGATGCTACAACAATGACCAGCTGGGCAAGATGTGTTCACTGGTGCAATAATGGCAAGGCAGTTTTCAGTCCCAACCAACTACTTTCTTGATTAAATGTGACACATGCTTCCAGGAGGAAATTCATGCCTGTTACCATAAACACGGCTAGGGAAGCTATAGGCCCTAAGAACCTATTGATGTCCTGCTAAATGGTCAGGTTGTGCAACTCTCTTCTAAATATTTGTTTCTATTCATAGAGTTGTGTTGTTCTCAACCTTAGTCAGAAACGTATTACAGAGAATAGTGGCTAATTGAGAGACTCACAGTGTTGAGAAAGCTAGGAGTGAGTGTGAGGGCTCAGCCAGGTATGGAGTACCTATACCATGGCACTCCACCCACAGCTCAGAGAACACTGCAGACGTGGGGATGGAAAGAACATGAGAGCCAGAGGACAGAAGAGAACTGTGAAAGGCTGGCCTTTGGACATGGCATGGGTGTCATATAAACTCACAGAAGCTGTATTTATCTGAACAGGTTGTATTTAGCAAGATAAAATAGAAAGCTTATCACGAAGGAGAGAGGGTCTCCTGATGTCCCTCCCCTAGCAGGAAAGGAGGGATGTGGGAAGCTGGGGATGTGGAGGGAAGGAGAGTCATTTTTCTTTTCAGGAGTAGGGAGTGGCCACTGGTAGGTTGCCCATGGATAATCCCTCATCCACACACATATATAGGTAGCACTATTTGGACTTGGTGGGCCATAACAATAAAATGACAAGAAACTGGGAGGGAGATGGGAGAGCTGTTGAAGAGGCTTGGGAGAGCAGAAGGAAAGGGATGGGAATGGGCATGAATTGTATATATGTATGAAATATAAAATGTAACTATCAACAGGTCCTGTGTGGGTAACTACCACATCCCCAACCCTATAGTACAAATTGTGTTTACTGTCTCACTAATCCTCAGGAAAAAAAAAAAAATCACAAAGTGGAATTGCTGCCATTTTCTAGAAGAATCATGCCAGAGAGTAATATATCAAGATTATCAGAAGCAAAGAGTGGTAACCTAATACCTGCTCCCTGGAACTCAATCTACCATACTACTAGATCCAAAGAAGAGGGTGCCTCTCACTCCCCACACCGTTGCCAACAGGCCTTGATGGATTTAGACTCAGGAATCTTGACTTCTCTTCCAATTGCTTTTTCTCACTTTATTTCTAGACATGGCCATGTCAGATGGCAAGTGCCCCAGTTAGCGTGTTAACTACACATAACCTAGAATCATCTGAGAAGAGAATCTTAGTGGAGGAATTGCCTGAATCAGATTACAGATTACCCTTTGGGCATGCCTTGATTATTATTGAATAATAATGAATAATAATTATTGAATCTCCCATGTAGGGGATTGTCTTGTCACTGTAGGCAGTAGCATTCCCTGGGAAGATGTTCCTAGGTTGTACAAAAAAGCTAGGTAAGTAGGAGACAGTGAACAAGCCAGCAAGCAATATTCCCCCATGGACTCTGCTTCAACTTCCTGTCATGATATCCTTCAAAAATGACCCTAGAAGTATAACGAGACAAACTCTTCCCTGAAGCTTTTTTTTTTTTTTTTTTTTTTTTTTTTTTTTTTTGTGGTACTTGTCACACACAGAGAATGACTAGTAGAGTGGGTGCCATCTACTTCCCTTGTCCTTACTAGGAGTTGTAGCCAAGGAACCAGGTGGGCACGAAGCAGATCTCAGGGCATGAATCATCCTCTCCACTTTTAACCGACACAGGCACCATCCTCGTTCCTGTGACCCTGACACACCAACAAGTCACTGACCAGGCCCCATCTTATAAGCCATTATGTAGATCACAGCCCCTGCTCACAAAAACAACTCCCTGGACCATTCTGGTGTGTAGTTTTATTTACATATGCATTTATTAGATTTATTTATTTAGACCAGTTCTCACTTATGTATCCCTGGCTGGCCTGGAATTATGTAGACCAGGCTGGCCTCAAACTCACACACCTGGCTCTGCCTCCCAAGTTTTGGGATTAAAGGCGTGCGCCACCATGCCTGGCAGGTGTGTGGCTCTAAGCAGCTGAGTAAGAGTAACTGTCACTCTGGAGAAAATGAAATTCAAAAGTTCATCAATGAAGCTCTCCAGGCATTCAGGCCACTCGTTTACATATTCTCAACGGCGGCTTTGCATTACAACAGTATGGACCCTATGGCCAGCAAAACCTAAAATATTTACTGTTTGGCCTTTGACAAGTTTGCCGATCCATGATCCAGATGAAAGAAATTTAAACTGCAATATCACTATTAACATCTGGTAATATCCTCAAGAAGGTTCATTCTCATGTGTCTGGGGCTGGCTGGAATGAACCTGGGCAGAGAATGGGCTCACGGGCTCTGTGTTCCTGTCCCACTGTCACAATCTGCCCTGCTGGCTCCCAAGGAAGTTCTTTCCTTGAGATTGTGGAATAATAAATAGACTCTGATTAGACAGAGTCTCTGTCATTCATCTACTTAACACAGGCTGCTGTCTACTATGTGCTTTAGGAGGCACTCTTTAAGGACATACACACATTTAATTTTATTTTTTATTTAGAGAATATAGTTAAATCATTTCCCCCTTCCATTTCCTCCCTTCAAGCCCTCCCAGAAACCTCTCCTTGCTTTCTTTCAATTACATACATATGTATGTATGTATGCATGTATACATATAAATTCTTAAATTCACAAATACAACTTGCTCAGTCTGTGCACGGTACTTACATGTGTATGTTTTCAGGGCTAACCATTTGGTAGAAGATAATCAATTGGTTGCTGTTTCCTGAAGAAAACTATTTCACTCTTGAGTGAAGGGACTGTAAGCAGCCTGCGCATGGCAAACATGGCTCTGGCAGGCCTTGTCTTCTACCCCATTCCCTCAGCCTTGCTAAAAAATATTAGATTACACTCCTCAAGCTTGCCACCAAGGTCTAGTCCCTTATTTGGCCATTTCCTCCTCCTGAGGCTGACTACAAAGTTCCAGGTATCAAAGTATTGAAGTCCGGCAATCAAAAGCCTCCTTTGACTCACCTAAGTAACATGCCCAATCAAAATTAAACACCTCATCCTGACACAGGGTTTGCCATTTTCCTGAGCCACATCGGTCTCCTCTCTAGCAAGAGGCAGTCTTTTGTCTCCCCGCCTCCAGAATAAACACCCCTGCCCCCTCTCTCTCGTTCCCTTCCCCTTCTCTCATCCTCTATCTCCTGTCTTTGTCTCTTATTCCCTGCCGGGCCTCTCTGTGGCAAATAAATCTTTGTGCTGAGAACTTGGTCTTGGGATGTCTTGGGCCAATTCTGTTCATTTCACTCAGCATCCCTTAGCTGTCTGTTTTTGTGTAGGGCTTTTTTGCATCAGTGTTAGTATGCCCACTGCTGTCCTTGTTCAGCTCATGTTTAGGCAGTCACGTTGGTCAGACTTAGACACAATAGTACAGCAGATTCCCTGCTCTCTGACTCTTATAATCCTTCTGCTCCCTCTTTCACAATGATCCCTGAGTCTTAGGCTTAAAAAGTTGCTGTAGACTTATCTGTTGGGACTGGGCTTCACATATATGTATTTATCTTGATGACTAATATACATTTGTGTATAAATCATAGATAAAAATAAATCATATATAGAAAACTGCGGTAGGGATGTACTTTACGAAAAATGAAGCATGTTGAAGACAGTGATGGTGGGGTCATGTTTCTTTAAATAAATCAGGAAGGGTCTTAGGTGGCATGAACAGATGACCACCTGTATGAAGCAGGTATACCAATGTATTCCAGGTGAGGGAACAGTGGTGTAAAGGCTCAGGTTGAAATGTTCTCTGTGCTTAGAGATAGCAGGAAAGCCAAGATGGCAGGGAGACAAAGAGGATGCTGGGTGGCAAGGCTGGAGAAGTAAGCAGGAGAAATATGGGCTTACAGTGTGGCTTGCTCTGTTGACTTAGAAGGAAATAGTGTGGATATTGACCAAGATGGATCTCAGTGACATAGAACTCCTTTGGAACCTCAGGCATGGATATGGTGATAGAAAAATCTCATACATGGCTCCAATTTGGAAGACCAGAAGGGAGACCTGGGCCCTTGAGATTGCAGGCTAAGCAGGGTCTGGAGTGGGATTCTGGCTAGGCAGCAGGGTGGACAGAGCAGTCACCCAGGTCTTGTCTCCTTCATGACCCCCATATATTACAGAGCCTCATTTCTGCCTCCCTCTGGCCCGGCCTGCCAGACCAATTTGCCATATTCTCCCAGTTCCTTCCTCTGGAACACAAGCTCCTACTCACAGACAGCAGTGAGTAGGCAGCAAGCAAATATTGATCAAATCACTAATTTGGAGGCTGAAGCTGAACAGCAGACAGAAGCTGGGGCAGGGGCAGGATTAGGGAGGTTTGGTTAACTCCTTCCACAAACGTGAGCATGACTTTTTTGGGTATGATAGTTAGTGGTATCAACAAAATCTAGAACCACTTGGGAGATGAGCCTCTGGGAATGCCTGTGAGGGATTATCTAATGTTTGAAGACCCATCTTAATTGTGGGTGGAGCCATTCCTCGAGCAGAAGATTCTAGACTGTGTGGAGAAATCAGCTTGTATGCATTCTTCACTGACTCTGCTCCTGGCTGTGGATGTGGTATGGTCATCAACTTCAATCTCCAGCCACCCTGACTTTCTAACTAGCTGTGAACTTCCTCCTAAGTTTCTTTTCTCAAGGTTATTTTATCACAGTAACAGAAAACAAAGTGAGACACAAATTGGTACCAAGTGGGGAAAATACTGTGGTGAACCTGACCAGGTGATTCTCGGGCTTTTGAAACTGTTTTATAATATAGACATGGAAGAATTGGGGCCTTTGGACTAGAAAGTCCTCAAGTATAAAAGCAAAATGGGCTGTCCTGATGAGAGTTTGGAAGACCAAAATCCCGAGAAACCCAGACAGTGGCAGCCTCTTTCATGAGTTCTAAGGGGACAAAGGTATCTATTTGGAACTGGGCTAGGGGCCCTTCATGTGATAATTTGGCCAAGAGCCTGGCTGCATTTTGTCCATATCTATCCTAAGAAGCTGAATGAAGCTCAGTGTAAAGACGATGTATTCATTTGTTTGGCAAAGGTGTGTGAGCAAGCTTCAAAGTTTCAGGCAGAGACTATGTAGACAACAAAATGCTGTAATTGTCAGAAGAGCCATTAACAGGCACCTGTACTGCCCTGGAACCATACCAGAGGTGTCCCCATCAGAGGCTCCAAACCAAGCTGCTAGCAATATTGTCCGAGGGGTACCAGTTTCAATGGCATGAAACACACAAGACTGAAGGAGTCACTGATGCAGCTGAGGCCAGGTCATCTCTGACAGGGACAGACTCCCTGTAAAGAGCTCCTGAGGGGCCATTTGTGTGCAATGAAAGCGAAGCAATGAAGAGTCCCCAGGATATTGGAGATGTCAGGACTGTAGGATGTCAGCCAAGGCAAGCTGTAAAATGGGTTGGAACCAATTGGAGACCAGAGCTGAAGGGGTGTGGCTACTTGTATTTTTGGAGATCAGCCAATTTCATTATAGCTGCAGACCCTAGGTAGAGTTATTCCTTGTTACACTCAGATTCTTCCCTTACATTAGCACTGAAATTAAGACTATGTGGAGGGGGTTATGAGGTGGCTTAGTAGGTCTTCACATGTGCCATTGACAGGGATATGCACACGTGTGTGCTCCCACATGCATGCACACACACACCTTGTGATCTTGTACTTTGTACATGGAGAAAACAGAGCCTTTGCATGATGCATACACCATTCTTTGTTTCCCTTTGTAGATGTCATCAGCTGCTTGAAGCTCTTGAATCTTGGCTTCCAATCTTTAAATCAGAATAGCCTTTTCACCCTTCAGTTGTGCCTACCCCATTTCCCTCTGTAGCCCTGGCTAGCTGGAACTTGTTATGCAGAGGCTGGATCAAACCCAGATATCCTTGGTGCTATGATGAAAGGTGCACCACCACGCCCTGTTACATTGCTTCTGTTTGGGTACTTTACCAAAGTGCCAAGTAACTAAGACATTTGGCATTTTAGATCTATCCCCAAAAGGTCTAAATGCAGCTCCAATCCTTGGAGCATTGTGATTTACTCTTGTTAAAGGTGTATAATGCTTCATGTTAGCCATACCCAAACACTTGTCTCAGCCTCCTCTTTCTCTTTGAAATACTGCCCTAACTCCAGGGTCATACAAGATTGGGAGAGAATGCTCAGAAACAGAAGGGGCATCATCATGTTTCCCCAGTAAAAAGGCTTTTTAGTCATCCTATTATATGGTGGGTAAGAAAGTCTAGGAGAGAAGTGCCCCGGGTTAAAGGGCTAGTAAAAGCAGGCTAACCCATGTCCTTTTAATGCAGCTAGGCATGGGCTGTGCACCTATTTCCTCAGTCAGTCACAATCCACAATCTAGGGAATCCATTGGCTGCTCCCCCACTTTCA
The DNA here is from genome assembly GCF_943737965.1 of Phodopus roborovskii. Classification (NCBI taxonomy): domain Eukaryota; kingdom Metazoa; phylum Chordata; class Mammalia; order Rodentia; family Cricetidae; genus Phodopus; species Phodopus roborovskii. The sequence continues at coordinate 24,003,039 of NW_026126416.1, forward strand.
GTGCACAATGGAATAGGCATCTACATTTCACACCTGCTCAACTAACTACAAGGGAATATGGTAAAATGCATTTATTGGAAATGTGCAAATGATACAGCTTCTTTGAAAGTTTGACAAAGGCCAGGTCTTAACACTCATACACAGAAAATAAAAATAATTCTTAGAACACACACACACACAGAAATCCACTAAACTTGGGCGTTACTCTCTTCAAGTGCCAACTCACACTACCAGGGTCAAGGACAGAAGAATCCTTTATTCCTTTCCCTATGTCCAGGGTCTGGAATGGAGTTTACACAGTCCAACTCTGTGTAAGAAGCCCTTTCCTCTAACATGTAACCCAGTGTCCTGATCCTCTGTGTTTTGCTTGTTTTTGTTGTTTCTTCCGGAACTCACTGATCTGCTTGGGAAAGGCCCACAATGGTAGGCTACATGTCAAACATTAATCTTTACTAGACTGGGGAGCTGCGCATTGGAGAGGAACTGCGTGGCACTGAGAGCCAATGCTGTGCTCCTGGTTTTATCTTTACTTGCTCTGGACGCAGCCATCAGTGCCTCCACATCACACAGAAAGACAGACTTACATCAAGGCTGTTAAGCTGGCAAGCTTTTCATATTACTGTATTTAATTGGTCTGTTGAGGGCAGGTCAGCAAGTCTGGCTTGAAGGTGCCAGGACCCTGACTAACCCTAACCCCAATAATAATAATGCTGTGGCTGTCCAAACCGGAAAACAATAAAAATCACAAAACACTCATTTGCAAATAACATATGGCTTTTTTTGTCCCCAGCAATAACTTTATTCACACAAACGTCCCTTAATTTACAAAGCTTCAGTCATTCATACACATTAGGGGGATCCACAGTGTTCAAAGAACTTAAATATAATGTATCATACCAACCCAAGTAAGCCAAGTACAAAAAATATTCATATAAAGTTGTTCACACATAGGTCCTATATTACCAGCTTCTGTGCAAAAAAAAGGAGGGGGGGGGAGGGAGGGATTACATTAACTAGTATAACTAGTATTTGAAGCTAAACTTGTGCCTGGCTTTAAACCTTCCTCAAAACCAAGTCTGACCCACATGAGCACTAAGAATAACTGAAATATCCTCTGGTTTCGATGGCAAGTAGCCTTTGGAACAATTTTTTTTTTTTTTTTTTTTTTTTAAATAAATGTCCCCTAAGTAGGTTTTCTTCTTCCTATGAGCTCATCTGGGTTTAAAAAAAAAAAAAAAAAAAGGAAGTTCACTCCTTGAGGTACTCTCCCTAATCCTATGGGCCCCTATGCCACCAATGGCAGACTTGTCCCTACAAAATGGCTGTGGATGCTGACATCAGCCAATGCTATATACGGTACCTACAGGGCTGGCTCCTCTCCCAGAGCATGTTTCCAGACAAGGCTCCTTTTCCTCAAAGTCAGACCTCTGTTGACCCGGAGGCCGTATGACAAGCTCAGAATCAGGGAAGGCAGAGGCATCAACCTCCAGAGTCTGATGGCCTGGAGAGCTGAATAACCAAGCTTAGCCAATTCCGAGGTAGAATCCCAGCAGCTGTCTGGAGCTGCCAAGTGGAAAGAGAACCCAGTCAAGGGTAAGAATAACCCAAAGACCCACTGAGAGTTGAGTCACTGGCACTCCCAGATGTGGAAAGAGGGGCAAACGAGCTAGAGACAGGGAGGGAAGACCTCATGGTGAGCAGGGCTAGAAGGGGCATCAGAGTAAGGCAGGGAGGGCAGTAACATTCCCTTCCTTGGAGGACAGCAGTCAGACTCTTGCTCCTCCCAATTCCCAAGATACTTACAGGTTAAAACCCACATATAAACCATCCTTTTAAGCTGTCTTCTAAAACAGTAAAACAGCTAATAGCATAAACAGATTCCCACAATGTTCTCCTCTTCTTGGAAAAAGATTCACAATGTAACCTTATTGCTGCAAACACTGGTTTTCTAAAACAGTGATATGTCACAGAGCTGAGAATCTTGGAGGGAGGGATGATGGAGGTGGGGGCTGGTGGGGCAAGAAGGCTATGAGGAAGCTGGGAAGTGGTCTTAGCACCACAGGGTTAGGAAGCAGAGTGAGTCAAGGGCCTCTGCTCACTCCAGGCCTCCACCACCACTGGAGTTACCACTGGCAGTGCCACAAAGGAGGCCGGGCCCCATCCAGAGTCAGATCTTCACCTAGTGCGGGCACACCTCTCCTCCACTGTAAACAGGGTATTTCTTAAGTAAACATTAAAACATCCCTCTGGCAGCCAAAGGGCAACCCCTACAAGGTGGGAATAGAGTTCCTATTTCCTGCCCCAATGCCCTAGAGCTAGGTGAGGCTAAAGCCTAAACCTTAGTCTCCTGTGACCAGAAGGGGGTTAGCTGGAGCCAGTCTGGATGGTGCAGTGGGTGTCTTCCTGGCTAGAGGTTAAGAATAGGGAGGGAAAAAGGCAGTGTGCATGTGGGCAGCAGCATTTGGTCCTGGTCTAGAGCTGCTGTGAGGGCCACAGAGGCAAGAGGGAGGTGTGTCTGGCTACAGCCCCCAGGAGGTGGGTGGGGCTCAGGGTTTTCCTTCCCCTGTGGCTATATACAGTAAGTGACAAAATGGACAAAGAAAAGACAGCCACCTGCTTCTGGCAGAGTCTGGACAGGGGAGGACAATGGAATAAGGCACTATGATCTGTCCCCTGCTGACTCCCTTCACACAGGGGAGCTGAGCTCTGAGCAGAGAACAACTCAGGCCAGGCCAGTCTAACAGGCAATCCTCAAAACCAAGAAAAAGGACAGCTGTTAGAAGTTCTGCAAACTTCTAGACTATGGACAGATCTAATAAACCTGGAGGCACCTGAGATGATGCCCCACAGAGCTACTGGCAGGCCTGCAACCCATACAGAGGCAGAAAGGGAAAATAACAGAGGTGGCAGATGCTGATCCTCAAGAGGGGCAGGGAGCTGGGCTTTGAGAAGACTACAGAGCCCGCCAGGGGCTGACTGACTAACTGGTCACAGCACAGCAAGCATGTCACCGGGCCAGTTTCCATCTGGCTGGCAGGTGATAGCATAGATCACACACAAGAGAAAAAACAGGTAAGAAAAAAATAGGAACAGGCACTTGGGGCTTAAGACCTGGCTCTCATCTGAGCCAGAGATAGAGGTGCAATCACCAGGCCAGAACCAGCTGGGAGTCATGGAAGATGAGGTGCAGGGAAGCAGGCTACCCTTAACCAGGCTACCACCTGCATCCTATGGGGGCTTATGCTGACACCAAGAAAAGTATGGTCGGAAAGCACTATAACCCAAGTCTTGATTGTAGAAAGCTAAGAGACTAGGAAGAGAAAGAAAAAGGTAGGTAGAATAGCGATTTGCTAGGCCCGAGTCTTTACCAGGAACCCAGGGCAGGACTAGGGCAGAAAGAGTGGGGTACTGAGTTCAGAGACTGCTTTTCCCATTTGTTCAGGCACAAAGAGACAGCAGCACCCAAGAAAAGGGAAGGAAGAGACAGAAGTGGAATGTACTTTGCAATTAGGGGACGCTGCTGTTTCCACCCTCCCAGGTGCCACTCTGATTAGGCTCAGGAGGCTGCTTCAAAAATCACTCAAGGAGACAAGATGCTATCACAGACCAGCACAAGGGCCTACATTACCACCCGCAGCCAAGCACCCACAGGAACAGCAGCTGACCTCTGGCCAAGAGGAGAAAGAAACTTTGGTGCTAAGTTGCCCGAGAGAAAGCTGGAAAATCCAAGTGGCCATAGTTAAGCATGTTGTGCTGGCCTTCCCCATACTATAAGACCAAGGGACAGTTGCTTGAAGGAAAAGCCCCCCCCCCCCCCCCCCCCGTTGACCTCTCATTTCCCTATCCAACCTACACGAGTTTAGGAAGAAGAGAGAAGAATAAAGATACCTTCTTTCCTTGTCCAGAAACCCCATCCCATGTGGCCAAAACAAGGTGAAAAATATGGAAAAGTTTTGGAGCAACCAAAGGTGCATCCAAGTAGAGGGCACCAGAGAGGATGGATGGTGGGGTCCATGGAGCAGCTGGAAGGAAGTTATCTTCCAACAGGAAGCTGTAAGAACACTGCTAGGGAGTTAAGAGTGAAAGGCTATTCAGAGGCAGTGTAGCCACAGGGATCTAGGTTGGGGATGCTTTAAGACAGCTAGCTGCTATATGGGCCCTTTAATAGCCACATGGGCATCCCTGTCTGCCTCATACCTCCCTATGCAAGGCAGATCCTTCCTCTTCTCGTCAGACAACAGTTACAAAGAGGTTGATCACCTAACGTGAAGTCCCTGGGGGTAAGAGAGATGGCGCTTGACAGTGTCACCCAGTGGTGAATGACACCATGGATCCTGGTACACAGGGCACACCTTTCACTGTGAGGAAATCATGGCAGAAGCCAGTAGAGGGTACTCTGCAACAGTTAAAACTGGATCTTGGGGCCTAGGTAGTCTCTGTGATAGGCTGGACTTGTAGCACACTGGGAAGACAATCCAGGAGGGCAGAGGGTAAAAAGTATTGGCCTCAAAGCAGTGACAAGAGGCCAAGGAAGACAAAGTCTGACAGAGGGTTGGCACAACAGTCCTAAATAGAAGAGAGATTTGTGCAAGTTGGGTGGGGTGGTCTCTTTTAAGAGTGATGAGATGACCACTCTTGGTCTCCTTGCTCGGGGACCCCGGTTGGAAATGGCAGAAGGAAGTAATTCCAACTACAGTGAGTTCTGGTGTGGCTGGGGCTCCCAAGAGCTTAAAGAGAACCAGACCATGGTTTAGGTCTTCTCTAAGAGTCCTTCTGGCCAGACCCTGGTCTCCCTCTGCTGAAAGGTTCTTCGCCTCTGATCCTGTCTGAGGCCTGAGGGCTGGCCAGGACCAGCCCATCCAAGGAGTCCCAGAGCTCTCATGTCTGGTAAGGAAGTAACTCAGAGGCTGCTTCCTTATTATCTTCATATCCCTTTGCAGGAGAAACACCAAAACTCTGGGTAGATAGAACTTCTTTGGGAAGTGGGATGCTAAAGCAGAACTGAGAGATGTGTAAGAATGAAAACAGAACATGAAAGATAAAACCAAAATTGCTTCCTAACTTAAGAAATTAACGGATTAACGGTGAATATATGCATAAGCTTTGCCCACATTCAATGTTCTTAAAAACAAAACAAAAGAAAAACCCAAACAATAAAAAGGTGCCTGTCCAGAGTGTAGCCTTCTGCTCTTCAGAAGTCTTGATGGTTTAATGTTTAAAAAACAATAATAATTATTATTATAAAGGAAAAAGAAAAGGGTAGCATGGGAAACCCAAGCAAAAGCTTCACATTGTGGGAGGTCCAGCTGTCAGGAGATCGCCACCACCTGTACCCTCTGCCATCCTGTCCGAGACATGATGAGACTGTGGGTCCCGAAGGATCGACCTGGAAGACAGAAGGTAGGCAAGGAGTGGACATTGGATCAGTGGGTGAGAGTACAGAGCAAGCACCCAATCCAAACTGACCCTGAAGCTGTGTGTGCTGGCTTTTCTAAATACTTTATGTGGGTAAGCTGAGCCACTAATTCCCTTGCCATCTGTAAAGACATGCTCTTATTTCTCAGGTAAGGGAACTGATGTGTTCAAGGTCATAATGACTAAAGGCAGCCTCAGGAAGAGAGGATTTACGCATGCTGGCTTCAGCTACCAATCTGATCACAAATCCTATATCTTATTCCCACTCCAGGTTCCCTGTACTCTACAGGATCCATTCCAGATAGAATGCCCCCAACAGACCCTGATGGCCTTGGTTCTATTTAGCCTTTCTTCTCCACTCTCATCCATAACTGTCATAAGCCTCACTGCAACCCTTGCAAGATTTCGATATCCTTTACAAATGATAAAATGGTGTTCAGCATCTGAGAACCTATACTAAGTTAGCCAACACGTTTTTAAAAGACCACATTACCTTCTCCTCCTGGGTCAGGAGGACTCAGAGCAAAGTTTCCCAGAAGCAAATGATAGGTCCAACTCTGTCCACACCATCTCCTACTTGGGCTATAACCGAGTGTTCTGGATAGAATGTATGCAAATTCGAGCCCTTTGTTCTTTGGTCTCCTAATCTACACCTATGTCACAAGCTGTTTTGAAGATTACACAAATTCAGTTGTGCATGGCTTAATGATATAAGAAACATAGAGCCACTTGAACATGACTGTATTTATGGGACCACCATTGCATATGTCTGCAGCATCATTTTGTGTGATTATACATAGAATACTTAGAAGAATGCCTGGTCCTCTGAGCACTGGCTACTATTTGGGAACTCCTTTGTTGCCAGGCCTCAGGAATAAGTAAGACAGGAAACTGCCCTTCAAGGAAACCTAGTACACAAAAGCCTATAGGGATTAGTCTTGGGTCAGTTCTATATTCTGAGCCACTTAATCACATAGCTAAGTATAGCTTTGTCTTAGGCAGGGCAGGTCATCTGGACAGCAATGCTGTGAAGTTTTCAAAGTGACTAGTTTCACCCAAGATGACTGACCCAAACAAGCCCTTCCCTGCATGTTTGCAACCCTTCAGTGGCTTCCTTGCTCCATGGACACACCGAGCCCATTGTCTGAAGCTTCAGAAGTATGCCCTGGTTCCAACCCAGTGTGCACCTTCTCCCCTGGAGATGTGGTCAGTCCAGCCAGAAAACAATGGCCCCATAGACTCAGGTCTTACAGGTGTCTAGCTCATTCACAAAAGTCACAAAAGTGACTGCCTCTGTCTCTTTCTCTAGTCTTCCATCTCTTTTGGGCTCTGAGTAGAATGAGTATAAAGTATAGGACCTACAGTAGGTTCTGACATATCCAATGAGCCTGTATCTCCAGCTAGACTCTGAATGTACCTTCAGTCAATCGGCCATCACAAGCAGTTGTAGGAGTCATGGGAAAGGCATCCCCCGCACTAATGGAGGAGGGCAAACAGCCTCTGGGAAGCAGCTGGGAAAGACTTGCAGAGCTTCAGTTATGCTGAGAGCTAGAGCCTGGTAGCTCCACTTCTAGAAACCTAGCTTCACTGATAACTCTAAACACAGACATGAATACATGACTAAAGACGTTCAATTATGATGCATTGCTTCCAGTGTTCAAAACTAAGAGACTCGCTGTTATAGTGACAAAGGAGAGATGGGTGGCAATTGTGCATCAATAAGAAGCCTGCTAATGAGTGAAGTAGAATACATAAGTTACAAAGCTGTGTGGTGGAAAGCAGGCCTAGAATTTGTCTCTACAGCTCGGGATGGAGGAAAGTCCTTGCAAGGTAATGGGTGAAAATCTGTGGTGTTTGGATGGATGATGCCTTTAGGATGTAATTAGAATTACATAGTCATTTAGGTGGGATGCCATGATTAAACTCTGACAGGAGATGCTAGGTGGTGCAGAGATGACTCTGTGGTTAAGAACATTGGTTGCTCTTTCAGAGGACCTAGGTTTGAGTCCCAGTATCCACAACCAACTGTAACTCTGGTTCCATAGGATCTAATTCCCTCTTCTAACAGCCTTCTTCTATGAAAGTAGGCCCACACATGATGCCCATACATACATGCAGACAAAGCAGTCATATATAAAACGAGTAAATCTTACATACTCAGAGACACACATAGACACACACACACACACACACACACACACACACACAATCATGAACAATGCTTCTTGATACATGATGCCCTGTGTTGCCTCAAAAGACAGCCAGCAAGAAGAGCCATCATCAGATGTGATTCTGTCTTGAGAGGACCAAAGCCAAGAATCATCCTTTTCCCTTATTTTTAATAAACTAGCATTATAACAAAACTAAACTTGCACATAAAAATCAGCATGCACCGAAATTAACCAGACCGAATATCACATAAAAGCATGCACTCTGGAAAGAGGTTAGATGGAGTAAAGGAAGGACCTCCCAAGGAAGGGGAAGGAGGAAGGAAGAAGGAAGGGAATATGGGGAAGGACAACTAAGAGTAAGGACCACTGGAGGCAGTTGTATGGAAACTTACTACTGTAGAAGCTTCTTATTATATATACACATTATGAAAGAAATCTAAGTGGAGTCACCAAATAATGGAGAAGAAATGCCCTCACTAGACATTTTTCTCCACCAAGCAAAACTTCCAGTGCCAGGAGTGGGTTACATCTAATTGAGTTGTTGGGAAAGGAGCACCATGGAAAGACCCCAACAACAAGATATTGTGAAGGATAGTGATTGCTTCCTACAAACTGATGGTATTGCTGAAAACAAACCTCACATATCTCCTTGAACACAGAGATGTAGTGAGATATTTACTTTGTCTCCTTCTGTGGCACTGACCACCACCATTGGGGGTAGAGCCACGGGCTGAAGTGACCTGTGGAAGGAGGTCTGAGGAAGAGCCAGGGAATGCTCTCTTGCTGGCAGGACTCGGACAGGAGAGCATCCGGTGGAACTTGCTGGTGTTCATCTGTCTAGGTTGTAAGTTATTTCTCCCTGAATAAACATCTATCCAGCCTATTGTTTATCCTGATCCTTATTTAACCACAATACAGAGATGTCACCCTGGTGCCTAACTACAGCCTTCACCCCTACTGATAAGTGTTCATGATACTGGCAGGTACTCTGCACGCTACCAGGAGAAAGAGAACCACAAACCCAGCTATAAATCCCATCATCTAATATGGTGACTTGCCTGCACGATACACTGGTACAATCAGAACAAACACTGTGGGGGAATAACCAACCTCTATCTGAACAGATTTAAGACCAACTCCATGAGATGGAACCCATGCCAGAAACTGTGTGGGTGGCCAAGAACCTGAAACTAGATAGACATGCCATGGGCCTGAAGGAAAACCAAATACCAAATCGTTCTGCTAAAGAAACACAGCAATAAAATTACTCCTAACATGATCTGCTATGCCTATACATTGGTGTCTTCCTCCACCAGAGAAACTTTCTCCTGCAGTAGATGGAAACCAACAAAGAACTACAACTGGACCATGCACAGAGAATGACCTCATTCTGTGGAAGAGGTGGGTTTTAAGAGCCAGAGAATATGGATGACACCAAGAAAACAAGACCTTCTGGACACAACAGGACTGACGTACATATAAACACACAGAGACTGTGTTAGCATGTACAGGTCCAAGGTAAATAGGGGCCCAACAGTGAAAAGGGGGACCAGAGTAAGTTTCCATCCCTTACCAAGAAGCTATCTTCAATTGACAATGGTTTGCGAAAAACCAACCAAACAAAAACCCCTAGTTTTCTCCAATGGAGTTTTGAGTGTATAAACTACATCTAAAGGCAGCTCTATTCTCTACCCCCACTAAGAACAGCAGCAGCAGATGGCCAACACAAAACAAACTCAATGGTATTTTGGGGAAGGTTTGATTCCCCCCCCCCCCCATTGCTTTGTTTGGGCCTTTTTTTTTTTTTTTTTTTAAACCTTACTGGTCTTTTGCTTGCACTTTATATTTTCCAATTTTGTGGTTTTGTGTTTTGTTTGACTATCTTTCTTTTTGTGTTTCTCCTGGTTTTTTGTTGTTTTAATTAAATTCTGGCTTCTTTTTTTGTCTGTTTCCTAAAGAGAGGAAGAGAGAAGGAAGGGAGTTTGGTGGGTGAGGAAGTAAGGATGATCTGGGAGAAGTTGAGAAAGGGGAAACCATGATCAGAATACATATGAAAAAAAGGTTGCAATCAAAACCAAACAAAACCAGCATACACCAAAATTAACCAGACCCAAAATCTATACATAAAGAGCATGCGTCTGGAAGACAACTCAGATCTACTGAGTGTTGAGGCCTACTTTCTCACTGGATGTTTCTGCTCCCCTACTAGCAAAAGGAATTAAATGATTCCCCCAAGGATACACTTGGGGACCTCTTCCCAGTGTTCAACTTGGGGGAAAATTTTATCTACTCCCTAATGACTTGGCAGCCATGCCAGCCTCATGTAGCTTTCCCCTGTTGCTTTCTGCCTGTGTTTCCGGTAGGTGAAGAGGTGAAACTGAAGACAGTTACAGCTTCCTCAGGGAAGCCACACCACAATGTGCTCACTGGAAGATGGAGGCACTTTTTACTATCTCATCAAGAACAGTAAAGACCATCTGGAACGAGTCAAAGCAGCCAGCCCGTTTACTAATGCTTGTGATGAGCAGCGCAGCTCCCAGCCTTGGTGGGTTCTTGCTCATCACCTTTCATCCTAGCAGATGCCAAACCTTGGCTTCCTTGTTGACCAGGCCATAACACGATGTCTGGTTCCTAGCATCAGCCAGAGTCTTTTTGTGGCTCTCAGTGGGCCCCTAAGCACAGAGTCTTCCTGAAAGTCAACACATGAAGGAAGTTGATCCACACCTGTGAAGGGTGGGCTGCTTCTCCACATCTGACAGCTGTCAAGGGACGGCTAGAGCCGTACCCAATCCTGACGCCTGCCACTACTTTGGAACCAAGCTAAACCATTCCTCGGCTCTCTCGCCATCAAAGCTGGACAGCAGAAATGAAAATGGTAGATCATGGATTTTTCTGACATTCAGACTTCTACTGGTTATAGAAAGGGGCTCCGCTCCTGTCTTCCCCTTTTCTTCCCAACTTCTCAGCAGGAGAAATTCTCTCAAAGGGAAAGCAGATTCCACTCAGTGTTCATATTAAGAGAGTTCCTGAAACCCAGGTGTGGCAAAGCTGAGAAACAGCTGGCTTCAGAGCAAAATTAGAACCTAGCAACTATCTATCTGTAAGATGGCAAATACATAAATGGCAATTAGTTCTTTAAAAAGGGCTTTACTCTCCTAAGCTGACAAGTAACTCAGAAATGACAATGGAGTTCTGGCAGTGCTAGAAGGACTTGAACTCCATATTCATAATTCACAATGTCAGAGGGGTGGATGTGGACCAGGGCAAGGAAACAAGCGGTATCCACCAGTTCCCAGGAATCTTGTTCTTACCCAAGGAGCCCACACTCAATCTTCTACACCCCACAAACACACTGTGTTCAGAGGAATCTGGCCGCATGGTTTCTCTGAAAGGCACCAGACTCCCGGGCTATAACCACACAGCCCAAGTCTTGGACATCGATTCCTAGGTGGAGGCTACTCAGGAGCAGCAGCAAGAGTCACATCTCTACATGATGGCAAGTGGAGACAGAAGCAGGGATGAGGAGGCCTGGCTGCCAGTGCCATAGTTTTGTCCTCTAGGGACTTCATTTTCCAGAGTGCTCAATGACAACAGGGAAGGGACTTTTAATCCTAGGCTCTTCTAATCTCAGGAATGTGCCACAAAAGGCCTCAAACTCTCACATGCCAAGCCACATGCAATTTTCTGGTAGACTGCCTTACTACTTAGACTTTGAGATGCATCCATGACACAACGTATAGTGAAAGTCAGGAGCTTGACTTATGCAGACAAAAACTAACCAGAGGCAGCCTATGAATGCCAAGAGGAAGTAAGTGCCCACTGCTCTGGAGGTAGCACAAGTAGACAGTACAATCTGTGTGGCTGAGATGCTGGGGAAGCAGGTCAGTGAGAAAGTAAGGCCAGCCTCAACTCATCATGCCACAGCCTTTGCTTTTCTCTGACGTCCTTAAGCAGAACCTGGGACCCTTCTTTATAAACACAACACCACTGAGAGATGTAGGCTGTATCCCCCATCATCTGAAGCTGGATCCACAGCTACCTTATTCCCTAAGAAACCATTCTGAAGCACAGTTGCCAGGCCCAATGGACGTCAGGGCAGGACTCGGCCAGAGAAAGGGCATGAGGATAGCACCCTGTTGTAAACACATTAGCTTTTCCTCTTCTGTGTCAGAAAACTCCATGGGCTGTGAGTGGGTCTATGGCAACTGCACAATCAGGAAGCTCTTCACATGGAGACTTAGTCATAACATGGCAGTGGTAACATTGACTGTTACTGACAATACTATATTAAGCCATCTGACTCCTTAAAGTGTACTGCCAAAATTAATATTAAAAAGTTCACAAATGTACAAAAAGAAGACTCACTGGCCAAGATGGAAGATTCTGGATTTAAAAGGCTCCATGGTGACTTAACAGTAGGCAGAGCTGCCTGCTGAGTCATCCTGAATTTGCTTGAGAACTTGGACCCATTGAGACCTCTGATCTGACCTTGACTAACTCAATGGGTCTTGGGGTTGGGGCTGGTGTTTTCCTTTAGCACTTATGTTAGGAAACAGGTCCTAGATCAAACAGAACTAAAAGAGACAATTTTTATTCCTAGAAACAGCTCTGATAGAATCAGCAGTTAGATAGGTACGTACCATAACAAACTTTTTTAAATGTGGGGCTGAAATAAAAGCTGCCAGCTGCCTCAGTTGGGCCCCACAAAGCCAGGTTCAACTGTAACTGCAATGATTAGCAGAGAAAGGGCTCCAGGGAAAACTCAGGATCCTGGAATTTCCCCAAAGGACACTTTCCCATTAGGAAGTCATCTAAGTCCTTGTTACTAAGGGCGAGGTCACTCTTCCATGTGGTAACAGGACAATTTGTGGTTATAAAAAGACTCAAGGCCAGAATGGTATGGGCAAAAAAGACCATATGGTCTTCTGGTTACGGCTCAAAGCTGAGCATGCCAAGAGAAACTCTTGGGGTTCTTTCTAAGGGAAAGAAGGCTTGTGGCTTTCTCAGGGAAAGAAGGGCTCCTCCATACATTATTATGGAGAAATATAATGAAACTCATGGTCAGCCCATGAAGGTTTGGCAAAACAAAATACCAAGATGGGGGTAAAGCATGACACTGGTGCTGCTGAATTCTTTGCTTGCTGAGCTGCAATGGACTACTGTGAGCACCATCCTGCATCTCACACTGAGAAGAGACAGGAGCTTCCCAAAGCCAGACAGCAAGGAGCGTGGTTTAATGAAGACTCCATAGCAAGTTCCTAAATGTCACTACTGTGGAAGCAAGGCTTCCATGCTGCAATATGGTTAGGAACTATAGAGTTTCTTTCATGTCTTCTTACAGAGGCATCCTGCCAGGTGTGCTACTGTCCGATCCACCCTCCTAAAACGCTACAGGCACTGCTGCACCTACTCTCCAACCCCACCTTATTTGCAAAATGAAGTTCCTCTTCCTTAGGCTGATAAAGCCCCTGGCAGCTCAGAGGTAGCTGACCTTGGTAGGAGCCAACCTAGGCTAAGCTCTTCTCATACATTCCCCTGTGCTCTGGCAATGAATGCCCTTCTCCAAGTCCATCTAGATATGGGAGTCCCAAATGTTGCTATCACTCATCTCAACAAAAGGCAGCGCTCTTTTCTGAGCTGCTCAGGATCCCCCTGGCGTTGCCTACATGGCTTCTCTTTGGGAGTTCAATGGAAGAGAGCCTGGGCTGGAGCCCTAGCCCTTGACCTAGCACTTGTCACTCACGTGGCCAAATCATTTCCTCTCTGGAATGGAAGTGAGGACATGCAGAAGGGGCAATAATACCAACAACACAAGTATTTAACAAGATAAACGGTGGGAGTACTGAGTCTGGCAAGCTCAGCAAGTAGGGGTTCCCTTTCACATCCCACTTACGTTTCCCAATGATAGAGAAGCCAGCCTGCCCCAGGCCTGCCCCTCTGCAAAGGCAAACAAGAAAATGCAGGGCTAGCAGGGTGTTGGTGATGCATCCCTTTAGTCCTAACACTCAGGAGGCAGAGGCAGGTGGATCTCTGTGAGTTCAAAGTCAGCCTGGTCTACAGAGTGAGTTTCCAGGACAGGCTCCAAAGCAATACAGAGAAACCCTGTCCCGAAAAAGACAGGAAAAAAAAAAAAAAAAAAAAAAAAAGAAAGAAAGAAAGAAAAGAAAAGAAAAGGCAGGGCTATGAGTATGCATATGCTCTATGTGCAAAGAAAAAGGACTTAGGGATTTCTCGGTTCTACTGCCAAGACTGCCTCTCCTTTGTATCATGTATCATTCAAACCAAACTGTGAAGAGATTCTGAAAGACTGTCAGAAGTCTCAACCAGAGGTCCAGTTGAGGCTATGGAGGCACCGATAAGCTTTCCATAATTGTACTTAAAGTTCCAAAGATGGCTGAGAGGACTGTGACATTAGCTTGAAGCTCTCTATCTGATCAGAATTATAATCTAGTTAGCAGGAAACTCCTGGCTAATGGCTGTCTTTAGTTCCTGCCACTGCTCAACTGGAATTACCTTGCAACACAGCTCCATCTCCATTCACCAAAGTCAAGGAACGGGGTTGCAGAAGACTCCCGTTACATCTTCCCACAGCATCAACCCCAGTTCTATGAGCTGGTGGACAAGTGGGGTTCTGGTTTTCTGTAAAAGTGGGATGGAGTGTGTGCTCTCCAAAGGCTTTTATCCCACACTAGAATGAACCTGAGATGGCCCAGGGAGGGAGGATGTCTGGATTGTGTCAGTGGTGACAGCTGTACTTCACTTTAGGTACTTGGCTTAAACCCCAGAACAAGTTTTATAAAGGTAAAAAGTCACCCTGTTGTTTGTCCAGGGTGTGGTATTTTTCACACCCATTTCTGTTGCCCCATGCAAACCGAGAGTTCCTTCCAAACATTCACCAGATCCAAACAGGCAATCTGGTTACTAACAACAAATGACTCCTTACTTGTGACTTCCAGTTTTCTTTATGTCTGGTACAAGGGGCTGGGTCCTGCTGGCAGTGTCTGTGCAATCTGCCAAGATCTCACAGCAGCACATTCCTACTCCACGCCTGAGATTTGTCCTAGACTTCAGCTTTCTAGAAGGCATGTCTTAGGCATGTCCAATAAAAAGTAGAAAAGGAAAAGCAAAGGGGTGCTGTATCTGGTTGCTAAGGGTGTCCCTTTCCCCAGAGGATGGATGGACAGAAATGCAGAATCAACCAGCTGCCTCACATCATTTTAGAAATTTGACTCACTGGACAATATGATAGATACTAAAGTACAACATGACATTAGCAAATCTGTTTCCCCATCACTGACTGCTATAGTACTATGCCTGAATTCAGAAAACAAACTAAAAAAAAAAAAAAATGCAGCCATCATTCATGACTCCTTCCCCCAGCTTCAAATCAAGATTAGTTTTGTAGCTGGAAAACAACCATTTTTACTATGCCTTATGGGGTACCTGGGTGGCTCTAATACATTCTTTCCAAGTCCCCAGACATCATTTTCTTTAACAAAGAAACAAAATACAGAATTCTTTCTGACCTGTTTATGTTGCAGGCTGAGTTACAGCTTTCCCCTGGTACCTCTTACTGAAAGTGAAATTCAGTTAAAGTTGGGAAATTCACTGCAGTGTTTTATAGCATTGATTTATTTTAAACTTGGTTGGCATTTTTAAGACCTGCCATGCCTCTGAGGCCTAGAAATTCAGAAAGAGGTCCCTATTTCCTCTGATTTGGATTATCATGAGGTATTAGGTGAAATGAAGAGGGGCTGACAACTTATATGCTCTTCCCCAGTTTGTCAAGACAAAATCTTGGGTACTCTGCCCAGGCCTGAATCTGTGCCATCACCACTTGGGAATTCTACCCCTCCTTTCACAACAGAGTGGCCGTGGTCCAGGTGAACAAAGCTTCCTCGGTACATACCATGTGCTCTCCTCATATCTCAACTACGATAAGATATTCCTAAACTCCCTCAAGAACCAGCCCTAAATGTTACTCCACAAAAGGCTTCCCTGCTCTCCAGAGCCTCCATCTGTAACTAAGCTGCAAGCTCTCAGGAGACAACACTGAATTCTAAATGACCAATGTCACCAATGGGCAACTGCCGGACAACTGGAGATGACTCTCCTACAAAATCAGACTTGGCCCCAGAGTTTTTCAACACAGGGTGGCAGGCAGCCCCACCCATCAGAGCAGACAAAAAGGATGGCATCGGAAGCTTTAGTCAGGATTTGAGTTGAGAAATCTGTCAGAGAATTATAGCAACATTGTTTCTCTGTGCTGGTCCTTATCTACCTGAAAGCTCTAGTTGATTCTTGGGGGAAAAAAGACCAGCCAGGACTCTTCCTTTCTCAAGCTGCTGCTACACTACTTGAACGAGAACGCTCCTTGGTTATATGGGCACTTCTATCCTCCCCGGCCTCCCCTGTTAATGTCTAGGGCAGGCAGAGTAACCCAAAGGAATCTGTATACAGGCAGACATCACCCACAATGGCTAGGCTGCTCGTCCTGCTGTGGTATGTACAGCCAAGAGCAGGGGCTATCAGAGCAGTGCTTCTGGAAGAGAACCCACTACCTGCTTCAAGGCATGAACCCACACATGGTTGTCAAGAGACAGCTGGAGGCAGAATGGAAGGACCAGGAACCTCCAACCACACACATAGTTATCAAATCTTGACTCTTAGTGAACTGCTGCTCTCTCATGTACAGGAGGAGGACAAGCACATCACTAGACAGAGGATGCAGAACAGTAAGTACATAACAATAACAATTCAGGGATAGAGGTGAAGAGGAAGAGTCATTGGCCCCAACTCACAGGCAACCTTTGATAACAAAGCAAGCTTCTTTGATAACATGAAGTTATTACACTGCTCAGTTGCAGTGTCTTCATGTCCCTGGGGTCCAAGGAAATGGGAGTCAGAAGAAAGCTAAACCTTCAGGCAGCTCTGCTGGCTGATTATTAGAGTCCCTCAGAACTGCCCAAGGGATGAGTTCTCTGCTGGGTGGAATCAGGATGCCATTGACAGCTGAGAATATGGGCAGCATCTGGACCTTGCTACCACAGCCCCAGGGCAGGCCAGTTCCTTCCAGATGCTGGCATATCCATCCATCTAGCTTGCAGGGACAGAGGACCCCTGAGTGGGTGCACAATCCATGACAGAACTGACAGCTCAGCTTCCTATTGTCATCAAGAAGTGGTAACAAGATGCCCCAGGAAACTGCCTAGACCTGATACCAGCCATCCTCATCTGTGAAGGAAAACTCCAAAACATAGAAAGATAAAGCCCCAAGGGACATGTGTGTGCACTGGTATCTAAGCCAAAGTCATCACAGTCAAAGGCAACTTTTATTTCCTGGGACAAGAAAGAACCAAATACGGCATCTTCCCCCAAAGTTCTCTCTTGGCACAGCTCTGTGAAATGCTAGTGAGACACAGTAAGACACAGCCTTTACCCCTGCTATACAGACAGGGGCTCAAAAGAAGTTAACACAGAAAACACAAATTCTAAGTCTGCCTGGCCCTACCCCCCAAAAGAAAATAATCAATGGACCCCCTATATCCAAGTGATTGTTCTATTTAAAGAAATCTCTCATTCTTCTTATGGATGCAATAATTTACTTCAGGCCACAGAGTAACAACAAGTCCTCCTCCTACCTCCACCCCACAGGATGAGAGAGAGAGAGAGAGAGAGAGAGAGAGAGAGAGAGAGAGAGAGAGAGAGAGAGAGAGAGAGAGTCCAATTCAATGCTCCAGAGACTAAGGCTAAAATCAGTTTCTGGGTTGGAACCAAAAGCCTTGAACCTTTAGCAACCACACCTTTCCTTGAGGCCTGGCTTGGACCAGGATACAAAGACCATGGGGAACCTACTAAATTCTGTTGCCCTTGCCTGCACTTAAGAATGCTTAGAGCTAGACAGCCAAAGTCAAGCTGGTCCATGCTAAATTATTCACTGAATTCAATTATGAAGACATTTTAAGACCTGAGTTAAAATCTAGACTCTACACCTTATTAGCTCTATGACCAGGGCCAGTTCTCTAATATTAAGCAAGCAACTACCAAGACCTATCATGGAGTGAAGACTACTTTCTATGACCCGTAACCCTCCACAGACACCTGGGGTCACATCAACACCTGCTTTCCCTCATCAGGCTTTAGCTGTCCATTCCTAACATATGTCACCCAAGAGCTTGGCTTCAAAAGGCCCCAGAAACAGAAATTGTGTACTGGACCACAGGCTTGGTTACTAACACAGGTGCTCATATCCCAGCAGCCTCCTCCTCCCTGGTAAAGAGTGGGTTATGGCAACAGGAACATCAGTTTGGCTGGCTTCCTGCATGGGATAAGTAAGGCTTGTGGCTGATAGGATTCACTAAAATTACTCTTCTAAAAGTGACAAATAAGGGACAAAAATAGGCTTTATTGAGCACTTGTTAAATACAGATGTGCCTTTCTAGAATAATCAACAGGACAAGCTGGCTTTGTGTTAAAGACAACTACACAATGCTCATAGAGAAGAAAGCTACCAGCACCAGGTGCCCCACCTCAGCTCAATACCCCTAAAACGCAGTGTTTCACTGAGACAGTTTGTTGGAGCACTTTCACAGCCCCTGTCAAATATGCACGGTTAATTCCATTTTGTGTAATAAAACCAAGAGTGGTAAAACACTCTGCCTGATGATCACAGCCAATAAACCACAGAAATAAGTAAAACTCAATTAATTTTATCTCTCCAAAGGAATTCTACCTTTCTAGTCCAATGTGAAGTTTCTCCCTCTTTTCAATGTTACAAAGCATCAACAACAGTAACTACTCATTCAGCACTTACCTACATTTTATTCAGTTGAGTTTTCCCATGTTGGTCCTAGGGCCAGTTATGCTTAAATTCCTCAGCCATGCCAAGACTAACCGAAAGTTACCTAGAGACCAGAATATTCAAGTTCTGTCCCTTTATTTGGGACCATCCGCAATCAAATCCCTTTCTCTCTAGGGTTCTAGCTACCACACTTCTCAGATCCTCTTTCCCAGCAAATTCCTCAGAGAGAGCTATTACTGCTTCTCAACCCACCATCTAGCTTGGTGATGACAATAGGACGCCATTTGCGTTTTCCACTTTCATTCACCCTCAGTATACAATGGCGTTTTCCAAAAGTTACATGATGAGTTGTCTGTACCTCATTATAATGAAGATGCAAATGAGGTTACTAAAGCAAGAATTAGATTTGCAAAAATAATGCTAGTCATCTTTGGTTTTTTTGAAAAGTTATCTTTCATAAAATAAAACTAAGAAATATTTAGCTGGTATATTGTTATTAATCCAGTCATCTCTCTAAAGAGAGCACTAAAAAATGTGTTTCTTGGCGCTGAAGAGAGAGCCCAGTAGTTAAGTGGCTTGCTGTTCTTCCTCCCAGGGACCCGAGTTTGGGTTCTAAGCACCTAAGTCGGGTGGCTCACCCAGCTTCAAGGGCCCATCACCCTCTTCTGGCTAATAAGATGGCCAACTAATCCACCTGACTCCTTGTTTTCTTTTCATACATACATCCTCCTCTCCTAGTTCACTATTCAGTTAGCAGATCACTGCAATACTTGCTATCACTGAGATAGCACCCCCCACCCCACCCCCAGTCCCCAAAGTCTTCAAGATGCAGGCCCTCAACTATTAGCATGTGCTCAGAGGGCATTGATGGGGGGGGGGGGATAGAGGTGGGGGGATGGATGACCCTGAAACACTTAGCCTTTCCTAACAGAAGACCAGTGTTCCACAGCCTGTTTTCAATATGAAATATAAACTTAGAAAGAGCAAAGTTTTGATTTTGCCTACTACTGTATCATTTATGCCTAAAACAGTATCTAGCAAAATGTTTCCCAATAAAAATGCTGGAGGAATTAGTCTGGCCACAGGAAAGGAAACTAGGTCGAAGGCCCTTTCTAACTCTAGCTGAGCAGATATGGCTCATCTGACAACATAACTGAAGCCTGAGGGACCAGTCACACAGCTGGGCCCAGGCCTACAATTCAAAGTGTTCTGCAAGGACAAGGCAAAACAGGCCAGTCAAACTGGCACCAGAAGCACAGCACCGATTAGTCAACAAAATGAACAGACCAAAGAGTTTGGGGGACACACCCAAAGAGAAGCCCCTAACTTTTCCCTCGTCCTCTCAGAGTCACTTATTTCCTGTAAATGAAGTCACTTCTCTTCAGCACAAATCTCAACCATCCAAATAAGGGCCCAGATCTCAACTAGTAGGACATTCCCATAATCCTAACCTAAATTCAGGCTCTTTTCCCAATGACAATTGTCATTGTTCTCGTATACAAGGAAAATTTGAATTCCAAGAGGTCTTTTCAAATGCAAAGGCTAAGACGGAAGTGCAAAGCTAAGGTAAGAAACAGTCTTGGAGCACTAGCCAGCCATCTCCACTGAGAACAAGACAGGTGTAAGCTGCTGGGCTCAGTACAAATCATCTCCTGCAGAGGTGTGGAGGAACAGAGGAGCCAGGCCCTGTGCCTGTTAGCTATCCCTGTAAACAATGAAACCAGCACCACCCCACCACTGCATCTTGGAATCCAGGAAAAGAGGGCAAATGAATTCAGGTTAAGATATACCTACCCTTAGTTTAATGGGAAATGGGATAAATGGCTTATAATATGAGTAATATCTAGCATATATGTTGGTCAATTTCTAATGTTCTGTCTTGTCCACACCTCAGACTCTTGATCCAGTCTAACTGTTCTGGGTAGAAAAATCAAACATCTCTGGACGCTCTGTTCTTCATCCTAGCTGGTTCCTGTCCTCTTCCATCTCTAATACTATCTATACATATTCCACACTAACCCAAATTGATGTATTCTCTCCAAGTCCTCCAGCATCAACTCCCACATGGATAGAACTGGGTACATGAACAGCAAACACACAGCTGGGACAAAGTTCCTTCTCTGAAAAATGGATTCCTTTCACCACCATTTTACAGCGAGTATTTGTTACTTGATGATGATAATAAAGTCATTTCTAAAGATCTTGGGAGACCTGACTCATATAATTTCCTCTTAAAGATTTCACTTCCCACTTTGTACTCAAATAATCTGACCTATGTCTACTCACCATGACCTGGGAGCTAATGTGCACCAACAAGACTTACTTCTTCCCGGCCTGCACTCTCTCTACAACTCCAGAGTTCAACCCAGTACAGGACACAGCCAGCCCAGGGAGTGAGTGTATGCACGATAATAGGAGAGCACTCACCTAGTTTTAAAACACCAAGATGGTCAGCCCTGGAGTTTAAGCAGCACATGTGACCTGGTCCATTCGGGTTTCAAGTTCAAAAGCATCAGGTCGGTCCTGTGGGTTAGCAGCTAACATGTCTTTCAAGAGCTGCTTCACCCCCTCAGACATGGAAGTCCTACGTTTCTGGGGGATATGCAACTCCATCTTTGGGTTTTCTAGCAGCGCCTCACCAACAGGGACGATCTCAGTCCCCTGTTTAATGTAGGTCCCCAGGAGCTCCTTCTTGGTTTCAGAGTCAATAAAAGTAATTCTTTCTATCATTGCCCAGATGATAATGCCCAGGGCAAAGATGTCCGCCTTGGCTGTATAATGTCCCTCCCAGACTTCGGGAGCCATGTAGAAGTCTGAGCCACAAGCTGAGGACAGCCAGTATTTATTCACATTCACATTTTTGTTATCTTGATTGCCCTCTTTGCCTCGAGGTGCCAGCCCTGCACAGACCTTGCTCAGTCCAAAGTCTGCCACCTTGAGGATGGGGGTGCCAGATCGCTCGGTGATGAGGATGTTGTCTGGCTTTAGGTCCCTGTGCACGATGTGGTTTTTGTGCAGGAAGGCAATGGCGCTTGTAAGCTGTAGCATGAAGCTTTTGTTGGTGGCTGGGTCTGGTCTCCGGGACAGGACATACTGATTGAGGTCTCCACCTTCACAGTACTCCATGACAAACCAGAGATAGCAGGGCTCCTCAGCATAGCCCAGGATCCTTTCTCCTAAACCAAAGGACAGGAAAGAGCTTGAGTGGACAGTCACATCACTATAGTAAGGAAGACAGTGATAAATAATTGTGCCAAGAGGACCTACACAACTGGCACCAAGCAAATTCTATCCACACAGTCCACTTCTACCCATACAGAACAAGTCAAGGTATGGCAGAGGCATTGGGGCCTGGTGTCAAGCACCTAGCGTTAACTGCCATCTAATTGGCTTTGAGGCCATTTTGTTTATTTATAATTTTTCAAACTGATGTACAAGTCTATCCATTCTTTGTAGGGCTGTTGAAATGATGAGAATAAAAAGCATACAAAAAAAAAAAAAAAAAGCTTTGTAAAATGTGTGCTGTTTCTGCTATTACCATTTGGTTACTGGCCCAGCTTCTATGACTGCTAAATCATACCAGGCCCATGTTCTTTGTTCGTCTTTCCTGATGCACTTACATATTCTTATTAACAAAAACAATGACATTATGGTTTTATTTCAGATGTACACTCCAATTCATGCACTCTTCTGCTAGTTCACCACATGTCTAGTCCAAGCTAGGTCTATATGCCTCTGGCTCTATGAGGCTTGGTTGCACAGGTACCTCACAGCAATTATCATTTATCCTTAAGTGCAGTGTTGGTTATAAGGTCAACCTCTACCGACAACCAGTACACATGCAAGAACTCCAGGCAGAGATGAGAAAGACAATGGACAAGTGGACCAGGAAGGTCTAAATAAATGGGAGATATGGGTAGGAAAATTTAGCTTGCTGGAGCAGTGAACTCTGAAGCAAACGCATAAGGCAATTAAGTATTGGGCTGTGTAGGTTCAAAACCAAGAAAGACTATACAGATTGACTGGTCATGTGTTAAGTGAGTCAAGACCTGAAAACAGGTCCCTTAGCTCAAAGTATGCTATGTCCCAAAAGACAAGGCTAACACTTCCCCAGCCTCTGGAAGGAGGCTCTTTTTCCTAGCCATTTACTACAGTATTACACTATAGTGATTCAATAAATAAGCCAGATGAGTCTCTGCTTCCCCAATAGCCCTTAAACCACTAAGGTACAAAGTCTACAAAAGCCAGAGATAGGAGGAGACATGACAAAAGTTTTTGGTTTTAACCACAATCTGACAGAACTCACTTCCCATGTAATTGTACAATTTGTTTATATTAGTCATAATCAAAGTAATACTGACAGAACCAGTTCAGGGCACATGGCTTCTTTTACAATCAGTGATCTGCTCCCTCACCCCCACTCCCTGCTTTATAATCCTCTTTTGGTCACTGGAAAGCAGGCTGAGTTTAGTTTACCTTATTAAAAAAAAAAACCAAAAAAAAAAAAAAACTGAAAAATGAACCCAGAACTCACAACCTGAAGCCCAAACCCATCTAGATGGTGAGAGACAGACAGAAAAGGACAGCAAGAAATGCTCCCCAACAGTACAGCCAGGGAATAAGGCATCAAATTCCTTCTGCAAAGACCACATCAGAGAGCAACAAAACTCCTAGTAGGAGATATGGGTAGGGAAATTATTATTTTATACACAAAGCTGGTAACTATGGTAACTAAGGGGAATAAAAGAAAACAAAGTTGGCCAAAGGAACTACAACACAGATCCAAGTTGTAAGAATCCAGGGAAAGGCTGGAGCGGTGGTGACACATGCCTTTAATCCCAGGTGGATCTCTGAGTTTGAGGCCAGCCTGGTCTACAGAGTGAGTTCCAGGCCAGCCAGGGGAAGAAAAAAGTTAGGTTAAAAGTGCCCTAAGCTAGTCTACGGGTGGGGTAGACAGTCTTAAGTGGCTGAAGAGCCCTTTGACAGAAATGCGGGCAGAAGCAGCATTCTCAGAACCCATTCAACATCACTGACCAAGATAAATGGATTACTTCTCTGAGCAAGCAAGGGTCTGGGCTTCCTTCAGGGGAAGCATGCTTTCCTGGCACATCTTTTTATGCAAGAGTCCCAGCTGTCCACACAGAGCACAGCAGAGACACATTAGGATACTGTCCTTCCTTCAAGGACTACCTGCCTGGCAGACCTCTGCTAACTCATGACCAAGACCAAGGAAGAATTTTATGGAGAAGCAAACCAAAATGAAAACAGGACAAGCACAGACCAAGAAATAGAATCTGAGTGACTGCAGACCCCAACTCTACCCTCTGCTCTAATGAATTATTAGCTCGTTGGCACAAATAAAAGGTAACCAGAACCTTGGGAAAATCCCTGAACTCTGAGCTTCAGAATTCTTCCCATCAAATCTGAGAATTTAACATTACCCGACAAGGTCCAATGAACTAAGTCACAGGTGTGGAACACCTTTTACAGATCATAAGATACTTTTAGAGAATTATCTACTAACCATCACTAACATACTCATTACCATCCAAACTCAGGTCCCTTAAAGTCAGTGGGTGTTGGGGGCGGGGCGGGGGTTGGCATGCAACTACAGAAACCAGAAGAGGGCATCATATCCCCAGAGCTGGAGTTAGAGGTAGCTGTAAGCCACCGAACATGGTTGCTGGGAACCACACTGAGGTCCTCTGGAAGAATCCTCTTAACCTCTGCACCCTCTCTCCAGCCCTATTTGTTTTGTTTTTGAGACAGTCTTGATATGTAGCCCAGGCTATGACCAGTACTGGAATTACAGGTACGCCACTACACTCAGCTTGGAAATCATTGATTTCCCAGTACTATACAGGTCAGAGATTATGTTACATGTTATGCAAAACAGGTAATTAGAACCAAAAAGAAAGGTAGATTGCTCCAACTACAGACACATCTCATTCCTTGGGCTGTGACAACTGAAGTCTATATTCTAGCCCACAGAGGTCAAGTTGTGCAAGGGCATATTTTGGACAATGGATGAACAAGTTCCCTGTGAAGGCTGAGGGGCAGGGAAGACAGATGAGCAGCTAAGAAGTCATCCACTAGGAGGCTCTAAAACTGAATGAGGACAGCCAAGGGAGGAAGCTGGAAAGGGTCAGGGTAAAAGATTAAGGTCTACATCAGAATTTAGTAACTAATCTCCTGTGATAATCAAGGAATTCAAAGCATTCTCTGGGAACTGTCTTCATTCCACACTGTAATCCTGATAACTACGCCCTTAATCCTGACAACTACACCCTATTTTCGGGTGAGAAGACTGAGGCTCAAAAGATTAACTACTTGTCTGCAGTCTTGAAGCAAGTGGGGGCAAGATTCAGAAGTCCTCCCTCATGGTGCTAGCAGCAATTTCACACTTGAATATTGTTTTCCTTGCTATACACTTATTATATGCAGGTTCTTGCATACACCAAGCAACTTAAGCTTCATCAACTATAGAAACTACAGATTCCTTTTTATGGTACAGAATTTTGATTGACTTAAATGTGCTTTGTGAGAGGTACTCATCAGGATGCAACTAAATTAGGATGGAGAATTTGAGTCACTCAAGAGGATTTCTAGCCCTAAGGATAGGGCTGAAGGGCAAATTCAAGGTGAACTGATACTCTACAAGGGAAGTTAAGCTCTCCCTGAGAGTTTACACTATTAAAAACCTTACCCAATGCAACCCCAATTAACCAATGTTCTCAATTAAGACAGGGTGGCTTCTATCTCCTGGGGATGGCTCCTAAAATCCCAACACATAGAAGGAAAACACTTGGTAGCAAAAGAAAGTCTGTACAATTGCCTCCAAGGCATCCAAGAACAGGTCAGAAAGCAGGTGCAGTGTCTGGCTGCTGAGGTACATGGAAGACACCAATAGGAAGTGGTGCAATAAGCACCATATAAACCATAATTCAATACAAACAGCGGCAATTAAGATAGATTAATACATTAGTACTAAATCCTATTAGTAAAGTGTAATTACACCCATTTTTATAAGACAACAACAAAACACAATTCTGAACTTGAAGCCACATTCAAGCATACCCCCTTAGCAGTTTTTCAGAAGGTCTGTACTTGAATGCTGAGTTGGGTTACTTGTTTAGCTATTTTACACTATACAAGACACTCATAGTATCCATTTCAAAAGATGGTCATGAAGGCAGAATGAGCTGTTATGAAGCCTTTACACAGCACTTGACACATAGCATCAAGGTTTTGTCTCTCAGACAGGGCCTTACTCTGCCCAAACTGATATAGGACTCACTCTGTTGTCCTGGCTGACCTTGGACTCAAAGCAATCTTCCTACCTCTTTCTCCAAGTGCTGGGATTATGATGAGAGCCACCACAACTAGCTACATCCAGTAAATTTTAGTAAAATTGAGAGTAAAACCTTTGGACCCTAAATCCATTTTTCCACTGTATCCCATTAATTTTGAAAGTCACCAAATGCCACTCTTATCTATGTCAAAATAGCCAGACTATCCAATTCTGTCTACTCTTGGAAGGTCTCTAAATTCCAAGGTCAAATCACAGAAAGAGAATTCAGAGTTGCTTTGTTGAAGCCTAGGCAAAAGATGACTACCCTTCTTGGAGCACTTTAGGCTGGCCTCCTTAAGGCACTCAATGGCCAGGAAGCTTGTAGTTAATTCACTTGCAAACTCAGGTCCCCTATACTAGGTTGTCTCACATCAGCTACTTTTGTTCCTGCTTTGCTAGGCCACTAATGAAACTCTCAAGAACCTGTTTATTAGGATGCCACCACTTGTGACCTTGCAGCATCATCACTTAGGTATACAGGACTTACAAAGGAAAGCCTGCAAAGCCTCTTATACAACAACCTGGCTTATAGCAGCATTGGTATGCAAAGACGGCTGCCCAAATGCCTAGGTCAAACCCATCTTGAGCTACCTTAAGCATTCTGAGTAGACATCAGAGCTTATCAAATAACTAAGCTGGTCTCCCAGCTCTTCTAAATTTCTAGTTTTACAAGAATTCGTGCAGAATGTTTATGTGTTCTGGGTACATGGGGCCAATCTTTACCTGTTTGTCAGAAGGATTTAGACCAGGGCAACAAGTTTCTGAGTGTGAAAAGGAGTGAGGCTTGCTTGCTATTTTCTAAGTGGCACTGACTTTAAGCTTTGTTTTAGGTACATTCAGGACAGAGGTTTCTAGGGATGGAAAACAAGGTGATAAAAGCAACTGTTGATGCCTTTATCCCCCTTTTCATCGAAGGACTTCAAAGTTGAAGACAGTTAATAACCCATCAATCAAATTTATAGGGTTGGTAATACATTTTTTTAAAGCCCTTGAGCTAGTTAGTGTTGTGCTAGTATTTCATTTTAGGCAAATCCTATCCTCCTTTCAGAGTTATTTCTTTCTTTGTGAAACAGAGGTTAAGGGCTGGGGACAGAAGGCTGTTCAGAAAGTGCTTACTCATCACGCACAGAAGTCCTAGGTTTCCTCCTGGACAGCACATAAACCAAGAATGATGGTGCATACCCTTACCCTGGTACTTCAAGCAGAGAATCCTTAGTTCAAAGTCATCTTTGGCTACATAGTAGATTTGAGGCCAGCCTGCGCTACATGAGATGCTACCCCCGTAATATATCCACACACACACAAACCCCCCAAAAAAGGCCAAAGAAGGTATGTATGAGCTGTTCTGACCACACTGTATTCTTGGTAGGACTCATTCGATCCATGCTCAGAAGAGATGAATTTGATGCACAGAAGCTAAGAGTGGGATAGGACCAAGAACATAGTTCTAATTTTTATTTATTTATTTACTATGGGTACTTATTTGTACATCAGTTTTATTTCTGTAAACTACAAAACTGCTTTCTGTGTATTCACTAGAAGCTGAGGAACAAGAGGAAATAACTATTCTCTTGGTGTAATACTCTTCCTCTCAAGATCACCTGTTCTGCTAACTCTTCTCTTTTTCTCTTAATTCTCTCTACAAAGCCCTGGTAAATGAGTTAACCCTTCACACTGAAGAATGACCCTGAACACTATCCCTTCAAACTTTCCAAATACCCATAAAGGCTATAAAATGTGTTTTGTTTTCTTTTTTCCCTTCCAATACTACCAGAGGCATGCAGTAAAAAAGCATGTTTGAAGGACACCAATGTAGATAACCATTTTGGTCTATCTCAAAATAATTCTGAATTACAAGACAGAGGGCAAAGAATGGCTGAATGGTTACAAAGAACTTTCAGGTTTAAGTAAAGTTATCCTCCCTGGGTTAGTTATCTCTATAGAATTCCTTTCAGCTCTGACATTACTGGACAACATACTAAAAAAAAGAAAAAAAAAAAACGGGGATAAAACAGATACTTTTAGTGTTAGCAAAAGTTGATTAGGTACCATTTTCATTATCCAGTTGACATCTGACATGTAAACTAAACTGTCATTTTCATAAATAGAGGCAATGCATATTAAGTCTCTAAATTGAAACAAATAATACTAGCATGTGGCTCAAATGAGATAATTTATCTAGTTTTAGCTCACAAAGGGAGGGTGAAAACACTAGTATTGTTTTCAACCCCATAGTCAAAGTTTGGGAAACTTCAATAAGAACTTCACTCTGTAAGAGGATGAATATGGAAGAAATTCAAGGAAGCAGTCTGAAATTAATATGGCAGGGAGTGAATTCCTTAGGGACTATTACTGACATCCCCAGCATGCACAACAACCTCATGACAGAGATACCCCATCTTAGGATTAAGTCACTCTCCTCATGGGTTTTCAACTTGTCCAGTGTCATCTATAAGTTCAGAAAAAGTCAGAACTGCCTGTAAGCCCCAACTCCGGGGTGTGGAATTATGAAAATCCATTCATTCATTCATTTGTACACCGTCAAGAAATTGGCATATAAAGGACTAAGAAAATAAGTGATGAGGATGCAGGCAAAATAGAAAATTCTTCAAGAAGCCTTTAAAAAAAAGCCACCTAGAAAACAAAAAAGAAAAAAAGAAAGAAGAAAGGAAGAAAGAAAGAAATGATGGCCTTTTTAGAATGAACAAGCAGTATGGGAAAGGGACCCCAGAGAATTAGATCACACCATCCAATCCATTGTTAAGTTACTTCAAAATTCTACAAGGGATTCTCCAAAAAATACTTTAGGAAATAAGCCTATCCAGTCCTATCCATTCTTAAAATAAGTTCAACCTTAGGTAGGGAAAGCAGCATTACACCTGCAAAGATCCTTGAGTACAGACCAGTATGGGTTCAAAACACTTCTACTTCAAGGACACAGGAATCTGAAGCCAGAGTCCCACCTCTTTCAAGCTGATTAACCTTAATCAAGTATCCATTCTCTATTTATAGCATGGAGACAGAATTTACTTTTACAGACATTAACTAAAATTGTTTAGAGCTCATGTTATAGTTGGGACCTGGATTGGTCATTTTCCCATGGACTGGCCACAGGAAGCACCAGACTACCTCTTGTAGTTCATCCAGGAATCCAAGCCCCTTTGGCCTCAAGCAGCCCTGTTTCCGCTAAACCCCATCTCAGTCATCCCTAGAGGTTATGTAAACTACTGAGCTTGTAAAGTGGGAGGAAAAGATGTAGCCTGTTTTGTTTTCCTAAACTTTTGGCCCACCTGTGGGGGTTATTACTCTGGGCATGCCTCCGGGACTAAGGAAGAACCAATTGAATGATCGTCTGCCCTAGGGTGAAGGGTTGGGGTTCTCAAAGGAAACCACACTTGGAAGCAAGAGTTTGGGAATGGAGGTGGAAGGCTTCAGTAAACTAAAAACCAGGAGATAGCATGAGTGGGTCCACTACGTTTTTTTCCCCCTCAATGTTTTGAAGAGTCATCAGGGGTCTCTGCAGTTCTGCCAATAAGTTTTGAATCCTATTCTTTATCCATCTTTAAAATACTAGACTTGTAATTATGGCTCACACCTACTAAGTGAGTACTTAAAGAGATCATGGTTAGCACTCAGTGAGCTTGTTAGGGAATGTCAGCTAACATTTGGGGAACAGACTGACTTTTGCAGCATTCAGAGAAGGGGAGGTCCCAAAGCCTGGACAAGGACCTGAGTAACCAGAGATAGGCCAAGCGGTTCTGAGAACAAGGGGGTCCAGGTGAGGGCAGGCTGCCTGCTGTATTCTAACCTTTGAGTGAAGTCTCTACCAGGCGCAGGTACAGCTGTGAGTTCTTGTTGCCGTGACTCATGCGCTGGGCTAACCCGTTGCGCTGCAGGACGCACTCCTCAAACTGCACGATATTCTGGTGACGGCGCTTCAGGCTGGTCAGGGCCCAGAATTCAGCTAGTGCCAATTCCACGTTCTCGGGGGCGTCGCAGCGGATCTTCTTGACTGCCACCCTGGCCCCACTGCGCCCAGCCACAGCCTCGTAAACCACGCCGTAGCTGCCGCGCCCGATCTCCGCCAACAGGCTGTAGCGCGGCCGCGCAGGACCACCGCCGCCGCCGCCCTCCGGCCGCCGCCGGGCCAGGAAGGCCTCGCCCGGGGCCTCGACCATAGCGGGATCCATGGCCTGGGCCGCCGGCCTCAGCTTCGTGCAGAGCGCCCGCTGCACTGGGCTTCGCCTTTTCCGCTCCGGACTTTTTGTCCCTCTGCGGGCTCCGTTCTCCTTCCCCGTTTCCATGGCTGCGGGAGGCGGGGGGAGCAGCAACGGCGCCGCCCGGGCCCCCCCTGCCTCATCCCTCCGTCTAGCCCCGAGATGTGGAGGAGCGGTGCCTTGGATTGTGATCTGAGGGCGAAACAATCAGTTAAAACCACTAGGCCGACAAGGGCAGACAAGGAGCTGAAAAGTACCGAGCGTCCCACCTCCGCCGCCGGTAGCGGCCCCTTTAAGAAGGAGCCGCCGCCTCGGATTGAACGGGGGAGGGGAAAGGAAAGCGGGAAAGACGGAACCACCGGGAAGTACAGAGGGAGGACCGGAAGCCGAAACACAAACCGTCCACTTTCTCCATTGATTTATCCGTCAACAGTAGCGGGGAGAAGCAATAGGGACCTTGACCATCTGAGACAACCGTCTCCGGGGCGGTTCGGCCTGCCTAAACTTTCCTGGTGCTCAACCCCCTCCCAACAGCCACCTCCCCGCGTCCTCCCCGGAGTCTCCCGGTGTAAACAGTCCTTTGAATTAAACCCAACCGAGCCCAGCGGGTCGACCCAAGCCCCTGGGGACAGCGGGTGCAGACTGACAAAAAGTTCGGCTTCGGAGAACAAACCGAGTCCCCGACGGCCCTCCCCGAGTGCTGTGGGCTGCTGGCTCTCCCGCTTCGGCCCTCCCTTCTCCATTCGCTCTCACCTGGCCGGCGCTGTTCCACTTCCGGGCGGACCGGTTCCCCCCTGGAGCCCGCGCCCGAGGATGGTCGGTTCCGAGCAGGGCTTGTCTGCCGAGCCGAGTGGAGCGCGAGGCGGTGACCCGGGCGGGACGTGTGTTCGGTCGCGGCGCTGCTCCCGTAGTGACAGCAACGCTCTCGGGGGAGGCCCCGGCTTCCAGATTCCCGTGTCCGTCCTCGAGTTCGCGCCAGCTGAGCACTTTACGTAACCTCTTTATGTAAGCCGCACCTCCCGCCGCTGCTCTGGTCAGTGGAGATTCCTGGTGGCCCATCCCCCAGGAGGCCAACCGAGGGCTGCGCCGCCTCTGTACTACCGAGGTCGACCCAGCAGCCGCGACAGCCCGGAACCAATCACCGGCGAGAACACCCAGCCAACAAAAAGAGCGCGCCAAAATCCCGCGACCTGCACAGAGGGCCCTCGCGAGTCGTCTGCGCTCTGCAAGCCCCTCTCCGCGTCTGACCTGCATGGTAGCTCCACGCCGGCACTTTATGCTGATTGGGTGAATAGCCTAGGTTTGATTGATCCACAGCTCAGGCCTGGGTTGGAATGCTGATCCTCACGCCCACTAATGATCCCAGTGATCTCAGCCGCGCGTAATCCGCAGTATCCTTCACTGCCAAACCCGGTGGTCCTCACTTCCCAGGTTGCAAAGGACCAATTGAAAAATGATGGCTGGCTAATTGAGTGCCCGATATAAGCTGCTTTGGGCTTGGATTTGGGATCCGTTCCTCCCTGGCCGCCCGTTGTAGGGGGAGGGAGCACACAATGCCTATGTAGTTAAGAATGATCTTCAACTTTTCCTCCTGGCTTCATCTCGTGAGTAATGAGATTAAAAGCGCATACTGCCACACCCTGTTTAAACTTTGTTAGGAATCAAACCCAGGGCTTTGTGCATGCTAGGCAAGCAATTTTCCAACTGAGCTACACCCCCAGCCCTTATGCATGGATTTTTAAATATTCTGTGGCCCGCTTTGTACCCCATTGCCTAGAAAATATACAATTATTTGTTAGCTGAATCTCCAGATGTTGAAGGACATAACTAGAGGTTCTGGTACATGATATTTAAGTCTGGGGAAAGAGCAGTGGGCGTGACATTCCGTGGCACTGGAGGAGACAATCAACCTTATGTCTTCATAGAGGTTTACAGAGTTAAAGAACCGAGAACAGAACAGAGTTTTGCAAAATAAATGGTAGACATTGTAAGTGAAACAAGATAGATTAAATGTACGGGAATAGAATGAACTAGAGTTTCTGAAATTTGGGGACAGACCACTTAAGATACCACAAGCACTGAAAGCCTCTAACTTTTGTGTATGTTAAGTATCAGTGTACAAAGTGTAAGAATAGTAGAGAAGTCTCACCCTTGTCAGAATTACATTGTTTTGTTATATTTTCATGTTTTGTGAACATAAGTATATGTATACATACAAATGTATACATCTTGTATATGTGTATATTCTTTTATAAATCTTTTTAAATTTAGATGTCATACTGCTTTATCTCTTTATCTATTTTATTTCCTGAAGACAAAGATACACTCTTGCACAATCTCAATACAACGATCAGGAATGTTAACAATACCATGTTTTTGTTTAATATGCCTTTCCTTTCTCTTCCATTCCAATATTCTACCAGTCATCAGTCCCCATCCCGTTGGGTTAGGATTATCCCAACAGCCTTATTTTAACTTTTTTTGAGACAGGTTTTCTCTGTGCAGCCCTGACTGTCCTGGAACACCCTCTGTAGACCATGCCGGCTTTAAACTCGAGGATCTGCCTGTCTCTGCCCCTCCCAAGCATTGGAATTAAAGGTGTGTTCCACAACACTTGGTAATTTAAGCTTTTTAAAATATGGTTAATAACCTATTGGGGGTTGTAACTTCACATGATTTTGAGGTAAGGGCGTAATTTATTTGGTAGCAATCTCCAGGAAATGACATTGGTATGCTTAATAAATGTCAAGAAGCTAGTCATGCCATAACTAGTGGGGACATTTCAGGGAGAGGAAACAGCAAGTGACACCATAAGAACAAGACTGGCACTAAACTTCGGTCAATTAAAGAGACTACTAGAAATCAGATGGTGGTGGCAAATGCCTTTAATCCCAGCACTTGGGAGACAGAGTCTGGTGGATCTCTGAGCTCGAGGCCAACCTGGTTTACAAAGCTATACTGAGAAACCCTGTCTCAAAAAAAAACAAAACAAAACAAACCAAAAACAAAAAAACCAGAGAGAGAGACTACTAGAATGTAAAACAGCTTGGGTGATGGCTCAGTGGTATAGTCATTTGCCAAGTGAACCTGGTGACCTGATTTCAGTTCCCTGAGCCCACAAGAAGGAAGGAAGAGAACCAACTCCAGAAACAGCTGTTCCCTATCCTCTACCCTGGTGCCCACAATCATACAGAGATTGGGGGTGAAACCAGGGTGTGAGTCTTCTACAGCTGCAAAAGTACCTGATAAACCCTGAATTCAAATTTTATTCTTTATTCTCGGCTTGCCTAAATTACTAAAGTAACCTTCACTTCCTTTTGGCTTGCTAGCTAACATTTATGAGCATTTTCAATCTTCTGAGCACAGAGATTGACCAAGAGCCCATGACACCCTTGAAAAACACACACAGTAATAAATAAAAATTTAAAAGTCATTTTCTTTTAAAGCTAAATGTATGTCTGCCTGTGGCCCAGCTAATGTTATGTCTAGGCATTTGCCTAAGATAAATGAAAACTTGATTCACAAATAGACTTTTGTATCTAGCTATTCATAGTGCCTCTTCCCATGAGAGTCCAGAAACTGGAAGACACTCCTGTGTTCATCAGTAAATAAATAGACAAATTGTATCATCTCCATACAATGGGAACAAAAGCAGAATTGAGACTGGACACATGGATGGATCAAAATAATGCTGAGTGAAAGGATCCAGGCACAAAAGAACACGTGGTGGGTGACTCTTACACAGTTCTGGAAAGAAATACGACCTAATTTATAGTAGAGGGTGGGTAATGGAAAATAGAGGGAAAATCTTTTGGGGATGAAAATATATTCATTATTTCATGTGGTGATTGTTTTATTAGGAAATGGTAGAATACCTGAAATTGTGCCTTTCCATGGGTTTGGTTTATGTCTATCCACCTTTGAGCTTCACCTCTAAAAATGGGCTAGGGATCCTACATAGTGTATGATTCTATTAATATAAAGTGCTCTCACTAGCCTTTGGTAGCAGAAATGTCAGTACTTGACTTCTGGGTAGGAATGAATTGCCAAGGGACACAAGGATGATGGAATTTGTGAATTATACCATAATAAAGTTTAATTAAAAGTTGAAAAACAGCCAGGCAGTGGTGGCGCATGCCTTTAATCCCAGCACTTGGGAGCCAGAGGCAGGCAGATCTCTGATTTCGAGGCCAGGCTGGTCCACAGAGTGAGTTCCAGGAGAAGCTCCAAAGCTAAGAGAAACCCTGTCTCAAAAAACAAAAATCTGCAAAACAATGCTTTTTTGGTGCACATCTTTAATCCCAGCACTCAGGAGGCAGAGGCAGGTGAGGCACCTGAGTTCAAGGCCAGTTCAAGGAACAGAATGAGTTCCAGGACAGCCAGGGCTATACAGAAACCCAGTCTCAAAACAAACAAACAAATAAACAAAAAATAAAAAACATTCTAAGAACCAGCTAAAAAACAAAAGCCTGAGCCCCCACAGCCATGAAAATGTGTGCTTTAAAGGAGAAGCTTCTGAGACCAGAGCGCTGTGTGGCACAGCCAGGCTCCGCCCCTCCCACCCTGAACCTCTCTCCTAGTGACTCATCACTGAATTTGGAGAGATTGGGCATGACATTTTTTGGGTTTTTGGGAGCACTGTGGTTGTGAGTCTTCTGCAGCAGTCATATTACCTAATAAAGCTTTTTTGGGGTTGCTTAAATTACAAACATAACCTTATTTACTATTGTGCCTGACAGCTAACATTTCAAGATTGACAAAGAACCCATGACATTGTGGACATAGTAACCACCTATCATTAGCCCAAATTCTTCAACTAGGTTTGGATCCGAAGCCTCAGGCATTTCATACCCTCTCTGGGGTTAGCAAATTGGTGCTAGGGGTGGGGACAAGGTATTTTAGGATGGATGGTTTGGGAAATAGGGGATCACTGAGCAAAATTTTGATTTCTGTAAAAGAATAACCAAATGTACTTCTACTAAGAAAGTATTCCACCAAGCAGTGGTGACACACACCTTTAATACCAGCACTACAGAGTAGAGGCAGTTGGATATCTGTGATTTCTAGGCCAGCCTGGTCTACAGAGAGAGAGAGTTCCAGGACAGGCTCCAAAGCTACACAGAGAAACGCTGCCTTAACCCCCACCCTCACCTCGGCCGCCAAAAAAATTATTCCATACCAGATAGGAGAGCAAATGCAAAGAGGCTGAGGTAAGAGTGCCCCAGGAAGCCAGTGGGACAGCTAAGAGCAGTAGGAAACAGGTGTTTGGGGACCCGCTATAAGGCAGGCACAGAGACCACGGTAAAGGTTTAGGGCTTACCGAGATGATCGGAGCAGCTGGCTACTAGATATAGCCGTCCCTTCCTTTAAGAGAGCTGAGGCTCAATTATGTTAAGAACTGCCCCTCAAAGTGAGCAGGCTGAAGGTTGATGCTGGAACAGGGAATCCCGCCCCCTTCTCCATGCTCACTCCAAAGGACTAAGAAGACACAAAAAACACCAGGCCTGGTTCTGGTTCTATGAGAAAATGGGGGGGTTCTGGTTTGCAGAGGAAGATTGTGGGGAGTAGAAGAGTGAAGAAGGAATGAGCAAACAGCTGATAGCTCTAGAGGCTAGGGGAAAGTTAAGGGGAGAGATAAAGGAAGGCCACTCTGGGCCACACTATGGAATGGTGATTATAACAGGGTGAGTGGGCTGTCCTTATCTACTGTCTACCATCCTTGGTAGATGATAGTACCAGGATACAGGGGGAATGGTTGCTTGGCGAGGGAACCTCAATGGGGTGATACTCGACAAGGGACATTGGAAATAGCCTGGGCAGACCAAGCAGCTAGTTTGAGAAGTTCCCCTGAGTAGCAAAACTGTAACTTCATGGACTCTCTATTATCTGTATTGTTTTGTTTTTATCTCTGAAACCAGAAATCTGACAAAAAGCAAATTGAGAGAGGAAAGAGTTATTATTCTAGCTCATAGTTCAGAGGAATGCAGTCCATCATGACCAGGAAGACACATCGATGTCCAAGGTATTGACCAGGAAGAAGAGAAAGGCACTTCTCTTTCCTTTTCATGGGATACTGCCACTCACTGCAGAACGGTTTGAGTCATTTCTCAGTTAAAACGGTGAAAGACAAATATTCCTATGGTTGTGCCACATTAATACCCTAGGAATTTCGGAATTCTACTACTTCTTCTCCTTCTTCTCCTCCTCCTCCTCCTCCTCCTCCTTCTCCTTCTTCTCCTCCTCCTCCTTCTCCTCCTCCTCTTTCTCCTTCTTCTCCTTCTCTCTCTCTCCCCTCTGTTTTGTTTTTGACACATGGTTTCTCTTAATAGCTTTGGCTATTAAGGCTGACCTCGAACTCACAAATTTTACTGCCTCTGCCTCCTGAATGCTGGTATTAAACCACTTAACTAGTGCAGTAGATATTTCTTAGTCCAATCAAGATTAATGAGAAGAGTCTCCTGAGAAATCTGGAGCTTCCTGTAATGTCTAACACCATGCCACTCACAACAAAGCTATATGAAAGGGACTGTGTCCTCATTTTATGGAGAAGACTGGGGCTTGTAAGTTGAGTGCCCATAAGAATCCCTCAATGGGCCAGGGAGATGGCTTAGTGGTTAAGAGCACTGGCTGTTTTTCTAGAGGTCTAGGTTCAATCCCCAGCACCCACATGACAGTTCATAACTGTCTATAACTACAGTTCCATGGGATCCAACACCCTCATGCAGACATACATCATGCAGGCAAAAACACCAATGCACATGAGATAAAAATAAATACAATTTTGCCAGGCGGTGGTGGCACACGCCTTTAGTCCCAGCACTCAGGAGGCATAGGCAGGTGGATCTCTGGGAATTTGAGGCCAGCCTGGTCTACAAGAGCTAGTTCCAGGACAGCTTCCAAAGCCACAGAGAACCCCTGTCTTGAAAAACCAATTAAATAAATAAATACACTTTTGAAAAAAGATAGTCTAAAAAAAAAAATAATAAAAGAATCCCTCAGTGGTGGCTAGGCGGTGATGACACATGCTTTTGATCCCAGTACTCAGGAGGCAGGGACCAGCCTGGTCTACATGCTGAGTTCCAGTACAGCCAGCACCATTACATAAAGAAACCTTGTCTTGGGGGGGGGGGGGGGGAAAGAGAATCCCTTAGTGCTGTTCAAACCCAAATTTCTAGGTCTGAAGAACCATTCATTCAGTAAGTCTGGGACAGGATGTGTACTGATGGTTTTTGTCAACTTGACATAAACCTAGACATCTCTGAGAAGAGGGAATCTCAAGTGAGGAGGATTGCTTCTATTAGATTGGTCTGTAGGCAAGCTTGTGTGGTCCTGGCTGGTGTAAGAACACAGGCTTGAGGAAGCCTCCGGAAGCAAGCTAGTAAGCAGTGTTCTTCTGTGGCTTCGGCTTCAATTCCTGCCTCCAGCTTCTTTCCTTAACTCCCTTGCCCCCCATGGACCATAACCAGTAAACCTGCTATTAAAGTTCTTTCCCAGGGGGAGGTGTAAGCAATGCTAAGGACCCAGTGACAAATAGAGATACTAGTCCACCAAGTTCCCTCTGGGGAGTCAATGAGCTTATTACAGTTCTTATGGAGCATAGGCCCAGGGTTATTTGCAGGGATATGGGTGCTTCTTCCCCTCAATAGGCCATATCTGGAAAGCCTTTACCCAGCAGGGATGAGGGCTTCCCAGTAGCCACACAGATGGAGCCCCCTCAGCCTATATTCTCTAGTTCTCCAGTTCCCCACCTCCCAGGTCACATGCAATTAAGACAACCTTGCAAACAACATGTGACAGAGAGTGGATGGATACTCAGTAATGATCTCATGACCATCCCCAGCCCTCCATG
This sequence comes from Phodopus roborovskii, assembly GCF_943737965.1. Classification (NCBI taxonomy): domain Eukaryota; kingdom Metazoa; phylum Chordata; class Mammalia; order Rodentia; family Cricetidae; genus Phodopus; species Phodopus roborovskii. Next base: position 24,040,843 of record NW_026126416.1, read on the forward strand.
AGAGACAGTAAACAGCAAACCCAGCCTGGGTGATCTGAACTCTCCAAGATGGTGGCTGCTTAGCCAAATAGAGCTTTTCTCTCTCAAGTTGCTTTTTGGTCAGTGGGATTTTTGTTTTGTTTGGAGGGAGGAAGTTGATTTTTGAGACAGGATTTCTCTGTGTAACAGTCCTGGCTGTCCTGGAATTCATTTTGTAGACCAGGCTTGTCTTGAACTCACTAAGATCTGCTTGCCACTGATTCTGCACTCTGTACACACACACACACACACACACACACACACACACACACCCCACACACACACACACACAGGGTTTCTCTGTGGAGCTTTGGAGCCTGTCCTGGAACTTACTCTGTAGACCAGACTACTCTTAACTAAGACAAGGTGTAATAACTTGCAATTATTTTCAGTCCCAATGACATCCGAGTTGACCTGTTAGTCTCTTGGGATTACACTTTGAGGATGAATCCCTTCCTTATATCTCCTTAATCCTAGACAGTATAAATCTGAAATTGACTGCAGAGGGTCTGAGATGTGGCAACAAATGTGAATCTCACTTAGAACTCATATAAGCCACTAAGCAAATGAGACCTGAGGTGATTATTCAAATCAAGGGAAAAGAAAAAGAAAAAAAAAAGTGATGTTCACTCCTTTACTCCCAGCGTTCAGGAGGCAGAGGCAACTGGATCTCTGAACTTAAGGCCAGCCTGGTCTACAGAGAGAGTTCCAGAAGAGCAAGGGCTACACAGAAAAACCTTGTCTGAAAAAACAAAATAAAATAAAACAAGGCACTCAGAAGCGACACACTTGCCAGCCATTGTGGTAGGCACCTGTAATTCTAGAGCTCAGGAGACTGTGACAGGAAGATTGTGAGTTGAAGAGTATCTGAATAAAACACAATTAAAATAGATGGGCAAGAAAAGGGAGAGAAGAAAGGTAAGAGAGCTATGTCATGATATTCAGGTAAGGTACAGCAGCTATAAAGCTAAAGTTACTACCTCCAGATTAGGATTGACACCAATTTTTGTTTGGTGGTTTTTTGTTTTTTTTGGGTTTTTTTTGTTTTGTTTTGGTTGGTTGGTTGTTTTTTGTTTTGTTTTTGTTTTTTTCTTTATTTTGAGACAGGACTTCTCTATGTAGCCCCGGCTGTCCTGGAACTCACTCTGTAGACCAAGCTGGCCTTGAACTCACAGAGATCCGCCTGCCTCTGCTCCCAAGTGCTGGGATTAAAGACTCTCGACAACACCACCTAGCTGCAGGGTTATTCTTATTAGCTATGGAGTAATGATAACATTGTGGTTAAATTATTTATGGCTGCAGGATTCATTTTCTCTGTCGATTGAAAGAGTGGAAATGCAGGGAAAGCCAGGTCTCAGGACTCAGCAGGTTTTGTTGCAAATAGAAGCACACACTGCTGGAGAGATCTCTCAGTTGTTAAGAGCGCTTGTTGTCCCTGTAGAGGACCAGGGTTCAGTTCCCAACACCCACATGTTGGCTCACAACTATCTGTAACTCTGGTTCCAGGGGATCCAGTACTCTCTTCTGACCTCCATGGGCACCAGACACATACACATGTACACATACATACATGTAGGAAAGATATTTATATTTCTAAAATACAATAACCCTTAAAAACAAAGAAACACACTCACACGTTTTTAAGAAGGGTGTAGATGCCTTAACTACCAGTAAAGTGGGCTTCCCACTTGGTGATGGTGACCAGCTTCTGGCCAAGAGGTACAGCTAGCTGTTTTCCTACCTTCTCCTGGGGACTGCTGGGCAAACCTAGTCACAGACTGGGTTAAAGAAATGACTAATAAGACTCCATAGAGAAGGATTCTTGTCCACTAAATGAGTGTGTCTGTCAGAGAAAACCTGGTCTCTCACACTCAGATGATTTTAATTCCAAACATTCTTCCATATCAGCCATCAGAAAGGCCAGGAGACAGCCGGGCGTTGGTGGCACACACCTTTAATCCTACCTACATAAAAAGTTCTAGGACAGCCAGAGTTACATGAGACCCTGTCTCAAAAAACAAACAAACGAACAAACAAAAAACCATGAGAGATATATCCAGAGAGATATATACAGTATGAGCTTATATTTTATTTAAATATACATATAATAGGGGCTGAAGAGATGACCCAATGGGTAAGAGCACTTGTTGCTTTTTTGTTGTTGTTGTTGTTTTTCGAGACACGGTTTCTCTGTATTGTTTTGGAGCCTGTCCTGGATCTAGCTCTGTAGACCAGGCTGGCCTTAAACTCACAGAGAGCTGCCTGCCTCTGCCTCCATCAACAAACACCCTGCCAAAGACTTTTTTTTTTTTTTTTTTTGGTTTTTTTGAGACAAGGTTTCTCTGTGGTTTCAGAAGCTGTTCTGGAACTAGCTCTTGTAGACCAGGCTAGCCTAGAATTCTGGAATTCACAGAGACCCGCCTGCCTCTGCCTCCCGAGTGTGGGGACTAAAGGCCTGTGCCACCACTGCCGGCCAAAGACCAAAATTTTATCCCAGCCCCCACAAGGGCTCATAACCAGCTATAGACACAATCCCAGGGGATTCCATGCCCTCTTCTGGCCTCTATGGTCATTGCATGAATGTGGTACACAGATAAATATGCAAGTAAAACACACATACACATAAAATAAGAATAAATAAATCTTTAAAACAATATATGCAGATGCAATTGCTAACATATATATTAGGACCACCCTAAGTGTTAACTAATTTATTTTAAAGGTTTATTTATTGATTACGTATATAGTGTTCTGCCTGTAAGCCAGAAGAGGACACCAGATCTCATTATAGATGGTTGTGAGCCACCATGTGGTTGCTGGGAATTGAACTTAAGACCTCTGGAAGAATAGCTAGTGCTCTTAACCTCTGAGCCATCTCTCCAGCCCAACTGATTTATTATTCTAGTAAATCTTGAAGTATATTTTTATCATTATCTTAATTTTCCTAAGAAATTTGAGCCAATAAGAGATTAAGAGACTCTCTCAAGGCCACAGTACTAAATAATGGATGGATTCAAACTTGGGCATATCTAATTTCAAAGCTCCGGATCTTGAGCAATTACATGACACATGTACCTTTGTAATTACAGTTAGGTTTGCAAGCATAAAGGAAATATTTGGATAAATAATGAATGCTCTAGGAAGAAAGCCACAGGAGACTTTTTTTCAGTTGACTCCTTTACATTCAATATGTCTGTATATGGGGCATTACTTTTAAATACTTTTTTCAGGTATGAAAAACAATAAAACTCAATTAATAACAAATAATATCTAATAATGTGGAATGTTCCTTATTTATGCAATGAATACTCATTAAGCTTCTGTTTTGTTTTGTTTTGTTTTCAGTTCTGGAACCAGCTCTTGTCCTGCAGGAACTCATAGTTTTAGTGAAGACATAAAGAGGACTTGTCCATTCAGTGATCTTTTCCAGATTGATGGATTGTTTTCTTTAAGGGATCTCAGTGTCTTTACTGTTCCTGGGTATGGTTTCTGCATCATTCAGGTCACTTTCTAGATTGCATATTTTTTCATCCATTTCCATTGTGATCTAGCACCTTTTTAGCTTTTAGCTACTACTGTTTCCAAGTTACTTCATCTAGCTTTCTTAGCCTTTTTTCCTTAGACTTTTTTCCATTTCTCCCTCTAGGTTTATATTCATGGCCACAAAATAAGCTTTTCTCCCTTAATATATTTTTAAAGTATTTTCTCATAAAACTTTCAAAAGATTTGCATAAAATTTGGGTAGATGCAATGGCTCAGTCAGCAACATTCTGGGCCCAGGACTGTTGTGAGAATTTTCTCCCTGAAGAGATATAAATATTTCCTCTCTTCTTCCAATGACAAACCAAGTATGACTCCAGCAAAGTTCACTCTTGGAACCAATGAACTTATTAGGCTTACTGAACAGAGACTGGGTGAGGGGTTATGGGCCAGAGTGTGGGTAATCCTGAAGCAGCCTGAGAGGAAGGTCCATTTTGGAGCTTGGGTGATGACTCCCCAATGGCCACATAGATGCCTGCCTTCCTCAGCCTATGTTCTCTAGCACTTTCCTGAGACCCTGAGGCCATGTGCAATTAAAACTGAATTATGTATACATGGCTGAGAAGACCACACTTAGGTGAGGATCCAATGATCCATCCCACTCCCTATCCTTCAGTTAACATCCCAGCTATGGTGGTGAGTTACAAGCAGACACAGCTGGTCTTGTAACAATAATGGTCCTTTTGATTAGAGGATGGGGAGCATAGTGCTCTGGTAACCAGCAACTGTGTCTGACTTTCCAGAACCACTTAAAAAAGTCAGGCAAAGTAGCCCAGGATTGTAGTTCCAGGGCTGAAGATGCAGTGGCAGGTAGATTTCTGGGGCTAACTGATCAACCTGCCTTGTCTACTTAATAAGCCCCAAGCCAGTGAGAGATGTTTATCTCACAAAAGTAATCTAATCCTAAGGAAGAATGGCCAAAGTTGTTCTCTGGCCATGAATGTTTAGACACTAGCACACAAATGTGTGTATATACATGCAACAGCACATGTATGAACACATGCATGAAGAGTTGACAGGACAACTCCCAATATAATGGCTTACAGCTATGGCAAAAATTGTTTTTCTATCCACTTTTTCTATGTGGTCTTCTCCAAACTATATTTCATCATCTAAAAGAAGGTAATTAGGAGCTATGGTATGACATTTCCTGGGGCTATGTGAACAAACATCTATTCATTCCAGATGGGGCATCAGTAACAGAGTAAGGAAACAATCTACCCAACGAACTGTAAATGGGGTGTGCTACCTCTTCTATCAAAGGGTTAAACAAGGCAAAGGAAGCCCTACCTTTAAAGAAATTTGTCATTTGTAGAGTTATCACTTGGCAAAAATCCCTCCCCAGTCATTATTTTTTCTTTTTCTTTTCTTTAAAACAGATTTGTTTTTATTCTGTGTGTATAGAGTGTTTTACTTGAATGTATGCATGTGTACTGTGTGTATTCCTAGTGTCCATGGCTTCAGAGACATTGTGACCCATTTCCTCCAGTGAGGCTCCACCCTCCTAAAGTGACATCTTCCCAAATGACGTCACCATCTGGAGACTAAGACATTTCACATTCAAGCCACAAAGTCCTTACTCTTGGACTAGAATCCAAAGTAACCTTTCCTTTCTCTTTATAAATTAATTACCTCAGGTATTTAGTTATAGAATGAAAGGCTTATTAAGACATAGAATAACATTATATTTGCACAGAAACACAGGTATTTGCTTTTGTTGTTTTTGAGACAAGCCTATGTATTCCAGGTTGGTGTTGATGTTTTCTGCCTCTGCCCCCAGAGTTCTGGGATTACAGGTTTGTATGCCCAGAAAACTACAGACTCAGTTCCTGGATATGGAGCAATGAAATCAAATAATATGGGCATTTTAAATTTTGATTTGGTTGCCAGATTCCCCTCCAGGCTCTGTGTCAGATTACATTCCAAATGACAACTTAGGTATGTTTCTGAGTTCCTTTAGCCGTGAGACATTGCTGTTCTATGGGGACTGATAGTGGTTGGCACCTTGAACACCTAAATTGGTCTCCAGCATTACTACTGGTGGGGAAACCTGGGAGTGGTGGGGAAAAGGACTTGCTCAACATCACTCATCATAAGCTTTGCCTACAGAGCTAATAAGGGACGGGTAGAGGTGGAGCCTAGTATTGTAATCCAGCTAGGAAGTGGGGAACGACCTTGAGTTTCAGGCTTTTATGCTGTCCCTTGCAGGCTCTTTATTAGTCCTGTTTTTCCTGAGTGCAAGCTCATGAGAACATGAGGATAAGAGGAATCTCTGGAAGCTGTTGTCAGTTACAGATTCCACTTTTTCTGAGTTATAGAAATTATCTTCCTTTCCAGAACTTTCTGCAACCCCTCCCCCGTTTTTTTTAAATATGGAACACTTTATGAATTTGTGAGTCACCCTTATTGTTCCCATTTTTTTTTTTTTTCTTTTGTGGATGTGCTGCTGAAGCAAGCACCCCACTCCCCTTGGTTTTTTCTTCAATGTTTCTGGACCACAGTACATGTAGCACCTGAGAACTAGTTAGAAATGTGTATTTTCAGATCTCCTGAAGATTTATTTACTCAATCAGAGACTCTGGGCATGGGCCTGGCAATTGGGGTGTTAACAGCCTTTCAGGGGAAACAGATGGTTTCTAGAATACAGTCTTCAGCTGGCCACTTCCCATCAGGTGCCTGAAGCCTCCTTTCCCACCAGTTTGTTCCTCCATGGCACAAGTTCTGAGCATGCTCTGGCTTCCAGCTTCTGAAACACTCCTTGTTCTCACATCTAGGCTCAAGCAGAGGTCTTCAGTTGACCCCAATTGTTCCTCAGCAATGAAAACCGGTAGTTTAAGATGGATGGATGCATAGGTAGATAGATTAGATAGATGATAGATAATAAACAGATAATAGATTATAGATAGACTACAGATAACTGAACCAAGGGAATTGTATATGCTGGGCAAGTAAAATAAAACAAAACTATAACCCCAGCCCATTTCTCACTTTTATTTTGTACCAGGGTCCCAAGTTGGCCTTAAACTTGTGATTCCATGCCTCAGGTTCCCTGAGTACTGGGATTATAGAAGTGTATTTCATACCTAGAAAACAGAAGTTTCTAAAGTCTGTATATATGTGTATGCATGGTCCTTGTACACTGTAGGTAAGCCATCTACTTCAAACTATACACTCCAAATCCTTGATTTTTTTTGAGATGGCATCTCCCTTTGTCAGTCAGTCTGGCTTGTGATCTTTCTGCTTCTATCTTCCAAGTGCTGATGCCACGGGTAAATGTGGTGCCATAAGTAGTCATGAAGCCCACATTTTAAAATTGTATTTTCCAGGTCCTATTGCAGCTATAATGTGGTCCGTGGGATGTGAGCAGAAGTGACACATGCAACTTTGAAATTGTTTTTAGGAGAGAAGAGCATACTCACTTTCCCCCCTGCCTAGAATACAAACAGTATGATTTTTGGAGCCTGCAAACAGACACTATCAGGTCACAAGTGTAACAGGGTGTTAGCATTGGCCATAGTAGAAGAAAGGGAGGGAGGGGAAAGGGGAGGGGAGAGGAAAGAAGGAAGAGAAGAGGAGGGGAGGAAGGAAGGAAGGGAAGGAAGGAGCATTCATTTCATGGACTATTGCTACTTTAGATATGTGGTCAAACAAATGACTCTCCACAGAACACCCTCACATAATGAATAAGAATGACCCCCCATAGGCTCAAATTTGAATACGTAGTCACCAGAGAACGGAACTCTTTATAGGATTAGAAGGATTATGAGCTGTTGTCTTGTTGGAGGAAGTGTGCCCATGCCGGTGTGGTTTCAATAAACTACTATCCCAGTGTCCCCCTGCCTGCCACCATGCTCCCCACTGTGGTGATAATGGACTAAGCCAAAACCAAGCCCCGGTTAGTTAAGTGCTTTGCTTTGTAAGAGTGGCCTTGGCCATGGTGTTACTTCACAGTAGTAGAACACGAAGACAATTTTTTGTTTGGTTGGTTTTGGGTTTTGTTATTGTTGTGTTTGCTTTGGCTTTTCAAGACAGGGTTTCTTTGTGTAACAGCACAGCTGTTCTGGAACTCACTCTGTAGCCCAGGCTGCTCCAGAACTCACTGAGATTCACCTGCCTCTGTCTCCAGAGTGCTGGGATTAGAGGTATGTGTCACCAACACCTGATTTATCTGGTTGTCTTTCATCTGATAGTGTCGCATCTTTTCCAGGGCAAAAATCAGATTTGCTACTGTTCCCCAATCCCAGGAGAGTTGGTTTCTCTTCCTTGGGTTCACATCCACTTTCAAAGTCTGTGATGGTCAGGGCTGATTACCAGTGTTGACAAGATCTGGGATAACCTAGGAGATAAGCCTCCACACACAACTGTTAGCCCCTGGGCATGCCTTTGAGGGCTGATCTAGATTGGGTGAAATGATTTGAGAAGGCACTATCCATTTCCGAGTCCAGCCCCCTTACCACCCCCAAATTCCTTCTATCCCCTACCCCCACCCCCCATCCCCTGGGCTTGGGTCCTGGACAGAATAAAAAGGAGAGAAGGGAGCTAAACAGCAGGATTCACACCTGTCAGTCCTGACTGCAGATTCCTGGTCACTCAGCTCAAGGGCTTTACTGTGGGACTTCCTCAACGGGACAGACTTCCCCTCCAACTAAGAACTAAAGTAAATCCTGCCTCCCCCAAGTCACTTTTCTTGGGATTTTTTCGTTTTGTTGGTCCAATGAACCAAGCTTGGCCACTAATGGATCCTTGGGGGACATCCCAAGGTGTCAGGAGTATGAGAGGGATGTGTATCAGGAGAGAGCCATTTCTGATGTTTCTACAGAACCTGCCTAGTCCCTTTCCTTCGTGCGTGTTCAGAATGGTGTGGACAGGCTGTAAGAACAAGGCTGAAAACTGTTGGGGAGACCTTTCTCAAAAGGCCACTCTGTCTACATACCCTGTTTTTTTATGCCCTAGGAGCCTCTCAGAACAATGTTTGTTCCCTGGACTAAGTTGGATCAGGACATTCTGACCTTTATTCTGATTCAGAGCTAGAAGTCTACAGTAATAAACTGTCAGCCAGATTGGTAGTCTTTCTCTCTCTCCTTCCCTCCCCGTCTCTTCCTATTCTTGGCAAACAAGTCATTAATATTTCATTGGTTCATCAAATGTTTATTTGGTACCTGCATAGCACCAAGAATTATATAAGGCACTAGAGTAGGAAAATGAAAGCACAGTGTCTCTGTCTCACTGGCTGTCCATGTAGGAGCAAATGAGGACAAAAGGTTACAATAAAGTGGGCTTTCCAACCTGTATGCCAAGGCTTGGTGGTCTGTGAGGTTGGAAACTCTTATGATAGTAACAATGAAGCTTTGTTTACATTTTGTTCTATCCCAGAACTCTATATATGAATCCCCAGGGAACCTTCTAGGCTACTCCACATGGGTATCACGTTTCACGGAAGCAAATATGAGGATCCAGTTTTATGTGAAGTCAGACATTAAACAGACTTAGAAAAGTACAGAACAATGTCAAATATAATTAAAATTAATAAAAAATGTTTAAATTAATATGTGTTGATTGTTAATTGAAAAATACTTTCTTTTGAGACAGGCTTTCTCTGTGTAACTCTGGCTGTCCCAGAACTCACTCTTTAGACCAGGCTGGCTTCAAATTCTGAGATCCGCTCACTTCTGTGTCCCAATTGCTGGGATTAAAGGCATGTGCCTTTATTCTATCACCCAGCCTAATTTCTAATATAGTAAATACCATTGCAGTCCTCAAAACATTTTTTAAACAATCTTTTTGAGACTGTACACCGACATGCAACTGCAAGAAGCAAGACAAGGGAGTCCTGTCAAGCAGTTTGTCCTAGAACTGACACCTCGCATCCATTTAGTACAATACCACTACCACAAAGTTGGTGTGGATGCAATACACCTACCTTCTCCAGACTCATGGGATTTTTGTGGTTGTTGTTGTTTGGTTTATTTTATTGTATTTTTTTTTTTTTTTTTATTTTTGGTCTTTGGAGACAGGGTTTTTCTGTAGCATTGGAACATGTCCTAGAACTCACTTTATAGACCAGGCTGGCCTCAAACTCACGGAGATTCACCTGCTTCTGCCTTCTGAGTGCTGGTATTAAAGGCGTGAGCCACCACTGCTCGACCAGATTCACATTTAACAAGCATCAGTATGTGAGTGTGCTTGAACTCAACAACTCATCAGCAATTCATCTGCCTCGCTGGCTATATTATAAACACACAGGTAATATCAGCAGAAGGCGCCTCACTCTAGCTGGCTGAGCCCTTTTACATCCCCACAGCTTATAGGAGAGCATTCTTTTCTCGTTGCCCTCGCCAATATTCTGAGTCATCTCTCCTTTAAAAAGCCCAGGTAGCTCTAGGAGACAGCTCACCAACTTTTTAACTCTCACTGCTCTAATGTGTAGTGATGCTGAAAATATTTCCATACACTTACATGACAGCTATAGATGTTTTCCAGTGCCGTAACTTCTTTTAGCCTTTGTTCATTTTCCGATTTGGTTGCTTTTTATTTTAATTTTGAGAGTTCTATGTATTTTATGGGACTTCAGTACATTGTCAAATAAGTGGTTTGCCAACACTTTCCCTTTGTTTCTGACCCTTTCACAGGATCTTTTTCAGAACAAAAGGTTTTCACTTGGAATGGTCAATTTTCATCATTTTTTTTTTTTTTTTTCTTTTTGGGATCATCTGGCTACTTTCATCCAGCTCCACCTCCTGAAGATCTCCCATTGTTTTCTAAGTGTAGTGACAAAATTTACATCTAATATTTTATCCAGTTTGAGTTAATTTTTATAAGGTTTGAATTTAAATCGAGGCTCATATTTAGCTATGAACTTTGCTATGGTTTGGATGTGTCCCTCAAATTTCATGAGTTCCAAATTCCTGGAAATCATATATTAATGGTATTTGATCAGCGGGACCCTTGGGGAAGTAAATGGTTCTACTCATGGATTTATGGGTTAGTTTTCCTTAACCAGTTAACTTATTTACCTTTTCTAAACTTCAGGTTTTTCAAGGACACTGAGAATTAACAATGATAAGTACATAAACTGGCGAGCATGTCACCTGGAAGCTGCCAGCTGCTGGAAGGTACCTTTTCCTTTCCTTCCATCATCTCCTCCCTCCAGGCTGGAGAATGGAATTCTCCTTGAGTGTTTGGTCTCCTCTTGATTTCATTCTTTTCCCTAAAGTTGATGCCCAACTAATTGTAGAGGGCTTCTGATTTTCTTCTTTCTTTCTTCCTTCCTTTCTTCCTTCCTTCCTTCCTTCCTTCCTTCCTTCCTTCCTTCCTTTCTTTCTTTCTTTCTTTCTTTCTTTCTTTCGTAACATACTTATTTTACATCCTGACCACAATCTCTCCTCCCTTCTCTCCTCCCACTCCTTCCCCCTCCCTTACCCTCCTCCTCAATCCACCCTTCTTCATATTCACTCAGAAAGGGGCAGCCCCCCCCCCCCATGGGCACCAGCAAGGCTTGACATATTAAGTTTCTGTAAGACCAAGCACCTTCCCCTGTATTCAGGCTGGGCAAGGCAATCCAGCCACACACTTCTGCCACCATCATTTCCCCACCATGTTGGACTGTACCTCTTCTTAAACCATTAGTTCAAATAAGCCATTTATTCCTCCTCCTCCTTTTTGTTTTTTCAAAACTGGGTTTCTTTGTATAGACCTGGCTATCCTGGAACTCACTTTGTAGAATAAACTGGCCTTGAACTTACAGAGATCCGCCTGCCTTTGACTCTTGAGTGCTGGGATTAAAGGTGTGCACCACCACCACCTGGTTAAACCCTTAGTCCTTTAAGTTTCTCTTATCAGGTATCTGTCACAACAAATAGAAAAGTAATGACACATTCTGTATAGACACAGATTCAAAAGGACATGGCTTATTTGTTTTCTGAAATTTACAGAAACAGTGGGGAATTTTTTAAATGGCAAAATTTTATTTGTCTTCTTTTTAATTATAATTAGAAACACATAACATAAAACTTGCTATCTGAACCATTCTTTGGTACAGTTCAATACTGTTAAGGGTATTTAAGAATACCTGAGTTTGGGGGATTAGCGAGAGCCCAGCAGTTATAGCACAGACTCTTCTTGCAGAGGACTAGACCCACCATGTCCTGGAACTCCAGATATGGCTCTTCTGGCCTTCAGGGGAACTGGCACTCATACCCACATATATAGTTGAAAATAAAATAAGAAAAGAATGGCTGAGTTTTGTTTCTGCCATCCTCTCCTTCAATGTATTTCAGGTAACAAGGGCATGCAACAGAAACACCCTTTCCGTCTTTGAGAAAGGCAGTGGGAATTACTAATCCCAAAATGGTGTGGATAAAGATGGCAAGCAGCTGTGGAATGGTAAACACTGTCAGAGTGATAGAAGAACATCCCTGATGGTCCAGGAAGGAAGATACTGGGGAACAACCAGATCATCTAGAATGCTAGACCTGGTAGTTGGCAGAACCAGATGTTGAGGAGATGGAGGGAAAGTAGGGTGCCTGAACAACAGGACTGGCTTTGAGATGGGGCATCTTGACACCATGAAGTCCCCATTGGTCACTATGGGCTTAATTTCTAGGAACTTTTGTTTCTTTGAGACAGTATCTTTCAGTGTATCCTAGGCTGACCTTAAAATGGCGGTGACACTCCTATTTCAGCATTCTGACTGCTGGAACGTTAAACCATGCTTGACTAATCCCTAGGAACTTAGAACACAGCTTACAGATTTAATGACTACAGACATTATTATTATTATTATTATTATTATTATTATTATTTTATTATTATTATTATTATTGCTATTATTATTATTTTGTTTTGTTTTGAGATAGGGTTTCTCTGTATTGCTTTGGAGCCTGTCCTGGAATTAGCTCTGTAGACCAAACTGGCCTCTAACTCACAGAGATCTATCTACCTGCCTCTGCCTCTACAGTGCTGGGATTAAAGGCATGCACCACCAATGCCTGGCCTTAGTTAGACTTTTCATTGCAGTGTGAAATACTCAAGGGAACAGAGTGAAAGTAGGAAGTATTTATTTTGGGTCATAGTTTTGGAGGTTTCTGTTGACTCCATTGCTATGCGTGTGGTGAGGTAGCTCATCATGGTACAGGGGGGCAGAGTTGCTCACCTCATGGTACCAGGTCATACAGAAGTGGAAAGGAGCTCAGAACAAGAAACAGTCCCAAGGACATGCTCTTCAGTGATCTAATCCCTCCAAGCAGGCCCCGCTTCTATAAGAGCCTTCGTGATCCAGTTATTTCTCAGTGATCGGACACAGTGTGCTGGCATCAACCCATGAACCTTTTTGGTGAGAAGGGTCTGTGTAAAGGTTTATATCTAAGCTCATCAACACCGTATCTAGGCTCCTCTGTGCGTTCACAGGCAGTACATTGGAGTACATGTTTATGAAGAAGTTCAACTTCCCCAGATGAAGGATCTGTAGTCACAGCCCTTGGGGCTGCGTTGTGAAAGAGCTTGCTGGATGCCAAGATGTTCAACGACATGTGCCAGTTGTCACACCACCTTCGTGTTTGAAAGACTTCCAATCAGCTTTTACTTGTCTCCCTCTGAAATAAAGATTACCAGTCACTCGAGGCAAGTATACAGCCTGAGCAGGAGAAGCTGAGTACAGCATCCTTGTGAGTCAGGGTTTGTCTGCAGCTGCTGCCTCTGCCCTTTCTGGGCCTGTTTGTGGATTGCTTTACACCGGGAACTCCTGCGCCCCTCGGCAATGGGAGCCTGTGACAGTGTCTTAGTTCTGGGGTAGACTATGTTTCTCTGAGAGCCCCAAGAAGTGGCAGAACACTTACTAACTGGGTCTCTATGTACTCTCCCTGTGTCTGTCCCTTAAGTGCATTTGTCCTCTCATGCCTTCAGTCCTCTGAACATGCAGACACTTTAATGGGACTAGATTTTCTCTTTCAGGTCAAGTTGATTTCTAGTCTTCCTGCTAGCCACATGGGAAACATCTGGTTTCCCTGAAGTCTTTCTTGGTACTCAGCCTCCAATTTGCAGTAAAGGATTCCTTAGGTTCCACTGCCCCTCCTCCATCCCCACCTACCTATGTCCTTTCTCCATCTTCTGCCTCCAGATGAAAAATCTCAGTTTTTCTAAACAGTCTGGCTGCAGAGCTCAGCACCCACCTCCCAGGAGCACCTGGGCTGTCTGTCTCAGGGTGCAGTTAATTGGGCTGAGAGCTGGACAGGAGCAAATCAGTGATCCCTTTGAATTACACTTCAGAGTTTGGCACAGTAACACAAGAAAAAGGATGGGAAAGCTGGCTTGAGTGAAGGGCAGCAGGCATGGGAGATGAATTTCCTGCAGCAGGGATGCCTGTGAGGTCACAGAAGCAGCTACGCTTTCTGCAGGAAGGCTCAGTCGTGCATCTACTATGCCTAGCACTTTTCCAGATCAGGAGTGGCCTCCCAGATGAGCCTTACACTTTGATTTCCAGCTTAGTCTGGAAATCTGCAGAGCACCTGTCTTCCTTTGGAGAAGTTCTCCCAGAAGGAGAACTTGAAAAGAGAAACAGGTAGAGGTGGTTTTGGGAGGTGACCCCTAAGTGTGAAACATGTGTGAGCAAACAGTGAGAATGACAGAGAGAAGGTAGCACTCCAAGCAAATCATAGAACAAGTAGCAGCAAATGGGATGCTCAAGTCCCCTGGGGACCCCTGAGCCTTCACACGCTGTGCCTGCCCAGTTATGCTCACTCCAGGAGCCGTAAGGTTTGTGCATTTCTGGACTCTGTCTGTCGTTTTAATTTCGGCTCAGTGGCTGCACCGTAAGGTACTGCTATTTCAGGCAGCATCTGTAACTCCGCAGTTACTGAGTGGTCTGCTTCTCTGGCCGTGGTCTGTCCACTCAGACTCAGGCCGCAGCCTGGCAGTAATTCTGTTTCAGGAGGCACTAGCTCTGTCTCCGCTGCTAAAGAAAGCTTTAACAAAATCTCTTTCATTCTATTTATGAATAGGACCTGAGATTCAAGGACTGGGATGAAGACCTGCTAGCTTAGAGAGGTTTAGTAACTCACTAACCTTCCCTCTTTGCTGGCATCTCCCGAAGAGAGCATGCATTCCTATGCTCTGCCAAAACAAAACAGAAACAACAAAAATCTGCACCTCTCAAAAACCCTCCCTACTCATTCTGGTCTCTATCTTTTCAAGATGCCCTATGATTACTTTCTGTCAACTAGTTACTAACTCAGCCTCCTGACCTAAGGCTAACTTTATTTAATTAACACAAATGCAAATTCGGGGTCCACGGTGTGATCTAATATCTCCCAATGTCTCTATGCCTGAGCAGTCTCCAGAAGTTTCTAGAAAGCTCCAAGGTAGGAACACAGGTAGAGCAGGCCCCAGAGATAGAACGTGGTCACTGTGAAAATTTTCTCCTTTCATTTAGTGACATGTGCTTAACTTTTCTTCGTGTATTTTTTATAGCTTGATAGTTCAGTTCTTAGTTTTGGATAATAGCTCATTGTTAGGATGCACTACAGTTTACCCACTCACTTACAAATAGCTATTTTGGCTATTTTCTGTTATCTCAGTTATATCTAAAGTGTCTACAAACATCCACGTGCATGGTTGTGCACGGACATAAGGAGCATAAATGCTGCATCATTTTGTAAGAGTGTTTCAGAAGACACCGACTGTACAATTTTGTAGTTCAAAGAACAATGAGTAGAGCTCAACACAGCGTTTTATAGTGTCAATGTTTGAGATAATATAGCTATACCTATCTTTCACTTGTGGTTCTCCATTGGTATAGGATGTGGAACATGTTTTTATGTTGCTCTCTTTTTTGTTTTTGAGACAGGACCTTACTATACAACCTTGGATAGCCTGAAGCTTGTATGTAGACCAAGCTGACCCCAAACTCAAAAAGCTTCACTTGACTCTGTCTTCCAGGCGCTGAGACTAAGGCATGTGACATTATGCCTGGATTCAGAGCACGCTTTGAAGGGAAGGGAGTTTTTTTCACTACATTTTTTAACTCAACGAGACCCAGATTAGTAATTCTTTCTCCTCCGAATCATGCCTTTGGTGCTGTATGTAAAATGTCTTTACTCTACCCAACATCACTTGGATTTTTAAAAGATAACTCACTTACTTTATTTATTTATTTGGTTTTTCAAGACAGGGTTTCTTTGTGGCTTTGAAGGCTGTCGTAGAACTAGCTCTTGTAGATCAGGCTGGTCTTGAGCTCACAGAGATCCGCTTGCCTCTGCCTCCCGGGTACTAAAATTAAAGGTGTGCACCACTACTGCCAGCCAAGATTATTTATCTTTTATTAGTTCATTAACAATTCTGTATGATGTAGTCTTTCCACCTGCTCTTTCCTAGTGATCCCTAAGTCTAAGGGAGAAAGGGTGTAATATAGATGTTCCATTTATGGCTGAGTATTGTTCTCTACAGTTGTATTCTCTCTTGGCCAGTTGTGTTAGTCACAACTACTTAACTCTGTTAATCCCTGTCTACTTCAAATAGAAGCTTCTCTAATGAAAGTTGGGAGATGTATAATAATGTCATTAGGAGTCAGTTTAATATGATGTCCATTTAGCAGAATAATGGTAGTAACTATTCTCCAGTCTAGCCGTGGGATATTGGCTCATCAATGGCATCAGGTATGGGTTTCATCTTGTGGGGTGGGACTTAAATACAACCAGAAAGTGGTTGGTGACTCCAATGATGTCCATTCCTCTGTTGCACCAGGGGGTATGTCTTGTCAGGCCAGTCATTATATTAGCTCACAGGGTTTACACTTGGTAAGAATGATAGTTTTCTCCTTATGTAGCATGCATAGCTCCTTCCAGCATTCTGAAAGCCGGCTAAGAGCGATAAAGACTCCAAGTGAACCACCATGATATTTGCATATTCTGAGACTCATGTGTGGTGTCTAGCAATAGGGTCTTACCATAGAGTTCCAAAGGGTCATAACTAACATTGGTAAGAGTCTGTGATGTTTGAGGGTCCATGGGACTTCACTGGCCTTTCAGAATTTTGTAGCTTTGTGTTTTACATTCAGGCAGAGGGGCCACTTTGAGTTAATTGCTATGAAGGGTGTAAGCTCTGTGTCTAAGTTCATTTCATGTTCAAGTGTTTCAATATCCCTTGTTGAAAATCACTTTTGTCTTAATTTATTTTTACTTTATGTGAATGTTTTGTCTGAATGTATGCGCTTGCTCTATGTGTGTGCCTGGTGTTCACAGAGGCCAGAAAACAACATCAGCTCCCCTAGAACTGGAGTTGCAATGGTTGTTAGCCAATCATGTATGTGGGTGCTGGGAACTGAACCTGGGTCTTCTACAAGAGCAGCCAGTGCTCTCTAACCACTGAGCCATCTTCCAGCCCTGAGAAATCTCTTTGTCCTTTCTCTCTATTGCACCGCCTTTACTCTTTTGTCAAAGATCAGTCAACTATATTGTGGGTCCACTCCCCTGCTGTTGATCCTATCTATTGATTTATGTGTATGTTTTAAAATCCCAGCCAAAATGTCTTAATTACTTTCGCTTCATACTAAATTTTTGAGATCAAATCAGGTTAGTTTTCTAGCTTTCCTCCTTTAATACAGTTTCGCCTTTTCTGAATCTTTTGCCTCTTAGTTTGTTGACATCCACAAAACTATTTGCTCTAATTTTAATTTTTACTGCATCCCATCTATACATCAAGTTGAAAAGGATTACATCTTGCCAGTCTCAAGCCTTTCTAGCCATGAACACGGGCTGCTCCTCCACTGACTTAGTTCTTTGGTTTCTTTCATGGGAGTTCTGTAGTTTTCCATATATATATATATATATATATATATATATATATATATATATGTATACATATATATATATTATACATATCTTACTGGTTTACTAGATTATTATATTTTAAAGTTAGTATAAATAATACTGCATTTTAGAATTTCAGATTCCACCCATTCATTGATGACACACAGGGAAGCAACCAGCAGATTTTATTATAAAGAGAAGAATGCTTAAATGTATTTCAAAATGGCTCTTTTCTCCACCCCCAAGCAGAAATAATGAGGGGATTCCCCCCCCTTCAGTATTCATGACAAGAACATGGAGAGAAACTCATAAAAAATTCTTTGCCCCATAATCAGACCCCCTGGAATTTTTAAAATTCCTATTGTTTAGAAAGAGCCTGCAGCAAACAGCTCGTCGTTCGCACCGGCCCCAGACGATCCCACTGTTTTGTGTTCAGAGATTTTGTTTTAGGAATACATTGTATTTCTCACATTTGGGGACAGCAATCTGTCATGATGTCAATTCTCCACTAGGTAGGGCGGTGGGTACCAGAGTTTGCTCAGTTGTCACTGGTGATAAGGATTGAGCAATTAACTGTAGTTCCTTACGTGCAGGACCGGAAACCAGAAGTCAGGGAGTTTTAAGTTTTTTCATTTCTGAAAATATTTAACATAAATATGAAATATAGTTTTGCCATTTCACTATTTGTAGTGCCTAATTCAGTGATGTCACTTACTGCTGTCCAGTGATTGCTATCATTCACCTCCAGAAGTTTTCCATCCTCCCAAACTAAAAATTAAGTGCTCTATACTAATTCCCCAATGAGTGCCAGCTTTATAGCATTATTGATTACTGATTGTCATTATTATGTAGTAAACAACTGCAAATTTCCTTTTATTGCTAAAGATTTTTATTTGTTTGGTTTTTTTTTTTTTTTTTTTTTTTTTTTTTGAGACAGGGTCTCAATACGTAGCCCTCACTGGCTTAGAACTCACAGAGATCCACCGGCCTCTGCTTCTCAAGTGATGGGATGAAAGGTTTGCACCACAGTGCCTATCCTTTTAAAATTAAAATATATATATTTCAATTTTTATTTGTTCTTATTTTCTGGGTGTGAGTATTTTGCCTTAATGTAGGTATGCACATCTCATGCTTCCCTGGTGTCCTCATAGGCCAGACTAGGGATCAGATCCTCTGAAGCTTGAGTTATAGATGGTTGTGAGCCACCATGTGGATGCTGGAATTGAACTCAGGTCATTGGTAAGAGCAGCCAGTGCTCTTAACTACTGAGCCGTTTCTCTAGGCCCTGATTTATTTTTGAGCGTGTGTATGTGTGATGCAGGTATGTCTATGTGTAGACATGTACACACGAGCACAGGTGCCCATAGAAGCCAGGAGAAGGTGTCTGATGTCCTGGAGCCGGAGTTACAGGTGGTTGTAGTCACCTGATGTGACTGCTGGGAACTGAATTTGGGTGCTCTGCAAGAGCAGAAAGCTCTGAGCCAACTCTCCAGGCCTGTTCCTGTAATTTTTATAATTAGCCATTGGCCACTATTCTCAAGCATATGTTTGGGCCAGAGAGAGGATCATGCCTACTTTTGAGAAGACAGAATTGATAACATCAAGGTATGTTCTACAGAGATAAAGATCTTTAATGGAGGGACTGTGGATAGAGCACAGCAATGCTTCTTCCAGCCAGAGCAAGCAAATTACCCTGCACGTTGGTCCTAAATGGAAGCATCTATCAAGGTAAATGTTCTGGATCTGCACTGACTTCATCTCACTGGTTTTGCTTTATTGTCTCATCTGCTCAGCAATGGAACCTTGAAACTGCCAGAGAGATGAGTAAGAAGATTCTTTCTACTAATCTTATTTCCAAATGTAATTGGTACCTGAATTATGGAGCTCTTGGCCTCTAAAGACGGTATGAACAGAGCCATCCATTCTTGTAAGTAGGCCAAGGTGTCACTGTGATGCATGCTCATGCCCCAGCAACGGAAAACTTAGTGGAATTGGTACAATCTTTCTGGAAAGCAATTTGGCTGTATGTCTCAAATATTTAAATTTGTAGATCCTATACCCCACTGGTTTTATTTCAATGATTTAATTTATCTGAAAGAAACAATTGAGCAAATGGGTAAAAGTGTTTGTATAGAGGTATTCAATACAACTTTATTGATAATTATGAAAAACTGGAAACATTCTAAATATCCAAAAAGAGGGGACAGAATTCATTAGTTATGGTCTGTCTACCCAACAGCATGCTTGCTATGCAGCTGTTGGCAAAGATAAGGTAGAATTTGGGAAGGAAAGACATCTATAGTGTTCAGGAGTATCTGTAGGATCACTTTAATTTTTATAATTTCTGATACATAACCCCCCCCCCCGTGTGTGTGTGTGTGTGTGTGTGTGTGTGTGTGTAAATGTGTGTAAGAGAGAAAGAGAGAGAGAGAGAGAGAGGGAGAGAGAGAGAATAACAATGCCTTTCTTTGGCAAATGCTTGTACAGAAAAACATGTATCTTAAACTCATAGAAGAGTTTAAAAGTTATTTTCTTTCTTCCTTCCTTCCTTCCTTCCTTCCTTCCTTCCTTCCTTCCTTCCTTCCTTCCTTTCTTCCTTCCTTCCTTCCTTTCTTTTTTTTTCAAGACAGGGTTTCTCTGTATTGCTTTGGAGCCTGTCCTGGAACTAGCTCTGTAGATCAGGCTGGCCTTGAACTCACAGAGACCTGCCTGCCTCTGCCTCCCTAGTGCTGGGATTAAAGGCATGAGCCACCACCACCCGGCTTTAAAAGTTTCTTTGTTTTTGTTTGTTTTGTTTTTTTTTTTTTTAAGAAAAAGAAAATCACATTTATGCATGAAGTATAGAAAATAGCTTGAGTACCCACGACTTTCAATGTCAAAGGATTGTGGTCAGAGGGGCACAGCTGAACTGGATCAAGCTCGTAGTAGGACCCCTTTAAGATGGAGTGGACCCTGCAGGCTTGTCTCCTTTGGCCTGATGCCCACTCCTGTTCTTCCCATCTAGAACAGAAGTGTCTTGTCTAGACGTATCGAAAACATTACACAACTGTGTAAGGGGAGAAGGCCTGAAGACAAGCGTCCTCACACTGTCACACAGGAACAAAAGGGAGTGGAGCCCTGCTTCAGACGTGAGGCTCGCTGGCTGAGGCTCGCTGGCTTTTACTTATTGATGCAGTTTGTTATGACATGATTCCCAGTAGTTATCATTTTCCTTTTCCCCTTCATTCTAAAACCAAATGATAACAATGTATCACATGCTAATATACAATTCCTGAATGAGCTAAATAAAAAAAGGTTAAAAAAGCACCTTCATGACAACCAATAGACTGTGTATTGTAGCTTTGCAGGCATTGAGAGGCTGTGTACACATTTGGAGGCTTTTTACCTTTTTTGGAGGACGTTCTCTCACGAATAGTATCATGCCATTACAGGATCCCTTAATTCCCTTCTCTAGTCTTATTGCTCCAGAAAGAACTTCCAGCACATTGTTGAAAATTAGGGCTCGTATGCCTGTTTTGTTCCTGACTCGAGTGGGATTGCTTCAGGCTCTTCATTTAAGGTGATGTTGGCTGTGGTTTCTCACATACAGCTTTTAAGTTGAGGTATGTTCCTTCAAGCCCTACACTCTCCAGGACCTTTATCTGGAAGGTGTGTTGGATTTTGTCAAAGGCTTTTTATGCATCTATTGAGATGATCATGTGATTCTTTAAGTTCATTTATGTGGTTTACCATATCTATTGACTAAATAATGTTGGTCCATCCCTGTGTTTCAGGGATGAAGCTCACTTGGTCATAGTGGATAATCTTTTTGGTGTATGTCTGTATTCTGTTTTCAACTATTTTATTGAGGATTTTGAATATATGTGCACTAATGATATTGGTCTGTAGTTTTCTTTTGTTGTGGATGTTGTGCCCTTACCTGACTTGGGCATTAGAACAATACTGGCTTCACAGAAGGAGTTTGGGAGAGATCCTTCTGTTTCTTTTATTTCCTTTTTAAAATAGTTTAAGAAGTATTGACCCAGACCTCCTCAAATGTCTGGTAGTATTCTTCTGTGGATTTTTTTTTTATCTTGTAGGCTTTTTATTACTATTTCAATCTCATTTGTTATGGGTCTGTTCAGGTTGTTGGCTTCTTCTTGGTTTAATTTTGGTGGTTTGGCTGAATCTGGAAGTTCATCCACTTCTTTTAGGTTTTTCAGCTTAACAGAGTACAAGTTTTTAAAATGTTCTCTTAGACTATTCTGAATTTTTTGATGTCATAATGTTTCCCTGTTCATTTCTAATTCTGTTAATTTTGGGTCCCCTCTTTCTTTTGTTAGTCAGGCCATGATCTATCAGTCTTACTTGTCTCTCATAAACCAGCCCTTAGGTTCATCAATTGCTTGTATTGTTTTCTATTTCACTGATTTCTACTCTGACTTTTATTATTTCTTATTATTGAATGGATTTATACTTGGTTTATTCTTGTTTTCCCAAAAATTTAGTTGCATCATTATTTCGTTTATTTTTGCTTTCTGATTTTTTGGGGGAGCTATACAGTTTTCCACAATTACCTTTCCCTCCTCCCTTCTCCCATTCCATTATCCCCTCTTGCCCCCCACACTCCCAATTTACTCAGGAGATATTATATTTGTCTTTCTGGATCTAGGTTACCTCACTCAGGATGGCTTTTTCTAGTTCCATCCATTTGCCTGCAATGTTCAAGATGTCATTTTTTAAACCACTAAGTAGTACTCCATTGTGTAAATGTATCACATTTTCTCCATCCATTCTTTGGTTGAGTAACATCTAGGTTCTTTCCAGTTTCTAGCTATTATAACTAATGCTTCCTTCTATGAACATAGTTGAGCAAATGTCTTTGTGGAGTGAGTATGTATCCTTTTGGGTATATGCCCAAAGTGGTATTGCTGGGTCTTGAGGTAGATTGATTCCCAATTTTTTGAGAAACCTTCATACTGATTTCCAAAGCAGCTGTACAAGTTTGTACTCCCACCAGCAATGGAGGAGCCTTCCCCTTACCCCACATCCTCTCCAGCATAAGCTGTCCTTGGAGTTTTTGATCTTGCCATTCTGACAGGTGTAAGATAGTATCTTAGAGTTGTTTTGATTTGCATTTCTCTGATGACTAAGGAGGTTGAACATTTCCTTAAGTTTTTTTTTTTTTTTTTTTTTAGCAATTTGGGATTCCTCTGTTGAGAGTTCTCTGTTTAGATCAGTACACCATTTTTTTTTAATTGTATTATTTGATCTTTTATATCTGGTTTCTTGAGTTCTTTGTATATTTTGGAGATCAGCCCTCTGTCAGATGTGGAATTGGTGAATATCTTTTCACATTCTGTGGGCTGCCATTTTGCCTTGTTGACCATGTTCTTTGCTTTACAGGAGCTTCTCAGCTTCAGGAGGTGACATTTATTAATTGTTGCTCTCAGTGTCTGTGCTGCTGGTGTTCTATTTAGGAAGTTGTCTCCTGTGCCAATACATTCAAGGGTCCTTCCCACATTCTCTTCTATGAGGTTCTGTGTGGTTGGTTTTATGTTGAGGTCTTTGGTCTATTTGGATTTGAGTTTTGTGCATGGTGATTATAGTGAGAGATCCACCCAGCCCCACCTGTGGTGCTGACCACACCCATTTGGGTGTGGTCACAGGTGCGTACAAGAGCATATTTGGTCTGGGGGCTTGCTCTCTCTTGCTCCTGTTTGGGTGGGTCATGGAGGGCAGCTGGTGTGGATTCTCAGAGCAGGGACTTTCAGTGGTCATCTGCATAACCTGTAAGTGATTTATTCCCACATAAAATTATATTAATCTATATTTGAGCCAGTCCCATGAATCTTGTACTGTGTACCAGTTATCTACTTCATTTTGGTGCTCCAACGTGGCTGTTTATGGGACCTGGGGTTGCATAGCCCTCCCAACCCTCCCAGCTAGTCTGAGATCGTTGGATCGCTCGTGCATGCACTCAAGGCTAGCCCAGCACTTCAAGGATGTATTGACTTCATTATGGAAACCAGGATGTGTGTTATGTTGGGGTAGGGGTTTCACCTTTTTTTTCTACAGGAGAAGTAAAGCTTTGGATACCATCAAAGTTGATCAAAATCCTCTTGATGAGGAGAAATGATAGGTCATCCAGGAAGGTATTTCCCACGAGTTGTATGGAGACCTCTCAAAGGTAGGGGGACTGTTCTGTTCTTGTGTTTACAGGAAAACAAAAAACACCCATCTTCAAAAAGCCAAATAACACTGAACATATAGGTACCTAAAGAAGAAAAAATCCATCAAATAAAGAAGAATCTGACGTATGGTACCAGTATCTAATTCTGGGGAACTATTTCTATACAAAAATCTATTGCTTTTTACTTCCTATTACTCTTTTAGTCCCAATTCATGTAAACCAATTCTGGCTTTGGAGTTGGATTTGGCTTTCCTCCTCTAAATTCAAACATGTTGTTAAAATAAAACCCAGAGTTTCTGCCTTATATTAAAAAGCCAATTGATGTAAGACAGAAAAAAACCAAAAACAAAATCTAGGGACTGTCATTTGTCAAAACTCAGTTCTGTCTCTGAAATCCTAATTTCCCTCATACTTATTTTCATGCTTATTGTTGCCATTCCCATTATGCATGCCTATAAAAGTTAAAATGTTTGTGTTGATATTAATGTTTAAGTTTCCCACAAGGAACAATAACAATTCCTAACAACAATCTTTGAACTCTCTGGAAAGAGATGGGGTCCCACTTCATCGATTCCACTTGATCCAACTTGATGCCTTTGAACTGACACACACCACCCTAAAACCGGTTTAGGACTATATTGCTTTAGACAACTCCAGACTAGCTAGCTGAAATGATGCCCCTTCTTATTACACTCCGGCAAGAGCTTCAGGTAAGAACTGCAGTGAAGCATCTCCTGCCAGGCAGAGACTAGCTACAAAGGTTACTGCTAGTCAGGCCTATCAAGACTTGTCATTGCTTTAATTTCCTTTTTCCTATAGGATCCCATAGAGCCATCATCATCCCAACTCATTGGGAAGTAATCCTAGGAAAGCAATACCCCTTTCCCTACTGTTGGCATTAAGGTATAATAATCTTGCATAGGGTTGGTTTTTAATTATATAGGGTTGGGTATGGAAGGTGATGCTCAGACTTGGGTATCTCTTTTAGATAAGTTTAAGGGTATGGATGGGAAAGGTATGGTTAAAATAGGATATATGTAGATTAACATATCTTCTTGTGAATTATCTTAGTAATTATTAGCTATAGATAACTTAGATTGTTATAGATTCTTGTATATTATAACTTATGTAAGTTTGCATTCCTTTCTTGGATAATTTGTATATTATATTTTGTCATATTGTGTAAGGTCTCCTTTCTGTTTATGATGTTTTCCATACAAATAATCTTTATAATATTCTATGTATGTATGCTTTTACATATGTTTAAGATATTTTGTATATTGATACAATTTAGGATATTTTTATCATGTTGCACTATACAGTTCTACCTCTGGTCAAGACATTTCAATTCTATCTCAGTTTTAGAGATTTACATATGCATATATGTATATAGTTATATTGCTAAAATCATTGTCCTTGCTAAATTATTTTGGAAACTTTTAGCCATTTGTACAGCTATATTCCTGAATATTACATATTATCATCACCCTTATTTCTTATACTTATGAAATTAGTCAGACACAGATGTTTGATCTTCAAACTCTTCATAGACCTGTAGAGTATAGCATTTAAATGTTTTAATATTAGTACTTCGTTGACATGAGACACAATTTCTCCTGACAGCACCGAGCTATTCCCCACAGAATGTTGGGCATTGAGGTCACTCCTGGAGTCCATTATCTCCTTGTCTATTGACCTCTTGAGCAAAGAGCTGCCCCTATCTCGACCACTGACTTTGGACATGCTATTTTATTGTGCTTGCAGGAGACAAACATAGAAGACTGCTGAACTTTGCCAATCAGGCTAAGACAGCCGTTCTACCTCCCTGCTTCTGTAGTGGTCAGTCAGATACTCTAGGCCTTAGCCAAAGCTGGTTGCCCCAGTGTTGCTGTGAGACTGGGTGACTGTCCAGGTCGCCTGCTGTTTCTGTCTTTGCTGCACCTTTTGGAAGCTGCTTACCTGCACTTCCTGCCTACCCTAGTATTGTTATCTCAGGTCTTTGATGATGTTGAAGATTAGACTTTCACAATTATTGTTCTCTTTTCCTAGACAGAAATATTAGGTACTAAACTTAAGCTTTCCAGATTAGGACAACTCTATAGTAATCTCTGTTGTGCCTTCATCCTAGGACTAGATATGGGGCTCTTGCCATTTTGCTCTTGTTGCTTCACTGCAATAGGGTTTAAGTGTGTATGTTCTTACATTTCCTTTTCCTAGAGCATACTTGATATTTGCTATCTTTGTATATAGTTTTGTTTGCATGGATCCCTGCAGGCCAGAAGAGGGCACCAGATCTCATTACATATGGTTGTGAACCATCATGTGGTTGCTGGGAACTGAACTCAGGACCTCTGGAAGACCAGCTAGTGTTCTTAACCACTGAGCCATCTCTCCAGTCCCTGTATATAGTTTTGTATCAAGTCTAAATCTTTGTCTTTATACTAAAAGGGGAATTGTAGTGAGATATCCACCCCGCCTGCACCTATGGCGCTGACTATGCCCATTTGGGCATGGTCACAGGCTCTTACAAGAGAGTGCAGTATTTGGTCTCTGAGGTCAGGAACAGCTTGCTCCCTCTTGCTCCTGTTCAGGTCATGGAGAGCAGCCGGTGTGGATCCTAGGAGCAGGGACTTGTGGTGGTCATCTGCATCATGTGTAAGTGATTTCTTCCCAAATAAAATTATATTAATATATATTTGAGCCAGTTCTGTGAATCTTATACTATGTACCAGTCATCTACTTCAGGGGATAGATATGGATCCATTTGCATTCTTCTACATGTTGATACCCAGTTATTAAAGATGCTTTCTTTTTTCCATTTTATAATTTTAGCTTATTTGTAAAAAATCAGGAGTACACAGGTTTGTGGTTTGATATCAGGGCCTTTGATTGGATACCATTGGTCTGCTTATCTGTTTTCATGTCAGTATCAACCTGTTTTCATTATTGTAGCTCTATAGTAGAGTTTAAAGTCAGGTATGGTGATGCTTTCAGAAGTTCCTTTATTGTACAGGATTGTTTTGGCTATCCTGGGTTTTTTGTTTTTCCATATGAAATTGAGTATTGTCCTTTCTAGGTCTGTAAAGATTTTTTTTCTGGGATTTTGATGGATATTGCATTAAATCTGTTGAAGATGGAGGTTTCTGTCCCACCTGGTCCTGCAGCCATTTAGCCCCAAATAAACACTCAAAGACTTACATTAATTTATAAACTGCTGGCCGATGGCTCAGGCTTCTTTTTGGCTAACTCTGTCTCAGTTATTAACCTATTTCTATTAAACGATGTATTGCTACGAGGCTATGGCTTACCTATTATCCAGCATGTTATTCCTTCAGCAGCACGGCACCTCTTGGCAGCCTCTCTCCCATCTCCTCAGTCTTCTCCTGTCCTGGTAGCCCCACCTATGCTTCCTGCATGGTTATTGGACAATCAGTGTTTTATCATCAACCAGTAAGAGAAACATATATACAGAAGGACATCCTCCATCAATCATAGATTGCTTTTGATAAGATTGCCATCTA
Organism: Phodopus roborovskii; assembly: GCF_943737965.1. Taxonomy (NCBI): domain Eukaryota; kingdom Metazoa; phylum Chordata; class Mammalia; order Rodentia; family Cricetidae; genus Phodopus; species Phodopus roborovskii. The sequence goes on from NW_026126416.1 coordinate 24,067,893, forward strand.
AGAGCATGGGAGATCTTTCTATTTTCTGATGTCTTCTTTGTTTTCTTTCTTCAAAGACAAAGTTCTTGTCATACAGATCTTTCGCTTGTTTGATTAGAGTTACCCCAAGATATTTTATGTTATTTGCGACTATTGTTGATAAAAAATGATGCTTCTCTGATTTCTTTCTCAGCCCATTTATCATCTGTTTATAGGAGGGCTACTGGCTTTTTGTTTGTTGGTTGGTTTATCTTGTATCCTGCTACATTACTGAAAGTGTTTATCAGTTGTAGGAGTTCCCTGGTAGAATTTTTGGGGTCACTTATATATATTATCATATCATCCCGAAAATAGTGAAATTTTGACTTCTTCTTTTCCAATATGTATCCCCTTGGTCTCCTTTTGTTGCTCTAGCTAGAACTTCTACTACTATATTGAATAGATATGGAAAGGGTGGACAGCCTTGTCTTGTTCCTGGTTTCAGTGGGATTGCTTTGAGTTTCTCTCCATTTAGTTTAATGTTAGCTGTTGGCTTACTATATATTACCTTTATTATGTTTAGTTATGTTCCTTGTATCCCTGCTCTCTCCAAGACCTTTATCATGAAGGAGTGTTGAATTTTGTTGAAGGCTTTTTTAGCATCTAATGAGATGATCATGTGAGTTTTTTTCTTTCAGTTTGTTTATATGGTGAATTACATTGAAAGATTTCTGTATGTTGAACCATCCCTACATTTCTAGGATGAATCCTACTTGGTCATGGTGGATAATTTTTCTGATGTGTTCTTAGATCTGTTTTACCAGTATTTTATTGTTTTTGCACCGATGTTCATAAGAGAGATTGGTCTGTAATTCTCTTTCTTAACTGCATCTTTGTGTGGTTTGGCTATCAGGATAAATGTAGCCTTGCAAAAAAGAGTTTGACAATGTCCCTTCTGTTTCCATTATGTGAAACAATTTGAGGAGTATTAGTATTAGCTGTATTTGGAAATTCTGGTATAATTCTGCACTGAAACCATCTGGCCCTGGGCCTTTTTGGTTGGGAGACTTTTGACGACTGTTTCTATTTCCATTGGGGTTATAGGTCTATTTAATTTGTTTATCTGGTCTTGATTTAATTTTGGTATATGGTACTTATCCAGAAATTTATCCATTTCCTTTAAATTTTTGGATTTTGTGTTTTCTTGGTTTTTGAAGTATGACATGATGTTTCTCTGAATTTCCTCAGTGTTTGTTGTTATATCCCCTTTTTCATTTCTGATTTTGTTAATTCTGATATTATATTTTTGCCTTTTGGTTAGTTTGGATAAAGGCTTGTCTATTTTGTTGATTTTGTTGCAGAACCAACTCTTTGTCTCATTTATTCTTCGTATTGCTTTCTTTGTTTCTATTTTGTGGTTTTAAGCTTTCAATTTGATTATTTCCTGCCATCTACTTTTCTGCTATCTATTCCTCTTGGGTAAGCTTGCTTCTTTTTGTTCTAGAGCTTTTAGTTGTTCTGTTAATTCACTCGTGTGGGCTTTTTTCCAGTTTCTTTATGTAGGCATTTAGTGCTATGAACTTTCCTCTCAGCACTTTATTGTGTCCCATAAATTTGGGTATAAAGTCTTTAGTTTTTTTCTTATTTGTTTTCCTTGACCCAGTGATGATTCAGTTGAACATTGTTCAGTTTCTATGAGTTTGTGGGTTCTCTGCAATTAGTATTGTTGTTGAATTCTAACTTTAAGTCATAATGATCTGATAAGATACAGGGGGTTATTTCAATGTTTGTATCTGTTGAGGTTTGCTTTGTTACTGAGTATGTGATCAGTTTTAGAGAAAGATCCATGAAGTGCTGAGAAGAAGGTATATTCTTTGGTGTTTGGGTGAAATATTCTGTAGATGTATGTTAAGCCCATTTGAGTCATAACATCTGTTAGTTCCTTTATTTCTCTGTTTTTGTCTGACAGACATGTCCAGTGGCAAGAGTGGAGTGTTGAAGTCTCCCACAATTAGTGTGTGGAGTTTGATGTGTGATTTAAGTTTTAGCAGTGCTTCTTTCACAAATGAGAGAGCCCTTTTAGTTGGGTCATAGATGTTCAGAATTGATGCATCATCTTGATGGATTTTTCCTTTGATGAATATAAAATGACCTTCATATCTTTTGGCTAATTTTAGTTTGAAGTATATTTTGTTTGATATTAGGATAGCTGCACCAGCTTGTTTATGTCCATTTGATTTGAAAAGTCTTTTCCCAACCCTTTACTCTGAGGTAATATCTGTCTTTGAGGTTGCGATGTGTTTCTTGTATGGAGAAGAAGGATGGATTCTATTTTTATATCCAATCATTCAATCTGTTAGCATGTGTCTTTTTATAGGCAAATTGAGTTCATTGATATTAAGGGATATTAATAACCAGTGATTACTAGTTCCTGTTATTTTTGTTGTTGTTGGTATTATGTGTGTTTGTTTCCCTTCTTTTGGATTTGCTGGTGTGGGATTATCTATTGCCTGTTTTCTTGTGGGTGTAGCTAACTTGCTTGGGTTGGAGTTTTCCTTCTAGTACTTTCTGTAAGGCTGGGTTTGTGGAAAGTATTGTTTAAATCTGGTTTTGTCACAAAATATCTTGTTTTCTCCATCTATGGTGACTGAAAGCTTTGCTGGGTAAAGTAGTCTGGGTTGGCATCTGTGGTCTTTAGTGTCTGCATAACTCCTGACCAGGACCTTCTGGCTTTCATTGTTTTCATTGAGAAATTGGGTGGAAGTCGGTCTGTCTTTATATGTTAATTGGCCTTTTACCTTTGCAGCTCTTCATATCCTTTATTCTGTATGTTTACTGTTTTGATTGTTATGTGGTGAAGGGACTTTTTTTTGGTTCAGTCTATTTGGTGTTCTATAAGCTTCTTGTACTTTCATAGGCATGTCTGTTTTAGGTTGGGAAAATTTTCATCTATGATTCTGTTGAATACATTTTTTGTGCCTTTTGGCTGTACTTTTCCTTCTTCTATCCCTATTATTCATTATTCTTGGTTTAGTCTTTTCATGGTGTCCCAGCTTTCCTGGATATTTTGTGTTAAGAATTTGATGGATTCTAGCTGAGTGGTGGTGGCTGACACCTTTAATCCCAGCACTCGGGATGCAGAGACAGGTGGATCTCTGTGAACTTGTGTGCCAGCCTGGTCTACTAAGCGAGTTCCAGGACAGCCTCCAAAGCAACAGAGAAACTCTGTCTCAAAAAAAAAAAAAAAAAAAAAAAAAAAAAAAAAGAATTTGCTGGATGCTGGATTCAACACTTCTTTTGACTGATGTATCTGTTTTCTCTATCACATCTTCAATACCTAAAATTATCTCTTCTGTCTCTTTTATTCTGCTGATCATTTACCTAGATTTTTCATTTCTAGAGTTTCCTCTGTGTTTTCTTTATTGCATCTATTTCAGTTTTAAAGTCTTAAACCATTTCCTTCACTTGTTTGATTACTTTTTCTTGGTTCTCTTTAAAGGATTTGCTGATTTCTTCTGTTTTTTTTTTTTTGTTTGTTTGTTTTTTTTGTTTTTTTTTTTTTTTGTTTCTTCCTCCATTTCTTTAAGGGAATTTTCACTTCCTCTTTAAGGGCCTCAATCATCTTCATAAAGTTATTTTTAACATCATTTTCTTCTGCTTCATCTGTGTTGGGGTGTTCAAGTCTTGCTGTTGTAAAACCATTGATTTCTGGTGGTGCTGTGTTGCTCGTTATGATGTTGAGTGTGTTCTTACACTGCTGTCTACCCATCTCATTCTCCAATCAGTACACATAGAGCCTGTGTTCCAGGGGGTCCCTGTTCCTCCAATTGATGTAGTTGGGGGCTGTGGCTCCGTTGAACTCTCCTTCAGGTGCAGGCAGGGTAGAACCTTCAGTGATAGATCGCTCCTGTATGTGCAGGTGGGGCTGAGGCTGAGGTTCCAGTGGTTGGGTAGTTTCTGGAGGATGCTGCTGTTGCCAAGTCTGCTGCGCTCATGCTTGGCTGACTTGTTTCTGCTCTTCAGGTCCCAGCTGGAATTCTTTTTAACTTTCTTTTTATTTATTCACATCATGCATTTCAATCCCACTCATTTCCTCATCCCTTTGCATCTGCACTCTGCCCTTGTAATCCCCCCCATAAAATAATAAAATAAAATTTAAGAGAAAAAAGAAAAATCTCATCATAGAAACTATAGCGTGACACAGTGAGTTACACAGTAAATCCTTTTATCCCTGTATCTTTACTTGCAAGTGTTCATTGCGAAGGGTCATTGGTCTGGTTCAGAGTCATTGGTCTGATTCAGGGCCTCTCCTACACCGTTGATGATGGGCCCTCCCTAGGACTCCTCTTGGATATCCTGTTGTTGCCCTGTGTTGTGGCGATTCTGAAGCTTTAGGTCTGCAGGACCAGCCCCTTCATATGCTCCCACAGATCATAGATGGGGTAGATGTGGGGGTGGGCCAACTCATAACCCTGGTCCTGGGCCTGGGTAATTGCAGGGTTGATCAGCACACCAACCCTCCTCTGTCCTCACCACCAGGGTAGGTGGGCTCTCCAGCATTGCCCATGGCTAGTTCACCCCTTGCAGTGATGAGCAAGGGGATCGTCAGTTCTCCTGCTTTCACTCCCTCAGGGTCAGCTCACCCACACCTGCACCATCAAGGCTAGCTTTACTGTGTTGCCTAGGCAACATGCAGGGGCTACTCTCTCAAGTGCTGCAGCTGGTGAAGGGTGGAGCCAACTCTCTTGCTCTTGAGACTTTGGGGCCAGCTCTCCCATCTGTCTCAGAGGTAGAGGAGTAGAGGTGAGGATGGCAGATGAGGGGCCAGATCTCCCACAGTCATGGCCTTTGGGCCGGCTCACCTGCACCCCATCAACAGGGTCGGCTCACCTGTGCTGCCCAGACGAGGTGCAGCCTGCTTTCCAGAGTGCTGCCGGTAAAGGGGAGGGTCAGCTCCCTTACCAGTTGGAGGCAGCAGAGGCCAGGGGAAGGGCAACTTTTCCTCACTCCCCCACCCCACCGACAAGTGTGGCAGTAACAGCTATGCTCCTCTCACACCTGCAGGGCTGGCTCACCCATGCCCCATCTACAGGGTCAGCTCTACTGTGCTGCCAAATCGAGGTGCAGGGCCCATTCTTCTGGGTGCTGCAGCTGGCGAGGGGTTGGGTCAGGTCCCCCACCTGCTGCAGGTGGAGAGGGGAAGAGGCATCTTTCCCTCACCCACACCACCACATAGCAGACAAGAGGGGCATGACCTGTCCTCCCTCCCATTCTCATGCCCTCGGTGCCAGCTTGCCCATGCACCCGCGGGTTCAGCTCTATCATGCTGCCCAGGTGAGGTGTAGGACCCTCCCTCTTGAGTGCTTTAGCCAGTGAGGGGCATGACCAGCTCTCCCTAGTGTTACAGCCATTGAGGCACGAGACCAACTCTGTACAGTCCTAGCCTCGTGGAGCCATGGACATCAACACAGACCTCGGCTGCATCAGGTCCATGGATGTGACCATGTATATGCGTACAGCAGTCAGAGGACACCTGTGTCTTTCTTTATCACGTTTTCTCTCATTTCTTCCAGATAAGATCTCCCTGAATCCGAATCTTGCCAATTTTCAGCCAGGCTGGCTGACCCAGGCTCCAGCAACCTCTTCTGTTTCCACCGCTACCCCTGCCCGCAGTGTTAGGATTACAGGCATGTGTAGCCACATCCAGTTTTTTATATGGGTCCCAGGGAATCCACACTCAAGTCCTCATGCTTGTTCATTCCAAAAGCCATTTCCCCAGCCTGATGTTTCCATTATATATAATATGCTGCTTTTACATAATAGACTTTATTTTTTAGAAAACTTTTAGGTTGTGTACCCTGTGTTTCTACTATGTTCGGCTTCCCTGTCATTGCCAGCTCCTGTAGATATATTTGTTATCATGGTCGAGTCTGCACTGAGACATCTTACTCAACTGATGTCCATGGTTCATGTTAGTATTCACTGTTGGGTTTGCATATTTTAATGTTTGCCTAAACCACAGTAGGAACATAGTGTAGTTTCACTGCCTTGAAACTCCTCTGTGCTTTGTAGAATAGTTTTTTTTTTTTTATTTATAGGCATATTACTGAATATAAGTAAAGTTTAAAGAAATTGGCTGGATTTTTGACTGATGTAATACATTATAATTTTTCTTACTTTACATAATGGGTCCCCTTCTGGTATTTTCACTAAGAACAAGCTTTTTAGAGAAACATCTGAATGGCATTAAATGGGAGACACTTACACTAAGTTAAAAAGCATGCCATAAACGAATTTTATACTATTTTAGTTAGGAAGCTTTGGCTATACACAGCTTAACGGATGAAATTGAAGTGTTCTTTCGTTTAAGAACAGAAATAATGTTTCTGGAGGTGGCTGATTCAGCCTCATGGTATAATATCAAATAGTCAAGTTCTTTCTATAGTTCTGCTTTACTATCCCTGGGTGCAGGGTCATCCTCTTAGTCTCATGCTACCCTGGACCCACAATGGCTGCCGTTGTTGCAGCAATCCTATGTTACTGGAAATATAAGGAGGCCAAAAGAACCTGTCTCAGTTTCTCTGTAGTTTTTGAGCCTGTCCTGGAACTCTTTCTGTAGATCAGGCTGGCCTCGAACTCACAGAGATCCACCTGCTTCTGCCTCCCAGTGCTGGGATTAAAGGTGTGTGCCACCACCTCCCAGCAACCATGCCAACTCTTATAAAGTAAAACATTTAATTGGGACTGGCTTACAGTTTCAGAGGTCCAGTCCATTACCATCTTGGCAGGAAGTATGGCTGAGTGCGGGCAGACATGGTGCTGGAGCTGGATCTTGAAGGCAGCAGGAAGTTCACTGGCATACTGGTTGGTATCCTGAGCATGGGAAACATCAAAACATGCCCCTATAGTGACTCACTTCCTCCAACAAAAGCCACCCCTCCTAATAGTGTCACTTCTTGTGAGATTATGGGGTCAACCACATTCAAGCTATCACAGGACCCTAACTGCATCCCCTTTTGAGACTGGGGGAAACATTCCAAGAACATCTGTCACATTCTTCTTTGTCACTTGCAGGCAGCACAGGGTCATGTGCCCCATTATCAAATAGGTTGGGGTGAAGGGAACAGTAGTATCACAAAGAATTGTAGCAAGTAGATCTCAACCCAGCAGAACACTAGTAATGTCTGCTGAGTCTTCATTCCTGAATCTAACAAACAGTGTAGTGGGACCAAGGTTTTGTGAGTATTTAAAATTCTCTAGGTTCTTTTGATAGACAGCAGAGTCAGAATCACCCTTTTCATTGGTTGTAACTCACTCCCAGAAGACAATGAAGAGCCATGTTTCTCAAAGCATTTGGTCACTTAAACATCTGAAGACTATCATGATTATTAGAAAAAGAAAGAAATAACTGGCAAGTATTTGTTATACAGGCAAATTCTCATGTTTGAAATACTCAGCATGTTCCAATTACTGTAGAATTAGACATGTGCTAAGTAGTTTCTATCAACTTAACACAAACTAGAATTGCCTGGGAATAAAAAGTCTTAATTGGATTGCCTCCATCAGACTGAAGAGATCATGCAAATGTTCTGACTGATAGCCCTATCTTGAGTTCCTTCCCCCCCCTCAGAAATGGACTGCTGTAAGTTAAACTATATACAAAGAAAAATGGAAAACTAAATTTATAGTACTTCCTTTGTAGAGGAGGGGGACGATTAGTTACAGGTGAGTTTTGCAATGAATTGGAAACCCTTCAGGAAAATGTTTCAGGTAGTCTTCGCTGTGCTCTGTTCATGTGGGAACCTCTATGGGGCAGCCCAGTCTTTGTTTAGAAGATTGCAGCATTTGGTTGGCTCTTGCAAGTGTCCCTCCATGTAACCTGCAGAAAGGTGAACTCTGACCGTGCAGACTCATCTCACCTGCCAGGCATTGGTGGGGACCAGGACATGTGACATAGTTTGGGCCAATAAAATGTGAGGAGACATGTGCTTGTAGGTTCAAGAGTTTTAGGAAATACCTTGTGACTCTTCAAAGGGACACACAAAGGGGTCTGGCGAAATGGCTCAGTGGTTAAGAGAACTTATTGCTCTTGTAGATGACCCAGGTATAGTTCCCAGCACCTACATAGCTCACAACGATCCATATCTCTGGTGTCAGGGGTCATACCCACTCTTCTAGTATCTGAAGGCAACAGGCATATACATGGTGGACATATACACATGCAGGGAAAATACTAATGCACATAAAATAAATACTATTTTTTGGAAGTTTCAAAAAGAGACACTGGAAGAGGGTGGGTTTCTTCCTTCTTGACATAATGCTGATTGCCTATGATGTCTGCCTAGCAGAGCTGCAGTTCAAGATGTGAGCTTTCTGCTTCTGCTCCAGCTACCAGGCCTGCTGCCCACTGCCCACTGCTGGCTGCCTCTGCTATGTAAGCATAAACCTAAATAAACTCTTTCTTCTCTAAGATGCCTTGGTTATAGTGTTTTGTCAGAGCAATAGAAAAGTAACCAACACACACAAAAGGGCTTTGTGATTACCTTGACAGATAGTAGTGGCAGAATGAGGTTGTGTGAATTCCAAGATCAGGAAAGGTAATGGGAGCTGGACATGGTAGCTTATGACTGGTTTCCTAGCATTTGAGAGTCTGAGGCAAGAGAAACATGAGTTCAAGGCCACCCTGGGCTACATGAGTTTCATTCCAGCTTGGGCTACATAATGAGACTACCTCAAAGGACAGAATGGAACAAAAAAGGAATTTGGTTACCTGGAAATTTTTTCTCTTGGAGTGCTCATCCTGGGAAGCCAGCCACTACAGATACCTTGTAAAGAACCCAGATCACATGAAGAGAGCATGCAAATGTTCTGGCTGATAGCCCAGCTGAGATCTCACCTGCTGCCCTGCAACAATAGCCAGAAAAGTGAAATGATTCAGACCAGTGTTCCAGCACCCAGTGGTGCTGCGGCACGCAGAGACAAGCTATTCCCACCAAGCCCTCCTAAAATGATAATGTGTAGACAAAAGATACGGTGTTTCACTGAGGTTCTGTGTAATCTGTTACAAGGACAACAACTACGGCAGGGGCAATATGGGAGGGTTAATCTTCATCTCTGGAGCCCAAGGTTTGAGTGTGCATTCTGTCACTTACTCCCTGTGTAACTGTTAACAAGCTGTTCCAATTCTATTCCTCAACTTCATGTGTGAAATGGGAACAATAACATTAAAACTGTCACTAAATAGTAGTACCAATGTGTAAAACATTTGGACCAATGTTCTATGCATAGAAAATTATGACTACTCATCATTAGCTATCTGGAAGACCACCAGAAAAATAAATATTATCCAAATAAAACCAAATGTGTTGTTCTCTGCAGTCAGAGAATTGTTTCTCAACCTGTGGGCTACAACCCTTAAGAGTCAAAAGACTCTTTTACAGGGGTAGCCTAAGACCATTGGGATACAGATATTTCCATTGTGATTCATAATAGTAGAAAAATTGTAGTTATGAAGTAACAATGAAACAATTTTATGGTTGAGGATCACCACAACATGAGGAACTGTATTAAAGGGTCACAGCATTAGGAAGGTTGAGAGCTGCTGCTCTACAGGATTTTTAATTTTTAATTATTATTTTAGATAGATTCTCCATATGTAGTTCAGGCTGGCTTCAAATGTCCTGCCTCAGTTCCAAGTGTCAGGATTACAGGCATGGAGATCACCCCTGTTCTCTGTTGGTGTTTTAAACTGACCATCAGACACACTTTTGAAGAATTAGGCTTCAGCCAGTGGAATCACACCCATAGAGGACACTTGGAAACAGGTCTAGCATTTCCCACGACTTTCTTAAATTGTGAAATTGCTCAAGCAGGGGCTGGGGAAATAGTTCAGTGGTTAAGAGCACTTGTTACACAGTCATAAAGCCTGGGAGTTTGGATCTCATTGCCCATATAGTAGGTGGGTTTCCCACAAACACTTGTAACTCCAGCTCTGAGAGATTCTACATGCCCTTCTGTCCATCTTGAACAAAGAAGTGTATACACACACACACACACACACACACACACACACACACACAGAGAGAGAGAGAGAGATACATAATTTTAAAACAGAGTTGTTTATTTTATTTAATGTGTATGAGCATTTCCCAGGCATACGTTCAGTACAATGGAGTTTAGAAAGGGCATTGGATCCCTTGGCACAAGATAGTTGTGAGCTAACATGTAAGTGCTGGGAATTGAGCCCAGATTCTCTGCAAGAGCAGCCAGGATTCTTAACCACTGAGCCATCTCTTCAACACCATGCATATTTTAAAAATATGTTCAAAAAACATTCCAGCAGGAAAGTGGAAAGAATAAGGAACAAAGGGCTGATATATCCATGCTTAGGCACTCAATTGCTTTTCTGAAGAAGTTTAAAGTAAATCAAAAATATCCTGACATTCTCCCACATGCATCTCTGAAAAAGCAACTGCATAGTTCTGCATGCTATGGGGCACTCTTGGTTGACACTGGTGACTGTTATTGGCATGGAAGAGGGCCAGGGCCAGAGAGGCTGTGTTATGCAGCCTGTTGTCACTTCATCTCAAGGTCAAACTGTCTGTCTGGGCTCTGCAGCATCACCGTGTAGGAAGATGTATTTGTGAGGGAGTGTGTGGGTGTACACACCCAAGGTGCTGCCGTGTGTTTCTCCTTTACATCTGTTTTATTATAAAAATTACACACAAATTGCTGAGATGTAAAGATGTACCCAAAAAGTCTACAGAAACAGCAGGAAAAACATTGCCTGCAATCCCACCCTCTAATGGGAGCCATCGTTAACATTTGAGTGTTATTCTTTCTGGTCCATGCTCTCCCATGACTGAAATCATGTTAAACACGCATGTAGTTTCCTATCTCAAACATACTTTATACTGGTTATTTAAAGTCTCCTGACCACTGCTCACTTACCACAGCCTGCTGGGATGGAACGATGCTCAGTGTCCCTAACAACACTAAACTAAAACTCCATCTGAATTGTTGCTTGTTGATTTGCTTCTGATCAACCTACTTGTAACCTCAGTTCTCTGAATGACTTTAGCGCATAGGTGTGTCCTCCCCTGCCTCCTCGGGCAGGATCTGGCTGTGTTTCCCAGGCTGGGTCTGAATGAACTCCCTGAGTGCTGAGATAAGATATTTAGTACCATGCCTGGCTTCATGGCCCTGTTCCCAGTGAGACACTGAAGGCTTGGGAATACCACACCTGGTTCCATAGCCTGTGTCTCTCTCCATCCTGACTTACAGTTTTGTATCCACTATATAGGAACATACTAAAAGGAAGCTGTTATCTATCTACTGACCAGCAGCTCCAGGGAGAGAAAAGCAGCTGGATGAGAGCAGGTACCTGATTCAGGGATCTTAGGACAGGTACTTCAGATCTGTCTCTGTTAAATCTTAATTATAAGTAGGATTTTGCTGGCCAGGTGGAGGACCCTCTATTCTCCTTAGTTGTCTTCTCCTAGATTTGGAGAAGCAGAGTAACATGTCTGAGTAGGACACTGAAAGCCAGTGACCTGGAGTATGAACACAAAACACGTGTAGCATATAAAATGAATGAGTTATTTTATCCACTTTCAATTCAAGAAGAGGGTGTGTGCTCCTCCTATCTGCTGGGCAGGTGCAGTGACTGCTTAACTAATAACAGAGTGAGTGAAGTTGGGCCACCTTCTGGCCAAGGCCTTAGGGAAATGGAAGCTGTTTCATTTTGGTTTTGTTTTTTATTGTTTCTTTGGCTTTTGATTTTTTTGAGACAGGGTTTCTCTGTGTAGCCCTAGCTGTCCTGGCACTCGATCTGTAGACTAGGCTGGCCTTGAACTCACAGAGATCCACCTGTCTCTGCCTCTCAAGTGCTGGGATTAAAGGCATGTGCCACCAATGCCCGGCTTTGTTTTTAAGACAAAGTCTCACTATATAGCCCTTTCTGGTCTTGCGCTCACAGAGATCAGCTTGTTTGCATCTGGCGAGCTGGAGTTAAAGAAATTACCATCATACTTTGCTACATTTTGAAAGGACTGGAATCAGCATAGGACATACCAAGACTAAAATTATCTTTGACCTTCATTCAGGTTGGTCTGTCTTGTCGTAGAGAAGGAAGCTGCAGCATGGCACACTTCTAGGCCCTCACCTCTGTGTTCCCGCCTTTACCTCATCAGCCCTTCAAGAGTCAGCACCTGCATGGGAACATATATAGACCTCCTTCCACAGCATTTTGCCACCACTGATTGCTGGATGTTCCTTCCCCTGGTGGAACTGAACCTTCTAAACTTAACTCCCAGCCACTTGAGTTTCTTCCTCTATGTGATTCCCAGGAAGGCCCCAAATCTCAGTCTCACTGAATGTAAAACACATGAAGCTCAAATTTTAGTCAACCCACTAGCAGCTAGACAAACCTCCAGCCCCACAGGATAGCATGTGAAGGGACCAGACCCTCCCCCAGCCCACTGCTTTGGCGGCCATGTCAGGTTGCAGAAAAGACCTAGCAAGAGGTAGGCCTCTGACTCAGCAAACTGTGACCTTGCCCAATCTCCTAGTCACTAGGAGGTCAGATACTCTTCACGTGGCAAAGAACCAATCTGAAGTTAGCTGGCAGGCTCTGAATGTGCTTTATGGTAATAGTGGCATACAGAGCATAGCAACCACCCTGGGAGGGCTTATAGGCCATAGCAACCAGTTGACCAATCAACACAGGACAGGTTGCTCAAGCCTGGAAGTTCACCAATCCTGAGACTATTGTGTATTCCTAGACACTCCCCTTGTTCTACCCAATAAATTCCCTGCCTTGTGGCTCCTTCAGGTCCTTCTCATCCTACCTGCTGTGTCTGATGGATGGAGGAACCAAGTTAATACAGCTAAATAATAAGAAACATTTTGCTTTTGCATCAGAACAGGTCTCTTGGTGATTTTGGGGTTCAGAATTTGGGCACAACACATGAAATCTGGATTATCTGGCAATTGTCTTGTGATGATGAATTTCCTCCCAATCGTGTTTATGACTCACCCTTGTAGATCTGTTACCCCTCAAACATACCCTCATCATGGCCCCGGGTTTATGCTGCTACATAACAAAATTTCTGTAGTTCTTTTAGGTCTCATGCTATTCCCCTCAAGTTTATTCCATGCACCTGTTGCTTAGCACATGCTGACATTTGTCCTTAATTTGGAGTCCAATAGTGATAAGGGTAGTGCTGGGTTTAAAGCAGAGTGGACTGTCCTTTTTGAAGCATTTGCCTCAGACAAGGCTACCTTAGGTTGTCAAGCAATGAGATGCTAATGTCCTAATGTGCCAGAAAGCAGCTGCTTCTGTAATGATTTAGGGGCTATCAATTTCACCTAGGTCCCCTCAGATGTCCTTATATTCAGCCACCTCATTCTTTCCTAATAATTTCCACATGAACTTCTTTCTAAGGATAATTTGACTGACACTAAAAGTCAGCAATCCAAAGAATTAAATTTTCATTCTATTCTTGGCAGTATCAGTCATTATCTATAATAAATCAACTCATTCTTTTTAACATTTATGGTTCTCACCTCGTGGTTTGAGCTAAGCTTGAGAGGTTCTCTTTGTAAGTATTCAAGTACACTCAAAAGAATGTATGATACACCATAGTTCTTGCTGCCATCATTACTACCACTGAAGCTGGGCACAGCAACTATCTGGGTGATCATTTGATTGGCACTGCACATCATGGATTACACTAGTTTCATTTCCTACTGGAAGGAACTTGTCACTATGCTCAAGCCCAGTAGTATGACCAAATGAGTGCTCAAAACTGGCCCTTACAGCTTTATCGCCTGAGCTGACTCTTAGATCAGCCAGAGTCCACTCAAAGATACAACACATATAGCAGGACTGATGAGTTGGCTCAGCAGGTAAAGGTGTTTGCTGCCAAGTCTGATGTCCTGAGTTTGATCCCTGGAATCCACATGGTAGAATGAGAGAATTGGTTCCCGCTGGTCATCCTCTGATCTCTATATTTGTGGCATGTATGCACACTAGTAAATGTTCTTATAAGTGTGGCAATTTGCATCATGGAAGTTTAACATGAACATTATTGACTCTAAAAGAGAATTGAAAATGAAGACTTGCTTTAATAAGGAGCAAAGAATTGCAAAACTGAAAATGCAGAAGTAGAAATTGTATAGTTCTCACTACCCTTAGAACTAAAATAGCATGCCCAAGAACGAGCTCTAAGCCCTCAGTGGCTGCAACCAAGACGTTGTTGGAGGGAGCATGGTGGTTTGCTGGAAGGCAAAAGAGTTCTGCATTTAAGGTACTTTTGGAAATCTGTCTTGTGGGATTCCAAAGGAACCATGGAAATGTCATGCCCTGAAACTTGTTTAAAACTGTCTGACATGACACAATGGAAGGTTGTTCACAAGGAGGTTCTTCTATGGCATTCCCCTCTGAAGGCACCAGAAGTTTGGGGGAATCTGCTTGCCTTTGGGAACTGCTGACCACAGCATTCTGAGGACCTGGTGTCTGCCCTTCATGATCTGGATATGGAAAGAGTTGTGCACATAACTGGAGTTGTGTGCTGCAGATATTACACATTGGATCATCTCAGAATGTTGCTGCATGTGGTACCCACAGTCTCCTGCCCACCAGAGCCTGGAGGTGCATAAACTGTAGCAGCCTAGAGGAGAGGCTTAACCAAAGCAGGAAGGTGGAACTTCCCCTTCAGAGCCTCTCCAGGCTCCAAACAGACAAACTTTAGATTTTTACCAGTTGGCAAAAGAGAAGTAATTACAGAGCCCAGCAGTGCCAGTACACAGCCAGCAGGAAAGGATAAATTTGCATCTGAGACAGTAGAGTGAATCCATGCTCTGAACAAACACTGAATTATCTCCAAATGAGCTGACTAGGACAGTGCTCCACTAGCCTCGCATGGCCATTCCAGTTTGTATTCAATAAAATTAAGTGAACATTTATATTTTTAGTACCCAGTCACACATGGCCACATTTCAAGAACTTACTTGCCTCATGTAGGTAGTGGCTACTGTATTAGAACGTGCAGTCCTTCCCTGATCATCTAACAATTCACACTTGCTTCTTTGCCCTGATCAATGGGAAGCTTGGAAAAAGACACATCAGCCTCCAAGGCCAAAGACAAGGTCACTCTCTAGCAGAGCCCAGCTCCTCATACCTCTATTCAAAGGAAAAAAGCTTCCTTTCATTTTCCTTAATCACAATTTCCTAGTCTATTTGCTTTCTCTGTTGAAATCTTTTCAGTAAATCTCATTTTTAAACACAAATTTCAAGATTAGAATAGATAAATGAAAACCTCCTAAGCAGAGGACACTTAATTTTAAAGTTGGATGGATCCTTAACAAATCAACTTTCTTATTTTCCAAACAAAGAAGTTAATGAAACCAATCACTTCTAGACACAGAATCATAGCTGCAATGATGACGCAGGTCTCATGACTCCTCTTCTGGGTCTTACTGCACAGGATTTACCGCCTGTGTTCAAGATACGAAGGTGACATCACCCAAGGAAATAATTAGACCAGAGAGTTAACCGTGATTCATGGCTCTCTTTTGAATTCTAAATATAGGGATGAGAAGGTCAGGTAGAGGGAGGCATCACACAGCCCCAGCAAGTTCAGCACAACCACTTTGTTTCCTTATTTATGGAGATGGGGTTGGTTGGTTGACTTTTTGCAGCTGTTACTTGGGACTCTGCTCCTGCCTCAGTTGCTCCTAGAGTCCAGCCTATCCTGTGGTCCTATTACTTTCTATTCCTCTGGGTTTCCAGAGGTGTCTCTGTTCACTCTGCTAATGTCTATGTCCTCTTTCCCTTGTGGAAATACAAGGTCATAGCCTACTGCAATTGGCTGAAATTGCAGACATACAAATGTGAAAGTAATCCACCTGTAAATGTGGTTTATTTGAGTGTGAGCCCATGAACTGGCAGCCTGGGTTCCATTGTATTTTCTGTGTCATAGTTATCTCCTGAAAAGTTCCCAACTCTGCCTACACCTACATCTTCACTCACATATTGCTATACCTGGTCCACACAATGTCATTCTGTCTGTCTGCTGTCTGTTTGTCTGTCTGTCTGTGTCTCTCTGTCTCTGTCTCTCTCTCTCCTATCTGACAGGGTTTCACTATGTATTCATGGTTGACTTAAAACTTGCTATGTAGACCAGCCTGCTTTTGAACTTACAGAGATTTTCCAGCTTTTGCTTTCCAATTGCTGCCTGGCTGCTATCTAGTCTTTTATCAACAAGGGACGAGATTGGAGTTGTCCTCTAATCTAATTAATTCTCCTCTAGGCAGCAGAACTGGTTTGTTTTTTTTTCTGTTTGTTTGTTTTGTTTTAGATAAATTTTATGTACAAAAGTTCACTTTTTGGGTGCGTGCAGTTCTGTGAATTTTGACAAACACAGATAGCATGTCTCTGACACCCCAAAAGCTCCCCCAGAATCCCTTGCAGTCAGTGCCTCTTTCCATTTCTAGCCACTGACAAACACCAATCTGTTTTCTATCCACATAGCATTAGCCTTTTAAAAATATCACGCAAAATAGAATTATATAGTGAATATTTCTTTACAGCTGTGGGTACTTTACAGCTGGCCTCACACATTCCCCAAATGAGTCCTATTCTATCCACCCATGTTGTAGTGTGTGTATACTGTTTGCTCCTCTTGTTGCTAAGTCGAATCCAGCTGAGTTAATGGGGAGTTTGTTAATCCTTTCAGTAGTCAATGGCCTGAACTTGTTTCCAAGTTTCTGGAAGCTGCTAGAAACACTTGCCTCTAGGTTGTGCATGTGTATGTGTGATGTGTGAACAAACATTTGCCTTTCACTTAAGGCTTAGAAATCCATTGCTGGGTTGGACGGTGTATTAGTTGCTTTTCTGTTACTGTAAAGAAATACCGCACACAAGCAATTTAAATAAAAAAGGGGTTGGTTTTGTTCATGGCTTGAGGGTACAGTCAATCATGGCAGGAAAAGCATGGAGTGTGAGGCACCTGGTTACAGTCAGCAAGCAGAAAGCAATGGGTGCTGCTGGACCTTCTTTACTTTTCTAAAACTGTAGCCCAGATTGGCCTCAAACTCATGACCCCTCCACCACTACCTCTTCAGCATCTGCCTACCAGAGTGTTCCACCACAGTGCACGTAGTTCTGTTTGTGCATCGGAACCCCGGTGCACTGGATGGTGCTGCCTAGACTTAGGGAGAATATTTCCATCCCAGTTAAACCTCTCTGGACATGCCCTTACAGACTTACACAGAGGTCTGCCTCTTAGGTGATTTTAAAGCCTCACAAGATTACAATGTAGATGAACTATCACAGATGGTGAGAGTATTTCTAACTTCAAATGAAAATTGGAAAATTGTTTTTCAAAATATTAATACTCACCTTATGTGGAAAACTTATTACTGCACAGTCTCTTCTGCATTTGTAATAGTTTAGAATTTTTATTTTTATTAGTTCTTTGAGTATTTCATAAATGTATTTTGATCTATATAGTCACTGTCTTCCTCCAACTCATCCCAGATCCTCTCCTTTCCCGACTTTTTGTCCTCTTGTTTTTAAACCCATCAAGTACAACTTGTACTGCCCATACATTCTTGAATGTGTGGCCTTCTACTGGAGTGTGGTGACCCTACGAGGGTGACACCCTCAAACACAGCTGACTCTCCCACTCTCAGTAACTATCAAGTTTTAAGAATTTTTGCATGGATGCTCTTAGAAAACAAAACAATAAATGTGTGTTATGGATATAGCTCCATGGCTAGAGGGCCTGCTGGACAAGTATGGGTCCCTAGTACCCATGTAAGCATTGTATGCTATGGTGGGCATCTGTAGCTCATCAGCACTGTGGGGTAGACAGGCAGATCCAAGAGAGCAGCCAGGCTAGCTGAAACAGTGAGCTCTAGGTTCACTGAGACGTTTGGTCCCCCCCACAAATATAAGATGGAAACACGAGTGAAGAAGACATCGTAACATGAACTTCTGATCTCCACTTGTGCCCAGAAGGGCAAGGACACTTGCATGCATAGTGAACATGCTATTAGATACACAATTAGAATGTAATCACTCACTCCCCTCCTGAATGTTCCCTCATTACTTCCTTAGTCTTCAAGATCTTAACGATCTGTGAGCCCAGACTATTCTTCCTTCACCCAGGAACTGGGCCCAGTGACAGCTGGGTCCTGTTGAGGCTTACAGTGAACCAAGCATCTTGGGCTCTTCATGGACCTAGGAAACAATTTATCTCAGCAAAGGTGAACCACAGAAGGGACCAGTCTTGTGTGTTCCTCAGCTCCCTTTCCTTAGTCATGGGCCAGTGGGAATACTTCCAGTAACCACATACATTCTGTCAGGTTATTCCCATGCTTCCAAGGTTTGCACAGCTTCCTGCTTGACAGATGAAGTAAGAAACCATATGCATTGTAGAAAATCCAAGCTCACTCAGGGCAGAGTAACTGACTATGGGGCCAAAGAGACCTGGGCTCATGTCTTGGCTCTGTAATGATTAGCTGTGTCATCTTCAGTAAGATGCTCAATAGTCACAATGGAGTGGAGCATTATCCATTTTCCACATTGGAGAGAACTGGATGAAATACTACAAATGAAATGATGCTGATATTACAAATGGATGCTGATATTACAGACATAGACACCACACCCTTTGTATAAGTGCTGGAGATCAAACTCAGGGCTTGCTTTGTGTTAGACAAGCACAAATACTACAAATGAGAAGACTCAGTATCCATCATGTAATATTTTTATTAATTATTCTATGATACTCAAGCCTACCAGGATTTGCGCTGAACCTACAGACCCCAGCCTTGTCTCTATTCCTTCCCTAGTCTCACATGCATCAGTGTTAGGGTTCTTTATGCCTTAGAAGTCTTCCCTAATCCCCCCCCCCTTCCAGGGCCTTCCTATATAGCCAAGGCTAGCTCCCTTGGTCTCCCTGTTTCATCATCCCCAGATCTGGGGATGGATTTCTGCACCAGGTGCCTTTCCCTCTCTTAACCTGAAAGGGTGCCTTTCTCTCTCTTAACCTGAAAGACTCAGTTTCAGGATTTCCTTTGGAGATCCTCCCTGATTTGTAGGTGGTGTCATGAACTATTTCTGTGGAGATTAAGGCAAACTTCAGAGGTGTGACACAGGTAAGAGCCAAAGTGGCTTTCCTTCAGTCTGTTTCAGTTCTAATTCTGACTGTACTGCCTGCACACCTGCCTCTCTGGTGTGGTATGAGATGAATAGTCTGAGGAGTTTTGTGATGCTAGTAGGCACAGATCTCAATAAAGCACAGACCTGGCCTATAGTAAGAACTGAATTATAGTACTCATTCCTAATGACCAGTATTTAGAAGCTATTATCCTATTTTGGGGGATATAATATTTATTTATTTATTTGCTTATTTATTGTGTGTGTTTTGCCTGCATGTATGCATGTGTGCACAATGCCCACAGAGGCCAAACAATGGCATCTGATCCCCAGAAACTGGAGTTACAGTCCATTGTGAGCTGCCATGTGTGTGCTGGGCTTCAATCCAGATTTTCTGCAAGGGCAGCCAAGGCACTTACCAGCAGAGCCATCTTTCTAGCTCCATTATTTTGTTTCTTAAGTAATACTTTTATTTATTTCACATATTTATACAATGTATTTTGACATCCATCTGCCATTATCTTCATCTAGTTCCTTCTAGTGTCCCAAACTAGAAGTTGGGCTTTGTGAGGTAGGGGGTGAGACAGGACCTCAGGTATCCCAGCCTGGCTTTGAACTCATTGTGTAGCTAAGAATAAGCTTAAATGTCTGGCCTTCTGGATTCTACCTCCTGAATCCTGATATTACAGACATAGCCACCACACCCTTTGTATAAGGGCTGGAGACCAAACTCAGGGCTTGCTGTGTGTTAGACAAGCACAATCATTTGAGCCACAATCCTTCCCACTTAAAAATTTTTAAGTGTGTGTGTGTGTGTGTGGTGTGTTTGTATACCATGAGTCTTTGGGTATCCTTGGAAGCCTGAAAGGGGGGGGTGTCAGATACCCTGGAACTGGAGTTATAAGTAGTTCTGATTTGCCCAATGCAAGCCCTGGAAACTGAACTTGGCTTTTCTGGAAGAACAGCGCATGCTCTTATCCAGAGACATTTCTCTAGCCCCACAGAAGCTGTTACTGTATACAGAGTACCTGGGCTCTGAAATACCTAATGACATTTTATTGCTTCTTTATCCCTCCTTCATCCTGCATGGTATCTAATCTATAGATGCTACTTTATAATACTTTAAGTGTAAAGAAATTCTGTGTCCCATGCCATCTCCCAACCACCCACCATGGATTATGAGGGATGTAGGTCCAGCAGACTTGGATTCTAGAGCACGCTAGCTCTCTCACCTCCACATGGCTTCCTTTGTCAACCACAGTTCTGTTTAAGATATGCTCTCACCCTGGGTATCTGAGCTTTTCTATAGTCACCTGAGCATCTCCTTATCCTGTATTGACTCCTGGCCATAGATGAAGTAACGAGATCCTTCCCCTGCCTTTTGAAGTTCCATCAAAGGCCCCAAATAGTGGTGGCAGTCCGACCATGTCTTAAGATGCATATCTTTTTTGAACATGCCCCTGTATTTCGTCCCCTTTCCCTACCCTAACTGTGAGATTTTCAAGAGCAGGGACAATTCTCTTGGCCTTTGTTTCTGTTTCTGCCGTCATGTCTTATCTACCCTGGGCTTCTACTGAGCAGCTCTCTATTACTGCTGCATGCCATCGTCACTCTAGTCTGTCAACGACAGAGATGATAACAACCGATCATTGCCAAGTCATTCCTACGTGCCAAGTCTATTGTCTCACCTCAGTCTTACCACCATACCACGAGGTAACTCCATTTTTTACCCTCAATTTACAGACAAGGAAACTGAAGCTTAAAAATGGATAGTGACTGGCCCTGAGGTCAGTCAGATGATTGGCAAAGCTAAGAGTGAGCGTAGGTAGCCTGACGCCAGAACCCGTGTTTGTCTCAGTGGCACCGTGCCCACCTCCTCTGCCATCAGAGAGATGGATAGGACTATATTTGTCCTACTTGCGTCAAAGGATGGTCTGAACACAATAAAATGAAATAACTGGAGAGGGCTTAAAAAAGAAAAAGAAGTTAGAGATTCAAAGGAAAAGCATTGTCATTAAACCTCCGGGATTTCCAGACATTATTTCATAGCTCTGGTTCTCTGACCTTATTATCTGTTACCATCTGTCCTCTATTAAAGGTTTCCCAAAGGGAAGGTATTGATGAGAACCCAGTGGTACTAGGAGGAAATCACTTCCCTAAGTGGTTCTGGGTGACCCTTAAACCTCTGCCCTTGCAGACAGAGTGGTTCTGAGACATTCAGTCTTGGTGTTTTATTCAAAAAGAATGACAAAGAAAAAAAAAGGTTCTTTTGTCTGGGGATACTTTTAGGATTTGGATGTGCAAAATTGTCTGTCCTCCCCTTTCCTAAGGCTCCATTAGGGCCGGTCTTACGGAAGGATGCTGTCTGGGATGGGGTCAGAATGTTCAGTGGGAGCTCTGAGTCTCAGCTGCCAGACTTGGTGACCCCTGGAGATCCCTGGACACAGGAGTCCTGCAAGTTGTTTTTTGACTCCCACTATGTGCCACTGCACACACACACACAATTCTAAAACCAGATTTTTAAAATTTCATTTTACATTCCAACCTAAGTTCTCCCTCCCACCCCTCTTCCCACCTCTCCTCTCCTCCCCCCACCCCCATCCCCCCATCCATTCCTCTCAATAGGTAAGGGCTCCCATGGGGAATCAACAAAGTCTGGTACATTGAGTTGGGGCAGGACCAAGCTCCTCCCCCCTGAGTTAAGGCTGAGCATGGCATCCCCTCATAGAGAATGGGCTCTAACAACCTAGGTCATGCTCCAGGGATAGATCCAGCCCTACTGCCTGGGGCCCCTCAGATAGACCAAGCTTCACAACTGTTTCCAGTATAAGGAGGACTTAGTTTGGTGTTAAGGAGGCTCTACAGCTGTTGGTCCAGAGTTTCCACCAGCTTGGTTCAGCTGTTTCTCTAGCTTTCTCCATCTCGATCTTGACCTCCGTTGCTCATGTACTTCCTCCTCCCCCTCTTCGACTGGATTCCTGGAGTTTGGCCTGGTGCTTGGCTGTGGATCTCTGCATCTGGTTCCATCAGCTATTGGATGAAGGCTCTGTGATGATAGTTGGGGTAGTCACCAAACTGATTACAGGGGAAGGCCAGTTTGGGTACCCTCTCCGCTGTTGTTAGGATTCTTACCCTGGGTCATTCTTGTCAAATTACTCTAGCACCAGGTTTCTCCCTAACCGCATCGTGCTTCTCTCTATCATGGCATTTCCTTTCTTGCTCTCCCTCTCCCCTTTGACCAACCAGAATTTTAAAGAACTTCGACTGGGTTTGGGAGAGGGGTCATCTGTATGGTGGTGGAGGAGTCTATTGGGTGGTAGGAGAAGGGCTTTAAGCCTTCTCCCTAGTCAGTAGGCAGGTTCCGATTCTGCTCCAGCCAATAAAATATAGCGCGAGCAACCGCTACCCATTTTCTCAATGACTAAATAACTGCAGAGCTAGGAGCTAGAGAGTTGGCTCAGAGGTTAAGAGCATCTACTGCTATTGCAGAGGACCTAGGTTAGGTTTTCAACAGTCACATTGCAGTTACAACCATCTGTAACTCCAGTTTTAGGTGATTTGACACTTTACTAGTGTACATACATACATGAATGCATGCATGCATACAAACACGCATGCATGTATACATGTATGCAGACGAAACACTCGTGCACATAAAATAAAAATAAATAGTTCTTTAAAGAATCACAGAGGTTGTTGCTGCCAAACCAAGAGAAACTCAAGACAATGTAACTCTGCATCTGTTAAGGAGAATGCTGTAGGTGACACTGACAGTCCCCATTTACTGTGTCAGGAGTGAGGACATGTATGCTTCACAGGGCTCGTCTCACTTAATTCACAGCCGCGCAGGGTAGGCTCTATTATTATCCCACCTCAACAAAGGAAGACGAGGCACTTGGAGAGGTTGAGTCATCTGCCCAAGTGGCTCAGGTGGATCACACTCCCCTTTCTCCCTAGCTTTTTACTGTGAAAATGTCAAATCTGTAGAACCTTGTAAAATGAAAATTTGACAGGGTACGGTAGCAATCAAGTGCTTCACTGGTTATGCTTAATCTTAAACTCATATATATATATATATATATTTTTTTTTTGTTTGTTTGTTTGATCCTATATTTTCTGTAGTTTGTGAAACACTAAGATACAGGAAAAATCTGTCTTATTTTTAAAGATGCCACATCCAACGTGTTCCTGCTATGTGAAGCCTTCTGAGCCCAAGTAAGACAAAGCTATCTCCAAATGGCTAAAGGAGAGATGCCCTGTAATTGTTAGATCCAGAGAGAGACCTTGGGAATTCCACAGATCCCTCTTGGGACTCTCTTTTTCCATCTTTGAGTATCTCTCTTCCGGTTTATTTGTTTGTTGTTATTATCGCAGCTTTCCTCCATTGCTCTCCACCTGCACATTTATAACTGACAAGGGGGTTGTCAGGAGGAATGACTGACGGAAAGTGCTGGAAATTAATGCACTCAGCAAACAGAGAAATCCTAACTAGTAATAAGCATAATTGCTCTTCAAAGTCTATCCAAAGCCCTCGCCCCCAACAGCAGGCAAACAAAGAGGCAGAACATGTTCACATCAGACACCTCCTTAGCTGGTAGGAAAGTGTGGAAGGAATGAGTCAGGTACTGCAGGCTCATCTCTGCCTGTGCCTCAGGTGGCCTGCCCTGCTCCAGACTTGCCCAGTGCCTCCCTTTTTCTAAGGCTGAGCACTGGGGTGCTGAGGAGAAGGGGACTCGGGGTCCTACCTTCTTTAGACTTGAGCTATATTCTTGTGACTGATGCTCTCTCCAGCTCTGTTTCCTAAGTGCAAGTTAGGAACATGATCTGTTTGTACAACAGACATTGGACTATTAGGACACATTAAAAATTGCAGAAACATGTAGGCCAAGGCAGGGAGACGAGGGTGTAAGTAGGAAGGAAGATGATTAGGAAACAGTAAGGTTTGTGTGTGTGTTTCTGGTGTTTTTTTGTTTTGTTTTGTTTTTTGTTTTTGTCATTGTTGTTTTGTTTTTCAAGACAGAGTTTCTCTGTGTAGCCTTGGCTGTCCTAGAACTCACTCTCTAGACCAGAATGGCCT
This sequence comes from Phodopus roborovskii, assembly GCF_943737965.1. Lineage (NCBI taxonomy): Eukaryota > Metazoa > Chordata > Mammalia > Rodentia > Cricetidae > Phodopus > Phodopus roborovskii. The sequence continues at coordinate 24,092,096 of NW_026126416.1, forward strand.
CAAACTCATAGGCTTGAGTATTAAAGACCATGCATGTATCAAGTTGTTACGTCCTTCTTGTGACCATCTGGAAGAGTCTGCCTACCATGGAATGGCTCAAGAGAAAGTAGGTACCAATGGTGGAAAGATGCTTTCTGGAACAGAACTTTCTTTCCTGTCTACATGTTCTTCCGGGTGGGGGTACGGTGATTAACGTCATACTTTCCTGCACCGTGGGAGGCCAGAGTAAGTCAGTATCTCAGTATCTTTATGACATCTTCTGAATTCTCAGAAGCAGCTGTCTTAACCAGTTACAAACTTCTCCCTAATTACAAATGTTGGCAAGTCTTTTAAAAAACGATTTGGCAGGATGCAGTGCGTGACTTAGGATGTTTATGTTTGGAATTAAAAACTCAAATGTAAGTGGTTTAAACTAGAAACGCAGCTTATTATTTATTATTTAAAAAAAAATTTAGTTTTTGGATCCCAGCCTCACTTGCTGCCAGGGACCTTGCAGCACAGGGATCTTGTGGTATAGACCCAGGCAGACAACCAACATTCTATCTCACTCTCCCTTCCATTAGAGTTGCTCAAGTCCCTTGGCTGCTTGCCAGGATCATGCATCTCCTCTCGGGCCATCTCCCTCCCTCTGGAACTCATCAGATCTCAGCTCAAAACCCATCAGCTATTGTGTGTGACCAAAAGTCTAAGAGCCTTGTCATCTGCCTGACTGGGACCCTCCAGCTGTCCTATCCAGGACATCCAGGGCTACACAGAAACACCCTGTCTCAAAACAACAAAAATAAGCAAACAGAAAAAACAAAAAAACATAACCAGGACACATGACCAGAAGAAACTTGTTCCAGATTCTTTGACCTAACTTCTGAAATACTAAAGACCTAGACAGAGGCTGAATCCCCAAATACCAGGTAAACAGAGAAATTGAGACTCCAAGCCTGAATACTTTAACAGATTGGGCTAGAAAACAGGACCTACCTCTTGGTTGTCTCAAAGGAACACACCTTACCAAAAAAGACAATATCCTCTTAGGGTAAGTGGATGGGAAAATGTATTCTAAGCAAGTGGAACTAAGACACAAGCAAGTGTAGCTATTTTAACATTTGACAAAATCAACTTCAAACCTAAACTAGTCAGAAGATAAATGCAGTGAGCACAGGGGTACCTAACTTAATAATAATAATAATAATAATAATAATAATAATAATAATAAACTGTTAAATATAAATCACATTGTACAGTAGAGTGACAGTAAGTGATTTTAATACCCTACTCTCACAAATTGATGATCTGGAAATGAGCTGAAAGAGAAACTATGAAAATAAACAATATTATAAATGAAAAGGACTTAACAGATATCTACAGAACATTCCACCCAAACACTAAAGAACATGTTATTCTCAGCATCCCACGGAACTTTCTCCAAAATTGATTATATAATAGGACACAAAGCAATATTCAATGAATATAGAAAAATTTAAAATTTCCTGAATTTTATCTGACCACAGTGAAATAAATCTGGATAGCAACAGTGATAGAGACTACAGAAAATACATGAGTTTGTGGAAATTAAAGACACTTTACTGGATATTAATTGGGTGAAGAATTAAATCAGGGAGAAGATTTAGAAATTCTTAGAATTGAATGAAAGTGAAAATACAACACATTGTAACTTATGGGACTCAATGAAGGCAGTTATAAGATGAAAATTTATAGAACTAAGTGCCTATGTTTAAAAAAACTTAGATAAATATCAATTTAAGAAATTAATGAGAATTCATGGTGTAGAGATAAAAAGAAAATGGAGTAGACATACTATTTAATGAAATTATATCAGAAAACCCCCTAAACTTAGAAAAGAAGTAGACGGTGCAACATAAGAGCTATAAAGAATTCTGAATAGACATGACCAGAAAAGAAAGTCTCCATGACACGTCATAGTCAGGATGTCAAAAACACAAAAAAGGCCCTGGAAAGATGACTCAGTGGCTGAGAGCACTGGCTGCTGTTCTAGAGGATCCAGGTTTGATCACCAGCTCCCAAATGGTGGTTCACAGCCATCTGTAACTCCAATTCCAGGGGATCTGAAGCCCCCTTCTGGCCTCCAAGGGCATTAGGCATACATGTAGTGTACAGACAAATGTAGGCAAATACTCATAAACACAAAATAAGATAAAAATAACTTTTAAAAAATCCAAAACATTGAGATAATTCCCTGTATCCTGTCAGACCATGCTGGAATAAGACTAGGAAACAACAATAAGACACAACAATAAACACAAGTGCTTGTAGACTAAACAATACATTTTTAAATTGGGTTATCCAAGAATTAGGGAGAAAATTTAAAAATCCCTAAAGACAAATAATAATGGGGACACGATCGATCAGAATCTTTGGGATGCAGCCAAGGCAGTCCTAAGAGGAAAGTTTATAGTGATAAGCACTCACGTTAAAGAAATATGAGAAAAATCAAATAAATGACCCAATGATGCACCTCAAAGCTCTCACAAAACAACAAGCAGCCAATCCAAATATAATAAAGATTAGGGAAGAAATCAATGAAATATAGACCAAAAAAAAAAAAAACCATACAAAATCAAACTGTTAGTTCTTTGAAATAGTAAGATAGACAAACCCTTAGCTAAACTAACAAAATAGGAAGAGAGCACACATTAACAAAATTAGAGGTCAAAAGGGTGACATTCCAACTGGCCCCAATATCATGCAGAAAGTTTTGAGAGATGACTATGAAAACTTATGCACTAAAGGTCTTGAAATTCTAAAAGAAATAGAAGATTTCCTAAGTGCATATCATTCACCAAAATTAATATAAATAACTTAACCAGGCTCAGTATAAACAATGAGACCAAAGATCTAATCAAAAGCCTTGGCCTCACAGAAAGCCCAGGACCATAGATTCACAGCTGAGTTGTATCAGACTTTCAAGGAAGATGTCATAACAGTCCTTTTAAAGTCACTCCACAACCACAACATACAAAGTGAAGGGACATTTCCAAATGTATTCTGTGATACCAGTGGTTTTTCTGATACAAAAACCAGTTAATCCACAACAAGACAAAAAAAAAAAAAAAAAAAAAAAAAAAAAAAAAAACTACAGGGAAAAAAAAGTATAAACTGAATTCAGGAACACATTAAAAAGCTTATACATTATGACCAAATAGGATTCAATCAAGAAAGGTGAAGTTGGCTCAACATAATAATCTTGATTGATGCTGAAAAGGCATTTAACAAAGTTCAACATGTCTTCATGATAAAAAGTCCTGAAAACATTAACAATAGATGGACTGTACCCCCAAATAATAAAGGCTATGTACAATAAACCTATAGCCAGTGTTATACTAAATAGAGACAAGCAGAGCATTTCCTTTAAAACCAGGAAAGAGGTGAGGATGCTCACTCTCTTTTATTTGATGTAATGATTGAAGTCTTAGCTATAGTAGTTAGACAAGACAAAGATAGAAAATGAGTGCAAATAAGAAAGGAGGTTCAACTATCCCTATTTGCCTTCTGCCTGCATAAGTCTTTATCCTATAGGACCCACTAGAAAACTTAGACTTAATAAATCCAGTAAAGTTGCAGGATGCAAAATCAACATGAAAACCAGGAGCCTCCACACATATCAACATTACACTCTCAGAGAAGGAAATTAGAAAAAAATACCCCACTCGAAATAACTCCAAACTGATGGAATGTCTAGGAATATGTCTAACCAAAGAAGAGAAAGAAGACCTACAGTGAACATTTCAAGACATTGAATAAGCATATCAAAGAGGATACTAGGTGAGGGAAAGATCTTCCATGTCCCCACACTAGCAGACTTGGTATTGTGGAAATGGCTATACTACCAATACTAATCTACAAATTCAATATAATACCTACTAAAATACAATGCTATACTCCAGAGATTTTAGAAAAAAAAAAAAACATCCAAGAACTCATATAGAACCATAAAAGAGCATGAATACCCAATTTTAGGGAGTAAGAACACAGCTGGAGTTATCACAGTACCCAACCTCAAATTATACTATGTAGGTAAGTGATAAAGACAGTCTGGTACTGGCAAAAATTGACACCTAGACCAATGGATAGAGTTTCTCAAAATTAGCCACCAAAGAGGCAGGCAGATCTCTGTGAATCAGAAACCAGTCTGGTCTACAGAGCAAGTGCCAGGACAGGCTCAAAGCTACACAAAGAAATCACAAACAAACAAAAACAATTAAAAATGGATCAAAGGCCTTAATTTAAAGCCCGAAATGCTGAGACTGCTAGAAGAAAACATGGAGATTGCTCTTTAAGACTTTGGAGTATGCATGAACTTTCTGAGCAGAACTCCAACACCACAGACACTAGCCTCAAGTGTCAACAGATGGGACTATATGAAATTTAAACGTTTCTGCACAGCAAAGGAAACCACCGGTAGAGCACTGGCAACCACAGAGTGGAAAAAAAAAAAAACTTTGCCAGCTATACTTAAAATGGGCTAATATGCAGAATTTATAAAGAATTATAGAAATTAAATACCAAGGAACTAAAATTGCCAATCAACAAATGGATTAATGAATTAAACAATTTCAAAAAGAGGTAAGTGGCCAATAATTATTTTAAAAGTGTTCAATTTCCCTAACCAACCAGAAAATTCAAATTAAACTACTTAAAGATACCATCTCACCCTAGTCAGAATGGCTATTATTAAGAAATCTGACAACACATGTTGGAGAATATGTAGTGAAAGCAGATGGGAATGGAAATGTCATTATAGAAATCAGTTTGGAGATTCCTCAAAAAATTGAAAATAGAATTTCCATATGACCCAGTTGTCTTAGTGAGGGTTACTATTGCTGTGACAAAACTCCATAACCAAAAAAGCAAGTTAGGATGGAAAGGATTTATTTGGCTTATACTTCCATATTTCTGTTCATTACAGAAGGAAGTCAAGATGGGAATTCAAACAGCAGGAACCTGGAGGCAGGAGCTGATGCAGAGGCCATGAAGAGACATGGTTGCTCAGCCTGCTTTCTAATAGAACCCAGGACCACTAGCTCAGGGATGGCATCACCCACCATAGGCAGGGCCCTCCCTCACTGACCACTAATTGAGAAAGTGTCTTACAGTTGGATCTCATGGAGGCATTTCCTCAACTGAGGCTCCTTCCTCTCTGATGACTGTAGCTTGTGTCAAGTTGACACACAAAGCCAGCCAGCACACCAGCTTCTGGGTGTAAACCCAGAAAATCCTACACCCTACCAGAAAAATACTTGCATCCCTATGTTTATTGTTGCTCTATAAACATATAACAAGGGAATATAGAAAAGTAATGGAACTAACCTAGTTGTCCATCAGTAGTTGAATGGACAGTAGGAATCTGAACCATATAAAACAGAATACTACTGAGCTCTAAAGAGAAAGGAAATCACAAAATTTACAGAAAATGGGCGGTCTTAGGAATGTATTATATTAGTGAGGGCATCCATATCAGAAGATTGAAAAAAAATAAACCAAAACCCCAAATGTTTCTCCTCATATGTGTATACATGTATATACATAAACAAATGCACGTGTGGGTATAGTCTAGCATGTAAAAAGGAGAAAAATGATCAATAGTAGATGATGAGGAAGGACTGAAAGCAGGCAAGGAGTACATGAGTTATAGAAAAGAATGAAGTGCTTTTTCTAGTTTTAACTCTGCCAAGGGTTTTCCTCTTTTGTGTTTGGTAGATAAGCACATAGAAATGGAATTGATAGTGAAAGCACAAAATCCCAAACGTAGCTTCACGGCTTCAGAATGGTTATTCAAAGTGTGTGGGAGATCTTGAGATGTGCTGACTTTAGGTATGGGCAAGTCCTTGTTTGAGGAGCTACATTAAATTAGCTGTGTGATGCTTTTTATTTGTACATTTTAAAACTATAATATATGATGTTAACTTTAAAAGTATGTGTAAGTGTACGCGTCTGTCGTATGAGTGTGTATACATGTGCAGTGGCTGTGGAGGTCAGAGGTGTCAGATCCCTTGGCATTTTAGTTATAGGTGGTTGTGAGTTGCCAGACATGAATGCCAGGAACCTAACTCAGGTCTCTGTAAAAGCAGGACATGATCTTAAATGCTGAGGCTGAGCCTTCTCTCCAACCCCCATGCTTCTATTTTATAATCCTCAGTTTCTAATTGTTCATTGAGAGTATACACAAATATAATTAATTTTTACACAGTGGCCTCGGGTCGTACAATCTTGTCAAACCTACTAGTTCCAGGACCTTTTTCTTTTTATAGATTCCTTGAGATTTCTTATATAGGCAGACATGCTATTTGTGAATAGGAACATACATACTTTCCAACATGTATGTCCTGTATTTCTTTGATGTGCCTTATTATAGTGGCTAAGGCTAACTATAGAACATTGCAATGGTACAGTGAGTGTGGGCCTTGCTCCAAGCCTTATACAGGGAGATGTGATCTGCAATGTTCTTTATAGACACACTTTTCAGGTATAGAAGCTCTCTTTAATTCCAGTTTGTTGAAAGATCTTAAAAATGAATTATGACTGGATATCGAGTATAACTAAATACTTTCCTGAATCAATTAAATGTCCTTAGTGTTTTTTTTTTTCCTGTGTTAATGTGGTGAATTGCATTGATTTTTACATGTTGAGCCAGTTTTCTACTGTTAAGACACATCTCACTAGGTCAAGATGTGTTTCTGTGGGGGTGGGGGTGGGGGTGGGGGAGGGAGAGAGAGAAAGAGAAAGAGAGAAAGAGGGGAAAGGGAGATAGTGTTGTGTCCAAACTCTGAACGTCCCAAACCACCAAGAGATCCAATCTGATGCAAAAGCAAGGAGTCTATTTTACGAGATAACTCGGGTTCCCCATCCATCCTAAACAGTGGGTGAAGCAGGAGGACCTCGAGAAGTTGTGGGGCAGGGAATGTATTGGGGTAGAGCAAGGGGAGTATCTGGGGTCTGCTGGTTGCATAGCAACAGTCTCAGGATAGGTGCACCTCCAGGATTGGGCAGCCTGTCCTGGGTTGATTGGTCAACTGTAGCTGCAGGAAGGTTGCTATGCCTAAAGGCCCTTCCAGGGTGGTTGTTACACTCTGTAGCATTTCATCAGTAAAGAACCTTCAGAACCTGCCCCCTAACTCCTGATTGTTTCCTTGGCACATGGAGGGTATCTGGCTTCCTAGTGATTAGGGCAAGGTCGGGGGAGCTCAGCACATGTTGCTGAGTCAGAGGTCTACATCTTGCTGGGTCTTTTCTGCAGCCTGTCATGACTGCCAAGGCAGGCAGCTAGGTGAGGGTCTGGGTCCTTCAATAGGGGAGCAAGGAGGGGACAGAGAAGAGAGAGAAAAGAGAAGGGTATTTGCATATGTACATAAATGATTTGCTAATATTTTGTTGAAATTATATGCATGGGCCTATAGTTACATTTGTTAGGAATATTTTTAATTGCTGATTTTATCTTTATGTTTGTTTTTTTTTTTCATACTGGTTAAGCATATTCTACTTGAGACTAGTTTGATTATTTAGTAGACTTGGAAATATTTCATCCATTATAGGGTGAGTTTTGATAATTTGTGACTTTCAAGAAATCTGTTGCTTTCCAGTAAGTTCTAGGTTTCAGTCACACACTGAGAACAGAGTCCAGGAATGGAGTTGAGTTGTGTGAGGAGGATTCCGAGTGCCTGTGAGGCCTCTCCAAGAAGACAAGACTCTTGTGACTTCAGTTTCTTCACGATGGAATTATTCCTGGAGTGCTTTCGAGCTTCTCCCAGGCGTAGCAGACAGGAGAGAGCTTACCTCAGGCTACTCATTATGGCTTTGCGGCTGTTATTCAATTCAGTGTTTAAGCTCCTGAGGACAAACGTGTTTTTGCCGAATGGGGCTTGTCTTTGTGATTGTGTACAGCTTGAACTCATGAGGACGTCACTCTTGTGACCTTTCTTAACCCTCGGAGTGTATAAATTGTCTGAGGAGCTGAATCAAATTGGCTATGGCGTGAGACTTTAGATCCCTCCATTTATCAGCTCCATTCTCACAGGCCCTGTCGCCTCTAAAGTGGAGGCAGTAACCTATTCCTAGTATTTCCTCTTCAAATAAAAAATATTTATTTATGTGTAGAAGCGTGTTTGCCTGTATGTATGCATGTGTACCATGTGATTCTGGTGTTCACAGGGATCAGAGGAGCACATTAGATTCCCTGGAACTGGAGTTACAGATAGTTGTGAGCCACTGTGTGGGTTCTAAGAACCAAAGCCAGGTCCTCTGAAAGCAGCTGGTGCTTTATCTGCTGAGTCATTTCTCTGGCCACCACGGGCTGATGGGAGATACCATTATGTATATATGTTTCTCATACTGGTTAATGAATAAAGCACTGTTGGGCAATAGGAAAGGAAGATAGGAGGGACTAGGAGACAAGGAGGAAAGAGGAAGTAGTAAGGAGGAGTCAAGATGGAGACCAGACACCTGCCCCACTCCCCAGTAAGAAAAGACCACGTGAAAATACATAGATCAGCAGAAATAGGTTAATACTTAAGACAGAGCTAGCCGATAAGAAACTAGTAATGGGCCAACAGAATTATATCAAATACAGAGTCTCAGTGTGTTAATTGGGGTGGGGGCGGGACAAGACTGGCAGTGGGCGGAAAAACCATACTCCTTACAAATGGCGCCCATGTGGCTAATAAGAACTTCCACTTAAAAGTTAACAAAAGCTTTAAAAAGGGTTTTAGAAACAAAAGAACAAAGACAAACAAGGTTTCTTGGTAGCAACATTTTTCTCGGTTGGACTCTGCTTTGCGAGAGACAAGCAGATATTTTCGCGGCTCCTTTAAGAAAAGTTTCCTGACTCAGCATAAGCGGCAAAAAACCACAAGGCTTTAAAAAAGCACTGCTAACAATTTATTGGTGTGTATGAGAGATGGCAATGGCAGTGACCACATCTCCAAGCAGGCAGCATGCTTGCTGGATGGCAGCGCAGACCAAGGTGGTGGGCACAGCTTTCAGTGCTGGCGGTAAAAGTACCTGCTGCCATCTTTGGTAAACCACAGCAGAAACAACAAAGACTTTCATTTTAGCAATGTTGTTGTTTAACAGATAAAGACTCATGGCCAGACAAAGATAAAAATTTACTGTAAAGACAGATTCACATTAAGAAAAACCACTAAAGGTTTACAGTGTGGTCTAAAATATACGTAGGCTTGGGGGAAAAGAAAAAACAGAAAATGGTTTTAAAAAAAAAAACAGAGAACAGCTGGGTGTGGTAGCATACACCTTTAATCCCAGCCCTCAGGAGACAGAGGCAAGCAGATCTCTGTGATTTGCAAAGTAAACCTGGTATGCAGAGTAAATTCCAGGACAGATAAGAGTTACACTGAGAAACCCTGTCTCAAAAAATAGAAAAGAAACAATAATAAAAAAGCCACACATGGAGAGAATCTGGATACTGTACGGTATTATATTGTCTTTGTATTGTTTGACTGCTGAGGAAACAACTGTTAAAACAAATGCTGCTGAATTAATTCAAATTATATATTTTAAAAATGCTTTGACTCCAAAATTTAAGTCTAAGGACAAGTTACTGGGGAAAAGGATTTCTATTTTTGTTTCCACAGAAAATGAAAAGCTGTGGATTCCTTCCAGACTAATGTGGTTTGAGCAAGCCAGACCCCCTGAAACAGAGTACCAGGTGATCCTACATTCAAAACAACTGGACAAAACAGCCTTACAGACTACAGCCAGGATTTCTGAGTCTTCTTAGGAGCCCCATGATAATGCCCCTTACCAGCAGGAAGTAGTTTGGAAAGAATGACGCCCAAATTCCCAAATATTGTTCATAAATGTTTGTTTTCATTTAAATGGGGTTGGTTATAAATGGTTAATGATCACAACCAATATCTTTTTAAAGATAAAAAGGGAATTATGGTATAGATATGAATACTTTGTTTTGGAATAGATTTTCATTTATTGATACAATTTAAGATCAATTTTGTGATATGTGTATTTCTCCTCTTATTTAGGTATTGTGTTTATATAGCTCATTTAGAAATATAATGTATAATTTAGTACAGATTTTAGATAATAACCTATGATAGTCAAAGCTTACAGTTAATTAGGTTTTTCAAGATACACAGAGATGTATTTGAGATGGATAGGCATTCTTCAAACCTTTCAAAGACCTGCAGAATATGGCATTTAAAATGGTTTAGGGTTTTTCTTGACAATGAGGCACAATTGCTCCTGGCAACACCACCTGCACCAGAAAGGAAGATGGAAGATGGACATCAAAGAAATGCGTTATGAAGTTACCTCCAATATGGCAAGACTAGCCATTTGGACAAGGTACTGCTCTTGTCTGGACTGTTTGACTTTATGATGTATAAACTGGACATGTAGGACCCACAGAAAAGTGACTGCTGATTCAAGATGGACATTACTACAGAGTTCCTGCTTCATGGAAGAGTCTGCCAGACAGTAGGCAGGACACAGAGAAAAATGACTGACAAACTGCCAATACAAGAAGACAGTTTAAAGTTTTCTGCCTTGCTGAAGAGTCTGCCAGACACACTATGGCCTATGGGCTGAAGATGGAAGATTACAGAAGAACTTCGGGTGACTGGCCAGACAGTGAGTTGTCTCTGTCATTTCTAGAGTTTATATATTATCCTTCTGTGGTCTTTGATGGAGTTGAAGACAAATAGTTATGGTTATAGTTTTCCTTACTTAGGATTAAAGATAAGTTACTTAGACTTTAGACACACAAAAATAGGATAGATGATGAAATATTTTCTTCAAATCTTGCTAAATGTTAATGTACTAAATATTGTTAACTGTGATTCTTACTTGATAACTGTTATGTTATATATTTTGCTTTGTTAAAGTCAAAACCCTTCTTTTTATTTAGAAAGAAAAGAGGTGATGATGGGAGATGCCATTATGTATTTATGTTTCTCATACTGGTTAATGAATAAAGCACTGTTGGCCAATAGGAAAGCAAGATAGGTGGGTCTGGGAGACAAAGAGGAAAGAGGAAGTAGTAAGGAGGAGTCAAGATGGAGAGTCAGGAGAAGGCAGAACTGCCAGCCGCCTCTCGCTGGTAAGACCACATGGAAATACATAGAAATGGGTTAATACTTAAGACAGAGCTAGCTGATAAGAAACAAGTAATGGGCCAACAGAATTATATCAAATACAGAGTCTCAGTGTGTTAATTGGGGCTGGCGCAGCTGCAGGACAAGACCAGCTGCAGGAGGAAAAACCGTACTCCTTACAACGGGCATTTCCGTTCTGCACTCCACAGTCTCACTTTCACCACTCACACCTGGAACTTGTGTCTTCTCTCTTTCCTTGTTATTCTAACTAGAGATTTATCAATCTTATTGGTCTTCTCATAAATGCATCTTTTGTCTTGATTTGCCAGTTTTCTGTTATCAATTTCATTAATTTCTGTCTTTTATTATTCTTACTTCTGACTGCTTGAGGTTTCCTTTTTTCCTAGTTTTTCAAGATGACATCTTAGACTGTTGACAATTATCTGATTTTCATAACAGTGAATTATATGCATTTTTCCTTTGGACACCTCTTTAGTTGCTTCTCACTAACTTTGATACACAATTTCAAATTCCTTCAATGTAAAAGTTTTTGTTTGTGCCCATTCTTAAGTTTGTTGGTTGAGACTATGAACTTCAAACTGGGAATCACAATTTTCTAGGTCCCATATGATGACTTTGCTGGGACTCCCCATGATTTCCATAACTCTTCTTTCTCATCTTTTAATGTAAGTGGCACAGATGAGCCTGCTCTTGCACCTGTGATAGCACCAAACTGTTGGCTTTCTGAACTTTTCAATGGTTTGGACCAATGCTTTCCATGTGCAGTAGTTTGAATATAATTGCTCCCATAATCTCATAGGGAGAGGCACTATTAGGAGGTGTGGCTTTGTTAGAGTGGGTGTGGCCTTGTTAGAGGAAGTGTGTCACTGTGGAGCAGGCTTTGAAGCTGCCTATACTCAGTATATCACACAGTGTCTCAGTCGACTTCCTGTTGCCTTCTGATCAAGAAGTAGGCAGCACTGTGTCTGTCTGCATGCTGCCATGTTCAATGTCATGATGATAGTGGACAGAAACTCCAAAGTGTAAGCTGCCACCTCAATTAAATGTATTCCTTTACCTGGGTTCAATTCCCAGAACCCACGTGGTGGCTCACAACCATTTATAATGGGATCCAGTGCCCTCCCCTGGTAAGCAGAGGAACACACAGACAAAGCACTCATATAAATAAATAAATGAATAAATAAATAAATAAATAAATAAATAAATAAATAAATATTTTTTTTAACAGACATGCTCTAGGGGGAAATTGCTTTCCTTTATAAGAGTTGCTATGGTCATGATGTCTCCTTACAGCAATAGAAACCCTAACTAAGACACCATGTATCCTAAACTAGTTTATGTTGGTTTGTATGCTGTGGGTGATGGTTTGAGTGAGACATGCCCCAATAAGCTCACATATTCGAACACTTGGTTCCAGATTGACAGTGCTGTTTGAGGGAGGTTATGGAACATTGTTATATGACAAACATTTCCTGGCAAGATTCAACACACACACACACACACACACACACACACACACACACACACACACACCTATTCAACCCACAAAGGCAATCCATCACAGACCAAAGTAACTACTGTACCCATGTCCAACCTGGGGAACCAACGAGCTTTTATTGGAGTTGGTAACAGGAGTATGTGGGGGAGATTACTTACAAGGAGCAGGAATGACTCAAAAGCTGCTGAATCACTAAAAATCCCACCCCAGCACAGGCGAGGGCTCAAAAACAAAAAACCTACAAACCCCCTCTGTCATCGGAGGCCTCAGCACAGCTTACAGGCAGCTTGACCAGCTGATGATCCCTCCTCTGGGCAGTTCAGTTGGTCAGAAGCCTCTCCCAAACAGTTGTTGACTCATTTCTATACTTCTGGGAGGGGGCTCCCCAAAATTTCCCAAGTTTATGTTTTCCTAGACATGTAAATTTTGAGCATCCTGAGCATGCCCCTCTCTCCTCAAGTAGGAGGGAAATGCCATACAACAAAGCTCTCATATGTAGAGCCTTGCAGCAGGGAGTATGCCACAAGGGGTGGGGTTTGGAGATTTATAACCCCACCTTACTTCCAGTTGCCCCTCACCACTTCCTGGGTGTGGATGGAAATGGGGACAGATAGCTTCCTGCTCCTGCTGCCTGTTGCCACACCTTCCTCACCATGATGGACTCTAACCCTCTGGAACTGTCAGCCAAAATAAAAACTTTATTTCCTAAATAGTTTTCTGGGCTGTATTTTAGTGACAGGGGAGTAACTAACACACTATGATTCTAGTGGAAGAGTTCTGACTGACACATGAACATCACAGGGATATGAGAGCCACCGTGGTGAATGAAACATCAGCATGTGAATGTGTCAGTATTAAGAAGAGGGACCGCCTCTAAATGACAAGTGGCGAAGAAGTCGTGTAAGATGAGAGGAGTGCTCAAAGAGAGAGAACGTTGTTTTTGAAAAACCAGAAAAATGAATGAGTCAAGAGAGAGAGAGAGAGAGAGAGAGAGAGAGAGAGAGAGAGAGAGAGAGTAATTGACGGTGTAAAGTACTTACTAGGGGCCAGTCAAGATAAGGACTGAGAAGGGCCCTTTGAATCTATCAACAAGGAGGTTCTTGTGTCTGCCAAACTAGAAGAGTTCTTGGCACCCATTGCTCTGTGCCCCTTTCTGGAGAGTAAGAAATTGAAACAAAGGTCTATTTAATTTTTGTTCATGTTTTGATCTGCTTTGGAGGCATCAGATTCAGATTACAGCTCGTGGAGACCTGGTTCCTCCAGCCCTTCAACATCTAGTCCTGTGCCCTCATCCTTCCTCCCTTTTGTGCCTAGTACTTGAGAAGTCTTCTTCTCTTCCTCCTTCTTTCTTCTCCTCCTTCTCCTCCTTCTCATTCTTCTTCTCCCCTTCCTTCTTCTATTGTTACCATCTGAAGTCACACCTATTCTGTTCTGTTTTTGTTGTTTGTTGGCTCTCTCAAATCATTAAGTTCACAGTGATAGTCTTTGAACACAATCAGCAAATCTTACTAAACAGAACTTACTAAACATTGCCCCATTTTAGCCACACCAGCCCCTAGGGCACTCCAGAAACCACCTCATAGGCAGTAAAGGGGAAAAGCCTGTCTTTTAATTTTTTTTTTTTTTGAGACAGGGTTTCTCTGCATGACAACCCTAGCTTCCTGGAGCTCACTCTGTAGACCAGGCTGGTCTAAGCCTGTATCTTTAATGCACCTACCCAGAATCCCTCATTCCATGGGCCAATGAGAACATCTGTTTAGTTAGTACTTCTTAACCATATTTTGTATGTTCCATACAGCAGATCCAGGCAAGGAAATTGTAGACCTCTTAAGGCAACTTCTGGGAAAGATGGATGTGATCAAAATTAAGAAGACTAAGTCAGAAATTTAATTTTACGGAGATCCTCGGTCATAGAAGAACTGACTACTCATGGATCCATTTACCTACTTAAATAAGACCAAGTACTTTTGTAGCAGGCATGAGGCTCTAGATTTAATCCCAGCATGTCATAAACCAGTGATACACACCAATAATCTCAGCACTTGGGAGTTAGAGGTAGGAGGATCACAAGTTCAAGATCATCTTTGGTTACATAACAAGTCTAGAGCTGATCTTAAAACAAAACACAGCACAATGACAGCAAAACTTGGCTATATGTATCCTTTCCATACAGAGGTAGGATATATTGTCCCTTCCTTTTAATCTGGTGGACTTGTGATGGAATTGACTCATTGAGTTCAAATGTAGTGATGTTGTATGATTTCTAGGGCTAAGTCATAAGAAGTCGTATAGTTTTAACTTGTTTTGTGGAATGCCAGCTTTTAAGAATCCTGGGCCCCTGTACTAGGGAGGCCACAGGTAAATGCTCTAGTCATCACCTACTGAGCCCACCACTTGAGTTACCCCTACCAGGGACTACATGATATTCTGTGTAGTTTCAACCCTTGGTCATTTGGGTTTGCTCATCTGGGACCTCAGATATGGGCAGCAGATATGAGCCACACCAACTGTGATCTGTTTGAATTCCTGGTCTAACACCTGAAGCATAATGATTGTTTTTATGTAGTTTGTTGTGCAGTAATAGATGCACAACAATGGAAGAGTAGATATTCTTAGCAGTGTCTCACTTTAAAATGAAATAATTGAACTGAGTTTCAGTAAGATTAAGCAACTTGACTCAGGTCACAGGTAGTCAATGCAGAGCCATAGCCGAACAAAGATCTGGGTTATCACAGGGTCTTCTTTCCCTATTATCCCAAGTGTGTCCTACTGGATTAGGTCTTTGACATCTCTCAAGCTGCCCATTACTGTTCTTTAGTCTTGGGACTATCCTTGTTCTATATAGATTGCAATGACTGAGGCTGTGTTAGATAAACAGTCTTAGTGACACATTTGGTTTGCATTCCCTCTAGATAATAGAAAGACATTTGCTTTGCAATTAGTTCTTCTCTGATTTCCTCTCCACACCTACAGGCAGGAGCCAGACACTTTGCCAAGCCCGACAGTTCTACTCCTCTCCCCACACTGCCCTCGGTGTGCCAATACCCACTGGTTCCCATTAAATTCTAATCACACTTGTAAGAGGGCTGATTCAGCCTCCTCTCTTTCGCCCAGGAAGTGCTAGAGATGAGCAAACCTCTTATTGGAGTAATTCTGGGAGCTGAGGCGAAGCCATGGCAGGAAGCCACCCACTAACTAGAAATCCAGGACATCAATCAGCCAAACTGATTTCTCTGCTTTCACAGCCATTTGAAGAGTTATCCTTGCCCCAGGCTTTGTTCAAAGTTACTTGACAAGTGGGTTCCGGGGTGATAAGTCAGCACAGCTTCCCTGCACTGTCTCTGTGTCCTGGGGCTCTCTTTACTCATTTCTCAAAATGGGCAGATGCTCATTTGCTGTACTCTAAAAAGAACAGAGGCTGCACTTCTCCGACGCACATCCTGATTGTAGCAGGAAGATGAAAAAGGAGCCCAAGGTTGGCTAGGATATCAATATGCTTCTCATTTGATACCCTGGGGAGATAAGGGAATGATGCCTAAATTCACTTCACTGTGCCCCTACTATCATTCTTCTTCAACAGCAATAGATGCGTGATCATTCTTCTTCAACAGCAATAGATGTGTGATCCGGCTCTGGCAAGCTACTTATAGCCAGAGGTAGCACTATGGTAAAGCCACATTTTCTCATCTTAAACTGGGGTCAGAAAGATTTACCTAACATTGACCAGTGAGAAATGTTTAAGATTTGAGCCAACCTCTCCCAGGTTTCAGGAGCGCCCTAGTAAGCCCAGAGTGGCTATGATTGACAGGCCAGCATGAAACCAAGGGACAGGATCTGCATCAGCATTCTCTCATTTATGCCTGTTGTGATGAGGCAGTCCACATAGCCTTTGTTTCTCTTCTGTAAAATAAGAAAAATAGAGCAAAACAGGTTGGGGAGGATTCACTCCTCTACACAGCCAGTAAAAGCTATTGAGGATTAATTATGTGACAGGCGGTGTGCTGGGTACCCAGGCTATAGTATGGACCAGGCTGGTGCTGCTGGCTTTGAGGGCAGGAGTCTCGTTAGTAAAGTGGATGGAACACACACACCATAAAAATCCAACCACCATGGGAAGAGGAACCACTCTCCCTTGGTCTCCCTTCTATCAGGAGGCGCAGGATCCTGACCCAGATCTGTCGATCTGAGAATACTGATGACTTGAAGACTAAGTTTTTGAAAGTCAAGACCACACAAACCTCTACATTCTGCAGCATGCTTGGCCCCAGGATGCACTCAGTAAATATTTGTTTGGCTGCATGACAGGTTCGTCTTACTTCATTTACTTATTCTGGTTCCATTTTGTAGCTCATCCCCTCCTATGCCCAGAAATTAGAGCTGAGATTTGCATTAGACATAGTCCATGGGCACATAGTAAATGTTAGCATTTTTTGACTGAATAAATGCATGTCTAATTTCTATTGGTGCCCACTAGTTAGATTTGGGGACATGGTAAGCTCTAGAAAGACAAGAACTTTGCTCTATTCTTTTACCGTGTTGGAATATGACCTTGTGGCTTACCCATTACAAGTACTCTAGTCATTTATTAGTTTCTTCCAGTCACTTTGCTTTGTCCTCCTCAAGGCCATCAGTATTCAGTTTGTTTGTTTGTTTGTTTGTTTATTTTTGAGACAGGGTTTCTCTGTGGCTTTGGAGGCTGTCCTGGAACTAACTCTTGTAGGTTTATGTAAACATGGAGATCTGCCTGCCTCTGCCTCCCAGGTGCTAGGATTAAAGGCGTACACCACCGCTACCACCACCTGGCCAAAGGTTTTTGATGTTCTCTTTGGTACATATGCTCTCACACTAGCCTCCTTGCTGTTCCTTAGACATGTCATTTTGTTCTTACTTTGGGGACTTGCTAGTGTTGTCTGCAGCAGCGTGCCCACCACATGTCTCATCTTCTTGACTCCCTTACATCTATACTCAAATGTCACTTCTCAAGGAAGATCACTTTATTTGTCATAGCATCCCCTACTGTTGCATGTCCTCTTGCCTGAAGTTATCTCTCTTGTGTACTCGTTTGCATTGCTGGAAATAAGCTCAGGGAGTCAGAGACCTTGTCGCTATTGTACATAATTGTCTCTGTAAGTCCTATAATATACCAAGGCATGGTAGGCACCCAGTGAATGTATTATAGAATCAAGGAGTAGATAAAAAGATTATCACATTATATTGTGGTAAAATAAATCCAGATCCAGTTGCATCACTCATCCAGCTCCAATTTGATAACTGAAGACTCACCTTTCTCTTGTATTCTTATGCCTAGTTTTGACTGAAAGCTGTTTACATTCTTAGGTAACAGAAATTGGTGAAATCTCCTGATGGAGCACCAGTGAGTCTTGCCTTTTTATTGTCCAACAACAGGCAAAGGAAAGGCTCCTTAAATTTTACAGAACCTTTTCAAATAGTCACCGCAGAAACCGCCACTATGCGTGATTATTGAGGACACAGTGGGGACATCTGGAGAAAAACAGAAATATCAAGTTTAGATTTCAAGTGATGGCAAAATGAAGATGTCGCTAATGGCCAGTGGAATGGCTCGCTATTCTTATCTCCATTCACTTCCCCAGGGCTCTGTTTTCTGCCTTTGCACCTGAGACTCATGGCAAACAGCAAGGAGTTGTCTTTCAGAACCATGGACAGCAACCGGCAAGCAGCCTGGACACCAGAGGGAGCCAGACATGGGACATGCACACACTAAACAAATACTGACTCCTGGGGTCAGTCATGCTACATAACACAGAGAGTCATACTATCCTGACCTTCAAAAACTTAATTTCTTCAAGTCATCAACATTCTTAGACTGACAAACCTGGATAAGGGCCCCATGCCCCCCGATACTTAAAAAGGTGACAGTGGGTGGCTTGGGCAGTTTGTGGGGCCACTGGCAGTGGGACCAGGATCTATCCCTTGTGCATGGACTGCTTTTTGGATCCCATTTCCTATAGATAGATACCTTGCTCAGCCTAGCCACAGGGTGGGGGGGGGGCTTGGTCCTGCCTCAGTGTGGTGATGGGACAGACTTTGTTGACTCCCATGGGAGACCTTACCCTCTTGGAGGAGCAAAAGGGGAGGTGGGGTGAGGGGAAGGTAGGGGCAGCAGGAGGAGGAGAGAGAGGGGGAACTGTGCTTAGTATGTAAAAAATAAAATAGAAAGACCAAAAGAAAGTGGTTTCCTTTCACACACTTGTTACATTTCTATGGTGTGTACATGCTATCCAGTTTATGAAATAGACTCCCATCCCCAAAGCCAGCAGCAACAGCCTAGCCATTGCTACAGCCCAAGAACCCAATATGGAAAATGGGTTAAATCTTAAGAAACTAAAGCTTTAGTGCAAGTCTTCTTAAGCTTTTTCCACTTACAAGCTATTTTGGGGCAAGACATTTTAATACAAGCCCAGGTATATAACTATATGAAGAAGGCAGAAAAGACAACTATTTTCTTGTAGTGAATCATAAAAAGATATGCTTTTAGAAATATGCAAAATAATTCATTTAATCAGATTTAGTAACTCATCAGTTTCAAAAGTCAGCATAGCATTGTTAATTTATGAAGTATACTGAGCTTGATTGCTTTTTAAAATACAATTTTTACTTATTCTTTGAGAATTTCATACATATACACAACACATTTAAATAATGTCTACCACATTGTTCTTCCTCCAACTCCTCTCAGAGCCCTGCCACCATGTCTTCCTTCCAACTTCATGTTCTCTTTTTTTAACTACTGAGTCCTATTCGAGTTAGTTCTGTCGATGTGTGCACAAATGTAGGGCCATCCACTGGGGCATAGGAAACCCACCAATGGCTGCATCCCTGAAGAAAACAGATTACCCCTTCCCCAGCAGCCATCAACTGCCAGTAGCCCAGTTTATATATATATATATATATATATATATATATATATATATGTGTGTGTGTGTGTGTGTGTGTGTGTGTGTGTGTGTGTGTATGTATGTAATTTTAATATTTATTAAAGACAAGAGCAAACTGCATACGTAGATTACATAAGTGTTTATCTCACATAAATCTTGGCTGAATATTTGATATTGCAGAATTAGAGCATCTTTGGTGCTTATCAGACTTAATTGATACTTGATTTTATAATCACAATTCTGAGAATGCCACTTTGTACAGATATGTAGTACAAGATGGCAGAAGCATGCTTAGGGCCATTTATTACATTTTTGGAAATTCTGCCCTAATCACAGGCCAAAATTTATTTAATGATTTTTTAAATGAAACTCAAGTCAACAATTCAAGTAGCAATTTTTGAAACCAAACATTTTAATGCAGTGTCATCTCAAGACACATTAATTTGATTCATGCTGAGGAACGGTATTAGGGAAATTTAAAACTCTCCGTTTTTTGCTGTAACTAAGCCATCATTTTTCTCTAAGGACAGAGAACCTGATATGTACATAAAACACTTCAGTTCACAACATACGATAGTCTCAAATCTGAGCCAACGTGTTTTCAATAACATGTATTGATTAGTGTGTGTGTGTATGTGTGTGTGTGCGCGCGCTATGTGTACAGAAAGAACCAAGAATGTAGTGTAAGTTGCATGAGACAACATAGGAAAGTAGCTTGAAACACCTTGGATTTTCAATTAGTTGTTGGCCATTGTGTATTCAGAGGATTTTTATGATTGCCCTAAGTTTTCAAAGCCTCACCTTCGGTTATAGAACACCACATGTGTGTATCATGTGTGTGCATATCACCATGCCACACATGCCAACACAATATACTATACTCTTAAGCCTGGGCTACCTAAAGCAACTCAGCTAGGGTTTACAAGTATTGTAAGTTATGAATTGCAGTACCCCCCCCCATATGTAGGGAGTTTTCTTCTCTAATAGAAACAATGGTTTAATTGTGGAAAATAAACCCTGTAAACATTTCCCTACCATTATTTTTCAGCATGTAAATATCAGATTAACAAATCTTTGGATAGGATTGTACTAGAATATAGGGTTGTGATATACAGATTAAGTAGCTGGGTTTGGGTCCAGAAAGGTGGCCAGCAGTAAAGGCAGCTGCTGCCAAGCCTGATGGCTCAAATTCAATCTCTGGAATGAACATAGTGGAAGGAGAGATACAACTCCCAAAGTTGTCTTCTGACCACTACATGTGAGCTATATACCATGGGTACCCACACAAATTAAATAAATGTATCAATAATTTAAAAAATAAATACTAGGTTATTTGTGTTACTTGGAATATCATCTTTCGAGAATTTAGAAATTGCCCCATTTGTTGCAGGACAAATCGAATTTACACGTTTTGTTTTGAATAAGTACAATGAGTTCTTTGATAGCATTGAAGATTTTAGGAGTAGAAAATTAAACACTAGTCAACAACAGAAATAATTTTGAAAGTAGTTTGTGCCTAGCAATTAAAATTTAGAGGATGAATGGACTATTCTTATGCTTTTATTATTTATTATTAATAAAAATAATTTTATAACTAAATTTAAAATAAATTATAAAACTAAGTCAACATCTTTAATTTTCTCACCTTTAGTTTTTTCAAATCCAAATTCTCATAATGTGCTCTTTTAAGAGAACTTTTTTATATTTTTTGGCATACTAATCCCAGATCCCCCTCCCTCACCTTTTCTCACCCCCCCCCCACCTTCCCCTTATCCCACTCCCCCCAATCTGCTCCTCAGAGAGGGTGAGGCCTCCCATGGGGGAATCATCAAAGTTTGTCAATTCATTTGGAGCAGGACCAAGGTTCCCCCCTGTATCTAGGCTGAGAGAGTATCCCTCCATAGGAAATGGGCTCCAAAAAGCCAGTTCACGCACTAGGGATAGATCCTGGTCCCACTGCCAGTGGCCCCACAAACTGCCCAAGCCACCCACTGTCACCTGCATTCAGGGGGCCTAGCTCAGCCCTATGCAGGTTCCCCAGCTGCTAGTCCAGAGTCAGTGAGCTTCCAGTGGTTCTGGTCAGCTGTTTCTGTGGTTTAAATTATTACTTAACCTTGTTTGTTGCTTTTACTTTTGGCAAATGGCAAATATATTTATCTTGATATGCATGTGATATATGTTTCAAATCATCATGTCATAGATATGAACATACACACACACACACACTTAATATACATTGTGCTTTGAATGACAAATGTATCAACAGGCTTATCTATTTGAACACCAGTCCCCAGTTGGCAGCACTGTTTGGGGGGCAGAGTCTCGTTGGAGCCCTCCTCACTCCAGCACCTCACTGGGGGACAGGTTTGGAGGTTTTATACCCTTTCCCTACTGCTAGTTTGTTCCCTATTTCCTATTTCCTGTGTGCAGTTGAAGTTCCACCATCCAGCTTCCTGCTCCAGCCACCTGCCTCTCTGCCTTCCTCAGCATTACGGACTCGCCTCTGGACCTGTCTGTGAAAATAAACCCCTTTATCTTTAAGTCACGGTATTTACCAGAGTAACAGAAAAGTAACAGACATGACATACATACAAGGAGATGGCTAAATTGAGCTAGTTAGCATGCACAATGCCTTATATAGTTTTTCTTGAGATGATTTAGAGTCTACTCAGGATTTTCAAAAACATAGTTATTAACAATAGTCACATAATGTACATTGCAACTCTTGAACTTATTCTTTCTAATGACTGAAAATTACGTTTTTGACCAACATTTCATTATTTCTGCTATAACCTCTAGCCACAATTACACTTTCCAATTTGATGAAATAATCTTTTTTAAATTATGTAATTTAAATTAATTTTATACATATTAAGTTCTGCCTGTAAGTATGTCTGTACACAACATGTGTGTCTGTTGCCGGAGGAGGCCAGAAGAGGGTGTCAGATTCCCTTGGAGTTAAAGGTGATTGTGAACTGCCATATGGGTGCTGAAAATTAAACCCAAGTCCTTGGGTAGAGCAGTAAATGTTCTTAGGCTGCTACACCATCTCTCCAGCCCCAAATAACACATATTAAGAAAACAGCTGGGCTCTAGACCTCATCTCTGAGGCTTGGATCCCTCTTTTCCTTCTTTCTTTAGCTTCTGTGCTTTTGTTTTTGAGACAGATCTTACTATGCAGCCCAGGCTGCTCTCAGACTCACGGTCTTCCTATCTTTAGCCTCTAGACTACTGTGATTGTAGGTATGTGCCACCATATCCAGCTCAGCCTCTCTACTCAACAGAAATATTTTGGGGTTATTTTTACCAAATGCAACACAGAAATAAATATTCAGTGTCTTCACTAAGAATCTTATTTAGTCATCACATCAACTATGCAATGGGGGTGGGCTGGGCACTGTCATCCTTATAAAGATCCAAAAGTTCTATACACAACTCTGCCAAGCAAGCATCATTTCTAGGGCTACCCCTGCTTCGTGTGCTAGAGGGTCCTCAGAATCATGGAGGGTTAGATCCACCATTTAGACATTTGACAAGTGCTACACTGAAGATGAGAACGCGTAAGTGACTTTTCCAGCTCACAGAGCACTTGAGAGCTGAAGCAGGACTCAATCTCAGCTCTGACTCCAAAGCCATTTGTAGTGTGTACTGGTTGGTTTTATGTCAACTTGACCCAAACTAGAGTCATCTTAAAGGAGGGAACTCCAGTAGAGGACACAGTTCCATAATATTGGGTTGTAGAAAGGAAAGCCTATAGGGCATTTTTTTAAACCAGTGATTGGGGCCAGATCATTGCTGGTGGAGATATTCCTGAAGTGGTGGTCCTGGGTTCTATGAGAAAGCAGGCTGAGCAAACCATGAGGAGTATGCCAGTAAGCAGCACCCCTCCATGGCCTCTGCATCAGCTCCTGCCTCCAGGCTCCCACTTGGTTTGAGATCCTGCTTTGGCTTCCTTCAGTGGACTGTGATTCAGATACTTAAGCCCCCCCCCCCCAATTCCCTTCCTCCCCAAGTTGCTTTTGGTCATGTTTCATCACAGCAACATTAATCCTAGCTAAAAACAAGACATAATTTTCTTATTAACAAGACACAGGCTATCAAACATTCAATTCATTACTTTGACTTAGGGAGAAAAAGATTGGAGCTGGAGAGATGGCTCAGCAGTTAAGAGCATCTGCTGCTCTTGCAGAAAATCTGGGCTTGAGTCTCATACATCACATCAGATGGCTTAAAACTACCTGTGACTTTAGCTCCTGGAACTCTAGCACCCTCTTTAGGCATCCACATGTACTACACACATACGTTGCACATATATACATACAGGCATACACGTGCACATTTTAAAAAAGCAATCTGCTGCTCACGGAGAACCACCTCTGATAACAGAAGCACCTGCAGGCTTCTGCTCCTTCATGGCACCATCTTATTTAACTTCCCCTCATTGCTTGAAGGGGACAAGGAAGTAGAAAGTAACCACTGGGATTTATGGGTGGCTATGGGGTTGTCACCATTGTACATATACTAATTTCAGGCTTGTAACAACTGTAGAAGTGCCATTTTGTTGTTGTTGACTTTCAGAAAAGATAGCCAAAGCAAATCCTAAGTAGC
Organism: Phodopus roborovskii; assembly: GCF_943737965.1. NCBI lineage: Eukaryota > Metazoa > Chordata > Mammalia > Rodentia > Cricetidae > Phodopus > Phodopus roborovskii. The sequence continues at coordinate 24,116,236 of NW_026126416.1, forward strand.
TGGCCAAAGGTCACACAGCTAATGAGGGGCAGAAACAGACAACCAGTGTGCGGGAGCCTTTCCTTGCTCTCAATTGCTGTATTATGTGCTAAATTATATATAATCCCACAGAGGGTAGATTTGACTGAACCTCAAACCAAACCCCAACCTATCCACATGGCACCACGTGTCTTTCTCACTGGCAACGCAGAAGAAAGGAGAGAGTCTATTATGTGACATCTCTGTGGAGGCACAGAACAATTTTAACTATGCCAAGGAGTCCCATGGGTATTTTATTTAAATGGTGATGGGTACTGTGCAGTTGTCTGGTATTCCCTCCCACTCACTTTTCTCAGATGTGGAAATCGCACTGCTCTGTGCACCCTCCACCAACATATAAACGCTTCCCCAAGGACGCTGAACCTTTTTGAAGGGAGTTGGGTGTTCAGAAAGTTCCCTTTTTAAAAATGCCACTATTACAAGAAACTTGTAAAGATGACTCAGAGAGGCAGAAGCTATAATGGAAAATTAATTGTTTTATCAGAGATAGAATCCAGGTGAAGATCCAGCTTTAGATTGACAATAGCCTTCAAGGTCAGTCAAGACAGGGATCTGGCAGCTCCCATTCTCTGCAATAAGATCCTTGAGTGTGTCACAGACTGTGAGAGTGTCAGGTGGGCACATCACAGGGTGTGTTTGCATGGCACATTGTGTTTGCTCTGTGAGCATGTATGCATATGTACACTCATGCAATCATGCTTATGAGTTTGTATGTGACAGAGTGCTGTAAGGGTCTATACATCGATCATATTTGTTTGAATCTGTTCATATTGGTGTATAGATGTATGATAACTTTTGGCTACAAGTTTTATGTGTAGGTTTTGGGTACTTGTGATATATTTTAGAACCTCAATAATAAGAAATATTCTTGATGTTTAGTGAGGAATTGACAAATATGACATGTCTAGAATGACAGAAACAGTTTCAGGGCTATTGTTACTGCTAATTGAATAGGAGAAGAAAGAGATGTGCAATCTAAAAGCTTTACGTTCAGTGGGGTGGTGGGTGGTGTCTCAGTGGGAAGAGTGCTTGTTGTGCAAGCCTGAGGGCTTGAGCTTGGATTCCCAGCACCCACATAAAAACCTGGGCATGATGGTGCCTGTAGTCTCAGTGCTGCAGGGCAGAGACAGGAAGATTTCTGAGGGTTACTGGCCAGCCAGGCTGACTGAAACAATAAGATCTAGTTTCAATGTATGTGTGTGTGTGTATTAAAGAGATAGAACAGAACATCAAAAATTTCATCTTTGGTTTTATGTATACACACACGGGCAAGTGTACATACACATACTCACAAGTGCACAATATACCACATATACACATCCTCTAAGTATTTTCACATTGAAGTAGATTAGCTGCTGCAAAAACACTGTAGAGTTACTCATACTCATGGATATGCCCTTTTATATATCCTATCGACCACACTCAGCATTACTGTGTTGCTATGATGCCCATTTCATAGAGGAGGCAACTGGAGCTTAGGGAAGGATGACTTCCCCAAATCCATACAGGCAGGAAGAGTGGTACCCAGGAGAAAATCCAGGTCTATCTCCAGAGTCTGGGCTTCTCCATCCTTCCAAGTTGCATCACTTTAGCTGCACTGGCCTTCATCTGGAGAAGTGGTCTCATAGTGGCCTGCAGCATTCATAGGAGACAGTGAGAAGAAAGGAAGAAACTAGGTTCTGGACTCAGATTGCCATCAGTTATGTGGCCAGGACATTAGAGAAGCCTCTGTATTGCTGTGACAAAATAAGATATTGGATTTTGACCCAATAGGGTTCTCTTGATCTGGCTGTGTGGGCAATATAGGAAGGAGTCCTTGTGGGTAGTTTTCCTACCACTGTTGAGCTGAGAAAATTATCTCAGGTGGGTACAGAAGAGTAAACTCAAGACTTGCCCACCTGTCCTGGACGCATCTGTGATTGCATTTCAGATATTTGAGATTTACCCTTTTCAAATCTGGCCAGAAGCATTCCATAGCACTGCTCGATGAAGTCTACGCCTACACCATCTCCCCCACTTGCCTACTGTTCAACAGTGGCAAAAGTCAAGAACATGCTCTAAGATGTGTAGCCATAGATATGAATGACATTTCTAAGTCAGTAACCCAGATAAGTGCTCAGTAAACAAGGTGTCCCTTCTTCTGGCCATGCGCCAATCACAGTCTTGTTCAGGGTTTGCTTCCTGGCAGCTGGGAAGGAAGGAGGGCATTGTGGGTAGACGACAGAAATGGTTGTAGAGTACAAACCAAGCAGACTTTGCTACAGTGTGGTTCCACACAAGCCCAACATCTCACTTTGGAAGCTCCCTGCCCCCAACCCAGAGTTTCATTTTCTTTATCCGCTAAAGAAACTTCAGTAAAGATGGTGGAACACAACATACTGCTATTGAGGACTCAGGAATACAGTTCCAAGAGGGGGAGTGTTTACTTCTTCCCTGAACATAAATGTAAGACACCTAATCTGCAGAAATAAACTCGCTTTATAAAAAAGAAAGGAAGGAAAAAAGGAAGGAAAGATGGAAGGAAGGATGGGACGAGGACAACATCTTCAACAAATGGTGCTGGCACAATTGGATGAGGGTGTGTAGAAGACTGCAGATAGACCCATGTCTGTCACCATACACAAAACTCAAGTCCAAATGGATCAAAGACCTCAACATCAATCCAGCCACATTGAACCTCTTAGAAGAGAAAGTAGGAGGTACCCTTGAACAAATTGGTATAGGAGACCACTTCCTGAACATAACTCCAGTAGCACAGACACAGAGCAACAATTAATAAATGGGACCTCTTCAAACTTAGAAGCTTCTGTAAGGCAAAGGACAAGACCAAATGGCAGCCCATAGACTGGGAAAAGATTTTCACCGATCCTATATCCGACAAAGGGCTGATCTCAAAAATATACAAAGAACTCAAGAAACTAGTCAACAAAACACCAAATAACCCTATTAAAAAATGGGGTACAGAACTGAAGAAAGAATTCTCAATAGAGGAAATCAAAAAGGCTGAAAGACACTTAAGAAAGTGCTCAACATCCTTAGCTATCAGGGAAATGCAAATCAAAACAACTTTGAGATACCATCTTACTCCTGCCAGAATGACTAAATTTAGAAACACCAATGATGACTCATGATGGAGAGGATGTGGAGAAAGGGGAACACTCCTCCACTGCTGGTGGGAGTGCAAACTTGTACAGCCATTTTGGAGATCAGTATGGCGGTTCCTCAGGAAAATGGGAATTAGTTTACCACAGGACTCGGCAATCCCCCTCTTAGGCATATACCCAAATGATCCACATCCATGCAACAAAGACATCTGTTCAACTATGTTCATAGCAGCACTATTTGTAATAGCAAGAACCTGGAAGCAACCTAGATGTCCCTCAATTGAAGAATGGATAAAGAAGATGTGGCACATCTACACAACAGAATACTGCTCTGTGGAAAAAAATAATGGTATCTTGAAAGTCGCAGGCAAGTGGATGGCACTTGAAGAAATCATCCTGAATGAGGTAACCCAGTCACAAAAAGAGGAACATAGTATGTACTCACTCATATATGGATTTTAGACCTAGAGCAAAGGATCACCAGCCTATAATTCACACCACCAGAGGAACTAGGATACAAGGTGTATTCTAAGAGATTCATATAAAGTCCCTCACAGAAGCTGGAAGGGACAAGTCCCCCAGAGCACAGGGGAAGTGGGGGGGCAGTGAATGGAGAGAGAAGTAGGAGAAAGCAAGGGGGAGGAGAGGAAAACACGTGCGACTAGGAAGATTGAGTTCGGTTAGGAATAGAAGACAGGAGAGAGAGTCAGGAGAGAGAGAAGAGAGAGAGAGAGAGAGAGAGAGAGAGAGAGAGAGAGAGAGAGAGAGAGAGAACATAAAAGAGGGAGCCAATATTGGTTTGAAGAAAACATTGAACCCAAAGAAAGGTCTAGAGAACTACAAGACTGCTGCCAACTAACAATTTGAGCATCCATGGAAAGACTACCATAAATGCCCTTCCCGGATAGTGAGATCATCAACTAACTTATCCATGGAGCCCTCATCTAATACCTGTTGGAAACAGGAGCAAACACCCATACATAAACACTGAGTCGAACTAGAACCCAGATGCAGATGGAAAGGACAAGACCAGGCTACAGAAACACATAGAGACAGCTGACCTGAACAAGGAGGAGCTAACGGGCCACCAGACTGATAGCTGGGAAGCCAGCATGGGACCGACTCAGGACTGAGCCAGAAGGACTAAGCAGTCTAAGGGACCTCAGACAGTGGAACCAGAATGTATCCCTGGTGCACGAAGGGACCTTGCGAACACATCCCCCATGGAGGGATAACTGCCTTAACCTAGAGACAGGAGAGAAGCCCTAGTCCCTACTTCACATGACCTGTCAGATCTACATGACCCCAACTGGATGGCATTCCCCTTACATATGGAATTGGGGTGGAGGGATGAGAGGGGAGAGTGGTTAGGGTGCATGTGAGAGGGCAGAGAGGGTAAAAGTGAGGGAAGGAGGGAGGGAGGGAAGGAGGGAGGGAGAGGGAACTGGGATCGACATGTAAAATAATAAATTAAAAAAAAAAAAAAGAAAGAAGGAAAGAAGAAATTTCCCATAAAGAACACTTGTCTTTATTCTTATCATTATGCCTGATGCACATGAATCCATGCATGAGCCACTTGGGGACTGATTGCCATTCTAAGACTAAAAGTCAGATAAATCTCAAGTTTCTGAGCTGTGTGACCTCAGGCAAACCACTGCTTTCCAAGTTCAGTTCCTTGCTCTGACAGATCAAAGGAAAAATAGCATCCACTCTGTTGTGAGGGTTAAATGATAAAGTACATAGAGACTACTTAGCAGAGTGATAGGCTTCAAGTAGAAGAAACAAAGCAAAGCAGGGGCCAGAATGCTATGTTGTTAGCTGAGACAAAAAAATCTGAGTTTTATCCATCAGGAGACTCTCCCCAGTTCCTGTCCCCCCCTCTCTGATCCTGGCACATGTTGAATTCTTGGGCAGAAGATAGACACAGCTCTGTGTTTATATTGCTACTTATGAACCCTTCCCCATCTTCTAGGAAATGACATGTTTATAAATTCAGGCCAGGAGAACATGTGTGCCATGTCTAGCTTGATGTCTGGTGATTGGGTCCTCAAAGCTTAGAGTGAGTCACTGCCAGGATTGGTAGCTTCCTGCTAGCTCTTGGCCTGGTGAGAGGATGTTTCTCTGTGAGGATATCTGCCAGCTCTTCCTGCTTCCTCATCGATGGCCCTGAGCATCCTGGGGCTATAGTGAGCTTTGAAAGACAGAGAGGCCATGCCTTGCCATCTGGTTATTTACAGCCAAGTTCTTCATTGCCATCCTGAGTTCTATAGAGAGAACTAAGCTTTGGTGTAGATACTGTTGGCTCTTCCCTGGCCATCCCAACCTTACTTCATAGTCAAGATACCTATTATGGTTGGTTTTAATGTCAACTTGCCACAAATTATAATTGCCTGAGTAGAGCACCTCATCTGAAGAACTGATTGCCTTGACTCTTGTAGGAAGGCCTGCCCAGATTGTGGGAAGCACCTTCTGATAACAGCCCACACAAAAAAAAGCATGGCAGAAGGGAGACCATCTTGCCACTTGCATGTTTGACCTTCTCTTCCCACTGAGTTGATTTTTCCTTAGGCTGATAATGATTACTTCTACACAGATGTTAGAACTTGTGTTTCTTGATTTTTCATTATGGACTAGGGCCCAGGGGTTTCCCAGGACACTTCAGGGCTTGCTTGATGAAAGCTCCCACTGTATCCAGGAAAAATATATCCCATGATTTTGTCAAGTTCATCCTTGTTTCAGATTCCAAGTCTCTACATGCATGGATGTGAGCCTGGGAACATAGTGGGTGAGAAGACCCAGGGCTGAGGCAAGAGTCTTCCACAAAGGATAAGGAGCCCCTGGCTCCTTCAAACAAGCCACTATCAGGGCAGGATTTGTTTCTTTTCCTCAGCTCTGTGATGATATCCTGGTGTGTGTGTGTGCGCGTGCGTGTGTGTGTGTGTGTGTGTGTGTGTGTGTGTGTGTGTGTGTGTGTGCGCGCGCGCACACATAAAGTTTACCATTGTAATAAATTATATGTTTAGTTCATCAGTGTTGAATGTTTAGTTCATCATGACATTCTACAACCATCATCCATTTTGGTAACTTTTTCTCAATTCCAGAGACTCGATCAATGACCCCGTATGGCCCCTTCCCTATGTGAGTGAGTTAGTTCTACCCTACTGCTGTCTTACAAATGTGCTTGTCTGGACTCACAGGGCTGCTGCTGTGTGGCATTGCCTTCTGGGTTGCCTCATTGTGTTGCTAAGATTCATCTTCCATGGCATACAGCAGGACCCCATTTTTTTTCAGAGCTGAATGGTACCACATTCTGTGTGTAGACTCTTGTCTTACTCATTCACCAGTTGTTGTTTTTTTGTTTGTTTGTTTTGTTTTAAGTCAGTGTGTGTTTATCCTTTTAAATTCCTGGTTCAGATCTTTTGGGGGTCATTCCTAGAAGTAGAATTGCTGGGTCCTATGATAATTTCATGTTTATATTTCGAGGAATTGCCAACATCTATTTACCATAGTAATGATGCCATCTCACATGAGCTTTTCATTTCTCTACTTCCTCAAGCTTGCTTCTTTGATGTGTTCCAGGAAACCCATCTTTGTTTCTTTGGTGAGCTCCTCTTCTTTACAACCCAGGTATTAGCTGGGTGGAGAGTCCTGCCTGAGCATGCCTGAAGAGAGCTATCTCTGCTGCTTCTGCCTCTCTCATTACTCTTCGTTTGCAGCTGCCTCATATTCTTATGCATGAAATTTTCTTTCTCGGGACTATGAGCCTGATAAGGATGGGAATCATGTTGAATTTGAATTTGAATAACTAGTATCAAAACACTGAGAAATGCCTCGTGTTCAGGGGCTGAGTAAGTTGTTTCTGAATCTCTGGGTTCTTTGTCGGCAGGAAGAACCATTTTCAGTCCTTGGCAGCTTCCCAAGTCTGTTCTGAAAACGGTCTGTTTCTAACCTGGACTCAGGGTCCTGCATAGCCTCTTCACTCCCCATTTGGTCCCCATGCTTCATCTTCCTCTCTGTTCAAACCACTTAACTCCCTTGGACTTCTCCTGGTGTCTAACTTAGCAAATGTTTATTAAGCACTTACTAGGTGTTTAGAAAGAGAATACATTTACCCTCACAGGGGTTATATTAGGTGAGGGGAAGCTGGCAAGCATCACAGAAACTAGCAGTCATCATACAGGTGAGGGGCAAATGCTGTGAAGATGGACCTAGTTGGATGAGGGATGGTGATCTGCATGAGGTAGCAGGGTTACTCCATTAGACAGCAACACTCACTATAAATAATGGAAGGAATCTGAAGGAAAGTAGCCCTGTTAAAATCCAGGAGACTTGAAGCTGTACAGGGATGGGCACTTCATCCTAAGTCCTAAGTGATCTCTCTGTCTCCAATTAAAACCCCCTTTCAGTGTGGCTGGTGGGCAGGGACACACCATGAACTCTATTTTTATTTCTTATTTCCATTATGTATATTCATCATACACGATACTGTATTACACAAGGGCATTTTCATGTAAGTCTATATTGCGCATTGAGGGCACTCCTCCACACACCTTAGCCTCCCTTTTCACACCCACACCTTGCATTAGTCCTCTTTGTTGCTCTAGACAACTGAGCTTTTATTTCCATGTCATATATTAATTTATGTCTATGTATAAATCCACGAACTGCAAGTGAGAGAAAACACATGGAATTTGTCTTTCTGAGACTGGATTAAGGCACATAATATACTTATCCTTCATTGTATTCCTTTCCTGCAAACATAATTTCATTATTCTTCATGACTGAAAACTTTCATTATGCATACATACCATTTTTTTTCCACTCCTTTGTTGTTGGACACATAGATTGATCCCACAGTTTAGCCTTGGTGAACAGTGTTGATATGCAAGTGTCTGTTGCATTAACTTGGGAGGCCTTCGGGTTTGCAGGAGTGGTATAGCTGGGTTATGTGGAAATTTATTTAGTTTTTTGAGAAAGCTCCATAGAGACTGTTAAGTTCAAAAACCCGGGTTACTGGAGACCCCCCCCCCACTGCTGACGCAATAAGCAAATCAGACTGAATAAATAAACCCAGGTTTAATTAGAACAAAGCATTCCTGGGGGGGAGACGGACGGCTGGGGGGGGGAGCAGAAAAACAGGAACCATGAAGTGAACCCAGAGGTGGGGGTTTCAATGTTCTCTGGGGGTGGAACTGCCAATTTTGGCTTTCTAGGGGTGGAGTCTGGACTGAGGTAACTCCAGGGGAGGGTCCCACTGCTTGGCTCCCTGAGGTGGGGGATTGGAAGGGACTCCCGAAGATCCCAACATCTTTGTATAGACGTAGATTTCTACAGACTTCCACCTAAACACAGACTACTATAGTGGCTGGGCTAGTTTACATTCTGATGAACAATGTATAGGGGTCACTCCCCACCCCAACACTTTCTCACCAGAACTTGTTACTTTTTTTCTTAATGATCAGGTTGTGATAGAATCTTAATATAGCCTTAAGTTGCTTTCCTCTAGTGGCTAGTGAAGTTTTAGGATAACATTTTAAGCTAAACCAAGTTCAGTGAGTATTTATATGTTATCCTTTGCAGAAACTGTTAATTTCATTAGTAAATTGGCTGTTTTCTTGTTTAGTTCCATGAGTTCCTTGTATAGTCTAGATATTAGTCTTCTGTCAGATGTATAGCTACAAATTTTTTTTTCCATTCTGTAGGCTGTCTCTTCAGTCAACCTTTCCTTTGCTGTGCAAAAGCTTTTCAATTTCATGAGGTCTCATTATCAATTATCAGTATTATTTCCTGATTGATTAACTGGAGTCCTATCCAGAAATCCTTGCCTATGTCTATATCATGAAGTATTTTTGTTCTTGTTAACTTTTGTCAACTTGACACAAGTATTTTGGTCTAGGAAGAGGACACTTCTATTGAGAAAGTGTCCCCATCAGATTGGCCTGTACTCAAGTCTGTGGGGGAATTTTCTTGATTACTGATTAATAGGCAGGTCCAGCACACTGTGGGTGGTGCCAGCTCTGGGAAGGTGGTCCTAAGAGGTATCAGAAAAGTAGCTGGGGGGAGGGTTCTGGAGAGATGGCCCAGTGAGTGGTTAAAGGCAATTGCTGTTCTTGCAGAGGACCTGAGTTTGGTTCCTAGAACCCACAAAGTGGCTTACAACCATCTTTAATTCCAGTTCCAAGGGAACCAACTCCTTCTGCCACCCATGGGCACAGGGTGGGAATACACTACACACACACATTCATGCTGGTGAAACATTCATACATATAAAATAAAAGTAAACATCTATTTTTAAAAGGTTATACCATTTAAAGAGAAAGGAAGGGGAAGAAGGAGAGGAAGGAGAGAGAGAGAGAGAGAGAGAGAGAGAGAGAGAGAGAGAGAGAGAGAGAGAGAGAGAAGAGGAAAAAGCAAGAAAGCTGAAATTGAGCCTAAAGAGAAAGCTAGTAAGCAGCATTCCCCCATGGTTCTGTTTCAGTCTAGGCCTCCAGGTTCCCGCCCTGGCTTCCCTTCATGAAGGACTCTGATTTGCAAGATGTAATAAACCCTTTCCTTCCCAAGGTCCTTTTGGCCAGTATTTTATCACAACAATAGAAAGCAAACTAAGATAGAAATTGGTACCAAAGAACAGTATGCTCTAAAGAACCTGGTCATGTTGTTTTTTTGGAGGAATGTGAATGACTTTGAAACTTTGATCTAGAAAACTGGTTGAACTCTGTAAGCAGAGTAGAGGCCTGGAAGACTGTAGTTCTGAGAGTAACAAAGACTATAGAGGCCAAGCTCAAGAAATTTCATAAGGAAGCAATGATTTTCAACAGCATTTGGGCCAGAAGCTATTCATGTGATGCTTTGGCTGCTAGGGATGTAGAACTATGCAGTGTGAGTTTAGCACTCTCTCCAGGAGTCAGTCCATCAGAGATTGCTTATCTCTTGAAGGACATACCTCATTTAGCAAGATGTTAGGAACATTGTCACCAGAGATGCATATCTCAGCCTTATCTGTAAGAGGATAAGGAATACTGCCTTCTGAATGAGCTAAACTGTCTCCTTGTAGACTTCCTGTGTGAAGAGCTCTTTCCCTCCCTGGCTTTACAGCTTGGGGATTTTTCCCACAGCACAACAGTTTACTGGGCACAATTCCTCTTATGCATTGGCATATTGGATGACTCTCTCCCCCCCTCCCCCAAGCTATGTGTGATTCTGTCAAGAATGTAACCTTTACTCTCTCAACCAGGTCTTTGTATAAACTTAGAAGTCTGCCCCCTTGCAGTTATCATCCTTGGCAGACAATTGGTCACTGTTAGTGTCTAGGCAAAGAGACCTCAACTGAGACATTCACAGATGCCCAAGACAAAGATTATGGCGTATCTCAAGTAGTTGAGCACTAGCTGTCAGAGAGACAGAGAACAAGAGTGTTCAGGATTCTCTGCCAGCTCAGAGTTAAGTGCTGCCCCAAGCTAACCCTGAATTAACATTTAGCTTATTTACCTAGCTGCATTTACTTTCCTCTTAGATTCCTTAATGGCTTAGTCTCTCTCTTAATTACCCCCCCACCTTTATCCTTTAGAAGTCTTTGGAGGCTTAACCACTCCCACTTTGGGCCATAGAGAAAGACTGACAGTTACTGCTTTGTGTAAACTTTTTATCTGTTTCTATGACCCTGAAGAACTCTGGCCTTGCACCTTACTAGGGCCAGAGAATTGCTGATTGTAAGTATATTAGCTTCAAACTTTTACAACACAGCAAAATGACAGGAGAAGAAGAGAGATTTGGAGAGAAGAGAGGTAGCAGCTGGAGGAAAAAGCTGGCAGAAATGTAACAGGATAAGATGTAGGAAAAATAAATAAGTAGAAACATGAAGACATAGGACAGGATTATTAGAGTAGAAACAGAACAACAAAGAGCACATGAAATAAAGAGTGTGGCCCCCACATTGTGTGTGAAGTCACTATGGCAATCCCTTGCCTCCTCCTTTGCTCCTGAGAAGCATTTCACCTTTGGAACTCTGGATAGGGGCTGGAGCAGGTCTCATAGCCCTTACATTTGGGGGGAAAAGTTAGCTGCCTTTTGCCTATGTCCTAAGAACTTGCCTGAAGCTAAATGAAAAAGTAATAAGCTAATTTCTTTGTTAGAGAAAATTTCTTTGGGCCTCAAACTCGGAGATCTACCTGCCTCTGCCTTCTGAGTGCTGGGATTAAATGTTCCAGCTGGAGGCAAACATGTCAAGACTGTATGATGCTAAATTGGTGGCATGGCAATTATGGGTAACCCTTATGCACGTCTACAATGAAAAAAAGAACCGTTTACAAAGAAATGCAAAACACAGTTTGGAGACACAGAGGACACTAAGAAGCTTCATGCCACAGCCAAGGCTTGTACTGAAGAGACCTGTAATTGTTAAGATTAGCACCATTAATTAAGCAGGCAGATCTTTGAGTTTGAGGCCAGCCTGGTCTACAGCTTAAGTTCCAGGACAGCCAGGGATACACAGAGAAATTCTGTCTAGAAAAACCAAAAGGGAAAACAAAAACGTTCTGCACTGGTGTAAATAAAAGATAGGTGTGGTCAGGGCAAGACTCCACCCAGCCAAGCTTCCAGCTTGGGAGGGAGGGCTTCGGAGACCCAGCAGCCTGAGGGAGGGATTCCCTGAGAGGGAAAGAGAACATGGATGGCTTTCTTGTGAAGATGGGAAAGTGAAACCAGAGTAATAGTGAAGACTCCAAGACATTGGAGATGCCGGAGCTTGAAAGAAAAATCCATACCCCTTCATTCTTGCATCCTTCATGTCTCTGAAGACACTCTTTGAACCACATTAGTAGCTCTCCTTCCAAAGTTGGAAAGTTAGCAACAACAAACAAAAGCTGTCGCTACTACAATCCAAAGCAGTCATCCGAAGCTGGTAGTTTAACTTGGCAGTGCCATCCCTGTGGTGCTGGTTTTACAGGCATAAAGAATGTAAGAGTGAAGGGGTCTTGGGTTCTTCCTCCATGGCTTGAGATTGCTGTTGAGGCCAGGCAATGGCAAGGGAGTCCCCGCATGAAGGCCCTGGGAGGGGAAAGGCCTTTGTGTGAAGCTGGGAAAGTAAAGTCTGGGTTTCAGTGGAGACCCCACAATATTGGAGATGCCAGAACCTTAGACATCTGCCAATGAGATCCCCATACAGGCAGTGGGATCGCCCCAAGAGAAAAAGAGATGTATGTTGCAGACAATGAACCCAGAGAGTCAGAGCCATCTAAGCTCTTTAAAACTACTGTTCTAGACTTCAGATGTAGAGATGCTGGATTTGGTGTTTGCCTTGCTGGGTTTTGGTCTTCCTTTGGTGCATTTTCTCACGGTGCTCTCATCCCTCTATTTTGGACTAGTAATGTATATTACATGTCCTTATATGTTGGAAATATGTAGTTTATGTTTTTTTTTCTTTACAGCGGTTGACAGTTTAAGAGATTGTTTTTGAAGGGACCAGCCCCCTGCTTTAGCAGCCATGACAGTCTACAGAAGATTCAACACATGCTTGGCTGACCTTGCCCCCTCCTACCTTAGTCACTAGGAGGTCAGATACCCTCCTTGTGGCAAGGAACCAATCAGAAGTTAGCTAGCGGGGGGGGGGGGGGAGGGGGGAGGCATGCTTTATGTTAAAAGTGTGTAACAGTGATGTGCAGAGCATAGCAATCGCCCTGGGAGGGCCTACAGGCCATAACAACCAGTTGGCCAATCAACACAAGACAGGTCCTCCAAGCCCCGAAAGCTCACCAATCCTGAGACTGTTGTGTACCCCTAGACACACCCCTTATGCTGCCCTATAAGTTCCTGCCTCGAAATTTCTCAGGGTCCTTCTCCTGCCATCTGTGGTTATGAATGGATAAAGAGCCTGAGTTAGGTCATTAAACAACAATAAAAGACTCTTTGCTTTTGCATTGAAATGGGTCTCTTGGTAATCTGAGGGTTCAGAATTTGGGCACAATGGTTTTTGTGTCTTGTTATTTGTAAATAGTGTTGAAACTGTAAAAGACTATGGAGACATTTGAAGTTAGACTAAATGCATTTTACTGGCCGTGAACCTGTGGAGGCAAACAGTAGGATACAATGGTCTGACTAAGAGATGCCCTTCAGAGGCGTGGATATTTATAAACTTGATCCTCGGTTGCTGTTGGCGTTTGGGGGTTTAGGAGGTGTGGTCTTACTGGAGGAAGTAAATCATTAGGTATGGGCCTTGAGATTGTATGCTCTCACCCTATTCCCAGTTTGCTCTCCACTGCCTCGCTTTGTGACCTCTCAGCTTCTGGCTCCTGCTGTGTTCCTGCTGATTTGCTCCCATGCCTCCCTGCTGCCATGATGGACTCTCATCCCTCTGAAACCATTAGCCCAAATAAACGCTTTTTTCTTTAAGTTGCCTTGGTTATGGTGTTTTATCACAGCAACAGAAAGGGAACTAAGACATGTCCTCACATTTTCTTTTATAAGTTTCAGAGTTGCAGGTCTTATACTTAGGTCTTTGATACATTTGAAGTTGATTTTTGTGCAGGGTAAGAGGAAAGACTCATTCTTCTATGTATGGTTATCCAGTTTTCCCAATGCCATTTGCTGAAAGTGTCACCTTTTCTCCTGTGTGTGTGTGTGTGTGTGTGTGTGTGTGTGTGTGTGTGTGTGTGTTTTCATCTTTGTCAAGGATCAGGTGGCTGTAGCTACATGGATTTGTATCTGGTTCTCCATTGTGTCTCAGATTGACTCTCAGTGTTGGTTTTTGTGCCAGTACCATGCACATAATGGAAATCAGGTATGGTGATAAACCAAGTAATACTCTTTTCACTTAGGATTGCTTTGACTATCTGGGTCTTTTGTGCTCTTATAGGGATTTTAAGATGCTGGGATTCTGATTCCAATATTGCTTTTGGTAAGATAGCTATTTTCACAGTATTGATTTGTCCAATGAATGATCCTCGGAAGTCTTTTCATGTTCTAGTGTCTTTTCCTCTTTTCCTATTTTTTCCTTCTGTGTTTTAAACTGTTCCTTATTTTTCACATCTTTGGATAGGTTTACTCCAAGGTGATTTGTCTGTTTGCCATCTCCCCGACTGTTTCTCAGTCTTCAAGAAGAAGGTGAGGGCCACAGCTCATCACAGGACAGTTGGTAGATGAGAGGGGTTATGGCAATGGAGAAGGAAGAGCTACCTTTCATTTCTTTCTTTTCTGTCTTCTAACATGGGCTTCCTGAACCCTTTCTAACAGCACAATTTGAGGAATGATTGCATCAAGTATTTCCTTCCCTTTATTCTTTGTTTCTTGTCCACTTCAGGGTCTGAATTAGAGATCATCACTCACTGAGGACAGGTGGTCCAGGAGCATGAAAGAACTCAGGAATTAGTCCTGACCACTAGATAAAGCTGGAACTGTTGTCTTGCTCTCAGAGGATGACTCGGTTGTTTGTGCATCTAAATGAGGTACCCATCAGTTGTGATGGAGAAAGTCAGCCCACAGGGCAGTCCAGTGAGCCTGGTTTCCTGTTCTCCTGTGATGGTGCTCAGAGGCCTGCATCAGGACCCCAAGTGGGAGGGATATGTGTTCCAGGCCTAAGGGAGATGCAAACTTTGTGTTAGGTTTCCCCAGGGATTAGGAGGGTCTGTTTCTCGTCTTCTGCACATGTGCAGTAACTGTGTCTGTGTACATAGACAGTCGTGTGTGTGTGTGTGTGTGTGTGTGTGTGTGTGTGTGTGTGTGCTCAGGCATGCGTGCATGCATGCATGCTTGTGTGTATGTTTTGAGGACATTGAAGATAGAGGAAAAATAAATGCCTGAAATATTTGCTTTTGGTGCTACAATAGCCTCAGGTTAAGGCTATTCAACACTGAGCATCTCTGCCTCCCTGCACTTACTTCTCTTTATGATGTAGCATTCCCACTGCTCTTTCTTCTAGCATCTGCTGACTTCCAGCTGTGGCAGTGATGCTGCCCTGTCTCTTATAGTATTCTTGGTCTATTCCAAGGTTATTACCAAGCACTTATGTAGGTAGTGATTATGGGGAAGGAGGGGGAGCTAAAGAGAATAGAGGAGCAAATGGCTTGAGAGTTAGACCTTGAGGATGAAGAAACAGTTTATTCTCAGGTTGTGAGACCCATGGATAACAGGGCTAGAGACACTAGGAGCTCCATCTTGGCAACAGGAAGACTTGGCTATTAGATGCTGTGCAAGCGCCTGGAGGTTGTATGTTCCTGCCTGCCAGAGCTGGTGCTGCATTCACTCTGTGAGAGGTACCCTGCAGAACAAAAGCTTAAGGTGGGGATGAGAAAGAGCAGGGGGCCTGGAGTCAAGCCCAGAGGGACGGGGGCACCTGGGACCTTCCCACTCCCCGACATGGCTGTCACTACACCACACCCCAGCTGCTTAATCACACAAGGCTGCATTGTGATAACCACACTGTAGCATGGCTTTTCTGAAGACACAGTGAAACAAGTGGCATGTCTGTGATGTACCAGTTACTCACCAAATGGCCCCTCTGTCATCCTAGTTGTATGAGATCACACAATGGCCCAGCAGCAGAGAGAGGATGCTGCCCCAGAGAAGTTCGAAGTGTGGTTGGTACATCAGAGCACCATCAGTTAATCACTGCTACCATGAGGACAGCTGAAAGGAAGTACTGGCCATGTGCCAGCTATGGCAAATGTTCTTGCATTTCCTCCTTTCTCAATGGGGCTCTTTCTCCCATTCTACAGATAAGCAGACTGAGGCTGATTCCACTAACTTGGCTTTGGACTCTGCGCTGGTGAGTGGCAGAGACAGAAATTAAACCCACACTTCCAATGTTACTAGCTGTAGCTCCTGTCTACTTTGTCAGGCAAACGGACTGAGTCTCAGAGATGGACATTCTCGCCAAGTCCTCAGGGTGGGCAGTTGTCCAGTAGATGGTTAGGGCCAGATCCATTTGGGTCTGGATTACAAGTCTTGGTGATTGACATGTTGTGTTCAGTGGCCAGTTTCTTAGCTCTCCAGCCTATGCTGCCACACCTGGCCAGGCCACGAGAATTAAACTTGACATCTTTATTCACCGCCTGGTACAACCCAGGTGTTCGTGACATGTACCGCCTGGTCAGCCCCTGGCAGTTTCCCAACCAAGGCGAACAGCTCTGCTGCTGACTAAAGGGACACGCTTGTTTTCTTCTAAACTCAGATGCCCGCATTCTGGGAGTTACTTACAGCTGTGCAGAACCTTCAGGCTGCGCATGGTGTGGTGGAGGGTTCACACCAGGCAGATGTGCCCCCACCCAGAGCCACACAAAGGCGGCACATCATAGCCAGTGCTCGGAGCAGGATTTCATAATACTCACTCCATGTTATTGCCAGAAAAAACGGAAAATTGAACAGCAGTTCTTGCTTGTGAGGAAGGGTAGAGCCTGGCATCAGCTCAGGCAGGTACCCAACTCAGTTCGCACCTTAGGACACATGTACGCTCACACACATCCCAGTGTGCGTGTGACCCAGACAACTCGGAGCGGAACGTTCCTTTTCCATAACCAAGAGCTGCTTCGGATACTCTAGGACATCCCTTGGTCCCTGCGTTTTGAGAGAGCCTTCACTCCTTGCCCCGGGGTTCCTCTTTCTCTGACCCTGTCCTTCTTTATCTCCTGGTCGATCCTGGTGTCTCAGACATTGGCTTTCTGTTTCCATTCTCTGTCCGCGGACTTTCTCTTTGCTTTTCTGTTTTATTCTCTGTGTCTCTCCACCTTTCTCTGCCTGTTCCTGTCTCTGCCTTTCCCCACCTTTGTCTCTGTCTTCCTGTGACACTCTCCTAATGCTGAAAGTGGCCGAATTTGAAGTGACAAACAGCACTACACCGAGCATCCACCCCCAGACTGCGCGATTGCGTCCTCCTCCACATCCCATCACCAAGAGCAGCTATTGTGTTTCACCCAGGCCCAGGGAGTTGAGTGGAAGGGCCTGGGGGTCTGAGCTCTGACTGCTCTGCCACTTCCCCATTGGCTGCTGGCAGCCTGTGCTCTGCGAGCGCTGAGAGGGCTGAGCGACAGGGGGAGACTCTCACCCATAAAAGGGGGGAAAAGGCTTCAGAACTGCATTCTAAGGGGACTTGGTAGCCCTCACAGCTTCCTCTCTGGCACTTCTCTGAGCTAGAGTCAGGGTGCTTCCTGAATCTTGGATCGGCCACCACCTGAACAGCCAGAAGCTTACCGGGGACAAAGCAGTGAACAGGTAAGATCTGCCTGGAGCTCAAGCATTCTGGCTTTATGCATCTGCTCCTGCTGCTAGGCAGAGGGACCCGTGGCAGCTTGGGCTGGGGGAAGTCAGGTTTGGCTCTGATTACTCAGTACACGAAGTCATAGTTTCAAGGCTAGTTTACAGAAGCCAGGTCATTGAGTCTAAAGAGCTGCCTGCTCGATAGAACCCATGCCTTCCTTACACAGGTACTAGCTGTGCCTTGGCTCTGCCGCACAGCCCCCATGTTAGTCTGGGAAGAAGGGGCATCCTGGGTAGAAGACCAAGGTTTCACTAATTAGCCCGATTTTAAAGGTCATCTTCCTCACCGACTTAGAGAACAAGGGCTGGAAACATTAATGAATGAGGTTTAGGACTTGGCATTTGCCAACTATCCATCAGCACCATCGATGGATAAACAAGTGCTGCCCTCCTTATTCTTTCTAATTCATGTTTAATCGCTGATGAGGTGCTAATTTGCTACGATTTTTACTGAGAATCGAGTCTGGGGTTGTTTGGTTGAAAGGGAACCAGGAAAGAAAGTGGGAGCGTGGCTAGCTGGATACCCAGGCTGAGCAGGACTTCTGTCAATTTTACTTTGAAAAGACTTGTTGCTTTCATGTAAATTACAGCCAGTTACTGCCCGGAGGTTAGGCTGCAGGAAGCTCACTTGGGGAAAGCCAGGGGCTCTCTTATAACAAAGCCGACATCCAAAAACATGATTATGAAAACCCAAAGTTTGACATCAGTGAAAAGCTAGCGAGCTTCCAAGAAGGTGGCTGTAGACCACTCCACGGTTGAGCAGTAAATTCTGGGACTTGTTACTTTTCCCTGGGTTTTTTTTTTTTTTTTTTCTTTTCTTTTCTTTTCTGAGAACCTCTCAAGATTTACAAGTATCCCTTAATAAAGCCTCCAAGCTCTTTAGGTTATTGGATCTGGTTTCAAGTGCCCTCCCACAGACAGCAAACTCATTATCACCCCTCCGCCAAGGGTTGGTGAAATATACACTGTTCATCTTTTAATCTGACAGGCATTGCTGTCAAGGTCTGTTGTGAGATCTTTCAGAATGTCAGTCCTTCTCTGCTCCTTCTCATGGGGGCTCTCCTCCCCCGCACTGCTCACCCTCCTCCCCTGTTCTCCTCACCGGTGCTCCACTCCACTCCACTTTTGTCTTTTGTTCTGTCTTTGCAGGCCATTCATCTCCAGGTTTGGAGATCTGCGTGGGGGAAGCTCTTGAGGCAGCCACAGTGCGGTGAGTTATGGTGCTGGTGTGTGTGTGTGTGTGTGTGTGTGTGTTTACTGACACAATCCTGAGACCTTTGCTTTGTCCTCACAGTGCTCAGTGTCCTGGGTGGCAGGTGGAGTAGCTGGCAGCTGAGTGTGGTATCGAAGCTGTGTGGTAGGCTCCACTGTTTTGCTGAAGAGGGCTGCTCAAGTGGTTGGCTCTGGGTTGCTTGGGAAAGCTCATGGGAGGCTGTGGCAACTCACAGGAGTCCCTGTGCATTACTTCAAGAATTTTCTGTGGATGACCTAAGAGTATAAGGCCACACCTGAGCCTATGCTGAGTTCAAACCCCATATTCACCATCCTTTATTTGCTGTGCAATTTTGCAACAACTGCTTTCCCTTTCTGGGTCTTAATTTCCTCACCGATATAATGAAGGTAATAACAACGTCCTTTCCCTCACATTATTGTGAGGCTCCTATGAGAGGCTGTATGTATGCACCTGGCATTTGGTAGGTACTCAGTAAATGCTACTATGGTCCGCCTCGCCACTGATTCAAAATGGCTGGCTTCAAAATGAACAGCCTCCCTCTTATATGACATCAACAGTAATCCCATTCCATGCCGCTGTGTGCTCTTCCAGGGAAGTATGACTAAAAGTCAAATATCTCTGGGGCCAGTGTTCCTCTCCTCACCCCTACAGATGACCTCATTTCTTTATCTGCCCTCCCTGACAATGAAATTCCTCCATGATGTCTCATTCCTGGCTTAACTTTTCTATTTGTTAGATCTCCCCCTCATTCTTAGAGGAGTCAGTGGCTGCTGGTTTGGTTTTAATGCATATCTGAGAAAGTGTGGCCAGCAGATGATTTCTCTCACCAGTTTGTTCATCTCAGATCATAAGTGATTGGCCGATCTTAGTGGGTCTGAAGAGGGGCTAAAACAACAGAGACAGAGCTGACCGCAGTAGGAAGAGATACTGAACTATGTCCCCATGTCCTTGACAGCTCAGCCTGGATTCCACTCCACACCTCCACCAGAGCTCAGTAGCCACACCTGAGGGAGGTGACCTCCTCAGTTTTCCCCTCACCCTACCCCATTTGCCTCACCGGCCAGGAGGCTTGGCCACTAGTTGCAGATGTACTCACCAGAGTCCATGGTGGCTTCTTCTCCAGTCTTATTCCTGCAAAATTCAATTTACCTTGATAAGGGTTTCCTGAGCTGTTACTATGTAGCTCAAGAGGCAGATTCAGGGAGAAGCAGAAGAGGACATTGACATTTACCTCCTTTTCCTTGCTTCTTTTCCATCCTTTTCCTCCCCTCTTTTCCATTCACCCACCCCTGCATCTACACTGTCCCCACCCACCTGCCCCTGAATCCACACCCCACCCACCTGTGTCCATTTTCTCTGACTCTTCATCTCTCTCCCCAACCTCTCATTTTCCCTTTTTCTTTCTCCTTATCTTGTAAGTGTACCAAATGGCAATTAGGGAGGAGATTCCATTACAAATCTGACAGCGGAGAAGCATCCCTTTAAAACTGCGGCTAATGGTATCAGTGAACCCATGACTGTTGTGGCCTGGACTGCAGGACCCATAGTTCTATCTGTCTCTGCACAGCAAATGTGATGACCTTTGGGCAAGGCCTGGTCCTGTGTCTATGCTTTGATACTTGCTGAACAAAAGGTTGGCTCATTTTCTCCCAGGACCAAAGCTATTTCTGCAAGCTGATCGCCCATCCTCTATTAGTGGGCATTTCTTAACAAGGAACACCCTCAAGTTTCAGAGCCTTCCTTTGATAGCCCCTTGGGAACCCACAAAAATGAACTTGCTATTTTCCAGTAAGGTAAAGAGTCCTAAAATGATTTCATCTTCAGCAGTGTGTGAAAGTCTGGGGATAGCCCACAGAACATGCCACGTGTCCGTTTGTGCAGTCAGCGGATTAACTCTGTACCTAGTTCCGGTCTCTTTGAGTCACCGTATTCCCATCTAGGAAGTGGGGCTGACAGTGGCCAGATCATTGATGCAGGTGATTCATATAAAAGATATGAAGCATTTGGCCTCCACATGGGGGATCTGTGGATCCCAGCCCTGCTACCAGAGCTTGCTGCTTCTGTCCACAGTTTCCCCCTGGAGCCTGAGCCTGTGCTGATAGCCTGCTTCAGGGGGCCATCTGGAGGCATCTGGCAGTGGCTCACACAGCCTTTGACAGATTCCAGGGTGGTTGTCACAGGAGGGTCACAGAAACACTGGCATGTGTCAAGGTGGGTGTGAGAGCCCCAGTTCTCCTGACTCACCGTGTGACCTTAAGCAAGTGACTTCATTCTTAACTTTTCCATTTCCTCTTCCTCCAAATAGGAATAATCATATGCACACATTGCTCCCAGAGATAATTGTGATGTTAAGTCATGCCATTATTATTCCTCCCTAGCTTTTCAAATAAAAATGCTTGCTGTCTCTGGAGCCCTGGCTGGCTACTGTAGAAATCTCTCTGAACTGGGTAGAGAGCAAAACTCAACCAAAACAAAACCAACTCTTTCAAGGGACTCTGGATCAACAGGGGAGAGAGTTCCTACGCTGTGCTGGCCCTTTAACAGACACTGCCCACAGAGTGCTGGTACAAACACTGTCCATGGAGGCCCATGGAGAGAGGGTGCTGGGGGCTGTTTGATGAGCCCACGGTTTTACTTCTCAAGCAATATTAAAGTCCCAGGTGAGTTGTGACTTTTAACGGACTCTGCCACCAGAATCCAGAACTTGTGGAGTGTAGGACACACTCTGCCTCTACTGCAGTAAACCCACCTGTTCTCCTGCCAGGAGATGGCTATATTACTGTTAGATAATATATCCGCATGTCTGGAGACCCAGGAAAATGAGCTGAAACCTATCAGATTGATATAAGTCAATGAGGCAGAACCAGCATACTTCCTTGGTGAAGGGTCAGACAGTAAACACCTTTGGTTTTGTGAGCCACCGAGTCTCTGTTTCAGCAGCTAATGATGCTTTTGTGGCATGGAAATAGCTTCGGTCAGCTGTCAGTGGAGCTGGGGTTCTCCAGAAAGATGAAGCCCATAGAAACCCATAGAACACGTCTGTGGACAGGAAGAAAAGATTTGGATCATGTGACTATGGTGTAGGGTATGTCCAGATCACTCTCTTCTGTTTGTTAGGATAGGCACACCTCTTCCCTCCACCTGTCTCCCCCCCCCCACCCTCAGGCTATTACATGTGCCCTAAGTGTGGCCAAGGACACATTTCATGAAGTGCACCTGGGAGGGCATCAGCCTACCTTCCTCTGGGTCACTGGGCGCGCTTACCTCACGCTTGCCTTTCTAGTTCTCAATCCATTGAAAGCTAAAGCTGCTTGTCTTCTCCATTTACCCAGATGGAGATAGAACACAGTAGGTCTAACTTCCAAGTTCTGTCCCTCATAGACATCATAGACAGATCCCCAGTGGAGAGTTGGGAATCTCCCTGACCCACCCTGACATTGCCCAGCAACTTATCTTTTAAAGGGGTCAAAACAAAACAAAACAAGAAAATCACAGCTCTCATCTTAAAGGGAATAAGAGATGGTTTGTTCTGGAGCCATTTAAGTGACCATGGCCTGGGAACATAGCTGGGAATTCCATGCTCCCACCTGGAAGCGGTTCCAAGACATTTGATAGCTTTACAGAACAAAGGAAGTCATAAGTCAAGGCAAGTTTAAAGTACACTGGTGGGTCAACAGAGAGGTGGGGACAGGAGATGGGGGAAGCTTATCTACAGCCCTAAGATGTCACCTGATGACATTCTTAGCTTTGGGGTCCGAAGCCAGTGCATCTGCTAAGACAATAAAGGTTTTTATCCATTAGTTACAGGATGTTATGTCTGACACAGAGGTGGGCAAGGTTGGTTCTGCGAGCTAAAAACAGCCCAAGATAAGGTGACTAGTCTCTGTATACCTGTAATGGACCAATCTCTCCACAGTGCAGGACTTCTAACCAGTTCATTAGACTCTGTAAGTGCAGCTTCTCTTTGGGAGTTTGTGTTCACAAAAAAGGAGGGAAGAAGATGGAGGTGAGGGTCTCAAGGCCAGTGTATAAAGCCACATTTAACCTCAGGTATTGAATTGTCAAGTCAAGAGAGCTCAGACAAGTGATATCCTTTCTATAAAAGCGTTTCGGAATATGACCTGTAGGGATTCTGAGTTAACGTGCAAATGCTTGGTGCACTGTAGGCTGTCACAGTAGCCATGTGATCATGAGGGGCACCAACTCCTCCTCCCACATTCCAGGACTCCATCCAGGGCAGAGAACATATTCAACTACATGTTGGTTCTACATTCTTTTTGCCCACTTTTCCCTTCCCTCCTATCTTACATAAGACCAGACCATCCCTTCACACTTTCTTATTGGAAGTGCCTGATGGGTGCCAGGCACAGGCTTAGTGTGCCTACATGGTCTCTCATTTGTATGCTAAACAACCTCCAAACTCTTTGTTATTAGCCCCGCTGTACAGCAAAGAAAATCAACTTTCTCCAAGTGGTGGTGAGTGGCTAGCTGGAATCTACACTTTTCTTACCAAACAGACTCGGTGGGCCTACAGCCAGGACAGGCAGGATTGGAGGGTCAACTTTCTCAAAACCATCCAAACTCTCTCACCTCAAGTTGCTTTTCCTAGGTGTTTGACTTGGCCATTCACGTGTGGCAGATACAAATGGGGACAGCAGGAACTGGTCTGTGTGTATGTCTCCCACATGGCTAGGGTCAAAGTAAGATGCAAGTCCGATGTCTCAAAGGCTTTTGACTTTTTTCCAAACAAGTTGGAAACTAAGCTCCCACCACCCTTAGAAAACTCCCAGTTTTAAAATGTCTGTTTATTCACTCAACAAACTTGTATGGAGGTCCTGGTCTCATTTGAGCCCCTGATGAAGCTCTGGGAACCATTTATCATTTATCCATTTATCTGTTCAGCTACTTTTCCATCCATCCATCCATCCATCTATACAACACACTTCTCTGGTCCTCTCATGACATTTCAAACAAATGCAAACTATACCTAGGTCCCCAAAGCTAACATGAACTTGCCTCTGCTCCTTCTTGGTATTTAGCACTCAGTTTTCTTTTATGTATTTTTCTCAACTGTGGCCTCTCAACTGTCAATCACACCACACACATTCATACTTCAGGAGCTTTGCGTTTACATAATCCCCTCTTGTGTCAGACTCAGACAGTTTGATGTAATTATGTGCTGGGGCTAGCATGGGTAGCTGCAGGAGCTCTAAGAAGGGATCATGTCAAGACAAACTTCCTGGAGGTGATTCCTGAGACTGAATTCTAAAGAATAAATGAGAATTAGTGGATCAAAAGTAATAATAATAGGTGCCAGGTGTTTGGGAGCAAAGAGAACTCTGTATGCAAGGGCTGGGAAATACCAAAAATGGGCCCTTGGTTGTGGAGTTGAGGGAAAATATTGGTTTCAGCTTTATGAGGTTACCTTGAGGACTCCCTCGCATTAAGCTATGTACAGGATGGAGCACAGAGAGGCATACAGTGTACACGTGGCAAATGCAAGCTGTCTTGGGAAGGCTGCTGGGTATGGGCAGAAGGGTCAGACCTCTGGGAGGCAAGGCATTACAGAGCCAGAGAGGCTGGAACAGAGCTGAGTCAGATGGTAGTGTTCAGAGAGTCTTCTGGCTACCGTGGAGATTGTGTCTGGGGGACCAGCTTTGTATAGACAAGTCCAAATTGGGTCATTTTAGAGCTCAGTGCTATGGGAAGTCTCCCAACAGGTGTGAGACACTGACATAGGCTCATCAGTAGTTTAATTTGTTCAAATACTATAACAGGCCAGGTCAGCTATCATTAGTTCAGAAAAACAAAAGCAACACACACACACACACACACACACACACACACACACACACACACACACACACCAAAAACCAAAGTCCCAAAACCATGAACCATTTATTTTGTCTGAGCATAAGTGGAGCATTCACTTGCTCAGACCTCTGATTTTTTCTCCTCTGATAGAGCAGGGGAGAAATGTGGGAGACACAGGGACAGGGCACATGAATATAGTTCTCTGAGTTTCTAATCTGGGCTTCCCTGCACCAGCATCACTTGAACCCAGTATCGGAAAAGCACTTGGACCTTCACTCTAGCCTACAGTTGCATATAACCTCAGACAAATGACACAGTCCCCAGTTTTTGCATCTCTAAAGTGGGCCAATCTTGCCCACCTCTCAGCTGGTAGGTAAGTTAAGATTGGGGGAGAGTCAATGCTCTGCGAGTTGTTGCTGGGACTCATAGAAGATTTCGCCATAGAAGACTTAGCTGTTGGTGACTCACACCTGTTCTAGAAACTGCAATTGTTAGGTGGAGTGAATCAACAGAGTGGGCCCTGCGTCCTAGCTTTCTTCACTGCTCTGGGCAAGATGTGGGCAGCTCCCTGCAACAGAAGTGCCCTCATAGTGGCTTAGAGCAGTAGAAGCTCAATGGTGGCAACTGGGATAATGGTTAGGAAGGCTCTGGTTGGGGAGCCTATTGTGTGCTTTGAGAGAGGAGAGTTGTTCCGGGGTGTGTTCTGGGGTTTGAACTCATGGGTGAACCTTCGAAGCCCCCGAACATCAGAAGAGAAAGAGGGGTTTGCAGGAGGGAAGGCAGACAGTGTCTCTTATCTTGGAGACAGAAGGTCAGGATGTCTAGGTGCGGAAGAGAGTAAAACCCCAGCTGGCTAGCTAAAGGTCTCTGGGACCTCAGTTCACTTGCAAGAACCACATGGTGATCTGACTATGAAGAGTGGCTGATGGGGCCAGAGTGGTGGGTCAGTGGTTAAGAGTGAACACTGCTTTTACAAAGGACCCAAGTTTAGTTCCCTCACCCAGGCCAGGCAACTCTTAACTGCCTATCACTTCAGCTCTGGGGGATCCAGGGCACCCTCTTCTGACTTCCACAGGCACCTAAAATATCTATCTCCCGACCTGACATAGACATAGAATTAAAAATAAAAATCTTTTAAAAATTGACTGTGAAAGAGACAACTTTATTTTTTTTTACCTTAATTGAAATATAATTACGTAACAGTCCTCTTTCCTTTTCTCCCTCGAGCTCTTTCTCACGTCCCTTCCTTTCAACCCCCCTATACTCCCCCTCTTGAAAGGGACAACTTGTAATAGACTTTCTTACAAACCATCAGTTTATCTACCGAGCACTCAATAAGAGCCTACTATGTGCTGGCTGGAGTTTTAAATACTAGGATAAGACGTTAAGACAGCTAAGGTCAGTGACTTCCAAAAGTAGCTAATGTTCTAGTTGGGGAAATGGTAAGGGCAGGTAAGTAACTCAGCTAGTGTGAGCCTGTCTGGCTTTGTGACATTTAGTTTATTTCATGCAGAGAGGCAGTCTTGTGAAAAACCCGAGGTCAGAATACTTCAGACAGAGGAAGAGAACGTGTAAAGGTCCCAAGGCAGGAACAAGCTTAACCTGTCTGAGGTCCACAAGCAATTACTACAGAGAGGGCAAGAGCTTGTCTCTTTGTTCAGGGAGCATGCATTTGCACCTCACACGTGCCTGGAGGGGCAGGGTGCTTGCACAGCTAGTTAGGGGGTGGACTTTTGGGATGGAAGAGGTACAAATTACTGGCAGGTGAGACCTAATCAAGGAAGGAAGTGACAAGAGGCGTGGAAAGGTTCTCCAGGAAGAGAGAGCATCCTTTGCAAGGCCAAGAGCTGAGAAAGTAGATCCCATTCCCGACTGTTGGGGTTAGGGATGGGGCCAGACGGAGAGTGCCTGACTATGAGGCCTTACTCCACCTAGTGGGTGCCATCCCAGAGTTAATATGCTGAGAAGGGTATTTCATGCTCCAATCAGAGAAGCTGAGGAGGGGGCCAGTGTGGAGAGGGGGTGAAGGTGGAGCTCTGGTCAGGGTGAGGAACAGTGCTGACTTGAAAAAGACTGAACTGAAAGAACAGGAGTGTAAGTCGTAATACAATGTTTGTATACCATGTATGAGACCCTTGGTTCTATCCCTAGTACCAGAGAAGGAGGGAGGAAAAGAGGGAGGGAGTGAGTGAGGGAGGGAGGGAGGGAGAGACAGACAGAGAAAGAGATAGAGACAGAAAGACAGATAGAGAGAGATAAAGAGAGACAGATAGAGAAAGAGAGATAAAGAGAGAGACAGAGAAAGAGATAAAGAGAGACAGAAACAGAGAGGAGTAGAGATAAAGAGAGACAGAGATCAGAGAGAGATAGACAGACAGAGGGAGACAGACAGAGAAAGGAGGGGGGAGAGCACTCATCCTTGGGGACTCAGGACACAGAAGCATACCTTAGTCAAATGACTTGCAATTGGACAGACCCCATCAAGCTCTGGCTTCCTAGCCCCCTAGCCATGTGGAACCATTTTCCTGTGCCTCAGCTTCTCAATTTGTTAAGTGAAAACCACAGCATCGCCTGCCTGGCAGAGCTGCTCCATGGATTGTGAACAGAGAAAAGATCCCAGTATGCCACGATTACTCAGCGCTCAGCCCCTCCTCACTCTCTGGCCTTGACTCCTACTTTACCACCTCCAGCTTCTTCTGTCCTTGCCTACAGGACTGGAAGGAGAATGCCTGCCTGTGCTGCTCTTACACCAGGTATGAGTAAAAGATATGGCCTTGTCGGCTCGGGACAACTTCACCATCTTGTCCTTCTCCCTCTAGCAGAAGAGTGGGACAGAATGGCTTGGTCCGCACTGATGCTGGCAGCTTGCCTCCTCGTGGTGGTACCCTCTAACGATGCAGCCGACTGCCTGTCCCTGTGCTCCCTGTGTGCAGTGAGGACTCAGGATGTGCCCCATCCCATCAACCCCCTGGTAGGTCTCAGCAAGGCTTCTCTATACCATTATATTTGTGGGTAGAGTCCAGAGAAGGGAGGTGGTATATCTGGGCAGCTGAGTCTGCTGTATTTACTGTATCAGTGCAGAAAGCAGGGAAGCAGGGTGCGCTGTTGTCTAGTTCCCTCCGCAGTCTAGACTTCATCATCATGGTTCCTCCAGGCCTGCACACAGACCTCACTCCCAGGCAGTCAAGTGCCTGGCAACAGGGTGTAGACCATGAAGTGCTTGCTGTGTGTTTGGAGCACTGGGCACATATTCCAAGGCTTCATTTCTTGGCTGATGGGCACCTCCAAATCCAGTCTCCTGGCCAGGTCTCACCATCAACCCTGTCAGGGTCCTCTTGGTGGATTTGGAGCCTCTGCCTCTCTGGGGCCCAAGACTCTCTACGCCTGGCCTGTTGATGGTGCGCTGGGTCATGCCCCACCCAGCACTGCAGAAGGACGGCAGTAGTGTTGGCTGAGTAGGCTTTGATTCTGGCCCTTTCTAGCTCCCTTCCTCTGAAACTGTTCTCTGAGTCTCACTATCTCTATCTACAAAATGAAAGCGATTCCCTGAGCTCACGATGATAAGTGCTTAATATCTGAGTCTAGTCTGTATCCACTGAGCTGTACACAGTGTGGCCTGCTCAGCCGCAGGAAGGCAGTATGGTAAATCAGCACCGGGACTCCAGCGGCAGACCTTCAGAATTCAAGTTGCAGCATCGTTTGCTACCGTTAATATCATTATAGTCAAGGTGACTGAATGCTCCCTATGGCATCATGAAGCAGATGCTGTGGTCCCTCCAACATGCACCCTCAGGTGTGCTGAGCCCTCCAATTCCCTGTGCGCATTCTTCCCGCTGTTCTGAACCTCTCCACCCCTCCATCTCTAAAGTGTCAGCAGTCCCCTCTGCTCCTTGTAGAGCAACTATACCCTTTGGAAGAAGGGAAGCATATATGTAGGTCAATAGGAACATCTTGCTTCTACTTAGGGGATTTTCGCTTGTGTCTCTTATGCCTTTGGGATACGTCTGATTTCTTATCTCTCATATGATGAAAGTCATTTGGTGACATTACTACTATGCTCCTTGGAATCCTTTCAGATTTGCTCCCTGGAGTGCCAGGACCTGGTGCCACCATCAGAGGAGTGGGAGAGATGCCAGCGCTCTTTGTCTTTTCTCGTCCCCACCGCCTCTGGGATCCGTGGCAAGGATGATCTGGGGAATGAAGTTGCTTTGGAAAAAGGCTACAGCGCACTGACCAAGCTCTTGGAGCCCCTCCTGAAGGAGCTGGAAAAAAGCCAATCCCTCACAAGTGTCTCAGAGGAAAACCTCAGGGGTCTCTCTGGCAGGTTTGGGGATGGAAAAGAGTCTGAGCTGGTGGGAGCTGACGGGATGAACGATGGAGCCACGCAGGCTGACACACTGCATTTCAGCGAGGAGGGCTTGAGGAAACAGGCCAAACGCTATGGAGGGTTTTTGCGCAAATACCCCAAGAGGAGCTCAGAGATAGCTGGGGACGAGGACGGGGGCCAGGATGGGGATCCGGTAGAACATGAGGACCTGTACAAACGCTATGGGGGCTTCCTGCGGCGCATTCGCCCCAAGCTGAAGTGGGACAACCAGAAGCGCTACGGCGGCTTCCTTCGGCGTCAGTTCAAGGTGGTGACTCGGTCCCAGGAGAATCCCAATACCTACTCTGAAGATCTAGACGTTTGATGCATAACACTTCCCCACCATGGAGTTGGGTTAGAAGTTTCCCCCTGTACTAGAACCCACTTCATCAACCCCTTGTGCTTGCCTCGCCCATTGCTCCATTCAGCACCCAGAGGAAACAGTCTAAGCCCAGCCCACTCCTGTTTAGTCTAGGAGTGCAGTATTTGCTTGCAGCCAGTGATAGAGTGGCAATATTTGTTTGCAGTCATCGACAGAGAAGAGTGGCGGTCCCCTGACAATAGACCCAGTGTCTGGCTCAAACCCTTAAACCTCTAAACTGCCACAATCAGCCCAACCACTCTGTCCCCATGGCACCCCACCACAGAATCCAGAGAGACTTGTTCTTTGTACCTGTAGATCTGTAATCCCCAAACTTCACTCCTCTCCGAAGGAAAACGAGCACTCCCTGATGCATGAGACAGAGTAGGAACCTAAGATATATGCAAATAGAAATCCTATCTGTATTCTCAGTGGGGAGCTCCTTTTATACGCCCTGCTCTGGAGGCCACAGGCTAAATGAAAAGCCTTTTGGGGGGCAGTGTTTATGACCCTGGAGAGGCCAGGCCTCTAGCATGCTCAATGTTCAGTCTGAGCATCCAGAGTTCTCATGCTTCCAAGCATGTTGCTGGAAAAGCACGGCTCCTAGGCCCTGAGTTAGTTAGGGTGGTGCCTTTTCTGAAGGAGTGAAAGCCCCTTGCTCATGATGACAAGCCATGAGCTTTTAAAGGCTGAAATGATAAGAGGGATGCAAAGCAAACCAATTGTTCTGTGCAACAAATTCAGAATTTGGGCCAGTTCCCACAGCCCTCATTAGCAACGATCAGCATCACACTTCTACCCCGTGAGGAACTGATCAGAGTGGAGCCGAGGAGGCTAAGCACAGCTGTGTTCTTCAGTTGTTGAGTTGGCTGCAGGAGCCTGAGCCATTTGGCCCAATGTACGCACTGGCACTGGGAAAGGGGATCCAGAAGCTGCAGCTGGAGGAGAGATTGTCCCACCTCAACACTGCAGTGAGCCTTATTCTCCGTGTCTCCAAATAAAAGCAGAGAGCAGAAAGCAATCAAGTGTTCAAGATCCACTGGATTCCCTTGACTCAAATAACCCAGATGAGAGGCAAGGTCCTCTTAAGTTTCAAATTTCCCCATCTCCAGGCAGATGTTGATATTGATAGGTTGGGGACATGAGGCTGGTGTGAAGGGAAAAAGACTGGATTTGCATATTTGCATAAGATGTCTTAAGTGGTCCTGTTCTATGCATAGGCCATAACCTGTAGAGCTCTTCATGTGTTCTGAAGCCTGTAGATTGTTTTAGGATGGCTTTGTATGCTGCTTAAAAACTGCATTTGTCCAACTTATTTGGAATATGTGAGTCCTTAATAAGCCTGTGTAATTCCCTGCTTCTCTGGTATAATAAATAAAATTATGCAGATGACTTACTGTGTTTGCATGAATAGTAGTCTCCAGAGAAAGTATACTGCATTATATATGCATTTATGATATATACATACCCACATAAGCACACACACACATGCAATTGTATTGGAGGATCCAACCTGCTGCCTCATTATGATAGACAAACACCCTACCACTAAGCTATAACTCCAGCCCCTATAGTCAGTCATAAAATAAAACAAAGTGTGGAATAACAGAAAATAAGACAGTGAGTGTGCCACAGACTCGTCTGTAAATTGAGTCTGTGTGACTTTAGGCAAGTCACTAGCCTCTCTGGCCCTTACTTCTTTGCTGTTTTTCTGGCTGTTTAGCAGCCACACCTGAATCTACAATTATTTTAACCACTGTCTGTGCCCCAAGACCTCCAGGCAGAACCCAGCTGCCCAGGCTGCAGCCTGGCATGATTTCTGGTCCCGCCAGCACTGGCTTGGCTACAGTTGCCCAATGTAATTTCTTTAAAAATTTATTTAACTTTGTTTTATGTGCATTGGCATCAGATCCCTGGAACTGAAGTTACAGACAGTTGTGAGCGTCCACATGGGTGCTGGGAATTGAACCGATTCTCTAGAAGGGGAGCCAGTTTATCTAAACTGTTCGATTTTTTCCAATAAAGACTAGGGAGTCAGATGCTGGTGTGAACATCTGCTAGATTAGAGAAGCCGAGCAGCAACTGCTAACCTTTATCAGCTATAGACCCAGAGAGACAGAGAGAGAGACTCTTCACACCATCCCAAACCAAGAAGACCAAGAGTCTCTAAGTCCCTCTCTACTCCTTCCTGTGCCTCTCTATCCATATTGCTGGGTCCTCCATACCCTCTATGGCTAATTCTTGTCAACAAATTGCTGGCTCTGCCCCCTGATCCAAGGTTAATTTTATTCACACAGTCTTGGAATTTTACAGTGCCATCAAATATCCTACAACACTTCTTGCTTATATAAAATAAAGACGAATAGGACCTTGTTTATAATGTGACTGAGCAGAACAGATGAGCTCATACATAGAAAGTTCCCAGTGCTTAATAGGTTCGGCAAGAGTTTCTTTCCCTGTGTGGTCTTGGGAACAATGTCAAAGATGGGCATTCAGCAACAGAACAGGGAGGTCAGAGAGAGGTACTAAAGTCTCTGGGACCACCTCCTGTGCTGGGACACTGCTGCAAGTCACAGCAATGTTCCTAGCACGAGTGAGTGTGCTAGTGGCAGACGTACACCTCCCTCTGCTAAACTGGCATCCTCCATTGAGTGGTGCAGATGAAGTGTCTTCAAACAGGATGTGTCAGTGACTCAATGGCCATAGATGTGGGTTCCATTGGAACACTTGCTTTTGGAGTGACTTGACAGAAAGCACAGGGCCAGGGATGTGAACTCATTCTCTCATCATTTAATAAGGTACTAACTGGAGGCCTACTGTGTTTGGAAGACCTGCTGCAGAATGGAAATGTTCTCTCTTCTTCTCTGTTATAGAAGTCCAACTTTTGAAACCACATTCAGAAAGCTCAGCTTCAGTCATGATTTTGCTAGCAGGCGATGTACCAAAGCCAGTGCTTTGTGTAAGTCTGGTCCTGTCCTGCAGTTTCTTATAGCTTTTATAGCATGAGCTGAGAGTGCTGAGCTCTCCAACCGTCTGAGGGTGCCCTCTGGGTCCTGTGACCACCAATAGGAGGTGTCTACTGTAGTCTAAGCACATCTTGGCATGTAACATGGGCATTGCTGGAAGGTGTTAAGATTTTCTTGCTCTAGGAAACAGGCTTTTGATGTCTAACTGGACAGCTGAGTCAATGTTTCTTAAGGGAGATTTAAAGGCATTTGCTTTTCCCAAGATAAGAGGAAGGGGATTAAACCTAAACAGGCAGGAGCACAAAGAGCAGAGCTCAAGAAAATTTGACTCATTCTGTCTCTGCTGAGCCCTACAGCTCTCAGGAAGAAACTATTCAGGTGTAACAGTGCACGGACGGTAGCAGCTAGACTACGTTACGTACAAACGATACTGAAGGTTTAGGGTATATATTCCTTTTTCCTCCTTCAACAGGGTAGAGGACCAACAGGTAAGGAAAAACAAGTCTAAAGTTAAAAATAGGCACAACTGCTGTTTAAAAACTTGGTGTGAAGACCTGAAGGGTAGTAGGTATGTTCAGAAAATCCTTTTCTTACAACTGTTTCTTTCTTGATAGTTATGGGAAAGAGAAATTGGACAGAGTCTAAGCTTTGAATTCATTCTCTCCAGCCACACCCAAATCTGTCTGAACACATTTGTAGACTGACACTAAGCAGCATTGTCCTCCACTTTGATGGGTCAGAGTGTCATCTCTACCATGTTGACCCATTGGGTCCCGATCCTACTGTCTATCAGCCTGGAGTATTCTCTGGGGAAGACTTTCAAACAAATGGCCTATGACTACCTCAGACAGGCAAAGGCAGACTCTTTGTTGGCTTATATAGTACAAATACCAGAAGGATTTGCTTCAGGTAGAACTGGAACAAGGTACTCTCTAAGGACTTCAACACCTGTCTATGGTATTGGGTCTTACGACCAATAATGAGCTAATTCTAGTCATTGCAGATAGGTTCGTGTGGTGCTCTGGTTGGTCACAGCATGAACATCAGGGAGACAGGACGATCCAACTTCATGCAAAGTAATGGGAAAGGAAGGAGCTGGTCCAAGGGAGGAAAAAACAAAACAAAACAAAAAACTGGAGCATGATTTGCTGCAGGTAGGGAATGTACCAGGCCACAACAGCAGCGAATCACTCTCCAGTGAGTGAGGGATTGCTGGGGACAGGGAAGCTGGAAAGCAGATGCTGTGGAAAACATACAAGAGACTGCAGACATCTGGCTCTACAAGATGGCTCCCAGTTGGAGCTGAGTAATTCGAAAGTAGTATCACAATATGCACAACCGCGTGCTTGACACTAGCCATCATTCTCTCAGCACTTTGATTTCTTTGCAAATTTATAAAAAATGAGAAATAGCCCTGTACGTTATGGATTCCATAATCCTAGCGTTCTGGCTTCCCTTTTCTAGTTTGCTTTCATGGTCACCAAGAGGGATAGACAATACGGCTCTAGGGGCACAGAGTATTGGGCTCCAATTTCCAATCTCGTGAGTGGAGAGGAGAATACTGACTACAGGTCAAGGCAGAAATTCAGGAGTATTAAGTAAGTCACTTGCCTTAGCTGTGTGTGCCACATACTGCTATGCTCCGGGGCCCAGGCCCATTGTTCTAGTGCTGCATGGTAGGCAGCCATGGCAGGGGGACCGGGCCACTTTAGAAGCCAGTATTCTAATGGTCACTCTGATCATGGTGTGTCTAGTACCACTTGAGTGAAGCACATGTTTGTCAAAGAAACAACATTCTGCTGTTTGTGCTTAAAGAGTGGCATTAAGTCATCCTTCTGGGGTTGTGACCTATGTGCTCTGAAGTCCCCTGGGGTGTGAACACATACATTATGCATACAACTGCAGTTGCTGTTACTTGGTCCCCAGTAGAGAACATTTCCACACCACAGAGCACTCAACAAGATCCTTTTTAATGAGCTATTTGTGGAGACAGAGAATATCACAGCCCTTCCAGATTCCAGGGCCTCTGTCCCTGCCCAAGGCCCCTGTGCAATGGTCACAGTGCAGACAGGCACTGGCTACCAGCGTGCCAACACCATAGTAACCTTTAGAGAGCCCGTTTTTAATAAGCAAGCAGTTTCCAGACAACACTGAACACAGTCACCAGACAGGAAGTTTGCTCATAATGATCATGACAGTCATCAGCATCCTCCGCTTTGGATCACCCCTTCCCCTTCCTCCCCCTCTAAGCCCCTCACAGGAAACCAGCCTAGCAATGGGGCTTATCTATTAATTAAAGGCTCCAAAGTGAAGACAACAAAAATCCCCACACCAGCCAAGGGAACAATTCTCCCCTAATAGATGTCAGCCTGGCATCCATAGCACTATACAGGAGTGTAGAGATTTATGACACACATTTCTAATTACTCCTCCAACATGTAAATGTGCACCCGTGTTGCTCTCGCACACAATTTGTCCTGTTTCTGTCTAACTTCGTTGAGTCCATCACTCATTGTTCTCGGGGGTCCTTTATCACCTCTGACAGGGAGTTTGTCTTCTGAAAGCATGCCTGTCTTGTTCTCCAATGCCTCCGGTCCCCTGCCAGGCCCCTGCAGGAGCTGCCCTCAGGTCTGAGAAGCCAGGGGAGCTCTCTGGTTACTGACAGGATGTGTGAAATATTGGAACTTGGGGGAAGGAGCACCGGACAGAGAGAGTCCAGGCCCAGGATCCGAGTATTGCTCTAAATGCATACATAGCAGCCACGGCAGGGGACTGGGCCTCCTTGGTTATCTCTCCTGTTAAATGCTGCTGGTAACTTTTCAGGCTTCCAGGAGCCAGCACATGATGATCTGCACAGTCAATAAATTCTGAGCAAAGCCACCGAGTGCCAGTTTCCTAGTGGAAGAATGAAGTCAATGGTTTCTACCCTCTGAGCTGAGGGAGTTCACAGACACACAGGGACACCATGTGGCTGGATGTTGTTGCATAATCAAGGGCAGTGTCTTTCCTATCTTAATTCATCT
Source organism: Phodopus roborovskii (assembly GCF_943737965.1). Lineage (NCBI taxonomy): Eukaryota > Metazoa > Chordata > Mammalia > Rodentia > Cricetidae > Phodopus > Phodopus roborovskii. Next base: position 24,151,387 of record NW_026126416.1, read on the forward strand.
CATTTTTTGATGAACATTATTGAGCATCTACTGTATACACAGTGCCAGGCAAGGAGCAAGGGATTCATTGGTGCTTAAGCAAAGCCTTGTCCCCATGGAGCTCACTTTTCAAGGAGGAGATGAACCAGCTATAAAAGAATAAATGGATCTGGCAGGAGTGGGTTAGGTGGTTGTGAGTCCTAGGGAGGAACAGAAAGGGAGGGGTGAGTAATGGAGGAGCCACTAGAGAAGTCACAACGACCCCCCTGAAGGGGTAAAATAAGACCAGTTAAGTGTAAGGTTGGCAGTAGGTTCTAGTTGTCTAGTAAAGTGTTTGTGTGTGTGTGTGTGTGTGTGTGTGTGTGTGTGTGTGTGTGTGTGTGTTTTCCAGGTACAGAGAACTGCAAGTTCAGAAGCTAAGAAGAGAGTGTGTAGTTATTTGTGGTAGAGGCATAAGGAGGGGGAATGAGGTAGGACAGAGGGTGGAAACAGAGCAGAAGCAGATGGGGCCAGATGGCACCAGGCTTCCACACTATTCTGACTTAGACTGTTGCCCACTTCAGCCTCCAAGGGTCCTGCTCTGGAGAGTTAGTTTACAATATTGTTGCTCAACTGATGGGCCCTGGAAAAGACCCTTGGCTTATGACCCATCTGGGATGGGAGCCTCTGGGAGGATGTATGTAATCTAGGCCGGGTCAATTGGCATCTCCAAGAAAAGGATGATGGAAGGTTCCAGATGCAACCCAGGAAGTTTTCTTTATTGGGATCAAAGCCCCAGCCACAAGGCAGCAAGGGGAAATAGGACTCATGGCTCCTGGGTGGTTCAAATTCCCTGCAGGCAAGGGGTAGCTCTGGGAATGCTTCAGCTGGAGGCTGGCAACCCGTTTGTGAAAAATCAATTGCACTTGAGAAATTAGCTTGCAGAAGGTACAAGAAGCTCCCACCTCCCCACCCTTCTGAGCCTGAAAATGTAACCTCATGGTTTGAGCTTTTAGGAAGAAAATTGTCTGAATTGGTCTCTGAATTGCTTTATATAAAAGATTCATCACTGTCAAGTATATACATCAAGTTTTTGCAAATCAAATTGGATTTCAGTGCATTAGGGACTATTGCTATTCAGTTTCTTTTCTGATTTCTCAGGTTACAATGCTTCTTGCCCATTTAAAAGGAGCGGAAAACCCCCCAAAGCATCGAGAATGTTCATGTGACTTTAACCAACAGTCAGGGTTGAGACGATGAGTTTTCACTGATCTCTTCTGGACAAAGCCACAGTAGGGATCAGTGCAGGCATGATCCCTGCACTCAGGGCTGTGTGGTCCAGCAGGGAAGACTCCTTAGAGCAAATGCCAGTAGCAAATGCATGAAGAGTTCTTCTGGTGGGGTGGAGGGGAGAGAGGAGCTTTGGGTAGAGACAGCAGAGGCCTGGCCTGTGGGAGCCCTACGAGGGAGCCACTTCCAAACCAAGACCTGAGAAGGAGCAGATAACTGGTGTGGTACAGAGATATTTCAGTGACAGGGAATGCTTGATCATTGTAAGCCCTGTAGGCTGTGTTGTGACAAGTGGGCCTCATTGTCGTGGAATACTACTTTAACTAGGCAAAGATGTGTTACATTTGTTTGTGCTGCATTTGTTTAATGATGTAAATCTGTGTTGCTTTGCCTGCCTAGGGCACTGGATTGGTCTAATAGAAAGCTGAACCATCAATAGCTAGGCAGTAGCGGGATGGGTAGGGATGGTGAATATGGAGGAGGAATCTAGTCTCGAGAGGAGAGAATGAGGGAGAAAGAGGTTGGAGATCCCTGGCAGCCAGCTGCCAGCCAGTCAGATACAGAGTAGGACATACCGAATGAAAGAAAGGTAAAAAGCCCCGAAACAAGATGTAGATGAAGAGAAACAGGTTAAATTAAGTTATATGAACTAGTGGGATAAGCATAAGATAAGGCTCATCATTCATAATTGATAATAGGTCTCCATGTCATAATTTGAGAGCTGGTTGGTGGCCCCAAAGAAAGCCTATGACACCTCATTGCAGAAATGAAGACAGAAGAAGGAGGAGAAGGAGGAGGAGAAGGCAAGCAAAAAGTCTCATTAAAGAAGAGACATGGCCAGAGTGATGAACAGCAGCAACATCATGCAACAAGTGATTAAAACCTGACATTGCTGGGGCCACTCTTCTCCTGGCCACGTTGTGGATGCTGCTGGACTCTATGCCCTGTGCGGTCAACTGATTCACAGTCATTCATCCTCTGTTGCCCTGGAGCTCACATTTAAGAAGGTGAGACAAGGCAAGAGAGATGCCTCAGTGGTTAAGTGTGCTTGCTGCAAAGCATGAGGACCTGAATTCTAATCCTGGCACCCATGTAAAGAGCAGGGCATGGCTGAGCACCCACTTGTAATCCCAGTGCTGGGGGGCAGAGACGGGAGTGACAGCAGGGCTTATTCCAAGTTCCGTGAGAAACCTTGTTTCAGAGGAATAATAAGGAAAATGATAGAGCAAGGTGGTGTGGAATATTAGTTTAAGGTGTGTTACATTCATTTATTCTGTGAAATATTTGTTTAATGATGCAAAGATGGGTTGCATTCTTCTATGTTGCATTTGTTTAACTCTGTGAAGCTGTGTGACCTTGCCTGTCTAAAACACCTGATTGGTCCAATAAAGAGCAGAATGGCCGATAGCTAGGCAGGAGAGGGTTAGGTGGGGCTGCCAGGCAGAGAGGATAAATAAGAAGAGAAGGAGAAGACAGTGGAGGAAAAAAAGGAGGAGAGAGGATATCAGGAACCAGCCACCCAGCAACAGAGCCAACCATGGAGTAAGAAGGAAAGAAAGGAATATAGAATAGAGAAAGGTAAAAAGCTCAGAGGCAAAACAGGATAATTTACATTAGAAAAGCTGTCTAGAAACAAGCCAAGCTAAGGCCTGGCATTCATAAATGAGAATAAGACTCCATGAATTTATTTGGGAGCTGGGAGGTAGGTCCCCAAAAGAGTAAAAATAACAACAACAACCCCAACTACAGCAGGATGTCCCCTTCTGTCTTCCATGTTCACACTGGCACACATACACACACACACACACACACACACACACACACACACACACACACAGAAAAAGAGGGTGACCCTGGGTTTGGTGGCACATACCTGTACTGTCATCACTTAGGAGACAGAAGCAGGTGTGTCTCGGAGCCTCAGGCCAATGTGGTCTGCATAGTGAGTTCTAGCTAGCCAGGTCTGCACAGTTAGGACCTGCCTCAACGCCAAACAAAAAGCAAAAACAGAAAGAAAGAAATGGAGGGCAAGTCAAGGCAGAATGTCATGCACCTGCCTTAGAATAGCATCCAGAATAGGCTCTACCTGTTCATTCTTTTTCCACAGCCTTAACATCAGCTGGTTCTTTTCAGTCTCCATAGACTTTCCCAGAATATGATATGGCTGAAATGGTGCAGGCCACAGCCTCTGCAGAGGCTTCTTTGGCCTAGTGATGGGCAACCGAGGTGTCTTTAGCTTCTTAGTTCATGTGTTAGTTGAGCTCCTCTAGAAAAACAGAGCTGAGAAACAATTGCATATCAAAAGGTGTGTGTGTGTGTGTGTGTGTGTGTGTGCATGTTTAGATTGGCTTACACAATATAGTCTGGGTAGTAAAACAGTGGTTGCCCTCACAATGGAGAGGCTGAGAACTTGGTAGCTGTTCAGCCCACAAAGCTGGTCACCTTAGCATCTCCAGTCTAGCACTGGGCCTGGGGATCCCTGGAAATCCCTGATCTTCAGTGCACATTGGAAGGCAGGAGGAATGGGTCTGATGTGGGCAAATGATAGCAGCAGGAGCAGCAGGAGCCACAGGGTGGATGAAGCTGCAGTAATACACAAACCAGGTACATGAACTTGCCAGCATGATGGAAAGGCTTCAGGAAGACAAGTAGTCAAAGAGTAAAGCTCCACATTAGGGTGGGTCTCCCCACTTCACATAACTGGATCAAGAAAAGCCCTTACAGGTGTGCCCAGAGCTCAGCTTGGTTCACTCTAGATCCAATAAGGCTGATAAGCAAGCTCAACCCTCACAGTGGGGATTCTCAGTTACTCCATGTATTTGCTGAAGGGCATCTTGGTTTTTGAGGGGACATGATTTAAAACTAAGAGATTTAATCATTATTGAAATTGTTACTATATTATTATTTTTTAAGTTTAGTCGCACATATGTGCGAGCCTGCACGAGTTTGTGTGCACCACATCATGTAACCCTGGAGGCCAGAAGAGGTATGGTGTTACAGGCAGTTATGAACTGTCCTCATGTAGGCATAACCCCACCCAGGTCCTCTATAGGAGCAGTAAGTGCTTTTAACCCATGAGCCATCTCTCCAATCCCTGTTATTACTTTTGATGTGAGGCAGAAAGAGCTAGTTTTACACATGATCAGGGGAGCTCTCTCAAGGGAGACAACATATTGCATGAGGCCTGAAGTCAGCAAAGGAGCCAGCCGTAGTAAAGCTAGGGGAGGGCAGTAGTGGTGGCTACTGGGGCCAGCATGGGTGTGGCCTGGTGATGTCAGTGAGGGGTGCTCAGGTCAGCATGGGAACACAGTGATGTCAGTGGGGGGTGCTGAAGCCAGCTTCGGTACATGGTGATGAAGAGTTGAGGATCTCATTGACTCCCTGGATAAGAACCCACTGGAATATTATGGCCCAGGCTCCTGGATTCTGCCTGGTCAGAAGCTAAGCACATCACAGTGTTTACTTAGAAAATCTGAGTCATGTCCTGACAACCCCACCATGTCAGAGTCTAGCTTCCATCTGCAAGAAAAAGAAGCATAGGCTCAGAGCAGGAGGACGCTCGAATCCCTGGTCTGACTTGATTTGAGAATAATGGAACACAGAAAGGAGAGATGGGGAATTCAAGATGTCTCTCAGAGTCAGAGCCTGGGCAGAAAGCAAGGGCAAAATCAGTTTCAGAATTCAATTAGGCAATAAGGAAATTAGTGAAGGAAGCCAGCAGTGACCTCCTGTGTGGGTGGAAGGCAAGCCAGGGACTAGGGAGGGGTACTGCATTCTTGGATTAGATGGAAGAGTTAATGAGATGGCCAGAACCCAATTGTCCACAAGATCCACCTCTTCGGAGAAAATGGAGTCTTTTGTTGACATGGCAACCAATTGGCAAAGGCTCTGCATTTCTGTCTGCACAAGAGAACACCCTGCACATGATGCAACTCAGCTCAGGCCACAAGTCCATCAGGATCCGATAGGTCCAAGATCCCAAATAAAAATGGCTCAAAGCTCCTGGACAAGTGAGATGTGGGCAGCTCATAGCTCCGTTCTGTTTAGCATTTGCTGCATAAACAAACCACCATAAAACTCAATGGCTGAAAACAATTATGTACATTGGGGAGCCCCTCTCTGAGGGTTTTACCTGGGCAGAGATGGGTGGCTGCCGGGCGGGATTCACTCCAGCTCCTAACAGCAGGTCCTCTGGCTGGAGTCCCTCATCTTTCCAGCAGGTTAGAATAACTTCAAATGGAGCATTGCATCTTAGGTCAGCACTGCAAGTAGGCACATGTGAATGCTGCCTTAGACAACACTCACTGCTGATTTTGCCACAAGTAATTGATCAAAGCAAGTCACAAGGGCAGGTTTACAGAGGAGAGGAGGAGAGGAGAGGGCAAGACCACATTACCATAAAGTTTAGATGACCAGTCTTACTAACTAATCTCGGAATCCTCTATGAACCCTTCAGAATTCCAGGATCCTGCTCCCTCACATTCCACTTGGTCTTCTAGGATTAACACAGTGACAAAAGTCAACCATCACACCTATGACCCAAGGCATTATGAAGGAAAGACAAAAACAGAGTGGGCAGGACACATACAGCAGCTACTTTTTCAGAAGGCCTCCTAGAAGTGGTCATATAATGTTTCTGTTTATATCTCCCTGACCAGATCTTGGTCACATAGTCACTTTGTTACAAGGGATGCTGGGAAATACCATCTTTGTTTCGTGTAACCAAATGGTCAGGCAGCCATGTAATGTGGTTTAATAAGGATCAGGAAAAACAAATAGGCTGAATAGATGTTTATTCAGGGAGAAATAACTTACAACATAGACAGATGAACACCAGCAGGTTCCTGGTTCCAAGGATGCTTCCGGAAGCTCTTCTGCCCCTGTGCTGCAAGCAAGAGCACACTCCGGGGCCCCTTCCCAGACCTAGTTCTCCCAGGTAACATGCGCCCCTGTCTCCATTCCCAATGGGTGTGGTCAGTGCCACAGGTGTGGACAAAGTGACTATCTCACTACAGCCATGGATATTTGTTTTGTTGTATATGGGACTTTTGCCCCAGAGATGACATGATATGCTAGAAGATATGTTAACTTTAATTCTCCTGGGATGGAGAACTTTTCACCTACTTGGGCAAATGCCTTTTAAGCTTGCACAATTAGGTGTTTGCTAGGTAATACATTCATAACAACAAAGAGTTTTTGCATAGAGAATGAAAAATTATCATTGTAACTCTAATTTGAAACTTGTAATTGATTTTAGATTTGTGGTTTTTCTGTTGAGGACCATGTAACTTTTTATGTTAAACCTGTGAACACTAGCTTAAAGTTTGGAAAGTTTTGCTTGTCCGGTCAAGCAAGGAAAGTGTTTAAAAAATGAAATTGAATACATTAAATTAGTAAATCCTATGTTAAATGTTGAAGATAATTTAATTAACCACATTTTTTTTTAAACGGAGTTGACTATTAATTAAAAGTCCCTTGAAAGTGACTGCATAGAAATAGAATGAGTTTTGTAAAATAAACTTAAAGGCTTAAGGATAAGTAGACTTTTTTTTTCTTAAAAAGCAATTGTAATGCAGTGAATATTAATTAAATAACAACTACTTACAAATTATCTTTGTTTCATAGCATCTCTGATGGAACTCAGGGCTAAGGTGGGGTTGGAGGTAACAAAGTTTCTGTTTGGACCTCAGCCCTACAGCATGCCAGTTTAGGTTGGGTCTTTAAAGACAAGGAAATGACTGGTTTCAGCGGAATGGAAAGAGAGCATGGGGGCAGGCACGGAGGAAGGCACAGGCAGCCCGACCCCACCTTCCCATGTCCACCTCCAAAAGTTACACATCGTTCTTTTCTGGAGACTTCGCTTTGGAGCTAGTGGTCTGAGAAGACATCCCTATAAGAATGAAAGAGTTGGGACAGTCACTGAAGCCCAGAGGGGATTCTTGAACAGAAGATAGTTCCCAGAGTATCCATAGTCTCTCCATCTGGGAGGGGACAATTTCTGCCCTAATAAAAGTTGGAAGCAATAATTATCATTATAGTGCCAGTCCCTGGCAGGGACACTGCTATTTCCTACTTGAGACACAGGTGCTTACTAGGCTGCTATCCTCTCCAGAAACCTCAGCCTCAGACCCAGGCCACAGACCAATCTCTGTCAGAACCCTGCCTGGAACCTGGCTAGAGCTGGGCCATAGCAGAAAGCCGGGCTGGCTGCCAAGAAAACTGGACTGGTGATCATGTACCTACTCAACCTGTAGGATCCTTCCCTTCCTAGACAGCTCCCTTCCCCACAAATCCTGTGTCTGCGGAGAAGAGGCACACAGTAGCTCCTGGATTTACTTTCCATACCCTCTCCAGAAACCCGGTGTGTGTGTTTTATAGAGAGCTTGATAAGTCCCAGAAACAATCCAGCTCCTTTGCTCCAGCCTCCACAGCTGCTTCCAGACTTCAGGGGCATCACCCTGGGGCCAGAAACCTAAACTCAAGGGACAGATCAACAGCAATGATGCATCCACCACAGGGGGCAGCAACGAGCCAGGTGGCGTCAGCCAACAGTATCTTATCTGGGCGCGCCCCCTTGTGGCCACCTGGATCAATACACACGGGGGAGTTTTGCCACCATCCAGGTAGTCTTAAGAAACTAACTTCTCCATGGAGCCCTCAACTAATGCCTGTTGAAAATAGGAGCAAACACCCTTACATAAACACTGAGTCGAACTAGAACCCAGAAGCAGATGGAGAGGACAAGACCATGCGGCAGAAGCACATAGAGACAGCTTACCTGAACAAGGAGGAGCTAACGGCCACTAGACTGATAGCTGGGAAGCCAGCATGGGACTGACTCGGGCCCCCTGAATATGGGTCTCAGCCAGAAGGACTGAGCAGTCTAAGAGACCTCAGACAGTGGAGCCAGGATGTATCCCTGGTGCACAAAAGGACTTTGCGAACATATCCCCCATGGAGGGATAACTGCCTTAATCTAGAGACAGGAGAGAAGCCCTAGTCCCTACTTCACATGACCTGTCAGATCTACAGGACCCCAACTGGATGGCATTCCCCTACATATGGAATTGTGGTGGGGGGATGGGAGGGGAGGGTGTTTAGAGTGCATGTGAGAGGGCAAAAAAGAAAAAAAAAAAAAAGAATCTAAATTCCAGAACTAAAATATTCTGGGTTTAAGGTAGGAACTTAGAAGTGCACTGACTCTAAATGGGTGGTCATTAGCATTAAGATGAAAAAAATCTTAGGCTTTTGTTATTGTTGTTGTTGTTGAAATAGCCTGCTTTTCAATGCTATCTTATTTTTGGTTACAAATGAATATGCAATTTCCCTACTTTCAAAGAAAAAGAAACAAGGCTTGGAGCTCTCAAGGGCACCTGAGGACCATGAGCTTGGATGACTGCTTTTGGATTTCAGTTTCACTCCAGTACAAAACAATGCTCCCCATCATCCATTCCATTTTTTTCCCTTCACTTAAAAAAAAAAAACTAAAACTAAATATGAAGATAAAGACATCAAAATAGAACTGTAAAGATGGTTCAGGGGTTAAAAGCAATTGTTGCTTTTGCAGAGGACCTGGCTCAGTTCCCAGCACCCACATGCTGGTTCAAAACCATCTGTAGCTCCAGTTCCAGGGGATCTGATGCCCTCTTCTGACCTCTGAGGGTCAGGCATGAATGTGGTGCACACACATACATCCGAGGCAGAACACTCATATGTATAAAATAAAACTGGAAAGGCCTGTAATATATGGCTATTTACTCTTTCCAAAGCTCTAGGGGAAGTTTAGCAATAACCATAATGAAAGCAAAAGTGATCAACTATTACTTCTGAGGGCTCTCAGCTAAAACTGGCCCAGGTGGAGTTCAAAGATGGCAAGGAGTAATTTGTTCAAGGACACCCATGGTAGAAGAGAGAGGGACCAACTCTAGAGGGGATGTGACAGTCACCGTAGCAGGAAGATGGACTGGACTCAAGCCTACCCTTCATGAGGATGAATGAGGGCATAAATATTATTTACGTACATTCTATACATTGCACCATTGCCTGACTGTACCTGCTTCACTGTGCTGTGTGTATAATCGTGTGAACATGGATTTCACAATCAAGGAGCAGGGTAGGGCTTAGCCAGCACAAACTCACCAAGAAACATTGAGGACAAGGGGTTTCTTGGTCGGCTGAGTTCATAGGATTACCACCACAGGCAGGCCAGCACATACCACGTACCAGACATGGGAGCTGGGCACGCCTACAAAGTCACAGGGTACTTGCTCCAACTGGAGTCTGGGAGGACAGAGAACGCTAGCAAGCAGAGAACCTAGCTTCACTCACTCACTCACTCATTCATTCATTCATTCATTCATCCTCTTAATCACTGTCTCAGTTATTTATTTCATCACTTAATTGCTCATTCACATGTATCTTTCTTTGCTCACCTCCTCCTCATTTACTCATCCTCTTAGTCCATGTATCGCTAACACCGTCACTAGTCCATACCCTTCCCCGTCTGGCCTTCTCTCTCTCCGTCAGTCCTCCATGTACTTATTTATGCATTCACAGTTCTCCTCCCTTGCTCCCTTCCCCTTTTCCCTCTGCCTCCCTTCTACCTTTCCCTCCTTCTCTCCCTCCATCTCCTCCTGCTTTCCAGCTTTCTTTTCTTTCCCTTAATATCTCTTCACCCGTTCTTCCACTAAGTCCCCTTTATTTCCATCCAGTTATTTCTCATCCATTCTCTGAGTCTTCATATTTACTCTAGATGTCGAGAAATAGTTTAAAAGCCCCGTTCGGCCTCTGGCGTTTCTCATATCTGGTAGCGGACAGTAAAAAGATGAGGATCTGTGGTTAGACTGCAAGGGCTTAGAGGGAACCTACGGCTTTTGGAGTGGTTGGAGAAGGATGTGGGCAAAGGGCTATTACAATGCCCGAGTGCTGTTTGGGAACCTACCAATGTGGCTGGAGTTTGGAAGAAGATGGCAGGAGCCAGTGGAGAGCAGGTCCAGATGCCTGAGTTCACTCTTGTCTGCCCCAGGTTTTTCCTCCTAAGCTTTTTTGGTTCTACACACTGTGTGTGGCCAAGATTCATGCTCTCTCTCCCTCACCCCTATTCTGGCCTCCCTGAGAGAACAGCCGTATAGTATTGTAAGCCAGCCAGGCTGTCTCTGGTGTCCGTGGTGATAGCCCACTCTTTGCTAGTCACTGTTACAATCAGTGTCTGGGCTTCCCCTCGGTCTGTGCTTATACCCCAGGCTGTGATGCCGTTAGAAAAATAGCTTCTAAATTGCCTCCAACGGCCCTCTCTTCTATTTCCTCTCAATGTTGACAGGTTCTAGGTCTTACAATTCCACTCTTCACTCCATTAACTCTCGATGTGAGCCAGCCTGTCATGCACCTAATCCGAAGTTCCGTGGATTCAGACTGCACCGTCTTACCAGTCTCCATGTCATCCCTCGGCCTCTTAGGGATCACCCAGACCTCACGTGGCTATTCCTCCGCCTCCTGAGTTTCCTCTCTGAAGATCAGTGTGCTTGTAATCTGCTTGGGAAAAAAAAAAACCTTTCAATGATATCCCTTTCCAAGCCAGGGATCAATGTCAACCCCCCTGGCAGACAATCACAGCTCTTTATCATCTGGCACATTCGACTTCTCCTGGTTCTGTCAGACATTCCCTTCTACGTTTCCCAAAGCTCCTCACCTCTCCAGCACATCTGCTCCTACTCCCCTTTCCAGAAGACTGCTGTTCATCTTCCAAAACATGACTGGTATTCTGTCCACTCTCACCATACTTTAATGAGTCTATCTATCTCCATGCAGTAGGCCGAGAGCCTGTGGTGTTAATCTTCCACTTGGCTGGCCCCTAGGAGATGCACTTCTGAGTGTGGCTGTGAGAGTGTTTCCAGAGAGTTTTAACCGAGGAGGGGAGACAGACCCTGAATAGGAACGATACCATACCATGGGGGTGGGTCCTGCACCACATCAGTGGGAGGTTGAGGAGGAGGAGGTAGCCCCTGGACACCAGCATCTTTTGCAGCTTGATGACTCCAGATGCAGATGGAGTCAGCCCGAGCTGCTCTAGGCACCATGCCTTCCCTGCCATATGTGACAGTACACCTTCCCTTCCTAAAGCACTTGAGGAATTTTGTACCAGTAACTGGAAGAGCAGCTGATACAAAGGCTATGGAAGACGGAGCCTTCTCAGAGATTTTACTCCATCCCGGTCTCCAGAACAGCATCTGGCAGACAGTAGGTGCTCTGTGAACTTAGGCAACTAGATTAACAAAATATCACTATGGTCGACTGATTTGGGTTCTATTAATATGTCCATGACATCTCTAGAAAATAGCATTTCACAGCATTCCTCCCCCATCCTCTGGCTTTATATTCTTTGTGGTCCTTCTTCCCCAATGTCCACTCAGAGGAGGTGATGTAGATGGCCTGTTTCTCACACAATAGTCATTTACTCACAACATTCTAATCAGTTCTGAATATTTGCATTAGCTTTTGCATAAAGAAGTTTGTCCACTGGGAATTGGTGTTACACGCCTTTAATCCCAGCACTTCGGAGGCAGAGGCAGGTGGATTTCTGTGAGTTCTAGGCCATCCTGGTCTTCAAAGCAAGTTCCAGAACAGGCTCCAAAGCAATACAGAGAAACCCTGCCTCAGGAAAAAAAAAAATTGTCCCACCAATGCTTATGGCAGCACAAGTCTATGAATATAAACATACATATTCATAAAGCAGTTTGAAAACATCCATTTTGACAAATGAGAGTAGCAGGTAACTCGCTGGGGCCTGTGCCCTGCCCCGGAGCCATGGACTTCTAACCAGGCTTATCGTACATACCCGACACACATTCCTTTCTGTGGAGTGGGATACAAATCTAACTATAAATCTGTTGGTAACTCCCATACCTGTCATGACACTATTGCACCAAATCTTACCTGGCAAGGTTTATATCTGCATAAAACTGTTGACAGCCTGCATAGACCTTTAAGTACTATAAAAACTAGTTAAGGGGAAGAGAATTTTCAAGTCAATTTCAGTTTGATTTCTCTATATCCTATAACCTGAGTGTGTGGTGTCTTCAGCAATGGGGTCCTACCATGCACTTCTGGTGGGCAATCAAGAGCAATGACAATAGCTCTTGAAGTCCCTGGGAGCCTTCCTGACCCAAAATTCATCCAGAGGTATTCTACATATGGCACTGGGATTTTCTTTTCATTTAATAACATGACTTCTTGGAGTAAGAGTATCTACCCATGCAGGGTACTGGCATTCAACCTTTTACATTTTTATATGTGTGCATACGTATTTTTACATGTGATGGTGTCTGCGCATTACCCATTAATACATGCATGGGGACCAGAGGAGGACTTTGAGTATTTTCTTAAGACAAGGCCTCTAACTTGGAGCTCAGCTGTGAACCAAGAAGCCTCGGGAATGTTTGCAGCCCCCCCCCCCCAGCACTGGGGTTACAGCTGTGTACAGCCACACCTGGTCCTGACGTTTGAATGAGAAATATCCCCCATTAGGTCATGTATTTGAACATTTAGTGCCCAGTTGGTGGTGCTGTTTGGGGAGTTTATGGAACCTTTAGGAGGGACAACATTTCTGGAGGAAGTACGTCACAGGGAATGGGCATTCTGCTTCCTGCTTATCATCTCCGCTTCCCATGTAAGGCTGGGTCATGACCGACTAGTTCCTCACTCTACCTGCCCTCCTGCCACCATGGGTTCTAGAACTGTGAGTCGAAATGAACTCTTCTGTAAGGTGTTCTTGGCAGCAACAGAAAAGGAACTAATACACCTGGTTTTTATGCGCGTATTAAGGATTAAAACTCATGTTCTATTACAATCGCTGTGATGAAACACCATGACAAACAACAAGTTAGAGAGCAAAGGGTTTATGTGGCTTACCCTTCCACACTGTACTCCATCACTGAAGAAGTCAGAACAGGAACTCACTCAGGGCAGGAACCTGGAGGCAGGAGCTGATGCAGAGGCCGTAGAGGGGTGCTGCTTACTGGCTTGCTCCTTATGGGTTGCTCAGCCTGCTTTCACATAGAACCCAGGACCACCAGCCCAGGGATGGCAGCACCCACCGTGGGCTGGACCCTCCACCATCAAACACTACTGAAGAGAATTCCCTACAGCTGGATCTTACGGAGGCACTTCCCCAGTTGAGGTAGCTTCCTCTCAGATGACTGTAGCTTGTGTCATTGGCATAAAACCAGCCAGCACAAAGTCCTCATATTTGTGCAGTGAGTCACTGAGCCATCGCCCCCAGCCCTAGGTTATTTTTTTAACTGCTTACAAAGCAGTAGGTCTCCCCATGTTTTTTTTTTTTTTTTTCCCATACTTCCTTAGTTTGGACTAAGCCTCACCCCTCCCATCCCTAAACTCTTCTGCTTTTAGCGTTCTCCCCATCTACTTTCATTTCTTATCATGCGTGCTCTGCTACGCTTTTCACCCTCACACCCTCTTTGCCTACTCCCGTCTCGTGACCTCATTTCTCGCCTTCCAGCCCTTAAAAACAGGCAACCCAGAGCTTCTGGGGCTTCACAGCCAAGGCCATTTCTTCCATGAGGTTTCAGGCCACCACCGTCACCTGTGCCAGCCCAGTGCCAGTTGTTGGGGTATGAGCGCATGCGCCACACTTTGGACTTTGAGAGTAGCCTGTCCTGGCACCCTCCGTGTTTACAGAGGCTCTGGCTGTGAGAGATGAGATGCTGAGAGAGAATGTTCACAGAGCAGTTTTTGTTGACTTCTCTGTTTACCAGGTTTCCTGCCTCCTTCGGTCCACACCTGGCTATTAACTGGGAGGAAGCAGCCAGCCGCAAACTTGAGGCTTACTCAGCAGCTGGTACCTGGGGATTGCACCTCTGCCTTCGGAGGATGAGAAGTGTGGAGTAAAGGCAAGGCTGGTTAGCCACCTAAGCACCGTACTTGCTGAGGAATTTTGAACTTTTATTTTGAAGACCTCATGAGTACTGGAAGGGGCATCCACTTTAGTAGTCATTGTGAATTCAAAATTTTGTTAGTTTTGCATAATTTCAAAAAAACATTTTGTTTTTTAAAAATGTTTTTTTTTCTTTTTCAACTTTCCTTGGAATAGTAAGTTTAATTCATGAAAGTGTTTCAAACAAGCCTTCACAATGTCTGAAAGCTAGAGTTACGACAGTTGTGAACTGCCATGTGGGACCTGGAAACTGAACCTGGGTTCTCTCCACTTCAGGGCAGCCGGTGCTGAACTTCTGGAGTAATGTTTTTACTTGAAGAACCAATAATGGGGAGCATTAATGAGACTGCAGAAGAAGATAGTCTTGTCTGAGGCTGGTGGCATTATTCACCAGTTGCATGTTTCTAGAAGACCATTAGAAAATTCATTGAAAGCTCTAAACACAGTTGTGTTTAGATTTTCCTCACCTTCAGTACATGCCTTCCTCAGTAAACCCACAGGTGGTGCATGGAGCTTTATCTGTAGTCACCAGTGGTGCTTGGAGAGAGAGAGCTGGGAGCCAGATCAGTGCATCCATGTGAAAAACAACTCTGTAGCCTTTTAAAACAAATACACGGAACAATGGCAGGAGTGATATTTATAAATTACCGTTAATAAATCCCAATTATGAAATTACAGGCACAAGCAGGATAACTAATGCTTCCTCTGTGTTTTACTAATTCAGTGAGGTTGTGTAGTCCTTGTAATAATCTTATTTTTAATTGAAAAAAAATTTCATATGCTATATTCTGATCGCAGTCTCCCTTCCCCCAAATACTTCCTGCCTTCCCACTCACCTAACTCCATGCATGGCCTTGCTTTCTCCTCTCTTTTTCTTTAGAAAGCAAACAGGTAAACAAACAAACAACAACAACAATAACAAAGCCCCAAACAAACCAGACTAAAGAAATGAAAACAGAAAACAAAACACAAGAAACACACATAATCCACAAAACAAAATAATTGTATGTATGTATATATATATATATATATATATATATATATATATATATGACAAAAAAGGCCAAACACAGAAATATGAGACAAAAAGTCTGCAAAAATACCATTGAGTTTGTTTTGTGTTGGTGGGCGTGGGGCCCACCTGTAAGTGTGGTTCATATAACCAATGAAACTCCATTGCAGACAACTAATTATTCCTTTGCAAGTGGTTATCAGTTACAGCTAGCTTCTTGGTTAGGGGTGGGATCCAGGGTCCACTTCCCCTTGCAGTGCTGGAGCCTTGTCTGGTTTGAACTTGTGTGGGCACTGTGCTTGCTGCCACAGTCTCTGCAGGTTCATGTGTGTGTCAGTCCTGTTGTATCTGGAAGACACCGTCTTCTGGCGTCATTTATCATCTCTGGCTCTTAACGTACTTCTGCCTCCTCTTCTGCATATTTCCCTGCAGAATCCCGTTTAGGACTAAGTGCTCCACAGTCTCTCACTGTCTGTGTGTTGTCCAGTTATGGGTCTCTATTAATTCCATCTACTATAAGAAGAAGCTTCTCTGATGATGGCTGAGCGAGGCACTGGTCTCTGGGTGGAGAAGAATGTCATCGGGAGTCATTACTTTGCAGTGTTCCTTTAGCAGAACAGTAGTATTCATTCGGCTTTGCCCTAGACCTGTGGCCTATGTGCTAATCTTAGGAGGTGGATACTCCACTGTAGAAACAGAAGATGAACCTCATCTCTCAGGGTGACCTTCTGTAGGTGGATAGCAGGTGGCAGAACTGGATTCTAAACCCTGGTGTCATGTCCCCGAGGCCAGCCAGCAGGACCCTGGAGCAGCAGATTCATAACACCTAGAACTTGTTAGACACAATAGTCCCATGGCTGGCTCTCCTTACCAGAAGATCTGGGGTAAGGCCTGGCAACAAGTGTCTGAACAAGCCTTCTGGGAGGGGAACCACCTCATAACTCAAGTCCAACTTCCCCTGAAAAAAAAAAATCACATAAAAGTGGCAGCCCTGGGTAAATGGTGCTTGCTGTGCAAACTTCATGGCCTGCATTTGATTCTGGGAACTCACAAAAAGTAGGAAAGAATCTATTTCAGAAAGCTGTCCTCTGACTCCCTCCACATGTCATAGCACGCCCCCTACAGGTCTTCACAAATATAGATGTAACAATGTAAAAATATCTTGTAAATGTGTCATTAAGGTATTAACAATGTCACTTCTGGATAAGGGGGGAGGGTTGAGTGATTTTGCTTTTCCTCTCTCTGTCTCTGTGGCACATTTATAATTTCCAAAAGGAAGCAAGGTAAAATAAATATACATGTTCTTGCAGGAAAAGGAGACGGTATGGAGGAAAGACAGCTTGGCACGTGACATGCACTTGCAGGAAGGGACCTGCAGACAGAAATCTTTTTCCAGAAGCTTGGGCAGTGCTTGTGACATCATGGGGATCCTCAGCAGTCTTGCTATGATACCCTGTGACTCAACAGGTCCAGATGGCTGACATTTTGCATTTCTCCCCAGCTCCCAGCCCCTGCGGCTGATGCTGGTCCAGGGAAGCACATTTTGAGAAACTAGAGGTCAGGGAAACTTAAGCTTCTAATTTAATGCAAGCTCCATGACAGGAAGAATGTGCGTCCGTGATGTTCCCAGCACTGAGAACTGGGAGCGAAAGGAGTTGATACAACTGAGGATCCAGGAAGCTAGGTTCTGGTCATGGCCTTATGCTCTCAAAGCCTGCCTCCCTCCAGCAAGGCTGACCACCTAAACCTCCCCATGATTATAGCCATCACCTTCAGCCAGCTGTAACCTCTCAGTGATAATGCCTGTTACTGGGCAGTGTGACAGTTCTGGGTATTGATTTAATATGTAACACCCACTAGGCTGAGACTAGGATTGCCAAAATTTGAGTATTGCTCGAAACAAAAAGTATCAAGAACTTGGCAACACCAGCCAGTCTGGTTCTGGGAAGCTCAAGGAGAGATGTCAGAAATATCTAGGTTGAGGTTACTGTAGAAATATTAATCATCCACATAGGCTGCTTGCTGCCTTTGGATTACAGGTTAGGCTTGTAAGTCTGAAGTAAATTATACGCTCTTGATAGTCTTCAGCCCAGTAATGTATAATGATAAATTATACAGTTATAGGCCTCAGCCTAAGTTATAACAAATTATGCCACAGTGTATAATTATCCAGCACTGCACCGTGTAATAATAAATTAGACAGCTACCAACCTAAGTTGAAATTCCTGGAAGAAACAGCAGAACAAGCAGGAGTCATTGACCCAGTCCGCTGATGGAGTTCTTGTCAGACAAGTGCTGATGGAGTTCTTGTCAGACAAGTCAGTGTCAAAGGAAAGAGGAGGTGATGACTCCTCCCATCCCCTGATGCTATGGATGCTCCTTTGCCTGAGGGCACACATTTGGCCATGGGTTCTGGATTAATTTAGAATGCAGCACTCAAGGGTCCTTGGATAAAGGGAACTGAATGTAAATTGAGGATAATCCACGGTGTTGTTGCCAGTCCTGATGTATTTTGCTCATCGCATAGTATATCAGCCACTGAAACTGATGGTTTTGTAAAAGATAATGGTTTACAAATGAGGCACCCACGTGTGTGGTGGAGCCACACCCAAGTCTGCTTCTCAAGAGCAGGATTTGGGATGTTCATGGGTTACGTCATGTTGAATGAGAAATGTTCCTCATAGACTTGGTTCCTTGTGGGTGGCCCTGTTAGGACGGTTTAGGTGGTGTGGACTCGCTAGAGGAAGCATATCACTGGGAATGGGATTCGAGAGCTGAAGATCTCAGCCTTCTTCCCATTCAGTTCTTTGCTTCCCTTTTCTGGTAAAGCACAAGACTGCTCCAGCCACCATGCTGGCCTCTGGCTGCCTAGCTTCGGCACCATAATATACTCTTAACCCGCTGGAACTATAAGCCCAATGAACTCTTTCTTCTAATTCCGATCCTCTGTTGACTCTTTGTCCAGATGTTGTGTGCATTACAGACAGTGTGGTATTGATATAATCTACTGTTATTAATGGATTGGTGTTTATCTGTGTCTTTAAATCCACTAGTAGATTTTTTTTTTTTTTTTTTTTTTTTTTAATGAAACCCTGTGCTCTAGAATTTGGTGCATATATGTTGAGGATAGTAATGCCTACTTAGTTAAATGTTCCCTTAGCTAGGATGGAGTATCCCTCTTTATCTCTTGTGATTAGTTTTATTTGAAGTCCATTCTGTCAGATGTCAGGATAGAAATGCCTACTTGATCCCCAGTTCCATTTGATCAGAGTATTTTCTCCATCCTTTTACTTTAAGGCAGTGCATAACTTTAAAATGAAGAGATGTTTCTTTTAGAACACAGATAGATGGATTTTGTTTCTTGATCCATTCAGTCAGCCTTTGTCTTTTGATTGGAGAATTGAGGCCATTGATATTTAAAGTTACTATTGAAATGTGTGTGTTGATCATGGTCATTGTGTCATTGACTTTTGGTGTTGCTTATGTTCCCAGTGGTATTTTGTTCACATTCCTTCCATGGTTCCTCTGCTGTGCTCAATTATTTTTTCAGCCTGAATGAATCTTTCCTGTATTTTCTTTAGTTTTGGTTTGTTGGCTATAATTTATTTAGGCTGTTTATGCTGTAAATTTTTTCCCTCTCTTCTTCAATTATGGCAGCTAGTTTTTCTGAATATATTAGTCCATGTTGGCCATCATAGTTTTTTTTTTTTTTTTTTTAACTTGGAATCCATTGTTCTGGGCTCTTTAGGCTTTCAAAGTTTCCATTGAGGGTTGTTCTTATGGGTTTTACTTTACGTGTGACATGTATTTTTCCTCTTGCAGCTTCAATACACTTTCTTTGCTATGCACACCTAGTGTTTTAGCCATGATCTGCTGTGAAGATTTTCTTTTCTGATCTTCTCTACTTTGTGTTCTGTGTGCTTCTTGTATCTGCATGGCTGTTTGTGCCTTCCCTGAGTTTGGGCAAGTCTTCTTCAATGCTCTTGTTGAAGATCTGGACTATGCCATTGACATGGGCTCCTTCTCTCCCATCTATGCCTATAATTTGTAGGCTTGATATTTTTCATGGCATCTTTCATTTCCTGTGTTCCTTTTCTGTGATTTAATATTTTCAATATTCATTTCTTCCTTTCTTTCTTCTTCTTGTCTTCCTTTCTTCCTCTTTTTTTTTTTTTTTTTTTTTTGAAACAAGGTTTCTCTGTGGCTTTGGAGGCTGTCCTGGAACTAGCTTTTGAGACCAGGCTGGCCTCGAACTCACAGAGATCCACCTGCCTCTGCCTCTTTAGTGCTGGGATTAAAGGCATGCACCACCACTATCCAGCATCAATATTCCTTTCTAACTCCTCTGCTCCCTGCCTCCCCACTCCCCCAATCCTGACAGTCTTTCTTCTGACTTTTTCATTCACTTTCCTGTGAGCTCAAGTGCCAGGTTCTCAATTCCATCTCACTTCAGACTGAGTACTCTTCAATGTCGCTACCTCCAGGTTGAATTCCATCCTCAAGACTTGGGTTGTCTTCATCATTCCCATCAACCTTATGTTTGTGTGCTGGTGCATCATTCATGTATTTATTAGCTTTAAACTCCTCCTTTATTTCATTGAACTGTTTCTTTGTGTCTTCTTTAAACTCCTTAATTCTTTGATAAAGTCTATGATTGTTTTTTTAAATTCCATGTCCTGGAGTTCATCTAGGTGATTCTCACTGACAAACATTTCTACAGGACGGCCGGTTTTTGGAGAGAAGATACTGGTTTGATCGTTCATATTGTTGGTATTCTTGAGACGAGATCTGATTTGTTAGTTCAGGCTAGACCCTGGAAAAGCACATGGAAAACTCTGGCTTTCTCTCTTTTCTTTTTAAATTTTAAATATCCATGCAGTATGATTCCTCTGTAATTTTTAATGAAAGGTACAACAGTGCAAAGGGATGAGGAAATGAAAGTAAGTGCTGTCTGCTTCCAGCAGGCAGGTTCCTGGGAGGAGGGGGCATTACCTGCATGAAGAGTGAAGAGGAGTTTATGCAGCATAAAGGACACCATGTCACATGGGTGAAAAAAGATGGTCCTAGGGGACTAAACATCCCTTCCAGGTAACAAAGGTGACAATGGAAGTTAGGCAGAAGGTGAAGTGTGTCCGTGGGAGTCTCACATAGGAATCTGGCTCTATCCTGAAGGCATAGGTCCCTTAAGAACATCTCAGCCCTACAGTGTAGCCTAAACAGTAAACCTGAGCCTTGCAAGTACCGCCACCAGCTAGGTACTTGCATGTTCACTAAGCGCATATGCCGATGCTCTTCCTGTGGTTACTGGAACCCGCTTAGCTTTGTAAAACCCCTCCTGGAAGGAGACTCCTGAGACATCCAGATTTATGGAGGGAGCAGCTACTACATTCTAGCCTCTCCATCTTGCAAAAGACCATTGTTGGACCCCTGTCATATAAGACAATGTTATAAATCCTGTTATAGTATGGATATATTGGTTCTATTGATCTGTCCTGCCTCACCCTCCAGATCAATTTCAGAAAGATAACATAAAGCATCATCCAAACAGCCCCACTGCCAGTACCAAAAACAAATCGGCACATGCACACTGCTTGGGAACTGTTGAACTCTTAGCTACCCACTCCTTCCCCAAAATGTGCTAGAGAATAGGCTCAGAGTGAGGGGAGGTAATAAAAGCATGCTTCAATTCCAGCTGCAGTGGCTACTAATTAAAAGAAAGTTCTTTCAAAAGCTGTGTGTAAAAAGGAGACCTTGGCAGCAGAACTGACTTGGGACAGAAGCCAGAGATCATTGACCAGCAGGTGGTGGCTACAACCAGGAGCTCCAAGGAGGTGGCAGATAAGAAAGGCAAGTGGGTCTCAGAGGGGAAGACAAAAAAAATCAGATGGCTCAGGGGTCAGCGGCTCCCTGGCTTTCTGGTATTCAGAGAGGTTTGAGGAAGGGTTGTAAAGGATTGGAAACCGCAGGGCCTGGTTTCACTGCCATCTCAGGGTAGGGCCTCATTTTCAGGGCTTAACAGACAGAGAAACCAATTCTGTGTGATTAGGAGAAGAGAGGTAAGTCAGTTCCCTTCCAGGGATTGGTGGCTCCTTGCTGGCTCCTCCTGGAAAAGGAAGTCCCTAGGACAGCGGTTCTCAGCTTGTGGGTCTCGACCCCTTTGGGGGTTGCATGTCAGATGTTCTGCATCAGATATTTACATTGCGATTCATAACAGTAGCAAAATTACAGTTATGAAGTAGCAACAAAATAATTGTGTGGCTGGGGGTCATCACAACATGAGGAACTGTATTAAAGGGTTGCAGTATGAAGAAGGTTGAGTACCACTGTCCTAGGCAGTCTTAGCCACTTAGCCTATTCCTCTGAGTTTCTTCTGAACTATTGGTAAGTCCAATCCTAATGCATTTGCAGCTGCTGGGTTTGTGGCAGGAGCAGAGGGTGGATGAGCAGCATGGTCTCAGGAGCACAGCATCTGAGAGTTGGCCAGGTTGAATGCAGGCAGTATGACATCCTGGGAGCAATGTTCATGGCCCTGAGTCTACAATCTCTCTTTTTAGAATGTTTGTGCAATGGTAGTTATAACAAAATACATTATAAGTAGGGAAAAGTAGAAGTAGCACAAATCTGTACCAATGGATTTTTAAATGAACTGACTATGGAAATAGCCTGTTTCTCTGTAAGGTATACAGTTTTTCTGCACGCCGCCCGGTCTGGTCCCGCCACCGCACCAGCCCCAATTAACACAGAGACACTGTATTTGATATAATTCTGTTGGCCACGTACTAGTTTCTTATCGGCTAGCTCTGTCTTAAGTATTAACTCATTTCTATGTATTTCCACGTGATCTTCTTACCGGGGAAAGGGGCCAGCGTCTCGTCCCCCCAGTCTCTCCATCTTGGCTCCTCCTTCCTCCTTCCTATTTCCTCCTTGTCTCCTAGTCCCGCCTATCTTGCTTTCCTATTGGCCAACAGTGCTTTATTCATTAACCAGTATGAGAAACATATACAGAATGACATCTCCTCTTTTCTGTCTAAATAAAAAGAAGGTTTTTAACCTTAACATAGCAAAATATATAACACAAAAGTTATCAAGTAAGTATCACAGTTAACAATATTAAGTCCATTAACATTTAGCATGATTTAAGAAAATATTCCATCATCTGTCCTATCTTTGTGAGTCTAAAGTCTTATATGTAACTTATCTTTAAGCCTAACTAAGGAAAACTATAACCATAACTATTTGTCTTCAACTCCATCAAAGACCACAGAAGGATAATATATAAACTCTAGAAATGACAGAGACATCTTGCCTTTTCAGCCACCTGAAGTTCTTCTGTAATCTTCCTTCTTCAGCCCATAGGCCAGAGTGTGTCTGGCAGACTCTTCAGCAAAGTAGGAAACTTTAAACTGTCTTCTTGTATTGGCAGTTTGCCAGTCATTTTCCTCTGTGTCCTGCAGACTGTCTGGCAGACTCTTCCATGAAGCAGGAATTTTATAGCAATGTCCATCTTGAATCAGCAGTCACTTTTCTATGGGTCCTGCATGTCCAGTTTATACAGCATAACATCAAACAGTCCAGACAAGAGCAGTATCTTGTCCAAATGGCTAGTCTTGCCATATTGAAAGTAAACTTCATAACGAGTTTCTTCAATGTCCATTTTCCTATCTGATGCAGGTGGTGTTGTCAGGAGCATTTATGTCTCACTGTCAAGAAAAACCCTAAACCATTTTAAATGCCATATTCTGTAGGTCTTTGAAAGGTTTCAAAAATTCCTATCTATCTCAAATACATCTCTATATATCTTGAAAAACCTAACTAACTTGATTTTAAGCTTTGACTATCATAGGTAATATCTATAATCTGTGCTAAATTACACATTACATTTCTAAATGAGCTATATAAACACAATACCTAATTAAGAGAAATATACGTATCACAACATTGACCTTAAATTGTATCAATAAATGAAAATCCATTCCAAAACAAAGTATTCATATCTATACCATAATTCCCTTTTTACCTTTAAAAGGATATTGGTTGTGATCATTAACCATTTATAACCAAGTCCATTTAAATGAAAACGAACATTTATAAACAATATTTGGGAATTTGGGCGTTGTTCTTTCCAAACTACTTCCTGCTGATAGGGGGCACTGTCATGGGGGACCATAAGAAGATGCAGAAATCCTGGTTGTAGTCTGCCAGGCTGCCTTGTTCAAGTTGTTTTGAATGTTAGATCACCAGCGACTCTGTTTCAGGGGGTCTGGCTTGCTCAAACCACATTATTCTTGAAGGAATCTATAGCTTTTTCTGTGGAAACAAAAATAGAAATCCTTTTCCCCAGTAACTTGTCCTTAGACTTAAATTTTTGAGTTAAAGCATTTTTAAAATATATAAATTGAATTAATCCAGTAGCATTTGTTTTAACAGTTGTTATTTCCTCAGTAGTCAAAAGATACAAAGACAATATAACACCATACAGTAACCAGATTCTCTCTGAGCTTTTTATCTTTAAGTGGCTTTATTATTACTTTGTTTCTTTTACTTTTTATTTTTTATTTTTTGAGACAGGGTTTCTCTGTGTAACTCTTTTATTGGCTAGCTCTGGTGGCTTTATTATTACTTTGTTTCTTTTACTTTTTACTTTTTATTTTTTGAGACAGGGTTTCTCTGTGTAACTCTTTTATCGGCTAGCTCTGTCTTAAATATTAACCCATTTCTATGTATTTCCACGTGGTCTTCTTACCAGGGAAAGGGGCTCGTCTCCCCAGACTCTCCATCTTGACTCCTCCTTCCTACTTCTTTCCTCCTTGTCTCCTAGTCCCTCCTATCTTCCTTTCCTATTGGCCAACAGTGCTTTATTCATTAACCAGTATGAGAAACATATACAGAATGACATCTCCCATCATTTCTCTTTTCCTTCAACTCCGTCCTCATCATCTGGACCTGCAGGTCATACCATGGAGATATGAATGTTCCCAGCTGGAGGTGGCCTGCACCTCCATCGCCATCATTTGTCTCATGTGCCTGGGTGACCGCAGACGTCTAACGGTTCCCACCTTTCTCCAATGGAGTTCCTTTAGGCCATTTCTATACAAAGTTGATGTTCCCACCCCATGGCATTGCATGGCCCTAGGTCCTATCTCACCCCTGCCCTTCAGATGCTCATTCTCTCCCTGCTGGAGCCTCAGCCCTTGCTCCTGTCTTGACTAGGCTGTTCCCTCATCTTCTTCTCTTATCACTCTCCGTTTCCCTCTCCAGCCAGTCAGTATCTTTCCACAGCTTTGCCTATTTTGTATTTTTTGCATACTATTCAGCATAAGGTGATGCATTCTTGATTGATCATGTTCTTATCTTTCCCACTAGGACTGGGAGTAAGGATTTAATGGACCATGGGTCCTTCTCTGGTATCCTTGCTTAGAAGTTGTTCACTCTACATGTTTGGCAAATAAGGGAATGGGTGTAAGTTTTTTTTTTTTTCCTTTTTGAGATCTTTCTTATGAGATATTCCAAATACACAGAGTAAATAAGAGCCAACTTATGGAAAACATGAAGATGACAGGCTTAGCACAGCTGCCTGTTTTCGAGAGCTCACAATCACTTGGGTCTAGTCTAACCGCTTTCATATTCATTGGCTTACATAATTTCATCTACATGATAACTGTCTCAGGTTGGCATGGTGTCTGGAACCATTCACAAAGCAGAAAATGAGCAGAGCAGTTAAGAGACTTGAATAACTTTAATCCCCACACCCAGGAATCAGATGTAGGCTGATCTCTGTGTGTTCAAGGCCAGGTTGGTCTCTGTATCAAGTTCCAGTTCAGCTCGGGCCACAGAGTAAAACCCTGACTCCCAAACAAACAGACAAACATATAAATAAATAATGAGCATTTTAGCAAGAAAAACTTGAACAAGAACAAGGAATACGTCTGGGAAGTCCGGGGGTCTAGGCTCCTTGGAAGACATTTACTAGGTAATCCCAGTAGTCATGTCAGTGATTTGGGAGGCGGGAGACGGGAGGCTGTAAGTCAGGAAAAGGTGCCTATGCCTGTAATTCCTCTGTAGTGCCAAGTAACTGGAACAAACCACCTTCCTCTTCTGTTCTCACCTGGGAACCAGAGCTGCTAAGAAGAACACACTGGATGATGTGCTCAAAGTGTCTATCTGGAACCTCAACACTGGATGCTATCAGGACAGCAGCAGACCTGTGGGAAACAGGCCTAGAAGCTGCATCTCAATGTATTGACCGGGTCACACAGGCTCTACAAGCCTAGTGGCTTGGCCTAAGACACGGGTCTCTTGTGGAGCCCCAGCTGTCAACCAGTGCTGTTATTCCTGTGTGGCGCAACATGACTCTTGGAGTCTCCCCAGAGGAATGTGCCTGAGCCATTCGTGAAATAGCTGGGATATAGGCAGTCTCCAGGTGCTAAGTGAGCCTTTGCAGCAGCCTGGGAAAGATGAGCCCTCACAACTTGGCTGCAGCAGAGCGAATCTTGTGAAAGAGACATCAAGTGTCTGGGAAATGTGATACATGCTGGGCAGCAGCTTGTTTCTCGAAGAAATCTCCCATGAAGAGTAGGCTGCATAACTTTCCACTAATATCCTCGCTTCCTTCCTACTGGGGATGTGACCCTGACTATGGTCACAGTTCTTTTCCTTCCTTCCTTCCCTCCCTCCCTTCTTCTTTTCCTCCTTCCCTTCCTCTTCCCTTCTCCCCTTCCCTTCCTCTTCCTTTCTTCCTGAGATAGACGGTTGTTACGTTGCCCTGGCTGACCTCAAACTTCTAGGCTGAAGCCACATCCTATGTCAGCCTTTCAAGTGCTGGGACTATGGACACACACCACGTTATCAGGCTCTGATGTAATTTTGATTACTTGGAAATTCCCCTTATCTTCAACAAGGCCTAGGATTGAAAGCCCTGGAAAGAATGCTGCCCCGAACATGGACTCTGTTTCATCTTTAAGCCATGATCCTCCTGCCTCCGCCTCCCAAGGGCTGGCAGGCTTGAAACTTTGCTTTTAAGTAGCACTGGCATAAGGATCAGCCTGCCCGTATTTTAACCCAGCTCTTACCAGATGGCAACTAGAGAGTGTTCAAACCTTTGTTGTGCTTTAGTCTCTTCAACTTGGATTTGGACCCTCATGATACTTGTCTTAGATGCTTTTCTATTGCTGTGATTAAAATACCACAACCAAGGCATCGTCTAAGAGAAAACATTTGCTTGGGCTTACAGTTTCAGAGCGTGGTAGGGAACACGGGAACAGCAGACAGGCAAGCATGGTGATAGAGCAGTAGCTAGGAACTCACAGCTATAGCTAACTGGGAATGACACCCACTCCCAGTGACACACCACCTACAAGGCCACACCTCCCAATCCTTCCCAAACAGTTTCACCAACCAGGTGGCCAGCTTTTAAACACATGGTGCCCATCTCATTCAAACCGCCCCAGCACCACGTTAGACTGGGGTGGGGGGATACAATGGATTGGCATACACAAAGTGCTCAAAGGAAAAACTGGAACACAGAATTGTTATTTCTCTTAAGATGAATTTTATTAAAGCAGATAAATAGTGTACCAGTTTGGAGTTTAGTCTGGTCAGCTCTGGTATCCAGACACTCCCACTGAAGCTGCACACAGCACTCAAGGTAGAGAATGTTTCCACCTTCCCCAAGCTCCCTCAGCCACTTCCGGTCCTCCCCGCTTCCCCCAGCTCCTGACAGGGGAGCTGCACAGGTCCTTGGTTCTAGCACTTTACATAAAAAGGAAACATGTCTGAATGCTGGCTCCTTTGGACCAACATCCTTTTATAATGATTCCCTCTCTCAGTAGTTTACACCTTTAAAAAATTGCTCAAAGTCAGATTACAGCCAGTTATTTTCTCAACCTGAGTTTCTTTATTTGTAAAATGAGGTTAATGCCTTCTTCTACCCTCTTGAAGATGGTAAGGTCACTAAGATTTACACTCCTCACTAAGAA
Organism: Phodopus roborovskii; assembly: GCF_943737965.1. NCBI lineage: Eukaryota > Metazoa > Chordata > Mammalia > Rodentia > Cricetidae > Phodopus > Phodopus roborovskii. The sequence goes on from NW_026126416.1 coordinate 24,178,571, forward strand.
CATGCTGTCTCCCATACTTGCCCTGCTTTTCTGAAGGAAGTGCCTACATGATAGGAAACTTGAAGCCCAAAGGGTCAAAGGCACTCTGGAATTGAGTAGGGAGAGAGCTTCAGAGTAGATCCACAGCTGCAAAAGAATGGCTTTGTTTATCAAGCAGACTGTTAGTTTTTAATTTTTTTTTTTTTTTTTTTTTTTTTGGTCTGGGTATCCTTTCTACCACCTCCCTTTTCTAACCATAATTAAAATGCAAGCTGGCACTCCCCAGGAGGAGATAGCTGAACATTTAATTGCCCTGAGCAAATATTGCTAGCAAAAGGTCATGCTACAATGGTAACCTAGACTCCTTTGCATTTCTCACACAGCATCAGTGATAATGCATTAGTTTGCATGCATGTGGGACCCAATCTCGAGACAGCATCAGTCAGGCTACAGGGTTACCATTAAATGCTCATCCAGCCTCATTGTGAAGAATGTTTTTGTGGCTTGGATTTATGTCGTTGACTGTGACCCCAGCTGACCCTGCCTGAGTGGGCAGTCAGGGTCAGAAGGCCTAGGCCAGTGGGGACAACTCCTTTTACCGCAGTGTCTTAGCTTATTGTCCTTGAAGTGGGGCCTGGGAGACACATTTGCTGAGTGGCAGACAGTTGAACTCCCAGAGTTAGGTCGTTACCAGCTGGGGCTGCACAGTCTTAGGATGGCGAAGAGTTCTTGTGCTCCTGTTTCCTTTTGTTTTTATTTCAACATATTTAAGAAGGGGGGGGAAGTAAGATAAATATAAACAAAAGCCTGTTCTTAAATTGATGGCATCCTGTGGGCTCTGCAAAATCACGTGTGGAACAACATTACAAGTCCCTGTTGAAAGCCAAGGAAAACTGGGTGAGGCTTATTTCTCGTTTTGCTTTTTGACAGGGTGGGGTGGCGTCAAATCACTACATCAGTGAGGATGACTGGAACTTCTGACCTTGCTGCCTACACCTTCCCTTGGGCCACTGCACCTCATCGAAGTTCTGGGACTGAAGCTCAGGGCTTTGTGCATTCAAGGCAAGCGCTCTACTAGCAGAGCTTCATCTAGAGCCTGTGAAGTTTACTTACTAAGCAAAACTTAGATAACAGGAACTAAGGATAGACGCTAATCTCAGGATTGACTTCGGTAGTCACCGATACTGACAAAGACAAGGGTTTTCCATGTTTCTGCCTCATTCTTTCTAGAAAGATGATTTCCAGCCTCATCTCATGCTGATACTGTGAACACTAAGTCCCTCTTCCCCCTTCCCCAAGCTGTGGTAGCCACTGTTCTATTTTCTGTCTACACATTTGAATATTCTCAATATCTCATTCAAGGGAATCAAATAATACTTTTGTGTCTGACTTTTTACACTTAGTTTGTCTTCAAGTTTCATTTTTGTTATAACATGTGCCAGTTCATATTCTTCCTATCTGAATAGACTTTTCTCAAAAGAAGACATGTAGAAGGCTAACACGTCTATAAAAATGTTCAAAATCACCAGCCATCAGACAATTGCATATTAAAACAATAAGGTGTCACTTCCTACCTGTCAGGGTGGCTACTATCAAAACAGCAGAGTGTGGGGACAAAAGATGACCTTTGAACACTGTTGTTGGAAATGTGAAGTGCCTGTGAAAGCAGTATGGGCTTTCCTCAAAACATGAAAAGCAAGGCTGGGGAGGCTGCACTTGTCTAGCACACACAAGGCACTGGGTTTGGACCTTGGTGCCATTAAAATAACAAACAGAACCATCATCTGTTTCAGCAAACCCACTACTAGATATATAGCCAAAAGGAGAGGAAATCTACATTTAAGAGGGGCTGCATTACCCATGACAGCTAAGATACATCCTTAAGTATTCATTAAACAGTATGCTTAATAAAACCTTTAAAGGTCCCACTTTAAAAATAAGAAAGGAATGCGGTCATACAGGAATCAACAGGGATGACCGAGGAGGAAGGACATCATGTTAAGTGAAATAAACCAGACACAGAACTCTGAAAAGGCCAAACTCACGGAAGTGGAGAGTAGAACAGTGGTTACCAAGGGTGGGTTGAGGAACTTGGGGAGAAGTTGGCCAAGAGAGTTTTAGTAACTCAAGCTGGATAAATTCTAGAGATCTGTTTATAGTGTGGTGTCTATACATAACAATATAAAGTATTCTTGACAATTGCTTAGGGGATAGATTTTTAAGAGTTCTTGCCACTAAAAAACGATGAGTAAAAGACCCACTAATTAGTTTGATTTAGTCATTCCAAGATCTATGCATTTCGGGGGCTGGAGAGATGCCTCAGTGGTTAAGAGACTGACTGCTCTTCCAGAGGACCCGGGTTCAGTTCCCAGAACACACATGGCAACTCACAACTATCTGTAATTTCAGTTCCAAGGTACCCAACACCCATGGCTAAACACCAATGCACATAAAACAAAACAAAACAAAAAATTAAAAAAAATCTATGCATTTCAAGCATCTTGTTTATGACATACAATTTTTGTTAACTAAAATAAGCATTTTTAAAAAAAAAATCCAAAAAAAATCTTTCTTAAAGCTGAGTAACATTTAATTTGTGTATTAACTGCATTCATTTGCTGATGGACCCTCAGGTTGCTTCCACCTCTTATCTGTTGGGAATGATGCTGCCGCAAACATGGGCAGACAACTGTGCAGCCTTGCTTTCTGTCATTCCAGCTATACACACAGAATTAGAGCTGCAGGGCACAAGGAGTTCTGTAATTGTTTTTGGAAACCATGTACAGCAACTGCATCATTATATATCAGCAACGAATGAGTTGTCCAGTTTCTTTACACATTTGCCAATGCTTGTTTTTTTTTTTTATTTTAATTTACTTGATAACAATACAACAAGTATGGGATGGTATCTCATTATACTTTTTCACTTTCCCAGTTTTGTGGTTTGAGTGAAAATGGCACCATTAGGAGGTGTGGCCTTCTTGGAGAAGGTGTGGCTTTGTTGGAGGAAGTGTGTCACTGGGGGTAGGCTTTGAGATTTCAGATGCTCAAACCAGCCCCAGTGTCTCACTCTTGTGATGGAGGTCTCTGTCCCACCTGGTCAGTCACCCTTCATCTCCAAATAAACACACAGACACTATATTAATTATAAAACGGTTGACCGATGGCCGGGGCTTCTTACTGGCTAGCTCTCTCTTAATTATTAACACATTTCTATTAATCTTTCCTGCTACCATGTCTACCTGTGTGCTGTCATGCTTCCCTCCCTGGAAATAATGGACTAAACCTCTGAACAGTAAGCCCTACTTAAATGTTTCCTTATAAGAGTTGCCATGGTCCAAATGGATGGAAGTAGAACAAACCATCCTGTAAGGGGTACGGTTTTTTCGCCTGCCACCGTTGGTCTTGTCCCGCCGCCGGGCCAGCCCCAAATAATGCACAGAGACTCTGTATTTGATACAATGTTGTTGTCTCGGTTACTTGTTTCTTATCGGCTAGCTCTGCCTTAATTATTAACCCATTTCTGCTGATCTATGTATTTCTCTTACCAGGGAGCTGGCCGGCATACTGCTTTCTCCTGGCTCTCCTCCCTACTTCCTCTTTCCTCCTTGTCTCCTAGTCCCACCTATCTTGCTTTCCTATTGGCCAACAGTGCTTTATTCATTAAACCAGTATGAGAAACCTATACAGAATGACATCTCCCATCACCATCCCGAGTGAGGTAACCCAGACACAGAAAGACAAACATGGTATGTACTCAATCATAAGAGGATATTAGACATAGAGCAAAAGATTACCAGACTGCAATTCACAACCCCAGAGGAGCTGGGAAACATACATAGATATACACACACAGAGAGACACAGACACAGACACAGACACACACACACACACACACACACAAAGACACACACCAGACACACAAACATTCAGACACATACACCACACACACACACACACACACACACACACACACACACTCACAGCAATTAAGGTCAGCAATTAAGGAGAGTACTCTGGGCACTCCTCATTGCTTCACAGTAAGTCCTGACCAGACAGTGAAAGGAACATCAGCCTAAGCTTGACTGAAGAGTCTTGGTTGAGAAGTTAGGAAGTGCTCAAGACAGCCAGGTCTAGAAAGTCTTTCGCTTCTCCTACTTCACTGAATGGCTGTCCACCCCAGTTGAAAGTCAGCTTATATGGTAACTGGATAGGTTTCTGGTGTGGAGTGTCAGCAGCAGCACCTGAGCTGTCACAGCCAGAGGCATCAAAGGACTGAATGCAGGGAGCTTGGAACTGGATGCCAGCTGCAGCAGCTTCACTTGCATTGACTTTGGGACAGCCACCTGAAACATGGAGTCCCAGACAGGCTGGGTAGCCCTGCTCACCATGGTCAACAGCAACCCCTGCACATCCGGGTGGCCAGGAGCCCCGTTCTGGAAGAAGTACAGCAGAATTCTGGTCATACACAATGATGGGCAGCAGGCTGCTTGGATTTCACAGACTCCGATGGGACAAACACTTGAGCCAGAGGTGTGTTCTGTGAGGCTGGGAGGAAGGCAATGGTCCAGCCTCCCAGGACCAACCTGGACAGGACTTGTGGCACTTTTTTTTTGGGGGGGGGGACATAATTCAGCAATCCTGGAGACAGCTGTGGTGAAAGGAGACTCAGCAAGCTCCTGTCTGAAGAAAGGCTCTGAACTCCACGCCCCAGGAGTGTGATGGCAGTCAGCTGCTTCTTATCTTTATAGCAACCTAGAATCACAATCTTGTTCCTATCAGGAACGTTGCTGATCTCTAGGACTGCCAGGTCCTGATAAGCAAAATTGGAGCTTCCAGGCCAATGAAGGGACAGTTCTTCCCGTAGGCTATTTGATTTAGAAAAACTCTGAATACAGGAATGTCTCTCACTGCAACGGGTCACTGCATTGTCTCATCCCTCTACCGCCTGTTTGTACAGCAGAGCCCCCTGGGTGAGAAGGTCATTTGCTTGAAGAATCTCTGCCAGTGCATCCTCTTCAATAGCGTCACTTGCTAGCTGGAACAGGACCGACCATGGCTTCTCATATCTGTCATACACAACCTGCATGCAGGGCCTCCTGGTCAGACAGGCCAAGCCTGGCATGTGGTCCATGCTCAGCATCTCCCACAGCACCTTCACATGGCTCCCTACTCCCTCCACTGAACAGACTCTCCTGGAAACCTTGTCGGACTTTCTTGTTCCTCCTTGAACTAATTCTTGGTCAGCCAGTTGCTCTTGAGAAGTCTTGTCAGAGGCTTTGACATTTCCTCATCAGCATCAAAGATGGAGCTCTTTGGCCAGGGAGAAGGTGGGGGTAAGATTGTATCCATTGTCAGTTGAGGATCTTGCTTTGCTAGTCCTTGCTTCTTCAGCATCCGATAGGCATCTTGGATCCTTATGTCTTTTGGAAACCAGACCATCTGGCTAAAGAGGAATTCAGTAACTTCCTTTAACCTTCTCCAGTGCCCAGGCCACTAGGTACTTTGGAGATAATAGTTTGATCAGTTTGTTCAGGAAGTGGAACTTGGCCACCTCACTGTGGATCTTTCCCATTGGGGTTCATGCATATCTCCAGCAGGGTCTGGGTATAATGGGTTTCCTTCTCTTGTGGCCAGGGAGCTTGTGTCTGGCCATTGGGGGTCACATAAATTCTGGAGAGTCCACCAATCCTGCTCCATCATGCTAGGCTCTGTGGCTTTGTTGAGCCCCAGTGATGGGAGATGTCATTCTGTATATATGTTTCTCATATAAAGCACTGTTGGCCAATAGGAAAGCAAGATAGGCGGGACTAGGAGACAAGGAGGAAAGAGGAAGTAGTAAGGAGGAGTCAACATGGAGAGTCTACAGAAAGCAGAACCGCCAGCCACCTCTCGCTGGTAAGACCACGTGGAAATACATAGAAATGGGTTAATAATTAAGACAGAGCTAGCCGATAAGAAACTAATAACTGGCCAACAGAATTATATCATATACAGAGTCTCTGTGTGTTAATTGGGGCTGGCGTGGTGGTGGGACAAGACCAGCGGCAGGCAGGGAAACCTTACTCCTAACACCCCAGCCCCAGCACTGTGGTGAGGTGAGGGCACCCTCAGCCAAATTGGTCCCCTCCAGGGCTTTGGTGCCTGCTGCCACTGCTGTCTCTGCCAGTGCTGAGGCCACAGTCACCCCTGTCTGAAAGCTGCAGCCACTGCTGCTGCCTAGACCTCTCTCCAGCTGCGGACATGGCAGCAAAATTTTTTATTAAGGCTTTTCCTTTTCCTTTTGAGATTTTAACAAAATTATACCATTTCTATTTTCCCTTTCTTCCCTCTAAACCCTCTCCCAAATCCCTCCCCATTCTCCTTCAAAATCATGGCCTTTTTTCCCCATTAATTGTTGCTATGCGCATATTTGTGTATATATACACAGATACACTCCTTAATACAATCCATGGCGTCTGTGTAATGTTACTTGCATGCATGTTTTCAGGGCTGACCATCTCCTGAGGAAGACTATTCCTTCTACTCTCAGTGTTCCTTAGTTGCCTGTAGTTCTTCGTGTAGGGCTAAGGCCTCATGGCTTCCCTCATCCACTTGGGCAGGTCTATCGGTGTCATCTTTGTTCAGCTCATGTTTAGGCAATCACATGGGTGAGACTTTATGGGTGTAACTTCTGACATTACTAGGAGACACAACCTCACAGCAAACTCACTGATCCTCCTGCTCTTACCATCTTTCTGCCTCTTCTTCTATAATGTTCCCTGAGCCTTAGACATGGATGTTTTGTCAATGTATCCATTGGGTCTGGGTTCCACAATGTCACATTATGAATGGTTGTGGATTTCTGTAGTATTCTCCATCTGTTGCAAAGACAAGTTTCCTTGAAGAGAGCTGAGGACTATACTTAAATATGGATTATGCTGGTTTAGAAAAGTAGGTTCTCCTCCAAGACCCATGACTTTTTATTAACCCTAAGTAGTTGGCTAGGTTTCCAGTACCATGAGTGTGTTCTCTCTTACTGAGTACATCTTAAATCCACTGAGAGAATTCTTGGTTACCACCAAGTATTTATGCCACTATTGCACCTCTAGGGTTATTCTGCTATGCTGGTCATTGTGGTTCATGGCCATTATAGCCGGGTGGTGCTGTGATTGCTTCCCTTTTTTGGAAGTTTGCATGGTATCTTCTTGTACCATGAAAACCAGTCTTAAGGGAGGAAGTACTCAGGTCAGTTCCTGCTCAAGGGCCTCCAAACCCTGCGTCTGAAGTGCATGGAGGGCAACCAAGGGCAACAGCAATAGGCTGCATGTTTTGGGGGTCCTTTGGAAAGCCAGATAAGGGTTTTTCATGTCTGCTACTGACGAGTAACTTAGAAGAAGCCTTTGTTTCTTGGAAGTCGTGTTGACTGGTCAGATGAGAAAAGTTTATTTGAATTATATGTTTATATTCACACACAGAATTACACATATTACAGTGTCTTGTTTAGATGAGTCATTAATAATATGATTTCTTATGATCTTTTCAGACACCCCCATTGTTATTTTACCCTCTGCCCTCATTGAAGAGCCCACCCTTCCCCCACCTCCACTATCAGACCACTGTATCTTGCTGTTCCTCTTTATCCTCCTCCTGCTTTCTGCTGTATTTACCTCCTTCCCTCTCACTTAAGAGCCTCCTTTCCCCATCAACCTGAGAAGATCCCTTATACCTCTACATTGCTTCCCAACTCCCCTACTCCTGGAATGGCCCCCTTTTACTACAGGAGTGACCCCCTTTTACTTCCCTGCTTTCTGTAGTTACCCTGAGATATGTATCTGAGGATTTGGAGCTAGGAGCCTCCCATGAGAGAGAGCATGTGATGTTTGTCTGTCTGGATCTGGGTTACCTACCCAATATGACCTTTTCTAGTTCCATTTATTTCCTGCCAAGTTCATGGCTTTAGTTTTCTTTACAGCTGAATAGTATTCTATAGTATTCATGTACCATATTTCAACATCAATTCATAGGTTGGTAGGGCATTGCATTTGTTTCCATTTCTTAGTGTGAATAGAGCAACAACGGCCATAGCTGAACCACCATATGGCAGATGAAAGGTGGGGTCAGATTTTTCACTCAGGCCCTTGTCAACAGGGTCAGCTCCATTGTGCTGCCCAGATGAGGCACGAGGCCTGCTTCCCAGAGTATTGCATCTGGAAAGATCACCACCATCATCACCATCATCATCATTGTAATTATTTGAGACAGGGTTTATTTGTGTAACCTGGCTGTCTTGGAACTTGCTCTGTAGACCACACTGGCCTCAAACTCAGATTCACTTGCTTCTGCCTCCTGAGTGCTGGGATTAAAGAAGTGTGTCACCACCACCCAGCTCTGCTTCATTCTTTCTACTTGTGCAGCTTTCCTTTGAGTTTTCCAATTCAATCATTGGATTTTGAACTTCACCTTCATTTCAGCTCAAGTTCTTTTTAATGTTACCATCAAATCCTTACTTGTCATTATTATTTCCATCTGCCTCATGCTTGTGGGTTTTTAATTTTTTCCCATCACTAAGGTATTTATTTATATTCATTACATTCTTCCTCCTTCTTTTTTTACTCATTGAAAACTTTCTTTTTCATATAATATATTCTAATCATGGTTTTCCTCTCTTCCAGATCAATGCTAGCATAATTGTGGCATGAATATTGTGGGGGTAACCAACCACCATCTGATTGGATTTAAGTCCTACTCCATGAGATGAAACCTGAGACTGATACTGACTGTTTGGGTGCCCAAGAACTTGAGACAGGATAGACTGCAGGCCTACAGGAAAACCAAATATTGGTATGATGCTACAACCTAGCAATAAAATTACTCCTAAGGTTATTCTGCCATAGCCATAGATCAGTACCTTTTTCAGCCATTGTCAGAGAAGCTTCCTCTTGCAGTAGATGAGAACTAACACAGAGACCTACAACTGGCCAATCTTCAGAATGAAAGATGTTGGCACATTCATTTTTTTCTCTGAATTTCATTGGGCTGGTTTTTGTTAGGTTGGTTTGTTGGTTGGTGTGTGTAGTGTTTGTGGTGTGTGTGTGTGTGTGTGTGTGTGTGTTTAAACTCCTTAAATTCTTTATGAAATTTATGACCATTCTTTTAAATTCCATGTCCTGGTTCATCTAGAAAATTCTGATGGGGGATGTCCTTCTGTATATATGTTTCTCTTATTGGTTGATGAATAAAACACTGTTTGGCCAATAGCCAATAGAGGTAGGAAAAGAGGTGGGACTAGGAGACGAGGAGAATTCTGGGAAAGGTAGGCAGAGAGGAGCTCAGGAAGAGATGACATATAGCTGCCATAGGAGTAACAGGCCCAGGCATTCTCTGGTAAGCCAAGACCACTTGGAAATTCATAGTTTATAGAAACAGGTTAATGATTGAGACAGAGCTAGCCAATAAGAAGCACTAGCCATCAGCCAATAGTTTCTAATTAATATGTCTCTGTGCACTTATTTGGGGCTGAGACAGGAGGTGGGAGAAGACAGGAAGGAAACTGCCAGCAACAATTCTCATTGGCAGATGTTTCTACAGCAAGAGTAGGTTTTGAAGAAAAGATATTGGCTTGTTCTTTTTTATTATTGGCATTTTGTGGTAAGATATGGGCATGTGGACTTTTCCCCCTTAGTTCTTAGTCTGATATGTACAGAACAGGTTGGGGATGAAGAGAGTGTGTTGAGTTGTTAGGCCTAGAAGTTGGAAATGGCTTGGGTGGAATGAAGTAATGCACATGGAGGGGACTGGGCAGTATGCACTTCCTGATCTAAGCCTAGACTTTGGTGGTAGATTTGGCTGGGTGGAAGGTTGGATATTGCATGGAAGGGTCCTGAGTTGGGGAATAGGTAGGGTAGGTCTTATCCAAAGAGATCATTTGTAGTGCAGGCAGGGGTGGGAGTAGTTTTAGTAAAGGTATGAATGGGGGGCCAAGAAGACTCACATGGCTAGACCCTGGAGAAGGAAGTGGGATGTCTGCTTTGGTGTAATGGTTGTAAGAATTAGAGATATGTGGAGCGTTACAGGTAGGGAGTGTCCTGGTGGAAGCCTAGGTTGGCTGTAATGCAGGCAGGCATGGTTAGACTAGGTTGAGCATTAAATGAGAGGCCCAGACTAGATGTAGCAGATTTGGGAGAAGACTGGATAGGGAACTAAGTGAGTTTTCTTGGACTAGATCAGAGAAGTAGATGTTGAAAGTTTTATTGAGGTGTTCTTTATATATTCTATATATTAATTTCTTAGCAGATACATGACTTATAGTTGTTTTCTTGTACTGAATGGGTTGACTTTTTATTCTGGTAATAGTGCCCTTTGAAGAACAGAAGTGTTAAAGGTTTTTGTTTTGTTTTGTTTTTGACATGGGATCTTCCTGTTTAGTCCTGGATGTCCTGTGACTCACTATGTAGACCACAATGACCTCAAACGCAGAGATCTGCTTGCTTCTGCTTCCCAATGTTGGTATTACAGGCTTGTGTCATGATGCCTAGCAAGTTATTAATTTTGATGAAGTACAACTTGTTGGGTTTTTGTTGTTGTTGTTGTCTGGATGTTTGGTATTATATCCAAAAATGTCACTGTTCTACCCAGAGTCATTAAGCCTCATCCTATGTTTTCTTAGATGAGCTTTATAGTGTTACCTCTTACATCTAAGTTTTATCCATTTGGATTTTTGTATATGGTGTTAGCAAAGTGAAAAATCTTACATTAATAATTAATTTCTCTAAAATATATTATTTATTTATTTTATGCATATGAATATTTTGTTTGTGAGTATGTGTACCACATTCATGCTTAGTGCCCATGGAGGTCAGAGCAGGGCATGAAATCCCCTGGAACTAGAGCTACTGATGGCTGGGGATTAAACCTGGGTCCATTGCAAGAACAAGTGCCCTAAATTGTTAGGCTGTCTTTCAGCCTCAACAATATGTCTTTTATTTAGTATCATGTTTAAAATAGCAATTCAAATATTTATCTTTTATGCCCTTTAAAATGTTTCCTGCGTTTATTTGAATATGGTTGTATTCTTTCATCCTGTTTTCTATGTATAGCCCCAGCTTCCCAAGAAGAGGTACCAAGGGCTTAAACAAGTGTCACTGGCTCCTTGCCAGTTGGAAAAATGTACCCAGGACCATAACAAATGACAGAGAAGCTCAGTGGGAAAAGTTCGGGGACTAGGGCTTGAATCTAATTCTTAAGGAGGTCTTAGTGTTCCTAAGATGCCAAGTAGGCGTCCAACTATGTCCTTTCTCTTCCCTCTTTCTTTCTTTCCTCTCTTCCTGTCTGTCCATCCATCTATCCACCCACTTACCCATCCATCCTTTCATCTAGCAATCCATCTACTCACCCTCCACCCTCCCACCTTTTTATCCATTCTCTCACCCTTCAAACAATTATTTGTTGGATGCTATCTAGGGGCTGGTCATGGGAATTATGTGAAGGAACGTAGTCCAATACCCTATTTACAATCAGACCGCTCCCAGGGTACCATAGGAGAGGCATGCTAGTCAACCAAAACAAGATCCATGTGTGATTACAAATTGTGATATGGGTTCCAAAGAATTGCTAGACAGTTATGACATGTCTAACAAATGAATAATACCCACTATTCCGATTGGAGGGCAAGTAGAAAGGGCGTGTTCTGGGCAGAGCAACCATGTACAAAGACCTTGTGGCCATTTTCCAAGCTGTCAAGAGGCTGATTGCCTGTGCAGGGGTGACAGAGAGAGTACCATGAAGGGGGCGTGCAGCTCTGGTGGGGGCCAGTACTGTCAGGGAAGGCAGGGCTCTGCCTGTACAACATGACTCATTTAGATCTCAGCTTGGGGATTCCTTCTCTGGAAAGCTGTTTTGTCTCATGCAGGCTTAGGAAACCCATGCGTTTTCATCTAATAAGAAAAAGTACCCCAAACTTAGAAGTAAGCAAAAGGAGGGGATGTTTTTCCTCCTCACCAGAATAGAGCAGTCTTTAAACGCACTACTGAAGGATTAATTAGTCCTGACAAGGAAGACAGCTGAGCTTGTTTTCTGTCATTTGATTAGGGCCCAGATTATATAAAGTTATGACATCCCATTTGTAGATTTTGTCTGGGTGAGGGACAACTAGCATGTTTAGCAAGAAAGATAACTCTTGAAATCTGGTTTATCGGGTAAACAAATTGTATCTAACGACTTTTTTTTTTTTTCCTTCCCTCACATCCCCTTCATCCCTTCCCTTTAGGCAGCAGGGCTGCCCTCCTGCAGGGGGACCCTTGCTCCCTGGCTGATGATCTCACTCTGTATTGGGGCCATGGGCAGTCACAGCAGTGCTATTAGGATTGCTAGCAGCTCTCACTTCCTCCTGCCCCATGAGCTCATATGGGTGTGGCAACACTGCATTCTCAGAATTTTGTGAAAGGCCTGGCTCCCAGCAGGATCTTGAGAAACAGTTATTAACTCAATGAGTGATCTGGAATGTGTCACTTTACCTCTCTGAGCTACATTTTCCTTCCTGTGAAATGGACATCACAGCACCCATCTGCCAAGTCTCCATGAATTGAAGAATACAAGAGACCACAAGACTCTCAGGCACCCTGTGTTGCTTAGAGAGGAGAGAGCTCTCTCCAAAGGCTTATGTGGTGAAGGCTTCATCTGTCACTGGTGGATGGAATCAACGGGAGGGGATGGACCATAGGACTATGTCTGAACTAATAGGCTATTGCTGGAAGATGGGGCAGGGTGGAGGAAGCATTCCCTGGAGGCATGTCTTTGAAGGGTCTGTCTTGTCCTTGGACCCTTCTTCCTAGCTGCCCATGAGGTAAGGGACCTCTGCTGACATGTTTCTCTTCCATTGCCATTATGCTCTGTCTTACTACAGGCCCATAGCAATGGGGCCAGCTAACCACAGATAGAAATCTCTGAAACCTTAGAGCATTACCTTATTTTTCCAGGTGTTTTGTCACAGTGACAAAAAGTTGGCTAACACACAAGGTAGACCAATGCCTCCCTTATTCTAGGGTCTGGGCACTAAAGATGGAGTATGAATTTCTGGGGCGGGAAGTTCATGGTCTGGCTGAAAGGACACCAAGGCACAGGGGGAACACATCTATGACCTCACAATAGTTCCTGCCCTGACTTCCTTCGATGGTAGACTCTGATGTGTAAGTGTAAGCCAAACAAACCCAAGTCACTTTTGGTCATAGCGAGTTATCATAGAAATATAAAGCCTAAGGCAGGGGTCATCAACACCATTGGGCAGGCAGAGAGGGCCAGCCTAACATCCAGTATGGACCTGCCCTGTAGCACAGGGTGTTCCTTTAATCCCCAAGGAACCCTGGGAGGGGAAACAATTAAACCCCAATGTGCAGCCAAGGTCCCTGAGGTAGCAGGTGGGTGGGTGAAGTGTCCAAATCCCCACAAGACTGAAGTACTAGAGAGAGGGTAAAATCTGCGTGTGGGTTTTCAGCACAGCCAACACTGCTGTGCCTCTCTCTGAGCCCAGGGACAGACCTTTACAACTGTAAGGCCTGGAAGGGACCAAGTTACACAGAATGGTTTGAAGCCTTGGCACAGTCCATCCTCATCCTCAGATCCAGGGGACAGACACCCGGCAGACTCTGAGGACAGAGCCCCAAAGACAAGGATTTCAACACCCAAAGGCATCATTGTTACCCAGAAATCTTTATTACAAAAATATTTTGCAAGCCAAAAATTTTAAGTTGCAACTATGTACAAAATGGGGCCTGTTTCCTTCTCATCTGGTCTACAGATAAACTGGAGTCCCACTCTCTCACAGGGCGCTTTTCGCCTCTTCCTTCTACCAGGGTTCCGTACATACATTTGGGGGCCCTCTAGGCTCCCCAGCTAAAGCTATAGCTATACACCTTCCCTGCCTCCCTCCAAAAAAACTCAAGACGAAATTAGGATGTCAGTGAGAGGCCATCCTTTGAACCGGTCTATTCACCTGTGTGTATACTCGTGTGCTGTCTCTAGGCAGAGGAGACGGGGATGGAGGTTTACAAACCAATCCTTTGGAATTAGAAGACAGCCCAAGAAGATGGCAGGGCCACCATGGGTCCCAGATGTCAAAGACAAGTTCTGGTTTGCTGGTCCAGTGCTGCCAACACAGTCTATTGGCTCGGCTAACTCCTGGATGCCATCACGAGAAGTATCAGGTCACCAGCCCTAGAGAGCTGGGTCCTTGCTGTGTTCCCCACATCCCCCTGTCACACTTACAGAAACAGGCAGGTTGGCTCAGCTTTTCACTTGAATAACTAACTGAACCAGGGGTCCCCAGGGATCAGGGACATTAGGGCCTCAACTTACTGAGCTACATCTAAGACCAGACAGCCAGGGTTGTAACATCTGCCTGCTGCTGGCCCACTCAGGCCCCGACATCCAGTTTAAAGGGTGTGGGTCAGAGCTTCTGCCCAGACTCGCCAGTCAGTGACAGAGGGGTTCTGCCCTAGCTCACAGCTGTGTGGTCACAGTTATGACCAGGTTCTGTCCCAGTGCAACCCTGCTGAGGTTTGCCGGCAATAATGGACTCCTGCATTGATCACCTCAGTGTACTGAACGCCGGCTGTTGGCCGAGCGGTCCTTCTCTCTGCATGCCTCTGAGGTGCTTGTGAGGGAAGGAGGTTGTCACTGACCTCCGGCCAACATTAGGTCAGCATTGGGTCAGACAAGGCTGCACTTACCACAGCAGCCATGGAGGCAAAGAAAGGGCCAGCCAGCCACGTGGCTGTGTAAGAACAGGGCCCGGTTCATCCCAGTGAGGCTGAGTGCCTGAAAGTAGCAGCTGAGGGATCCCTTTTGGTCCTCAGAGTTCTGGGAATTGGAAAAATCGGTTTCTGCTGCAAGAAAATCCTTCCAGGACAAGAAACTGTTAGACCTCAGACTTCACAAGACCCAACCATTCAACACATGACAAAGAGCCAGGATGCTGCTGCTGTTGTCTTAAGAAAAAAAATAAAATAAAATAAAATAAAGAGAGAAAAAATAAACCAACAACAACGAAACAGCACAAATCAAATTTTCTAACACCTTAGCTTCAAGACTGCACAGTTCACATTTCTCAATAATTTACAGGTGTCCACAGAGCGATGCTGCTGAGTTAGTGCTAGCTGGAGGAAGCAAGCTGGGACTGGAAAGGAGGTGGGGCCACATTGAGCATGCCCAGGGAGTCTGCTGGTCTAGGAGAGAGGGTTCCATCTCCCCCAGGGCTAGTGGGCCTGGCAGGTGGGAAGCCAGCACTGTTGGCTGAGAACTTGCTGTCTCCTGATGTAGTTCTTCCATGGACAGGACAGTCTGATCTAAAGGGATTCTTGCCCCAAAGCCCAAGTTGGGTGGAGGTGGGGGCTCCTCTCCACATAGAGAACCAGCATCAAGGAAGCAACCTGGAGCTGCCAAGACCAGGATCCAGACCCACGTGTGATGGGCCGAGGCACACTTCTTGGATTCCAGGAAGCTTCCTCCAGTTCCCCCTCTGGTTCTGCAACACCAGCTTCCAGAAGAAGGGGACATGGCTGTCCTAGAAATACTGGAGAGCCAAGCAGGGAAGACAAAGGCCACCCTTACTCGTGGCCCTAGGACCTGTGCCATCTGGCCTTCTGGGGGTGTCCTCAACATGGCCACTCCATGAGAGACAAGAAAACTTGTGGATATGGGCCCTAGAGCCGACCACAGTCCCATTCACTTCCTCTGGACCTGGACACTGGCATACTCTGAGAAGGATGGCTCAGGCTTGGGGCCTGGCTGTGCCCGGCTAAGGTGGACCATGTCCAGGTCGGCATAGGTGAGGGTATCCTCTGGTCTAGGCAGTTTGCCTGCCTCAATGCTCGCATATTCTGTGTGGTTGTTGGTCTCGGGGACCCGGGGGGCAGGTTTCTTCTCTTTGGGCAGATTCAGGTCTGCATATGTGATGTCATTGATGTCATTTGTGTCCTGGATCTAAAAGACACAGAGAGAAAGTCATTCTGGAGCTCTAGCCTGCTCACCCATCAATTGACTACAAAGTCTGCCTGCTACTTTGCCCCTGCCGATGTGGTTTTATTTCCCGCCTTTCTCCCTTCAACTCGCCTTCCCCCACACGGAGCCCGGAGGGCCTTAGAAACACTAAGGTGGTTATCTCGCCACCGCAGCTCTCTTAGCCCCCTTGCCATGCCTCTTCCTTGGCCCGGAGTACCCACCCCCACTTCTCGTAAGAGACCCAGGGTACCACCTACAGCTCTGCTCTAGCCTGCTGCAGCCTAAGGTACTTACTTCTTGGCCCTCGAAGCCTCTGACCGGGCCCAGAGCCCCTCTGAGCTCTTCAGTTCTCATCTCCCAACTGTGGCGTCTACCACCGAAGACTGTGTCTGTTTTGTAACCTTAGTAAATACGATTTCCCAGGAGATAGGGAATACTTCATTTTCATGTTTATTCCACAACTTTTTCTTTTTCTTTTCTTTCTTTTTTTTTTTTGGTGGTGGTGGGGGGGTCAGAGACAGGGTTTCTCTGTGTAGCTCTGGCTGTCCTGGAACTCACTCTGTAGACCAGGCTGGCCTCAAATGCACAAAGATCCGCCTGCCTCTATCTCCCGAGTGCTGGGATTAAAGGTGTACACTACCACTGCCTGGCATATTCCACAGCTTTTTACTGGGCATTTGTTAAGCCGTAGACAACGAGGCTAGCACAGAGGCCTACCTAACCCATGGTGACAGGATGGATGGAGAGACGAACAGACAGAAGGAAGGATGGCTGGCTGGCTATATGGAATCACACAGTCACTTAGGCTTGCCTTCAACTCTGCTCAGGAAGAATTACTGACCCTATTTTACAGGGGGGTGGGGGGAAATTGACCTAGGGAGTAGATGAAAATTCAATAATTTGGGCTAAGTCACTCAGCTGAAAAAAAGAGATAAAGCCTGTTGGACCCTAAAGTGGTGGACTTCCCATACCGTGGCACCTCTATCCTGAGCCCTGCAGTTACTACTCAGTGCTGCCCAGGAAATCATGTGGACTGAACTGGTATCTCTCCCTGAGGGTAAGGAACAACACCTGGCACTGGGAACCTAAAGCAAAAGTGGCCACCTTGCTCCAGGACCGGGCACTTAGTTGTATACTCAGTCAGTAAGTCTTGGGCTGTGTACTTTTACAGGCTTCAGTAACCAATTCTCACCATCATCTCTTACCTAGAAGATTCCAGAAGAAGTTCGGAAACAAAATAGGGGGAAAGGATTCTGGCTGCCATGATTAGAAACCGCTTTATATTTGCCGGATTACCACTCAGCATATGCCCAGGGCAGGTAGGGGCGGCAAAACAAGGTGTCCGGCCTCCAAACCCTGCATCTTTCCCAGCCTGGCTATGTGTTAGCAGCCTTGGGAGTGGCAGGAAAGCTGGTGCTTCCATTCCAGGTCCAGGGCAGGACTTGTCTTGTTACCAGGCTTGGAGGGACCCTGTGTGCCCAGAACTGACATATGGGACAGAGACAGTGGGGCTCTGGGGTCTGTGATATACACCAACAAGGCTGCCTATAAAATCTCCTTATCAATGCAGGGAGAATCTACCAGGTCAGGGAAGGTACCCTTTTAACCCAGGTAATTAGTGACCCGGGGCCTTTCCTCCTCCACAAAGGCAGGAGTGGCGGTAGCTGGCAGGGAAGAGCCAGGCTCCGAGTGGGTGGGGGTGAGCAGCTGATGGTGAAACAGGGATGTGCAACACAAAGGAGGCACCCTTCGCTTGGGACACTTTGCTCTTGGTATCCCCCCTGGAGTTGTGCAATGGCTGCGGGCTGGGGCACAGAGGAGGGTGCAGAGGACTCATGGGTGATTCAGTAATGCACAGATCCTCCCTACCCCCCCCCCCCAGTCTTAATTTAGAACTAGATCTGCAACTCCGGCTGGAGCAAGGAAATCACACCCCAAGTTTCCCAGGAAGGGCAGCTCATCAAAGACTGTACCTGGGTTATTTCCCTGGTATTCTTCTCGGGCTCGTGCAACCTAAAACGGAAAGAGACACAGATAAAAATACCATCACAAGAGCTTATGCAAATCAATCAGAATAACATTCAGGCCCTACTTCCTACATGAGTGGGGGAGGGACCATAATTGCTTATCAAATGTCTGGACACAGGAGCCAGTGTCACTGAGGGAATTCTAAACAACGCACACTCACTTTTGTAAAAGCCTCTGTTGGAAGGATCTTTAAAAACAACGAGGGAGGTGGGATGAAGAGGTACCCCCTCCACCGCAATGCAATGCTGAGGGGGAGGCAAGCCAGGGCTAGCCTTTGGGAAGTGGGGGACAAATCCCGAGCAGAGATAATGTCCCATCTTTTGGCTCACGACTGTACCTTCCTGGGGGACTCAATATACAAAGGCATGTGCCCTGGACAAGATGTGGAAGTAAATTCACATCCTAGTACTTTGCCAATGGGCAGTGGGTTGGGGGAAATCAGCATAAACCAAACCATTTTGTATTCAAAGAGCAGATGAGAAGTTTCCATTTTATTTTTGGGGTGCTGGGGAGACATCCCACTGCCTTGTCCATGCTAACAGAGTGGAGTATTTCAGTCACATCTCCAGTCCTAGGAGGTGCTTTGTTGTTGTTGTTACAAATGCATTCATTAAGTGAAAAAAAAAAAAAAAATCGAATCTCCATGAAGTACCCTCACTGAAAATACATGGAAAACTGGAAAGAAAATGCTAATAGCAGTGGTCTTCTGAGCATCCTTCTTTGTTTTAGTTTCCCATACCTCCCAAAATGTTCTATATTATAAATATATCTATGCAGTGCTGTTAAAAGAAAAGGAAGAAGAAAGATCAAAATGCCTTGCTGAATAAACAACAACAATAACTGTTCATGCCCCCGATTCTGCAGTCAGAGCCCAGGCGTGCGTGGCTC
The DNA here is from genome assembly GCF_943737965.1 of Phodopus roborovskii. NCBI lineage: Eukaryota > Metazoa > Chordata > Mammalia > Rodentia > Cricetidae > Phodopus > Phodopus roborovskii. The sequence continues at coordinate 24,197,441 of NW_026126416.1, forward strand.
ACTGGAGGGTCATGGTGAAGGTGATGAGCAAGCTGAAGCCACTGGGTTACATAAATGTTCAAGGCAGAGACTTGGTGCACAAGAGCATGAATGATATCGGAACAAGCAATGGGGCTTGGCAGCAGGGTTTCTGATAAAGCTGTCACGAGTGCTTGGATCATAAAGTGTCCCAGGTGGCCAAATGGTCCTCTAGGATCCAGGACATGGCTGATGGAGGTCACACCACTCTCCCCAGTCACCAGCTCCCATCTTCTGCAGTCTCCTTTGCTTGTTTGGTCCATAACTGATCACCACGGTGTTCACAACCCCCTCCCCAGCCCCCCACCATGGTCTGCTGCGTCTGTTCACTTCACTACCCTTACTCAGGCCCATGTCTACACACTGGCTATGCATGAGGGCTACTGCTGCTTTTGCATTTTCTGCTTTAGCAATAGCTTTGAGCGACTCAGTTCTATCGCTGTGGTGAAACACCAAAGCAACCTGGAGAGGAAATGGTCTGTTAGGTGTATGCTTCCTTATCACTGTTATCATTGAAAGAGCAGGGCAGGAGACAGGAGCTGATGAAGTCACAGAGGGGAGTGCTTACTGGCTTGCTTCTCATGGCTGGCTGGACCTGCTTTCTCATAGAACCCAGGACCGCCAGGGATGGCACCACCTGCAATGGGCTGGGCCCTCTTCCATCTATCACTAATTAAAGAAATGCCTTACAGGCTTTCCTACACCTCAGTCTCAAGGAAACACTTTCTTGATTGTGTTTCCCTCCTCTCTGATGACTTTGTGTCAAGTTGACAAAAAACTAACTAGGAAGTCTCCTTACAACTCTGTCTTGGTTAACTTACATGGTTAACTTTAGGACTCGGCTATGTGTTTGCTCCCTAGAAGGCTTCACCGAGAGGGCTGCTGCTCTCGACAACCTCACACACCTTCATTTCTGTGTTCTGTCCCTCCTTGCCAAGCTGTCTTGCCACAGACCCACGCACCCAACCTTGAAGCAAGTGCCCGTCGAATGGCCCCCAAGGCCTTTGCACAGACAACTCTCCCTTCAGATCTTCGAAATCCTATTTTAATACTTTTCTTTGGAGACAGGGTCTCACTGTGTAGCCTGCGCTGGCCTTGAACTCATAGAGATCCACTCGCCTCTGCTTCCCGAGTGCTGGGATTAAAAGTGTGCACCACTGTGCCTGGCTTGAAATCCTATTTTAAACGGCCTTATCTGAACCTTCACAGAACTTCCGAACTCTGTTCTCAGGAGACCGTTCCTGTCTTTCAGAGCAGTGTTCAGCACTGTAAGCATTGGTCCACTCTGTTTTAAAATAAGGCACCATCATTATTCATCTTGGGCTCAGACTAAAGTGGGGCATATCCTAAAATCTTCTCTCTCTTCACAAGGCGAACTAGCCATTTCCTAAGGCAACATCAAATTCGGCTACTTGGTCATCTTGTGTTGCTGGTCCCAGGTCCCCAGGCTGTGGAATCTCCTGGTTTCCCTCCCTACATTTCATGCTTTTATAATGCGTAAGTGAAAGCCAGGCATGTTGGTTCATCTCTATAATCCCAGTATCAGGAGGCTGAGGCAGGGGTTCAAGTTCAAGGCCTGTCTGGGTTACATATTGAGACTCCCATTACAAAACAAAAACCAAAAAACAAAAACCAAAGCAGCAGCAGCAGCAGCAATCATCTTTCTGTCTAGAACCCTTACCAGTGTAGTCCACTCCACATCCTGATTGATGGGGCTGTGCATAGCCTGTTCCTGACCCGCTGTAGGCTTCCTTCCGTGCACTCTAGCTAATCTAGCCTCATCCACTCTCCTGCCTCAGGGCCTTGGCATTAGCTATCCTTGTCTGGTGCACTTCTGCCCCTGATGGCCTCCACTCGCTGTCTTCTGAATTTGCCTCCTCAGGGAAGCCTTCCCTGACCACTCTTTTGCTCTGCCTCGTTTTACCTTTCCTGGCTCTTGCTGAATATCGACCATCAAGCTTCTAGATTGCATGGTGAGCTGCCTGCCTCCCAGGGGACGATGAGACCCTAGCACCTAAGTCCTGAGGTAGCTCAGGGCTTCTACTCCCTCCACAGACACTTGCTGAATGAATGGCTGAGCATTTTCTCACTGAATTCCTCTGAGTCTGGCTCCAAGATGAGCTCAATCCGAACAAATAAATGAACAATCGGGGTAGTCCTGGTATTCTGAGAATAAATGCAGTGAATGTGTCACACTTAAACAATGGCCGTCCAAACGAACCCCAGTGTCCAATAAAAGAGCAGACGACACTCTTGTGTGGGTGGGGATAACAGTGCTCTGCCTGTGTGTCAGAGGCTGGGCCCGTGGCCAGCCAGAAGCCTGCAGGGCCCTTTGAGTTCAAAAGCGCAGGGTCCCAGCCACCCTCTCTGAGGTGCTAGGCTGTCTCCTACACCAGCACCAGTGTCTTTCAGGAAGTATTTGATCCCATGCTGGGCCAGAGCCACTGCTGCCCAGGAAACCACCATTAAGGCTTGCTACCCACCATCACTTTGGTCTGGAGACATGAAAGAAGCTAGTCATTTAGCTCCCTGGGTAGGCTCACACTGGAATAATATGAAAGGGCTGAAAATGTCCTGCTTCTCTGGAGGAAGAAACAGATGGCGAGAGGCAGCAGAGCATCAATGGGTACATGCAGGTGTCAGTACCAGAAGCCCTGTACAGGCCTGGGGCAGTCCGGCATTACGCTGCATTCTCAGATCTTGGCTGCCTCAACCACAGAAGGCAGACTATAATAACCTCCTGAGACAGAGGCGCCCAAAGCGTGGCATGGAGTCGGAATCAGAGGCTCAGCTTTGGTTTGTATTTAACAGCCCTCGAGGCTTCAGCCACACTCAAGTCTGGGAACCACTGTCCTTCAACAAGGATAGGAATAAAAACTCATGATCACCAGTGGGATGATACGAGTAAAGGGACAGAAGGGCCTTGGGACATAGTAAGTGCTCACTAAACAGAAGCTGTGGTTGCCATTGTCAATCTCATGATGCCACTTTTTCTTCTAGAATGACACTAACAAAGTAAGACAAGTGGAAAACAACAGCAACAAACTGGACAGCGACTCCTCCACAGGGAAGGTGCTTCAGGGGCGCAGAGCTCACAGGCACTGACTGCAGTGGTGGGAGTGACAATTATTCAGTCACTCTTTCATTCAACAAGCCTTTATGAAGAACTTAATCCATCTCAGGGACGGCACCAAGTGCAGGAGCTGCTGGTGGCAGGAGGGGCACAGTCCCTTTGTTGAAGAGATATGGTCAAGAAAACGGAGACAAGCCAGAGCTACTTCATACATATCCGGATGCTCATGCAGAGGCTCACAGAAAGCCTCCTGACAGGAGGACGTACTGGTCTCATTGAAGAAGGAGGGGACCAGGTGAAAAAGACGGCGACTCTAGCTACTATGGTGCACCGCTCCAGAAGTGCTGTTTGCAGGGTTCACGGTGTCCCCATAGCCATTAGAACCCCTGGAGGGTACATGTGTGGAAGGGGCCAGTGTGAACAGGCTGGGAGGAAAACTAGGGCCCCCTATGTATCAGGAGTGAAAAGAGACCCAGTCCAGTGTGAAGCCTCAGGGTTGGACAGAACTGGCAGGGGCCGGGCCTTAAGGCCTTTGGACTTAGGCTTGAAGGCCCATAGAGAGCGAGTGACGGACTCTGAGCAGAGGAAAGAGACAAGCCTTGTCCTTGAAGACTGTAGCGGGTGAAGGAATGTGACAAGCAGAGTGAGGGTGGGGGGCAGGGTTCCTGAGGGTGGTGGTGGGGTACAGTGATGAGCATGTTCAAGGGCGGAGGCTGGGAGGCTGGACAGGGAGACCAAAACAGGAGGCAAGGCTCGTCCCAAGGGCATTGCACACACTCTCCGTGGGCAGACAGAAGCAGACTGAGGCTCCAAAGAGGCCCTGGGGGTAGGTGAGGTGTCGCTACTACGTGCATCCACAACTCCCATTACTGATGGTCCTCTAGCCAGGACAGATGCCTTACTGTCCCCAAATATGAGTTGTCTTTGACTCTATGATCCGTTTACCAGCAAGTCCTCTTGGCTCTGTCTGTAGAACACAACCAGAATCTGACCACATCTCAGCCCACACTCCACCTGGCCCAAGCCTTCACCATCTGCTTAGAGCACTGCAGTCATTTCCTCGTTAGCCTTTTTGCTTCCACCCCACCGGCCACCTAGCGTCTACACACAGAGAAGGCGAGATTTGGAAAACAAAAGCTAGATCACATCTCTTCATGGAACCACCCAAGTCCCCACTGTCACAAGCTCTATAGTACTGGCTTCCACTCCAGACACTGAACTCCAGAAGGAAGGGAAGGAGAGAGAGAGAGAGAGAGAGAGAGAGAGAGAGAGAGAGAGAGAGAGAGAGAGAGAGAGAGAGAGATGGAGGAAGGAAGGAAGGAAAGATCTGCACAGCTCACTTCACCCGAACCAACATGAAGCCATTTACGATTTTGTATCACACACTGGCACATTCACACAACAGACTATGGGATGCTGTCCTACTCTGCTGGGGAGCACCAGGGCCCATCTATGAGCCAAAAAGCCTTTCTCCAAGAGGGGCAACCCTCGCTTGGCTACATGGATGTCCTTATCTCTTGCCTTCCTGTGCCCCAGTCAGTTGGGTCTCCCCATTCCAGGTTCAGCTCTACCTGTTTTCTTGTCCAAGCGTACTCAGCCTGACCTGGAGCCCCTGGCTTTAGCTCCCTCCTCACGTGTCTCTTCAGAGGCTGTGGCTTCCTTTGCCTGAGCCATACATGGCCACTCATCCCTGCTGTGTTGGAGCCACCATACTCTGGATGGCTGTTTCCACATTCACTTCCTCACCAAGTCTGAGCCTGGGTTTTACCCCAGCTCCTCGAACAGAGCTCTGCAATAAGTAAGTCCCCTTGAACATAAAAACAAAAACCAAAACCAAAAAGCAAAACAGCACTAAGGTGTCCTGCGATGTCACCACCTGAGCTCCTGAGCAGGCTGTCACCTCAGAAGAACTTCCCCTCCCACTACAGCTGGTCCTCAGGCTACATTCTAGTGAGGTACTTGGCAGAAGGAAGGAGAGATGAGTCCAAGCCTTAGTGGAGTGTACAGGATTTCGTGAACACAGGGGATGTAAGGAAGGAGGCTACCCCCATCACTGTCACTGGGGACTGGGCAAAGGACCTGAGCTACCAATGCCAATGTGCCCTGAAACCTACTCCTTTCAGGCAATAATTAAAAATAGTCCTGACAAGCAGGGAACAAGAGAGGAAGGAATGTGGACAGGTATGAGTGAGGGTCAGTGATTTATATTATTTTAGGATCTGTCAGGTAACTAAAAAGGGGAGTAGTGGTCTGAGTAGCTGGCAATGCTGTGTTCTCCAGAACCCACAGAAGCCAGAGGAGGCAGCTTAAGTCTCTCTGTAATCCCAGCCATCCTAAGGGGAGATGGGTGATGAGGAAGGAGAGTCCCAGTTCATCGGCCAGCTAACCTGGCCTGCATAGCGGAACCAGAAGGTTGATCTCACACACAGTGAAGGCAAGGACCACGGTATTCACTGACCGTCAAATGCATGCTGCCGCACACACATGTGTACACACACACATACACACACACACACACACTTAAAAATAAAATGTGACTACAATAGCGTCCTGGTCCACAGATGCGCTTACCTTGTGGAAGAAGTTGATCCCTTAGCTGAAAGAGAAAAAGAAAAGAAAAAGTGGTTGGTTATTTAACCAGAAACAATTCAATGTGTAACTTTCCTTAAGCCAAGATTTGCTTTAGGGACATGGGGAGATTAGCTTAGGGAAGGCCTAATGTCCAGCCAGGAGATGGTATCTACAGCAGTTTGAATCCCATTTTGTTATAAAATTATAACTAAGAAACAACATATGCACTGAGATAGGCTCAGCACTGCACTTTGCACGGGCCACCCAAGGACAATGGGTTCAGGCAGCCGGGTGGGGCAGGCTGGGACTTTCCATGAACTGAATCTACAGGACAGCAGGTGTAGACGGGGCTGCAGTCAGCATGCCATATCTGAACAAGGGCCCTGGACCCAAGTATTGGGCACAGCCATTCTTTGGGAGATCAAGGACAGAGACCATCCTCATTTTAAATCAAGCAATGGTATCTTCTCAGACCCACATAGCTGGCAGGTAAAAATGGGGCCCTTCACCCTGAATGCAGCCAGGATAGGGGAGAAGGGTGGCTCTTCAGTGTAGAGGAGAAAGGGGGTGGTATGGTGTGGAGAGGAGACCCAATTGTGCTCTCTGGCTCTGAATTCTGGCCTACCAGCCATGAGGTTCTGAACAAGTTTTATAATGCTGCATGCCTCTGTCTCATCTGTAAAATGGGTCAATGAGATCCCCAAGGTCTGAGGCAAGAATTGATTGCATTATTACATGCAAAGCATTAGGGGTACTGTGGGCCTAGGCTAGCATTTTGGCTGTCCCTGTTGCTTGAGCCTGTGTTTGGGAGCTGGGCTCTGCATACACTCACCACTCAGGGGCTGGGTGGTCTCCTGTGTTCACAGCCCTTCAGGCTGCTATTCCTCCTCTGACCTCTTAGGTCTTGATGCTGAGCCACACACAATGAGCTCCCATGGGGAGCTTGCCTGCACCCAGTGCTAGGCCTCTGACAGGACAGCTAGGATTCACCAAGGTCTACCTCGACTGGGGTTTTCAACAGTGTCTACTTCAACTAGGATTTTACCAATGTCTACCTCGAGTATGTGCCCCTCTCAAGGCATTCTGGGAACAGTCATGCAAAAATAACCGAGGTCTCAAGTCCTCAGATAGGACATGAGGCTTGGCTGCTGCCTCAGAGATGAGCCCTTCCAATTGGTCCGGATGGAACAGAACCTGTGGGACACAGATGGAGGGGTGCTGACGGGACTGGTGGGCCACACTGTCCCTCCTAAGCGGACACACAGCTACAGAATGGCAGCTCAGGATAGTGCTTGTTTTCAGGCTATAGTTTATGAGGGCCACAATGGGCATTTTTTTTTAACAGCAAAGAGAACAGAATATAAAAAAGAAAATCTCGGAGTTTCAAACTGATATAAAGGGGGGTACTGAGTTGAAATGTAAAATGTTATATCCATAAACATTATGGAAAAGCACCACAAAACATCTCCTCCAGCAGAGTGAAGAAGATCTCTACTGGTAGGTCCTGGAATGTGGCAGACCTGATATTACACAGCAGTTCACTCGGGCCTCGTAGCTACCCTCCAAATCAGTGCCCCTAATGAGTGGTGCGACCTCAAACAAGTCAGATGAACTTGCCAGTTTTCTCTGCTGTTGCTGTGGCCAAATACAACGATAAAGCAATCTCAGATAGGGGGAGGGAAGCTGGTGGAGGCTGAGATGATGAGTATGAAAAAGGGTATGGAGTCTGTTTGCTATCTTCAGGGTCTGAGGCCTGGCACAGCCATAACCACACACAATGGAAAGATGGCCTGGCCTGAAACTCGCACCTTCCCCTGTGGAATTGGAGGCCAAGAACCTTGCTGCTGGGAAGGAGCTTTCCTGCGAGAGGCTTACATATGACACTGGCTGTAGGAGCTGCCTGTATTAAGTGTTGTGTATCCAGGCACTTGCCTAATATCTTACATGGAAACTCTGCCAGCCTCCCACGTTCATTGGAGTAAATGGGAGAGCTAACTGGGGAGTCTGTTAACATGGAACCTGCACACATATAAGGGACAGCTCAGGCATTTCCTCTCTGAGGCTGGCAGGAAGAGTCCCTGAGGACCCCCTTGCCTCCCTGGCAGCTCTGTGTTTCCTGCTACCTCAGTAGCGATCCCATGAGGACATGCGACCTGGGGCAGTAAGGGAGGAAGGCTGAGGACTGATAATCTTAGAGTCCAGCATGGGGAAGCTGTTTCTGCTTAAGAAGCCAGTGGCCACCCTGTGAGAAGGACCACCCTGAGAGAAAGCAGAGATCCCACCCACCTTTCCTCTGTTTGATCCGGAGGAGGTAGAGGGCTGCCATCAGCAGGACTACTAGCAGAGCGCACACCACACCCACAGCGATGAAGATGTTGTGGCTGGAGGAGTCATTATCTGAGAACAAGGAAGAAGGACTTCCGGTATGCAACTCAGAAACAGAAAACATGAAAGCCTGCCTCTTTCTTACAGTCACCCTTAGCTCTGGGCATCTTGATGGTTCTCCTTAGTCTAGCTTGCCTACCCACCCATGCAGGTCACTCATGAGCAGGGAGTACACACACTGACAGCAGCCACAGAGAAAGCAGCTGCAGAATACCAGCAGAAACCATACTCCAATCCCAAGGAATGGAAAACCATCCCTTCTCATCTGCGCACAGGACAGATCTACTGGAAACCACCTCAGTGGGTCAGTGGCTGTCAGGTGGAGGGTCAGGGAAGACGGTGAGAGTGAAGGACATGCTGCTGGCACGGGCTCTGCAAAGCACACCGGGCTTCACAGCCTCTGGACCTAGGACTTAATACGTGCATGCATGCGTGCGTGCGTGCGTGCGTGCGTGCGTGTGTGCGTGTGTGTGTAGCTCATGGCAGGGTCCAGGCAGGTTCTAGACAGAACATAGTACTGTCAAGAGTAGGGCTCTGGACCTAATCCGTGTGTGTGTGTGTGTGTGTGTGTGTGTGTGTGTGTGTAGCTCATGGCAGGGTCCAGGCAGGTTCTAGACCATAGAACAGTACTGTCAAGAGTAGGGCTCTGTGACACAGAAATGAGAACTCAAAGAAGTGCCCCAACTAGTCCTCATCTGCATCCGTGGAACCATGTTCCCATGATGGTTTCCTCTACTGCTGAGGCTAGTACTAATCTCGACCTCACTCTATAGCATCAAGGATGACCCAACAAACCACTGCCCAACCTTTCATCCTCTCCCTACTGTTTTGTATGCTCTGACGCCACAGTGTTGGGTAAGACAGTCATGTCCCTTACCAACTGAGGAGTGACAAAATCTATCCCTTTCGACATGTCCACCACAAGCAGGGGCTCAGAGAGGGACACCGACTTGTTCAAGACCACACAGCGAGTCAGTGATAGAGCCACTGTGGACATCAACACTTCCTACCTGTAAGTCCTATGCATCCTATGAGAATCAAGCATGGGTAACAATCACAGGAACCCAACACAGGTCTGAGGGTTTCCTGGACCTTCTCTGAAGGACGAGCGAGAAGACCAGCCTCTGTTCTCTTCCCTTCAGGGCCTCGGCTACGTACAAGGCATCAGCTGTGGTGGTGGCGGACGATGGGACACAGCCACAAAGCTAATGTGTGTGGCCACTTTCAAAAGAAGAGCTCTTGACTGAAAGCACACTGGAGGGGCTGAGGTGACATTGCTGACAGGCTGTGGAGCACAGCACTGTCCTAGACACACACACACACACACACACACACACACACACACACACACACACACACTTTGTTCTAGAAACAGTCATGGGAAGACTGTCCCATGGAAATAGCTGTTTGGAGATAGTATGAGTGAGGATGCTCTTGGCTGTCCTTGAGCCAAACCCCCAGCATCTATGGGAGGTGGAGGAGGCACAAGCAGGCACTGGGCAAGGAGCAGAGGCCAAAGAGAGTGAGGGGCGGGGGGGGGGGACACGGGGACAAAGCAGTTGTTAGGTGAAGAAGACAGGAGGTAGGATGCAAGCAAAGACCGGGCCTCTTCCCCTTCCCTCTTCTTTGTGTCAAAAGACCCAACAGGACAGGAACCAAACTCTCAACAGTGCTGACTCAAGGGTATGACAGTTGGAGAAGAGGAACCCACTTTAAAACTGTGCTTAGTTTATAGACTGTTCTATAATAAGCATTATATATGACGTTAACATTAAAAAACATAGCATCAAGGTGAAGCTAAAAACAAAACAAAACAAAACAAAAGCCAGCCAATGGGAGTGCAAGCCTCACCAGGAGTGGTGTCCATGCCTGGCTCCTTCTGTTGGGGCAAGATCATCACGGTATGGTTTTTGGTTTCTGCTGGCTTCCCATCATGTTCCACCTGGCATGCGAACACCACGTTCTCTCTATAGGCAGATTTGTTCACCAGGAGCCAGCTTGTCCAGCTGTAGGTCCCATCGTTGTTCATTGTCCGGCTATAGGCCCCATCCTTGATCGCTGTCTGGCTATAGTTCTTGTTTTCTGTGAAAGCCGAGGAACTGTCTGTCCGTGATATGTTTCCATTCTCCAGCCAGGTCAGCAGGAGTTTGTTAGGGTAGAACTGCTGCACGTGGCAGGTGAGGTTCAACTGGTTCTCTGCCATTGTGGGCTGTTGGGTGACATCCAGGCTGGATAAAACTGAAATGGTACAGGCAGAAGCTCTAATCTTGGGCTGCAGAGTCCTCTCCCACCACAGCAAACACAGGACTACTAGGCATGCATCGGGGACTCAAACACTGCGGCCTGAATATGAATGAAGTCACCCAGAACACAGTGGGTACCTGGTCTGGGGTCTAGTAGCTACTGTGAGGGTGATAATGAATGGAGTCAATGCATGCAACTCTGGCACGAGCAGGAATGCAGTAACTAGAGCAAAGTAAATGGAACTACCAGGTACGGGGGTGTGCGGCTCACACTGGGTGCCCAGCAGTGGCAGTTGCTGATGAGAAAATAAATGCAACTACCAGCATAGTGCTAGTCATAGGGTGATGGCTGCTGTATGCTTGGGCTATAAGTCAAGGACATCTACCTCGGATGGTGTCAGACAAGTTTGCAGTCCCATGAAGATGGTGTTCTTTCAAGGTTTCGTGGGCTACCTCGCAGATGATCTGAGAACGAACGTCCCCAGTGTTCAGCTGCACCTGGACTGTACTGGAGATGTTGTAGGACATGCTCTCTCCCTTAGGGTCCACGGTGGTCTGGAAGCGGGAGAGTTCGTTCTTATCTTTGAACCACTTCAGGGTAATATTCCGGGGAGAGAAGCCATGAGACTTGCAGGTGAAGTTTGCTGTCTGCGGAGGTGTGACCCTGCTTTCTGGGCCGGATACCACAGGTAGAGAAGGTTTGGCTAGAGGAGCATTTATAGACAAGAGATATGATTGTAAAGGCCGGACAAAGGCAGTGACGGTGTAAGCAACCTACCTAGATATCGTCATCATTACTGGAGCACCTGGGGTTGGCCCAGGGGCTTAATGCACACTAAGTACACGTTCTAATGCTAAACTGTACCTCTAGCCTGGCGACACTATTCATTAATCTTTGTCCTGATAAAGGTGGGATGGTCATGTCCTTAGCCTTCTGTCTGAGGAGGGTGCAAAGGTTCCAGGCCTTAGGTCTAAGTCTTCTCTGCATTAAGGGTTTCCATGATCTGGGCATACACGAGATTGCTGACCTATCTCATTCTTTGCTTTAACTACTCCTAACTTCATTCTCGGAAACTCTGCCAACCCAGACAAAGTATTTGTAGAAGTAAACACAGGAAACAAATCACACTGTAGGACAGCCACGAAGGTGGAACCTGATCATTGCTTGGAGATGTGCGCACCTCCCAGAGTCACACCTGAGAAATGGGTGGTAATGTTTCTCCTTTTGGATGAAGTGAGGATTGGATGACAGACACACAGAGATGCCTCTCAAACATAAAGACACACAGATCTGTCATTGACCCAGATTTTTATTTAAAAAATTAATTTTTAAGTATGTCTATACGTGAGTGTGTTCCTTGAAGAAGCCAGAGAGGGCACTGGACCCCCTGGAGCTGGGATCAGGGGTGGTTGTGAGCCACCCAATGTGGGTACCAGGAACTAAATAGGGTCCTTGGCAAGAGCAGTACAAGCTCTTTTAACCACTATCTCTCCAGCCCTAGACTTCATTCTTAAGTCTTTCCTATAAGAACTTAGGGATTCACTGATGGCATTTCTTCTCACTTTACACATCTTAGTAGATCTCACCCATTCCAAGCTCCACATTTGAAAGAGAGAGGCTAGGGATTTTTTTTTAATCTGGAGGGCTTTTGTGTTGCGTGTTGAAAAAAGTCAAAGATGGTTCTTGATTTCTAATAAATTATTAAAGAGCCAGATAGTGACCAGACAGACAGTGAGCAGGCCCACCAAGGAAGCAGAAGCATTTCTGGTCCTGAAAGGGCACATGGATGATTAGAAGGGAGGTGGTGTCCCTTGAACATTAGTTCAAATTGCTCTTTAAGACCCAGCACCATTTCTAGACAGCAAATGCCACTTTTCCACTTGTGAACATGTAACTCCCTCCTTAATAACCTAACATGTTGAGGGCACAGAAAGGAACATGTCACTGGAAGAAGCCACATCATCAAGACACCAGCAGCTTAGGATCCTAAAGTGGGGAAGGGATGCAGAGCATCCTTCTGACCCTAGGGGCTCGCTGTGCTTAAATCTAACCAAATGCAAATGTGAGAGATCACTGAAAAAGCTGGATCTGTACTGAACAGTGACAGACTTTTTCTTGTCACCATCCCCTAAACAACACATAGAACAACTATTTACATAGCATTTGCATCATATCTGGTATTATAAGAAATCCAGATGACTTAAAATAGATGGCAGGATGTGTGTAGGTTACACGCAATTCTCCCCCATCTTGGCTGAGGGCCTTGAACATTTTTGGATATGGGTATCCCATGGGTACTGAGAAACAACTGAAGTTGCTATCTATTGAGTTCTTGGGGACCTGGCACTGGTTGATCCCTCTGAGCTCCCCAGCCCATAGAGGAATATCTAGGACAAACTCCTTTTTTCAGGAGAGTGTGACTGGCCAAAGGCACATGTAGGCAAGGCTCACCTCTTCCATTCAGATAGTTTAGTATTACAAAAGAAAATCCTCTCTGTATCTGGGTATCCTCTGCACAAAGTGGACAAAACCCTCACCCTGGGAAGATGATGTAAACAGGACTTCTGGCATACAGAAGGTACTTAATAAATAACAACTATGGCTACTCTCTTTAGCTCTGAAACTACACATTTCTTTTTTGGAAGCCAGAAGGCACCACCACGATTGTGGCCCTTTCCTCTTCTGTAGTAATCCCTCAGGACCTGAACTAGGCCAGCAGCTTCAACATCCCAGTGGGGTCATAGGTGTTTCATCCAGAGAAGCCATTGAGAAAGCTTGGAGCACTGAGAAAGACGTGGTGTCTGGGGGTCACCCAGGCAGGGAGGGTCTGTGCTGACACGATGTGTGTGAGTCAGGGGGGTCCCTCTCCTAGGGGTCTGAGTAGCTGGCAGGGCTGTGTGGGATGCATCTCCAGTCCTCTGAGGCCAGCCCCTGGACATGTTTCTGCTCATCACCAGGACCCAGAGAGCACTTCTGAGTAAAACTTCATGGGGGACCAGCTTAGCCGGGGGAAAAATAAAAGCCATAGTGTCTCTTCTGTGGTTTCAGGACATGTATCTCAGCTTGGCTGTGGTAAGGAACTTCAGATGCAAGCAGCAGAAGATTACGACACTTGCTGAGCAAGTATGAGGACTTGAGTTCAAATCCTTAGAATCCATGTTTAAAAAAGACTGAATATCTGCCTCAACATCTGGCAACTTGGTATGCCAGACTTTGTTGACTTCCCTCTGAGGAGTGGATGAGGGGAGAGGTTGGAAAGGATGTGGAGAATGGGATGGAGGGGAAACTTGGGTTGCTATGTCAAATAAAAAATACCTTTTAATTAAAAAAAAAAAAAAAAGGCTGGTATGATGGCTTATGTCTATAACCCAGTGCAGTGGGAGTGGTAAGGATACAGAAGGATCACAGGGTCTCTTGGCCTCCAACCTAGCTCCAGGATCAATGAGAGACCCTGTCCCAAGGGAGTAAGACAGGGAGTAACATAATGGACTCTAAACATTCTCCCTCAGTCCTCTGCTCATGCACAGGTGGTGTGGCAACACACATACCACACACACACACACACACACACACACACACACACACACACACACACACACACACTCTTCAGATCCATGACAAACCAATTACAGCAGAATTTCTAGGGTAGATATGAAATATGTTTTTTTTCTGTTTCTTAGATGAGTCATACAAGCAGACATATGGAAAGCCACCAACTCATCCCAACCCCACAAACACTTGAAGCCTGGGAAAGGAAAGTAGCCTACCCAAGGTCACATGGATACAGCTCAACACATTTCCCGCTGATGGGGTATTTCCTACAAGCCAGGCACTGTTCTATGTGTTTGATATGATGTCACTGATCATATCCTGATTGCATAATCTGTAAGAGTGTCATGGGCAGAAGGCCACTAAGGTGCTATGTGGTGGGGTTTGTCCAGGACACAGTCAACGGAGTGGCTTATCTGGAATATGGTTCCAGACAGTTAGACTCTGTCCCTGTCCTCCTAGTCACTGTACTTCTGATACTCAGTAATGACCCTGACACCCCATCTAGGACTATGGTAACATCTTGATGCTCATAGATCCCAGAATGGGTGTCATTACTGTTGACATTTACAGAACGGAAAACTGAGGACTTGACAGAAGCCAGGCCTTGCTCCAAACTGCAAGATCTTGGTAATTCCTCATGGCGTCCTAAGGGGCCTAATAAACGCTGGAAAGGTGGACACTCACAGCTCTGGTTTAAAGAGAAAATGCTATGAAGAAGATGTGGCGTGAGGCAGGGAGCAGGTTTTTAGTCGTAGTTGCCTAGGCAAGTGACACACTACGTGAGAACTCGGTGTCTCCGTCATACTTACAAAGTCAGGACAAGCTACCTGCCCTGCTTCTGTGCAGGGGTGGGTGGATGGCGAGAAGAGTTGGCTGCTACCTGGAGGGAAAACTGGTAACACCCACATAAATTAAAAGGAACACACTACATGATACCTCCTGCAGTGGGCATCTCTGCCCTGGACATGTGGGTTGAGCCATTCAGGACAACACTGTTTTCAAAGTCCACAGCTGGGAAGAATCGAACTGTCTACCAACAGAAGACTACAATAAGTTATGGAATTTACAGATGCTGGAGTAAAATGTGCCCTTTGTGTCCTGATACAGAGTGAGGACCTGAATGACATTTGGGAGAGGTTTTCCTGTCACTAACAGACCTCAGGTTCTAAACGAAAGAGACATCCGAATCTTTGGCAAAGTGATGCATGGAAAGGCCCACCATCTCCTCAAGGCTCAGCATTTCCTTAGCACCTCCGTGTTCTTGGCTGTGAAGATGCTGGGCAGCAAGGAGCCTAGCCAGGATCTACATTCTGGTTTACACTCTGGTACTCACGGGCAGTGTGACCTGTGTGCAAGGAAAAGACAGGGCTGTGGGGCGGTCGGATGAGGGTGCAGATGTCCTCTTACTTGCTGCCACTGCAGCCTGGGGTGAACAACTAAGTGGCTTTGGCTTCCCTGATCTGCTGATGGTTTAGGTCAGATCATGGCCAGGCTCTCCCACTGTGACTGCTATGACCCACACTCACTGGATAGGGGGTGCTATCCTCTGACCTGCTGCTACACACCAGAGGATGAAGAAGGCACAGGCTTACTCACCAAGCACATAGACCACTGTCCCCCCTCCAGATTGAAGTTCCTTCTCAGCTTCTGCTCTACTGAATTTCACACAGTAGTAGGTGCCGGCATCTCCTGGGGTGACGTTACTGATTTGGATGGTAAAATCGAAATTGTTACTCTTGGTCGTATCTGCAACATTTGTAATTCGAGGAAAGTTTTCTCCTGTGAAACTGTAGATTAGGTGTCGGTTCTGCCCTGTTCCTTTGAACCATTTAATGGGTCCTACTGGCCGCAGGGAGGTCACGGTGCAGTTCAGGATGGCCGCATCCCCAGCAGCAACAGACACTGCCTTATTAGGCTGAATCACCTTCAGTTCGTCGGTTGTGGCTCCTGGAAAGACAGGTGGCAGCTATGATTCACCTTAAGGATCCTGCAAGTCCATCAGTGATTTTTACAACCTCCATGTGGGCCTGTAACTCAAGACTGTAATAAGAAATCTAAGACACAGAGTACTATGTCACATAGCTTAGTGTAGCAGAGTGTGTAAGCCCTCCGTGGAAGTGTCATGCCTGAGATGGGCTCTGGAATTCTAAATTTTCCAGTTAGAATGGGAGCCTGGATTCCCTGCCGAGGGAACAAACTCGGCAGAGATGCAGAAGTAGGGGGCCCTGGTGTGTGTGGTGCTTTTCAGAGGGAGATTCTGTGCTTGAAGGCAAGTCCTGGCAGAGCAGTTGCTCTCGGCAGCCTGGTGGTAGGACAGCTGAGAACTCGGGCCCTAGGTGGGGCTCAGTAGCATAGGGCTGCATCACTGGGAGCCATCAGTAGCTCGGCAGGGAAGGCCTAGGTGCTCACCCACTGCCAAAAGCAGCTGCAGAGATGTGTGTGGCTTCAGCTTGGGCTTGGTCCCTAGCCTTCATTTCTTCATCTGTAAAATGTTTACCATGAGCCCATCTTGATGAACTTCTGACAGAAACAAGCTGAGGCCGGTGAGCATGTTAAAAGGCAGCATCAGTGGATAAAGCCCTTGCCATCCAAGCATAGTGGCCCAACTACCTTCCTGAGTGAAGGTTTGCTGGACGTGTGGATGTGGAGCATGAGCATTGGGACACACAGACATGAGACTCTGGTAACCCGGAGAGGAAGACAGGACGAGGACAGGAGAGGGAGGATGACAACAGCAAGAGTGGCGAGACAGGAACACTGAGTCAGGTGATCTTGGCCCCAAGTTGGACTCGACTGGCTTCTCATTGTGACCCTACCTATTAGACAGGACCACAGCAGAATGCTTGGGCAGCCCCTCTTATGCTGACCCAGTAAAAGAGACATGCGTGTTAGCCCATGGCCTGACATTGTTGCACTGGCAAGGGGAGAGAGCGAGCCCAAGGCCAGAGAACTCCAGGGATGGATTGACTCTGCTCTCACTGCAGGTACCCAGGGCCAGCATAGGCCTGCCATCAGTTGCTCACTGTCTTGCCTGGCCTCTTCCCCAGTCACAGCTCCCCTTGAGGGCCACTTTTCATGGCAGGTATGAGCAGAGTCTGCAACACCAGCCTGAGCACAGCCTGATTCTCGCACTACAGGGGAAAAACGATAGAATTCAGGGGCTCAGGCAACATCAGCCAGACTAGAAGGTAGGGTGGGTGGCCAGGCAAGCGATAGACACAAGGAGGGAACAGGCTTGAAGACACAGGAAGCCTCCCAAGGGCACCGGTGACATCACCAGTTACTGCCAATAGCAAGGAGCCATGAACGTTCTACAGTTAACCATGGGAGACCGGTTGAACTGGAACCACCACACGCATAAAGCACAGGCCTGGGCGAGAACAGACTCTCTTTGCCAGCTCAGTATTCGTAAGTGGACTCCCATTCAATCAGACATAAACAGGGAAATGGTATCTACCCTCTGCTTTGTCATGAAGATTGTTCCAGAATTATTCATAAGCTCCTGCTGTATACTTGCTGGTTAAATTCCAGTTCTAAACCCTCTTATCACATTGCTGTGTTCTTTATATATCTGATTTGCTGCGGACTGTTATTTTCCTCACCATTAGGATGGTAGATCCACTAAGAAGTACTGTCCAGCCTCCTGCCTGGTATATACTGTGTCCTCAATAGAAATAGTCGAGAGAGGCAAGTGGATCTCTGTGATTTCCAGCCCAGACAGGGAGACCTGGTCCCTAAATCACATCTATGCTGAAGGAACACAACGATGAGCGGAGAAAGTAAGGGTTTTATTTGCTCTGTGACCCTGGCAAAACCCAGAGTCTCTTCCTTCATCTGTTGAGTGGAGCTAACATGGGCGACCCGAGCTGGTGCTCTGTTACCATTATCCTTATCCTCAACAGAACACGGAGCTGTGAGTCAGCGGCTGACGAGGGAGCTATGCTCAAGAGGAACTTGGGAATTGGGCGCTGACAAGTTGGAGCAGGGCTATTCTTGTGATGCAGCCACAGGCCTGTAATCACACCCCGGGCAGGTGACAATAAAATCTGGGCTGGGGAGGGCTGGCTCCTCCCTTTAGCCCCCTCCTTTTTTAGCTCCTCTGGAGATCTCAACCAACTGCAAGCAGATTTAGGCAGCTTAATTAATTAGCTAGTGTTTCTAAAGCGTTTGAAGAATTTTAAAAGTGTGATGTAAGTGCCAAACATTATTTTAATCTCTGTGTGTATTTTCCAACAGGGTTCTCTTTTCTTTCGTTCTTTATTTTTGCTTGCTTATTTGCTTTTCTTTCGCTCTGCAGGTTCTGTTCTGGGAACTGAGCTTGTTAAAATTTTCTGTGGGCCAGGCCTAGGGTCATCATGCTGACATTGCCAATGAAACCATTTCCTGCTCTCTTTGGACTCCTAGCAAAGAGCACAACCATTCCTGGCCCTACACCTGACAATGTCCCTGTAGGTGTCACACACTGCTGGTGGTGGTGGTGGGGTGGACCAGCAACAGCATGACAACTGCTCATCAGCGATACAGTGTGTCTCCCCATAAAGACCCTGAAAATGTGGAGAAACAACCCAAAGGGCAAATGGCAGGGATGAGGAAGTAGATGACAGCTTAGCCCAAAGCAAACTGCGATAATGTAACATTTTCCATGGCACAGTTTAAAATAACATGGAGGCTTTGCAAAAACAAACAACAGCTAAAACAAACAAACAAGCAAGCAAACAAGCAAACAAACAAAAACCCAAACTTTTGGGGCTAGAGAGACTGCTCAGAGGTTGAGTAGGTACTGATCTTCCAGAGGACCTGGAATTGATTCCCAGCGCCCATACAGAGACTTACAATCACCTGTAACTCCAGGGGAATCTGATGCCTCCTTCTGGGACTTGCAGTCACATACATATACCTTCCCCTCATACACACATAGTTTAAAAGGAAATAAATCTTTTGAAAAGCCTCATATAATACTATCAAAGATCACTGCTGCCAACACTTTGATGAACTGTAGTTAAATGAATAAAAGCACCATACCACCCCACCCTCTGAAAACTAAGGGCATGTGCAAACACCCCACATTTGCTTATGCATCCTCAGAGCAATGGGCGTTTGAGGATAGCATACCCAAGGAAAGGAGATTGTTGATCCCGCTGTGGAGCCGTCTGATGGCCAAATCCACAGTCCCGAAAGGCTGCACAGAATCACAACAAATTATGCTGACCAGCAGGGCTATTGAGTGACATTTGGTTTGATCCCAAACCTTGAGTTTCAGGGGAGAAAAGGGTTATTAAAAGGCAGTGGGGGAGGCACTTTCCTATCACTTTACAGTAAGCACAACATTGAATATATTAGTCTTTCTTTTTGTAGCTCATGCTTAACACTTTGGGGAGATACAAACAATGAGAACATGAGTGTGTTTCTGGGGAGGGGTAACTACCCTGTGTGCTTGTTGCTGTGGAAGGCAGTGATGAATCACGGGATCCCCATGGACTGAGGGCTATGTGGCTGTCTCTGGCACGCAAGTTATGAGGTCAGGTTTGGAGGAAGTCATGTGACTACATTGAGAAGACCTCCAATCCCTAGGATAAACAGGTCCCAACGGCTACCCTGATTGCACCCTCTACTCCACCCCCAGAGACCACTTTTTCCTTCTGCTGGCCAAAATGTCAAATGCTTAACCAGTATGCTAAGTGCTGCCAATCTATGCAGTAAGGTAGGACTGAGAACTGACTAGCGGAGTTTAGAAATACATACTTCCCTTAAGAAAACACACACACACAGTATTATTGTATTATTCACGTGTAGCTTTGACGATGAGGAAAAACGAAAATGGTTTTTATTAAGACGTGAATAAAAGGAAACTGCGCTCTTTCTAATGAGAAAACTGAATCAACGTAGAAGTGAAGCTCCAGTGCAGGGCGGGGCCCAGTGCCCCCCAGAGCCTCACCCCTGGAAGAGTCCACAGCAACCTCAGCACGGCAGCAGGACACCCCTTCCTCGCTGTCATGTGTGGTTTCTCACTTGCACATGGGCATCTCACATTCGTCCTTCTTCACTGTTAACTCGACTAGATGTAGAATCAACTAAGAGGGCTGGAAAGCAGACTCCAGATGTGTTTGTGAGGATGTTTCCAGGCAGGATCACAGAGGAACAAGACTAACCCTGGTGTGGGTGGATTACCCCATGGGCTAGGAACTCCAAAGGAAGGAAGCAGGAGTCCAGGGGTGGGAGGTGCGGGTGGGGGTGCCCGTGGGGAGACAGAACCGGTCAGGAGCCAGCGTCCCTTTGTCTACTAATAGCAGTCCCTCAGTCATGATGTGCTGCCAAGTGCACAGGGCCAAGTGACCATGGACCTAAAATAATTCTTATTCTGCAATGCAAACTTCCCCAACATACACTTCACTGGTACTATTGACCGTATCTTCCGGCTGTGACTCGGTAGCTGGGTAGAAATCCCGTTGTGCCAGTACTGGTACATACAATGAGATGTGAATGGGCAGGGGTGGGTGGAGTGCCTCTCAGCATGCGAAGTCCTGAATTTAATGGCCAATACCACACATACACACACAGATGATATGTGAACACAAGCACGCTAAGTGTACATAAAAGAGTACATACATACTGAGCGCAGATGCACGTGTGTATGCATAAGTGTGCAAAGCACAATCATCCACACATTTACTAGGTAGAACTAGGGTAGAAACACAGCAGGGTGCCATATGCAAAAATTTGATGTATGTGTGCAGAGACAGATGGGAGTACACCACTGGAGTGTATTCAGACAGGAGTAGGTGACTAAATAGTGGTATGAGCCACGGGAAGAGACTGGGTTGTCTGTGGGGGAATGTCTAAGGGTGGATGAGTGTGTACATGGGGAAGGTAACTGCAAAAGCATGTATGTATGGCATGTACATAGAGGTGTGTGCGTGTGTGTTCATATGTGTGTGCAGGTGGGCAAGTGTGCAGGTAAGAATGCATATGTATTGTGTATGAGTGGGGAGGCACATAGAGGTCACTGTTTATGAACATGCTGCGCACCCATGTAGCCATGTTTACCAGTGTGGCCAGATGGGAACATGCCTGGCTCAGATGAAGCTGTGGAATGAGATTCTTCACAGAGTGCTGTCAGATGAGGGAGAAGCAGGATGGGCACTGTCAATTGTACCATCAGCTCCTATAACGCTAGACCTAGCTTCCTGCCCTGAAGAGGTGGTACTGACCTCCTGAGCGTCCCTGATGCTGGATGCTAGAGGAGGTTGCCCCGGGGTACATTTGCATGGACTCCATGGTTCCCAAGTTGGGAGCTTAGCTCTCTGACAGCTGTGGCTGATCAGTGGTTTTCCTCCAAATGATTCATCTATTCCGACCCACAAAGCTACGTACGTCCACTGGCAGGGCCTGTCCTAGAAGCCACAGGAAAATGAGGAAGTCGGGCCTTCCACAGCTCACTCTGGGGGCACCCAGAAAACAAGTAATGACTCCACATAAGTTGATAAGTGTTATGAAAAGAAGCGTGGGAGGTCTTGACAAGGGGCGGAATCCAGGAAGACTCTCCCCAAGGTAGTGACCTCTGACCCAGGTCTTGAAGCTAACAGAGACGCGGTAAAAGCAAGCGTTCCAGGAGAAACCATGAGTAAAGACACAGGGGTGAGGCGAGGGCCTTGCAGACAGGGACCAGAGCAGAGTCTTTGGGGCCCTGGCAACAAACTGGCATGGGGCTGGCCTACAGCTGGGCCAACCTAAAATTTTGGAGGACTTCCAATACACATTTGAAGGGCAGATCATCACTGAACTTTCTGCTGGCATCACTGGACAGATCGCTGAGTAGACACATCTTGACGGTGCAGTAGGTACTACCACCCACCCTGATGCATCAGAGTCAGAGACAGGAGACCTGGTCAACAGGAAGACCTTCCACTAGATCTCCACTGCAGGTAACTGTACTGACTGAGCACGGTGCCACATCCCTGGTGGCCTCTCTGTGAGGCTGTAAACTCCTAAGGTACCCAGACAGTACCGAGCTCTGGCTTGTGGTTAGAGGCCTTCATGTCTTGTCCCCAGAGAGGTGACTTGGCAAAGCAGCTTCCTCATCTGTAAGCAGGGACCCAGTCCTGCTCCTACTTGAAAACACATGTTCAGCAGTAGAGAGCTGAGCGGAGAACCACGTGGCTTCTCATCCCTCTCTCCCAGGCTCCACACTCCACCCATTAGCAAATCCCGCTGGCTCAAATCCCAAGCTATGGATGGATTCCATCTTCCTTCCTATCTCCCCGCCCCCTCACCCCACTGCACTCCACCCCAGTGGCCTCCCTGTCTCCATTTCATCCCTCACAAGCCATGCTCCCTCAGAGTCAAGGCAGCCTCTAGGCTTGAATCCGGGCATCTCCCCTTGGTTCTCTGTTGAGGTCCCCACTACACAGAGACCCAGGATCCTTGCAGTGACCTCCAGTGCCCTATGTCTTTACTCTTTTGCAATCATACCAGATTCTCCCCAGAGCCACGGCATGTGCCATCTGTCCATTGCTCATTCCTTAGATGTCTACATACATGGATTGCTCCCTCCCGGAGGCCTATCTGGAACGTACCCTGCCAGCTGCATGAAGTGGTAATCCCCATACTTCCCTCGGATTGAGTTCTCTACGCACTACCTAATATTTGACCCACTGCACGTTCATGTCCATAGTGTGTGTCATATTCTTCATGTTCCTCATACCCCCTGCCTTGGACTAACTTGTATGTACTCCAAGAGTGGGGACTCAGTTTCTTTCTGCAGGCTTTAGAGTAGCACCCGGCATTTGCTAAAAGTTATGTTTTGGTTTGGATTCTTGTCCTCCTCCCGATGAGAGTCCAGTTAGCAGCCTAAGCACTGGGGACCTCTGGTGTCACTGAGGATGGTGTTGATATTAGCTTTATGCCACAGATGGAAGGAGCCAGCACACTGAAGGAGATCAGCACTGCACCCAGGAGAGCAAGCGCTTGGTATAGGCAGCTACTCTCGTGTATCTGAGTGTTTAACGGAGAAAGAGAAATCAGAAAACTATGTCCTTTAGCTGGAGGGGCTATAGGGCCTTTGCCCTAACATACATAAAACCACTGCGTAGCCTGCACACGCAGGCCAGGGCTTGATGAGCAGCAGCTAGGTCTGACAGAACCTGAAGGTGACAAAGCAATGCTTGTGGCCTGGCCATGTTTGCCCAATGGCTGGAGGGGGAGGGGAACCACAAAACTGCAAACATGTGTACTGTGAGTGCCCTTTGAACTGTAATGGGCCTCTAGGGATCAGAAGTAGCTGAGAGAGGTTGAAGTCTTTACTGTCACAGTCACTGGAGTGATGATGCCTCAGCAACCTAAGAGCCTTCTTCCTTCACACCCAGAAGCAAGGGTGGAGGTTAGGAACCCATTGGCTGCCTCCCAACTTCCAATCCTGGCTTGTTCTGAAATAAGCACCATGCTGCCCCGCATGCCCTCCTAGGGCAATGGACAGACTGGATAGCCCCATAAGATGACAGCTGCTGCCTCATGGAGCCCTCAAGCCTGAGAGAGCTGGCACCACCCTGTGCTGCACGACTCCCAAGATGGGGCCTCCTGCTCAGGCTTCTACATTCTTGAGCTGCCACGGGTGTGTGTGCATGCTCCTGGCCAGGCTAAAGGTTTTCCTACAAGCAACATCATGCCCCGTGGTCACCATGCACTGAGCGAGCCAGCAGAAGACAGTCTCCGGGTGGAATTTCTCCCCAGCTAAGCTGATGTGATTCACTGATTCCTTTCATAGAGCTTTTCCAGCTCAGCTAATAGTTCCTTAACCCTTCACAGCCTCTGCAGGAAAGAACAGCTAGAACGGGTTCCAGACTGCAGATGGGGAAACCAGGGCACAGAGCAGGGAAGCAGATGTATGTGTGTCCCAGCGTCAGCCAGGAACGTGGGAATGAGTGCAGAGAAGGGGCCTGCTGCATGTCTCCTGTGCCAAAGAAGATGCTGGCTAGGGTACCACATCTGGAGAGACCTGTCCAAGCTGCCCCTTCGGAGGGAAATCCTGCCCTTTGGAGTCCAAAAGCACATGGTGGGCTATACAGAGCCATAAAGATACCTAGAGACCACCAATGCTAGACAGAGCAGGGCGGGCCTCAAGTATGGAGCCTCTGCAGGGACCCAGCAGGACAGAACCATCACTGCTGACTCCGAAGTACCATGGGAACAGGAAGAACAAAAACATGGTCAAGTTCACAGATTGGTTGTGGGGGTCTCACTTGTCCTGTCTGTCCATCTCCACCATCCCTCACCAGACTGCCTAACTGGATGCCTTGGCGAAGTCACAGGGATGGGGGTCTCCTAACGATGCCTGGCCTGGAATGTACAGCACTCGCCATACATACCCACCATCACGGCAGCACCTGTGGTCACTATGACTACAGAGTCTGAGGTGGAAGGGCGTGCACAGTGGAATTTACTCACAAGTCCCAGGGCTGCTCAGCTGTCTCCATATCAGGCCATGATGTGAGCTTCCTGGGATTTCAGCATGTTGGGAGAGATTTGTGGCTAAGTCAATGCCTGGGCCCTGGAGGAGGGACTTTGCGGTAGCTGGGGGAAACTGTCCGCCTTTGCAACCTCGTGGCTCCCAGTTCTTCTCTTTAAAAGAGGGTTTCATACCCAGGTTATCTCCCTATCCACTAATGTAGACAAACCCACCCCCTGTGGGACCTGGGCTAAGGTCCCATTAGGCCCAGTGTCATTGTCTCTACCCTCACATATCCTGTATCCTAGTTGGGAAGATAGGGATGAAATAACGAAACATGAAACCTTAGATAGAAATGGCTTCACGACAACACATCATTTGTTTATTTGGGTTTGTTTTTGCTTTCTCATTAAGATACCAGTTCCATGAGAACAGGGGATGTGCCTACCTTATTCCCATTTACAGCTCCAGGTACCTGAAGCACACGGCAGCTGTTCAATCCAATGACACCTATCACATGCTCAAAAATACTGTATAAATATAATTGAAATCACCCTTATAAGAGCAGCACAACGATCAAGACTAAACAGATCATGGCTTGGGTTCTAGCCGGATGAGTGGCTTGGAAAGAGCCCCACTTGGATTTTGGGAGCCTCAGTCTCCTCATCTATAGAATGGATAAAATCTATACGTTTCACTCCCCCTGAGGATCAGACCACAGTGAAAAAAGGAAGGCTTGGAACCTAAGCATCTGTGAGGATGGCTGTGTTCAACATTCACTGTGTGAGACTCCTTGTGCCTGCTTACACCAGGCCAGGAGAAACAAGAATGGCAGAAAGTCATTTGGAATGGAGGCTGGGACCATTATATCATCCCTTCTCACTTTGCACATGTCTGAAGTTTCCAAAAATGGAAGACTATGGGAAGACAACATGTGTTCCGTGCCAAGGACAGGTACACTGAGCATTCCCTTCCACCTTAAGCTTCCATTTCTGGAAGATTTGGATGGTTTGCTTGGTGAATGGGGCAATGGTTGTATAGCCCTGGTACGGCCATCACCTATTCTAGCCATTTCCCCCAGCAGCTGCTCACTCCAGCGTCCAATCTCTTCCGACCCATGCACCACATGTCCTCAGCTACTAAACTAATCTGCAGCTTCGGAGCCCTAAATGGATATGCCAGGAAATCCTGCTGGCACCAAGGACCATGCTGTACGTTTTCCACTTCTGCCTCTGCTGTTCCGTTTCTTCCTGGACCAAAAGCTTGGCAAGCCACTCGACAGGGAAGACTCATCCTGCCAGGGTTCCAGGAACCCCGAGTGAACAGAACAGCACCAGCCATTATAACAGACCCCTCTCCAGCATGTGGATGGGAGCACATTTTGGAAACATCTGCTGTCCTTGTCTCCTGGAGGATACACTGATCGATAAAACTATATGAGATCTCCCAGGAGAGCAGGGGGCGGAAGGCCTGGTCATCAGCCTCCCTACTTGTCAAGCGGAGCAAGGAGATGTCTAAAGCATGGTGGAACATGGGCTTTGAAGCCTGGCTGATTGATCCTGGTGGCCATCCGATGCCAGCACCTTGCTGAGCTATCATCCCCTCACTGGTCAAGTGGGTTAGATGATAGTCATCAATGGTACACCCTCCAGTGTAGCTATGAGACCCACTAGGATCACACACAGTAGCACGGAGCCCAGGATTATGATGACTATTTTTAGCATTTTCTCACAGAATTCAGGATCCTGTCAGAACTCTGGCTTTACAGTAGAAATGGCCAGTTCCATTTTAAAAGTGTCGGTTGTATCATAGGAGGCCTGGCATCTCCCTCCTGGGCCTGGCCTGACCTGACTTTGCATCGGGAGACCCATGATAAGCTCAGTAGGTCCTCTATCCCACTACACAGGGAGCAGCTCTTAGCCTGCTCTAGCTTTCCAGGGCTGGGAAGCCACAATTCCAGACACTGAGTCCAGAGGGAGACACTCAGAGTCAGGTTGGGTCCAGAGCTCATTGGCACTAACAAGGAATTAGATCACAGTGCTGGTTTCCTCTCAGCCTGTCCATCCCCCAGGAGAATGCTTCAGGGAAAAAGAGATCACTGAGTCACAGTGACATTTACTTACTCATGGCCCCTGTCTTTTTAGTGCCCACTATGTGCAGGAGCCACGCTAGACCAATTGCTTTACAAAAATCCACCCTAGCTTTATATATAAGCAAGTCAAATGGGATGAAACATTGGCTGCATGATCGCTAACAGGTACCAGGATGTGCAAGTCAAAAAGCATAAAGCAGTGACTGCATGATAGCTTACAGACACCAGGCATGCTTCAAGCACCATCTGTATTTGCATTAATTGACTTATTCCCTGAGAAGGAGCTGTTAATGACATCCCTCCATTCTAGAGGAGAAAAAGGAGACCCAGAGAAGTTCAGCAAATTGTTCAAGTGGGTGGCAGGCCCAGGCCTGACTCCCAGGGGGGTCTTGGCACTGTTGTGTGTACATGGAGAGGCTAATAGTCAATGAGGCTGCAGAAGCAGATCTGAGAGCTAAACACGCAATGCACACAGTCAGCAAACAAAGAAGTAACAAGTAGCCTCAGAGAGGAACAGACAAAATCATGGGAGAGGGTCAGAGGAGTTAGCTCCTTGAAGCAGGAGTGAACCTGGAAGGATGAGGGCTCAGGCAAAGAGAGGCAAGGGAGTACAGGAAAGGTCATTTGTGACGGAACAGCAGGAGCAAAAGTAGAGAGATAAGAGGCTGGCTGGGGGCATGGATTTGTCCAGGAGCCAAACTGGGTTAGGTTGAATGTTAACAGATCCTGAACAAATCCAATGCCTCTTGTTCACGTGGTGGGCCAGCGCTGGGCCAAGTGGGTGGTCTCCCACGTGGGATGCCCCTGGCTTTTGGGGTGTGTGTGAGTGGACAGCCGGGCTTCAATCTGCACTGAAGAAGCCCTGTTACCTCGTAGCATACAGACATGTATGCCTGTGGGAAAACATGTAGGAACTAAGGTCTGGAGGAGGCCCTGATGCTACCTTTTCTCCTACCTCCAATAAGAAATTTGGTTCAAAGGATCTCCACTTTTGAGCTGGGAAGTGACATGATAACACGGTTAGAGCTGTCCCCACAGTTAAGGAGGGTCCTCTTCCATCAGCCCATGATGACAAATAAGAAATAACCTGTCACACACAGGCAGTGCAAGCAGCGGGGTGGTGCCTGAGCCATCCACTCAGCACTTTCAGACTCTCTTCCTTTCGCCCACTGCTCTCCATCTGTTGCAAAGGGCAAGGCGCAGGGAGGAACATTCCAGTGCTGGGGAATCCAGCGCTCACCAGCCCAGATGGGGCCTCTTGTTCAAGCCACATCACTTCCCGTATATTGACATCTGTGAGGCCAAGCAGCTGCCAGTTCCACACTCGGTGGGCTTCAGAGACACACTCTATCAAAAGCTTTTGCTCACAGGAGCCTCCCCATAATCCTCCAGCTAGGCCTCAGGTGGCTCTTCTCACCCCAACAGTGTGGAATGCATACTCCTAAGTCATCTACTCCTCCCACTAGAAGCTGCATTCAGAATTCTGGCTCCTTTACCACTTACTCCTGGGACAAGCTTTGGACTCAGTTTTCCTCATCTGTACATCAGATGGTAAGAAGAGCCAAATGGCACACCACTGGTAAATGGGATTATGCAGATGAAGCACCAGGCCTGGAATGCAGCTAGCTACTTAATAAACATGGGTTCTCCTCCCTCCCTCCTCTTCTCAACACACAGTTCGAATCAGGACTCCTTCCGGGCTGAGTGACTGCAAGCAAAATAAATAAATAAAAATAAATAAATAAATAAATAAAAAGCCCATGTGTCCCCGTGGGATGGGGGCAGGGATAATTAATAGCCACAAAGCACCCAGTGAACACGGAGCCTTCAAAGGACCTTCCAAAATCCTCTGCATGTCAAACATCGCAGCTAGCCCCCACTCCACTCCCTTTTTTCCTATGAAAGAGGAAGCGAGAACAGCTATAGGGTTTAGGAAAGCACAGAGGAGCTATCAGGCATGCTATATCTCTACCCAAGGGTCACAGGCTCACTAGAGGGGGCCATTGCTCCTCAAAGCTGGGACCTCAGCTTCCCTCAGCCGCCTCCTACTAGAGCAAAGGAGTCCATCCAAGTGTTCAGGCCCAGCCAGAGCCAGATAAGCATCCTGTAGTTGACTGTGAGGCTTGTCCACATCTCGTTCAGAATAGCAGGGCTGGCCCCTACACAGGCTGCAAGAACCCACGGCGGTGACTTCACTGGAGTCTTTTTAGAATTTTCCTTTGGCATAATCTGTGTCAAGTGCAATCTTTAGAAACTTCCTCTCCTGCCTCCTGGAGGCAATAATTCACATGACCAGCTCCCTTCACCCAAGCAGTGATCTTGTGAAGCCCAGCAATCACATGACACCTCCCAGGATGACAGTTCTGCCAGAGACAGCTGTCATTCCACCCAAAGCTGTCTTTTCTGGGCTGGCATTTGGGTTTCTTGCTCAAACAAATCTATTTTCCTAGAAAACTGGACAACCGCCTTGTACCTGCCTACCTTTCTATCCTACCCCTTCTTCTTTGCTGTAAATCCCACACCTCCAATAAGGGAGGCGGAGTCCAGTGGGGGCTGAAGTCCCCCTCCCTTAGAAAAGATGTGAGTGTGATGCTGAGCCCCCGTGGACTAAGTGTGCAGGTTGCTGGGAGGCTACAGCTCAATGGCCACACACCATCCCTTCCTCACCGAGAATCTCATTCTCACCTCCGAAGACTATACACTATGAAGTTAACCTATGTCCCTCCTCTGTTCCCACCCTTTCAGGTTATTGATGCTGAACTGATTGGAACGGAAGGTCCATCTTTACTATTTTATAGATTGCTTTTATAGGTGAGTGTGGAGAAGGGGAGGATAGGTACGCTCTTAAGAAAGGTGCTGTCATTCTCCCAGACAGTGCCCAGGAAGAACAGGCGGCTGGGGTGAACACTTGTTAATCACTACCCATTTGCCAGGGACTGAACCATAGGGGCCTGGTCAGAAAGAGGTCTAGCATGAGCATTTAGATACTTCCGAGAGATGCCTGTGGGTTCCCAAGCCCCTGAGGATGGCAGGGCACGGCTGGAACTTGGTAAGGTAGGAGCGAAGCAGATCAGACCCCAGAGCCACTTATAGGGGAGAGGTGAAATTCATCAGTTGGCCCTTAAAGGACCCAATGGTGACTGAAAACTGCGAATGGGGAGGGGCACTAGATGGGTTCCTGAGGATCAGAGGAAACAACTGCAGGGCAGTAGAGTGAGTTCCTGGCTGCACCTCTTCCAGCAAGCTTCCCTGGAGCTGGCTCTCTCCCCTCTTCTACACTGCTATCAGATGCCAGGCTCTAGGCAAAGGCAAGGTGGTACAGAGATTCCTATAATACCCATAACACGGATCCAAGAAGACACTAAATAAGGCCCCCTTCTCTCCCTCCCTGGCTATGTCGCTCCAGTCTTCCTATCCTTCCAGGATTTTTGCAAAACCCCTTTAAGATGCAGGACTCCTGAATGGTGACCTCACTCCTTGGCCAACCGGCCTTCAGAGCCTTCCTGCGGGAGACAGCCAGGTGTTTTATGTAGACCAACAAAGAAGACAAGCTCAGAGCCACAGGTACATGCGGGAACTGCAGGGAGCTTCTGGAAAGCTGCCTAAGGAAGGCAGGAGGGTAGCGGGAGGAGGAGATCATCCAGGGAGAGGCTGTGCCACCACAGGTACATCCACCGTGTCTCCCAAGAGGCTGTTGATTACCCAGGCCTCTCTTCCTCTCTCCCACACCTCCACACACTAACAGTGCTTGCTCTGGTACTAGGAGGAGAGCTCACTCTTCCCTCATCCCAACAAGCCCAGCAGCGCGGGAGGACCTCTGGCCCCCCACCCTCTCTCCAATCAAGTCTAGCAAGGGAGCTATTGGGGAAGCCAGGCGCCCTACTGCCGAAAGCAATTGCCAGCCTGCCTCCTCATTCGGGTTGGGCAAGGGGTACGGTAAACCAACTCATTCCAATACCTTGCTGCTCAGCGCAGGGCTACACAGTCACGGGCCACAGGGCAGATCCGCATAAGAAGAGTTCTATCCTGGCTTCTAGCCTGGGCTATGTGACCTTGGGCAAGTGGCTGACCCTCTCTGGGCCTCAATTCTGCATCTGGAACCCCGGTTACAGGCATCTGTCGACACGAGCTGAGCGGCAGTGTGCGGGGCCTGAGCCCGCAGCTTGGGGAGGGTGGCGGTGGGAGCTGAGGGTGCTTACCTGACCAGGAACAGGACGAGGAGAGCAGCAGGCAGAGCAGCAGCGGCCCTAGGCGGCCAAGGGCCGGGCCGGCGGGCTCCATGGGCCGCGGCTGCAGAGCAAGGAGGGAGAGCGGCGGTGAGCGCGCTCGGCAGGCGGGCGGGCGGCGCGGGCGAACGACTACGGCCCCTCCCCCTCCGCTGCCCCCCAGCGCCACCGCCCGGCGGGGTGATCTGACCCCCTCCTACAACGAGACGCCGAGCGGGGAGACTCCGGGAGCGTGACGCCGGGCCAGGCCGGCGGGAAAGGGGAGCGGACCCGAGGGAGCCAGGCGCAGAGCCAGAAGCACGGGGGCGGGGGAGCGGATAGAGAGGGAGAGGGAGAGAGGGGGAGAGGAAGAGGGAGAGGGAGCAGGGACCGAGCACTGAGAGCGAGCGCGAGCAGGGACAGCTCGCAGAGCGAGTGCGGGCTGCGCCGAGCCGAAGCGAGGCCAGCGCGAGGGCGGCCCGGCCGAGCGCCCCCGCCCCGCGCCCGCACCTTCCCGCCCGCGCCCCAGTGCGCCCCGCGAGCTGCGCCGCCCGCCTCGCCTCTGCGCGAGCCCGCTCTGCCCGTGCGGGTCCCCGCCTGCCGCTCGGACCTGCGCCGCCGCGCGCAGGGCTGCCAGGCGGTGGAAGCACCGCTCCCGCTGCCCAGAGGCTGGCCGCGCTGCACTTTGCGCAAACTTGTTTTTCTGAGGTCGGCGCCGCGGGCTGGCTACTCCGTCCTCTTAAGGTGGACTGGGGAAGTGGCAACCGATCGCCACTGGCCTCGGCCTCTCACCCTGGCCAGTCCTCGCCTCCAGTGGGCAAGAGGCTGCCCGCGGCGCGCTGGCCCAGAGAATGGAGGAGGCGGGGAGGCTTGCTTTTGCCCCTCCCCAAGAGGCCCTGTTCATGTGTCCCAAAGCAGAAGGTCGGCCTCCGGGTGGGTGTGGGTACTAGGGGTCCAAATCTTTCCAAGCTGGCCCGAGGTAAAGCAAAAGCAGGAAGTGAATGCAGGGGGAAGGGGGAGAGGAAGGAGAGAGTGATGGTACAAAAATAGCGTGTGTGTAGGAAGGACTTCAGTGCCTCTTGGTAAAGATGCGCTGGGGGAGAGGAGTAGCAAGAAAGCTTGTGGTAGGGGAAGGGGAAGGGTAGGGTTGGACCCTAGGAAGGAGACTGACCAGAGGCTGTCTCATCAGGGTGAGTAGATTGAGGTTGGAGAGGGCTCAGACGGAGCTGTGCTGGGAGAGGCCTGGGCTGCAAAATAGTGACCCTAATGAGCAAGACAGAGAAAGGAGAGCTAATCCCAAAGGACACAGCCTCTGGATGCACAATGCACTCTAGCTCTGGGGTTTCCTTGAGGGAACCCTTGAAGCAGTCAGATCAAGGCTGCACACAAGGCCCAGGAAGCGGGATCAAGCCCCTCTACTAATTGGAGAGTTTGAGTTGAAGTAAGTTCAGAGATAGCCAGTTTTGCCTCCCTTGATGGCAGTTGAGGGACACAGTGAAGTAATGAGGCAAAGCAGGCCCTGCTGTCTCAGTGTCTTCATAAAGAGGATGTTGAGGCTAAGAGACCAGGAGGATGATTGCCTAAGGCCAGGCCTTAGAAAGTCCCGTATGCAATGGCAACCCTCTGTCCTCTGCACCTCTGGCCAAAAACCTGCTTCTGGTTTTTCTGTTTGTTTTATTTTGTTTTGTTTTTTCCTTCCACAGAGGCAAGCAGGGTGCAGCTGTTAGGCATAGGGACCATCTTCCAAGGCTTAGATCCTTTTTCCCATCTTAGAAGCTGCAGACTTGGAGACAGAGCTTGTTTCCGTGCCCTGGCTTCCTTTTAAGCAGCCAGGCCAACATGAGCAGCGACCCAGAACTGCCATTGGGAGGGTTACATGAGTTGATATTTGCACTGCATTTTAAGAAGAGCTCACCATGTACCAAGGGCAAGAACAGTGTTTGGGAAGTGTTAGGCAGCTGGTCCTTGAGGGACCACAGGGCAGTCCTAGCAGGAATTTTAGTTGTATTTCTTTGGGCCTAGGAGATTATAACAAGAACCCACCCATAGTCTGCTAGAAGATGCAGGTATGTACAAACCGAAAGAATGAAAAGAGATGGTCTGGTAAGGAGTGTATGTGCACACACACACGTGGGTATTAGCTCATTTAGCTAAGGACGACAGTATGTAGAAGCCATACTTCTGGAGGGTGGTCCAGAAGACCAAGAAAATTGATTCTGTGGATAGGAACCACTGCAGGCAGGATCAGGTAGGGACTTCCATGTTTGATTTACACGGAATAGAGGGAGCTGGAGGGCAAAGAGTGTGCAGTCAGACGACTAGGCGAGAAAGATAGCCTGGTTCTAGCATCCGAGGTTGGCTATAGGGAGTCTACAGCTCTTTAGATTATGTCTGCCAGGACCATGAAGGTGCCCAGCGAAGCCTTGTGAAAATTCTCCTCCGAAATCTGCCTAGGGTAGGAGGGGGAAGGGCCTACTGCAGGAGTCAAAGAGGATAGCCTCCTGCCCTGTGCTGCTCCTGGTTCTGGGGCAGGCATTCACTCCTAGACACAGAGCTGCCTGGGATTAGCCACTGTGGGATTAGGAAGAATAAGCATTGTACCACCTGCTATTTATATATAGCATCTTTGGCAAAGGCGCTCAGCAGAGCTTGCAAACTACCCCTTCACTCTCGAACCCAAGTCCACATAAAAGTCACTTATGCTCACCTGTCAGTTACTGTAAGTCCACTGATTTGTAGGTGAATGTCTAAACGGGGAAGGTACAGCCTGCCTGGGGTCACACAGATTAAGACAGATAATTGATATGAACCAGCCATCATAGCAGCCAGTCTGGGTGCTTTAATTTGAATACTATTTGTTCATACACTTAATGAATGCATTAAGTGTGTACTATGTGCTCGACAGAGCACTGGGTGATAGAGATGTGGCAGCTGAGAGGACAAACCAGGCACAAATCTGCGTGCAAGGAGGGGACAGATTAACCTGTAATGCTTCACAAGTCAGATGGGCATCAGTACTCCAGGGAGGAATACATAGGGAAGGACCAGGGATATCCACAAAGAGGGCCAATGCGGCTCCAAAAGACAAGATGGACAGCTATGCGTGTCCTCTTGCAGGTGTCCATTTCTTCTCTCTCTCTCCTGCCCATTCCTCACTCGGCAGAATACTTTTATATGAGGTTGCATGATGAAGATTTAATTACATTTCTCTCTCTCTCTCTCTCTCCCTCTCTCTCTCTCTCTCTGAGTGTGTGTGTGTGTGTGTGTGTGTGTGTGTGCTGCAGAGTTGGGGAAGTGCTAGAGAGGACACTTGAATGAGCTGGAGGAGGGGAAGAATCTGGGGACTTCAAAGCTAAGACACAAGTGATTTGACTTAAGCGACCAGGGCAATATTTATTTGTTTGTTTGTTTGTTTATTTGAACCTCAGTCTATGAAAAATGACTAACAAAGACAATTGTAATATGACTGGCTACTAGTGGCTGGGATGTGAATGCAATCCCAGGAGGTTTTGGCCTCTGTAAGAGAGACTAAAGCATCCTAGTGTGTGCCAGGCCCTAAGATCCATGTTCTCTTCCTGAGTCCCCCACCACCCCTTTGTGTTTCTAGATGAAAGGAACAAGGCCAGACAGACACTGACTTGACCAGGGCCATTCTGCCCGGCATGCTGGGGCCTGCAGAGACTCAGCGCTGCTGATCTAGCCTTGCCCACGCCTGCTCTTGGTTCCCATAGCCCTGGGCTGGCATCAGCAGGCCAGGCCTGGCTGCCTTTGTGTGGGACCTGTCAGGAGGATCGAGCTGCCAACGACCTATTTTTGCAGGGCAAGAGGAGCCGTTTGGAGTTAGAGGCCTCGGCTCTGAAGCCAGAACAATTAAAAATAAGTATCACACCCCCCTGGGCAGCTTGCAGCACGGGCCAGCTGTGCTGGAGGGAAACTGCTGAGCGGGCTGGGAGCAGGGAGTGAAGTGATGGACTAGCTCCCATGTGCTTTCTGACCCTCAGGTGGGCCCCTTCCTGGGGGCGGCTACTGTCATTCCCATTTTGTAGCTGTAGAAATGGAGGTTCAGAGAGGTGTCATGACTTACCTAGGACGGGCAGCTCGAATAGTCGAGATTAGAATTCAGCTCTCAATAATAATAATAATAATAATAATAATAATAATAATAATAATAATTTTAGCATCTAATGTGCTTTTCAATCTTGTTCTTTGATATAGTCATGCTACACCTAGTAAGGGTGCTAGTAACTGCTTCATTTTACAGCAGAGTAAGGCTGTTTTTTTAAACAGACTTAATTCACTTTATTTTTCTTGTATAAAATCCCTTATGCGGTGGCCACTGTTGGAGCCTGAGTCCTCTGAACAAAGACTCTGGTATGGGCTTTCACAAGATGGTCAGTGAATTCCTGACAAGGAGACTTGGTGAACACAGTCCCTTTCCAGAGGTCAGGGGTCAGGTAGCTGTAGGTTTTAGAGATGGCATCAAAGGTGGCCTTGGCAAAGTTGCCCAGGGTGGCAGGGCAGCCCCTGGCTGATGTGTAGCAGTCATCAATACCGGCCATCATCAGTAGCTTCTTAGGTGCAGGAGCAGAGACGATGCCAGTGCCTCTGGGGGCAGGGATGAGATGCACTAACACAGAGCCACAGCGGCCTGTCACTTTGCATGGAACAGTGTGGGGCTTGCCAATCTTGTTCCCCCAGTAGCCTCTCCACACAGGGACGATGGAAAGCTTGGCCAAGATGATGGCCACTCGGATAGCAGTGGCTACCTCCTTGGAGCACTTAACACCAAGACCAACATGACCGTTGTAGTCCCCAATAGCGACAAAAGCCTTGAACCCCGTCCACTGGCCAGCCCTTGTCTGTTTCTGAACTGGCATGATCTTTAGAACCTCATCCTTTAGAGATGCCCCCAGGAAAAAGTCAATAATCTCCGATTCCTTAATGGGCAGAGAGAAAAGGTAGATCTCCTCCAGGGACTTGATCTTCATGTCTTTAACCATTCGGCCCAGCTTGGTGACAGGGATCCACTCCTTGTCTTCGGCTTTACCTCCACGAGCCCAGCAGCCTCACCAAAACCATGGGCCCTGAGGCCGCTGTGCTGCCAAAGCCTCTAGGAAGCCACTACAGCCTCCTAATCCTGGGCCCCTGGGTCCTCCCAGTCCTCCTAAACCACCCCTTCTACTAGACCTTTCCCAGTGTGGTCTTGCCAGAGACCCCTGTTGGACACGCCTCTCCTCCCCCAAAGTCCTATCCTCTGCCCCATTTTATTTTACCTTTGCATCGTGCTGTTGTGTGTCTCTGTGGCGACCCTTATTGGATTTCATCCACCTCCCTATAGGCTGGCTCAGCCCAGAGGCTCGGTGGTTGTCTCTGGGGGAAAGATCCAAAGTTTAGCATGCTGAGATTAGCCACGGAGCAAGTTGCCATCATGATCTCCTCACTTGCGTTGATGGGGCAATGACAGGGCCCCATCCTATAAGGGTTAAATGAGTTCATATTACAATTGTTTTCCCTGGAGCTGCAGCCTTGGGACTTTCAACACTAAACAGTGGGATGTAAATCAGTATTATTAAATGTATAAAGTGATCTGTCCTAGCTCACCGAGTAAGGGATCACTAGAGCTCACATTTGAAGGCAGGTACCTCTCTTTACCAGCCTGTGCTGCAGTCACCACACTTGACAACCACCTCTTCAGCCACAACCCTCCACATCTGTGATTTTCCAGTGTGGGTGAACTTCAGATCCCCTAAAAAGATTGTTAAACATAGGTTCCAGAACCCCACCCCAGATTCAGTAGGTATCAAGGTAAAGTCTGAGAATCTGCAGTTTTAGCAAGGGCCTCAGGAAGCTGATGCGGTTGGTCTGGAGACCACACTGTGAGCTAAGACAGGCATGGTTTGTGAGCCCAACCCCAGCTTCCCTGTTGATGGCCACTTTGTTCTGGCCCTCTGGATTCTGTCTCCTTGTGGGAAGGCCAAGTTCAGGGCAACACCTTCTCAGAGATGGTAACAGTACTCCCAGGTGTGTGTAGGGGGCTGGGGGGGGGGGCTCTGACAGATCATTCGCCAGGCCCCCAGGGAGCCATGTGGTAATTAGTGCTTTCCCAGGAAAATAAGAGACTGAATCACTCAGCAGGCAAGCAAGCAGGCAGCAAGCAGACAGCAAGCTAGCCAGCCAGCCAGCTTGCCTACTCTTGCACTGAAGCTGGAAGCTCGTCAGGGGTGGGATGCACTGTCAGGCCTTAAACACTGTTCTCGGGCTCTGGGGATCTGGTATTACCCTGAGCCAGCCCAGCTGTGCTGAGCTGAGCCTTCCCCACAGGATGCTGAGGCAGAATACTGATTATAAATATCAAAAGACCTGGGTTCCAGGGCTGAGTGCCTAGTTAAGACTGCTAATCACAGCCAGCCTGTAGAAGCCCATGTCAGCCCAGCATGTCTGACTCCTCACTATGACTCTCTCACCTGGACACAACCCACCCCTTACAATCTTATCGCCCCCCTCCACAGGTGAGAAAACAGGAGGCAGAATTTAAGGTGCTTGCCCAAGGCACCAAAGTTGAAGGCTTCAGAGGCAGGCTTTAAAGTGGGAAGGGAATGCAAGGGTCCTCCTCTTCACCCCTGGCTTATGCTTTGCCCAGAGCTTGGGACACACCACAGGACCCTCTCTGGGTCTCCTCACCACTGAGCCTATAGCTGAATGGTATACACATCTTTCTGTGGTCCCGGCACTGAGCCTGCTGATAGGTCAGGACACACAGGTTCTGGTGAATGAAACAGCAAATGTCACACAGCTTTAGCTCTATTGATGGCTGACATAGCTCAGGGGCTGAGAGACATGGTTTGTTCCAGGGTCTGCCCACCATAGCTGCATGACCCTGAGTGGCTGTAAACCACTTTGGAATCAGGATTATTGGATGTGGGGATGGGAGAAGGGGGGGGCAAGACATAGACCCCTAAAATCTGTAAAGAGTGACATGAGACACCTCCTTCAGCCCCTTCTCCATTTTGATTGTGGTCACGGGATCTCTCAGGCATTTTTCCCTGGGGTCGCTTTACACATCTCTTTCTTCCTCCTTACTCATGGCCCCATTAGCCAATCTTCTTGGTTCTCTTTTTATAAGAAACCAAGAAACCACATCAGACGCTGCTCTGGCACCTGCCTTTCTCATATCCTCTCCCTCCTTTCTCCTTGTTCTTCATTAATTCAAACTTCTCAGAAGCCTTCCTCTTCAGTTTTGAAATGAAATCAGAAATTCTTGTGTAGTTCTAAAGGCCTCACACAGGCTCTGCTTGCTTCCCCATGATTCACCCCATCCCAGTCATGCTCAGGGCCTTTGCACACTCAGTGAGCCCCTGCCTCAGGGCCTTTGAATACTCAGTGAGCCCCTGCCTCAGGGCCTTTGCACACTCAGTGAGCCCCTGCCTCAGGGCCCTGAACACTCAGTGAGCCCCTGCCTCAGGGCCCTGAACACTCAGTGAGCCCCTGCCTCAGGGCCCTGAACACTCAGTGAGCCCCTGCCTCAGGGCCTTTGCACACTCAGCCCCTGCCTCAGGGCCCTGAACACTCAGTGAGCCCCTGCCTCAGGGCCCTGAATACTCAGTGAGCCCCTGCCTCAGGGCCTTTGAACACTCAGTGAGCCCCTGCCTCAGGGCCCTGAACACTCAGTGAGCCCCTGCCTCAGGGCCCTGAACACTCAGTGAGCCCCTGCCTCAGGGCCTTTGAATACTCAGTGAGCCCCTGCCTCAGGGCCTTTGTATTTGCTGTTGGCTGTGACAGTAACCCCCCTCTCCCCTTGTTTGTTCCAACCCTTCCTGCTCTACTCAGATGCAGTCTCCTCAGGAGAACTGCCTCAGCCATGCTGTCCCTTGCTTCCCACCACCTCATCCCCCCCCCCTCTTTTTCTCCCCTTGAGTACACTGACATTTTCTGGTGGCTTATAAATGTTCCATATTATGGGCTGGAATGACTCTGCCTTCACACTGGGGGCTCTGTGTAGACTCTTCCTTTATTCTTTATTCCCAAGTAGTTGGGCTGAGCCTGAACATAGGAAGGCCTCAAGAAGTAGCTGATGGCTTTGGAAGGAGTTGAGGAGGAAGCAGGAAGCTCTGTCTGTAAGGACACGGGCAGCTTCTCAGAGGGGCTGAGGTTGCTCTGTCCTGAGGGCGTGGTCCGGCCTGGCTTGTCCCAGGAACAGGTGTTTTTGTCTGACAGGCAAGGAGTCCAAGCCTCCCTTTGGTGTTCTATGGTTGGAGTATCGGTCTTTTCTACGGGACTTGCTTGAGCCTGAGGGAAAGCTTGAGACATACACCACTTCCTCTGTGTCAGTCTCTCTGTGTGCTTCGACAACGGCTTTTGAGGAACAATAGCCACACCAGGCCTGTATAGTGCTACTGCCCTTGGAGCAGAAAGTCTCCTCAGAATATCAACAGGAGCCTTCACCACACTTTTCTGTGTCCACTTGTCACTGCTCACTGAGCTATCAGGCTTCGTGAGGCGACAGACTCCCCAGACACCCTACTCAATTGGCATTAAAATCAGACCTTTTGGTACCATTCCCATCTCCACCTCTAGTTTCTACCAGGCTCTCTACTCCTAACCTCCTGCCCCAACTGTCCTCCACACCTGAGATTCCCCACCCAACACTATTGCTGTGCTCACCATAGGGAAAGCAGGGCTTCCCTAGCAGGACATGGGGAGGCAGAGCTGCTCTGATAAGAGTCGCTACTTGTTCCCCAGCAATCCATTATTTTTTTCTTTCTCAAGACAGGGTTTCTCTGTGTAGCCCTGGCTGTCCTAGAACTAGCTCTGTAGACCAGGCTGGCCTCCAACTCACAGAGGTCGTCTTGCCTCTACCTCTGAGCTCTGGGATTAAAGGCATGTGCCATTTCTACAGCTCTGAGAAATCCTAGGTCTACCTGTGTTCCAGCTGCTTCTGGGTTTCCAGGGTCTGACTGAAACTGTCCCCCTCCCCACCACTGTGCCACCACCCTGGAGTTTCCAAAGGGCCCAGTGTCAGGCAGTGTGCATGGTGGTTGTAAAATAATCTCTTGAATAAATGGGTAATGGCACTTACAGATGAAAAAAGTGGAGATTTTGCCATCTGTCATCTAGAGGACTTGGTGCAGTGCAACTGAAGTGTGTGTGTGTGTGTTTCTGAGTATGTAGCTGTGTCTCTGAACTTAATCGTATGTGTTTGCCCATGGGTATGACAAATATCTTTGTCTTTGTGTCTTTGTATGTCACTGTGGGTTGTGTGCCTGTATGTGGTTGTTTGCAGATGCGTGAAGACTATACACATATGTATATGTGCTGTCTGTTACATTTGTGTGCGATATTCATGCCTTTCTGGGTCTGTGTATGTGCATGTCTGGGACATTCTTTGATGGATCTTGCTATGTGTACTTCTGCCTTCTCCCCGCTCCCCCTCCCCCACCCTGTTCTCTTGGGAGAGCTGGAGTGCTGCTGTAACTTAGATTTACCTGGTTGGCAGGAAGAAGGGGTCCACACCCCTCCCCTCCAGCTAGAGGTGTTAATCACTGGGTTATATACAGATGGTAAATGTGTGGTTGCCAGGCCTAGAGGAGGGATGGTGGAGGGGGTTTGCAGATGTGAAAACACAGATACACAGAAGTCCGGAGGGAGAGGGAGAGAGAGGGAGGGAGTAGAGAGAGAGGGGCAATAAAGAGAGGGAGGGAGGGGGAGAACATGAATTTAGAAGTAGGATAGGCCTGCTTGCCTTTGGGTGCTGTGGGGTCAAGGTCTTTTCCTTAAGGATGGCTTTTACCAAGGGGAGGGGATAGATATGATGTTTCCCTTTCCCCAGTCACCATGGAGTTTTAGCGCCACAGGGCTATAGAATGAATGCTAAGGCATTTTAGGGCTGAGGGATTGTGCCATCCTCGGTCAGTGCAATTCTAGAACCACATTCAAGCACAGAACTCTTCCAGGGCTGGTGGTATCTTCAGCTGTGTCCTTCCCTTCCTTCTTGAGTCAGCCTTTCTTTGAATACAAGCATGGTCAGGGAGTGACTTTGGAAGCTCATCAGGCTCAGCCCCTGGCTCGCACAGGGCTATAGAGCAGTCCAGCTGGCTGGCAACTTCCTGGAGCTGGCAAACTAGAGTCCATTCTCACTGAATATGGCTTCTCACCTGAATGGTCTGCAGACTCATATTCATAGACTGTTCTTCCAGCCAACATGAGGGTGCCTGTGTTCCCAGAGTATGTTTGCAGTGGCTTAGCCACTGCAGGTGTATAGACAATAAAGGAATACGTATCATCCACAATGGAGGTTGAGTTACCCAACCCGAGGGCGGATGGCCAGCTAAGCAGGCAGACACATTTATCAGAATATCCATGGCATGGAGGAGGTTCCCTCCCTCTCCTCTACCTCCTTCCCTCTGTCCCTCTGTCCCTCCCTCCCTTCCTCCTTCCCTGCCTCTATTTCTCTCTCTCCCTCCCACCCTCCCACTGTCCCTCCTTCCCCCTCCCTCTGTCTTTCTTCTTTTATTAAAAGACAGTTCCATGTGGCTTAGGCTCACTTCAAGCTCATTATATAGCCATGAATGATCTTGAACTTTTAATTCTCCTGCCTCCATCTCCCAGGATCTAGGATTACACCAGCTTTTATGTGTTGCTGGAGATAGATCCCAGGGCCTTTTGCATGCTAGGCAAATAGTCTACCAACTGAGCCTCATCCCAAGACTTTCCTTCCTTCCTCCCTTCCTCCCTTCCTTCCTCCCTCCCTCCCTTCCTCCCTCCCTCCCTCTTTCCCTCTCTCCTTCCCTCCCCTTTCCCCTTTCCTCCCTTCCTGTTTCTTCTGATAGAAGCTTAAAAGACCAGAGGGTGGCCTTTCCCAGAGATCTTAGGAATCATCCCTGAGGTTAGTCACTGCTCTGGACTTTGACTGGATTTGCACTCCTCAGGGCTCACCAAGTTCTTTAGCATGGTGGCCCACTGGGCTCTGGCTGCTCTGCTAGCCTCCACCACCATGTCCAGTCCTTCCTTTGTGTGGATCTTTTGTTGCCTTTTCATGCTGCAAACCCTTATTCATTAGTAGAGTGAAAGCTCCCAGTTAATTCTAAGTGCCATCAGAGAAAGAGTGTAACATATTTAATTTGTAATTTCCCAGAGTTTTCAACATTTGCTACACAGGAGGCACTGAATAAATGTTTGTTGAATGACTGATTGATTGTGTCCATTAAATCGTCTTCATTTCTCCTTTGCAGTCTTGGTCCCATAAGCCCTTACAGGTGTTTTCCCAGGTCACACTGTCCCTAGGAGCATGTGTGGGTGGGAATCTTGGCAGGCATGAAAACCATGCAGATGACACTGGACAGATCGATTCTTCTACCTGTGGCATCCAGTTGGGACTGCTCCACATGCCTTTGTCTGGTGAGGTCATCCAGAGCCTGACTCTCAGGAAACACAGGCAATTGCCAGCAGCTCAGCATGGTGACTTGTAGTCCCCTGTTGATCTCAACTGTGAGTGCCAGGCCAACCCATTGGCAGCATCTGTTCCAGAGTCTAACTTGCAATTGCGCATTCCCAGGTTCTCACTGCTTAATATTTAATAAGCAGACAGCTGGCCTTCGCTTAAAGCCATTTAAGCACCTGATTACCTTTTATTTGAACTTGGCTTTGTGAGGTCTGGACTGCTTTGAGATTACACATGAAGCCAGTATCCTAAATCTGGTGTCAGCGTAGACCTCGACCATTGGGTGTTG
Organism: Phodopus roborovskii; assembly: GCF_943737965.1. Classification (NCBI taxonomy): domain Eukaryota; kingdom Metazoa; phylum Chordata; class Mammalia; order Rodentia; family Cricetidae; genus Phodopus; species Phodopus roborovskii. The sequence continues at coordinate 24,239,748 of NW_026126416.1, forward strand.
GTAGAACACAGCCTACAGGCTTTTTGCTCTTGGGTGACCTTACAGGCAAGAGAGAGTTGGGGCAGCTCCAGATGGCCCCGCCTCTCCTCTGTGCCACAGGTCCATTTGGGCAGGGAGGAAAAGTGCTAGCAGGACCTTCCCTGACTCATATCCTAGCTGGATAAGGGGAAAGGGGGATTCCGCCTGGGCCGTTTCCCAACAGGAAAGGTGGTTCTATCCTGTACTGCTTGGCCACTAGTAGCCAGAACTAGTTTATGTAGATCTATCAATGCCATGGAGTTGGGTTCAGGTTGCCATGCCAGTTTACCCTGGCATAGGGCTGCGGATTCTTCCAGAAAAGGACACCAGGCAACAGTAATGCTCCTTGATGGCCATGCCACCACCTCCCACACCCACAAGGTCTGGGGATGCTGAGGTCAGCTCTGAAGCCTAAACTCTGCAGATTTGTTAGGTCAAGATGGAGAGGGTCCAGATGACCTGTGCAGTGTTGGGAAGGTTCAGGAAGCAAGAACATCAGTCTCTGCCATTGTCCCCCAAGGGTCCACAGGGTCAGGAAACAGACTTCAGAGTCTGCTCTCAGCGGATGTGGGGAGAGGTGCTGTTGGAATTCACCCCTGGGAACACAGCTTCCCTGAGCCCAGGGAGAACTTCACAGGGTCAGAAGACTCAGTTACTGGTTCTTGCTCTTTCCTCATAAGCCCATTTGTTTTGGGAGAGTCCCTGTCGCATACACTGCAAATGTCAGGCAGCCTCATGGCCCAGCCCTCTCCAGAAAATGCCTCTGTTCCCTTCTGTTCTCCACTCCTTAGTCAACTGGTCTGACAGATCTCAGAGCCTGTGTCTTGGTGGAGTCTACAAATGGCACTGGTAATGAGCTGCAGGGCTGGTGTCTTCACTGGATGGTGCCTGTAAACATCACCGTGTTCAGGAATGGATGATACTTACCGAGCACTCACGTTCTGTACGTAAGCTGCATGCTGGGTGAGCAATTGTCCGCATACATCTCCTTCAATCCCGGCCATCCTAGCTCTCCTTTTTCCTTGTTCTGTCATCATTCCCAGATGCAGGTGGCACCTTTAGGATGCTGCCCTGCTCCAACCCCATCCCCATTGCCCCCGAACTACCACCTTCATCAACCACCACCTGAGCTTCTTAGCTCTTCTGCCTCTATCCCCACCCCTCCAACCCACCCCTTACCAACAGCCAGGAGGGCTTAGAACCACTTGAAGTTAAGCCCAGATTCTACATCTAATGCTGCTTCCAAGGGCCTCCTTCTACTCCATCCTCAACTGTATGGCATAATCTTCTCTTCCTAATGTGCTTCAGCCACACTGACCTTCTTCTCCTCGGATGAGTCTGTGGAGGCCAACCCAGGGCCTTTCCATGACTACTGTCGGTCCCTTGAGCCTATGTTGCAATGTCACAGTCCATCATTATTCTGTAAAACACCCCTTCCTGGCATGAGCTTCTTGCCTGGCTCCAAATTTTATAGTTCCTGTCACCTTCTGATACTTTTCTTATATTTGTTTAATTGTTCATGTGCCAACCCCCATGCAAACTTCCCTTAGAGTGGAACTTTAGGTCACAATGTTTGCTGTTGGATCCTCAGGACCTAGAAAGTGCCTGGCACATTGCAGGGAACGTATGGAGTTTGTTAAAGGACTGTGAATGTGGCCTAGGAATAGATGATATGGTAGCATTATCCCAATTTACAGAAAGTCTGGCAAAGCGAAGTGCAATTTACCACCTCAAAAAGAATGAAGTCAGCTCCAGCCCTTGTCTCTGTGGCTCGGCGCCCAAACTGTGATTCATCTCTTTGTATCACCCCCACCAAAGCCGAGGTAACACCATGGGAGAGGGAGCAGGATTATAAAAACCGGAGGATGGCAAGGAGTTCAGCAAAATGCTGTCTTCTGGATATAACGTAGCTATTGCAATCCTGAACACACAGTCGCTCTGGTTACCACCACAAGACCTGAGCACAACAAGAAAGACAGGAGAGTAGGAGGGAAACCAGTTAGGAAGAGAAAGGGGGTCAGCAGGGGCGGAGTAATGAGGGTGAATATGATCATGACACATTACATACAGGCATATAGTTGTAAAATTTATATATACACATAAATTAAAATTCCACTAGTTAACTAACTTTAAAAAGCTCTGTCAGGACACATGCTGGTACTGGTACATCTTGGGTCTCTGTCCTGGGGCTGGGCCTGGGTGTCTGCTCCTATGGAGGATGTGGGCTTCCGAAAACCCTGGGCCATTCTCAGAGACGGTCTTTGACACGCAGCTAATGAAATAACAAGGCACTTTAACCATTATCTGATGGTAATATCTTTTGTCACCAGGCTAGCTCTACAACTCTGATACTACAAACTGGTCCCAGGCCCCTCCTCTAGGTTCCAGCGAGCCTAGAGCCCCCTCCATTTTCTCACCTTCCACTTCCTCATCTTCCTCATGGACCCCACCAGTTCAGCAAGATTGCTGCTGCTGGGCAATGAAGGGGAGGGCGGTCAGAGGTACTCTGTGGCACAGTGATAGGCAAGGAGTGATCCGATCTCACAGAGAGATGTACAGGAAACACTCAGTGTCCGCAGGGCTGGGGTTCACTCGCTGCAGTCATTAGCATATTCAATTGCCACATGGTTCCATGCGATTTGGACAACCCCCTGTGCAGAGGCAGAGGTGAAAGGCACCTGCCTGTAGGCAGCCTTCAAGTGGGCCCTGAACATGTACCTGGTAGCTTATGGTATCAATCCCTTAACTGTGTGATTCTTAGAGGCCAGCAGGGCTGATGGCCCTTCCCCACTTATCTCTCAAAGATGCAGAAAGGAGAGAAGATGGACGTGCTGGTAGTAGGCAATGCGGGTGCCTGGTAGGGGCCAAAGCTGGCACTGGGACCTGCCAGAAGGTCACTTTGTTGCCCCTAGCCTTAAAGGTCCTGCTTGACTTCAGCCCAGGGACCGCCCACTTCTAATAGGACTTGATCCTGGATACACATCCCAGGCCCAGACTCAGCACACCTACCTTCTAGCTCCCCCTGCCAGACACTCCGGCTTGTTTCTAAGATCGCCCCAAACCTATGTGCCTGCTTCCTTCTGGGCAACCCCTGCTATTCTGCCTCAGCAGTGCCTCTCGCTGTCATTGCTCAGTTGGATCCTGCCAGCCTTTGGGACCTGCATCTTTCTGCCTTCAGTCTCTGTTCCAGTGAAGACAGGCTGTGCCCCTGTGGTAGGGACAAGACTGTGCCTTCCACACTTCAAGGACTCCTCTGATGTCTCTGGGGTGTGAACCAGCCCTTCAGCCTCCATGTCACCAAGATCTGCTCTAGTCTATGTGACTGTCACATGGTGCCTCTGGGAACATAACTACAGCTTTGTATAGCTACTCCCTTTGCAGAGAGCATCATTCTCCCCATGCCTGCCCAGGTCTTCCCTGTCTGTGAGACCAACGCTCAGGGGTCTCATTTAAAGATTTTCATTGGACTCCTTCCCCCCACCCCCTCTCTCCTTCCCTTCTTTCTTTCTTTTCGCTTTATTTATTTAATTTTATATACATATATGAATAAGTGTTTTGCCTGCATGTGTGTGTACATACAACATAAGGTCAGAGGAGGGCCTTGAAGCCCCTGGAACTAGTGTTAAAAAATGGTTATGAGCTGCAGTGTGGAGGCTGTGAACAAACCCAGGTCCTCTGCAGGAGCAACAAGTGCTCTAAACCGTGGAGTCATCCCCCCAAGCCCCATCAGGCTCCTTTCTATTGGCTAGGGACCCCTTGTACCTCCCCAGCCCATGCAGAGCGCCTTCCTTGGGGCATGTCCCCTTGAATGTCAACTATGTTGTTTTCTTTTTCCACTAGACCGTGGGCTTCAGAATGAAGTGATAGGCTTCCACAGTAAGTTGACAGGCTCTGGGACCAGCCTCCACCTAGGGTCATAACCTGGCTCTGCCATGGTCTCCTAGAGCAACTTCATGCAGCTGTTCTCATTTGCTAAATGGAGGAAGAAAAGTGTCATCTCCTGGGAGGAGTTGTAGAGAGGATGCAGTGAGTGTGAAAACTTCAGAGAAATCGTAGCACATAGAACCTGCTGACTAAGCACATTTTCATGGCTGCCTCCAGATCCCACGTGGACAGCCCCCACAAAGGACCTGTTTACTCGACAAATGAAAAGTTAGTTCTGCTGTATCACAACGGTCTCTAGGTGATTCTAAAACTCAGGCATGTTGCAGAACCAGTGAGGATCATGTAAAACAAAGGTAGACTAGCTGTGACAGTTAATGCAGATTGCCAACTAGACAGGGTCTAGAATCACCTTTGATTCTGTCTGTGTCTCTGTCTGTGTCTGTCTGTCTGTCTGTCTCTCTCTCTCTCTCTCTCTCTCTCTCTCTCTCTGTGTGTGTGTGTGTGTGTGTGTGTGTGTGTGTGTGTGTGTGAAGGTATTTCTCCACGTGGATTATTGAGATGAGGCGAACCATTCCAACTGTGGGCAGCACCATCCTACTGATTAGAGCTCCAGAGTGAGTAAAAAGAACACAGCTGCGTGCCAACTTCATCTCTCTCTGTGTGTCCTAACACAATGTGACCAGTCACCTCATGCTCCTGCCACCACAATTTTCTGGCTTGGGAAATGGAAGATTATAGCCAAAAGAACCAGCCCCTTCCTTAAGTTGCTTTTGTCAGAGCAACAAAAAAAGTAACTAATATGTAAGCCAAATCCATTAGGGATGGACCCCGGCTGAGCCTTTTAGAAAGCTTTTGGTGCCATATTGGATACAGATGCTTTACCCCTGGGTGTAGAGCACTACTATGGATGATAAGTGAATCTTTGCCATAGCAACCTGAACCCTGAGGAGCCTATCCAGGGGACCCCTACAGATGATGGTTGGAGTGCGGTCTGAGAATGAAGAATTCTCTTCCAGTTAGAGGGTGCAGGCGGTCCCCCTGCCTGGGTTTGTCTTCTCTGGGTTGCTTTCAGTAAGAGCTTTATTTTGTACTGATGGAGTCTAGCACTTGTTTGGGGCCAGCACCTGCATACAAATGCTAAGAGCAGTGGCCTGCTCTGGTTTTCTGTCCTTGCCAAGCCCTAGGCTGTGAGTTCTCAGTGGGGTGTGGAAATCCTGGGACTCCTATGAGGCTGGGACCACCATGCCTGTCCAGCAGGAAGCAGCCTTCCTGGGGTCCCTTTGAGACTGAGTGTCCCCATGAGAGAGTGGCTTCTGGAAGGCCTTCAGGGAACTTGGGAACTACTGGGACAATTGAAGGCTGTTTGGGGGGAATGAAGTTGGCAGGGACCTGGCACTCAGCTTTGAGCCCCTGCACAGCTTTGCCAAGGCTAGGCCTGGTTTCCCATTGCCTGTCAGCTCCAGGGTGCTAGAAAAAAAGGCCCATGGAATTCAGTGCCCTTCTCCACAGTCTTCTATATAGGAGGAAGGCTGCACGAAGCCCATTTGTATAGTTGTGAAGCCTAGGCTTTGCTGTCTGGATGACTGGGGAGCAGGTATGCTTTAAACCAACCTGGTCACCAGATGGCTACAGAGACAGGGCTTCCCTTCTGAGCTGCCAAGGGTATGCATAGGCCATGGAAGCACAGAGGTCTGGCATGAGCTTCTATGGGCTTGCTAACTCCGGGTGGCCTTAGTCAAGTGCCTTGGCTGGGACACAACAGTGAATGAAACAAAGCCTCCCCCTTCTGCTGCAAGAGGCTGGGAGTGGGAGCTGGTGACAGTGCAAGGGAGAAAAACACAGGCTGAGTGGCATCCAGGGTGGTGGCAAAGGACCAGTTTCTGCCGGGATGCCAAGGAGGTCTCTAAGCAGAGCTATGGGGAGGAAAGGCTTCCAGGCCGAGGGAGCTGCATGTACAAAACTTCTGAGCAGGGTCAGGTCCTGCCTGTTAGAGGAGCCCCAGAGGCCAGTGTGGTTGAGCAGAGAGCGAAAGAGGGCAGGCTCAGCAGGAGCCTTCACTGGCTCCATCACATCAGAACCACAGATGGGAAACAACAAAGACAAGTTAGAGAAATGGTTGAAGGCCAAACATTTGGTGACTGGGGGGACCTGGGAGGACACCCTTTCAGTGTGATGGTCAGGCTCACCAATGCTGTGTTGCTTAAATGCTGACATAAAGGGAAGGCTCCTGGGTAAGACCAGCCCACTGGGTGCTGGTTGTTTCCCCTCTTATCTGTAAGCATATTTAGCAAGTGGGCACTCGACTTTCCTAGGTCTCAGCCGCTTATCTGTGAACTCCCTGTCAGATGGTTGGCTGGGAGAACGAACCTGCCTGAGATATGGTGGGTGATTAGAAAACACCCCCTTCCCCACAACACACACAGACACAACCCAGGACTCTACAGTCATTCTCTGAGTCCCCGGGGTCCCCTGTGCCCCCCCCCCAGGCACTGAGTCTGCAGGCCTGGGGCTTTTACCAAAGAAGTTCTGTACAGGGCCCAGAGCACCAACCTTAGAGCTCCAGGACCTCACACAAACAGGAAGCACCTTGTCCTGCTGTATCACACTCCTGGAGGTCTTGCTCCACAGTTCCTTTGTGGCGTCTACCATGCTTGTAATTACTTGTTTAACATCTGTCTGCTTCTCTTGGCTGCATGTTCTTATCTCAGCTGGCCTTGCTCATTCCTGGGTCCCCAGCACTGAGCCATTTGCCTGGAGCATGTTTGTTAAGAAAATAAACAGCCTGGCTAGTGGCAGGAACACATGCACGGACGGACAGTCGTTGGAGCTGCTGGATCCAGTGTCTCCTGGAGGTTCTGTTCTGGTGCAGACTTGCTGGTCACATACCCGGTGTGATCTTCTGCTCAAGTTCTCTGTAAGTTAAGGGGGAGTAGTGGTGCTAGGGGATTTTAGCAGTGCTATAGGAACCTGTGCAGCAGGATTTGGGGGGACAAGAGAACCATATGAACCGAGTCAAGGAGGTGACAAGGTACACAGCAGGTTCTGAGACTCCCAGCATTGGGTGGATGGGAGCTCACAGCACATGGTGGGATCTCTGTGTGCTGTGGCTGTTTGTGCTGAGTTCAAGCGTGTGACATGTTATTGTAGACAGGGGTGTGTGTGCTAGAAGCAGAGACACAGAAAGAGTAAAATTCACTCACGTTCCTTGGGAGGTTGTGTAGTTCCCATCACTTTGAGTATCTATGCCCTTGGCTTCTTCCTTTCCTAGCCTCACCGGGAATGAAATGGGCCAGGTGCTGGCCTCTTGTGAAAGTCTCACAAATCCAGAGATAATGCATGGAGGAGGGGGACAGTGCAGAGATGCTAGGGTCCCCCAAGGTCAGGCTATTGGGCTTGAACTTAGGTCTCCTGAAGTGGGCAGTCTAGGGAAGCCTTTAGATGGTTCTGATCATGGCGCTGCAGATGTAGAGATGCTGAGAGCTAGAGCTCCCTGCAGATACTGAGCTTTCTTGCGGGCAGCCTAGCTCAGCACCTGTATGCATTTTGCATCTGAGTGTGTATGGTAGTATGTGTGTGTGTTAAGGGTGGACCCGGTGCCTCTGAGAGAGGGAATTCAATCATGGCAATCGTTTCTGGTCCTCGGTGGCACAGGGTCGCGCAGCAAGCTGGCACTGGAATATTTTGAGCTTGCGGTAATGAAAGAAAGCTCACAGCAATTTGGCCCATCTTCAGTCTTGAAAGCCGCAGCGCGACATTCAGTCATCCGCGGCTGGGATTATCCACTGGTAATGGGGGCTGCTGCTCCCAGGCCAGTGAGGGAAAGGAGGGCTCAGAGAGGTTAAGTGACTTGCCCAGCATCACAGGACGGGTAATGGGAGGGCAAAGTCCGAGGTGCAGTTTGGCCTCTTCCCTTCCCCCAAGGCAACCCGGCTCCCCAGAATGGATCTTTGCTGAGTTTCCTGAGCGCTGGTTTCCATAGCAGCAGGCCATTCCTGCACAATAGATTCCTCCTCTTCCCTGGGCTTCCTGGCTGTGGAGGCTGCAGGGGCGGGGATGCTCCCTAGTAGGGGACTGCTGGGTACAGGCTTCCAGGAGTGAGAAGGGCCACTTAGGTGGTTTGGGGGCCTCCAACCCTCGCAGAAACCCCACTCCACCCCACACCTTGTTCAGGGTTTCCATTTCCACTCTGAAGTTGGATCTGCTTTAGGTAACGAGTGGGGAACTAAGAAAAGGAATACAAACCCAACAGAAACAGAATGGGAAGGGCAGACAAAAGCAATCATGCAAAAACTAAGCCAGGACAAAAGATATGTTTGCAGACAAATCATCGTTTCACTTTTGCACCCTTGGGAGGGAGGTTCTGTCCACTCCTCTTACAGATGAGGAAACTGAGAGAGATGGGTGCTTTCCAGAGTACAATCCAAGAGCCAGCCTCTCTCCCACAGGAATGCCTGCTTAAAAATGCAGATTCCCTGGCCACACCCTGGCCTACAGAATTCTACACTCTTTAGTGGAGCCACAGTTGCGCTTAGGGAGTTCTCCAGGAGAATTTCTTTTTAGAAGGCTACATTTGAAAACAGCATTGGTTAGAATGGCCCAGCCTAGGCTCAGCTTAGGTTTATGTTGCAAGAAAATGTAGGGCTAGGGTTTAGAGCCCAGATGGGAGCAAAAAAAGGAAGAAACTGACAATGAGACGTTTTTCAAAGCAAGACATATGCCCCAGAAGAGATGGCAACAAGCAAAAACTGTAAGGAAGCAGGAGAAGAAGAGGCAGGGGCCAGAGGTGTCCAGGCAAAGGGAGGGCATATGGGATGATTATTAGAACAAGCTTTTAGTGAAGAGGGACACCAGTCACTCCAAACACAGCTCCTCCTTAATCACTACCCAGTTTCTCAAGGGAGCTTAGATTTTCTGGATGAGGAAATTGAAGAGAGGATGCATTACCTTTGAACCCTCGTGGCTGATCTGGAGGGGCCACAACTTTAATCACTAGGCTGCCTTTCAGGGAAAAAAGCTCAAGGGCTCTCAGACCCACCTTCAAATCTTGGCTCTAGCACTCACTACCTAAGTGGGGGAGGAGCTCTATCACCCTTTTCTCTCAAGGGGAAGGAGAGGCAGCCAGTGGTTTCTGCTAAACAGAATCATCCATGGGACAGAACCAGTGATCAACTCGCCTTCACATCTACTGATGTAAGCTACTAGACTTCTAAGGGGATTCTCCATCCAGAGACTCCAGGAGTTCATTTCTTTGGCACAGATGTGGCTACAACTCACCGTGAGTATTGTTGGGTCTATTATACACCTGCCAGGTACCCTTCCTGTGCGGCATTGGTACCCATTACTCCAGGCACACTCCCAAGGATGTATCTAGTATGGGCTCATTTGTCCATGTCACAACTATGTGCAGCAGATAGACAGCAAAATTTGGGCGGCGCTGAGCAGCTATACTCCTCTCGGTTTCTGTTCTCTACTGTGAGTGGACTTGGGTTGGGGGTGGGGTAGCTATTTGATCATAGATTTTTCTCTTGGTGGTAACGGTTTCTTGGTTTTAGTATTGCAACAACACAGACCAACTAAAAGTGCTGTCTGTCAATGCCGTGACTGTACTGGGCTGCATTTTACAGAATCGGCTATTTGGGACTCAACCTACCCTGAGTCTAATGTTATCATTTGTTCACATTTTACAGAGATGGTGACTGGGCCACAGAGACTCTAAGTAGAGAGAGTGGAGGGGGGTGGAGAGGGTTTGAGCAGAGCCAGGGCTCTAAGACTGTTTCTGGGAGGAACAAGATCTAGACCGAGGCTTGGAAGACCAGGAGAAGGGCTGACAGGCTGGGAACATGACTGCCACTATCAGGTGCCAGCCCAAGTAGCTGGCTGGTACTGCTCAGGGCTGGAGGGCTGGAGCAGACATCTGGCCAGTTTGCAAAGACAAAGGGCTCTATGAGCTGGGAATCTGTTGGGGTCTCATCTTGTCGTCTGGCTACACCCTGATAGGGGCCATACTCCCTCCTGCTGCCTGGAGAAAACTTTTGGTCCTCTCTGTGGTCTGGGAAGTTCTGTCCAGGCTGAATGGAGCTGTTCCTCTTACTTCTCCTTGTTCATCCAGCTCCAGCAACACTCTTGAGGGTGTGGGAGGGGACACACTCATGGCCCTCCCATCTGGAAGGCGCTTCCCTAGGAGATTCATGAGATGCCAAGATACCCTCACCTTGCTGTAACCATACGAAGGCCTTCCTTGACTTCCTTACTTCAAGTGCTCCCCACTGTCACACTTAACACACTCCCCACTCCCCTTCCTTGGTTTAATTGTTGTTCTTTCCCAGCACTTAATCACTGTTGACATGCTCGGCATTGTACTGGTGGATTTGTTTAGTGTTTGGCTGTCTCCAGTCCCCAGGATAACATCAGCTCCAGCAGGGACAGGATTTTCACAGTATCCCTACCACCATACCTCACTCATAATATGTACTTAGTGTAACCAGTCCCTGCACAAATAAAGATGACAGCACAGATGGAAGCTCGCATCACTCATTACTTTACAAGTCACTTTCTTCATCCCCCCCCCCCAATTTTGGAAACTGAGGCTCGGAAAAGGCCAAGGTGCAGGGAAGGGTGTGTTGGGCAAGTGTCATAGGAATCTACACGGTTGGAGTGATCATTCTTATTGAAGAGAGAATGGCTTCCAACATTTGCGTCTTAGGGACCTTTAATGCTCTTTTAAAAAAGAATGAGAACAAAAACAAAAGCAGAGTTTTGTTTATATCAGTTTATTTTTCTGAAGTACCATATAAGAAATAAAAACAGAGGCTTTCAAAAATCATTCTGTTAATTAGCAAACCAATGGAGTTATCTTTGTAACAGCCTTCCAGTGTGGATATTATTAAATATCACCATCCCATTTTATAGGTGAGAAATCAAGATCAGTGATGCTAGCTAGTCCTAGGTCTCATGAATCCAGGACTGGACTGTAGCAGCTTGGCTCCAGAGCTCAAGCAGTGAACTACTTTTTATGCTGCTTGGGTACTGTCTTGTTACTTTTCCCATTGCTGTGATAAAGTACCCTGACCAAAGGAAGAACGGGTTTATTTTGGCTCGTAGTTTGAGGGCATAGTCCATCATGATGTAGAAATCAAGGTGTCAAGACTTGAAGCAGGTGGTCACATTGCCTCAGCAGTCAGGAGAATGGAGTTCAGGCAGCTCACTCCTTTTTCTGTAGTCTAGGACCCATGCCTAAGGACCGGTGCTTCCCTCTTTTAAGGTGGGTCTTCTCATCTCAATGTACCTTATCAAGATAATCCCTCACATGCATGCCCAAAGGCTATCCTAGTCTAACCGATCTCCCACAGGTTTATATCCTGTCAGTTTCTAAATCTTGTCAAGTTGACAATAAGCACTACTACCTATCACTGATGTGGTGCAGCCATCCCTTTCCTACTAGGGAGTGGCCACTGGACCTTCTTCCAGCAGGCTTGGGCTAAGTCTCTGCAGCCTGTCTGGAACAAGGACAGGGCACAAAGAGTTAACCTTTCTCAAGATAAAACTTGAAACTGAGAGAAGATTTCTTTCCCTTGAGGCACACCAGGCATCCCACACCCAGGCAAGGGTGAGAAGTCTGCTCTTACAGCACAAGCCTTCCACGAGTTATTTATTGAAGTGTTGTGGCACCCTTGCCACATCCCAGAGCCTCTGGATGGAGGCTCCTCTGCAGTCTGTGATTACCCGGAAAGACCAGAAAGAGACGAGTTCTCTAAGAGTCTGAGGTAGGATAAAGTGTGGCTGAAATATGCCCTCCCACGAAAGCCTTGCCCAATCCACATTTGTCTTTCCTAGCGCATTTTCCCTCTGTGAATATTTGCTGAGGACCTCCTGTGTGCCAGGTACCTTCTCCATCAGAAGGATGTTTAAGCTTCACAGCAAGTTTGTGCAAATGGTCATTTGCAAATTCAATCTATCAACACTTACTAAGCACTGACAATGTGCCTAGCAATTAACTGGGTACCTGGAGCATGGTGCAGAGGAGAAGATGGACAAGGACCTGTCTTCTGGGAAATTCATGACTATATGGAGAAGACAGATGAGGAGAGAGGCAATCATGGGCAATGCAGGATAAAGAGAAGCATGGGGCGGGGGTGGTGGCTGAGGTCTAGGCAAGCACCATCTAGGAGCTCAATAAATATTTGTCATCATTAGGCGATCTCATGATGATAGCTCTAAGCTAGATTCCAAGGTGTTACCCTATTATATTTTTGAAAAAAGGAAAACGGCTGTGGTCAGCTCCTCATGGCCATCAGGGATCTAAACAAGTCTGTCTAATAGCTATGATATCTTTTAGGATCTTGAATTCTTTTCTAGATCTTCTGTGTCCCACCCTGCCGAAAGAGAGAAGGAAAGATGGAGAAGGACATGGGAGATATTTTAGGGCTGCTTGGACTAGCCTCAGTTCTGACTTTATCTGGTCTGTGTGGGGATACAAGTTGTGATGCGGAGTGAGGCATGGGGTAACAGTACCCACAATTCCTCTAGATGCTAAGTCTTGAACAAGGAGGGTAGGATTGTGGCTTTGAAGCTGACATGGATTCTGGATGGCCATAAACCTCCATCTAGTAGGTGCCTATTACAGTCACAGTCACCATCCTTACAGCTTCTGTTGACAACACAACTCATTGTCAAAAAAAGCTGACTTTGAAGGGTTACTTTTGTTCTTGAAAGGTGGTTTTAGGAATGACTAAATAAAGGGACCCAACAGGGCCATTATCTCTGCTTGCCTTTATCCTGCTTGCAAGCTTCCAGCATTTAGGAGCAAGGCTGGCCACTAACAGGTGACCTCAAACTTACATGCTCCAAGATTATCAAGTCCGCTGGGAGAGAAACTTTCTTTCTCCCACACAGTGAATATGTGCCCATGTGTTTGTTCAGTTTTTAGTTCCAGAAAAGCATGTTGTTTCTACGCCAAACTCATGACCACCTTGTTTGTATATCTTGCCAAAAGTCCTATAGTGTCAGAAGTACACTTTCTCCCAAAGAGACTCACACGGACAATTGTTGTGTAGAGGTTTTCTCTGATATTAAAACTTTCTATTTTGGAAGAAAAATTTTAAGACAATAAGTTCTAAGGGGGAAGTGACACACTACAGGGAAGCTTGTCTAAGCTTAATATCAGAAGAAAACAACTCAAAATAGCTTCAGGAAGTCCCTGAAAATTATCAGATTCACTAAGGCCCTCCCTCAAGAGTATATAAACACTAAAGATTGTTGAGAGTCAGCATAAAAGACTGTCAGGCAAGCCCTAGAGATATCTGCCCAGAGGAAGCAGAGGGAGGCAAGGCCAGACGCCTGCAGGAAGTGGAGAGCAGTCAAACTGCCAGGGGAAGCAAAGAGCAGCAGAGCTGCCTGGAAGAAGACAGAACAAACTGAGCCACCTGCAAAGGACAGTTTTCAACCTGTTGAGTTGCTACAGGCTATGTCATACACTTTAGGCTTCCAGCTTTTGTGAACTGTCACCTGTGTTGGGTGGGCTTTGGTGATGCAGCTCATTGGTTCACTAAGTTGGACTTCAGTTGGATCTGTACTTTGGGTGAGTAGATGTGAGTATGTTGCATCTCCCCAGGAAAAGTCTGTAATGCAACAACTATGGAGCCCACAGTGGATACCTTATGGGAACTATCCAAGAGCAGCTAAACATACATAGGTGGCTAACAAACTTATTAAAAGCCAGTTAAGAACTTCTAAAAGAAGACAGAAGTGGACCATGTGATTTTAGTATTAACAGTGTCCTCCTCCTCCTCCTTCCTTGGCTTGCATTCAGAATAGTCAGTCACAGGAGCCCAGAGAGGAACAGAATGCCAGTTTGTCACATTCAGAGCTGTTATAGAACATGACTTGGGCAGGCACTCAGAGCTGACCCCTGTGGTGCTGAAACCATAGCCTTATCTCTGTAGACATCCTTAAGTCCAGGCCTCCCTGAAGCTTGGCAGGGTAGTCTTCAGGTGCTTGCTCCCGTAGGGGAGAGGATGAAACTCTTCCTCCATTCTTATTGGTCACTTCAGGACATGGCTCTGATGGAGACCTGCCCTTCCTCAACAGTGTACTGAAGTGAACCACCAGAGGCACAAGCTGGTGTCCCCTCGGGATGGCGGTGCTCTTTCTGGAGGAAGCTAGTGGGTGTGATGGGTGGTAAGCCAGAGAAAGTAATATACTCATCTCCATTCTTTTTTTTTTTTTTTAAATGATGAGGCAAAACATCACAATCCAGTGTAAATATAAAAAGTACCCAGAAAAATCACTGTAAAAATGCAAGCCACCTTCAATGCATGACCTCATCCTAACTAGCATTGCAATGTTGGTGTGCATCCCTTCAGTTTAAACAAATGAGGGTTTACTCAATAAGTTTCTATCTGGCTCTCTCCAAATTTCTGTATAAAGCATTTGAGCATGCCCACGAGGTTGTGTGCAACACAACAGAAGGAATTGTGCCGTTTAATCATTGCTGATCCCCATGGCTGAGCACCTAAAAAGAATATAAGTCATAGGTAATACTAATTAGGCAATTTGTAGGTATCAAAGCATATCATTTAATTGCCTTCTTACCATAAGTAAGTACAAAAAAGTAAGTACAATAGTTACTTCTGTGAGCTGCATCTTATAGAAGGGGAATGACTCAGCCCCTCCCCCCAGAGCTACTTCTTCACAGGAGCATGTCTGTTTAAGACCATTTCCCCACTCAACACGTTTGCTTGTAGCATTTCAGTTTTCATCTGAGACTGAGGGGGTAGCTTTGCTCCTACCCTAGGTGGGCCTTAGGAGACCATTCTGGATCGGTCACTGCCAAAGGAGTCCTTTACCAGTATGGGTCCAGAATGGCTTGGGTCTGCTTTCATTGGGCCATTTTAGCCATTCCAAGCCTTTATCAATTAGCTGCTGGGGCATCTGCTTGCATCAAAGATGGCAGGCTTTCACCAAGATCACTTCCTGTCCTGCAGAATTATACATCCTCCAATCAACACTGCCACTGTCTTCAGGAGGGCTGGACCTGCTCACGAAAGATTATCATAACTGGGCTTGTTGACTCTAGACATTTCTACACAGAAGGAAGGAGAGGTAATGAAGGCTGTGGGGTCGTCACCTGAGTATCCAGCCCCTCCTCCCAACCAGCTGTATGCAATTCTGGTCTAATTGCATGTGGTCTTGAGGTCTCTCAAAGGGCTGCAGCCATTCTCAACCTGTGGTCAAGACCCCCCCACAGGGGTTGCATATCAGATATCCTGCATATAAAATATTTACATTATGATTCAAATAGTAGCAAAATTACAGTTCTGAAGCAGCAATGAAAATAATTTTATAGTTTAGGGTCACCACAAGATGAGGAACTGTATTAAAGGGACACAGCATTAGGAAGTCTGAGAACCACTGAGCTAGATGGTGGAGGTGGAGTAGGACTAGATGGGTGACCTTAGTTACATAGCCATGAGAAAGGCATCATCCCTGCACGGTTCAGACCTTCCACTGCGGCTGCTTTAAGATTCCCTGTGCTCCTGCCTGTAACCTCTGACCCACTCACTGCTCTGTATGTAAGGCTAACAGAGTGAACTTTGGTGGAACCATATCTTGGTTTGCATTGGGGCCTAAGGAGAAGGGGTAGACATCTTTTACAACTCCCCTAGGGAAAGAACTTCATCAGTGAGAAGCTAATTGGCTCAATGCTTTTGATGGCTCCTCACCCCTATTTGGCCTTTCTTTCCTGTCACAGGGTCTGTGTCCAGATGCCTATATGTGACTTTTTGTTTTGTTGTGGTTTTGTTTTTCCATATAAATGAAGTCTAGTTTTACCCTCCCCCAAAATTACAGTAGCCACATTACCAGTGATTTTACATTGCTTTCCTAAATTCCAATTCACACAGCATGATAGGGAAAAGAACCATGTAATCCCTACACAGTCTAATATGTCACATTATAATAAAGAAGTAGCTATCTTAAGGGTCCCAAGCCCTTTACAATGTGTAATAATAAGCTGGCCTGCTTTTTGATTCAGAGAGGTAATGTCAGTCATTTGTGAGGACTACCTGGCACCGGAAACTGCTCTGCTCCCAAGACCTCCTGAGAACTAAAGTCCCCTAAGAGCAGCTTCTGACTGATGGTGAGGACTTGTCACCCAGCTCTGGGGAAAGCCAGGAACTGGCTTCAGAACTCCCGGTTGCCCAGGGTGGTAAATGGTTTGCTGACACTGTTTCTTCCCCTTCATGGCTGGAGCACTCAGCTCTGGGGTCACTTCCATTTGAACCTGGATCCTTGGCTTTAGTCCTCTTCTCCTTCTCTCTAATACACAGCCCTGATCACAGAACAAATGGGCTCCCCCATAACTACAGGCAAACTCTTCTGTGTACTCAAAGCCTAGGATGCAACGAGGTCAGGACAAGATGGCATCCCTCATGAGGCTGAAGCTGCTGCTCAGCACTGTGGTACCCAGAGTCAGCAGTTCCATAGCTTTGAGTGGCAAGGACACTTGGGGATGACTGGATGGATGGATGGATGGGTGGAAAACCAAAGCTGAGAATGCTCATCAACACTGGGCACACACAGACTGCATGAAGTTGGTAGAGAGGAAAGAATGCAGGAACATAGAGATGCCAAGCCTGAGCCAAGAAAGTTGTTTTGCTATGGAATATATTATTTTTGCAGGTTGCTATAGTTACCGCTGTGAAATTAAAAATTAAAACCTTGTGAAAGAGAGAGGGTTGACTGAGATGAGGCAGTTCCTTGACAGGCTGAGTTATTTATCTTTTCCCCATGTAACATCTGGTTACGTGCTTGCAAATTTATTTTTAATTCAGAGCTCTAAAAAAGATTTTGCATTGATATGCCATGAAGAAATGAATCACTTGAGAGAGAAAGATTAGCGGTTAGTATCCAGTGGCAACTGGTGACCTCTGATGTGTCCCCTGGTCTTTGCCTCTGCTTCTCAGGCAACCTCTAGGCATCCGTGTAGGACAGTAAGCATCTGGAACCCCTTGCCAATCAAGCAGCAGCCGTAACCATGGCTCCCAGATACAGAGCCTTGCTGCAGGCTGCTCTCGGTTCTAGTGACTCTGACCAGGAGGATGAGCGTGGGAAGAGGTTTGAGATCCTGCCTCTCTAGTCTGTCCCCAACCTGTGAAACCCTCAGTCTAAGCCAGGATCTTTTGGAGCCTTTGAATCAGATTCCCAGAAAGATAATACTTGTGGCTTTAGTGAAGGTGACACTGGCTGGAGCTGGGAGATGTGGGATCTGGGTCCAGCCCAGACACTGCAGGCATCCATGTTTCCTCCCTATCACCCAAAGCATAAGGCTGGGATCCCAGGGTGGGCTTCCCTGAGAGTCCCCTCACCTTTCTTCTGCTTCAGTCCTCTGCCATGTGTGTTTCCCGTACACAGGAACCTCTTTACTCAGTTCCCAGGTCTTCCTCCTCTGCCTCATCCAGGGCTTCTCCATAGCCCACTGACCTCTGCTTTCCTCTTCTGGCGCCCATCCTGGCGGGGCCACCCAGCTCCTGATGCACGGTGTTGGGTTCTGTGCTCTCCTACCATCATCAGGCAGCTACCAGGCGGTCCTCTTCTAGGTGGATTAAATCCCACCCCCAGGCACAGCTGCAGTAGCTCTGTTTGTAATTGTTGCTGCTAATCTAAGCTGTAGTACACGTTTACATGTATGTGCAGGAAAAGTGTACATATATAGGGTTTGGAACTTTCAGTCCTCCCCCGGGGACAAGATGCGACTACTGCAGTGTATTTTCTGCCTTACACTTGTCTGTATCAACATCAGAGATTATCTGTCTTGGTCAACAACTTTGTCCTCTATGTCCAGAGCAGGGTCTGCAGTCTACACAGCACAGAACTTAAGTATTATTATTATTATTATTATTATTATTATTATTATTATTATTGAGTAAATGAATAACTGGAGTGAGAGGATGAAAAAATCTCATTCCTCACTGTATGCTAGACCAGGTGGGGATAAGCTAGGATGGGCTGGAAGTAAGGGGAAAGGAAAATGACCCCTCTAAAAGCCTCATAGGCTAGGGAAGTGAATGCCAACTTAACTGTAAAGGAGGAAGCCAGTTCCTCATAACAGCTGGGGCATGTGCTAGCATGGAAAAGTCTATGACAGGGCTCTGCTGAAGGGACAGCACTGATCCTGTTGGGTGTAAAGGTTAAACAACTGGAGTACTAACAGCCACTCTGCACTGAGCATTCCTTATTACCGGCCAGTGTTTTAGATAAGTGAGCTGACTCTGTTAGCCCTGTAAGATCACTATCATTATTTTCCTGTTGGGTCCCCAGTGTCCAGGAGGGGCACATCACACATTTATAGACAATGAGTCTCTGTGTCATTTTCAAGGCATCAGATCTGACAGAACGGTGTTTTGTCTAAGAACAACAAGGAGTGGAGTCTGCCTCTGTCCATGGTGGCAAAGGAGGCATCTTCCCTGTGTGTTGACTTAGTTGAGTCACCTTGGGCCCTGAAGAAATGACTGGCCATCCCCACCATCCACTCCATCCACCATCACAACTGGACAGACAGCATTGGGCTGAATCTGAACAATACAGGGCTAGGTGGACTGGTAACCAAAGGAGGGCTTTCCTATCAACAGCAGACAGAGTCTGGCCCGCGTATCTTTGAAGCATCTTAGCTGTTGTCATCCCCCACTGTGCCTGGGATGAAGTGGGAGGATCAGGGAACATTTTGTGGGCAGACAAATCCAAACTTCTTGACAGGTCTGGACTCATCACTCAGGTTCCCCACATGAGTGTGCTCCAAACATCGTGGCTCAAACCCTGGGCTTGTGCGTTCATTGGAGGATGAATAATTAACTAGCTACCAGTGCCAACAGCTTGGTGCAGAGGGTGCTTTGTAGTTGACAATACGGTGTCCCAGCTTGACTCTAGTTTTGGGGAGAGGCTGTCGTTTCTGGCGGCTAATCTGGTAGTACTGAGAGCAGTGGGTCTCCTGATTGAGGGACCCGAAAGGCTGTCCTAGTGACCAGAGACAGAATTGGGGAGGTAGTACTTAGAGGTGAACCAGGCATAAATGAAGTCACCTTTGGGACAAGGGATGATGGCCTGAAGGGTCTGTTCTTAGCTTCCTCTCATTCCTCCTCTTTTCTGTGCAGTGGCAACTCTGGAGGAGATTTGGACTAATGCAAATTATAATGTGCCTTGGAAAGGCAAGAGTCCTGTCAAGAGGACCTCTCGGCCCCTTCCGTGTTGTCCGCTTGGCTCTAGGCTAGGAACATTGGCAGAAGGGACTGCACTCTGCTGAGATCTGCATGGCTTTGGTAATTGACCTGACTGGAGGGAGGAGGGGCACGAAGAAAGGACAGACACACACACACCTACAGAAAAGCTGGCTCAGGTGGGTCCTGCACAAGCAGCAGCCCCGAAGCTCAGGGCATTTATTTACACAGGTGAACAAGGAAGTGGGGTTATTGTATATAGTGGAATGAAAAGGCAGATTTAGTTAATCTTGGTAGGAGGTCTCTGCAGGGGACCCGTCTCAGGCTGTAAACATCCGGAAGGAGGAAGCTGCTGTTGACATTTCACACACACTGACAGCATCTGCACACAGACCAGGGGGGAGGCTTTGTCATTTCCCTGAGCCTGACCAGAGAAAGGCTTTGCCATTCCCATGGGTCTGAGGCACTGGGGTCCTTGATATGGCTGTGCTCGTTGTCAACAATACACGTTTACTTAGCACTTCACCAGCTCCCCACAGCTGCTGGCTTTACTAACCTGTCAGCACTGGGAATTTCACACCACATTCCCTCAGAGCTTGTCTATGTAGCACAGGAAGGGTGATAAGATGGGAACCACAGGCCAAGCCAGATGTTTGCTTGAAGCCTGTAGAACAGATTCTTAGGACCTTGGACATTTCATAGCAGGTGGGTTTAGGACAAGACCCATACTTCATTCTTCCAGATCCTTGCGTTTGTTCACATAGACCATTCTGATGGCTGGTCACTATGTGGCCTGGTGAACATGGTACAGGTACCTTTCTGAGCCTGGCCCGAAGCTGTCACATTTGGAGAGGGGAGGAGATCATATGTGGCAGTGTGATTGTGTGCCTGGCCTCACTCTTGGGAAACTTAGGGATGAATACAATGCAGCTTTAAGTAATATCAACTATTACTATTACTATTGGGCTATAATCTATTTGCCCTATAAGGCAAGGAAGACTAAGTCTCTGGGGACTGAGGCTCTGGTTGTCATTTTTCCCCCTTTTAGATGGTACCGTGTTATCCATTCTTGGTGCTCTGTGATCCTAAAATGGCTTTTGGATCTCAGGAAATGCACCCCCTCTCCTGAGGAAGAAGAGGAAGCAATGCCCATCGCTGAAAGAGCTCTGCAATGCACAGTAATACCTGAACATATGTAAGTCTTACTGTTTGATCGGTGTCATGGACCACTCCTAGTCAAAGAGGAAAATGAATGTTTGCCTTCTCTGTAGCCATTGTTAGAGAAGCTGTTAGCTGTATGAAGGCAGCTGCGCACACCTGGTAGCTCCCTGAACTTGGAAATCCCCTTTGTCTATACACACTGATAATTTATACTTCTGTAAAGAAAGCCCACGTATCTAACATATGTACATGTAGGCAGTGTAGCTAGGCTACAGGATCTAGTCCCACTCTGCCAAGTGCCAGCTGTGTGTCTAGGACAGCCCCCGGTGTCCTCTCTGTGCTCACACTTGGTCCACTAGAAAATGGAAAATGGAGCGTGCTGTTCCCCAATGGAGGGATGTACTAGAATGAAAACAAAACTGATCCTGGAAAGACTGTTGAGTCATGTCTGACTTTTCTTGGGTATCAAAGACGAGTCAACACACTCACTATTGTTATTGCTGTTGTGGCGATGACTCCCACAGTGAGATTAAAGAGGAAGGTCATTATTATTATTGTGACTACAGTCACCATTGTGAGATTTTTTTCTGTGGGTAGAAACGAGACCTGGAGTCCTAAGGCATGACCCCTTGTCAACTTTAGACGATCCCATTAGTAGCCATGAACTTCCTTTGTAGGGTAAGAGCCTGGTCCCACCAGTGTCCTAAAAGGTCCAGATGTACTTACTCCCCAAATTCTATCCTCAGCCCTGGTGTGGAGGGCAGCCAACCTGAGCAGGGAGGAAGGAAAGCTGTGGCAAACTTGGAGGCCTTCTTCCTCTTCCAATGGCCAGTCTAGGCCTTTCCTTCATGGGCTGAGGCCCCTCTGGGCTCAGACACCTCCTTCCAGTATCGGGTTCCTGGCTCCCTATATTCATTCTGTCCAGACATTTTGAAGCCTGTTTCCTATGGTGGGAGGCCATGCCTTGGGGAGGGGTCCCTCTGGGCCAAGGTCCACACAGTCTGTACTGGGAGGGACACTGGGGGGTTGTTTTCTGGAAGGGTGGCTAGGAGACCACTCTGCCCTCTAGAAAGGGCTTGCCTCCTAACTTCTGGAGATCTCAGCAAGCTCTCATTTCTTCCTATGCCTCAGTTTCCTTATCTGTTCAACTGAAGAACTGAGCAGACTGACTTCTGATGACGAGGCACATTTCCAGGTCTCAAGACAGCGTCCGAAATGCAGGTGTCCTCATATCAACCCTTGCTTCCATGTCACAGGCAGGGAACACAGTTGACAGGGTTCTGCTAATTCCAGCCCTACAACACCAGGCAGGGCAGCTGGCCTTTGACTATTTCTTACACAGCGTCAACGGAAGTTTTCAACACAGTATTTTAACTCCAAAGTTAGAATGCGAAGTCTGACAGCAGTAACTAGTGGGTATAGATTTACCATGTGTCAGGAATTTTGCTAAAATGTTTCACACGTATTAATTTATGATGTAATCTTCCAGCAATGCAGTGAGGAAAGCACTATTAATAGTTCAAAATTGAGTAACGAGCAATTGAGTAACTTACCCAGCAGATTGGGGAACCTGAGAACTGTTCGCTTGGCTCAGAACTACTACTGCTTGTTTGTTTGGAGGGGGAGGGGCGTTAGCTCACCTTTTTTCCCATGTTGGAATCTCTCTTGCAGCATCCTCTTCGAATTCTTCTTCACTTGGCTTCAGCTTGTACATCTGCAGGGACGGAGAGCTCACTACCTCCCTGGGGATCTAGCTCTGGCTGCATCAGTATGAAAACACTCCCTCAAGTTTGTGGAGTGCTTAATAAGTCTTCAAGACTCAGAGTGGTTTCCTGGGAAACAGAGCAGCTTGCTCAGCCCCCAGGGACGTGGTGTGGTCTGGATTACAAGTGAAGAAATTTAGAAGGAGCCGAAAACCTCACGTTTTGTTGCCACGAGAGAGAGGACATGTTGTGGACCCACAAGCAGAGGCTTATGGTGTGAGTTGTTCCTGCCTTGAGCTCAGTTGGTTTTGTGCTGCCATCCAGAGTACTGCAGACCCAGTGACTCATGAACAGGGAAGCTGGGAGCCATTGTAGTGGCAGCTGTAATCTCAGAAGTCAGAAGCGGAGGCGGAGGATGGTGAATTTGAGGCTCCGAAGTGAAGGCTAATCTGAAGAAACTAAGGGCTGTAGATGGAGGTTAGTGGCCCTGGGTGTCATCTCCAGCACTGATGGAAAGAAAGTTGACTGGCTTAGTTATGGGTTTAGAGCAGCAGCTCTTAACCTGTGGGTTGAGACCCCTTTGGGGATTGCCTATCAGTTATTTACATTGCGATTCTTAAGAATAGTAAAACTACAGTTATGAAGTAGCAACGAAAATAATTTTATGGCAGGGTAGGGGTGAGTCACTACAACATGAGAAACTGTATTAAAGGGTCACAGCATAGGAAGGCTGAGAACCATACTGCTCTAGAGAGCTATGAAGACCCAGATCAGGGAGCAGGCCTCTGATGAATGTCACCTTGCTCCCATGGCAGAAGGAAGAAGGGCAAAGGAGAGCATGTCCATGTGCACACAGATGATAGGCAGACAGACAGGTACATGGGAGACCCGATGGAATTCATGTTTCAAGGCTTGCCATCTCCTTTGTCCATGAAGGAGGGCGGCACTCTCGTGATACAAACATTTGGTCCCGACTCCTGATACTGTGACAGGGGAATTATAGATTATACTTCTTAGGAGACAGTTCCAAGTCACAGGCTGAGCATCGGCCTCACTTGTGACATGGCCCTCACAAGACCAGCTTCTTCCCAGACTTGTCCTGAGAGTCAGAGAACATGATGCACCCGAGATGCCAGGCAGAGCTAGATACCGACGTTTCCTGGAATTTGGGCACTATAACCTGTTAAAATCCATCATCTCGGGCTAGTATTTCTGACTCAGTTAACAGCTTGATCCTACAGCAAATGAGGTCAAGATGGTGATTCTTGACTCTAAACTGTCCTGTTTGGCATATAGAAAAACAGAGTCCCAGGGAAGAGGAGGGATTTGGGCATTCCAGTTAGTTGGTGACTTAAAAACACAGCAGCTTATGAAATGTGAGGCTCAAGGTCGAAAACGGGCCCCTGGGTGGATGTTGGATCCTCTGCACTGAGCTTCCTAGAGATCGACGTGTGGCCACAGAGTGTTCATTCTAATTTCTGGTTATGTGTTCATGAGGAGTGTCCATGGGTAGTTCTGGAACACAACTTGAGAGAATGCCTTTTGTGTTTGAGGATGTAAGGGCAGGAATGTGACTATGGCAGAGTGGCTCCATAGAGAAGGCAAGGACTCAGGAAATACAGGTGGCCCGATCCCACCTGCACTGCATATGTGACCACTGTGTATGTGACCACCGTGAGCTTCTGTCTTTATGTGGAAGACAGAGATAGGACTGTGGAGAGGCTTAAAGGTGACACGCAAAGTTGCCAACTAAGAACCATATTTAAAAATTAGGCAGTTTGACATCAAACCCAGATTCCTGCTTTCTCTCAAAAAGAGAACAAAAGCGAAGCTGGGCATCTCTGGCCCCTGGAGTTGCACTCTGCTCTGCCAAACTCTTGGCAGCCACCACTGGGAGGACTCAACATAGAGACCTGCTGGTCCAGCCCTTTTGCTCCAGACTCTCCTCTCCTCCATGTCCTCCCTGGACCTGGAAGCAGCTATGCCTGCTCAGGGAGGAAGGTTCTAGAAGCAGCACCTCCCATTCCCCCAGAGGTGTTTGCTCAGGGCCACCCCAGGATGAATATTTCCTTTTATAATGTTGCTAATCACTTTCCCCGGCAGGCAGGAGCCAGCCTCTCCACTGCTCCTGTAGCTGTGGTGCCCTGTGGGCTCTTCATCAATGTTACATGGTAATTAATAATAGATTCTCCTGCTCCAACTCCTGCTCCCTCTGACAGGCTGGATCTTCCCTACCAGATGAGACCAAAATCAAAGGCCAGAAATTGCAACTGAAAACATTTCCTCCAACAACTCGAGGGAAGAAATTGGGACAGCTTAAACTCCTGGTGGTTCCAGCGCTGGCTGGCCTTCTCATTTTATCCTATGACACCACCAGGGACTGGAGACTTGTACCCATGTGTTCAGGGGGTTTATATTCTAATGTGTCTTGGTGTGATGACATAGATGGTGGTGGAACTCAAGACTCACTCATTTTACAAATGCCCAAGTGGTCCTGATGCAGAGAGTCAGGCACCACTCTCTAAGAATCACTGCTTTATTTACGATGAACACACAGAGTTAGTAGGTACTTGGTCCTGGGGACATGGAGTGAGTAAGGCAAAGTGGTACCCACTCACTTGGATAGAACCAACTCAGGGCATCATGTGATGGGTTAGAAAGCAGGTTCTAGAATAAGATATGCTGGATTCAAGGCCCACATCTGTGACTATACATGGAAGAGCTGTCTGGTTTTTTTTTTAACTGTCTCATGGGAATAATTATGTATCATGTCATGTCATGATCAGAGGAACAGTTGAGAAAGCGGGTGTATACATGTGTGCTCAGAAGTGTTAGTAACATAAATAATATGACTTAGCATGTGGTTACTATTGTTACTGGCTGATTGTCCACAATGTAACTAGGTCTTGTGGTGGGTGGGGTGTGACATTCATTTATCAGTTCATTCTACACAATAGTCTTGACCTCCAAGAACATCCCAGGTGTGGGAAACACAGACAGATTCATCAGCCACAAATCTCTCCTCTCATGAGGTGCAGGATGGGTGGATCTGTTGGAGTGGGGGATTTCTTAGCAAAAGACACATGGATTTACAAGATTCCAGAGAAGTGTGACAAAGAGGAACTAAACGGGCCAGGAAATAGATACTTTGTTAGGAATCAGAGTCATCTGAGGTGCCTATGACAAGTGGAGAAAGAGCCCACTAGGCCTTGGGAAAGGCTGGTTGTATCTGTGGGAAGGGTAGGCCCAGGTCTGTGCAGTGTACCCCCAGCTGGGCATCCTCTAAAAGTCTTCAGGGAGTCCAGATCTTGGGCTTTAGAAACACTAGCCCACCAGAAGCACATATTCTTACACTCCAGGGCTGCTCAACCTGGCTACTACATGTGAGCAGGTTTAGAGGTGGCCAGCTGCACTGGCCATTTTCTTTTCTGAACCTGGCTTGATTGACATGTCTGAAGGATGTTAATCTCACCTTTACCTCCAGTAGGGTGAGAGCCAGAAGCACACCTGGCTGTAAATGCTTTGCAAGCTGGACATTTAATAGGTGCTCCGTGAATAGCCTCCTGAGGCTTGGTTCTGGGTGAGGCTCCAACCAGAATTTTCATTGTGCCAGGGTATGTGTTCTATTTGCATAAATCTACATAAGATCTCAAATGTCGCATCCCTTTTTTGCCATTAGTTCCTGTAGGCACAGACCATCTTTTAAAAATTGGTCTCCTGTTTCTCCACCACTCCCTTTGCTCTTTTAAAGAATTTCAAGAATTAATCAAATGTTCTGGAATGGAAGCTGTTTTGATTTGGGCCTCTTTTGTAGGAGGGCTCTCCTCCATGAAGCCCTTGATTCCCTGGAAAGAGAGAGCAGCTATGATCTCGACATTGGAGGAGTCTGGAATCTTCAAAGGAAAAGTCAATTTTATTCTTTCTATTCACAACAGTAGAGCACAGAGGCAAGGAGACAGTATACAGCAGCAGGAAAAATTCGCAACAAAGTCCTTAGAGTAACCTAACCAAACAGTGCTCCTAACACAACAACTCTTTTCTTTACTGATTTATTTCTCTGTAATGTATGGCTTTTCTCTATGCTATTACAAACTTGCCAACATCATTTTTCAAAACTATGCTGCGTTCCTTAGTATAGGAAGTTCTTAACATGCCCCCATCATAGGGTATTTAGATGGTTTTGGGTTTCGTTGAGGTATTTGTGGCTGTGATGTCTGCATTCCTGGCTTTTTCTTATTGAATTGTGCTCACAGGATGGGTGAAGGCAGCAAGATGAAGGCTCTGAAAAGACTTTGTGGCAGTTGTTTCTGGATTTCAGAATGTGCTTTTGAGTTGCCGTCACCATAGGCCGCTCAAATCAATAAGCCACAGAGCACCTTTGATACCAGGAGATGAGACACGCTCCTGCAGCATGCTCCTAGGGTTTGGGGCCCTCCACTATCCACAGACAGGATTCTTGCTCCTTTGCTGGATGCTTGAATGAAATGCTTTTGTGCAAACATCCTTGGTGCACAACATGAAACTTGGATTCAAGGAAGCTTGAGCTGTGTCTAGTCTTTGTGAAAGCAACACAAAGACTTTGTCAGCCAGAGATACTTTTATCTTAAACAACTACACATTGCTTGTTTCTCTTCCTTCCTTCCCTCCTTCCTTCCTTCCCTCCCTCCTTCCTTCCCTCCTTCTCCTTCTCCTCCTCTACCTCCTCCTCCTCTTCTAATAAGAGCATTCCAAGAGCTAATTATCCAGGAAATGTGCTGCTGTCCAATGATACTTTCTAGCCCTTGGGTTAAATCTTCCTTTCCTGCCATCCCTGAGAAGGAAGTATTTGTTTTCATACTTGCCTCATGGCCCCTCATGATTGCCATACCTTTGTGTATCAGGTCCTCATCCAGGGTATAAAGGAAAAAGGAAAATCAAGGGAGCAAATGGCTTCGTCATCAAGCCTGTTTTCTGTGTCAGGAAGACAAAAGTTTTCATTAAGGCCTATACAGATTTTTTGCTTGTGTTTCCATAAGCCAGAAACAAGTTGTACAGCTATTCCTAAACAAGCTGTTAGTGAATAGAAACAGTGTTATCAAGATTCACACCCAGGGCTCAGTGATGGTGGCCTTTGTGGTGGGAGAATAAAACACCTAGGAAAATTAAACAGAGAGAACTTAGCAGGGGCGAACAGGATGGAGTTGATAAGAAGGATCTCATTGGGAAGAAGACATCACCATAGATTTTGTGGAAAATGAGATCGTGTTGCCTCAGAAGGAGGCTTTTGTTTGCTGACACCCATTCCTCTGGCCTAACCAGTAACTAACCAGGGCTAAAGACTCATAATGTTCCACAACGAGAAGAAATATGTGCAGTGTGACTCTGTGACGCCTGGAGCTGGTGCAGCCATGTTGTCCCCATGAGGAATCCAGGTTGGAGCTGTAGACAGAGGACCTGTGCATAGATGAAGGAACAGAATTGGAGCCAAGACATTGATTCAAATATAACCATGGCATACCTGACTTCTAGACATTTTTCAGTCACAAATGTTAGCTCAGAGTTGTGCAAATGAGCTTATGGAGTAACCAGAAGAATAGTAACCAACAGAGATGAAATAGGAAGTCAGCAAAAGGGATTGCATAAGCATGATGTAGTTTTGAAGATCTGTGTTGGGCCAAATTTGATCAACACTCTTTGGCTTGCTGATCTGACATGCTGATGTGCAATATGATACTCAGATATGATGCTCCTAGCACAGAGATCCACGAAGTGTTCCAGAACCCTCTCATGGGACAGATTGTTGGCCAGCCTGACCCTTGCCCTGTGAGCTTCAGGCCTACATCAAGGTCAGACCTAGCGTCCCCATAGACAGAGGCTGTAAGTGACACAGGAAGGAAGCCAATGTTTTGGTTCCTCAAATGATTCCCCGGTAGTCTCTGAGCTTCCTCCTGGGGGAGGCCCTGTGTCAACAGGCAAGGTTAGCAGCTGATCAGAAGTAGACAAGGGAGAAATCCCAGCAAGCTCCAGAGAGCCTGGGCAGCCTTGACTTGAAGAGATGAGAGGACGTGGGAAGGGCAGGTAGCATGTTCCTGCTCCTGTCTCCACACGGGCTGCTGGCTATTTCTTGTAGTCCAGAGCAGAGGTCTTCCCTGGAGTTCAGTTGTCTCATGTGGGAAAAGCACAGCCAGGGCCAAATTGACAGGTGTCTCCAGGCCACAGTCAGGGTTAGATTTATGAGTACTTCCTCCTCAATATCAGGCTGTGGTGGCCTGGCAGAGAGAGATGATTGACAACTAGCCCTGCCCTCTTGGAGCACCAGTGTGTGAAGACTCACACATAGTGCAAGTCTGCATGTAAATGACAGGCAACGGGAATGGGGTGGTGGTGGCAACTAACAAACTGACAAGTTTAAACCTATTTGACATTTTCAAATGCTTTTAATTCCAATTAACTTGGAACAATATCAGGCTCGATAAGGAAGTGGGCCGATGACTGAGTGGTGTTGCTGGGTCTACGGCTGCAGGTAGTGCCCACGTGAAGTACAATGTGAGTGGGGTAAGGGTTAGTGGGCTGTGAGGCAGAAGGAGTGCACCTGTGTGTGCATGACCTGGGAGGTATGCACTGGCCCTGCAGTGGCAGATGAGTGGGACCACCACTCATGTGACGACTCTCTATGGGAGGAACAGGTGTGTGAACCTCCGCATGTGTGTGCTTTGGGCATAGCTTCTTCTACCTAGTGGGGGCTGAATGTGGAGGTTGAGCAGGGAAAAGGCCATGAAGAGTAGGGACAGACCAGACAGGACCTAGAGGTCATTATCAGGGTTCAAGATGTTGTGCTGAAGCATGAGAGCTACAGTAGAGTTTAAACCATGAATGATGTCTTTGTGTTGTTCAGGAAGTCTCTTCTGCTTCTGGGAGGATAGGTGAGAGGTCAAAGAGGAGGCCAGGCTGCTCGGGGCTGTGGAGAAGGACAAGGAAGTAGGCGTGCGTAGGTGTCTGGAGAACCTGGCCCCTGTGCTGCAAGGACTAGTTTCTCTGATGAGTTTTCAGTCACCTTTGCTGATTTTGAGTAAAAACAAAACAAGACAAAAAACAGCTTAAATCCTGCCATTATGGACTGGGATGGCTCAGCTATGTAGAGGCTCAAAGCCTTCATGGCCAGGCTCTGAGAGCTGGCCCTTGACAGTAGTCCTCCAACAAGATGTCTCTAAAAGGTTGGGAGGGGGGACTCAAGGCAGAGCCTTGGGGTCCTTATTAGCCTTTATAACAACTCTGTTGGTTACATTTTGTTAAGGGATATAGGCTAGGATCATCTGGAAAGAGGGAAACTCAATAGAGGAAATGCCTCCATCTTACTGGCCTGTAGGTAAGTCTATAGGGGGATTTTATTGATTAATGGTTGATGTAGGAAGGTCCAGCATACTGTGGGCAGTACCACCCCGGGGCAGGTGGTCCTGGTTTGTATAAAAAAGCTGACTGAGCAAGCCATAGGAGTGAGGCAGTAAGCAACATTCCTCCATGATCTCTCTTCTGTTCCTTCAGTGATGACTGTGGTGTAGAAACGTAAGCCAAGGAAACCCTCTCCTCCCCAAGCTGCGTTAGTCATGGTGTTTTATCACAGCAGGATAAACCAAACTAGGACATTAATAACAACAAGGGCCTCCCACCCTGTTATCAGTTTATCCTTCAGAGTGCACCCCAAATCTAAACCCTGATGTTTCATCCACCACCTCCACTTCTAGCCCTGGTACCCTAAGTTCTAATTGCCCGAAGCTGTTCTTGAAGAATCCTATTAGTGCAGACCTCAGCTCACAGTAGGAAACTGATGTGCTCTTGTGGCATTCATGGGTAAAGCTGAGCCCCACATATTATCTGCTCCAACTGGGGACCTGGTGCTTGCTTTCCTGACCCTGTCATCGGAATCCCCATCCTTCCCCACCACCCTGCTCTTCTGTATTTTTCCAATGACTGACCGACCGTGGAAACCCTACCCAAGACAGCCACACAGTTCCTTCCCTTCGAGGTTGGTGATAGCGGGGAGGCAAAGGCAGTCTCTGTACTGCATCAGTCTGTGGAGTTTCCCATGCTCCTTACGGAGCTCCACTTGAGTGAAGCCAAAACCCGTGACACCCACAGAAAGGAATTCCACAAGTCAGTATGAGACAGAGCTGTGGTATATTAAAAGAGATTTAAAAATATGTCTTCAAGTTTATAATACAATTACATCATTTCTCCCTTCCCTTTCCTTCTCCCAAACCCTTCCTTAAATCCCATCTTATTCTTTCAAATCATGGCCTCTTTCTAAAAGAGATTTTAAACATGGATTTAATGTAGGGGATCAGAAAAAGAAAGGCTCAGGGGAGGAATAAGACATCCCAAGCAGGGGTATGGGCTTTCCAAGGCAGTCATACTAGATTGCCTTTAAAGAGATCCATGTATGATTTATTTTTATTTATTTATTTTCTGACAGTACATACACATAGACAGTGTACTGTGATTATATTTTCCCTTATTACTCCCTGTCACCCCATCTTTTCACTCTGAACTCCTTCTTCCTCCCAGTTAGACCTTCAGTGGATACACCACCGAAGAAAGTGACATCCCAGTAGTTCCTTGGGAAGGAGTGGCGGCCTGCCCCAAGCTAAGAAGGGCATGCATATATGCTTATAAATATAAATATTTAGAAGGAACTGTGGCAACATGTCCATTTAGGAAAGCAGCAATAGCATGTTCCATTTTGGGCTCATGACTCACCCCATCACAAGATTTTAGTCAGGTTTATAGTAGTGAATGTGTGTTTCCTCCTATGGAATGGGCCTCCTATACAGGCTGGTTACCCCTCAGAAGACTGTCACTATTCTGCCAGTTAGACGTAGGTATTGCAGCAAGCATGTTCTAGAGGGCATGTGACTGTTGATGATTCCCCCAACAGCCTGCTTAGCAGTTTTTATCACTATGTATGCAGCCAACAGAGAGGATGTTTCTGCTCAATTCCAATTTGGTTTCTCTACATCCTGTATGTGATGACTTCAGTAGTAGGATCTTAACATCTAGTCTTGGTGGGATACCAAAAGTAATGACAATAGCCATTATTCTTTTAGGAAGTCGCCTATCTTTACAATAGTCATGTATGTATACACATATGTATGTATATATGTGTTTATGTAAATTATATACACATAATTTTGGTGAGTTGTAAAGTTATTTTCTTCAAAGAGTTGTGAGACTTAGCTTTTAATGACTAGGGCATTTCTCCAGCCCATGCTAAGAAATTTAAATGAAATCACAATGGTTTATGAGATTAAACCAGGTGGGATTCCAAGCAAAACTCTAGATCACAGGGATGCAGACAGTCAGGGTGTCTTTTCTGTGAACCAATACTCAGGGTATTGTTTTTGCGCTTCCCAGAATGTGTACAAAGGACAAGGACTCTACTCGAAATCATAAATGCTGAGACCTCACCTCTAGTTTGATGATGTTTTACCATTCTTACTTGAAGATATCTGTAAAGAAGAAATATTTTCCGCACGTCAGTAACTTCAAAGCTACTGCTAACAGCGCTGGAATTCTCGAGTCTCAGCTGCGGGAGGCCGCACAGAGGCGCTGGACTGACAGGCTCCTCTTTCTGTCCATGTCCCCTCCACTTTCCCTTCCTTGCCATACACTGCCCGGTTTAGATGGCTGTTCGCAGTCTTCTTATTCAGACCTTGCCCAAGCACCTTATTTAAAAGCATGCCCTCAGCTCTCTTCCTCCTGCTCCCTTCTGTGACTTTCTTCACTGGCTGTGCCACCACCTATCATTTATCAATCCAACTCCCCGTCTTAGCTTGTGAGCTCCCAGGGGCTGGACTGAGAGCAGCTCAGAGCAAATAGGAAGCTACCCAGTTTCCCGGAGACAATTTCTATCCTGGTCACTGGTGCTGAGGGAAGTTGTCCCAGGTAGGGATGCCATCATGTTTGCTCAGTGACACAGGTACCATACCACCAAGCACTGTGCACCTGGGGCTGTGTTCCAACCTTTGTAGCATTCAGGGATTCCTGTTTCAGAGGTTTTCTGTGAAACCATCACCAAGTTGTAGTTTTCTATGTCCGGTCTAATTCTAATCCAATCTATAGAATTCTTCCTCCTCTGGCATCATGTCTCTATTTGCACGGGGTTAGTGGGCCAGCCAGCTTTTCTTCTTCTGAAACCTCCCATCTGTTTGTGCATGCTGCATATCTTTTCTATTAGATCCTTTAACCACTTTGTAATGATCTGCATGGTACACGGATGTATACCATATGCACACATATACAATGTAATGTAAACCGGTAGTTTAAACTTCTGGCTTCATAACAGATGGCTATAATTTTAATCTTTCCAACCAGGGATTTGGGTGAGAAAATTGAGGCTCAGTAACTATAGGTTACTTGTCTGGCCCAATGTGTCCCCACCCTCTGGCAGACTGACTGCAGAGTCTTTGTTATAATTGGCTCTCTTGTGCTGCAGGGCTGTTGCCAGCTATTTGCTGTCCTGAAGACCTCACTCAGCTTACCAATTTATCTATACCAAAGGATCCAGGTGGCTCATCCCCATGGCACCTCACTGTGGCTTAAATTCAAGTATCTCCATTGCCTTCCAGCCCCTGCCATCTGGCCCCATCTGCCACTCCCTTCCTCTCCCCAGAGCCTCTCCAGCAGGGTGCCAAGCTGGTCCCAGCCTTTGCCAGGAGGATACCACACCAGTCCCCATGGGTTTCTACCTCCTTACTCTCCTTAGCTCACCTCCTACCTCATTTTATTCTCATTCACTGCACCTACTCATTTGACACATATGTGGCACGGTTGAGCTCTGGTCTTTCCCCCTTACCAGTTGTATGACTTACATGAGCAATTTACTTCTCTGTGTCCTTGCTCATTTGTAAAGCAGAGATAACAAGGGAGCCAATCTTAGGGAGTTCACATGAAGACTCAGCAAGCTAGACCAAGGGTCAATATAGAACAGCTGTCTCAAGAAAGGCAGCTGTGACATAGTGGTGGCACAGACCCAACACTTCTCTGGGATACCCACTCCAGCTGAGATGCAAGAGGAATGTGACAGCAATTCCTATGGTCAAAGCTAGAGATGGCCCAGACTCCAAGCTGGGCCTCCACTTGCCTGCCTACATAGCCGCTTGGCTGTTCAGGCCAGAGTCCAGCTGGCCAAGCGGTGGCTTGAATTCTCCTGCAATCCCTCCCCTTGTCCCCATGCCAGCCACATTTGATTTTTGTTACCAGAAACAGGACACAAATGATAGACATGAGGGTGTGCCTGAAGAAAGATACTTACTTCCAAAGGAATGGAATGCTCAGGAGGGCAGAGACCCAGGCAAGCATACACACAGACAGAGCCTCATGTAACAACAGATCCCATGCTATGCTCAGGGTTTATTTCACATATGTTAATCGATATGATTCTAGAATTGGAATTTCTGTGATCCTCTGACCAAGTGCTTTATGTAACAACTTGATAAGGTATTTTTTTTTAAATTATTGATCCCAATTTTACTGATATGGAAGATGAAACAAAGAAGGGGTTAAATTTGCTCAAGGTTCTACCAGGGCAGTGCAGACCTATATTCTAACACAGGGAATCACACTAGCTGAACTCTGGAAACTGTGTGACCATGGTGTACATGCGCAATGACATATGCTCAGTTGTGGACGTTTGGACGAAGATGATGTCCCCTGATGGACATGAAGACCTTCCCGTAAATCCACAAGGTGGGACAAGGATGTCCACACTTTTTTGGTGGGGGTGGCTAGGAAATAGCTGTTTACCTCATCGGAGCCAGAATATAATAATCATATCTACTCAGGCATGTCTGCACTCAGAGATAGGAGCAGTTTTGAGACTGCTCCTACATGTCCACAATCACATGGATTCAGTGACAGTTCCAAAAGGTCAGGTGCTGTCCTGAAATTCCTACCATGTCTGATACTAACACGTGCCCAGCTCACTCTTTGTGCCTTTCTCTCCGCGAAAAATCCATCCATTTGTAGTTAAGAGCCTTGGCTTAGGCAGATAGGCC
Organism: Phodopus roborovskii; assembly: GCF_943737965.1. NCBI lineage: Eukaryota > Metazoa > Chordata > Mammalia > Rodentia > Cricetidae > Phodopus > Phodopus roborovskii. Next base: position 24,273,753 of record NW_026126416.1, read on the forward strand.
CATGATCCCACTATGAGGCAGGTGACTTCCGGTTCTAAAGCTCAGGTGGTCACACAGAGTGTGCCCTCTTGCTCCAGTGGTCTCCTGGCTGTTATGCCAAAACATTAGAATGTTCTGGCTTTGGAAAGCCTTTGTCCCTGCATTTGCCTGGATGGATCACAAACCTCTTTCAGGTATTCGCTTAACCTTAGCTCTCCAGCAAGAACTTCTTGGTCTCCTGGTGAAATGTCGGCTCTCCAGCTTTGTTCTTGCCCTGCCCTCCCCCCAGAGCTCTATCCCTATCTCTCTAGCATCCGTCCCCTAGACTTAAGTTTTCTGTTTGCTATTACTCTCCTCTGCTACAGTATAATCTCCATGAAGGTTGCTTGCTTGTTCACTCAGGTGTCTTCTGAGTCCAGAGCAGGCCTGATGCGGGGCAGGAGTGGTATTTGCTGTGACTAGGTGTCCTTGCAGGCCGGTTGGGAAGTTTGAGAGAATCATCATGGGCACTTGAAGGGATGAAGGGAATATTGCTATCTCAGAATTCTTTTTGAATATCAGCATATACTATGCAACTAAGTCTCTATGAGAGAATCATATAGGCACTTGAATGGATGGAGGAAATATTGCTATCTCAGAATTCTTTTTGAATATCAGCAGATACTATGCAATTAAGTCTCTACTGGAAGAGTCTGCTAGAACATGGAGTGAATAAGAGTCCACAGCCAGCCGATGATTCAGCCCCGTCTCTGGCTCAGTACCGTTCACATGGGGTGTCTTTCCACATTGACATCTTTGAGGATACAACACCACGGGAATGTCATGAGTATATTCTGGGCATCGCTGAGGACACCCTCCATTCATCTAACTGGTGCTTATAGAACACAAACTGTGTGCCACTGTGCACAGCTGAAGTGTTTTTAAAAATGATGTAATATTCCATCATGCAATACCTACCATTGTAGCTGCTTTTAACATGGCCCATTCACAGTAAGTACATTTCTACTGTTGTGCAATCATTGTTACAGTCCATCTTCGGAACCTCCTTACCTTTTAAAACTGAAATTCTGTGTCCATTAAACATAGTCTCTCAACCCTGTCAACCACTGTTCCTTCTGTTGCTATGGATTTGACTATTCTAGAAACATCCTGTAAATGGAAGCACACAGTATTTGTTCCTCCATGACTTGCTTACACAGTCTATGTATATTGTAACAGGGCAGAAATTCCTTCTTTTTTTGAGGCTGAATACTATCCCACAAGCATATGCTTGCACAGCATATGTTATAGGTTCCTTCATCAGTAGACACAGGCTGCGTCCACATTTTGGCTACTGTGACTACTTTGAGATAAGGTCTCATGTATTCTAGGCTGGCCTCAAACTTGTTACCTAGCTAAAGATGACCTTCAATTTCTGATCTTTCCATCTCCACTTTCCAAGTGCTAGGATTATAGGCATTTATGGTGGTGGTACAAGGGATCATCAAACATGGACCTCGTGAATGGTAGGCAAACACTCTACCAAGTACACTTCATCCAACAAATTTATTTTGGAGGTCCTGCATTCAGTTGTTCTGGGTATGCACCCCAAGTTAGAGTTGCTGGGTCACATGCAATTTTCTGACTTAGTGTTTTATGCAGAGGAATCAGGGAGACTAGCCTTGCACAATATTACTGACCAGCCTTGTGGAGCCTTTCAAGGTGATAGATAGAGGCCCATCTGCCTCTTTAATTATTCAGGACACTTCTGCTTTTATCCTTAATTCAGGCTCTCCCCGACTCTGGGAGTCAGGTGGGAGGAAACGTGTAATCTCCTTAGGTCAGGCAAAGGCATTTGATTCAGCCATGGAGAGTGGGGGGTGGGGGTGGGGAGTCTCTCAGTCAAGGTCACTGGCAGAGCTGTGGTGGACCCTCCAGAATTGCCTTGAACCCTGGGTCTGCCTTGGCCATGACCTTGGGGACAATGATGGCACTGTTACCAGTCCTCATGTCTTTCTCCTAGTAGGCAGGGCTGAGTATCCACAGAAAGCAGGGTCCTGAGCAACTCGGTGCATATGTGCCAAGTTATCAATGAATGTGCAGCCTACCCAGAGCATCTCAAGGCTAGCTGGAGAGTGAGGGGAGGTGGCACCCTCACAAACTGCCTGCCATCTGGAAAACCATTCAGTTCCCTGGCAACCATACATAGGCTTCGGCCATGGCCACTTGGCACAAAGACTGGGGGGGGTCTCTAGATATGGATAAGAGCCCTAGAGTGCTTCTTTTGGCTGTGCGCTGTTTCAGGGTCTCAAATCCAGGAGTGCAGGGAGGGTTCCGACAGCCCTGAGAAGCCAGTCCATCTCAGCAGGGCAGGCTCTGGTGCAGCAACCCAGTCTCATTTTACTTTCACTTTTTGGCTGTGGCTGGTGTAATTTTTGTGGGATGAGAGCAGGAGATTCTGAATCCCTGGGCTGAGTAACCCCAAGGGAGCAGACATGTCCAGAGCTGAGTGAATCCTTGCTAGCTCACTTCTCTCCTGGCACAGAAAAAATGCTTAATGAATGCTAGTTGAGTGACTAAATCGAGGTGTCTGAGGGGCACAGGCACTCTTCTGATTTCCTCTGTCCTCATGAATTACAACCATGACACCCCCACGACAGAGGATAAGATTAATGTTTGGAGAGATGGGACAAGGTAAGCAGTTTGTCTCTGTGTGCTTTGAGTGTGTGTGTGTGTGTGTGTGTGTGTGTGTGCGTGCGTGCGTGTGCACACACACACACGTTGGCATGTACCTGTGGGTATCCAAATGTCCTTGGTGTGTCTTGGAGTCTGTGCTCCTGGGCACCTGGGCACCACTCTGGATTTGTAGTGCCCATGGGCATCTCCCCTGCAGCTGCTGTGTACCCACCTCTATTTCTGAGTGTACACTTGTGTGTCTTTGTAAACCACTGTGACACTTTTTTGTGTTGGCTGTCCTCTTGTCTCTGCATGTCCTGGACCTTGTGCTCTCCATTGCATTTTCCTGTGTGTTGCATACTCCTCCAACCCTATTGCATCACCTTGACCTCCCAGATGTGCAGTCCCTGAGCTCTTTTGGTACAGCATGAACTGGGACAGAGGGGACACAGGCAGGCTCTGTGTAGTCTTGAAACCCAGATTCCAAACCCTGGCTCTAACACTGGGCTCCTGGTTTGGCTCCTGACTTAAAGATGCCAATCCCATAAGATAATGAGATGACTCTTTGGATAAAAACACTTGCCACATAAGTATGAGGACTGGAATTTAGATTCCTAGATCCCACTCAAATGCCGGGCAGAATTGATGGCCCACCTGTAATCTTAGCCCCAGGGAGGCAGAGATAACAGATCCTTGGAGCAAGGTGGATAGCTAGGCTAGCTGTATCTGTGAGCTCTTGGTTCAGTGAGTGATACTACCTCAGTAAATAAAGTGAGGAGGGATCAAGAAGGGTACCAGACATCAAACTCATGCCTGACCTCCATGTGCAACTGCATGTTCCTGTATCCCTCTCTGACCCCATGCAGGAGCAGACACACACACACACACACACACACACACACACACACACACACACACACACGCACAAAATCAACAACAAAAATCAACCCTAGAATGAGCAACCAGAATATCTGTGCTGGGTTTGTTTCCATGACAACACAGAAGCTGGCAGGCCTCTGGCTCATAAAACAGGTCATAAAGCAGGAAGATGGGGGGGGGGAGGGTGCTGCTGGGCTTAGTAAAGGGTATTCCAGGTGGTTCTGGAGTCCTGGAGACTGGGTTGTCTCTCTGAGGGAAACCAGTCCTATGCTGCCTCTACCCAAGTGTTGAGTAGTCTTGGGAGAGTTCCTTGTCTCCATGAGCCTCAGTTTCCTTCTCCAAGAATGGGAACAGAAATAGGTCCATAGTTATGCTCCTCAGGTATGATGTTAACAATTCAGGAATACCCTTGGTGAGAGGGCCTGGCAGGACTCAAGACTAGGATGAGTTCTCAGGGCCTCAGTGTTCCCATTGGTAGAAATCTGAGGAGAAGCAACAATTTGTATAGAGATCCAGGGTGAGTTGAGGGCTGGATGCAAACCTTTCTTTGCCTGTAAGCGGTGGGACCTTAAGAAAGGGTTGAAGTCTCCAGGCCAAACTCAGCTCTGAAATGGAGACCAAAAATGTCATAGATTTTAGTGAGTAATTAGTCCACGTCTATAGCACACTCAATATGGTGCCTGGTATGATGTCTGGGCGAGGTGTGTAGTCATAATAGCCATTAGCAATAACAGTGCTAACTCTGTGCCAAGCCCTCACCTCAATGCTTCACACATGGCATTTATTTCCCCCTTACAAGCAATTATTCCATTTTTTCAGATGAAGGCACTGTTAGGTCCAAAGCAGGCTCCAAAGCTGGCAGCTGTGCTGCTGACAGCCGTCCTCAATGACAGTCTAGGCTCAGCTCAGGCTGGACTCTGACTGGGTAAACAGAAGGATTGCTAGTGAATAAACAAAGCCCAAACTCAGCATTCCTCAGAAACCTTGTGAATCAGGTTTCTTTTTGTCAGATAAAGCCATTTCTTCCTTTATCCACCCCCTGCAGCTAACTTCCTTGGACACGGGGATCTAGTTTCCAGGGAACTCGAACAAGCCTGGAGTAAACCAAAGTCCCCATGCTAGCTCCCAGGCTGTCTGGCTCTCCCCCTACCTGTCCCCTTAAACTGACAGTTCCTCCCCACAGGTTTGCTGTTCTGTCTGCCCCCTACCACCTCAAGACAACCCCAGCAGTGTGAGAGACTGCAGAAGTCTGCACCAAGCCAGAGAGCACCTTTTTTTCTTCATAGACGTTAGCCGAGTTTGTACCCTAAGGCTGTCAGTAGAACTGTCAGCCATCAGTGGTTGTCTCCTGGTCATCACAGAGAAGGCAGATGATGGGGACAAATAGGGACCAGACCCAAATTTCTCCCATCAAGGGTTCCATTTGCTCATTCATTCCCTGGCTTGAAGCTTATTTCCCTCAACCTGTCCACTCTCTCTGACCCCATCCTGAACTAAGTGGCCCAGCTGATGACACACTTATCTGATGGTCACATCATCCTCCATCCAATCTATTCTCATACAACAGTGGGGAGACTTTCTTAAAAATGCAAATTAGATTATGCCACCCTTTGAACACTCTCAAGGCTTCTTGTAATCATCCAGGATGAATGTAAGATTACATGACAAAGAGCCATTTAGCCCCACAGCTACACACACACACACACACACACACACACACACACACACACACACACACACACACGAGAGGGAGAGGGAGAGAGAGAGCATGTGATTAACACACACATGCATGCACGAACAAATGTAAATGCACACACACTCACATGCCTGTTAGCCTGAAGAGAGGAGTCCCATGGAACTTAGGGCCTGCTTGATCCTGAGTCTAGACCTCCCACTGAGGTGCCCTTGATTCAAAAGCATCTTAACTTTGGCTGAAGACCATGTGATTTTCCCCCAGGTCCCCTTTGTACCTTTCTTTCCCCAGAATCAGTCCTACAGGAATCATGACAATGATCTGTGCTGTGGATAACTCTGGAAGGATGTGGAAGGAGAGAGGACCGTGAACTTGGAGTATTTATTCCTAGTCTATGGATGCGGGTCATCTTGGGATGGCCAGGCCCTCCTCTGAACCCCAGCTCTTTTGGGGGTCCTTATCTATCTGCTACATGGGCTTCTCTTTCCTCTCACTGTGAACCGAGGGTCCGGAGGAGTGCTTTGTGCTCTCCTGTAGTCTTGTCTTCCTTTGTGAGTAATCCCGCTACTAAACCCTAAACAAATTGCCCGACACAGGGCTGGCTGCTCCCGCAGTGCTTTGACGACCAACCGCTGCTTTGAGCCACCAGGTCCGGGTTTGAATTCTGATCAGGTCTCTCCCCCGGTGACATCACAGCACCTCACCAGGCTCCTGGATTTCTCTTGTACAGAGATTGGAGCAGAAACAACATCCAGGCGAGGACATTTTTTCACCAGCAGTGCAAACCAGTGGGTTCAGGGACTAAGTCATTTTCTGTTAATTATTATGGTCCCCTCCCTGGAGCCTCATAGAGTCCCCAGCATGTACATGTCTTGAAAAAAGAATTTGCTGCAATTACAATGGAATGAACGAGCAACAAAAAAAGCTGTAAACAATGACCAGGGGGCTTATCCACTTCACAAAAGGGCTATACTTCAGCTGCAGGAAGCAGCTTTTGTTTGGAAGTCCTCAGCCCTGATGAAGCAGGAGGGTGTGAATGTCTATATTTATTAAAACATGTTTAGCTTCTTTTTCTCTTTTCCACACATCCACTGCACCCTTGAGAGGCAACCAAGAAGGATGGAAGAACTACTTAACCTAGGTTCACTCCTAGCTCTGCTGCCCACTGCTTTTTGGACCTCTGTTTTCTACTCCATAGAGCAGGGGTGGTGATTTCTGCCTTGTCAAGAGCCCAGCGAGAAGTCTGAATTGACACTGAGGGTCATCCATAGGGACTGGACACAGCCCCACAGCGGAACTGGACCACTTGGGAAGGCTTTGTGGCTGGGATATCAGTCCCCCGAGGGGCTCAGGAAGCCCTGGGCTGGTAACCTGCACTGTTCTTCAGCTGAGCAGTGACATCAGACCAGCCGATCCCAGCCTGTGGGTGGGCAGGCAAGTCTCAAGTCTGGTTGTCCCAGTTTCTGCAGACAACAGGCAACTGTGCCTGGGCCACAGCATCATCCCCAGGTTCCTGCAGCTGCCATGGGGGCATTCAGGCTTGCTGGGATTAGTAACTGGATCACAGCCTGGGAGCCAAGGCCCCAAATATAGGACTGCTGTGCCTACTGCAGAAGACCTCGGCATCAGCTGCTCTACCTCCTCAGACCTTATGTCATAGGCAGGGAAACTGAGGCCTAGAAAGGGTGATGGATTTTTCCACTGTTACTTGGTGAGAGAATAGTGATCAGACCTAAATTTCTCACATCCAGGGCTCGTTTGTTCTCTGACTTGAAGCTTACTTCCCCTAGTCTGTCCACTCTCTCTGGCACCCTGAACTACACGTCCCAGCTGATGGGACACCCTAACCTGATGGTCACATCCTCTTCCATCCAATCTATTCTCATACAGCAGTCAGGAGGAGATTTTCTTAAAAAATGCAAATTAGATCATCTCACCCCTTGAATACTCTTACAGCTTCTTATATCACCCCAAATCAATGTTAAATTATGTGGCCAAGAGCCACCCAGTCCCACAGACCCCCTCCTTTTCACATTATGCTGCATTTATACACACACATATATATACATATATATTATCATGTGTTCACACATAGACATGTACATACATGGAACACATGACTATGCACACACATTCTCATTCACACACACATATACACAACATACATGTAATTATCCACATCCATATAAGCACATGAAAATAAGCACATATGTACACATTCATGAATACACATATATACAGGCAGTAATGTGCATATATACATACAGAGACACACACACATATAAACAGGAATAACACACATCTGAACAATTCTCAGTTATACATATGTGCCTTTGCATGGACACATACTTTCAGGTACACAGGAATAAACATACACTAACATACACACAAATAAGCACACACACATACATACACACAGATGGGTACACACAGTAAAAACTTGATTATGTTGGCCTCTTTGCTGTCTCTCGGAGGTCCTGCACAACTGGAGCCTATGTGTGTAGATACACATATGAATATGCCACCCTGTGCCTGTGTATGTGTGTGTACATGAGGCCCTGTTTTCATATGTTTTTGTGTAAATGAGCATATGTGGGTACTATGTGACATATATGAGTATATGTACATATTTTGTATGCAAGTGTGAGCATATGCACATGTGCCTGGGTCTTAGTGACTGCTTCTCTTTCCTTGAATGCTTGTCCTGAACAAGCTTCTACTAACTTCCCCGTTAACCTGTAATGGCTCCACTTATGCCCGTTTTGTCCTGCTACTAACTCACCTCTTTGTTTTCATGAAAACTAATCCGTACTTGGGTGTGATGACAAGTTGCTTCTATTCAAAGACAATTCTTATTTTTAAGCTTTAAAGGTTAAAAATAAAACAAACAAAATTGGCTGATAGTGGCTTCTGTGCTCCTAGTAAGGTTGAGGACTGTCCTGAGCTCTGAAACTGCTCTTAATATACAGCTGTCACTCTGTCTTGGTAGGAGCTAAGAGCCCACTCCTGAATGAGACAGACTACGTGGCTTTTTGGATTGTGCCCATCCTTGTCACCTCATTCCCCTCCCCCATCTACCATTTTCCCAAGATAAATCAGCCAGGTCAGCCACCACATTCTGATGAAAAAGAAACAAGTTAGTCTTCTGACTTGACAAAGTCCCCCTTTCTAGGGGCAGAGGGGCCGGGGCAGTCAGGAGCATGTGGGATTGGTGCTGCAGGGGCCAAGACAAGGCTCGTTTTGTGTTCTGGGACAAAGATAAAGTGTCCTGGCAAGATGGGGCCAGGGCCTTTCCAGCGCCAGCTCTGGCAGACGGGATTGGCTGGCATTGTGACAACTCACCCCGTGTGACTGGACGGCCCAGCTTCCCACCACCTCCTCCCCTCTTGTAAGCAAACAATTGAGATCGGTGAGACAGTGATGAAAGTAAGCGGTTAGCCCTTCCTGGACACCTGGCATGCCCGAGCATGGGCATCCTCAGATCCTGCAGACTGGGGCTTGCGGGGTCAGGCGCCTTAATTGGCTGCATCCACGGCCTTGGGAGAAGTAAAGCTGGCCTCAGTTCTGGGTCAGGTGTCTGGCCTCTCCAAGCCTCTGGCTACCATTGGAAAGACAGCATAGCTTCAGGACAATTCCAGCCGTACAGATTCAGTGACATGTTGCCTAATAACAATGAGGCACATGCTGGATGCAGAGAGGGCTCTCGGGCTTCAGGATGCCGCTCTACATCTGGTGCCTCATCTGACTCTCAATGTCACCCCTGTGCAGGAAGTAGGGTGCTCATTTCCACTGAGTTAGAAACAGAAACTCTGGGGAGGAATGACTGGCAAGGTAATGGTAGAGGTTAACATATGAGTGAGGTGGTTAGAAAACCTCCATCAAGAAAATATTTGAGAGTTGGAGAGCAGGACCTCTGGCCCTGTGTACCTACCCTATGCCTCCTACAGAGGATGCCTCCACCTCCAGCTAATGGACATTCTTTTATGACAACCTAACTTAGAGCAGGAAGAAATTCATTTTTCACTGGGAAACCTTTCATGCTGTTTATAGTTTTTTTTTTTTTTTCCTGTGTGAAATTTTGTTTGTTTGCTTGCTTCTGTTTTTGCTTTGTTTTGAGTTTTGAATTTTGAGACAGGGTTTCTCTGTGTAGCGCTGGCTGTCCTAGAACTCACTCTGTAGACCAGGCTGGCTTCAAACTTAGAGATCCACTTGCCTTTGCCTCCTGAATTCTGGGATTAAAGGCGTGTGCCACCACCATCCGATGTGGAAGATTTAAAAGTGGGTGTGTTTGGCTCTGTGGCTTGGTCACTGGCCAGGTCTTTGTTGAACCCCTGCTCTCCTGGTTGTCAGACACTGAGGAACAAGGTAGAAGAGGGTCCTGGCTCCGGGGGGCTGATATTCAGCTCAAAGCTCTGGATCCTAGCTGCACAGTAGAATCATTTGGGGGAATGGTGACCATTTTTGATGGCTGTGCTATGGGCTGGGGCCATGGAACTTTAAACAGAGTGATTCTAGGGGCCAGCTTTGCTGAGAACTGGAGTGTGAGGAAGGAAAGAAAGAAATGACCACCTAGAAAAGGAAATTGGCCTAGGGAAGGGAACCCATAAGATGTGGGTCTGCTGCAACATAGTTCAGCCCTGGGGCCACTGGTGAGAAGCCTATAGCAGGAGGGACCCATAAAAGCTCCTGAATACACCATGAGAAATTAGGGGGCATGGGCCTAGGACAGGGGGACAGAAAGGGTCAAAGCAGGAGGAGAGTGGACGGAGGACTGGAGTGTGCTGACTTCTAGTAAGGCAACATATTGCTGGAAAGTCACAGGTAGACCAGAAGGCTCAGAGGTCCCCCAAGGCAGGAAGGAGCTCACACTGCCTCAAGGTCCATCCTATATTTACCCTGTAACCCAGATGGTGAGGAAGGCCAGGGATGATGTATTTAAAGGCTGACCCTCTGGACTCCTCCAACCCACCCTGCCCCCAAGCCAGCACCAGCTTACAGAAGCCTGGGGGACAGAGAAATGAACAGGGAGAAATAGCAGGGAAGTCCAGGGTTTTGGAAAGTCTGCTGCTGCTATACAGGTGAGTGTTTCTGACTGGGTCTTTGAGAGGCCCAGAACTAGGAAGTGCTCTTGACCTCACAAACATGACATACAGGGCCACATGCCATGTTGACTAGCCTGTAAGGAAGCTGTGAGCTCTGAGCATGGCCTGGATTCTGAATCAGTGTGCTCAACACAAATCCAGAGTCTTTAACACTAATGATACCTTTGAAAAGTGTTTTGGCAATCTGAGGTAGAATTATGTTCTGTTAACACAGACCTCGTTCTTTTTTATGAGGAGCCTAGATGCTATGTTCTGTGTACCAAGCACTAAAATGCTGGGTCATGCTATCTGTTAGAAGGGTGGGTTGCCTTGGAGTTTTACATTGGAATGCTGTGTTTTAAAATGTTGAATTAAAATACGAATCTGTGTTCGCACATTCTGTTTGTAATAGGATTTTAGGGCATTATGCTAAAATATGTTATTGCATTGGAACGTAGTATCAGTGTATTTTGTTAGTATGGTGTGTGTAAACTTAAAATCAAGAGAAAGCTCATGGAACTGTGGGAGTTTTGACAGGAGCAGAGCGATGCCTGACTTGAATGTCAGGGACAAGATTGGGGCTCAGCTTTGACAATGGCTCCTCTGAACTTCGTCTTCGTGGACTCAGTGCCCCCACTCCTCCAGCAGGGGTTGCTGGGCAGGCAGTGTTGCCTGTAGGTCTCTTTCCTTCTGCCGTGGATTGGGCTCTGAGTCTAGGACTCATCTCACTCTTTGCCTCCTGAGGAGAGAAGGGGGCTCTTTACCCAGGAGCTTGATCTCACCTGGGAACTGACTTCCTGCAAGTAAACAGCTTCTCCTGATAGAAAAAAGATGAGGATCAAGTGGCCGGGTTGAGAGAGCTGCAGACCTCATGGGTGAGAGTATGAGGCTGGCAGCCTGCTGCTCACACCGGGTCTGGGAAGGAACCAAGCTCTCCCCTAACAGTCATGGTAGCCTCCACTGCTGACCGTGCTGCTGCCGAGCAATAAGAGGAACGTCTGAATTCTGGCCACCTAGGACCACACCCCAGGGCCCAGTGAGATCCTCTTACTTTTGAGTTCTCCATTCCTGTGTGGGTTAGGCTCCTTGAGAACAGGCTTTACACAAGTTGTTTGAGTGAAAAATGTCCTGGGCTTCCCCACACCAACACTCACGGCTTCTCACTCACAAGAAATGAGGGCAAGTCATGCCAAGGCAGCCTGGGAGTATCTACACACTCTCAGAGGCCCTGCTGGCTGAACACCTCAGCGTTGCATACTGCAACTGCTCAACGGCACAAGCAATCTGTAGCTCAAGACAACGAGGGAGTTAAAAGTATGGTCCAGCTCAAATCCATGAGATATTGCCTTGGTCAGCTTTGTAGTCATAACAGAGAACCTGAGACAATCTGCATACATAGGCAAGCCTGAAGGACATTTTCTTAATTAGTGATTGTGGGTGGTTCCACCGCTGAACAGGTGGTCCTGGGTTTTATAAGAAAGCAGGCCAAGCAAGCCATGGGGACCAAGCCAATAAGCAGCACCACTCCATGGTCTCTGCATCAGAGTCTGCCTCCAGGTTCCTGTCCTGTCTGAGTTCCTGTCCCGACTTCCCCTAAATAGACTGTGACTCTTTCATATCCCCTGAATGGATCTGTAAGCTGGATAAACCCTTCCTTCCCCTAGTTGTTTTGGCCATGGTGTTTCAGGATAGCAGTGACAACTCTGACTATGACAGGGGATTTGTGCAGAAGAGATGGGGCAAGGGAGGCCGCTCTCTTTAACAATCTGCTCTGATAGAAACTAACCCTCTCTTGTGGGAACTGCTCTAATCCCTTCAGGAAGCAGGGCCCAGACATCTCTTAGAGGCTCCATCAAATCTCTGTCACAATGGGGACTAACATGTTAACCTGAACTTTGGTAGAAACAGACCATAGCAGTGTTCTTGCACAAGCCACTTCCTGGCAGGCTCGGTGTCTTCCAGTGCAAAATGATGTGATAGCTGTGACATCACCGAACTAGAGACATAACTGCACAATGTATAGCTCGGTGCCCATCAACTGACATGGACCCTGAGCCTGGAAAGGTTAAAGCTGTCCAGGTCCAGGTAACCCCCAATGTTGTTCTAACGTTGGAGAATGAAAATCATGTGATATGGTCATCCTTAAATGAAAGGAAAATTCTAAGGAGAAAGGAGTGGGAATAAGAGCAGTTTTTGCAGTTTTTTTTTTTTTTGGTTGTTGTTTTGTTTTGTTTGTGTTTTTGTTTTGTTTTTTAAACTGGAAGTAGACAGAATGGGTTTTAGTAAATCAAGTCTCTTGATACTTTTTCTTAAATTTTATATTTGAAATTACAACATAATTACATTTCTCCCGTTCCTTTCCTCCATCCAAACCCTACCAACATATACCTCCTTGCTCTACTTAAAATTTGTGGCCTCTCATTTTGTATAAACATATGTCTCTAAATATAACCTGTTGAGTTCATATGACATTGTTTGCATGTATGTTTGCAGGGCTGATCATTGGGTACTGGGAAACCTCTGCCAGCTTTCCTCAGTTGCCTATAGTTCTTTGTGTCTGTTTGACCCCTCTAGCCTTTCCCCTATCCAGTTTGTCATGTCTGTTGGTATCATCCTTGCTCGGTACACATTTGGGTAGTCATTTGGTGTGACTTCATGGGTGTTTCTTCTGATACTACTCACCACCAACATCACCCCATTTGATGTTGGCAGGATCATGCTCATGAGAGATGGTAATGGCCTTCCTGTTGATAACAAGCTTCCCATTCTCAGCCTTGACTGTGCCATTGAACTTGCCTTGGATGGTACCAACATGTGGACCATGTAGTTGAGGTCAATGAAGGGGTCATTTATGGCAACAATTTCCACTTATCCAGACACGGCAGCGGTTCTGGTAACCAGGCACCTAATATGGTCAAATTCTTTCAATCTGATTCCATCATCAAGTCTTGGGGAAGAGGCTGGCACTTCATAAGAAGATGCGTTTGTCTCTGGAACAGAGAGGAGCCAAGAGCCCAACAGAGAACTTCTTTTAGAAAATATTTTATTTATTACTATGGTTTCATGTATCCAAGTTCATGATATGTGCATGTGTGGGCACATGGGTGTCATGGTGTGCATGTGGATGTCATAGGACAACTTTTAGGAGTCAGTTCACTCTTTTCAGTGTGGTTCCCCAGAATTAAATTCAGATTGTCAGGCTTTTAGGCAAGTTACTTTACCTGCTTAGTTATCTTGATGGCCTGACTTTTTTTTAAACCCCCACAGGGCCACCATAGGAGTAAAATTGTCATTTGGTGTAGCATGAATACAGAAAAGGCTGTAATAGGTCTTATGTGGCAGAGGGCACGGATTCATGGAAAGTGGGCAGCAACAAGGGAAGTAGATGTATAGGTTATGACAGAGGAATCATAGAGTATTGGTAGTCTCCTAAAGAAACAGTATGTGACAGGTAGGGTGATGAATACACTCAAGTCCATCTGAACACTAGCTTTGCAGTTAGCTTGCTATGTGACCTTGAGTTGACACTGTCTGTGTTTCAGTGTCCTCCTATGAAACACCAGCTCCATAAGTGAAGCTTTTAGACTCCCCTGATGTGTACTCACAAACCTTAGAATGCTTGACTGGGGGAGCTAGGTATATTTGTCCAAGATTGGACATTGGTATATTGTGTCCATATTTGGATAGCAAAGGACAGATGCCTGGTTCCTGAATGGGACATCCGGGAGAGCTAAGGATGGCCAGTAACAATCCTCAGACCTTACCTATTCACTTTCCTCATGGTCACTTGCTGGGGATGGTGGGAAATGAGCAAACACACATAATAAATCTTGGTGCTGCAGCTAAGAAGGGAGTGAGCCAGGCCTACTTCCTGCCCTCAGGACTCACATTCAAAGGGTGAGCTCTGTCATTTGCTGCATGTATATGTAAAAGTGTCACATCTTCTCAGCAAATTGACATTTTAAAAATAAATATATAATGTTCCTCTTTGTCTCTTAAAGTTACATTTGATTTAAAGGGCATTTTATATGACATTATAATCACCCCAGATTTCTCTGGGCTACCCTTTACATGAAATACCTTTTCCATCACTTCTGTGCGTTCTGTGCATATTTCTGGAGCTAAGGAAAATCTTTTATAGACACCAGATAGTTGAATTTTGTCTTAATTTAATCCATTCACCAGTTTATACCTTTGTGCACACGTGTGTGAGCATGTGCACACAGGCACACGCACAGGCATGTGTTTTGCATTCGTGCACAGGAGCTGGCCATGGCGTGTGTATGGAAATGAGAGGATGGCCTCAGGTGTCATTCCTCACCCACCACCTTGCTTAAGAGAATGTTTTTCTTGCCATGTTTGGTACTGTGTACACCGTGTCGATCAGCCCCTTGAGTGTGTTGAGAGTCTCTCATCTGCACCTCTGTGTTGCTGCAGGGCTGGGAATACAGAGCATGCTGCTGGCTGCCTTTATGTGAGTCCTGGGGACTTTAACCTAGTACTCGTGTTTGTATGCCCAGTCTTATGCCTTTATGTTAGGAATAAAGAATAATGGGCTGGGACAGCAGGTGGCAGGTCCCCGGTCCTGGGTAGGGGACAGATGGTGTGTGGATGGGGAAACAGAGTCCTGTAAATGTGACTCATATTGAAAGTTTTATTGAGGGGGAGGTAAGAAAATAAGGTAAAGAGACTTAGAGAGGACAGAAGAGAAGAAGGGGACAGGAAAAGTCTGTCTGCTTCTGGGGAACAGCGGGGGAAGAGAATGGAAGTGGGTGGGTAAGGGTCTTTCTTTTAAAGGGTCCTTTGCATCTTTGTGCAGACCACGTAACCACGGAACCCTGGGCTGACCAGGGTACTGCCTGAGTGCATTCTGCCAGTAGACAAGGCAGGCTGGCATAGTGCCTGAATCCTTACACTTTTGACGGAAGAGCTTAAACCATTTACATTTAAACTTATTTTTGCCACTTTGTGACTTGTTTCCACATCTTCTAGTAGTTTGCCCTTCATTCCCTTCTCTACCACTTTCTTCTGCATTTTGCTGTTTTTTTTTTTTTTTTTTTTGGTAGTTCTGTTTTTATTTCCTTCTTATTTTCTTTTGTGTATTTTGATACTTCAGTCCCCCCTCCCCCTTTAATGTTTTATTCTCTGAGACAAGGTCTCAGCCTGTAGCACTTTCTGGCTTGAAACTTCTATGTAGACCAGGCTAGGAGGAACTTGCCATGATCCCCCTGCCTCTTTCTGGGAACTGGAATAACCGGTACTTGCCACCATGTTCAGCAATGATGAATACATTCTTTTAAAGTAAGTGTGCATTGGGATCTTTAGTTAGTATGGAGCCAAGCTCATTCTTTCTCTTTTCTTAGTAAACAAAGCCAGGTCCAGGGGTCTGTCCTGTCTTTTTCTCCCATATGGCAGTGTTACTGAATGATGCCTAGGGGTTCCCCATGGTCTTTTAGTTTCCTTTGCTATATTACCTATTGATCCTGATCAAAGTTACTATTTTTCTTTCCTTTTTCTAAGAAATTTTCAGGATATAGTTTAAATGTTTCCACTTATAGTATCTTGAAGCTCTACCTAGTTTTGTCTCATTGTTTGGGATACAATAGTAACAGTTTCATTTTGCTACCAGTCAGGATTTCCTACCTTTAGATCTTTGTCTTTTCAAGACATTCAATTTAGGGTAGTGGCTATTACCCTTGCATATCTTAGTCAGTAGTCACAAAGATATTCAAGTAAAACAACGATGTAGACAATTATCAAACAACTTCTAATAGGACTCTAAAATATTTGTGTTTTATGTCCACAAGCCAACACTCACCAAAATACAGCAAAATAACAACAAATAACCCACACCCTCAAAAAAAAAAAAAAAAAAACCCTCCCTATTGACCAAGTTAAACTAATAAGAAGTGCTTTTCCAACTGCTACTTTCGAGGAGTTGAAAACAGTTATTGTAGGATAAAGCTGTAAAGGTTCAAGCTAATATTTCAATGGGAATTCCTAGGAGGCCTTTGCAGTCTGGTAAAAGGAGAGGAATTTATTTGGTCATGTCATTGAATTATTTTATAGAAAACTTCAGGCCCTGCTGCGCTCTCTCTGAGAGGCATAATGTTTCAATGGCCACACACAGCCATAAAAGTATGGCCCAGACCTCTCCATAAACCAATATGTACTTTTGTAATATAGTAATATAGTTAAAACTCATATATTCATTTTAGATGAAAATAACCTTAGAGAAAAATAGGAAATATTTTCTAAGGTAATAATAATAATTACATAATTTCCCCTTCCCTTTCTTCCCTCTAACTCCTCCATCTCTTTCAAATTCTTGCCCTCTCTTCTTTAATTGTTGTTACATACATACATATATATGTATATATACATATATACACACATATATGTATGTACACATGTATACATATCTTAATATATATAAATACAATCTGATCCATCTATATAATGTTACTTGTATGCATATGTTTTCAGGGATGACCATTTGGTATTGGTCTTCCCAGGGGAAGACTCTTTCTCCCACTCTCAGCATTCCTGAGTTGCCTGAAGCTCTTTGTTCCATGTTAGCATGCCTATTGGTGACATCCTTGTCCAGGTCTTATTTAGGTAGCCATTTGGTGAGCCACCCCACACTGACCATATCTGATCTCACATGTTGCTAGACATTTAAAATATGTTCTACCCATATTTATAAACAGCTGTAGTTCTATCACCTGTCAGACTGCAGATAATTTCTTCATGGTTTTCACACGGATTACACATATGCCAAATTCTTAAACTGTAACTTTACCCCCTGTGAGATCTTATTGAAAAGTTTCTGCACCTCAATAAGCCTCTCTGCCGATGCAGCAATCCAAATCAGGCCAAATCCAACCAAATTAGAAAAAGTCCACATTTAATGGATACAACACTCCTGGATGGCCTTCCAGTCCCCCAAGGAGGAGATGGGAAAGGGATACCAGAAAAACCACCAGTCTGTTTTCTGGGGGACAATTTAAACACTATGGGAATGGTCTTGAGTATCTCTGAGAGAAGGGCCACCATTTGGTGAGCTTTTCTGAGATGCAGCAGGGTTTGGAGAGAGATAGGGCAGAGGCTTGGGTGGAACTTCTACCAGAACACCTTTTAACTGAACATGGGGGTTGGGGAAAAAAAAATCTGGCAGTAGCAAAAGGTTGCTGAATGTGTATCAATGAAGCATCATTCAAAATCAAGTGTGTAACAAATCTGAAGTTTCAGGCCACCTTCACCCATGTTGCATCTTGAACTTCATGGAAGCTTTGGTTCTGAACACACCTGTGCATTTTGTACTGCACATGCCATGGTGCAGAGTGGCACTGAAGTCCCCAGCTTCTGCCCAGGGTCACAGATGGCTTGTTATGGATGCCTTCCACAGTCTTTGGCAGCAAGCACCTGTGGCCTATTGTGTGTCCTGCTCCTGTTTCTTTAGCAGAGCTCATGGGTAGTCCCTGTTTGAGAGAGATCAGAATCAAAATAAACAGAGAGTAACATGCCAGTGGCATTGCAGCATGCTGGCATGTTGTGAATAAGGTGTGCAGGCAGAAAACAAGGCACAGGGACTGAGCCCAGCAGAAGCTAGAGAACATTTCCTACTATTTTGAAAGGGGCATATATATATATATATATATATATATATATATATATATATATATTGCTGTAAACCTTATGCTGCTATCCAGAGCTTCTGTAACCATTCATCCTATTCCCGAGCATGCTAGTTTAATGCTTCCATTAAAAAATAAGACCTTGGATGTAATACAGTAGAAATGCATTGATGTTCGTGGAGGGAGGTGCTAGAGATGAGACCCAAAACAAACCACAGAGAAGGAGTGGCTTTTGAGCACAAAGAAAAGAAGAAAGAAGCCAGGAGAGAAAAGCGGAAGAAATAAGAGCTTGGAGTAGAAAATCTGGTTTGACCTCGGTCCTGTTGAAAGGGAGGCAAAGAACATGGAGCAGAGCCAGGACAAGGAGTTTTGCCCCTGTTCTGATGAGGGTAGGAACCCGCGAAGGGTATGAGGAGGAGGCTTGTCACTTTGTTTGAAAGAGACGAGGTTGCTGTTCTAATGAAACCTAGAGCTGGAGCAAATATACCAAGGAAGAGACTATGTAGATACCCGCATAAGCGAGATAGCCAGTGTTGGAATCAGGAGCAGCATTTGGCAAGAATTAGGAGGCTGAGAGTAAATAGAACAGAATGGCAGGTCCCTGAGGGCTTTCAGAAGAGGGCCCAGGGAAGGCCTGACTGAGTAAACCAAGTCTTGCCCCGAGAAAGGGAAATGCTCTGGCTTCACCGGCTTCCTCCCTCCCAGGAAAGGAGATACGTTGTTTTTCTGGGCTTAGCTGAGACAATGTTTTTGTGGTCAATACTTTTCGAATGGGAACAACTGAGAAAAATGAGGAAGCTGGGGAGCAAAGGAGGAATGTGACCAAGTACTTGTTCCCTGCAGTGCAGTGAGTCAGTTCCCTCTGACACTGAAGTGGCAGCGTGTTTAGTACGTCTCAGAATAGACAGAGAATTCCAGAGTCAAGCTCATCTGACCAGTGTCCTGACCCCACGGGCTCACAGTGTGAGGGTGTGTAGGCTGCTGCTCTCCTCTGAACCTGTGTTCTCATCTGTCCCACAGAGGTGACAATACTGGGTAGGATGAGTTACACAAAGTACTCCGCAGGGTTCCTGTTCATTGTAAGGGTTCCCCACTGACATTTCTAATGATATTATGGTTGTTGTGATAGTTCTACTCTTTTTTTCCTCCTTTTCCATTTTTATTGATTCTTTGGGAATTTCGCACAATGCACCCCAATCCCACTCATCGCCTCATCCCTCCGTATTTGCCACTCAATCTGGTCATGTCCCCCACCAAGGAAAGCTGAAAAGGAATAAATATAAGATAAAAACAAACAAAAATAAGAAAAAGAAAGAAAAACACCTCTTCTCACCTTTCCCACCTCCCGATGCCATCTTCATTTATCTTAGTGGCATTGGGAGCTGCTGTGTGTCATGCAGTATACACTTTTGTCCAAATAGCTTTCCTTGCAAATGTTCATTGTTTGATGAGTTTTTGGTCAGATTCAAGGCCTCTGACTTTGGTACACCATCAACATTGAACCCCTGGAGGTCCTGTAGGTATGGTTCCATAGGACCAGTCCCTTCACACCCTCTAGCAGGTCATAAATGGGGTAGATGTTGGGGTGTGCCAACTCTAAGTTCTGGATGTATACCTGGGTGGTAGCTGAGTCCGTCATTCCAGGCTGCTGAGACCGCTCCTCTCAGGGATGGAGCCATTTCACCCAGTTCCATGGTGAGGGATAGGTGGAATTTTCCAAGTGTGGAGGGCCAACTCTGCTATTTGGGGTGGGCCAGCTTTCCCGTGCAGGGGTCTTCAGGATCCATTATCCCAGAGCTTAGGGAAGATCAGGGTGAGCTCTCCTGTGTGTGGAGGAGCAGGTCACTCTGGGCCAGTGAGGGGTGGGGCCAGCTCATCAAGGCCTTTGTACTTCAGTAGTTTTGCATGGGCCCCTGAGGTAACATAGGCAACAGATACCTACACAGACCCTGGATGCTGCAGGGCCATAGACCCAGAGATGGTCAGCAGCAGCATCTTGGAGCTGGATGTCACTGTGGCTCCAGGTGACAGCATAGACCTCTGAGATCCAGATGAGCCCAGCAGCAGTGTGGTCCCTGGACTCCAGCATGGCCCCATGTGACAGTTCAAACTCAGGGCAGTCAATTGCCCAGATGGCAACAGGACCCACAGACATCAACACAGACTCTCGATGTGGCAGGGCCACAGACATGGCCCCAAGCTACAGCTCAGAACCATGCATCAATATGGCCCTGGGTGGCAGTGCTGGCCACCCTGATTGAGGAGACCAAGATGGCATCAGGTGTCAGGTGTGACATCTGTATTGCCTTTGGTGGTAACTGGTGTAGTGTCCACATCCAAGAGGTCACAACAGCTGGGTCCTGTCCAGCTTATACATCCAGTCCTTGTTTAGAGGGAAGCATCTGGATTAAGAAATGGCAGGTAGAAGAATTACAGATGCTAAAGAAAAGACAGAGACACAAGATAAGATCAGAAGGGCACCCCAGTAAAAAGTCCCAAGTTTACTACACACAGTCTTTATATACCCCAATTAAAAGTGGGGGAAGGCAAAGAGTCTTCCTTTAGTAAGGAAGTAAGGAACAAGCAATGTAATTACCTTCTCAATACCCAAAACATCAAGTAACCACACCTTAAACCAATATCCTGTTGTCAAGGTAAGGTAGCCATTAGTTGAGCCACACCTCAGGCCAAACATTCTGCTGTTGAACCTTGAGAGAGCAATAGTGGGTTTGAACTCTCTGACCTTAAGCCAAGATGAAACAGAGCTGTCTCTGTGGGCCCGAACAGACTGGAGCCTCACAGATTGATGCAGGCCCTGGCTACAGTGGGGCCACAGATAAAGACATGGCTCTAGGCAGTGATTCAGCCCCTGGCATTGCAAACCACTGAGATTGTCATGGTCCTGGAAGTGACATGTCTTTCAGACTCCAAAATGGCCACAGATGGTGGCCCAGAGGCAGGGGTCTTTGGTGGCAATGTGGACCATGAACATCACCACAGAGCCAGGCTGTGGAAGAACCATGGACCCAGACATGGTCTTGGGTGGCATCCCTGCTTGGATGTCACCATGGCCCCAGGTGACTACACAGGCCATTCAGATCGGCACTGCCCCAGCTACAAGGTGGCCCTTTAGGCATGGACGTGGCCTCAGGTTTTGTTCCAGACACCAGTTTTCTACGATGCCTTCCATGATAACAGGAACCATGGATGTCAACAGAGTCCCCAGCTACGTACGTTAAGGCCCTGAACCCCCGGAAATAGCCTTCAGCTGCAGCTCAGGCCTAGATGTCTCCATGACCCTGGGTGGTAGCTCTACTTTTTAACAAGGGATCCTGTACTTAGTTTGAGACACCTTCAGAGCCCCAGACTCTAGTCCTGTGTTCAAGAATGTGAGGTAGGTTCCTTCTTCCTGTTCTCTCCATCTTAGTCCTAGAGTACACCTGTTCCCAGGCTCTGACGGGTATCCTCAGTCCAAATGCAGTATCAGGGGTGAAAGGGAAGGATGGTAACAGGGAGAATGGAGAGAGCTGGTGCTTCATAGGCAGATGACAATGTCCTTAAGGTTGACTTGGGATTGCATATGCCATGGTAACAGGAGCTTTGATTGTAAGCTGCTGACCTCAGGGCATGGGAGGAGAGTGTCCCTAAGGTCCCCATACCCCTGCCAGGAGTAGGGCAGGAAGAGAGGCTGCTGCTCTGAAAGCTGTCACAAAGCACCCAGTGGTAGGTTACTGGTTACCACCTAAGCCAAGCCCTTGATCTGCATGTTTGAGGAAACCCTTTGTTCCTTTCAAATCTCTATTCTCTCAGCTGGCTGGTACAGTGACTGGAACAGTCAGGGTTTTTTTCCTTTTGCTTTCTTTCTTCCTTTTCTCTTTGGATTTTTAAAAATAACTGGCTTGTGAGTTCAGACAGAATTGGGTTCCAGGCTTGGTTCAGGGCCAGGGACTTCTGCATCCTTTTAACCCCCTCAAAGGCCTGTTAAAGAGAGAGAACCTGAAGACTAATGGGGGCAGGGGAGGACATAAAGAGGTGACCTCTAGCTCAGGGTCTCATATAGTGAGATTGGCAGCATAGTGAACAGGGTACACACACCCTATGATAATAGGGAAGGGCTTGACAGACACAGGTGGTAAATGAATTTTCCATCTACAATAAAACAGGAAAAGTAGTTTGTTTAGTATACTGCAAGAGGGCAGCAGTCAGAGCCACAATTAGAGTCCTGCCTATAACATGCTGTTGGAGGGCAATGTCTCCATTTAGAGAAGCACTTTGGGTTAGGATGAGTGTCTTGTGTGCAATTTCCTAGCATGTAATTGGTGACATGCAAAAGGAATGTAGCTCAGACTGTCTGGTGCACAGTCTAGGAGGTTAACATGAGTGGCTGCACACGAAATTTCCAATTTTGTGATCTCTAGCATACAAATAAGGTCTATGCAAATCATGGTCATGCAAATATGGGCAGTCCTGGCTGGTTACGGTTCCATCCTGGCCAAAGGTTTGATCATAGGGCATTTGGCTCTGTGGTATGCAACATTCCGAGACTAGGGGTTAGGCATTCCTGGAACATGCTTGTGACAATTCCTTAATTGGGGACTAGGCTCCATTTTTTTTTCTCCTATTAATGAACTTCCATCCACAAAAAACAAACAAACAAACAAAAAAGAAATCCAGAAAGAATTGATTCCTGTTCCGTCTGAACTCCAGGTACTTCATCTCTTTCTGGAGCTCAGTTTTCTTTGATATGAAACCAGAGGCCCTGGGAGAGGTGGCTGTTTTGTTGGTCCATGCCTGACATTGTTCATCACTTTTCCCCATGCACTTTGGATTCTCAACACAGTGCTTCAGTTATCTGCTACCGACTGTATTTGACCTTCAATGAGACCTTACTCCTATCCAGAGACAAGATTATCTCTAAGGGACAAACAGGAAGTGAGTATGCAGTAAATATTTGTTGAGTGAATGGACAATTGTTTTTAGCTCTTAATACATGCCAGGTCTGTTTTAAGAATGGTTTTAACAGTGAACAACAAAAATTCTTGACCTTAATATAATGTATATGAGAGACAGGAAGCAAGCAAATAAGGAAAAAGAAAATACATCACATGCTAGGTCATGCGCAGTTCTAATAAGTGAAAAAACATAAAGCAAAAGGAAGTGTCATTGGCCAGGGCACATTGCAGGTAAGAAGTCAGGAAAAGCCCTCTAAGGCAGGAACATGGGAAACAGAAATCAACAAATTGAGGGTCTCATGGGAGCTCTCTAGATTTTTAGTCTAACTTGGTCTGACTGTAAGATTTCAATCTTTTTTTTTCTATTGGCATAATTGATTTTTTTTTATTAATTTGATTTTTACATTCCAACCCCAGTTCCCCTTCCTTCCTTCCCTCCCACTCCTTCCACTCCCCCACCTCATCTGCTCCACAGAGAGGGTGAGGCCTCCCCCTAGAAAGTCTACCAAGTCTGTCCCATCATCTAGTTGAGGCAGGACCAAGGCACATTTCCACCCCCACACCCCTGTGTCTAGGCTGGCCAAGGTATCTCTCCATATAGAGTGAGCTCCACTAAGTTGGTCTGTATATTAGAGTTAGGTCTTTGACCACTGCCAGTGGCCCTATATATTACCCCAGCTGCACCATTGTCATCTATATTAAGGGAGTCTAGTTTGGTCTTTTGCAGGTTCCCCATTTGTCAGACCTGAGTCAGTGATCTCTCACTAGCTCGGGTCAGCTGACTCTGTGGGTTTCCCCATCATGGTCTTGATTCCTTTGTTCACATTATCTCTCCTCCCTCACTTTGATTGTACTCCAGGAGCTTGGCCCATTGGTTAGTTGTGGATTTCTACATCTGCTTCCATCTGTTTCTGAAAGAGGGTTCAAGCTTCTCTGGGTTATAGATTGTAGGCTGGGTAAGATTTCAATCTTTTAAGAAAGGACCTAGAGTTCCAGGAAAGATGAGTTACTCTTCTATTGCTGTTACAAAGTGCCATGACTAAGTCAACTTAAAAAATAAAATTTAATTGGGAGCTCAGAGTTCCAGAGGACTGGAGTTCATGACCACTGTGGTGGGAGCATGGCACATGGAACAGAAGCTAAAAGCTCACATCTGATCTGTAAGAACAAGGCAGGTGTTGGGGGGGGGGGGAGAGAGAAACTGGGACTGGTTTGGGCTTTTGAACTGTAAGACCCTCAGAATGAGGAGTCTCCCAGTTTAGGTCGGTACCCCCAAGAACTCAATGTCCAGTCCAGTTGCTGTAACACGTAAGAGGCTTTAATGAACAGGAAACGTTTGCGCAAATGGGCTTCCTTAGCACACAGGCTAGAGAAAAGCACCATCCCCTGGGCACAGGTGTTTTTAAAGGCAAAACCCACAAGCTTAGGGAGGGGGTGGGACCCTCTGTCCATTGAGTACATGACCCTCTGAGGCCAGATGGTCTGCTATTAGGGTCAACAGACTTTAGGGCCTCAGGGTGTGCTAATTAATCTTGTCTGGGCAAACCAGAGGTACAGTTATCTCTTTGTTTCTTAAGGATCCTATTCACCACCTGCTGACTCACAAGAAAGGAGGGGCAGTGTGAATTCTTGGTATCTTGTTATCTCAGGGCCTTGTGAGGGGAAGTTAGCAAATTCCAAGGAACAGATATTGGTCTGGGTTAGCTTTCCAGGTTAGTCTGTCCTTCATTTCAAGTGGGGGGTTTCTTTAACTTTACTTTTTTTGTCTTTTAGAACCTCAACTTTCCACACCTAGTGACAAACCTCTTCCAACAAGACTACGTCTTTTAATCCTTCCCAAACAGTTTCACCAACTTGGGACCAAGTGTTCAAATACGTGAGCCTATGAAGACCACCCTCATTCAAACCACCAGACCTGGGAATCCAGGGATCTATAACAACATGCCGCATTTCCACTGCTCCTGTACTACATGACTGTGGTCACACTGTTCTTTGTAACCCTGAGATTCTAAGATTGACTGGAGCACTGATGCTTAAGCATACCAGGAAACATTGTCTACCTTCTTCCCTTACTCCTAAGAAGTAGGCTTTGAAAATCTGGTTTATTTTATTTTCTATTAAAAAATAGATGAAGAAAAAACAAAACCAGTCAAAAACATTCATTTCCATTCTAAGTGTCATAGTAAACTGTAGGCTGCACAGGGGTCCTTGTGTTCACAGATACGCTGCTGGGGATCCTGGGATGTTGGCACACAGGGTTGTTCCTTCAAGGGAAGGAATGTTGCTGTTCTCCTAGTAGGCTGGGAGTGAATGTGAATTCTCTCCACTGTCCTTTGTGCTATCTTTGTGGCTGGAGACCACACCATTTCCCAGATCCGTATCATACATTTATTTTGTTGTTGGTTTTTTGTTTTTGTGTTTTTTTTTTTCCAGTCAATCTCTAGAACCTATCTTTATGGAAGGTGTCACGTGTACTTTACAAAGAGTTTCAATGCAGTCACATCTGATCTCTATTTAGTTTACTTTATTCCTCAAGAAGATCTATGTATGGTTAATTGTGAACACTGGATTGAGTTAATTATCACCAAGAAAGTTCTATCAAATTGTGCTGTGTTTAAATATGCTTAAAATAAACCACTTGAGGTCAGACTCCCAAGGTTTGAAACAACATTGGCTACTTATCTGTGTTAAACAGAATTGCCTTTTTGCCTCCCACAAATCATCACTCTGCTGGACTTGGAGGTTACAGAGACCCCACAACTTGGAGATGGTAAGAAACTTCTTTAAGTAGAAACTGAGTATAGGAATGCAGTCCTCTCACCCAAGGAACTCCAACCGTAAGAGAGAGTGAAATAACATGGCTTCTCAGTCCTCCAGAGCAAAGCATTTTATACAACTATTGAGGTGTCTTTTAGCAAAATATTCAGAGACTTCACACAAGTGACTGTAAAACCCTTCGTTTCCTCAACAAGGAACCATAGTTGGTGCCAACTGGAGAGGCATAGGAGCTAATGTGAAAAGAACCATGAAAAAGGGAACAAAATCCCTGTCAAATAATTTTACGGTCTCGACCGTGGTGATGTACTTCCTGGATCCCCTCCAAGAGGACCATAGAGAGGAAGATCCTCTGGACCCATCTATATTTAATGAGACTGATTTAGACACGTGTGCTGCCTCTCCTTTCAAACACCTCAATTTTATAACCATGTACAACAAATATTCATTCTCATCAATCTGATTCAGAAATTCCATCCCCGCTTCCTCATTTCCAGAGACTACTTACAAAAGATGAGGGAAACAGTGAACAGGAGAATGATTGGACCGGACCGCTCACCATGCCAGCTCTTACAACTGTTGTGATTTTAAATCCTCAAGACCCAAATGTGTATCAACATTACCAATTTACTTTTGAGTTCTCAGAGAGTTTCAGAAAATCTGTTGCTGCCAACGGCATGCATGCTCTATTTACTGATACTATATGAGAAAATTTAAGTAGTGATATTGTTACTCCTTGAGACAGTAAGCAAGTGTGTGAAGCTTCTGACCAGGACAATACTTGATGTGGAAAGCAAAATAGTATGATGAATGTGATAAACAGGCAGAGAGAAACCATAGCAGTAATGTCCCTATTATTTCGACATGCTTTGGGGCATGGGATATTATATTGGTGCTCTACTACAGATGAATGGTTTGGCCCAATAGTTTTTTTGGTTTGTTTGGTTTTTCAAGACAGGGTTTCTCTGTGTAACAGTCTTGGCTGTCTTGGAACTCGCTCTGTAGACCAGGTTGGCCTCAAATTCACTGAGATCCACCTGCCTCTGCCTCCCAAGTGCTGGGATTAAAGGCATAAGCCATCATTGCCTGGCCTGGCTCAGTGTTTTGACCAAGTACACCTTTGCACTGCAAGCCCAAAGCCCTGCTCCTGATCATGGAGAAACTGCGGACTCTCTGGCCACTAAAGGGAAGGTCAACGAGTTTTGTTCAAGTTTCCTATTCAAGTTAAGAGGCTGTACATCAGAAAGTAACTCATAGGGCAAGTAACTCATCAGGCAGTTCAAGTTTGCTAGAGCCACCAAAGAGTGTAGAGCTGCCATGGCACCAATAAAACATTGTAATTTTTCTAACTGGGCAGTCACTCAAGATGTTGGCAGCCCGAACTCCTGGAATCCACTTGTAGAGAGGGAGGAGTGATGAGCAAAGGGGTCAAGACGGCTGGAGAAACCCATAGAAACTGCTGACCTGAACAAGGGGAGAACATGAACCCCAGGTTGACAGCTGGGAAACCAGCATAGGACTGAACCAGGCCCCCTGAATGTGGGTACCAGTTAAGAGGCTTGGGCAGTCTATGGGGGCTCTGATAGTGGAACAGTATTTATCCCTAGTATACGAATGGACTTTGGGAGTCCACACCCCATAAAGGGATACTCTCTCAGCCTAGACACAAGGGGAAAGGCCTAGGCCTTGCTCCAAATGATGTGACAGACTTTGATGAGTCCCCATGGAAGGCCTCACCCTCCCTGGGAAGCAGAAGGGGGAGTGGGATGAGAGCTGAGGGGCAGGGGAGGATGGAAGAGAGAGAGAACTGGGATTGATGTGTAAAATAAGATTGTTTCTAATTTAAATTAAAAAAAATATGTTGGCAGCCACCTCATGTTGCATTGATCACTGCAGCAACTATTCAAAAAACTTTTCAAAGAGTCCTTGCTTTGAATGTGGAAATAAAGGATACTAAAAAATTAGTACAAAAACAAAATCTAGTAATCTAACCCCTTGTCTTTGCCCATGATGTCAAAGAGAAAAACACTGGGCTAAGGAACATCAATCCAAATTTGACAAGGAAGGTAAGCCTTTAAACTCCCAAGGGGGCAATCCCCAGCCCCAGAATCAAGGGTAAAATTGACCCAGACAATCAAAAATGAACCAGACTCAAAAGCAGTATCCAGTCATCCAGGCCTAGTGCAATGGAATTAAACCCCATAGCTTTAAGGACAAGACCTTCATCTGAGGATAAAACTCATATGTTGACCTTACACATGAAATTATTCCCTTAAAAGCATTCTAGATACCGGAGAAGGTTGTTAAGCCACTACCAAGAATAGAGCCAGTATCTAGAGGCCCACATTTATAAGGTTTGGCAGGTAACAGTTTTCTTTAAAAAGTACTAATATCTTAAATTGGACTGATGAAGATTCTTCCTCTGGCACTATGCAGGCTTCTATTGTCTCAGGACTCATATAATCTGTGGGGAAGAGATAAAGTGTAACAAATGCAAGCAGTGCTTACCATTGCTACAATGAATTATCTAATAATTATAATACAAGGAAGTATAACTCCCCTAATTAGGGTCATCGATCAAGGGACATCCATACAGCCTTTAAAAATACAATAGGTCTCTGATGACCCAGTATGGATTTACCAATGGCCCCTTCACGGAAAAAATTAAAACAGACTCAACTTCTAGTGCAGGAACAATTACAGCTAGGACATAGAACCTTTAGTCAGTCGTTGGAATTCCCCTATTTTTGTAATTCATAAAAAGGCAAAGAATAAATTTCCACCATTACATGATCTCAGGGGCATAAATGTTACTGTAAAAAAGGTAGGGGCCTTCCGGCAAGGGCTCCCAACTCCTACTACAATCCCTCAAGGGCATTCCTTGACTCAAAAGGTGGTCTTTTTTCTATTCCTTTACATCCTGATTAAAAGGACTATTTTGTATTTTTCTCTTCCTATTTTAAACAATCAATAGTCAATGAATGACCTGATATCAGTGGAAAGTTTTATCACAAGGGACTTCAAAAAATAGCCCCACTATGTGACCTAAGCTGGTGCTGATTGAATTTCCTAATCTATTGGTCATTCATTGGTTTGGTGTGTCCTTATCTGCCTGTCTCTATTAATGATGTGTCTATGTTGTTTATGTGACTCTTCAGAGACTGTTAGGTAAACTTTGTAAGAAGTATAACACCTGAAGCAGAGGGAGTTATTAGTTTATTAAATTATGTTGCTGTTAAGTGGTAGCTCGTAAAATTATTCCCTTACTCCTTATCAATGACTTGTCCTTCCTTCCTCCTCATTACCCACTGGCATTATATATTGAAAGGTAATTGTATTATAGAAATTTATGCATGTTGTAATTATCTGTGATCCTTATTTACAAAAAAATTATAGACTTGAAAATGGTGGGATGGACACTTCTTAAACAACTCACTGTTAAAGAACCTGCAGAAATCACTATGCCACTAAATAAAATGCAGGTTGATTATTTGTTTCACACTGATACTGATTGGCAGGTAATAATATCATGTTACCCAGGATTGACAGATAGTCATTATCCCAAAGATCTCCTTTTAAAATATTTTTGAAGATACCCCATGAGTATTACCTAAATTTACAATGAATAAATCCTACAGAGGTCTCATTTAATGCTTTTACAGATGGCTCTTCAAAAGGACAGGAATTCATGTTTTATATACAAATTCTATATCCTCCACACACACACACACACACACACAAAAAAAGACTGTACCCTCCCTAGTTGTCTGAACTCACTGAAATCAATCAGCTTTTATTAGATGTCTCTCAGCCATTGGCTATTGTAACCGACTCTGGGTATTGTGCTCAAACCATTTCTCTTTTAGAAACCACAAGGCTTAAACCCAAGCCCACTACTAATGTTATTTCATAATTATTTCTCTCCCCTCAGATGCCTATATGACAACAAACTCAACCTTTTTCATCATTCATATTCCTGCCCATTCTAATATGCCAGGACCGTTAGCATCCGTTAATGCTCAAGATGATGAGCTGGCAGCCTCCTTGCCCCTAGTACTTTCTGTACAGACCACTTAAAAATCTCGAGAACTTCTTCATCAAAATGAAAAATTCTCTTTACCTCATGAACAAGCTGTGCCTGTCCTTTTCTTCTTTCACCCCACCGCCCTCTGCTGGCGTAATCAATCCTCATAAATCCAATGCCATTTGGCAAACATATCTCAGAATTTTGAAGTTTAAAATATGTTCATGTAACAGCTGATGCTTTTTCTAATATGACTGTTGCTTTTGCTCACAGGGGTGAAAACATCTTGGATGCCATCAATCATTTACTATACAGTTTCCTTTCTAGGACTCCCATTACAACTAAAAACTGATAATGGTTCTGCTTATACTAGCAAGTGCTTTAAGGAATTTTGCACTATATGGATATTAATCATGTTACTAAAATCCCTTACAATCTACAGGGTCAAGCTATTGTGGAATGACACCATCTAATACTTAAATGGCAAATTTAAAAAAGGGGGTAGTGGTTATGCACCCACCTAAATCCCTACATACTATGCTACAGTTAGCCATGTTTACTTTAAAGTTTTTCTCTTTGAAGGACACTGCTTCTTCTGCTGCCCCAAAACATTTTGCCCTAAAGAAGACAACCTAAAGCATTTGTTAAATGAAAAAAAAAATCTAGAAACTAAACAATGGAAATGACCAGTTCTTCTAACATCAGGATGAGTATGATGAATGAGGTCCCAGAAGGTTCCAGATCCAGTACTCCTGACCATGATAGCACTGACTTGTGGAGACATTAAGACTTTAACTCATCAAGACCTTGGGAAGACAACAAGGACGCAATACTGTGACCCCCAAAATGATGCTGTTATATTTCCTAACTATAATACATGTTAATTCTCAGCTTGCCAATATAGAATCCAAATGTCAGTGGGGAGAAAAGACATGCCCTAATAGAAGACAGATGCTGTTTTGTCACGCTGAGGATTGTGATTGCTGATTGCATTTATTTATTTTGTTTTTGTTTTTGTTTTGTTTTGTTTCATTACTGGTATCAGGCATGATTACTAGAATGCAAAGAGATGTTTTAAAAACTGGCCTGTATGATTTGATTAGTTTTTTGGGTGTTTTTTATTTGTTTGTTTGTTTGCTTTTGAGACAGGGTTTCTCTGTGTAGCTTTGTAGACCAGGCTGGCCTTAAACTTGCAGAGATCTACCTGCCTCTGCCTCTTGAGTGCTAGGATTGAAGGTGTGTGCCACCACTGCCTGGCCTCTGTATGATAGCAAAACTACAAACATTACAGCAAACATATTATCAGAAATTAACCAAGAAATGGGTGAGTTGAGGACCACAGTTTTACAAACTGGAGTTTGTTGTGGGATATTTGTACACTGTGAAGAAGTATTGCTGCAATAAAAAAAGATGAATGACCAATAACTAGGCAGGAGGTATAGGTGGGATTTCCAGGGAAAGAAAGGAAGAGGATGAGGAATCTAGGTTCACAGGAATGCTAGGAAACACAGAAAGGAAATAGGATGCATAAGATGGAAGAGAAGTAATACCACATGATAGGATGTAGATTAATATAAATGGGTGCATTTAAGTTATAAAAGCTAGTTAGGAACAAGCCTAAGCTATAGGCTGAGCTTTCATAATTAATAAGAACTCTCCATGTCATTATTTGGGAGCTGACTGGAGGGACAGAAAAAGACTCAGATCAATAATTACTGCTATATATTACTTATTCTTCAAGCATAATCTTGGTTGTCAACAATTTCCTGCCATGTGTTGCTTTAATGTAGCAAATTTTTCTCATACTGTCGATGATCAAATTAATGATCTGTATAAAGAGATAAACAAAATCTCTCAAGTGATCTTTGAATGGCCATCATGGGTGGTTAAGATGACTCTCCTCTTTCCCTGGTCCTCTGCTAGCTAGTCTTATAATTCTGTTATGCTCTCCTGTACCAGTTAGACTAGTCATGCAAGTAACATATATAACCATAGCCTCTATTATACCCACCATTTCCTCTTTAAAAGTAAAAAAGGGGGAGACGTAGGAGGCATGGAGGTCCTTGTGCTCATATATAAACATTAGAGGAACCTGTAATGGGCATACAGAGTTATTTCTTAAAGGGAAGTAATGCTATACCTGTTATTCACCCCCAAGGCTAGGGAGGGGTGTACACTTCAGCCTTGTGTGACAGGAAACCACACTGGATCCTTCCCCAGACCCTTTTCATAGACTCATTTGTCTTAGTCATTCTATAGAACCTTTCTTTATGGAAAATGGCATGTTCAATCTTTATTTTGCTTACTTTGTTCCCCAAAGAGTCTTACATGTGCTTTCTTGTGCACACAGGATTGAGTTAATTATTAGCAGGAAAGTTTTCACCAAATTGTGCTATGCTTAAACATATCTAAAATAAACCACTTGGGGTCAGACTCCTGAAGTTGCGTTGAATAGACTGCCTTCTTGCCTCCCACAGATCTTCACTCTTCTGAATGTAGAAGTCTCAGAGACCTCCTGCAGAGACCTCCTGCCGTAAACACATGGTCCAATGTTGCTCTGAAAGTTTAGTTGCAGCAGTTTCATACATGCCCATTCACAAAGTACCTGGAAATAATAGAGAGGAATGGGGCCCTCCTGTGGAAGTGCTGTGCCTGGCTCGGGCACCTGAGGCTGATGCTTTTGGGGGTGGGCAAAGTCTCATCAGTCAAAACCCTATTAGGCTTGATCAAACTCGTAGGAAATGGTTGTGACAGTGTAGTGGTTTGAAAGAAAATGCCCTCCCCAAAGGGAGTGGCGCTATGAGGAGGTGTGGCTTTGCTGGAGTAGGTATGGCCTTGTTGGAGGAAGTGTGTCACCATGGGGGTGGGCTTTGAGGTCTCTTTTGCTCAAGCTACTCCGGATGTCACAGTATACTTCATGTTGCCTTCCTTCTGTCAAGATGTAACCAGCGCCATGTCTGCCTGCACCACACAGAAGTTGGTACCCAGGGACTGTGGAATTTCTGTGAAAGGCCTACCTGATGCTAAAGTGAAAAGTTGTGGATTAATTCCATTGACAGAGGAAATCTCAAAATAGCCTACTATAGACCCTGTTGTGTGGTTATTAATGGTAACTCTAATGAAAATTTATGATGAAAAGGAGCAAGCTGAGCAAATAAAAATACAAAATGTACAGATTGAGAGAACAGGTACCAGGAAGTTGAATAGAGCTAAATCTTGTGTTCAATGGGATAAACAGATTAAGAATTAGAATAAAGGGAGTGGTGAACTTAGGGCAAGATCCCACCCAGCTAAATTTCTTACTTCTGGAAAGGAACTAAAGAAAAGCTTAGAGCTGGGTGTGGTTGGGCAGGCCAGTTATGATGGATCTGTGGGTTTGGGGCCAGCCTACTCTAAAGATCCAGTTTAGGGACAGCCAAATTTAGGCAGTGAAGAACAGAAAGCTGGTGAAGATGTAACTGAACAAGGGGGGCCATGTTCCAGCCCCAGGAAGCAACAGAACTTGGCAGCTTTGACCATGTAATTCTGGCTTTAGACTTAAACACAGAAGACACTGGTTATGGAATTGGCCTTGATGCCCAAGGAAAGCTGCTGAGGCTAGGCATATGTCAGGGGTGTCCTGAAAGGAAGCCTAGTGAGGTCATTTCACGAAGCTGTAAAGTTAAAGCCTGGATTGCCTTGGAGCCCCCAAACTGTTAGAGATACCAGAGTCATGGCATACCTGCCAAGGAAAGCGGCTAACAGGGAGCAGAACCAGCTCAAGAGAAAGAAGTGTGTTGTAGTCAACAAAGCTGAACAGAGTTGGAGATCTGAAGAGTGTTTTAACAATAGATATGGAGATTCAGAGTTTGGTGTTTGCCTTGCTGATTTTCCGTCGCATCTACCACGGCCAGCAAGGAAACACAACCATGACTCTCCTTCAAGCAGTTTATTCAGGAACCTTGTACATCAGCTCCTGCTTCCCCAAGCCCCAACAAGTCCTTAAATGTGCGCTCACTGCCCAATCAGCTCATGCCACCTGGAGATCCCGGATAGGCCACAGAAGGAGAAAGGGCACCAGATCCATCAAGCACTTCCAAATAAGGCTTGTTTACAGCTAAGCTCGGACTACCTGGCATCTAGCCAGGTGCCATCTTGGGGCTGTGGCTTCCCACAGTTTTCTATCCTGCTTTGGTTCAGTATTTCCGCACTGTGTTCCCTTCCCTACATTTTAGAATGGTAATGTAAATCCTGTGCCATTATATGTTGTAAGTATGTGATCTGCTTTTTAAAATTTTGATTTTACAGGGGATTACAGTTAAGAGATTGCCATGAGTCTCAGAAGAGACTTTGAAACAAGTTTGGGACTATTATTGACTATGGGGACTTTTGAAGTTGGACTGAATGCATGTCTACATTATGATGTAGCCATTTGGGGGACAGGGAGTGGAATGTGATGTTGAAAGAAAATGGCCCCCAAAGGGAGTGGCACGGTTAGGAGGTGTGGCTTTGTTGGAGTATGTATGGCTTTGTTGGAGGAAGTGTGTCACAGTGGGGGTGGGCATTGGAGTCTTCTATGCTCAAGCTACTCTCTGCGTTACATTCTACTTCCTGTTGCCTTTTGATCAAGATGTAGCCAGTACCATGTCTGCCTGAACACCACCATGCTTCCTACCATGATGATAATGGACTGAGCTTCTGAACTGAAAGACACCACCACAATTAAAGGTTTTCCTTTGTAAGAGTTGCCATGGTCATGGTGTCTCTTCACAGCAATAGAAACCTTAATTAACACAGACAGCATGCCTACGGTCTCTAGAAGCCCAAGCCAGACCATAAGCTACCATGAAGGAGGGCAGGTGGACACAAAGTCACACCCCTAGCTGAGGAGCTACTTGTATTTGATTGCTTCTGGGAGAGGGAAAGTCAGTTTCCTTTAATAATATGACACTTGGTGCATGACACCAACTGTATTGACCATACTGTGTCCAGGAGCAGTTGGTCAACACAAACTTGACTTGATGAGGGTTGGGGTTAGAGGTTGGGTAGGTAGGAAGGTTGGGGATGATCTGGGAGAACTTGGGAGAGGCGGATAAATATGATCAAAACATTGAGATTCTTAAAGGATTAATAAAAACGTTACTTTTTAAAAATTAAATTAACCAATGGTTTCCAGTTACAAGGATCTCATGAAACAGTAGGCTTCACAAAACTGTAATGAAATGGATGCTCCAGTTAAGTAATGTGTAAAGTGCATTGTAAAACAGATCTTATAGGAGGTAATTCTTGTGTTTCCTAGAGGTTGGAAAAGGCCACATGGAGGAGCTGTTGCTATTTGATCTGGGTTTTGGAAGGACATGGGGAAGGGTAAATAAAGAAAATGAGGTAGTTTGAGAAGTATGGCTTGTTAGGGGCCAGGTTGGCTGATTCATTGATTATGTGGAAGAATCCTGGGGAAGAGAGGGTGGTGGTTCAATTTGGAAGAGTATGATTTGCCCTGTGCCTTTCCATTCAGCTCTGCCTGCCTATACCAGAACCAAATAATTTAATTAGATATCAGCTCTTAAAAACTACACATCTGCTTAGCAGATGCTATCTTCCACCAAAGACAAAGGTACAGCTTTTCCAAGACATCTGATATGTGAGGCTGTATAAGGAAATAAAACACAGGATGCTATAATCATCCTTCAACAACACTCATTCATTGTAGACCCTTTCTGTGACTGTACCATCTCACACATTAGACACACTTGTTGGCTTTGTTTGGGATTGGAGGCAGAGTCCTACAAGCTAAGGACCTGGGGATTAGCCTTGCTTGTCACTCAAAGAAGAAAGAAGAAAAGTGGCCAGTTCACGGAGCCTACAAGAACACAGAAAACAATGAAAAATACTGCAAATAAAAGCCATTCTCCATAGAGCACTTGCATAGAACCAAGCAAGTATCAGTTGTTTTCAGGTATGTGGTCTTGAGTTTCTGATCCTTCTGAAGCCAGGCCCAGTCCCACAAAGCAGCAGGACATGATGCCACGCACCTTTAATCTCAGCGCTCCAGAGGCAGAGGCAGGTCGATCTCTGTGATTTTGAGATCAGCCTGGTCTACAGAGTGAGTTCTAGGACAGACAGGCTGTTACACAGAGAAACCCAGTCTCAAGACAACAACAACAGCAGCAAAAACAGAACAAAGTGAAGCCTTATATTTTTCTCCTTTACTTTTTTGTTTTGTTTTTATTTAAAGAACATTTTTAAAATTTATTTTACATACTGACACCAGTTTCTTCCCTCCTCTATTCCCTCCACTTCCCCCACCCCACTCCTCCTCCATCTCCATTCAGAAAGGGGCAGGCCTCCCAGAAGCCTTGCATTGTTCCTGTCATTACTCCCTAAACAGTATAACAACTACTTATTGCTATTAGGTATTATCATTAATCAGCATAATTAATCTAGAGATGACATAAAGTACATTAGAGAGCAGGTTATGCACACACAGGCCATTTTACTTAAGGGACTTGTTTACCGAAGGATTTCTATATTAAGAATCCTAGAATCAGTCCTCCGTGGTTACCAAGGGAAGATTGTATTGTTGAGTGTCTATTTCTCTTCTCTAGAATTTAAACTTCCAAGGGCAAGGATTTTTGTACGTTCTGCTCATTGTGGGCTTTGTAGCATTCAGAGCAGTGCATTCACACATGGGCTACAGTTTCATAAGTATTTGTTCAGTGAGTGGAAGAATGGCCAGTGTGAGTCTCTTTGAACATATGAGAATAATGTCATCAAAAGGTACAGCCAGGAAACCGTGAGATGGGATCGGCATGCAGGTCTGTATGATGTTAAGGCTTCGCTCTCTTCACTTCTCCTTCGCAACTTACACCTCTTACAGATTCTTCGTTGTTCCCGGTTCGGCTCCAGTTCCTCCCACTGATATGGAAGTTCCCATGCATTTGGATTGTTCACAGTTGAATCCCGGGTTCCTCCTCAGTAAGTGTTGGAAGAAGGGAGATAAGGCTAGAACATGGGAGGCTGGGGGTGTGGTGGGGTTGGGTGTCTTCATGCCTTGGCTGTGCTGTGATTGGGTGGATGCCTAGTCCCTCTTGAACACAGACTGCCAGCAAGGAATCACTAAGCCTTTTACACATGAGCAAGTTCAGTTCAATCAGCTCAGCCTGCAGCTAATGAGTGGCAGAGCTGGCATTTGAACCCAGGTTTCCAGAGCTCACTTGTCATGCAGAAAAGACGGCAGTTAATGCTTTCTGGCTCATTCTACCCAAAGGTAACAGCTGCCTGGCCAGAAGGTCCACTGGCAACCAATTAGGACCTATGTGCTCCATTCAAGGTCAGAGCTTTTGGGGACAATGTGAAATTCACTTTTAATTCATAACTCCCTAGTTGTATCCATTTATGTAAAAACTTTCATGTTATTTAAGCCCAAACCCCCCTCGGACTTCAATGGAAGCTTTGAATCTATGTGGAAGGTCAAAGCATTTCTTTGAAAGTGTGTAGGGACCTGGTAGAAATCACATTAGCATATTCATTATCATCAGGGTTCTTTGAATGCTGTTCTCTGAAAGTGATTGGAAGACGATGGCTCTTTTTTGTTCAAAAATTCCTGGTCTGAAGTGGGGCTGTGGCTGCCTACTGGGTGCTGTAGCATACCTTCTGACAAGCAGTGATGGATCTGTGTTGCATAAGGCAGTGGTAAGTGTCATCCACGAGGAGTCTCCACAGCGACCGAGCCTTATTGTATTCTGGAAGACATACCTCTCCCACTCATTAAGGATTATTTGTGGCACAACCCTAAGGCAGTGCTTAGCTGGTTTTATATGGAAGTTAGACCCCATTGACAGGAGGGACGGACTTAGAGAGGCAAAGAATCAGGGTTGCATCAGTGCCAAGACCATTTGAGGGAACATTTAGTAACCCTGATGCCTAGCACTCTTAGACTATTTGGATCCAATCCTTAGTAATGAATGGAAGAGATAATTTGGTATGGCAAGTTTTCAGGGTCCTATGGTACATTCAAGGTACACACAAATATTCCAGCAGAGTACCCCAAACAGGAGGTACTACAGGGTCATCCCTGCTGATGTCTGGGCAGCTCAGAACATGGTAACAAGTAGGTAGGGTCTACATTGAGAAGTACCTGATAGCCAAAAAAATGTTGGAGAAGAAATATTGGGGTAGGGGATGGGAGAGCAGACAGGGGTGGCTTCTAGGTACTGATTTCTGCAACAGAACCACAGAGTTATTGGTGTTTCCTGGAGAGGGGATCATGTTTGAAGCATGATCAGGAGTGAGTTTTAGGTAGGTAAGGTGTGACATTACTGTGACACTAAAGTGGAGTTGTGAAGTGGACAAATGTGCATGTGTCTGTGGCACAAGGCAGGGTAAAGCATGCCATGGAGTCACCCCTAATGGTTGGGGGAGACCATCAAGAATACCATCTGGAGAGACTTGTACCAGGGACTGAGCCTCCCTGCCCATGTGCTATGGGAGGGGACAACCTAGTGCTATGCTCCTTCCGTTTGCCACTTCCAGTTCTAGTTACCCTCTTAGGGGGGAGGGCTGAGCCAACCCCATTTGGGAATAAAGGCTAGACACTGCCCAGAGATCTTGGTCACAGAGGTCATTGTAAAGCTACCTGTAGAGATTCACAGGTGGGAATTTTGACCATGCATCATAGAACATAGTTGAGTCCTTGGAAAATTTGGGCCCTAGCGACCAGCTGTGCTGATGGCCCTCTCTGGGTTAGGGCTGGTTTTCACCCCCTCCTTTTCCTTGTGCTCCTCTCCCACAGTTTGGGCTGACTCCCCAGGCTTCCATTCTGTTTCGAATGATGCAATCTGTAGAGTCTTTCAGCTTTCAAGCTCTCCTATGACTTGTCCCGGGACAGTGGTGCTGTAGGAAATGATCAAGGGAAGGGACACAAGGCTGAAAGCTAGGAAGCAGCTTTATTGCATGAATGTGACAGGGTCTAGGCAACATCGGTCCCAAAACTGAGCTTTAGTTTAGTTAAATAGATCATTTTATACCACGTCTGTCCCCTTGCCTGCTTCCTAACCCCCACATAGCAACCCAGGATGACATATTTTTATTGGCTATATTAAGCTTGTTTAGCGGAGTTTGCTAAATTCCTCCATAAGAAGACATTTTCCTCAAGCAGAAGAATTAGCCATAAGTCATTTATAGTACAGAGGGGAGAGGTGAGTAACGTGGCTACGGGCCAGACAGAGTGATAATACCACAAGGGCGCCGCACAGCTTGTTGCATGTGTTTCCATCAGCTTCTTAGAACTGTCTCCATGTTGATGCTCAGATCCCTTTTAGAGTCTATTTTAACTAGGGTTTCTATTACTGCAAATGCACACCACGACCAAAGGGGTTTATTTCAGCTCATAGCTCTCAGGTCACACTATGTCACTGAGGGAAGTCAGGGCAGGAATCTGGAGGCAGGAACTGATGCAAAGGTCATGGAGGAGTGCTGCTTACTGGCCTGCTCCCTGTAGCTTGCTTAGTCTGCTTTCTTATAGGACCCAGGACCACCAGCTCAGGGGTGACTCCACGCACAATAGGCTGGGCCCTCCTCCATCAATCATTAATTAAAAAATGTCCTTCAGGCTTGCCAGAATAGCCTTATCTTATGGAGGCATTTTCACAATTCTTTCAGATGACTCTAACTTATAACAAGTTGACACAGGACTAGCCAGCACAAGGTCAAAATAGCATCATCTAATCCAGATACCTTAAGAAATAAATATAACAGTATCATCATAGATAGTCTAGGTAGCCTCCGGAGTAGCCATAGCAATGATGCAGACATCTTATGATCCTCTGGTCTCACTGGCTCTTCTGGCATCAGAGCTTGGCCTCTCTGGATGGTCAGTTTACATGATGCTGACAGATCAGAAAAACATCCCCAGGTGTAAGAAGCTGTCTTCATTCCATTGTGTTGAGTCCAGGGAATCATCTCTACCACATTCATTATAATAGGGAAAGATTTAAAAACAAGCACTCATGTCCAGCAGGGGTCTCACTGGGTTTTTATGTGCAATGCAAGGGACTTAATGTATTCTGAGAGTTAAAGCTTGATTTTACTTAGGTTCTTATGAGGCTGGGTTGGTTTTGTAATTGTTCTGTCAGAAAACGCATTCAAAATGCTGCATCTGTAAAGCCTTTGGAGAACAACGTAGATATCAAAGGACTTGGGTGTTGTCCTCTTATCCCTGGGATTAGCTTTGCTAAGAGAAGGAGAATGGAAGACCAGGTAAATGGTAAGGCTAATGAGCCAGTGTTCAGGTCCCAGCCATCTGGTGGTAGGCTTGGGTAAAAAGTTTCAGCTTGTGGGATGAGTGCAGAGTACTTATCATCTGCCCCTCCCTTGTTTGAGACGTCCATAGTGTGGTACAGGCTCTAAAATCCCCATTGGGCAGAAGAACTCATCTGCTGTTGCGTGAGACTTGAGGAGTAGCTCACCTCGGTCGGTAAGGGGGGGTTTGGTGGCCCTGCCTGCACAGTTGGGAACAGGAGCAACAGGCTCTGGAGAGCCTTGTTTTTCCATGTGTTCTTATTCTGTAACATGTAATGCCTAACATGCAATTGTTCCAATGAGGTCTGTGTCCCATCCAAGGAAGTACTATTTTCTCCTGGGGATGCCATGGCATGCAAGCATTATGTATTTCACATGTGATTTTTTTATTGAAGTAATCTCCATATCTAATTCTTGTCAGCATGCTTTGCAAAAATAAAACCAAAGTGAATTCTATCAGCATTATGATCTTTATATAACAAGGTATTGAAGGGTTTGCCATAAGTCCTGACCTATTGTCTGACCCTGGAATAATAGGAATAGCAGATCCAGGGGCCCTTTCTTCTAGAAGCTGGGCTACTGCATAGAAAAGACTTCTATCCAGTTCAAGGAGGTACAAAGACAAGCAAGTATTTGTAAGGGGAAGTTTTGTAAAGTCAACGTCTCTCTCTCTCTCTCTCTCTCTCTCTTTTAATTTTAAATTGGGCTTTTCTAAAATCCTGTATTTGGGGAAGTCGCTGTCAGGAATTATTCCTGGAAAAGGGCCGCATTGTTCACAAGTCCATCAGGTATTCTGGCAAGCCAGGAGACATAAAAGTGTCAGTCTAGTATGGTTTCTAGAGCTGCCTGGCTGACAGGAGTCCCTCACGGAGCTATTTAACAGAAGCAGAGGCAACGTCCTCAGGGTGGCTCCCTTTTCATCTTTAAATGTTCAATAGTCCCCATTTTCAGTCCTAAATAGCCGTTTCTATTGTAATTGAGGTCCCATTTACTTAATAGGCTGTAAATTAATGTGGCTTGTCACAAATGCCAGGTCCCCCTCCCACACACACATTTTGGGGAAGTTGCTAGTTCTGTTTCCCCATCTGCTCTGTGGTTGCCCCAGGCAGTAGCAATGTTTCCCTTTTGTACATAGCAGGGGACAGATAATTTTACCCACATTATCAGCAGTAGCAGCCAGGAGAGGGAAGGTCATTGTCTATCTGAAGATCTAGTCCATTGCCATCTGTACATATTTTAGTTTTTATAATCCCCTTTTCAATGGTAAGTTGCATATCCCTCAAATACATGTGAGCTAGACTGGTGTAGACCCCATATAATTATAACTTCTATATTGTATTATATATAATCCCAAGACTCTAGTGACTTCCTTTATTGTAGGATGCACTTGACTAGAGTTTAATCTCTGCAGACCCAACGGCTTTCAAAAGGATGGGCAACTTATCAGAGGGATCTCATTGTCCCCAGGGTCCGGGTTCACCATGAATCTCAAGATCCAAAATATTGAGTGTCATCTTTGACCCCCTTATCCATTTTTGTGTAGGCTTTCAAGATTTGCTGAATTGACCTAAAGGACAATTTTATTGGTCTTATGCTTTAAACTCCATATATCATTTAGATAAAGTCTAAACAAAATAATTTAAATAAATAAGTCTTGGCTTTGGTATGGCTCAGGTTTCCCAAGTAGCTAAAGTTTAACAAAGTTATCAAAAACTTAAGTGATTATCTAGATTAGACACATTGTTTGTTTGTTTGTTTTTCAAGACAGGGTTTCTCTGTGTTGCCCTGGCAGTCCTGGAACTTGCTCTGTAGACCAGGTTACCCCCAAACTGAGTGCTGGGATTAAAGGTGTGTGCCAGCACACCTGGCTCTTAAAAAGCTAACAGTTTTTTAAATTAGTTTTTGTTATCATGCGTAAGTCATTATCACCTAAGGGATTTTAATAAACTTTAATTATTAAATATACCTCCATAAAGTGCTGTCTTAGTTAGGGTTACTACTGCTGTGATGAAACACCAAGACCAAAGCAGCTTGGGGAGGAAAGGGTTTATTACTCTTCCACATCACTGTTCACCCTGGAAGGAAGTCAGGGCAGGAACTCAAGCAGAGCAGGAACCTAAAGGCAGGGGCTATGGAGGGATGGTGTTTATTGGCGTTCTCTTCATCACTTGCACAGCCTGCTTTCTAACGGAACGAGAATCACAAGCCTGGGGTTGGGGGTGGGCACACACAATGGACTGGGTCCTTCCACATCAATCACTATTTAAGAAAATTCCATATAGGCTTGCCTACAGTCCTTTTTTTTAATTTAAATTATTTTATTTAATTAACATTTTTCATTTACTTTACATACCAACCACAGTTTCCCTTCTTTCCTCTCCTTCCATCCCCCCTCTCCACCCGATTCTCCTCCCTTGTCTCCATTCAAGGCTGGACAAGGTAATCCAGTATGGGAAACAGGTTCTGATCTCACTGCTTTGAGACTTACGAACAGACCAAGCTACACAACGATCACACACATGCAGAGGGCCTAGGTAGGTCCCATTCAGGCTCCCTGACTGTTGGAATATAGGCCATGTGATCCCATGAACTCAGATCAGCTGTCTCTGATCTGTGGGCTCCCTAGTCATGACCTTGACTGTCCTGGCTCATAAATACCTTCTCCCTTTCTTCAGGAGGACTCCTAGGTCTTGGCCCAGTGCTTGGCTGGTGTGGCTGTGGATTTGTGCATCTGTTCCCATCAGTTACTGAATGAAGGTTCTCTGATGACAACTAGGCTAGTCAACAATCTGATTACAGTAGATACCAGTTCAGGTACTCTCTCTATTATTACTAGGAGTCTTAGCTGGGGTCAACTTTGTGGGTTGTTGGGAGTTTCTCCTTAACCCCAAAAAGGCCCCCCATCAAGACAGCTCTCTCTCTCTCTCTCTCTCTCTCTCTCTCTCTCTCTCTCTCTCTCTCTGTGTCTCTTTTTAAAAGATTTATTTATTTATTATGTATACAGTGTTCTGCCTGCGCACCAGAAGAGGGCATCAGACCTCATTAGAGGTGGTTGAGAGCCACCATGTGGTTTCTGGGAATTGAACTGGAAGAGCAGTCAATGCTCTTAACCTCTGAGCCACCTCTCCAGCTCAAGACATCTTTTTCATTACTCTCCCCCTTTGTCCTGCTCCCAACTCTCCTCCTTCTCCCAAGTCTACCCAACCTGCTCCCTCAAGTTACCATCCCCTCCACCCCTGGCTCCAGTCTACCCAGGAGATCTTTTTTATTGCCCCTTCTCAGGGGAATCTACATATTCTTCTTTGGGCCCTCTTTGTTATCTAGCCTCTCTGGGTTTGT
This sequence comes from Phodopus roborovskii, assembly GCF_943737965.1. Lineage (NCBI taxonomy): Eukaryota > Metazoa > Chordata > Mammalia > Rodentia > Cricetidae > Phodopus > Phodopus roborovskii. The sequence continues at coordinate 24,317,045 of NW_026126416.1, forward strand.
GGAGTGTAGCATGGTTATCCTTTGATTTATAGCTAATATATACTGATGAGTAAGTGCATATCATGATTGTCTTTCTGCATCTGGGTTACCTCACTCAGAATGATTTTTTTCCTAGTTCCATCCATTTGCCTGCAAATTTCATGAGGTCATTGTTTTTTTTTTTTTTTTTTTTTTTTTTTACAGCTGAGTAGTACTCCTTTGTACAAATGTACCACATTTTCTTTATCCATTCTTTGGTTGGGGGACATCTAGGTTATTTCCGGGTTCTGGCTATTATGAATAATGTTGCTATGACATAGTTGACAAAGTATCCTTGTAGTATGATTGAGCATCCTTTGTTGGGTAGATTGATTCCTGTTTTATTTTTATTTTTTTTTCTGAGAAATTACCATATTGATTACCAAAGTGCCTACAGCCCAATCTTATGGAGGTGTTTTCTTAACTGAGGCTCCTTCTTCTTCAATAACCTTAGCTTGTGTGCAGTTGTCATAAAACTAACCAGCCCAATGGATCCTTTGTCAACTCAATACACAAATGAATCACTGTTAAGCCATACATAATCTTTCCTTTCTTGTTCATTTCTATGATCACGCATGAACATCCACTTTACAATATAAACATCCCAAATCCACAGTCTTTAAAAATTCAAACACTTAAAAATTCAGTCTCTTTTAGAACCCAAAAGCTTTGTAAAACTCCAAATCTATTTAAAAGTTCAAAGTCTCTCAACTGTGGGTTCCTTTAAAATCACATTCAATGATAAAACCAAATTTAAGCAATAACTATCTACAAATACAGTCTTATAGGAGGTACTAGAAGGAAAACTTCAATCTGAAGTTTTACCCAAGAAAACCCAAGGAATAAACAGTATTAGGCCAGAAAAATCAAAGAAAGTGGGGGAAATCCATACCACAACAAGAAAATAACAGAACCAACAAACACTGCTTATTGATATCACCCAAAATCAATGGCCTCAATTCCCTAATAAAAAGAGATAGACTAACTGAATGGATTTGAAAACCTTTGGCTGCACCCATGAAACACAGACATACATTACGGTAAAAGGATAGAAATACATATTCAAAGCTAACAGAAGCAAGCTGCTGTAGCCATTTTAATATCTGACAAAAGAAAATTCAAAAAACAAAACAAAACTACTCATCAGATGAGATAGGGATGAACACTACATAATTGTCAAAGAGAAAAAGTCTAACAAGATGACATTACAGTTCTTAACATTTATGCACCAAACACAAGAACACTCAGGTTCATACAAGAAATATTACTAGGGCTTAAATCATATACTGACCACACACTGATAGTGGGAGACTTCAATACCCCACTCTTGGCAAAAGACAGGTTATCCAGACAAAAAATTAACAGAGAAATGCTGGAGCTAACTGATGTCATCAACCAAATGGACCTAACAAATATATATAGAACATTTCACCTAAATACTATATATATATATATATATATATATCCTCAGCAGCTCATGGAATATTCTCCAAAATTGACCACATACTTGACCACAAAGCAATTATCAACAGATACAAGAACATTGAAATAACACTCTGTATCCTATCTGACCACCACCGATTAGAGCTGGATTTCTTTTTTTCAATAATAATAATAATAATAATAATAATAATAATAATAATATTTTACGTATCAATTCCAGTTTCCTCTCCTTCCCATCCTCCCATGCTTCCCCAAACCCTCCTCTCATCCCATTCCCCACCCACTCCCCAGGGAGAGTAAGGCATTCCAGGAGTGATCATCAAAATCTGTCAAGTCACTTGAAGTAGGGCCTAGGCCTTCTCTCCTGCCTCTAGGTTAAGGGAGTATCCCTCCATGGGGAATGTGCTCCCAAAGCCCTTTCAAGCACCAGGGATACATCCTAGTTCCACTGTCAGAGGTCCCATGGACTGCCCAGGCCTTCTCATTGAGACCCATGTTCAGGGGGTCTGAATCAGTCCAATGCTAGTTTCCCAGCTATCAGACTGGGATCCATGAACTCCCGCCTGTTCAGGTCAGCTGTCTCTGTGGGTTTCTATAGTCTGGTTAAAGCTGAATTTCAATAATAACAGAAACAACAGAAAGCCTACAAGCTCATGGAAACTGAACAACTCACTACTGAATGAAAAATGGGTCAAGAGAGAATTAGGAAAGAAATTAAAAAACTTTCTAGACTTGAATGAAAATGAAAAATCAATGTATCCAAACTTATGGTACATAATGAAAGCAGTTCTAAGATTCAACTTCATATAGCACTAAATGCCTATATTTTTTAAAAAATGGAGAGATCTCATATTAGTAACTTAATAGTATACCTGAAATCTCTAGAACAAAATGAAGTAATAACACCTAAAAAAAAAAAAATGGCAAGAAGTAATCAAACTCAGGGTTGAAATCAATAAAATAGAAACAAACAAACAAAAATACAAAGATTAAATGAAACAAAGAGTTGGTTCTTTGAGAGAATCAATAATATTGACAAACCTTAGCCAATTTAACTAAAAGGTGGAGAGAGAAGATCCAAATGAACAAAACAAACTAGAGACAAAAGGGAAACATAAAACGATACATGGAAAAAATCCAGAGGATCATGAGAAAATACTTTAAAAACTTGTACTCCACCAGTTGGAAAATCTAAAGGAAATGGATAATCTTCTTGATGTACGCCAGCTACCAAAGTTAAATCAAGATCAAATAAGTAAATTTAAACAGACCTATAATCCTTAGTAAAACAGAAACAGTAATTCAGTCTCGCAACAACAACAACAAAAAGCAAAACAGAAAAAGACCAAGGCCAGAATTCTACCAGGCTTTCAAAAAAATTATTCCACAAAATAGTAACAGAGAGAATATTACAAGGCCATAACGCCATAGGTATTTAGATATTTACCCTGATTCTTAAAACACATAAATGTAAAATAAGAAATGTAAACCACATTAAAGCAAAGTAAGAAAATTACAGACTAATTTCCCTTATGAACATAGATGCAAAAATTCTCAATAAAATACTTGTAGGCTGAATTCAAGAACACATCAAAAAGGTCATCCACTATGACCAAGTAGACTTTATTCCAGAAATGCGTGGTTCAATATACATAAATCAATAAATATAATTCACCATATAAATGGACTGAATGACAAATCCACATGACTAATGAGGGTTCAGATAGGAGGCTTACAGCAGGTATGGCTGACTAAAAAGGTCTGAGGGCTAACAAATCAATTCATACATGTGTCATTCTTCTCAAGGTTCTTTATTCTTCAAAAAGAGTTCTTCCCTAAAGTTCTCATTAAAAGTTTCTCTCTAAAAGTTTTCTCCTCAAAAGTTCTTATCCTAGAAGCTCTCTTAAAGTTATCCTTAGATGTTCTTTTTAAAAAACCTCCTAGATCCTATAATGTTTCCAGTTTATATACCCACAGACACAATCAGCAATTCTCTGATAATAGCAAGGATACCAGGCATGCATATCTCTCAGAGCCAGGAAAGCAGATAAGGTCTTGACAAAAGCAATCCCAGGCAAACTTGAGTCTCAGAGGGGTCATAACTTTAAAACACTCTGTTAAGTGATTAAAGGGTACTTCTCAATGCTACATCAAAGGGGAACTAAGGCTACATAGTGTGAGATCCACTTCCAGCCTCAGGATCAGCAGTGGGGTGCCCCTACAGCTGACACCCCAGTGAGAAAGAATTCCCTTCTCCAAGGACTACTTGAGAATACACAGTACCCAGTATATATTTTATATATGAAGATTATGCAGCCAAATTCATAGCAACAGATATTCTGGAGTCTGTATTTCTTAAAGACTTTGCAAGGCAAGTTTTCTCCATCAGAAATTAATTCTGGTAGGTTGATACCTAGAATATTAATTGCAACTTCTGTAACAAATGATAAAGTCTCTCAGAACATGATCATCTCATTTGATGCAGAAAGGGCCTTTGACAAAATCTATCACCCCTTCATGATGAAGACCTGGAGATATTAGGAATGCAAGGGACATACCTCAACATAGTAAAGTCAGTTTACATCAAGCTGACAGCCAACACCAACTTAAATGGAGAGAAACTTAAAGCATTTCCATTAACACCAGGAGCAAGACATTGTTGTCCATTCTCTTCATACCTATTCAATATAATACTTTCAGTCTTAGCTAGAGGAATAAGACAATTGAAGGAGATAAAGGGGATATTAATAGAAAAAGAAGAAGTCAACGTATCTTTATTTACAGATGATATGGTAACATATAGTGACCCTAAAAATTCCTCCAGGTAATTCCTACAGCTGATAACCACTTTCAGCAAAGTAGCAGGACACAAAATAAATATAATAGTTCTCCTATACAAAATTATGACAAATGAACTAAGAAAGAAATCAGGGAGACAACACGTTTCACAATAGCCTCAAAATACAAACTAACCAAGCAAGTGAAAAGCTTGGATGATAAAACCTTTAAGATATTGAATAAGAGCTGGGCAGTGGTGGCACATGCCTTTAATCACACCACTCAAAAGTGTGGAAGTGTCAAGCAGTGTAGGACGTGGAGGTCTTTGTGCTCACAGACATGCACTAGGGGGAATCCAGAATGTTAAACACACAGGATTGTTCCTGCAAGGGAAGGGATGCAAAACCTGTTTTCCACCCAGAAGGCTGGAGTGGACATGCTTTCTAGACTAGTGACCTTTGCACAATCTGTGTGGCCAAAAATGTCCTGGTACTGGATCCTCCTCCAGACCCAGTCTCATAAACTTCTTATTCTCAGTCAGTCCATAGAACCTATCTTTATGGAAGGTATCACATGTACTTTACAAAGAGTTTTGAGGTAGTCACATGTGATCTATATGTAGCTTATTTTGTTCTTCAAAGAGATTTAGATAAGCTTTGTTGTGCATGTAGGATTGAGTTGGTCACCACAAGAATAGTTTCTACTAGATTGTGCTGTGTTTAAATACAACTAAACTAGTCAACTCTGGGTCAGACTGCCTCCCTGCCTGCCTCCTATAGCTCCCCACTCTGCTGCCCATGAAGGTCACAGAGACCCTGTGCTGGATAGTTTTATATCAACTTGACATAAGTTAGAGTCATCTTCAAGGAGAGAATCTCAGTTGAGAAAATGTCTCTGTAAAATCAGTTGTACACAAGCCTGTAGGACATTTTCTGAATTGGTGATCAATGGGGGAGGGCCCAGGCCCTTGTGGGTGAGACCTTTCCTGCTCGTGGTCCTGGGTTCTATAAGAAAGCAGAATGAGCAAGCCATGAGACGCAAAGTCAGTAAACAAGCACCCTTTCGTGGCCTCTGCTTCAGTTCCTGTCTCCAGGTTCCTATCTGAGAGTTCCTGTCTTGACTTCCTTCCATGATGATGTAAGTGTAAATCTAAGCCAAATAAACCCTTTCCTTCCCAACTTGTTTTTTAACCATGGTGCTTTACTGAAACAATAGACATCCTAACAAAGGCAGACTTCCCCTGGGAATACCCCAGGATGACAGTGGTCTCCTATGGAAACTCAACAACCCCATATCTGGATCAGAAGAAACTTTATTGGCTTGCTGGGAAAAGCATATGAGGAATTGGTCACCCAGTATCTTGATCATCCCCTTGTGTAAATGTGCAAGGCTACCTGAAACCAAACTGAGAAGATGGTCTGGGGTAAAAGATGGGAATGTCAATCCCAAAAGCAGCAGGTAAGACTGACCTAAAACACATATCCCTTAGTCAGCATTGCCAGTCAAATCAGGAGAAAACAAAAGAATATGAATAAAGAAAGGTTTCCCAAAGTGAGAGAATGTTTGGAGATAAACTGTTGTTAGTGCTGCAGCCAGCTTTATGTATTATTACAGACTTCCAGCATTCAAATATTTGGAATTTAATAGGGAGAAGTAATTAGCGATAACCTGCTTTAAGTTTAATTGTTGTTTCTGCACACAACACCACAAGTCCTAAATATTGAAACAAAAGACAATGAGTGAGTAGCCTACTTCAATTGGAATTTAGAAGCTTCTAAGACAGAGGTACTCAACCTGTGGGTCATGACCTCTTGGTGTCTAAGGATCCTTTCCCAGAGGTCACCTAAGACCACCAAATTCATAACAGTACAAAATAACAGTTATAAAGTAACAACAAAAATAATTTTATGATTGGGAGTCACCCCAACATGAGGAAATGATTTAAAGGGTTAAAGCATTAGGAAAGTTGGAGAGAAGAAACAATAAAATCACTAATTTACAGAAAATAAATAAAAAACATTTGAAAAATGTAACAGGACCCTAGATGTTAGTAGGCCGCAGCCCTTAGCTAGCACCATTTACAAAAAAAAGAAAAAAAAAAAAGAAAAAGAAAAAGAAAAAGCCAAGAACAACAACAAAAAATCCCCACCTAATCTATCAAAGCCCATAGTTCTGGGGAAATCTCTAAATGTACTAACCTGCTTTTGGCTTCTGTGGTTCCTCCACTTCTGGCTAACTGCTGTTCTTGTTAACTGAAGCATGTCAACCCAGAACCTGGTTTTCGTGCTTAAAATTTCACCCCAAGGAAGGCTGGGGGCTACGCTGGGATCCCGAACACCCAGTAAAGTAGCTGGCTGGCTAATAAAGACTTTATGTTGACTTAAACTTATGTCGTACTTTCTGTTGACTTAAACTTATGTCAGAACAGTTGTCTCTGGTGGATATTCCACAACAAAAACAGCATTAGAATTAAAGAAATGTATTTGAGGGACAGGAGACGAGAAAGAAAATCTGAGAGTGTCAGAAGTAAAGATAAAAGTTGAAGAACTCAACACATCTCAACCCTCTGCTGCCATCCCTCTGTCCCCTCCCCTCCTCCAACAGAACTTCAGCATCTTCATCCTTTACCACCCTTCCATCCTATTCTCTCCCTAGCAACTCCCAGAGCTTATGCCGTTCTCAAGAGGAACCAAATTCTATAGTAAAAGGAAAATAGTACAGCTCCTTTAAAACTAAAACGGGGGGTGGGGTGGGGAGATGAAGGAGGGGGTCACTTGGATACTGTCTGTACTCCCTGGACAAAAGTGAGCTGAAATCTTTGACTATGGGCTTCTCTGACCATTATAAGGAAGCTCTAGGACATGGTAAAGAATTTTATGATGCTCTACTAGCACATAAACCAAGGTTTTTCTAGCACATACCAATTAATCCAATTATTGCTTTCAGAAGAATTGCTTTGCTTGGCAGAGTGGAAACCCCACCCCACCCCACCCCCAACCTGAGGACTTTTGTAAAATAGATGTAAATGCTAAAATACTACCAGTGGGTTAAGAAATCATCTTTCTGATACCAAAATTATTTCCTCAAACTACTGGCTGGGCAAAGTAATACAACAATGTAAAATAAGGCCAGGGAAACTACCTGACTTCTATGTCAGGTTTGCAAACATAGTGGAGTAATCAGGAATTCCCCCTAAAAACTCTGAGGGTCACAGAAATGATATCTAGTTCCTGGGCCTTGGCTATGGTATGCTTTGGGGGTGTGCTTGTCCCTGTGATGTGTAGTATGTTCCTTGCAATTGCAGCATTCCCTACAAACGAATAGGGAGACTCCCTAGCCATTCGCAGAGGAGAAACAACGGTCATGCCTGAGAATAAGAAGATTCTTGAAGGCCCCTGCCCAACAGTGTAAACAGGAGCAACAGTTCCTGGGGAAAGAGATGCCTGGACTGTAGAACAGCTGTGGGCTGCACAGCAGCTCTGAGGTTGCAGGGTTTGGGGAGTCATCACTCATATTGGATGGGCTTCCATGATGCAGCTGCTTTTGAATTATCCCTGTTCCTTGTAAGTAACCCTCAGTCATACTCATGTTAGTAATCCCAATAAAAACCCATTAGTTCAACCCAGCTGGACATTGGTACAATTGTTACTTTAGCCTGTCATGAGCTCCTTTTTCTACAAATTGTCAAAAGTTTTATATACAGTTACCAAATCTGTCCCTCTCACAATTGGTGAGCCAGGATAATAAAATGCATTTGTCTCCTTAAGTTTATAAAATAGTTCATACCATGAGCTTTTAGACAGATTAGATGGATAGATGATAGATAGATAGATTGATGATGAATGGATGGATACATATAAGTAGCACACACATAAACACACACACACACACACACACACACACAGTCTACAACAGAAGGTTCAAGAATACAGTAATTGTTCTGTTCATGAGGCTGGGTGTCTCAGCTGGTCTTTGCTATGTGTTGCAATTCGAAATAAGTAGGCTCCAAGGCCGGTGGAGGAATGGGCTTGCCAGTGAGAGCGAGCAGGCAAAGAGAACAAGCTTCCTTCTTCCATATCCTTTATATAGGCTGCCAGCAGAATGTATGGTTAAGATTAAAGGTGGATCTTTCCACATCAAAAGATCTGGATTAAAAGTGGGTCTTCCTACTTCAAATTATTAAATTGGGGAAAACCCCTCACAAGTGTACCCAGCCACTTGGGTTTAGTTAATTCCAGAAGTAGTCAATTGACAACCAAGAACAGCTACCAGAAGTCCACCCCTTGTCAACTTGACTACACAATCTACCTCCTTACATCATGTTTAATTTCTAAATGAAAACAATAACCAGATCACAATTATGCCTAACATGGTGTAACCATCCCATGTACAATAACAAAAGCATTAAGTATTTAAATAGGTCATAATTATGGTGAATACAACCATCCCTCATACAACCACAAATGCATTATAAATTTTAGAATTGGGGGAAATATCGCCTGATAGACATTTTTTAGTATCTCAAGCTTAAATATGATAACCACTGATATTCTCTTAATTGATGTTACATTACATGATAAAGAAATCGAAAGAAAGCACAAATATCTGTACAAATACATTCTTAACAAACTATGACAGAAACACTCAGGTCAGGTACAATCCTCGATTCTGCAACTGACCACGCGGCCTTAGCTTGTATGTATAACTACCATCCCCTACTTCCCATCCTGCAGTTCCTCCACCCTTAGCAAGCACCTTAACAGGTCTTGGCTCTTTTCTTGGAGAAGTAACCCACACCTTCATTGCTAAAGGGTCTGTGCCCTTTGTCATCCTGCCTGGTTTAGGTTATCCGACTTAGCCTCACTGCTCCGACCTTGGAGTCCATGCTGACTCTTTGCTTCTGGAACCTCTTGTGGGGGGCCAGTGCCCTGTAACAGTTTCTTCCTTTACACAGGTTTCCCCGCCTCCCCCACCCATCCCCCCCTCCCAGCCATCACTCTGCTGGAGGAAGCTCAGGCTGTTCTCTTTCCATTTTATTTCCTACCAGGTTGTGTCTTCTCACTTCCTCCTTTCTCCCCCTGATCAACAGGGCATGAAGATGTAGTCCAGCAAACCTACACCACAGGAGAGAGGACCTACTTCTTCCTCTGGGAGCACCTGGGTTTCTAGGAGTTCTCTTTCTTGGAGCACCTGCTTAGTTGAGTGGTGGTAGTTAGATGAAATGGAGAAATGCCCATAAAAGTTTCCCTCTCAGGCTGATAATTCTACTTAGTCCCCTCCCATGTTAGTTGAGTGGACCCACTGGGAAGGGAAGATGGGGTGTGGCATGAGAGGGGAAAGAAGGCAGGCTTGCTTCATCATCACTTCTAAGGAACGCCCAAGACCAAGAGGCTCCTTATTATTATGGTATCTCTTCTATGCACCCAGGACATGCAATATCCTTCATGTCAATTTATTTTTCATAGGGGAAAAAAGATAAAAAAATATCAATTAAGGTTGGAGTTGTATCTTGGAAGTAGCATAACTACTTAATATGCATAAGATCATTAGATCAATTTCTAGTACTGCAAACAAACTAAATAAAGTCCTCAAAACAACAAACCAGGCCATTTGTCCAAGTGAGCAACTGAGAAGTCAGCTATAACAGAGTAAGGGATAGAGAGAAACACGGAGGAAAGCCTTTCTTATCAGGTCAGAGAATCAGTTTGCTATGTCTTGGGTTCATTTTTCTGTAGCTTATTATATGATTCTGAGTAACAGGAAATGCCCAGGTAACATTCATGAAGCCAGTTAAATGGAGGCCAATGCTTGGGTTTTAAAGCCCACGTTCTATCTTCATCCTATCTGATTGTACTTACAAGGTTCCCTGTACCTGCCTTTCTGAGACTCAGCATCCACTCTATATTGCCAGAAGTTGTCCTAGGGCTGCAATAGAGTAGACTCTGAGTGACAGTGATATTTACTGAATATGTTAGTCCCTCCAGGAAAGGGGAGTCTAAGGCTCAGTACATCAGAGACAAGCTCTGCAGCTAGAAGCTGGGGGTAAACTCAGTCCCTCCCTAGTCTGGCTTATGGGCTTCCAGAAAATCAGCACCCAGGCAACATGGTAAACTTTCTTGTCTGTGGGCTTGAGGAATGGAGAGAGTCCTTAGCCGCAATGACCACTTCCCTCACGGTGGCTCAAGTTTCTGCCCAGCCTCTTCTAAGTGTGGGCAGCAAGGACATATAAGACAGCTTAGTGGGAAGAGAGCAGGCCCAGAAGCCCATTGGCTCATGTAGAGCTTCATCCAAGCTTGTCACCCAAACATTCCTACCATGGCTACTACACTTTGGAAGGTTCTGGTCCCGGGGCTTCTTCTGCCAACACTTCTGCTGGTATTTGCAGGTGAGTCTTGGCCATGGAGACATGAGGGATACCACTCAGATGTGGCAAAATTGTGTTCTAGACAGGAACTGAGTCCCAGGGAACCTTCCTGGGCTGTTTGTACCTTTTCCAAACTGTAGACCACTTAAGGAAAGGGAGATAGTGAGAGCTCAGGCATGAGAGGAAGAACGTGACACAGAGGTGGAGTCTGGGAGGCTCGGTGCCAGGGAAAGAGCCTGGGTTCTGTGATGTCAACTTCAGACTTCCTGGCTATCGTGTCTAGAAGTCTGAAATTACACATATATATATGTAATTTAGAGAGACAGGAAAAGGGAGGGGGAAGGGAAAAGAAGGGACGGGGAAGGGAGGAAGGGAGGAGAGGGAAAGACAGACAGAGAGAGAGAGAGAGAGAAAGAGAGAGACTTGAGTAATGAATCCTGGATCTAACAGCATCAGGTGAGTTTTCCAAACCTTCTGTAGTCACTGACAGACTATGTGACTACAAGCAAGTTCCTAACCTCTCCGAGTCTCTGCTCCCCAGGGCAGTGGAGGCAGCAATCCTATCCTCCAACAGTTGGGCTGTGGGTGAAATGAGCCCCCTGTTCATGGAAGTGATTTACAATCCATCAGGTACTATGTGGAAAGGTGTCAGAGCCCATGGGACAGTTCTTACCATCTGTGTTTCTGTCTTTGCAGGACTACTAGTCTTCCTCTTACAACCTGATTTGGAAGCAGGGTTCTTGTCACTGGGACCCTAGAATTTAATCACGGTCTGAGTACAGTAGGGGTGCAAGGGCATACAGCATGGCAATTAAACCACTGCCCTGAATCTCCAAACACTGTCCCCAGAAGATGGGCAGCCTTCATTACTTCAGAGAGAGAGACCCTACCTTAGTAGTGAGTGCTTTGCCACAGCCCTGGCTGATGGGGGCTGAGTGAAACATCCTTGGATGGAATGTGCTAACATCTTTTTTAGATTGCTTCCATTTCTTATGAGATTTGAGCAAAACTGAACCTGGTTGAGCAAGTATTGGCAGGGTAGGGTGTTGAATGCTTGGGCATACGCAGAAGAGCAGTATAGCTGGGTCATGGGGCAGATTTATTCTTAGCATTTCGAGAATTCCCCTCAGGGTTTTGTTTTGTTGTTTTGTTTTTTCCCTCCACCAGTTTCCAGAGGGACAGCAGCAGTTGGCAAGTCCATCGATAGTGTCTGAGGGTTGACCTTTCCCCACATCCTCACCTGCCTTTGTTGTCAGTTCTTGCTCTTAGCCATTCTGGTTGGAGTAGGGTATAATTGTAGCTTCCTTTGTCTTCCGTCTTAGTTGCATGGCGGTACTAATTCCTCCCTTCTTTCTGAGCCTTGCTTCCAGCATGGCTGTTTTGATGGACATGAATTCTTTTAGCCTGTTAGTGTGATGGAAAGGCCTTCATTCCATGGCACGTAGTTTTGCTGGGTACAGCATTACTTCAGACTTTGACATTTTCCACCGAGGAATCAGCAGTTAATATGATGGGGTTTCCTTCATATGGGAGTTGGGAATTTTTCTCCTTTTGCCTTTTGTGCCCTCTCTTTGCTCGGTATATTTAAAGTTTAACTATAAGAATGCATGGGGAGTTTTGTTTCTGGTCTTGTCTCTTTGTATCCATGTGGTTGGTTGTAACTTACCTTAGTTTGAGGAAGTTTTCTCCTATAATCTTGTTGAAGATCTTTGCCAATGACTTGGGATTCTTCTCTTTCATATATTTCCCTAATTAGAAAATTTGATCTTTTTTAATGTTGTTCCATAGTTTCTGAATGTTCCTTTTATGTGCCTTAATTCTTTATAATTATTATTTGCTTGGGTGTTCTAGTTCCTCTACGTTACTTCTCCCCCCACCCAAAATGATATTTTATCTTCTACTTGATCCGTCCTATTTGTAAAGCTTTTCCCTGAGTTTTATAATTGTGTTTTTAGTTATTAAGTTCTCTCTGTTGCTGCTTAAGTTTGTTTCAATATTTCTCTCTTTACTGAATTCTGTTTCTCATTTCATTCAGCTACAGATATTTTCTTGTGCATTTATTATTTTCCTCTTCAAATGTATTAAGCTGTGCTTTTGTATCGTCCTTAAATTTCACGATTTATTTGATAAAGTTTCTGATTGATCTTTTTTAATTTCTGTGTTCTGGGATTCAACTCTGTAATTCACACTGGAGAACGTGTATGTGGGACTGGTGGGTTTGGGGAGAGGAAATACTTTCTTGTCCGTTCATATTTTTGCGTGTTTCCTGGGCACATGGACTCCTTCCGTTGGTTATATGTCTGTTGTGAGATTCTCGGGTGCATTATTTTCCCTCAGTGCAGGGACTGAGTGAATGGAAGCAGGCCAGGAATACCTGGTGTGGGATCGGCTCATTTAGAATTAGGTCAGGGATGTGGTGATGGTGCAGGATCTGTGTGAGCCAGGGAAACTCCATATGTGAGGAAGGCGTCCAGAGACATGCCTATTAGTGTGCACATAATACAGGGGCAGGTAGGGGACACGGGATGTCCTAGACCAAAACTGTACGTGAGGTGTGTGTCTGAGCTAGTGTTTGGAGTGTGCTTGTGTGTGAGGAACTGAGTATGCAAAGGTGATGCACAGGCTGAGTATCCAGAACTAAGTCAGTGAGTATGGGCACAGTGCAGGGGGAGGTGTGGTCAGAGAAACCCAGCAGGAAAAGACTGGGCAAGCTACAGAGTCAGGCCTGCACATGTGCAAAGCAATGTTGCAGTCTTGTAGTAGACTTGCTTGCTGAAGCCTCCTAAAGTCTTGCTGCCTGACCTGGCCAAAGAGCAGTAAAGCTGGGTCAAACGGTCCATTTCTTTGGCATTTGCCCAAGCAAATTCTGGCCCAACATGACATCGCTGTGTCCTCTTGTTTTCTTTTGTTTGTTTTTTGAGACAAGGTTTCTCCTTGTAGCCCTGGCTGTCCTGGAACTCACAGAGATCCATCTGCATCTGCCTGCCAAGTGCTGGGATTGACTTCACGCAACATTACTTCCCACAGTATTTATTTATTTGCTCAAAATGTCCTTCTTGCCCATCCTTTCAGAATGACTCCTCATTGTTCTACGGCCGCACATGCTGAGTGTCCCGAGGACTTTCACTTCTACACAGCAGTCATATTTCTTTATCTGTTTGCTTCCTACAGTTTATTCCCATTCTCCTCAAGGCAGATATCACGGGTAGTGTATTTTCCTTAATCAGGGGATGCATTTTGACTTGAATGAGCCATTGCTGTAAATCTCTGAAAGTGTGACCTCAGGAAAAAGAACAATTTTCACTACTTATGGGATAGGGTTTACTACTTAGGGTTAACTTACTGTTGTATATTGGTTCCTCCATTGATGAGAAAGTGGTCACAGCTGGTTTTTGTTGTTTGTTTGTGGTTTGTTTTCTCAGCTGGAAAGCCTTTCATCTCTCTGAAGGGCCCAGATCAGAGGACAACCCCTTCAAATTCAGTGCCTTTTACCTGCACTGCTGGCCTTTTCAGCTCTCCGAACATCAGTGTCAACTGGTCGAAGGATGACAATAAACATCCAGCCTCACCCCCACAACTAGAGTTTATCAGCAAAGACGTTTACTATGTCACAAGCAAGGCATGGGTGGCATTGGCCAAACAAGATATCTTTTCCCAGATCACCTGTGAAGTCACCCATGCAGACCTCGATGAGCCCCTAAGAATGACCATGAATCTTTCCCAAGTGCTCCTAGGTGAGTGGTCAGTGAGGTATGTGGTGGGACCACACTGGTAGCATGGAGGTTTTGCTGAAGGCCCCATTTTACACATGCGGAATAGAAATTGATCATTGCCAGCAATGAATACATGAGTATGGATTGCAAGTACAGATTCCTCAGGTTGGCAGGGTGGGCTTTGATCTTAGCTGTATCATTTCCTAGGATGCAGAATATTGGTTATGTGTCTTAAATATTTCAGGCCCCATTTTCCCTAAATTTTGGAATGAAACAAACACCTACTTTTGTAAGATACTGCTAAAGATTAAACCAGTTGTACTTTCTAGAACAACAAGAACAATGCCTAACACACTGTAGGTCGTTTATGAATGTTTGACCTTGCTATTGTATGGACCTAGCATCTCTCTCTAAACATATTTGTCCTGTTTGTTATCATTGGTAAAGTCTAAAAGTTTCTAAATATTTATCTTTATCTGGAGCTTGTGATATGAGCATGTGATCTCAGCTCATTGAGAAACAGGCAGGTATATAACAAGTTCCAGGCCTGTAAGGATTAAGATTGAGTTCAAGGCCAGCCTGGACTACTTAGGAAATGAAATAAAATGAGTGGAACATGAGGCTGAGGGTGTACTTCTGTGGTGGAGTCCTTGTCTTCTATGCAGAAGACCCTGAGTTCTGGGAAATCGTTGACATTGTGTAAAATATTATTCACCTAATAAATAATGAACAGCTGCTGTGTGCCAGGCACTGTTGTAGGTGTTGTGACTACAGAGTCCCTGATCTTGTGGGGAAATTCACTTTAATGAGTTCCATAATTATATGTCATGATTTGGAATATTTAAAACTCTGACCAGGTTAGATATTCATATATCTCCAGCTTTATTTCATTAATATTTATCCTATTTGTCTTACATGAAACGTAAATTGTTTTTGTAAAAAGAGAGTGAACTCATGAACTCTCTTCACTTGTGAACTCCACAGCAGCTGTATAAGAACTGTAAGAGATCAAGACACTTGACTTTCCAGCATGAAACGGAGGGCCTCGTGGGCCCCTGGCCCTGGCTGTGGGCCTAATTACAGCTGGTAGTTTCTGATGGAATGAGAGTGAGTTTTCAATGAGGGTGTGTGTGGCCCTGGCAGGGCAAGCATGCTCCAGTGTTCCAAACCCACGACTATAAAGCAGCACCTCCTAGACTGTCTGGATTGTACGAAAAGAGGGGCTGAAGAGATGGCTTAGTGGTGGCAGAAGCATCAGGAATTCAAGAGTATCCCTGGCTCCATGTTCCTGGCTTTAAGGTCGTGTTGGAAATCTTAGGACCCAGCCAATGAGCCACTTAATCCAACTTTAACAAAATGACTGAGAGACCCTGGGACAGGCAAAGAAGACAGTGCTAAAATTTCACCTCTGTTTATTTATTGTTTCTGCCTAGTTATCCCCACACTGAAGATCACCACAGAACCTCTGGAGATCCATGGTCATGGGCATCAAAGAGTGAACCTGACTTGCCATGTGAACCACTTCTACCCCAGAGTCATGCAACTTACCTGGATTAAGAATGGGCACAATATCCCGAATATCGAGGTCCCTCAGGCCACCAGAAACTCTGATGGGACATACTCTCTAAAGCACACCTTGCAGGAAGATGTCACATTAGATGACAACACCCGATTTAGTTGCGAGACGACCCAGTATGAGTACCCTCCTCAGGGGATCAGCATCACCCTGGGAGCCCAGGTCCCCCAGAAGGGTAGAGGTGTGTGCCTTGTTGCCTTTGTATCCTAGGGCATTGTGGCTGAAGGGCTAGAGGCTCGGGGAAACACTTAGTGAAAGTGGAGACAGGAAGATTCTCCCTAGCGAAAATGCTGTTGCACAGATACCTCCAACTTTACTCCCTTCTTCCAGATCCTTCCACCAAGAAACGACTCTTCTTTGCTGCACTTAAGCTATAGCAGGTTTTTCTTCTTAACCCTTGGTTGCAAGACATGGCAAAGGTTAAGGGTAGCTGGTATCCAAATATTCTCTGGGAACACAGCTGAATGTTTCTGGAGATTAAGTTTGAGGAACTCCAGAATCATTGACTGACTCCCTTAGCTAAGAAAAACGGTCACACAAAGTGGGTGTAAGCCCCCTGTCGCTTCCTTCTCTCTGCTCCTTTTACTTTTTCCCCATGCACACAAGCTCCTGGTGGTAATTTCTTCTATTTCTTCCCCATTTCATTCTTTTGAGACTCACACTATCTCTACCACAAAGGGGCACTGTGACGTTACAACCCACAGCTTCTTTGTCTCTTTGATCCAGCTATGCTTCATGCTCTTGGGAGAAGGAGCTCCTGTTCTGAAGCTGTGGTGTTGGTGCAGGTGCACATTCAGGGAGAGATAATACTAGGTCCGACACGGGCAAGCCCGGAGTAAGGCGGCGTGTGAGCTTTTCCTTACAGCTCATGTGGGCTCTACACAGTGTATTGCAGAGCAGGTTGCTCCCAGAGGAGGAGAGGAGATGCCAGGCAACCAAACAGCCAGTTCCTACAGCAGGGTTCCACCTTGATTTCTATCCAGCCCTGTGGCAGAACCAACCTTTCCTGGTTGCTGTAAGAATTCTCAGAGTTAATGATCCCACAGACTTTGGGTCCTATTTTGGTTGCCCACTAGAAATAAGAAAAATATCCACCAGGTGGGATGTACAGATCTAGGTGACGAATTGTATAATAATGCATTTCATGGAAAGCTAGTTGCATTAGTTTTCTAAAGTTTTTTTTTCTATTTTATTACTATGGTGAGAATTGTATACCTGACTACTGTGTTTACATTATTTTCTCTCCACACTTTTCCCCCTCAACTCCTTGCATGTCCCCCATTCCTTCTCAACTCCCAATGTCTTCATTATTGTCATGTGTGCATGCATTTTGTTTGTATGGTGTATGCATGTATGTGTGTGTATTTACATGACTATGAACTGCTGATAATTCACACTAAGGTTTTTCTTTTCTGTCTTATGTTTCTCCTACACCTACATTTAGTGCATCCAACTTCCCATCGAAGGATGAATCTCATGGCAGAATCACATTGGTAGTGCCAGACACCATAGGGTCTACTGGAGTAGACACTGAGGCCCCTTTCTATTCTGTACTAGCACTTCCTTATAGCTGCCCCTTCCCAAGCTCCCCCAGGTCCTTTCCTCAGCACCCTAGCACCTGTGCACACCTATTCCCACACCTGTTCTATTTGGTTAGAGTCCATGTCCCCTATACTGACAGGACATCATCCACAGAGCACCCACTGCATAGCAGTGTCCCCACTGATTGCTACCTCACACTTTGAGAGCCTGCAGGTAGCTGAGAGAGTAAGATGAGTCACAGCCAGCAGCACTAGGCTTTCAGAGATGTCAGATCACAAACTAGATGTGGTGTTTCTGGATGCATCTTCCTTCTTTATCACCTGAGAATACAGACTTTAGAGTTGTCATGAAACACTTCTCAAATCTTATTGGAAGGCCTTTATGTTTCTTGAAATATCACATCTCTCTATGCCATTTGGTTCCCACAATCAAGTACTTAAACGTCAGTGATGTCTCAGAGCCCAGGCCTATGGCCTTATCATGTATGACCCTATTCTGCATGCCCCCCTCTCTAGCTCTTGGAGCTTATGTATGAACTGTGCAGTTGAATGGATCAGGCACACTGCAGGGTCAGTGTGGCCAGTGCCTATCTGTGTGACCCCAGGTAAACAATTCCTATTTTTAATTTGTTTCCTCTATCACTGAGAGACGCCAAGGTTCCCTTCCTTTGTTCCTGCTTCTAGCTAGTCCTCCAATCACTATATTGCAAGAATAGGGACAGGGACTAGCCCTGTCCCTCCTGATTTTAACAGGGTTGCTTCAAGCTCTTCTCCATTTAAGATGATGTTGGCTATGGGTTTGTCATATGTGACCTTTATTTTTGTTGATGTATGTCTCCTGATGTCCTTCTACAACGTATATCATAAACATATACTAAATTATTGCCATAGACCTTTTGGCATCTATGGAGGTGAGCATATGCATTTTGTCTTGACAACACTAGGATTTTATTAAATGCAATGGGTTACTTATCAATCCTTGCATCTCCAGGAGAAAGCCTACTTGATAGTGGTGAATGTTTTTTTTAAACTGCATGCCCATATTCAGTTTTCAATTAGTTTGTTGAGGATTTTGTATCTATGTTCACCATGCATATCCACCTGTAGTTTACTTTATTGTTCTGTCTTTGCTTGGTTTGTGTGTAGAAAGAGATTGGAAGCATTGTTTCTGTTTCTATCTTTAAAAACAACTTAGGAAGTGTTGTGATAAATTGTGGTGATGTTCTGTTTATGCTTTAGCAAATAAAACTTGCCTGAAGCTCAGAGGATGGACCTACTTACAAGCTAGCCAGAGTCTAGGCAGTGGTGGCCCACACCTTTAATTCCAGCACTCAGGAGGCAGAAAAAGGCAGATCTCTGTGAGTTTAGAGCTATCCTGGGCTACAGGAGATTGCTTCAGTCTAAACAAAAAAGACCTAAGAGGTGGTGGTGCATTCTCTCTGCTCACACCTTCAATCTCAGCACTAGGGAGGTGGAGGCAGAAAGGAGATGGCTGGGTGGAAAGGGGAATGTAAGGCAGGAGGAGACAGGAGCTCATTGTATTCAGTCTGAGGATTCGTGGAGACAGGATCTTGCTCACTTTGGTCTGAGGATTCAGCAGAAGTAAAAGGTCTCTCTAGTGGCTGCTCCTTTATTTCTCTGATCTATCAGCATTTACCCCAATATCTGACTCCAGGTTTTTATTATTAAGACCAAATAGAATTACAGCTGCAGTACATCTTTGACAGTCTGGTACAATTCTCTCTCCAAGAATCTGTCTTAGCCTGGGTTGGTTTGTTTTGGGTCAGTTTTTTATTTTCATTTTTATTGCTGTATCTATTTCCTTATTTGTCCTGAGTCTATTTAAGTTGTTAATCTTCTCTTGGTTAATCTTTAGTGGTTTGAAAAAAAATCTAGATATTTATTTATTTTCTTACATAATGGAGTATAGATTTTGAAGATTTACAATCTTCTAAATCTCCTTGGTTTCTGTTATAATGTCCTTTTGTTCATATCTACTTCTGTTGAGTTATCTCTTTTTCAGTTCATTGGGCCAGGGGTCTATCAATCTTTATTTTCTCAAAGGACTACCTCTCAGATTTGTTGAGTCTTTGTGCTATTTTACTTATTTCTTCTTTTATATTTAAAAATTTTAAGTAAACTTTACTATAAAAAAAATTTACAAAAAAAACACACCAGAGATAACCAGGGCCAACACCGAGATAGCTCAGTGAACTACTCTACATTAGACTGTCCATTTGGAATGGAAGTTGTGTGACTTCAAGTGGACTTTACCCTTTCACTACTGCATATATTTTACACTTATCTATCATCAAAATAAAAAGTCTGTGATAGTGTGAAAGTAAAACAATTACTTTATATCCTATTTCATAACTCATAGCTATACCTCACTCAGTCCTTTCTCTTTTCCTAATGTTTAGCCTTTATTGTTATCTTTTCTACTTTGTTTACATATATGCATATATTATTGGCTTGGTTCAAAATATGAGATGGAATATGCAGTTTTTTCTCTCTGAGACTTTTGATCTCACTTAAGATAATACATTAGAAGTCCAGCCATTTTCTTTCAAATTTTGTAAATACATTTTTATTTAAAGCACGTGCATGGTTTTGTGTGTGTGTGTGTGTGTGTGTGTGTGTGTGTGTGTGTGTGTGTGTGTGTGTTTGTGTGTGTTTTCATTATCCATTCATTGATGAAATCCAGCAGGAAAAGACTGGGCAAGCTACAGAGTCAGGCCCGCACATGACAAAAGCAATGTGGCAGTCTTGTAGTAGTAGACTCGTAGTAGACTTGTTTGCTGAAGCCTGCTAAAGTCTTGCTGCCTGAGGCAGCCAAAGAACAGTACAGCTGGGTCATATGGACCGTTTCTTTGGCATATGCCCAACCATTGCACTCTTTCTCCTCAGGCCCCAAATGACATAACTGTGTTATGGTTTTTGTTCATTCCTCTGTTCTTGTGATTTTTTTTTTAAATTTTGTTTTGTTTAGTCTGTTTCTGTGAGACTGGGTTTCTCCTTGTAGCCCTGGCTGTCCTGGAACTCATAGAGATTCACCTGCCTCTGCCTCCCAAGTGCTGGGATTGACTTCACACAACATTACTTCCCACAGTTTTTTTGTTTTATGTCCATCTTGACATCCTTTCAGAATGACTCCTCATTGCTCTAAGTCTGCACATGCTGAGTGTCCTGAAGACTTTCACTCCCACACAGCAGTCATATTTCATTTGCTATTTTCCTCCTACAGTTTATTCCCATTCTCCTCAAAGACAGATATCACGGGTAGTGTATTCTCCTTAAGCAGGGGTGCAGAGAATGCATTTTAACTTGAATGAGCTGTTGCTGTAAATCTCTGAAAGTGTGACCTCAGGAAAAAGGACAGTTTTCATTACTCATGGGACAGGCCTTGGGAGGGTTAACTTACTGTTGTATATTGGTTCCTCCAACAATGAGAAGGTGGTCACAACTGGGTTTGTTTTTTGTTTGTTTGTGTTTTGTTTTGTTTTCTCAGATGAGAAGCCTTCCATCTCTCTGAAGGGCCCAGATCAGAGGACAACCCCTTCAAGTTTAGTGTCTTTTAACTGCACCGCTGGCCCCTTCAGCTCCCAGAACCTCAGTCTTGACTGGTTGAAGGACAACAATAAACATCTAGCCTCACCCCCACAACTAGTGTTTATCAGCAAAGACGTTTACTATGTCACAAGCAAGGCATGGGTGGCATTGGCCAAACAAGATATCTTTTCCCAGATCACCTGTGAAGTCACCCATGCAGACCTCGATGAGCCCCTAAGAATGACCATGAATCTTTCCCAAGTGCTCCTAGGTGAGTGGTCAGTGAGGTATGTGGTGGGACCACACTGGTAGCATGGAGGTTTTGCTGAAGGCCCCATTTTACACATGAGGAATAGAAATTGATTATTGGCAGCACTGTACAGATTCCTCAGGCTGGCTTGGTGGGCTTTGATCTTAGCTGTATCATTTCCTAGGATGCAGAATATTGGCTATGTATCTTAAATATTCCAGGCTCCAGTTTCCCTCCCTAAATTTTGGAATGAAATCAACACTTAGTTTTGTAAGTTTCTGCTGAAGATTAAACCAGCTGTTCATTCTAGAACACCAAGAACTATGCCTAACATGCTGTAGATTGTTTGACCTTGCTATTGTATAGACCTAGCATCTCTCTCTCTCTAAATATATTGGTCTGTTTATGATCATTGATAATGTTTAAAAGTTTGTAAATATTTATTATTAGCTGGTACTTGTGGTATAAGGCATGTAATCAGCTCATCGGGAAACAGGCAGGTATATAACAAGTTCCAGGCCTGTAAGGATTAAGATTGAGTTCAAGGCTAGCCTGGACTACTTAGGAAATGAAATAAAATGAGTGGAACATGAGGCTGAGGGTGTACTTCTGTGGTGGAGTCCTTGTCTTCTATGCAGAAGACCCTGAGTTCTGGGAAATCGTTGACATTGTGTAAAATATTATTCACCTAATAAATAATGAACAGCTGCTGTGTGCCAGGCACTGTTGTAGGTGTTGTGACTACAGAGTCCCTGATCTTGTGGGGAAATTCACTTTAATGAATTCCATAATTATATGTCATGATTTGGAATATTTAAAACTCTGACCAGGTTAGATATTCATATATCTCCAGCTTCATTTCATTAATATTTATCCTATTTGTCTTACATGAAACGTAAATTGTTTTTGTAAAAAGAGAGTGAACTCATGAACTCTCTTCACTTGTGAACTCCACAGCAGCTGTATAAGAACTGTAAGAGATCAAGACACTTGACTTTCCAGCATGAAACGGAGGGCCTCGTGGGCCCCTGGCCCTGGCTGTGGGCCTAATTACAGCTGGTAGTTTCTGATGGAATGAGAGTGAGTTTTCAATGAGGGTGTGTGTGGCCCTGGCAGGGCAAGCATGCTCCAGTGTTCCAAACCCACGACTATAAAGCAGCACCTCCTAGACTGTCTGGATTGTACAAAAAGAGGGGCTGAAGAGATGGCTTAGTGGTGGCAGAAGCATCAGGAATTCAAGAGTATCCCTGGCTCCATGTTCCTGGCTTTAAGGTCGTGTTGGAAATCTTAGGACCCAGCCAATGAGCCACTTAATCCAACTTTAACAAAATGACTGAGAGACCTTGGGACAGGCAAAGAAGACAGTGCTAAAATTTCACCTCTGTTTATTTATTGTTTCTGCCTAGTTATCCCCACACTGAAGATCACCACAGAACCTCTGGAGATCCATGGTCATGGGCATCAAAGAGTGAACCTGACTTGCCATGTGAACCACTTCTACCCCTACAACCTGGAACTCCTTTGGATTAAGAATGAGGACAAGATCCTGACTCTCGAGGTCCCTCAGGCCACCAGAAACTCTGATGGGACATACACTCTAGAGCACACCTTGCAGGAAGATGTCACATCAGAAGAGAGCCTCTTTCGCTGCTTGGTATTCCATTATGACCAGAATCCACTCGTGACCAACATCACCCTGGTAGCTCAGGTCCCCCATAAGGGTAGAGGTGTGTGCCTTGTTGCTTTTGTATTCTCAGGGCATGGTGGCTGAAGGGCTAGAGACTCAGGGAAACCCTTGGTGAAATTGGGGACAGGAAGCTCTTTCTAGCAAAAATGCTGTTGCATAGATACCTCCAACTTCACTCCCTTCTTCCAGATCCTTCCACCAAGAAACAATTCTCCTTAGCTACACTTAAACTATTGCAGGGTTTTCTTCTTAATCCTTGGTTGCAAGTTTAAGGGTAGATGAGTTTCAAATATTCTCTGTGAAGATAACTAGTCAGGCAGTGAAATCAGCGAACTGTTTCTGGAAATTAAGTTTGAGGAACTCCAGAATCATTGACTGACTCCCTTAGCTAAGAAAAACGGTCACACAAAGTGGGTGTAAGCCCCCTGTCGCTCCCTTCTCTCTGCTCCTTTTACTTTTTCCCCATGCACACAAGCTCCTGGTGTTAATTTCTTCTATTTCTTCCCCATTTCATTCTTTTGAGACTCACACTATCTCTACCACAAGGGGGCACTGTGACGTTACAACCCACAGCTTCTTTGTCTCTTTGATCCAGCTATGCTTCATGCTCTTGGGAGAAGGAGCTCCTGTTCTGAAGCTGTGGTGTTGGTGCAGGTGCACATTCAGGGAGAGATACTAATAGGTCCGACACGGGCAAGCCCGGAGTAAGGCGGCGTGTGAGCTTTTCCTTACAGCTCATGTGGGCTCTATGCAGTGTATTGCAGAGCAAGTTGCTCCCAGAGGAGGAGAGGAGATGCCAGGCAACCAAACAGCCAGTTCCTACAGCAGGGTTCCACCTTGATTTCTATCCAGCCCTGTGGCAGAACCAACCTTTCCTGGTTGCTGTAAGAATTCTCAGAGTTAATGATCCCACAGACTTCAAATGTCTTTGGATCCTATTTTGGTTTCCCACTAGAAATAAGAAAAATATCCACCAGGTGGGATGTACAGATCTAGGTGACGAATTGTATAATAATGCATTTCATGGAAAGCTAGTTGCATTAGTTTTCTAAAGTTTTTTTTTCTATTTTATTACTATGGTGAGAATTGTATACCTGACTACTGTGTTTACATTATTTTCTCTCCATACTTTTTCCCCTCAACTCCTTGCATGTCCCCCATTCCTTGTCAACTCCCAATGTCTTCGTTATTGTCACGTATGTATGTATGTATGTATGTATGTATGTATGTATGTATGTTTACTTACATGAACATGACCTGCAAGTATCTCTGTGGCAGGGTGTGAGGGTCTCTGATTTGTACCAGGAGTGAAATCTCTGTTCATGTGGTATTTTTATTTGTAATTTTTTGGAGAGATCTCAAAACAGCTTTTCTGGATGACTTTATTAATTTGTATTTCAGCCAGCACTGAATAGGGTTCCTTTGTCTCCACATGCCCTCCAACATTTCCTGTCAGAATTGCTGATGATAGCGACACTCATGGGGTGAGGTGGTACATCAAACAAGTCTTAACCTACATTTTACTAACGGTTAGAACTGTTAACACTTTAACAAATAGTTATTGGCCACTTGTGCCTCTCTGGTGAAAACTTTCTGTTTAGTTCAGTTACCAATTTGTTGATTGGCAGTTTTGTTTCCTTGGTATTAAATTGTGCAGTTCTTTATCAATTCTGAGTTGTAGCCCATTGTGTGAAGCTGGTGAAGATTTCCTTCCATTCTTTGGCCTGTTTGCTTGATGATTGCTTCCTTTGCTGTAGGAAACCCTTATTTTCCTGTCTCCCCTCTGTTGATACTTGGGATTGGTTCTTTTGCTGTTAGCGATCTACTCAACAAGTTTGGGTCCTCCAGGTATCTTGAATATGTTTTCTTCTGGAATTTCAGTTTCATGCTTTAAATTAAAGTCTCTAATCTATTTTGAATTGATCTGTCTACAAGGTAAAATATAAGAATCTAATTCGTCTACAGGTAGAAATCAAGTCTTGCTAGCATCATTTATTGAATATTCTACCTCTTTTCAATGTAATTTTGCTTCCTTTGTAAAAAATTAAGCAGGCATAGCTTTGACGGTTTTATTCCTGGGCCTTCTATTCTTTTCAATTGGTTTCCCTGTATTTTTATGCTAGTAGCCTTTATCGCTATAGCTATGTACTATAATTAGAGGTCAGACATTATAATGCATTAAGTGGTGTTGTTACACCTTAGGGTTGCTTTGACTATTCATGGGTGTTCGTGGTTCTATATTAATTCCTTGCATTGTTTTTTGTAAATCTGTGAAATATGACATCAGAATTTTGACACATATTGTGTTAAGTCTGTAATTAATTTTGGTAGTTTAGCCATTTTCACAATATTAATTCTACCAATTTAGGAGCATGGAATGTCTTTCTATTGTCTAGTATCTTCTATGGTTTTCTTTTTCAATATCTATCATTGCAAAAATCTTTTTCTTCTTTGTTTAGATATATTCCTAAACACTAAATATTGTTAGAGTTAGCTTGAATTGTAATACTGTTCTGTTTTCTTCTTTTCAAAATTATTTCTCTTAGTTTTTGAGATCATAATATAATTTCATTATTTTCTCTCCCCTTTCTTCCCTCCAAACCCTGATATATAATCCTTCTTGGTCTCTCAAATTCATGACCTCTTTTTGTCATTAATTATTGTTAAATGATGTAATAGCCAAGGTTCTCTAGAGGAACAGAACCTATAGAATGAATATATATACATATACAAATTTGTATATGTATATATATTCAGTAGTTAGTCAGTCTATGAAGCTGAAGCTGGATGTCTCAGTTTGTCTTCCATATACACCAGAATCCTAAAGAAGTAGACTCTAATGCCAGCAAATGAATGGACTTGTTAGCAAGTGTGGGAGCAAGCAAGCAAAGAAAGAGGAAGCTTATTTCTTCCATGCCCTTTATGTAGGCTTCCAACAGAAGGTGTGACTCATATTAAAGGTGGATCATCGCACCTCAAAATATCTGGATTAGAATTAAGAAAAAAAATTCTTCACAGGTATGCCCAGTCATTTGGGTTTTAGTTAATTTCACATGTAGTCAAGTTGAAAACCAAAAATATTTAACAATCATCACGTGTGTGTGTGTACATATATATTACTGAATACATAATATATATTCCTAAATATATTATATATGTGTATATACATATATATTCCTAAATACATAAACACTATGTGTTCAGTCTATATGTTACTTGTAGGTATGGTTTCAGGGCGACTGTTTGGTACTGGGTAACCAACAATACACCTTTTAAGACTCAAAGACTAACAAAAATGTAAATATCAGGCATGAGGAGCCCCCTTTGGAGTTGTTCAAGACACCCCAAAACAAACAGGTAATTGCTATTGTCTTTGGTTGCTCCCCAGAGGTGAAAGGTAAGTTCCTATTGCTGATCATCAGGCCTGAGGCCCCTGAACTAGAAGTGACCTGATGCCCCTTCCCTTAGGATTAGCTTTCACAGTACCAGACAGTGCCATGCAAACTCCCAAAGGAGACAAGCAACCAATAGTTCTATCCAACAATGAAGCTCTTTGAACCACAACAATGATCAACATGGCAGGATAACCCTAAGGGTACAGTTAGTGATATTTTGGCTAACATTTTGATGGTAACCAACAGCTCTCTACTTAGACTTAAGACACAGTCAATAAATGAAACATTATGCCTTGTACTGGAAATCTAGCCAACTACCCAGGGCTAGTAAAGTCATAGATCTTGGAGTACCTACAATCACACTTTCTAAACTAGCATAACCCCTATCTACGTTTTAAATATTTGTCCTTACACACAGGTAAGTGTAGTCCTCACCTCTCATCACCTTCTCTTTGCAACAGGGTGAGACCATAAAAAACAAAACAAAACTATCAATTAAAATAACAGAGTTGTGGATTCCAATGAAAACATTTATAAAACAGCTCAACACATAAGGCCTGGGGAACATCGTGAAAGAGGGAGTGGAAGGATCATAGGAGCCAGAGGATTCGGGAGTTTGCAATGAGACTCTGTCTCCTAGGAATGACAGAAGCTGTACTCATAATGTTTTGCCAACATGACTGACTGAATATGATCTAACAAAGCCAGTAACAATAGACATGCTATAGAGGATAAGGAAAAGATGAAGAGGCTTGATGTTACACAAAGAATTGCAGGTAACTAAGGAATGCTGAGAGTAGAAGAAACAATTTTCCCAACGAAAGAGCATACCAATATTACATCATTTTTTCTAAGAGTAGTTTTGGTATAAACGAAGACTACATTTTTATATTAATTTTTGTGTTCTGAAACATTACTGTAAACTTTTATTAGGTCCAAGAGTTTTCTAGTAGACTTCTAGAGTCTTTAAATAATCATGGCATCATTGCTTGTTTTCTTGCAAGAGACAGAAAAGGGGCAGATCCAGATGGGAGTGGAGGTGGGGAGGAGCTCGGAGGAGTAGAGGAAGGGGGAAGCATAATTAGGGTATGAAAAGAAAAATCTATTTGCAATAAAAAACAAAAGAATAATGTCATCTGTAAATAGGGATAATTTGACTTCAGTCCTTCTGTTTTATCATTTATATGCTCTCTTATCTGAAAGCTATAGCTAGGACTTGAAGCATGACATCAAATAAGAGAGGGGAGAGTGGGTATCCTTGTTTCTTCCTTGATTTTAGAGGAAAACTCTCAGTTTGTCCCCATTTAAAGCTATGTTGGCTATAGGTTTGCTGCACATAGTCTTTGTTATTTTGAAATATGTTCAAGAATTTTACCACAAAAGCACCCACATTTTTCTTGAGCTTAAATACATTATTCTGGGCTCCGTTGGCTCTTCATATTTCCATTGTGAAGTCAGATTTTATTCTGATGGGTTCTCCTTTATACGTGATTGGTGTTTTTTCTCTAGCAGCTTATATTTAATGTTTTAATTCTCATATGCTTTCGGGAATTTCACCACTGGTCCCACTTGGTATTCTGTGTGCTTCCTTTATTTGGGGGAAGTTTTCTTCTATAATTCTGTTGAAGATCTGGTCTATGCCATTGACCTGGGATCGTTCTTCATTTATGACTATAATTCAAAGATTTGTTTTTTCATGGCATCCCATAATTTCTGCATGCTACTTACATGTTTTTAAAAATATTTGTTCATATTATTTTCTTGAGTGGTCCAATTTCTCCACATTATCTTCAAATCCTGATCATCTAGCTTCTATTTTGTCTATCCTACTTGTAATTCTTTCCTGAGTTTTATAATTGGGTTGTTGAGTTTTTTAGTCCCATCTTTATTTCAGCTTTAACATTTCTATATCTTTACTGAATTTAATTTTCCAATTCTGAATTTTCTTTCTTGTTTTGTTCATCCTATATTTGTCTTTTCTTGAGCATCTTTCAGGCATTTACTGATATAACCTTTAAACTCATTTGGGCTGTCTGTATCTTCTTTAAAAACTCTGAATTCTTCAATAATGTTTATAATTTTTCCTTTACATTTTTTGTTAATGGCTTATCTAGGTATCCTTCACTGGGAAATGTTTCTATAGGACTAGTGATTTTGGGGGCCAGGCATGCCATCTTGGTCATTCATAGTTGTGTTTTTCCAATGTGACCTAGGCATGTAGGTTTCTTTCCTTGGTTGAGTGTCTGAAGCATGAAATATTCCTACCTTACTTCATACTGGGATGGTGCAAGAACTGTGTGAGCAGATCTAGACTTAGGTTCTGAGATGGAATGGCTAGTTTTGATTCTTGGTAGACTTACTAGGAAGATCCACTATGATAGCTGTACTTCTGGAACTACAAGTGTGCAGGTGGGCTTGATAGAACTCATCAGGAAAATCCAATAGATGACTCTTGCTCCCAGAACTAGACCTGAGAGTGTAGGATTGTCACTTGCACAGTTGTGGGACTCTTCAGGGAAAACATATTCACAAGCTACCTGTGTTTATTTTTTAAAGATAATAACAACTTCTCAGGTGATCCTCTGAGATTTTAATGTTGTTGACACTGTAAAGTGAGTATAACATGCATCATGCATTCAACACCAGCTTCCTTAAAACCGCAAGAAATGAGATTCACTCCACTTTGCTTATGAGGAGTCAGAGGCATGGGAAGTTAAGTTGCTGGTGTGTGTGTGTGTGTGTGTGTGTGTGTGTGTGTGTGTGTGTGTGTTTGATACAGATGTAATTTGAGTGGACCCAAAAGTCTATGCTGCCATCTTTCTGTGTGGCCTACCTGTGAGCATTAAGAGATCTCTCTCTAGCAGTGACTGAAGGAAAGACTGAGTATAATGTCAGAGGCCTAGACGCTGGGACTAGACTACCTGGTTTTGAACTCCTGGCTATGCCACTAATTTTGGACTTGACATGTTCTCCCATGCATTGTTGCCTTCTTTCTCTTGCTGTGAAATGAGGATGATAACAGCTACAAGCAGAGTTGTGGGGGCAGGATTTGATGAGTTCTCGAAGAGCCTGAGAGCATGGTATTGTTTGCTTTGAATGTTTTCTATGTGATGTTGGTCTTCTGTGCTTTTTGTCTTACTGTTTACCACCTGGTAGCAGCTTCAGAATGCTCCTAGCAGTAGGAACTATCCAAGTCTCCATAATAGAGGAAGTGATGGGACTTTGCAAGAAGGGTTCCAGGAAACTGTTCCCATTGGGATTTGGTGTGATGTGGAGCCTCTCTTGTAGGAATGAAAGACAACTCTAATCACCTTGAAGGCCCCCTGCAGCGGTCTTCAGCTGGAACAAGCATCCAATTGAAGTACACATCCTCTAAGTTACCAACGCCTCAGGTTACTGTGACCTGGCTCAAAAACAACCATAGCCTTCTCCAGACCCAGACCAATGTCTTCATCAGTGGGAACACCTACAATGTGACGAGCAGTGTGCTTGTCCCACTGGAGAGTAATGACATACTATCTTCAGTTCTCTGCCGGGTTGAGCACAAGTTGTCAGTGATTTTCCAGAAGGTCATCAACTTGGACCAGTATCTCAGAGGTAAGACTTTTCTCTTTCTGGCTGAGGTAATGTGAGAGAGGCTGAGGTCTTCTCTTGGTGTCAGTTTTCTCACTGAGGAACAACCTTACTTGATGGTGATGTTAGAAACAGAATCTGTGAAGTACTAATGCCAGGCTTTGCTCAGACTTACTGTGCAGAAGTGGCATTAGCTGTTGTTTAACTGTATATTAACTCTCAGAACTCACTTCCTTCATCAGAAAAACAGACAGAATATCTACCCTCTGGGATTTGGTCTTAGTATTGCTCTTTATAGAAAGAATACTCTCGAAGGGCTTTGTGGGCTGCTAAGTTGTAAGGACTGTGTTGCTCTGAGATCATGACTTCTATCAGGATTTGACTCTCACTTTTCCTTTTTGTTGTTGATTTTCACAGGATGTGTCCTGTGAAAATGCTTGGTAGCTCTGTGAGATCAGGGAAATAATGGTGTCTCATACCTAGGAATAAATTTAAAGGTCCAAAATTGACCAATAAAAAATTAACTACAGCACAGTGGGAGGGGGTACTGCCTTACTTAGTCAGTACAGGTATCTTGTACTTCATGTCTTATTCTAAAAGGCAACAGATTCAGACATGAAAGCACCCTGTATTGCAAGCTGATGAGAAAGTGAGTTATCTGTGTCCAACTCTATTTATGTATTCAGGTTGCTTGTGCTATCAGCCTCAGTATGTTTGTATGTCAAATAGGAAAAAAAGTTCAGGGAAGCATCTGTTTTTCTTTTTCTTAATCTGTGCATTCATTTATTTAATATCCAGACCACAGTTTCCTCTCCCTCCTTTCCTCCCAGCCCTTCCCTTACTTTTCCTCTCTATCCCCCCTTCCACTTCAATTATGTTTCTATTCAGAAAAGAGCAGGCCACCTATGGGTATCAACAAAGCATGCATATCAAGTTGTAGTAAGATTAAGCACCTTGCTTTGTATGAAGGCTGGGTAAAGCAATCTAGTATGAGGGGCAGGGTATCAAAAGCAGGTAACAGTCAGAGACAGCCCGCTCCCACTGTTAGGACTCCCACAAGAAGACTAAGCTACACCGCTGTAACATATATGCAGAGGGATTAAGTCAGTCCCATGCAGGCTCCAGGGCTTTTTATTCAGTCTCTGTGAGCTATGAGCCCACAGTACTTGATTCTGTGTGTTTCCTTGTGATGTCTTTGACCCCTCTGGCTCTTACAATCTTTCTTCCTTCACTTCAACAGGATCCCCTGAGCTTGGTCTAATGTTTGGCTATGGGTCTGTATCTGTTTCCACCATTTGCTAGATGAAGCCTCTCTGATGATTGTTGGGCTAGGGACCAATCTATGAGTATAGGAGACTAATACTGGGCATTACTATATTGACATTTTTTTCTCCACTCATGTTTGGTTCTATCCTAGGTCCCTGGGCCATCCAGCTTCTGGGGCCTGGCACTCCAAGCAGTCTCAGGATGGGCTCACTCGCATGACATGGGGCTCAGGCTGGACCAGTCATTGATTGGTCACTACCACAATCTCTGTGTCACCCATACTCCATCATATCCTATAAGCCAGACAGACTGTAGGTCAAAGGTTATGTGGATGGCTAGGTGTCCCAATGCCTCCATTGGTAATCTTGCCTGGTCATAGGAAGTGGCCAGTTCAGGCTTCACATCCTCTTTTGTTTGGATTCTTAGCTGGGGTCATCCTTGTACATTGTTGGGAGTCTCCCTTGCACCAGATTTCCACCAGACCCTGAAATAATACCCTTTCCAGTTGGATCTCTCAGTACTCTTCCCCACTCCACCCTACCTGACCCCTGTGTTTCTATGCCCACCTGTCCCCAGTCCACCCACCTTCTATTTCTCAGGGAGGCCTCTTTACCCAAGTGTTTCTTACATAATTCCCTAGAGCTAGAACAATTGTGTAAGAAAGAAAAGTCATAGAACAAAGAAATGTTCACAAATGAACTGATTGCTTATCACATTAGCTGTGGTTCCAACCTTCCCTTGCTTAGCACATTTGTCTCCAGCAAGATTTTCTGTTGTAGAAATGCCTTTGTCTGGTCCGAAAGCAAGACTTCTGGGATAAAACCCTAAGTTCCTTCAAGTTGTTATAATAAGGATTTACATTGTCTGCACTAGACCAAGAGCTGACATCTGTTTAATTTAGACATTTGAGAGCTGATTTGGCCTAAGAAAATATCTTAATTTCAAAGTATCACAAACAGAGCAAAAGCAGCATACACAAAGTGTGTTTGGCTTTGATATTGGTGTAGAGACCAGTATATAGACCACCCAGCCTTCAGTTTAGTTATTTCTACCATGCTGCTACCTCACATGAAGATACTATAAAGGATCATAATGGGATTTCCAACCCTGCAGCCAATGTCTACCATTGTGAACACGTTGTATTGTATGCTACAATTCCAACTTCCCTTCTGGAAGCCATCAGGTCTTAATTTCAGAAGACTTATGGTTTTGTTGTCACTGTAAAATGGTGTAACATTCTGTCTCTGCTTTAATCCCAAGAGTTGCTACTTGAGATGTTGGAAAAATTATTTTACTTCTCCAAACTGAAGAGTTCTTTTTTCTATGTAAAAATTTTAGTAGCCCCCTAGCAGTAAGTAGGCAAAAGGTCATTCTTGACTATTTACTACAGGGCAGTTTACGGACAGCACCTGTGAATAAATGTAAACAGGAAATGAGCCGTGTCACACTACCCAGAAGCCCTAGCGAAAGCAGACTTCCTGGGCAAAGTGCAGGCTTGGATAGTTCAAATTGATTGGTCCACACTGGATGCTATGAGATGATTGGTTTGTGATGCGTGGGCTTTTTTGTAACCCTATAAAAGCTGTCTGAACCCTGTACCCAGGGTTCCCAGTCCTCTACCCCATGTAGAGTATGGCTGCAGACCCCAGTGCACTGGAATACAAAAGACCTCATGTTTTTGCACCAAAAAAAAAAAAAAAATCTTAGTAGCTTGGTTTCTAACATTTAGTGTCTGTGAATCTTCAAATCTTGGAATTATCTAGTCATAGAGTAATGCCACTAATACATTATCCATAGCTCAAAATGAAAAGAAGAGCTCATCTTCCCGTCCATCTATCCAAACTAAGTTCTCACTCTCATTCCACTATGCAAACTATTTATGTACCTACTAACTGATACACAAATCCTTATTTGTAGCAGGCACTGGGTTGGGCCCTAGCAGATGATCCCATCCTCAAAGGACTTCCAGTAGATTTCCTGAAGTAATTATTTGCTTTATATGTATTTTTTTTGCCTCAGTTCCTCCTTCAGTGAGAGTGTTCCAGTCTTCAACTGTCTCCAGTTTGGTGGCTGTCACTTGCCTTGTGCAGAGATTCTACCCACAGGAAGTGTATCTCTCCTGGCTGGTAGACTGCTATTTGCTAAAGAAAATGGAGCAACTTACACCTAAAAAGAATGAGGATGGGTCCTATACTCTGGAAATCTCACAGTTGGTAAATACATCACTGCAGAGGCCTGATCAAGTATTCACTTGCAAGGTAGAACATGAGGCTCAGCCTCCCATCCAGGCCAGCATTATTTTGCCTCCAACATCCTATATCACGTCCAAAACCATTGGGAGCCTAAGTAAGTTCACATCTTTTCTATTGGGCATATTAGAGTAACCTTGATTTCCTCATTGTATTATAGAAGAACCTAGGAAGATAAAAGAGTTTCATAGTCATTGATATCATGTCCAATTTGGGAGTCTGTGGTTTCTTGAATAGGTAGAATTGTTTCTAGCCAGTGGCTTCCTGTAGAGTGACCACCCCAAACTGTTCTTCCATTTCTATTGGAAGAATATTCTACCAGTTCAACCTCTTTGAAAAAGCTCCAGAGAAAGTTCAGCTTAATGCTGATCCACTAGTGACCATAAGATGTTTGTCATTAAGAGTCTGTTTTAAAGTAGTCCCAGGAATATGGGGGTAAGCTTGTCTGCACATTGTTCTATAATACTTAAACAGCCATACCTGAGAACAGACTTATGCTCACTTTAATGGTAATTATTTCTGAGTAGTTATTTCACAAATACATATCCTTTGTTCACCAGTCTACTTACCTGTAATAGGGTATAAATTTCATTCCTATTTATAGAACCCTTTTGAGGATTGAATGGTAATATACAATGGATATGTAGCTGATGTGGTGTCTACACTAAATGTCAGCTGTATTTTTAAATTTATATGAAATTGTTTTCAAATTAATTTCTAAAAGTTACAGTTGTGTAAATTTAGACAACACAGTCAACCATCTGTCAGAGATCCCATTTCTTCCTCTATAAGATGTTACTGATGATGCCAATATTCTAAGATAACAACAAAGGTTACATTAAGTGACCACTAGACCATGGAGGTAAGGGATTGATTATGTTCATGTTGGCACACTGACTGATGAATATCAGACCTTTAAGCAGTGTTTGTTGTAGAAAAAATAATTCAGAGTAAGCTTCACAGGTCTCTTATTTCTGAGAGCTGAGCATAGAGTAATGAACCCAAGGATGAAATCAGAATTGGGAAATACTGGGAACTCCCTGGCTACCAAGCTCAGATAGATCATCTCACATAACCCCATTTGCTGGCCCCTTTGCCCTGTGTATTTTAGGTTCAGAGAAATCTGTCCATATTTTTGTGGCTTTCCTCCTATGCTTCAAGGGACTTCTGGTGCTGAGTATACTCACTATCTACATATATAGGCGGTGGAACCTGTGACAGGTGAGTTTCAAAATGGGCCTTAGTCCTTAGACAGCTAAGTCACAGCCATGACCATAAGTAGAGGACTTAAGAATAAACACACAGAATGCACAGGATATGCCCTTCAAAGTGCCCTACAAGTGTTACTTCCTCTCAAAAAGAGATTGTAAGTATCTCTTTTTGTCCAACTATCTTTTGGAGTTCTTAGAGGTTTCCAACCCTGTGCATTGTGTGGTATCCTGGAGTGGGAAAGTTTTCTTTGGAATTCTGGCTGTAGGAGTTGAAGGTGTGTAAATGGAATGATAAATTAAGACCTAAACTCCAAAGAGTCTGCCCACATAAATTTTCCTATGATGTCAACCAGTAAGATACATTCAAAAGAATGGGCATACCAACTGGTGAAAAAGATAAATGTAGAATTGGAAGAGAGGCCAGGACCCAGAAAGAGGTGTGAGGTGTAATAAATAGAGGCTTCCTTTCTAATATTTCTTTAATACAAAATACAGGAGAAATACAGAGAGAGAGAGAGAGAGAGAGAGAGAGAGAGAAAGCTGGGCACTTAGTATGTATTCAACAAATATTAATATTCAACAAAATTATTCAAAAAATATTAATAATTCAACAAAAATTAATACATGAATGGAGAAACAAATGAGCAAATGATTTTCCCACTTCCATATGGTCTGTAATACATTGCTTCCTACCCTCTCTAAGGAGCTCAAATGGAGAGAAGATACAAGGACCTGATGATGCAAGACTCCTGCTCTTCAGTCTTCCACCTTCTCCACAGATGTGCTCCCTCTGTACACTGTCAGAGATGGACTTGGGTTGCTTAGGGGTGTTACAGCCTTGAAATGTTGACCTTCTAATGAGCTTGGCTTACATCCAAAGGCAATTCAATGGCAAGGAAAACAGTTGTTCACTGTCTCTGATTGTGGTCAACACTTAATCTTCCAGTTTTCACTAGTATGTAGAATTTCTGTAAGTATGATCTAATTTTAACAGACACAA
Organism: Phodopus roborovskii; assembly: GCF_943737965.1. Lineage (NCBI taxonomy): Eukaryota > Metazoa > Chordata > Mammalia > Rodentia > Cricetidae > Phodopus > Phodopus roborovskii. The sequence goes on from NW_026126416.1 coordinate 24,352,658, forward strand.
ACTTAAAATTACTGGAATGCTAAAGAAGCATTTTTCTATCTTTAAATGGATAAATACAATATAAAGTATCTCTGAACTCACCATAGCATTTTGCACAATATTAACATTTTGCCCATATCTTCTTCAAGTTCCTTTTAAACATTTCCCTGCATTTGCTGTTTTCTTTTCCTCAATCGTGGGTTTTATACTGTTATGACATATGCATAACATTTAAACATCATATAGTATTTTTGCTTTCATTTTTCACAACACCTATAATATTGCATTTAGCATTTTGAAACTTCATTTCATTTTTATACTTAATACACTTGTGAATTTATTAATGTTGAAACATGTAGCTGTTTTATTCATTTTATGCTGCTCTGTGGTCTTCCATTGTAACAGTATGCCATATTTAATTAATCCATCTCATAATGGACACTGAACCTTTGTTCAATGCTTTTTGTTACTCTAGTTTTGTCACATTCTTTTCTTAATCTCTATGCACATGGGAGAATCTTGTTCCTCAAGCAGGGCACAGAAAGCAGCAGTGTAGTTATCATTTATATGTTTTGTTATCTCAAAAATAAATTTTCAATTTTTGAACATGTGTTCTCATTTGGTTTTACACACACACACACACACACACACACACACACACACACACACACCACTTTTCTTCCTGATTATGGTGGTCGTGTATGTATAATAGATGGCAGGGACCTTTTATGCCCTACAAGGTTAGGTGATCCAATATATATTGATACTTACTTCCCCCTTTACTACACATTAAATTTCTATAATCTGGAGCTGTGTTAATAAACACTTTATTCCATTAATCTACATGTCTAACTCTGTCAATACTATGCTGCCTTAATTAGAATAGTTTTATAATTTTTGTTTTCCCTTCTAGGAAAATTGCCCTACTTTTTCTCATTCAAAATTGTTGTGGTTGTTTCTTCTTTATTGTTTCTTTGTGGCTGTGCTTTTACATTTTTAAGGAAATTATTCATTACATGAGCATTCTGGAAATGGAATTAAACATTCTCCTGAAATATCAGTAGAATCAGTATGGTTTAAATGCCATTATAAAATGTTCTTTTATATCTAATTAGGTAACCTAAATCAACATAACCAAGTGCATAACTCAGAAAGAAATGAATGTTACTTATTGTGGATGCATTTATCTTTTTCCTGATTTATACTTTTTCCTTCCTTGAGAATTTTAATTATTTTCACCACCCTCAACCTATGTTCATCCACTCTCCTACTAAAACCAACTTGTGGCTTGAATGAGAAATGTCCCTTATTGCATGGGCAGGTTTAGGAGGCATGGCCTTATTGGAGAAAGCATACCATTAGAGATAGTCTTCCAGAATTTCAGGTCCATGATGCTACCAGTTTGTTTTCTCTGCTTCTTGCATTTCACGAAGGGAGCTCTAAGATTCCTGTTTCTGATGCTATGCTTATATCCTGTGAGTATACCTCACTGCCATGATAACTCCATCTGAACCATAAGCCAAAATAAACTCTTTCTTATATAAGTTGCTTTGTTTGTGGTAGTTAATCACAAATATCATAAAATTGGTGTGTTGTTTAGTTTTCTATCAACCTGACACAGGCTGGGTCATTTGGGATGAGATAACGTCAAGTGCCTCCATTACACTGGCCTGTAGTCAAGTCTATGGGTCATTTTTTTGATTAATGATTGATGTGGGTGGGCTTAGGTTACTGTGATAGGTACCACCCTTGGGCAGGTTGCCCTAGGCTGTATAAGAAATGTAGCTGGGCAAGCCTTGGGTAGCAGGCCAGGAAAAAGCCTGACTCTCTGTCTCCTGCTTCAGTTCCTGCCTTGTGGCCTTGCTCTGGCCTTTCTCAAAGATGGATCTTCACAGGAAATTGCAATCCAAATAAACCCTTTCCTTTTGGTCATGGTATTTTACCATACCAATTGAAAGTAAACTAGGAAAAGTAACAGACAGAAATTGGTACCAGAGAGTGGGTGTTGCTCTGAAGAATCTTACTGTTGACTTTGGAGGAAGGTGGAAGACTCTGGAGCTTCAAACTAGAAAAAGAAAAATGCTATAAGCAGAGCTTAAAGATACAGTAGAGTAGGAGCCTAGAAGATGGTAGTGTTAGAAGCAATGTAGTCAGTAGAGACCTAGCTGAAGAGGTCTCAGATGAGAATGATGTTAGCAACGAGGCTACAGACCATGCCTGGGATAATTTGACAAACAATGTGGCCACCTACTGCCCATGTCTGAATGAATTGCCTGAAGCTAGCTTTACAAACACTAGACTGGGGCTGGAGAGATAACTCAGCAATTAAGACACTGGCTGCTCTTCCAGAGAATTCAGGTTTGATTCCCAGCACCCACATGGCTGCTCACAACCATCTGTGATTACAGTTCTGGAGGATCCCATACCCTCTTGCAATCTCCATGGGCACTAGTCATGTATGTGATGTATGGACATATATGCAGGCAATACACTAATACACATTATAAAAAGTAATTGGTTAATTTCTTCAGTGTAGGATATTTTAAGGCTGTGGTTATTATTGTGGTATTATTATCTGTGTTGTGGTTTTTCTTGATGATACTTATATGCAAGTCTACAGTAAAAAGTGCAAGTAGGAAGGAAATACAAATGTTCAGTTTTGGAGAGAAAAAAGGAGCACCAGAAAAAGCCATAACAGCCAAGGCAAGTGCCAGAAGAGAGACTGTAATTCTAACTGTGAAGTATCTCCACCAAGGAGAGACCTGCTTTATATTATGCACTAGCTAGTTTTATGTCAGTGTGACACAGGCTAGAATCATCTGAAACATGGGAACCCTAATTGAGAAAATGCTTTCATAAGACCCAGCTGTAAGGCCTTTTTCTAAATAATGATTGATAGCAGAGGGCCCAGTCCATTGGGGTGGTGCCATCCATAGACAAGTGGTTCTGGGTTCTATAAGAAATAGACTGAGAAAGCCATGAGGAGCAAGCCATAAGCAACAGCCCTCCATGGCCTCTGCATCAGCTCCTGCCTCCAGATTCCTGGCCTGCTTGAGTCCCTGTCCTGACTTCCATCATGGATGGACTACAATGTGGAAGTGTAAGCCAAATAAGCCCTTTCCTCCCCAAGTTGCTTTTGGTCATGGTATTTCATTGAAGCAATGATAACCTTAACTAGAACACAAAGGATTCCCTTAGGACAAGACCCTACCCAGCTAAGGTTACAGCTTGTGAAAGAGAGCCCAAGGACTGACTAGAGGCAGGCAGAGCCAGCTGCCAGCACCATGTGGTAAGTGGACCCACAGAAGGAACCTACAGATTCACTGAGATGGCCTGGCCCTTTGAGGCTTAGCTTGCATGGTTAGAAATGGCTTCAGGTGCACAGAAAGCCAGGTCCAGACTGAGAAAACCTCTGAACCAGAACAGTATGCTTGAAAATGTGCTTGGGTGCTGAAGAAAAAATTAAATGAGTATAGAAACACATAAAAATAGTTTGAAAATGGTGAAATAAAATCTATATACAGAGAGTACTTCATTTTTGTTCCCTTCTTTTTTTTTTATCTTTTCTTCTGTGTTTCATTTTTCTCTCCTTCCCTCCTATCTTCCTTTCAAAATTTCTTTTGCAGAATGTCTTCTTTATTTCTGTTTCTTCGTTTTCCCCTCCACTTTCATTTTTCTTTTTTCCAGTGTTTTTTTGTTGTGGGAATTAAGACCTTGGCTAAGAATTCACTTCCCCCTGCTGCCCTCAGGGCAGGCAGCTGTAAAAGCTGGAAAAGATGTTCCTTTGTTTTTCGCAACCTTGGGGCAGACCCCTAAAAAATGCCCTAACCAGTCCTTGGAACCTGAGATGACTAAGCATCCCCCTCTGCTTCCTCCTCTTCCATCTGGTGCCGGGGTATAAAAGCCAGCTCCCAGAGCAAAATAAAAAGAGAGCCTTCTTAACATCAAGCAAGAGTCCCGTGTTGTTAATCGCGACACCCTCTGCAGATTCTTGGTCTCCGGCCATGCAGGCGCGGCATTTTGTCTTTCATAATTTTCCCTTTATAACCTTTTCTTTCTTTTTCCTGTCTTTCCATCTTCCTTTTTCCTGTATTTGTGTCTTTTTTGCTTCCTTTGTTTTTTCATTCTTTCATTTCTTCTTTTTTTAAACTTTGTCTCAAGTTTCTTTTCATCTTGCTTTCTTCTAATTTCTTTTTTGTATTGTCTCATTTATTTCTTTCTGTCTTTCCTTAGTTCTTTCTTTGTTACCCTCTGCTTTTGTTTCTTTCTGTCTTCCTCTTTTGTTTCCATCTTTTTCTTTCTTCCTTTGTCATGATTTGTTTGTTTGCTTTCTTCTTTCTCATTTTGTAATTTGTTTTTTTCTTCCTTTCTTTCCATTTTCTCTCTCCCCGTTACCTTTCTTTTACTTACTTTTTTCTATTTGGTTAATTCTTCCTGTTTGTCTTTCTCCCTTTTTACCTTCTTTCTTGTCTTGTTATATTTTCATTTCTTTTTGTTTTTCTTTCCCTGTCATTCGTTCTTTTTTTTCTTCCTTCTTTGCTTTCAGTCTTTTATTTCTTCGATTTTTTTAACATTCTGTCTTCATTTTTTCTTCCTTTCTTTTGTGACTTTTTGTTTATTTTTGTCTTTCATTTCTTTCTGCTTTTATTTCCATCTTTATTCTTTCTTTCCTTTTATCTGTCTTTTATTCCCCTTCTTTTTCCTTTCCTTGTTTTCATTTCTCCTTTTTTTCTGCTGTTTTCTTCTTTCTCATTTAATTCCTGTCCACTTTTCTTCTTTCTTCCTTCCGTCTCTCTCATTTTTCTTCTTTCTGTACACCTATTTTGCTGTCATTGTTTTTTACTCTGTATTGACTCTAATATGTCTTCCTTTATTCCTTTTATCTTTCTACCTCTTCTTCCTTTCTGTGTTTTCTTCTATTCTTTCTGTATCTTTCCTCTTTTCTTTCTGCCTTTTTCCTTTTTATTTTCTTTCATATTCTATTGTTATTCTTTTTACTTCTTCCTTTCTTCATCTTTGTTTCTTTTTTGTTTTCTGTGGCTTTTTTCTTTATCTTGCTTTCTTTTGGCCTTTTTTTTTTCTATTTCCTTTTTTGGCCTTCACATTTTTGTTTCCCTATTTCTGTGTCTTTCTTTCTTTCTGTTTTTCTTTCATTATTCTTTGTCATTCTTTCTTTCTCCATTTCTTCTCTGTCTTTTATTCGTTCTTTCCTTTTCCTACCTTTCTTTCTTTCCGTGGCTTTTTCTTTTTCTTTTTTCTTTTTGCCTTGATTTCACCCTTTATATTCTGTCTTAATTTCTTTCTTTTTTTCCATCCCTTCTTCTTTTTCTCTGTTTCTTTCTCTCTCTTCATTTTTATTTCCTTTCTTCTCTCTTCCTATTTTTTTATCCACCTGTCTTCATCTTTCTTAATTTTTTCTGTCTTTATTTCAGTGTTTCTTTTTTCACTCTTCCTTTGTCTTCATTACTTATTTTGGTCTTTCTGTCCGTTTTTTTTTTTTTTTCTACTTTTATTCCTTCCTTCCTGTCAACCTTCTTTCTTCTGTGTTTGATGTTGTCCTAGACTGTACATGAATGCTGCTCTACTACATCTGTGTGCATTACTATACTAATCCACCCACATGCACCACTTTCCTGCACCTTTGCCCATGCAGCTGCACTACATTCATGCATATTTCTCTGCTAGTACAGCTTTGTGTACTTCCGTGCTACTACATCCCTTGCATACCACTCTTCTAGTACAGTATATACATCTGCAGTTGTAAGAGTGTATGCACAGATGCTGTGTTACTTGGCATCCATGTTCAGTGCAGTGTCAGCTCAACAATGTGCTGTACTATTACAACCATGTGCTCTGCTGTATTAAGACATGCATATTCTCTTGTGCTGCTTTAGAAATGCTGTGCTTGTCATGACCTATAAGCATCTGTGTCACACAGATGTGTAGTTATAGCCTATGGCTAAAGCTCATGGTCTGTCAGCATCTATGTTATTTTCTGCCTGTTGTTCCTGATGTTTTAGCATCTTTGTACCCATTGAAACTCGTGGTCTATAATCAAGTGTGTTATAATCTGCCTATAGTTTAGCTCTTGTTGTTTAAGCATCTGTGTTAAACTCTTCCTGTATCTGATGATGATGATGTGTGTGTGTGTGCTTCTGTGTGTTGATTTCACTTCCACACTGAAATCACACACAGTCTAATGTGTGTATATGACATGTAATAGTTTATAAAGCTTCTTCTTTGTTCTTATTTACTTATTGAGCAAGAATTAAGGCTTTAAGTGACTTGGAGACTGATCCCCCCATTAGCACTTAAACTCAACATTCCTTCAAAAATTACTCTTCTCTTACTTTCCCTCTGATCATTTTCCTACTTCATCTCTATAACTGCATTAGTCTTTCTACAACCCCTCCTTGAACCCCAAGTTCAGAAAAGATAGGAAAACTTTTGTAGGTCAGTATAGGTTTGGATGAGAGCATCCCCAACAGTCTCATATATTTAAATTTGGCTAAAGGCATGGTCTTGTGGAAGTGGACTTGTTAGATGTGTGTCACCAGTGGTGGTCTTCAAGATTTTAAACGCACACACCAGTTGAGTCATGCTCTCTCTGTCTGCTGTCTGTAGGTTAGGTTAGGATGTAAGTCTCAGCTACTACTCCAGAACCATGCTTACCTATCTGCCTCCATGTTCCTGCCATGATGTCATGGGCTAACCCATGAAACAGTGAAACTGTTAAGCAAGGCCCCAGTTAAATGCTTTCTTCTATAATGTGACACAGTTGTAATGTCTCTTCCATAGTAATAGAACAGTAACTGAGACAGAAGTTGGTAATAGGGACTGGTATGATAAGGGATATAAGTAAGATGGTTCCATAAACTGCAAAATACCTTAAAACACTTGCTAGTATAAGCAGGACTATTACCAGTTTTCAGTTATAATAAAAGTCCCAGAAAGGAGAAGGTGGATAATAAACGATTAGTGGCAACAAAGATTGTTTTACCCCATGAGCAGAAGCAACAATCATAGTTTTTTTAAACTACCAAACATTACATGAACATATTTTAAACATCCAAATTCTGAGATATGAATAATCTGTTGACCAAATGGTGTTAGATTTTTAACTCTCAAGGATTGATTATTCCAGCAGAGGGCAGTAGTGTGAAGAGCAAGAGGATGACATTCATGAGATTTTTGAGCTGCTGGGTGAAAGTGGGCTGCTGCATTGGTTTGAGCATTGTGGATGTGAGCATACCTGGCTGATCAAACAAGCACAAATATGAGTTATGAAGGAAGGTTGGGTTTGTTGTCATATAGATGTCTAAAGGGAGATGAATAATTGTGAAACAATGTTAGTAGTGAGTGTTTCAGTCTTACAATTTCTAAAAGAAACAGAACACAATATGCAGAGTCAGTTACAATAATCAATGGCTGAGAAACATCTAATAACAGCTTATTGATTACAGTCAGTGGGAGGGCTGGGCTGTACAACCAGGGTGGTTAATCCTTTTGTGGAGAATATAGAATTCTTGTCCTTTTGAAGAGCCATCTGAAAAAGCATTAAATGGGATCATGTAACAGTGGAAATGTGTTCTTTGCCTTTTTTTAATGAATTACAAAAATAGGAAAGCTCCAGTGACTGACGGAAGGTTCCATATATTGTAGCTGGAACTCCTGTATTAGAAGTTGGACCTGTTTTAAGTTTTCCCTATGAAGGAGCCTCAGCATGACTTAGTCCAGTGTTTTCCCTGGACAAAGGCAAAGGGCCTCTGACTGTGGCTTAGGCTCAGCAGACAGATACCTATGCAGGGCTGGGATGGCCTCGGGGTCCCTCGTGCTGAGATGTGACCACAGGGAGAGTATCCGAGTGGGAGTACATCACTGCAGTCCAGATTGTGGAATAATGGGCAGATTGTATCCCCTTTTCATGCGCTCTTTTTACACTGACACCTATGCGTCTTCAATTTTTAACATCAATGGTTCTCTGCTCAGGAAACCAAGGATTGATTTTATAGTCACATGTACAAAGCTGTAGAGCTGATGCTCTGAATGTTTTGCTCCCCTGGGTCTTAACAGGCATCTGAATAATTGTATAAAATGCTTTACCTCAGAGGACTGAGAAGGACCCTGCTTATTTCACGCTTTCAGTTATGGTCAAAACTCCTTGGGTGAGGACCGGATTCTGACCCTCCACTTCTACTTACGGGAAAGAAAGTTTGAAACTTCTTCAAGGGTCATGCCCCACACATTGAATACCATTTTCAGTGGTCTATTTGACCCCCAGGACCTTCAGAGTGACAATCCATAGGAGACAAAAAGGGACTTTGGGTCAACATGACTCAGTAGTAGGTGTTGGTTCAAACTACTGGAGTCTGACTCCAAGTATTTAGGCATATTTAAGCACAGCACTATCTGATGAAAATGTATTCTGGTGATAATTAACCCAATCGTGCATTTACAACAAAGAATACATAAATTTCTTTGAGGAACAAAGTAAGCTAAATACAAGTTGGATATGAAACTGTAAAGTCCATAAAAATTGTTTCTATAGATTGACTGAGAATAGCCACATAGATAGTAGGTTCCTTCCCTTGAAGGAACAACTCTGTGTGTTTAACACTCCAGGTTTCCCAGTGCTAATTTATGAATACAAAGACTTCTGTGCCTCCTACAGGGACACATATCAAGTAAGAGATTCTGCTGGAGAGCCGGGGGTTCCTACATTAGAATAAATGCTGGGAATGTGGGATACAGTAGCACAAAAGCAGGGTGCAGAAGCACTAAGTAGACATGGTAAATGACCTTTCCTTTTGTCCTAAGGGTAACAAGTTAAGTATCTCTGTTCTGGGTGGCCACATGGTCATGTCTGTGTTTCTTAACAGATAGCTCTGAGCTTGGCTTGGGAAAAAAGACCACAATAAATATATGACATGACACTGTGAATGTGATATGACAGAAACTGAGGCCAGTTGGTAGTGATAAAATGGGTAGATTTAAGATATATCCAGGATATTTTAGCAATAATATGGACTCCGGGGACTGATGAAGCGTCAGTGTCATCCTACACTTTTGGAAACAGGGCAGTGCCATTCACCAAGATGCAGATTACTAATAAAGACCTAGGGTGCATTTTCTGAGTGACAAGGGGAAATGGTTCAACAAATTGAAACTATTCAGCAAGTAAGGTAAAATATAAACACAGTGAAACAGATCCAGCAGGGCTAGTCACTGGTAACCTTCCCAAAACTAGTCTCAACTCTATTATAAAGGGAGTAGATCCAATTTACATAGCTGTGAAACATAGGATGGGAAACTAAGGGAAAATGGCATACAGAAAATGTGAGACCAAAACAGGAACAATATCCCTTTCAGGTTAAGGTTTCTGTTTGCAGTTAAAGAATAAGTTCCTGTTTTTCCTGTGTATTGTAAGGATTTATCCTTACAATAGTTAAAGAATAAGTTCTTTTGATCTGTTCAGGTTAATGTTTCTGTTTGTGGTTAAAGAATAAGTTCCTGTTTGTTTTCTGTTAAATCTTTGCAATAGTTAAAGAATAAGTTCCTGTTTGCCCCATGTTAAGTCCTTACAAAGTTGAATCCAATGTCTGCAATGAATCACCCTCACTGATTTTTTCCTTTTTTTTTTTTTTCTTTCCCAGTGGGTTGTAGTGCCTGCCTGCAGTGTAGGGAAAAGGGAAGGCAATGGAACCTTCTGGTACAGTGGGAGGGTGAAGGTGGGGCGGCTGTACAATCCCATGAGCTTCTGCAGCAAGAGGTCATGTGGCAAGGTACTAGGCCCAGAGCTCCAGCCACACACTGGACAAACCCCACAGATCAGAGCTGAGCTGTCACAACCAGCCAAAGCAAGGCAGGCACAGGGTCTTCTGTACAGGTCCCAGATTTCCTTCAAAGTTATCCATGGTGTCCTGAGCCCAGGTGATTCAGCCTCTCAGAGTGTCTCTGCTGAAGTTTCCTCAAAATTCTACATCCAAAACAACTTCAAAGCTGAAATAGTCCAGGTGCAGGCATGACTTCAGATAAGCCCTGTACTTTCCCATTACATAGAGACTGGGCAACTAGTGATACAGCTAGCTCTCCCAGGACTTGACCATTATCTCAATTTTCTCAGGGCCTTCTAAATATGCTATCAACCCCAGACAACAGGAAACAGTATAGAGAGCACAATGCCACATTTCAAAGAGGTTGGGTAGGTGGATTTTTGTCATTCAGTAGGTTATGGATGTTTGCCATCATTTAGGGGAGTTGGTTACAAGTTGTTATTGGTTATGGTTAGAAAAAAACTGAGCAAAGGAGATTAGATCTAATGATCACTTTCTGAAGGGAAAAAGAGGGGATATCATGTAGAAATGATAGGATAAAAGGGTGGATTGTTGAATCTACTTTTAAACAACCACTAGTCTCAAATATTTTACATTGGTATGGATTTTTGTATATTGATACAAATTTAAGGTTATTTTGTTCTATTGTATGTATGTTTCTACTCTTGGTTTTGGTATTGTATGTTTGCAGCTCATTTAAAAATGTAATATAAAGTTTTGGTCCTTGAAAGCTATCTAGGATAATAAAGAAATACAGGCTAATAGTCATCTATAACAATCAAACTAGTATTCATGTTAGGTATGTTTTCAAGGTTAATCACAGACACATTTTTAATAGATAGATGGCCTTCAAGCACTTCAAAGACCAATGAATATGTCATTTAAACTTTTTTCTTGATAACATAAGTCTTTTCATGACAATGAGATGTGACTGCTCCTGGCAGCAACAATCTACTTCAAAAAATGATGACGGGCATCAAAGAACCTCCATATGGAGTTTGCCTTCTTTGTAGCAAAAGCTAGCCAACTGGGCAAGATAAAAAATAAAAACCAAGGAACAAAACACCCATATAACAAAGACAAATACAGAAATCAACACCTAGACCAAAAATCATCCCAAATCCAGATGCTTAAACACCAGTGAAAGAACACAATCAGTAACAGAAAAGGCACTATGGCTCCAAAGATACACAGAGAAACCCTGTCTCAAAAAACAAACAAGCAAAAGCTTCCTAGAATTCAATGAAAATGAATGCACAACATATCCAAACTTATGGGATACTATGAAAGCAATGCTAAGAAGAAAGTTCATAGCATTAAGTATCTGCATGAAGAATTTGGAGACTTAACTAGTGACTTAACAGCACACCTGAAAGCTCTAGAACAAAAAAGAATCAGACACATCTAAGGGGAGAGGATGGCAGAAAATAATCAAACTGAAGGCTGAAATCAATGAAACAGAAACAAAGAAAATAATAAAAAGAATCAATGAAACAAAGAGTTGGTTCTTTGAGAAAATCAACAAAATAGATAAACCCATATCCAAACTAAATGAAAGGCAGAGAGAATATCCAAATCAACAAAATCAGAAATGAAAAGAGGGATATAACAACAGACTCCAAGGAAAGACAGAGAATCGTTGGGTCATACTTCAAAAACTTCTACTCCACAAATTTGGAAAATATAAAAGAAATGGACAAATCTTTTGATAGATACCACTTATATAAGTTAAATCAAGAGCAGATAAACAATTTAAATAGATATAACCCCTAAGGAAAAATAAGCATTCATTAAAAGTCTCCCAACCAATCCCAAGGTCAGAAAACTGGGAATCGACCTACCACAAGACCCAGCTATACCACTCCAGGACATATACCCAAGGGATGCTCAGTCATATCGTTCAGACACTTGCTCAACTGTTCAAAGTGGTTTTATTTGTAATAGCCAGAACCTGGAAATAACCTAGATGCCCCTCAAAGGAAGAATGGATAAAGAAAATGTACATTTACACAAGGAGTATTATTACTTAGCTGTTAAAAACAAGTACACCAGGAAATTTGCATGGAAAAAAAAAACAATGATCCTGAGTGAGGTAACAAAGACCCAGAAAGACAAACATGGTTTGTACTCACTCATAAGTGGGTATTAGCTGTAAAATAAAGGATAACTATGCTACAACCCAAAGACCCAGAGAGACTAGTTAACAAGAAGGGCTCATGAAAGGATACCCAGACCTCCTTGGGAAGGGAAAATAGAAGAGATTGCATGAGTGGACTGAGGGTGCATTGGGATGGGAACATGAGTGATCAGGTTGGGGAGACATGGAGGGGATGAGTGCTGAGAGGGACTACTGGGAGGGGGGATTTCAGTGTTGGACAGAAGCCTGGTGCAGAGGAATCGCCCAGGAGTCTACACACATGATCTCAGCTTAGACTCTTAGCAACAGAAAAAAAAATAGCCTGAACTGGCCATCTCTTATGACCAGATTGGTGCCTGGTCCAAATGTCATCAGAGAGACAACATTCAGCAATTGATGGAGGCAGATGCAGCCAAACATTAGGCAGCATTCAGGAATCCTGCAAGAGAAGAAAGGAGTGTAGAAGCCAGAGGAGTCAAGGATACCATGAGAAGGCTCACACAATCAACTAACCTGGGCTCATAGGAGCTCACAGAGACTGAACAAACAATCAGAGAGCCTGTGTGGGACTGACCTAGGCCCTCTGCTTGGTCCTCTTAATGAGATTCCTAACAACAGGAACAGGGGCTGTCTTTGACTCTTTTGCTGACCTTTGGGACCCTAGTCCTCATAGTGGGTCATCTTATCCAGCCTTAATGCAAGGGGAGTCTTACTGCAACTTGATATACCATGTTGTGTTGATACTTATGGGAGACCTGCCTTTTCCTGGATGGAGACAGAAGAGGAGAGGATTGGGGAAGGGTATGGGGGTAGTGATAGGAGGTAGGGACTGGGAGGGGAGGATGGCCCGGAGGCTTCAGTCAGGATGTGAAATAAATAGATGAATTAAAAAAAAACACCTTAGTTAGCATTAGTTAGCATTGATAGAGGAGGAGATGGTACCCATGACCTTGGCAGGTAGACACGAAATAGTGAAGGAACAGAGGAAGAACTTCCATGTTCAACCCATGAGGGCTGACTCTGTATATCTTACCATACAAATCATGACTGCGGATGCCAATCACTATCATCTGGGTTATGCTTTATCCTCTCTTTGGTTCCCAAATAGAAGATACTGCTTGCCCCCATTTTCTCCCACTCTGAGTACCGTGTGGGGATAAGATCAGATGGATCTCTGGCTTTCCATGTTGGTTGGAATTTAACACTTCCAACAAGTTGGAAGTCAACTTGTTGGAATAGTTATTCCTAACTTAAAACCTTAGTAGTCTTGTGTGGCACTTTTGCCCAGTTTGAAAAGCAGTTGCTGGATGGCATCCTCTAAGGAAGTTAAATTTAACCACACCAAGAAACTGCCTTCGCCCCTTCCACAAGATCATGTCCAAGGTTTCCCAGGTTTTTAAGGGAAACAGTGTTGAGGGAAAGAAAAGACAATTCTGTTCCAAGAGAGTCAAGATAGGAAATTTTGAGACTTCAAATTGTTCAGTTTCTCCATAATTGGGGAAAGGAGAATTACATTAAATAGGGTGAGGAACCCGTTTAATATAAACAGAAAAGTTAGTTCTCCTGTTTGGGATTTTCTCTTTTTTCCTTTATTTTCCCATCCTGGCTTACTGTATGCTCAATGCCCCTCCACCTATTATTCCCATAGCATCTTTACTTTTGTCTGTACACAGAGTATTCCTGGTCTCCATGGTAATGTCCTTGGGCCCACCCTGTGTGGTCCAGAGCCATCAAAACTCCAGTTTCTCTGTTGCTGATCTGGAAAGTACCAGTAGCCCAATGCAAAAGGGCCTAAAGAGCTGGTGGCAGGCCTTTCCCCTGGGAGGAAGTCAAAGGTACTCCTTTGGGTGAGATAGGTTCCCAACTGATGCTCCAAATTGTTAAAAAATAAGTTTGAGTTGAAAAGAAAGAGACCAAGATGGGAATTGGTGGTGCATGCCTTTAATCCCAGCACTTGGGAGGCAGAGGCAAGTGGATCTCTCTGAGTTTGAGGCCAGCCAGGTCTACAGAGCAAGTTCCAGGACAGGCTCCTGTCCTGGAACCCTGTGCAAGAAAGGGAAGGGAAGGGAAGGGAAGGGAAGGGAAGGGAAGGAAAGGGAAGGAAAGGAAAGGAAAGGAAAGAAAAGGAAAGAGACCACCATTCGACTGAAGTGTCTGGACAGGAAAACTTTATTCTTTATCAAGATGATACTCTCAGAAGAGTGAACACACCAAGATAGGAAATGCATTTAGTTTTTACTCTAACTCAGCTGGAGGCTGTGTCCTTTCCCCAATGTCTGGGGTCTGACCTCACAATTATGTTCAATCAGCTACTCTGAAAATGAGTCATTGCTCCAAGGAGAAAAGGGTCACTGCTCCAGGCCATCAAGTTCCTAGACTAAAGCAGTGGGACTTTTGTGTAAACAAAGGTTTCACGGGGTTAGGAAAGATTAAAATATTGCATGAAAGTCTTAAAGTGTGAGAGAAATAAAAGGACTTTAATTCCTTGTCAATACAAGTTTTATAGAATTTCTTAGGAAAGATTCATATTGCTATGGGTCTGGGGTTGTTAGGAGATTCACCAGTCTAGCTATGAATTAGTTTAACAAAGAATAGGCTTTATTGAGACTAGCACCAGGACTGTGCTCAAGAGTCTAGATTATCAAGATACAGCCTCAAGCCATATTATTCATGGGTTTATAAAGAAGAAAAAACACAAGATCACATTCTGGGGGCTGTGTCAGCACATACCCTGACTATATGCAAAAGTCCTGACTATGTGTGAGCAGGGGCGTAATTAGCAAACAGATGCTGGGTATCTTGAGCAAGCAAGCTTGTTACAGAAGCAGAAACACATGGTTAGCATTGTAACCATTACCTTGTATGAATGGCAGTTTTAGTTAAAATTGTTCTAGGCTAGACAATTGTGAGAACAACCCCAGGCATTCCAGGAAGCCATCTGTTCTTAAGCAAGCTGCCTAGCAGTGTAAAAACAGGATAGAGGCAATTTTTGCTTTTTAGATTTTTTTTGTTTGTTTGGGTTTTTTTGTTATTGTTGTTGTTGTTTTTGTTTTGTTTTTGACAGGATTTGTTTGTATAACAACCATGGCTGTCCTGGAATTTGCCTTCTAGGCCAGGTTGACCTGGAACTCACAGAGATCCACCTGCCTCTGCCTCTTAAGTGATGGGTTGTAAGGTGTGTGCCACTACCATCCAGATGCTTCACAAATCTTTTAAGCACAGTAATTTAAGCTTTAAACATGTTAGCTATCATTTTTTACATATATATGAAAAAAGAACTTATCAGGCCACTACAGGTGGCAGCTTGGA
This sequence comes from Phodopus roborovskii, assembly GCF_943737965.1. Lineage (NCBI taxonomy): Eukaryota > Metazoa > Chordata > Mammalia > Rodentia > Cricetidae > Phodopus > Phodopus roborovskii. The sequence continues at coordinate 24,367,916 of NW_026126416.1, forward strand.
GCTGAGTCTCTATCTTCCATCCATTCATGAATGAACTCACAAACCAAGAAGATTCACAAACAAGAATATTTCACTTTTAATACTTCCATCTCAGGACATTTTCTTTGAACGTCTCAGTGTGTTTTTGATGGTTATTTTTCTATGTATATTTTATTGAAATTGTAATTACAATAAGGTTAGGTAGATGGATGGAGAGGCAGAATATTGATAGCATATAGGTATGAATTTACATATAACCTTCCTCAACACACTCTTTTCTTAACTTCAGGGACTTTTGATGGTTTGGGTCTATACAATCTAACCTCATCTATAAAATGTATCTAGTGAAATGAACCTGGAGTACATGGGTTTCATGAGACTGTATCTAACCCATCTTGTCTGTGGAGTTTCCAGTGAGCTCTGGGGAATAGTTTAAAGGAAGCCTGTCCAGGCTTAACATAAAATGCTCACTGGGGAAGAGCTGCCAGGTGTTGTTTTAGTCTATAAAAAGACAGGCACATATAAACTGGACATCAGCTTGCTGTTGCCATTTATCTAACAAAGTTTTAGAAAGGCAACAATTTCAACTGTCTATGATTTATTGCCCTGGGAAGTTCAAGGGAACTCCCTTGTGTGAGTGATTTGAAATCATCTGAGCAGGAGAGGATGTGTGACCCTCACCTTGGCCAATTCCTCTGGTTTGTTTTAATTTGCTAAGTAGGTCACTGTGCATTGTCCTTTCTGGGAAGCATCCCCTGACTCATGTGAGACTTCTTTTCTTTGGGCTGCCCTCTGCTTTCCTCTTGCTCTCCACTCCACCCTTTGGAACCTGAAAAAGCATTCAGGTGACAGGAACTGTCTTTTTGTCCTCCTGAACAACCAAGTCCACTGTTTGTTGTGCAAAGGAGACAAGGCCAGAGGTAGTTCCAAGTATTGTTTGTAACTTCCTATATGAAGCAGTGTATCTCTCATTTCTCTCCCAGGAACAACCCAGACCATATCCTTCTTTCAGTAGAAATACAATCAAGCTCCCTTTGCCATAGAAACATTCTGTCTTAAAGTAGGCAAGGTTTTCTGAATGTCTCTTGCAGCAATTTTGACCTGCAATGTCAAAGTTTCTGTTTGTTGCTTCAATTTGTAATTAGAAATTTGGAATCCACAGTGTTGTATAGAAAACAAAATGGGAAAGGGATCTGGAGGACGTATTAATACCGACAACATTCAGACACTGTGAAAATCACTAGTAAGGCTACTGCTGGGGGGATTTTCATTTGGAAATCCCTTTGAGCAGTTTGCCATTGTGTGAAGTCATGGTTCTTGCAGGGTTAATTCCAAAGTTGACTGCCTAGAGTCTCACAATAACCATTGCTTATCATCTTCAGTGGAAATAATTTATAGTTCAATCTTACATGCAGGCATACTAAGTATTACTCCTCAGAACCTTCTTATTAATAGAATTAGCCAAATTAGCTATCAGAGAGTCATGCTGGAAATCTATTGACATTTTACATTTTTAATAAATGCTCAGAAATACTATTGTGGAGCATGTGGTACAGAGAATCGTGGTTGAATTAATAATTGAAGTGCAGAACCTGACAGAGGTGAAGATTGATATTGATTTCTTTCCTCTAATATTTGGAGGAGTTCTAAAGGTAAATAAAATAATAACAACGTCAAATTTTGATTATTTTTTGATCACTCCTCCCCATGTGTGAGCACAGATCCCTCATTTGTCTATACGTCTTGAATAATTCACTGCTCTTAGACCTCCCAGTCCAATGCATTATAAAACAAACTCAGGCTGAGTTTCAATCAAGTTAGATGGCAAGCTGAATTTTTCATGAAGGATTATTTAAAACAAAATACATCTTGGGCCCAACAGCCTTCAAAACCAAACAATCTAGAGAGTTCAGTGAGAAAGTGTCAACTGTGGGGAATTCTTCAGTTCAGAAAACTAATGGGTCCCTGTTTGAAGTGCATTAACCATAACAATATCAGGAGCGTTCTGCTGGAGCTCAGCACTGACTGGAGAGCTGTGCTAGCTTTGGTCTTGGATTTTAACTGGTTGTGAAAGCACAAACAAAGTTGTTCTTGGGTTGAACCTGACATGCCTACTTTCTGCTCCATTCACTTTGAAAGCTTTTTTCAGTTGGATTTTTCTGCCTTCCCACTCTCAACTCTTGCTCCTATGGGAAAATGAAGACACTCAGACACTGACATGTACACTGTAGAGGCTTTTCTGTGGGTAGTGTCTTTCAGAGTCCTATCTTCCAAATGACAGTGCTGACCCTCTGGCATAAAAGTCATTCTTTGTATGGAAAGACACCAACATTGATCGACAAACTACAAGTCATGTTAAAACCTTGTTTTACATTTTGAGCCATATCTTTATGTTGGAACTTGACTTGGTAATTAGCAAATAATGAAACAATGGTTTGCAATGGGCTATGCACATGGTGAGAAGAATGAAACAATTATCCAATTATCGGTCCCTCTCTTGAGTTGTAGAGAATACCGTAATTTGGGCTGGGTGGTTGTGGCCCATGCCTTCAGTCCCATCTATCTAGTGGCAGATGTAGGAGAATCTCTGAGTTCAAGGCCAGACTAGTCTACAGAGTGAGTTCCAAGACAGCCAGAGCTACACAGAGAATTAAAACCCTGTCCTGAAAAATGGGGTGGGGGGGAGAGAGACAGAGACAGAGAGAGATACCGTAAATATCTACATTAGTATTTTACCATTAGATTGTTTCATCTTCTAGCTGACTCTGACTTTTAGGCCACTTTTAAGACTCTTCCTTTTCCATTAAAATGCATATAATTTTGCAATTAGAAGTGGAAAAAGAAAAACATTCCATTAGGAAAGAATGAATAGAAAGAAGAAAGGGTGGGGAGGAATGTGGCTCCTAGATGTAGGATATACCTCCTTTTCAATCTTTAATGAACAAGATGCTGCAGAGTTTTGATCTTTTTTTTTTTTTTCTTTTGCTTATTGATCCTAGTTTTTTTGTTTTGTTTTGTTTTTTTGAGAGAGAGAGTTTTTCTGTGGCTTTGGAGCCTGTCCTGGAACTAGCTCTTGTAAACCAGGCTGCCTCTGTCTCCCAAGTACTGGGATTAAAGGCGTGTGCCACCAATGCCCGGCGCTGCATACTTTTGAATAGAGAATGCATCTCAAAGGTGAGATGAGAATATTTTAAATTTAATTGACTTCTCTATATAGACTTCTCTAGGACTCAAGAGGCAGACCAACAATTGCTACATTCTTTGTACCGTATCCATTGAAAACCATTACACTTGATTTTACACTAACTATTTAAGAAGACTTCTACTGGAGCCTCCTAGCAATTTCCTGATCAAATGATATTGAAGCAGTTGCATGAAGTTTCTCTCTTATTGCCATGCATGCTGGGGTACTGTGAACAAAACAGACAACTAAGACAACATGCCTTAGTTTATTTTATGTTGCTATAACAGAATACTTGAGACTCAGTAGTTTATTAAGTAGAGGCTTATAACTCTAGCAGCAGAGTACAGACATAGATGGTTACATGCAGCAAAAAAGAGCCTCACACTGTGCTGTACATGGTGGAGGGCTTCACATAGTGGGAGTGCACAAGAGCTTAGCAGTAGCATCCACCTGAGAGGAGGAGGCAAGGGTGGTCTAGGTGACTTCTAACTCATCGTCTTAGGAACTGATCCAGTGTCTGGAGAAAGACCCCTGTCTCCTGACATGCTCACTACTCAGTGCTACTGTCTTGGGAATCCAATCTCAGTGTGTGTGGCAAGAGCATCCAGACCACCGTACAGAGACACCCTGAGTCTGAATCTGCATCATTCTTAACCAATGTGCAACACAGATTAAGAATAGAGCTGAAGTCTCTACATCCTACTTCAGAGACAATTGCTTCATGCACAGTGTACAGCCTACAATAAAAGAATGTGAGCCAGGCGTTGGTGGCACATGTCTTAAATCCCAGCACTTGGGAGGTTTTGTGAGTTCAAGTCCAGCCTGGTCTACAGAGCTAGTTCCAGGACAGGCTCCAAAGCAATACAGAGGAAACCCTATCTTGAAAAACCAAGCAAATAAATAAATAAATAAATAAATAAGTAAATAAATAAATAAATAAATAAATGTGTTTCACACTTCATTTCAGTTGAGTTCATGGTTGCCTATCTCTGGGCATTTCTAGATGAAGGGACAGTCAGCGAGATATTGAACAACATGCCATCATAGCCAAAGGAACCTAAAAGCTTCCTTCCTCACATCTCCATATCCCCATCTCTCCTATCCCATCCCTGCTCTACAAACTGAAGTACCAATGATCATCTTTTCAGGCAACCTCTATCCCTCCCACAGAGTCTAACTCTCTCCCTCATGGTAAATCCTGGCATCCATTCCTTGCAGCCTCTCTGGTTTCTCCATATTTTGATGGGAGGGAATGGCCCAGCAGCCCTGCTGGGTGGCTGAGCTCCACAGCTGACTTTCTTTGGGAGACAGACACAAGCTTTTCTGGTAGGAGGAAAGGATTTGGGTTCTGGGTCTCTGGAGAGATCTGAAGCAGCAGACATTTGGGGTAAAAAGAGGAAGAAAGTTAGTTAGACACGTGGAATGTGTATCCAGAAGCCAAAGACGGAATTTTTAAAAAGCCTGTCTGGCACTTGACATCATGCCATGGTCCTTGGCAACTAAGAGAGCCTGGGCAACACTGACATACAGGGGCCTGAGACCCTTGACTCCATCAAACTGGACAATGCCTGCACCCTCTGGTGGACCCAGAAAGCCAGGAGCTGTGAAGTCAATTTAAGTTAATTTGAACATTTAAGCAATGCTCCCCTCCCACAGTGTCATTTATGATGTCAGTATCAACCCTAGGGTGTAAACATCTTCATTATTCCTGCTGCACAGAGAAAGAATTACTTCAGGATAGTAACAGTGCAAGCCCATGCTACACAGCCAACAGCCCAGTTCCTTGTGGAGCACTGGCCAACGCCCCTGAACATGGCCCTTTGTGACCTTAAGATGCCTGGAATGGCTCAGAGGCCAAGGCTGTGGCAGCTAACTTGTCCTTGTAGACCTTTATGCAAGACTATCATGTGTGAGGACAAGTACGGAAGTGCCGCGGTTTCATGGACCACCTGGAAAGGTGAGGAACTGGAAGAGAGGCCTTCACTGAGGTGATGCTGGGGAGATGGCTCAGTGGTAAAGTATGTGCCACAGAAGCATGTGGACCCACGGAAAGTGGCAGGTGTGGCTGCAAACCCAGTGCAGGGAAAGGAGAGATAGGAGGATCCCAGGCCTCGCTGGCCAACTAGCTGCACACACACACACACACACACACACACAGATAGACACTGGGGGGAGAGAGAGAGAGAGAGAGAGAGAGACTGAGACTGGAGAGATAAATAAATAATATTATAAGAAAGGAATAGCATCTTTCAAAAGGTGGTTTGAAAGAAATGCCACACAAAGGGAGTGGCACTGCCGGGAGGTGCGGCCTTGATGGGTGGGTGTGGTGCCACTGGGCTACATCCACTAGCTTCAAACCTATGATACTCTTGCCTCAGCCTACTGAGTTCTTGGATTGCAGGTTTTACCACCATGCCCAGCTGGCTATAAATTAACTTTTTTTTCTGAGTAAATATTAATCATACAAAATAAGGATCTCATCATGGTGTGTTGATAGTTGTGTATAAAAAACTTAGATCGGAGCTGCTCCTCTACTCTCACACCTGTTGCCTCCTAACTCCTGCTGGTCTCCTCCCTGTTCCCTAGTAGTCCTCCCACTTTTATGTCTTTTTGCCCTTTAAAACCCACTAGATAGGGGACTGGAGAGATGGCTTGGAGGCTAAGAGCATTGACTGCTCTTCCAGAGGACCTGAGTTCAATTCCCAGTAACCACATGGTGGCTCACAACCCTCTGTAATCTGTAATGAGATCTGGTGGCCTCTTCTGGCCTGCAATTGTTCATGCAGGCAGAACACTGTATATATAATAAATAAAAAAAATATCCACTAGATAACCTGTTATTCCCATGTACTGTGTTCTGCATCTGAAGGAGCTTAAGGCAAATTGTGGATAAAGGAAAAAAAGATCTTATCATTTATAGATTGAAAGTTGTATCCCTTACAAGCAGCAGAAAGGTGACATAATGAGCTGAATGCCTACACTGAAAAGAACAAGTATTAACATTTAATTTAAATGTGTATAAATCCAGAGCAACCACTGAACAATAACAAAATGACACATAATAAAGGCAATAGAACAAATAAGTTAGACACCCCACAAACATTGTTTTACCAAATGAAGTTAGAAAAGAACATGATATGAAAGAGACAAATGGGAAGCAAATAGCAAAACAGCCATTTAAATCCAGCCACATTGGTAATCAGTTAAATATATTCAGCATATGCAAGAGCTGGGTAAACAAAGGTGATATGTCACATGCAATGGAGTACATGTGCTATGGCATGGCTCAATTGAAAAATATATACATTATTCTTAGAAAAAGAAGCTAGATATATTAGACTCTATACAGGGACATTCACCGTGTAATTCAGAAGGAGCAAAATAACAAACACACACACGCACGCACGCACGCACGCACGCACGCACGCACGCACATGCATGGGATCAGGCCAGTGATTGCAGTAGTTGCCAGGGCAGGGAAATAAAGACTAACTGCAAAGCAAGTAGGTAACTTTGGGAGGAGGAGGTAGAAGTACTCTGTGTGTGTGTGTGTGTGTGTGTGTGTGTGTGTGTGTGTGTGTGTGAGTTACAGTGGAATTTCCGGATTACCAAAAACAGTCAAATTTATGTATCTAATTTGGGTACATGGTTGCATGTAAATTGTACCTCAAAGCCATAAAAAAAAAAAAAAAAAAGCACAGCAGACAAAATCAAACTGCTTTAAGAGTCCATCTCATATTGGGAACTGAATGAAGCAAAGTAACCGGTTCACCTGTTCCAGGGAACTTGGGGAGTAAATGACATGAATAGTTCTCTTTAATGTCTACCTTCCCCATAGGGCTAAGACACCATCATCTCCCATCTCCCATGGAGACTTTATGTGAGTCCCAGCCCTGCTTTGAGATCTGACTTTCCTGCCTGTGAAGTGACTTTGAGGACCAAAAGATAAGAAGTGTGTAAGGGATCTATACTTCTCCATCACTCTGAAGAGAGGCTGCTGCTGTTGCTATGGTTATCACTGTGGCTCTGTGTTCGCTACTGCTCTGCTGCTGCTACTGTTTGAGATCTTACTTGAAATAAATACCAGTTCCTTAAAAACGCGTACAAGGAGAATGTTGTTGTGGAATATTTGTTTACACTGTGAAGATGTGTCACCATGATTGGTTTTAATAAAGAGCTGGATGGCCAATATCTAGGCAGGAGAGGACAGGTGCAAGAGACACCCAAGCCACTGAAGGAGTTGGACATAAGGTACAGAGAAGTAACCAAGCAACACGGCAGACATCGATGAAAAACAGATCAATTTAACTTATAAGAACTGGTTAGAGACAAGCCTAAGCTAAGGGCAAGCTTTTGTAATTAGTAATAAGTCTCCATGTTATTTGTGAGCTGGTGGCCCAAAGGAAAGTCTGGCTACAGAACACAGTGACACTCACTACAACCTCAAGAGTGACAAACTCAACAAGGCACCTGTGCACTTACAGCTTCTGCTCTAGGAGCAGAGGTAGGTAGCCACAGGTCAGTTATAAAGTATACTTCAAGAAAATATTCTAGAAATGCCTCGTTCTATGGAGGAAATGAAGAGATGTAGAGAGGGATACAGGCATGTGACCTGGGAGGTGTTGGTGGTTGGTGGTGGACTGAGGCTGCAGCTCTGCCTTAGCCACTCCCACTCGACCCAGCCAGCCAGCTTCCCTTGCCCTAGCTGCTGTAGCACTCTGAAGAGGGGCTCACTTCTTAGCACCAACTCTGCCTAGGAAATTCCAGCCACCCTCCTGCCTGCTCTCTGCTTCCTGTACCTAAGTCCTGGATGCATCTGGTCAGAGCCTGCCGAAAGGAGCCCAGGCAGCCATCACTCTCTCCCAGTTTCGACTGTCTTTTAGGAAGCAAACTATGAGAAGGCCTGCAGACTCTGGTTCCCACACCTAACCACCTGGGCTCGGAGAGGAGGAACTAGCCCGTAGCCACCCAACCCAGAGGCCAGGGAGCCCACAACGGGCTGCAGTTGTACGCTTGCTTTGTTGAGGGTTAGGGTGACCTCCACATCCAGCACCCTTGGTAGAAAAGACAGGAAGGAAGACTCGGCCACCAGACCCTTTCCTGCCCATCTCACACTAACTACAGTGTGCACGCCACGGGTGTTCACCAAACTCCCATTGCCTGACTGAGCACAAGCAGAGAGAACCGTGCAGCCTAAGAGACGAACAGCAGGCAGAAGACCACCAGCTCAGATAGGGAGGTCCCAAACAGGCAACGTGGTTCCACGAGTCCTAGTTGGCATGCCACTGACAGCGGGTGAAAGTCTGGAGGTTTCTGGAGCTGTCATTTCTCATACCACCTTATAGGCCAGCCCTTCCTCCTTATCTGCTGACAAGAAAAGCTTCCTCTTCCTCCTAGTGGGGTGGTGAGAGCCACCAGCTGCAACAGCTCTCATCACTTTCCTCTCTGGCCAGCACCCAGCAACACAGGTGCAGCGGACCCGGCAGCTACTCACCCGCTGACTCACCCTTGTTCACTTGGGAAACCTAAGGTCATCTGGTGTTCCCAAGCATTAGCTTCCTCCTCACCTTTACCCTTTCACACAAGATAAATGTGTCATCGCTTACCTTGACACAGTAGATTACCACAAGCCCAGATCCACTGTACCTGAAAAACGATTCTTTTGTTATTTTTTAATGGATATGTTTGCATTATCTTGAACTTCCCTGTAGTAAAAGCCCCAGATGAAGGCAAGTTTTGCCTAAGAAATAGTAAAAATAAAACATATAGCCATGGGGATGGGGATATAGCTTATTCCTTCCTTGCTTGCAAACGACTCCGGGTTCAATCTTCAGCACTGGAACTTTATAATTAAAGATAGGACCGTGGACTAGAAATTCTTGGATAAATGCTTACTTGGAGCTGGGGGAAAGACTTAGCTGGTCGGTGCTTGTCACCAAACCTGATGACCTGAGCTCCCGCCATGTTCCCCAGGGATCACATGGTAGAAGGAAAGAATAGTCCTTCAAGTTGTCTTCTGACTTCCACATGTGTACCAAGCCATGCGTGCACATGCACACATTATATACACACAACACAAAATAAACAAAATGTAATTTACACTGTTTTAGATTTATTATTTTTATTTAATATGTCTGAAGGATTTGCCTACATAGATGCATGTGCACCACATTTATGCCTGGTGCCTGCAAATGGCAGAAGAAGGTGTCGGATCCCTTGGAAAGTGAATTATGAATGGTTGTGAGCTACCATGTGGGAGCTGGGAATTGAACCCTGATCCTCTGCAAGAGCAACAAGTGCTGTTAACTGTAAGGAGTAAGGTTTTTCCGCCTGCCGCCAGGTCTTGTCCAGCCGCCGTGCCAGCCCCAATTAACACACCGAGACTCTGTATTAGATATAATTCTGTTGGCCAGTTACTTGTTTCTTATCGGCTAGCTCTGTCTTAAGTATTAACCCATTTCTATGTATTTCCATGTGGTCTTACCAAGAGCGGAGGAACGGCAGTTCTGCTGTCTCCAGGCTCTCCATCCTCACTCCTCCTTACTACTTCCTCTTTCCTCCTTGTCTCCTAGTCCCTCCTATCTTCCTTTCCTATTGGCCAACAGTGCTTTATTCATTAACCAGTATGAGAAACATAATGGCATCTCCCATCAGTTAACCACTGAGCCATCTCTCCAGCCCCTAATTTTTTTTAAAACACTAGGACAAAGTCATACTCTAGGCCGAAACTATGTTAAGGGTGACTGTTTTGGGAAAGCTGTGACTACCTGCCTGGTAGTACATGCCTACAGTGTAGCACTTGGGGAGGTTAGGAAGGAAGGTTTGAGCTTGAGTCCAGCTCGACTACATAGCAAAACCCCAAACCAATCAAACAAATTAAATGGAGTTGGTAATGATTTTCTCCCATACATCTTTTACTCTTCTCCAGAAGGGGTCTTGTGTCACTGTGGTAACCAGGGCCTCTAGACTCCTTTTATGATATATGGCTGTAGGAGGGACTTGAGTCCAGCTGGGAAAGGGTAGACCCAGGAGAGCTGTCAGGAAGCTGAGCCTTGAGCCAAGGAAAATGAGAAGCATCTGTATGCTGAGGTGTGGGCAGAACTTAGAGAGATACAGGGATACAGGCGGCCTCTTGGCTCCCCCACCCATGTTATCACGCCCGGTGATGGGTTTCATTGTGGCATTTCGTACATATGTGCCATTATCCTTAGTCCATCCTCCAGACTCTTCAAGAGGCAGAATCAGAGCAGTGGGCACAGACATGTCCTTCCTGTGGACAGGAATAAGTCACTGCTCCTCAGATAAAATAGTAGGAGCAATGAAACAAGATACAGGTGAGCTTGAGACAAACCGGGTGGGGGAGTGTTAGGAGACACAGAGACTCTCATACTGGCAATGGCCGTTTTTAGAAAAAGATAAAATCGAGCCAGGCAGTAGTGGCACACACCTTTAATTCCAGCACTCAGGCAGCAGAGACAGGCAGATCTCTGTGAGTTCCAGCACAGCCTGCTCTGTAGACTGAGTTCCAGGATAGTTAGGGCTGTTACACAGAGAAACCCTGTCTCAAAAGACAAATATATATATATAATTTTTTAATTATTAAAAATTCACTCATAAAATAATTTTCTTTTTTAAGAAAGATAAAATCAAGGCTCACATTGCACTGTTGGGCTTGGCTTACTTACTTGGAAATAAAAATCACTGAAGTGCAGAATAAAAACCAAATTAAAACTTAAGAGACAGGCAAGCACAACCCTGACCATCCTATCCTGGCGTGCATACTGTAGTTTTCCCGGCTACCCTCCTGGTATAATATGTGCAGAATCGCTTGCAGGACTTTCTGTTGAACCCCAAGAGCAGGACTGTTTGGCTTCATATGTTGCTAGGACTTTGTGAAACCTTGTTCTAATCATGGCTCAGAAGATATGCAAACTGAATTCAAATAAAAACCAACACTTCACAAGCATGCAAATCAGGGCGGAAAAGGAATTTCTGAAAGGGCTAGAAATACCCTCTCATAGAAGGAGACGATGAGTAACGGAGGGTAGTGAAATCTTCACTCTGTGCTCCACTTTCCAAAGCACAATAGTCTTACATCACTTCTAAAACAAAGGAACAGCAGCAATGAGGTGGCTCAACAGGTGGAGGTATGTGCTGCTGAGCCTGATGATCTCAGTCCAATTCACAGGCCCGCACGAAAGGAGATAAGCAATTCCTGCTAGCTGTTCTCTGACCTCCACATGCTCAGTGTGCCATGCACATGTACCACACACACACACACACACACACACACACACACACACACACACACACATGAAAAGATACAATAAAACAATTGAATTTATATTTAAAGTTAGGAGAGAAGTGAACGTATTTACGAGAAATCAGTTTGGTAACTAAAGGGAAGCAGGCACTTTGTTACATGTTTTGCTTCCATGAATTTGTGTTTACGAAAGAGGCAGTTACGGTACAAGCAAAACACACAGTTGTTGCAAAATCAAAGAAAACTCACTTCCCAATGCCCCTAGATGTCCTAAGCCAGTGTCACAACAGTTATGCGGTTATCATGTGTTACAAATTAAAATGACACAACAAGACAAGACAAAACAAAACAACAACAACAAAAACAATTAACTAATAGCAGCCACCAGACACCAGAGTGGCTCGCTGACTCTGGCACAGGAAAAGATGTTCAATAGTTGCTTTGAGACACATACTAGAGCCAGTAGGATGCCTCTGTGAAAAATCCAGTAAAGCAAAAGGGGCTTGGGAAGATGTAGAACATCTGGATGTCTCAGCTACTGCTGGTGGGAACTCAGGATAAGGCCACTAAAGAGAACAGGTGAGTTGTTGACCCAGCAATTCCATCCCTAATCAAGAAAAATAAAAATGTTAAGTTCACATCAGGACCATTCACAGCAGCTAGCTTGACATGAAATTGCCACCGGTAGTTGAATGTATAGTCAAATCCTGGTACATCCATACCACTGTCCAACAATAGAAAAAAATGAAAACATTAACAAATCTAGGTAATTAAAGTGAACAGAAGTAATCGGATTCCCAAGACAGTACAACACACAATTCCATTTAATTAAGTTATGAAAGGCCTAATTAATTTGTGGTGATAACTTTTGTTTTGTTTTGAGACAGGCTGTCACAGAACTCACTCTGTAGACCAGGCTGACTACTCTGCCTCTGCCTCCCTAGTGCTGGGATTAAAGGTATGTGCATGCCTACAGAGTGAGTTCCAGGACAGCTAGTGTTACACAGAGAAACCCTGTCTCGAAAACTCCAGAGTAAAATAATAAAAAATTGTGGTGACAAAAAGTGAATTATGTCTGCATGGGAATGGGATGGGGGTAATTTGATTGGGGTACTAGTTTCACAAGTTGGGTATTTACTGAAACTAATCAAGCTGTACATTAACTCAAATGGATGTTTAGTTAGATGTAAATTATACCTCAACAAATTAGTGGGGTATTTTTTGTTGTTTTGGTTTGGTTTAGTTTGATTTGGTTTTAGTTCTTTGAAACAGGGTCTCACCTCAAGTCCAGTTTGCTTTGATCTCGCTATGTAGCCAAGTTGGCCTCGAACTCACACTAGTGAGACTGGATCAATATCTCAAATGCTAGACTTATAGGCATGAGTCAACATGCCTAATTTAAAATTGATTTTAAAGAAAACATTACAGCTAAGTGTGACATCCATTAGAGCCTACAAAAAGTATATACATAAATACTTATACATGTAAAAAGGGGGTTAACTGGGGTATCATTTCATGGTCCTCTTTGGGGTTCGAGAGAGCTTTAGATGTGAAGGAAGTATGAAAGGGGGATTGGTTCTTTCCCTACAGAGTCTAAGCTTGTGGGTTTTAGAAACAAAACTAACTTAGATCAAAGAAGTCGAGGAAGAAGCCAGACCTTCAGTGAAGAGGAAGAGCACTAGGAGAGAGAACATTCAAGTCCGAGTTTTTTTTTTAATTCTAGAAGTGGGGTGTGGGGGTGTGGAGGGGATCCACATCCCATGGGAGCTGAAAAGGAGGCTCTTTGTTCCCCGCTACTCCTTCTAACAGCACAGAAAATATGTCCAAACACAAGATTACAAGGTCATCATATAGTTTGTGCTTTTAGTTTGTAAATACAGAGTTGCGATTCTTTTAGCACCAACTTCTCCGGAAGTGGGCGAGCTCTTGTCCGCTCCTCATCCTCCACTGTGGCTTCCGCACAGGGAGCTCCACAGACCGACCCAGTTTTCAACTCACTGAGCCAAAGATGCAACTCAGCTTTCTGGTCCCACCGTACATCTTTATGCATTATCAAATCCTACATCTTACTCTCTAAAATATGAATCATCTCAAATTTTATACCAGCCGTCTTTTTATAGTCACAGATGGGGCACATTTAAAAATATGTGTTTCACTTTTAGAACACCGGCTAGCACACACAGGCACAGTTTGTGGGAGCAATGGATGGGTATGGGGCTGCATCACAAATGCCACGTTCCTCTTATAGCATCTGCTTCCTCCCATGCAGGAAGGTCTTTATTTAGTTCGGTTTTGCATTGTTAAGTGCCTCAGCTGATTAACTCCGCCAGGGCAAGCTCCCTTGAACTGTGCGCATGCTGCCACTAGGTGGTGGAGTGCCCGTAGCGTCGCGTCAGAGGTCATCACTGGCTCTGCCTGTCTGAGTTGGAGGGAGGGGAGCTCCTGGCCCTGACTGCCTGTGTCACTGGCAAGGGTGCATTGTGAACGACAGCCCTGTAAACATGGGGTCTGTTTGCTAACACCTGTAGAACTTAACTATCTAATTATGACAAGAAACACTGGACTGGAAATATTTTTAGAGCGATTTCGTGAACACAGGACTCTGAATGTGGTTGCTTCTCAGCAAGGCAGTAGTTTATTAGTGCCAGGCAGCCTGGCTTTGCTTGCCATTCTTGAACCAATCCAGACGCTTGTGGTGGCACACGTTAGTAGGGTTTGCTTAAACCACTCCAACCAAAGAAACACCAAGGGCAACTCTTAACCCCTGTTTCAATATAAAAGATCAACCTCGTTTGCCTCCAATTTGCTCATCTCCCCCTGGGCAGAAGTCCATAACCGAGGTCAGGGGCTATGTGAGGGGAGTACTGGCAGCATGCAGAATTTGAGCATGTAACCAAGCATTCCTGAATACATGCCCTTACTTACCCACTGCACACTGAGCCAACATGGACCCACTTATTTTCTTCTGGCATTTTCTGACTATTACTTCCTCTCCATCTCCAGCCGCCTAAAACTGCTCCAGTAAAAACTGGCTTGTGGACCCAAAAGAAACCAAACAGCAGTGTCACAGTCAAAGGGACAAAGGTTTTAGCAGGTATCCTGATTCCTGTTCTAGCCCTTCAGCTCCTTGATAAAAATCAAGCTTCAGCAAGAATTCTGCTCAGTCCGGCTATCTGCTCATCTGATGTCTAATCAGGCTCCTCACTCTGCATCATGACCCGGGTGAGGTGCAGTGTCCCACCTTGTCACCAGCAATCCTGGTAGGTGAGTGTGGCCAGAACCTTCCTGACTCCCAATACTTGCTGTCAGTCCTTTTCCATCCTCTGGCACCCACCATGCACCCCAGCTATAGATTCTTCCTTGCCCATGCAGGAAGGCCTACACTGCATCCTCTTTCCCATGTTACAACAGTCCTAAATGAATCTGTTTTCACTGTTACAACAATTCTCCAGCTCTGGTTGCCCTTCGATGTAGGATAATTTTTATTCCAAGGGTAATTTTTCTCAGATAAATTTTTATTTATTGTGACATTTCCTGACTTTAACCGGTAGTTTTCAGAACTATGGCTTTACGTAAAAGAGCTAGACAAGCCTCCCCAATGCCATGAAGGGGATGCTCAAACAGGAGGGAGGATACTTGAGGAAGGAGGCAGAGAAGAGCCCTGGTACCCACTACTCCTCCTACTCTGGGCTGAGTTCTGGGATAGGAACATGACTAAAATTCAGAGGCATTTAGACACCTGAGGCTCCACTTGGAGCCAGGGAAGCTACAAGTCATAGATAGAAATGGTAGAAATCCTAGCAAGAAAGTGCTGAATTCTGCGCGTGTGCGCGTACACACACACACACACACACACACACACAGAGAGAGAGAGAGAGAGAGAGAGAGAGAGAGAGAGAGAGAGAGAGAGAGAGAGAGAGAGAGAGAGCTTTCTGTGGTCCCAGAGAAGTTCAGAGGACCATCTAAAGGTTTCCCTTATTCCACATCTCAGCACAGAGGGGACCGCAGGCCCGGAAGCTTGTGATTAGGTTGAGGACACATGCTGTCCTTTAGTGGTGATTCTGGGAAATGCTATTATGTGACCACCATAGACCAATGCCCTTCCACATAATAGCTCTGTGTTTCATAGATCCCCTAATTCAAGGCTGGATTGAGTTTCTGCCACATCATCAGAGGAGAAATGCACCTGAGATTAGGTAAATTATATAAACAAGAAGAAAATTCTATTTTTTTTCTGGGCTTATTTAATTTTTATTTATGTATAGAGGGGGCAGCAATGTATATGTGAGTGCAGTATCCTCAGAGGCCAGAAGAGGGTGTCAGATTCCCTAGATCTGGAGCCACAGGAATTGGGAGCCTCCTGAAGCATGTGGTAGTAATTGAACCTGGGTCATCTGGAGGTGCTCTTAGTTGCTGTCCTGTCTCCATTCCCGAGGACAGTTCTACTAGAATGAGCATATGGCCTATGGGATGGGTTCCTGGCAAGGGAAATGAGAACCTGAGATTTTAACTACATGACTTGGGTGTCTCCTGCTTCTGAAGCTACACAAAGCTCAGGGGGCAGAGCATCTTGGAGCAGAACCTGGAAAGCCTGGAAAGGAAGAACTCTGTTTTAATACGTGCACATTTGTGAGACAGCGAGATCTCCATTCTTTCCAAAGCTGTTTGGCTGATGGGAAATGAAGCATTCACTTTTGGGTCCAGCAATTCTGCACCTAGAACCAGCTCTATTTTTATTATGCCTCATTTTGGACATATTGGGTTACTGCTTTAATATTTAAAATGTCTAGCTTTCTTCAATCGAAAATTATAGTGTAGGCATAACAACTATCTCACCTAACTTCTTGTGATATTGTCGTTGGTGTTTGGCCCCAAGTCAACTCCTTAAGCACGGACCATAGCACTGCCACCCAACAATCATCCCTCCTGAGTGCCTTCCCATGTCTTTATTTGTAGACCTATACTCTTCTGCGTGGCAGCCAACATGTGGCTACTGAGAACTTAAAATGTGACCCGTTGAAGTAGAAAGCACAACACACACACTAGATTTCATGTGTAAAGTAGAATAGAGTATGTAGGCTATCTCACTGATAACTTTTCCACTTTTGTGTCATTATATATTTAAATAATATTTCAGATATATCAGATTAAATAAAATATATTAAAATTTATTTTACCTAGATCTTTTTGTTTTTCTTTATTTTTAATCTTCTTTCTTTCTTTTTTTGAGACAAGGTCATGTTATAGAGACCTGGTGGGCCTAGAACTCACTATGTAGACCAGGTTGGTCAGGAACTTGTAGTGATCACCCGTCACCTGCAGCTATGGGCTCTAAGTGAGCAAAGGAAGCTGAATGTTCACCAGGTCACTAGCAGTCCACAAGTTTGGTAGTCCTATAATTCTCCACCATTCCCTCCCCACAACATTGCCATCACCTCTACCACTACTGCTGAGTCCTCCTCAAGAGATTGCCTACAAGCTCCAGCTTCCCAGCCTGTGACTTCTGCCATTGCTTTCTTCCTGGAGGACAGCTTAGTGACTCCTGGGTACATCCCAGAGCCACCTGCACACACTTTGCTTTCAGGAGGCTCATTCAAAGAATTGGTCTGTTCTGATTCTTACAGTGGGCCAAGGGGTAGGGCAGAAAGTGCTATGCACACACTCGGAGAGACAGATGTGTTTCCAGAATGGAGGGGCCATATAGACATACTAATTAAAGAGTCTTGCCCATTAGCAGTGATTGTCTTTTATGCTCTAGTATAGCTACATGAAAACACAAGTGATGTGCTCATCACTTCATCAAAACACCCATTACAATGAATTTTGTAAGTATAGTCAATTTTATCTATCAGTATAGTATCATTCCCTTCAAAGTGATGGCATCTTAGATTGAGAACCTGCCTTCTTGCTTCCACTATCATTCCTGCCCATCATCTGGAATGTTGCTGGCCATTCCCACCATCACTGCCAGTGACTTGGAGGGTTGCCAGCCACACCTCAGTATCATGAAGGACTGCTGGGGACTAGAAATGCTGGGTAAAATAGGGTTCTTAGTATTCTTTGGCTATAGTTACACCCAATATTCCAATATTTCCTCTAGGCCTTGGAAATCACATTCTGGGACAACAAAAATGCCATTTATTTCCAGAATTTTTCCTGCATTGGAGAACTTTCATTGTTACAGGATTTCCTGCCCAGTTCTGTAGCCATCTTGCCCCAAATGAAAACGCAGACACTATATTAATTATAAAACTGTTGGCCAGTGGCTTGGGCTTCTTATTGGCTAGCTCTGTCTTAATTATTAACCCGTTTCTATCAATCTATGTATTGCCATGAGGCTATGGCTTACCCAGTACTGTCCTGGCATCTTGTTAACTCCTTCAGCAGCATGGCAACTCTGTCTGCCTACATTTCCCAGAATTCTCCTTATCTCCTAGTCCTGCCCTATCTCCCTATCTCTATTGGCCACAGTGTTTCATTCATCAACCAATAAGAGAAACATATACACAGAAGGACATCCCCCATTATCTCCTCTTTTCTGTCTAAATAAAAAGGTTTTAACTTTAACATAGTCAAATATATAACAAAACAGTTATTAAGCAAGAATTATAATTATAATAATTAGTCCATTAACATTTAGCAAGATTTAAAGAAAATATCCTATCATCTATCATATCTTTGTGAATCTAAAGTCTTATATATAACTTATCTTTTATCGTAACTAATGAAACAATAATCATAACTATCTTCAACTCCATCAACGACCACAGAAGGATAATATATAAACTCTAGAATTGACAGAGACATCTCGCTGCCTTGTCAGTCACCCAAAGTTCCTCTGTCACATTGGAGCATCCATCTTCAGCCAATAGTCCATAGTGTGTCTGGCAGACTTCTCAGTGATGCAAGAAATTTTAAACTGTCCCATCTGTATTGGAAGTGACTACAATCTGTATTTAATTATATATTACATTTTTAAAGATCTGTGTAAACACAATGCCCAAACAAGAGGAGAAATATACATATAACAAAATTGGCATTAAATTTGTGTCAATAAACCAAAATCCATACCAAAGTATTCATTTCTATATCATATTTCCATTTTTTTTTAAAAAAGAGATTGGCTGTGATTAGTAACCATTTATAACCAACTCCATTAAGTGAAAACAGGCATTTATAAACAATATTTGGGGATTTTGGTGTAGTTATCTCCAAACTGCTTCCTGCTGTTTGGGGGCGCTGTCAAAACCACAGGGACCATAAGAAAACACAGAAACCTGGCCAAATCCTGGCTGTAGTGGTCTCCAAGCCTGCATCGTCCCAGGTGTCTTGGATGTTGGATCACCTTGGCCACTGCTGTAGGGGGTCTTGCTTCATCAAACTATGTTAGTCTGGAAGGAACCCACAGCTTTTCAATTGCTGTGGAGACAAAAAGAAAACCTCTTTTCCAAAGTAACGTGTCCTTAAACTTAAATTTTGAAGTTAATGCATTTTTAAAATATATATGTTGGATTTATCCAGCAGCATTTATAATCAAATGTCTTTTAGCAGCTATTACTCTTTCCTCAGCAATCAAAGAATTCAAAGACAAGATAATAACATACAGTATCCAGACTCTCTGTGTATTTTCCATCTTTATGTGGCTTTTTTATTACTCTATTTCTCTTACCTTTTTTTTTTTTTTCATTTTTTGAGAAAGGGTTTTTCTGTGTACTTTTGCCTGTTCTGGAATTCATTCTGTATACCAGGCTGGCCTTGAAATCACAGAGATCTGCTTGTCTCTGCCTCCCTCAACAAATCCTACTGGCATGCACCACACCTTTTTAAACCACTTATTCTTTTTCTTTTCTCTTCCAAGTCTACGTATATTTTTTAAAGCACACTGTAAATCCTTTAGAGGGTTTTCTTTATCTGACTCTGTCTTTACTGTATATCTCTAACTTTTACTGGCCATGAGTCTTTTATCTGTTAAACAACATTGCTAAAACTAAAGCAGTAGCTATCATGTTGTCTTGGTTTTTTTGTTTGTTTTTGCAGCTTATGCTGAGTCAGGAAGCCACTCTTAAAGGGGCTGTGAGCCTCTCTCTGGTTGTCTGTAGCAAACAGAGTCCACCTGAGAAAATGCTGCTACCAAAAAGCCATGCTGGTTGGCTTGTTTGTTTTAAAACAGAGAATTATATCTGGTTATTTTCCACAGAGGTCTGTTGTCTCACTTGCAATAACAGTTGTCTTCCATTAACCAGCAAGTGATGTCTTTAGTGGCAATGGCATCTGTCATGTGAGAAAGCCAGCTATGGGTCTTATCTGGTTAAATGATGCCATTTGCTGGTTTGCAGAAAAAGCCTCAACGAGTATACAGGGAGCTTTGCCAGGGTATGCTGTTGTGTTCTGGGTGAGAACCACCTCAGGAAGGTTACTGTTGCAGAATATTAGTTTAAGATGTGTTACATTCATTTATGCTATGGAATATTTAATGATGCAAAGATGTGATGCATTCTTTTATGATGTATTTGTTTAACTCTGTAAAGCTGTGTTACTGTGCCTGTCTAAAACACATGATTGGTCTAATAAAGAGCTGAATGGCCAATAGCTAGGTAGGAGAGAGAAACAGGTGGGTCTGGTGGGCATAGAGAATAAATGAGAGGAGAATTCTAGGAAAGAAAGGGAGGAGAAAGAAAAGGAGGAGAGGAGGACACCAGGACCAGTCACCCAGCCACAGAGTAAGAAGAAAAGAAAGACATATAGAACAAAGAACAAAGAGGTAGAAAGCCCAGAGGCAAAACATAAAGAGAATCAGGATAATCTGAGTTAGAAAAGCTGGCTAGAAAGAAGCCAAGCTAAGGTCTGGCATTCATAAGTAAGAATAAGTCTCTGTGTATTTATTTGGGAGTTGTATGTGGGCCCCCAAGAGAGGAAAAAAGCAACTACAGGTTACAGCATCCAGAAGCTTCCACTGTGGGCCTCAGAAGAGCCTTCTACCTCAGCAGGAGCAGCTAGAGGCATGCAGAGCTATGGCTCTAGATCAGCTCGGCAGTTTGTCTTATTTCTGTCTTGGTTCAGAGAGGACCAGGGGAAACTCCTTCTCAAGGAAGGAGCGCATCTCTTCTTATCCCCTAGTGTGCAACCCAGATACAGATCCTATACTCTGGCCTATGCCTGTGACCCTGGAAGATTGTCCCCTCTGAGAAGTGCACCCCAAGAGCAGTGCACCTGGGGAGGAAGGTGTGATGTGGGACTTCCCCCGTGGAGGCCTGTGTCTGAGGAGAAATGCTGCTCTGCCCTAGAAGGTAACAGGAAGAGCAAGGGGAAGTGTTGGGGACCATTGCCATCCTCACTACCTCAGGCCTCTGAGATAGAAAATCACTGCCTCTTAAGAAATAAGCAGAATGTTCAGCAGAGCATCCTGAGATACAGCCAGTTAAAGAAAAGCTCAGGATATTCCTCCTGCTACAGTTTTACAGCCAGTTAAAGATTAGTTCAGGGCATTCCTTCTACTGACGCTTTCATCCTGACTACGTGCAAACCCTGCTCACATCCTGCCGATGGCCCTATAAAAGCCTCCCCTGAGAAAATAAAATTTGGCAGCTTGATCAGAACATGGACTTGCTCTCGTTCTTATCCCTTGTTCCTCGATTCCCGTAGGTGTTTCCTGGTTCGTCACTGACTGCCCCACGGGTCGGGGCAGGGAAGCAGGTGAAGGGTACTGCCCTGGGCTTTTACAGAACCTGGAAGATGAGCTTGGTCCCAGATTACTGCCTCTGACTGGTCACACACTCTGAGATAGAATCCACCACCAGGCCAATGTGTTTAATCTCTAGGCCTTGGATCTTTAGGACTGCTAGAGTCACTGAGTTGCCTCACAGAGGTTCCTTCAGGTACCCTGTGATCACTTGCAGTGAGCCTACTGCAAAGGAGAGGTTCACACAAATTAGTTCATTTCATCCCTATCAGAGTCAAAGAGACATATTTTGTCATGGCTGCCATATGATTTGGCAACTGGGGATGGGAAAACAATTTCCTGAGGTCACAAAGTGTCAACCACTACTCCTAGATTTGATCTTGTTAAAAATACTTTGACAGAGATGTATTTGATATAAATAGGCATTCTTCAAACCTTTCAAAGACCTACAGAATATGACATTTAAAATGGTTTAAGGTTTTTCTTGACAATGAGACATAAATGCTACTGGCAATACCACCTACACCAGAAAGGAAGATGGAAGATGGACATAAAAAAAAAAAAAAAAACAACAAGTTATGAAGTTACTTCCAATATGGCAAGACTAGCCATTTAGACAACATACTGCTCTTGTCTGGACTGTTTGACTTTATGCTGTATAAACTGGACATTCAAGACCCACAGAAATGTGACTACTGATACAAGATAAACAATGTTGCTGGGTTCCTGCTTCATGAAAGAGTCTGCCAGACAGTCTGCAGGACACACACAAAAAAAGTAACTGACAAACTGCCAATACAAGAAGACAGTTTAAACTTTCCTACTTTACTAGAGAGTCTGCCAGAGACACTATGGCCTATGGGCTGAAGATGAAAGATTACAAAAAAACTTCAGGTGACTAACCAGACAGTTTTTCTAGAGTTTATATATTATCCTTCTGTGGTCTTTGATGGAGTTAAAGACAAATAGTTATGGTTATAGTTTTCCTTAGTTAGGATTAAAGGTAAGTTACATAGACTTTAAACACACAAAGATAGGATAAATGATGAAATATTTTCTTCAAATCTTACTAAGTGTTAATGGACTAAATAATTGTTAACTATGATTCTTACTTGATAAGTGTTGTGTTATATTTTTTGCTTTGTTAAGGTTAAAAACCCTTCTCTTTATTTAGACAGAAAAGAGGAGATGATGGGAGATGTCATTCTGTAAATACGTTTCTCATACTGGTTAATGGATAAAGCACTGTTGGCCAATAGGAAAGCAAAATAGGCGGGACTAGGAGACAAGGAGGATTCGAGGAAGTGGTAAGGAGGAGTCTACATGGAGAGAGTGGAGAGAGCAGAGGTCCAAGCCCACTCTCCGATAAGATGAGACCACGTGGAAATACTTAGATTAATAGAAATGGGTTAATAATTAAGACAGAGCTAGCTGATAAGAAACAAGTGACTGGCCAACAGCGTTTCATCTAATACAGAGTCTCTGTGTGTTATATGGGGCAGGAGCCACAGTGGGTCCAGGCCAACAGAAAAAAACCTTACTCCTAACAGGGGACAGTATCAGGATGGGGGGTAGGTCTCAGGATGGGGGCAGTCTCAGGATGGGTGAAGTCTCAGGCTTCAGTCATCTGGAAGAAGGAAGCTATAGATGCTCTTTCTGCACTCACCGTCAATATCCATGCTTGGACTACTGGATGGCCATCTTGGGTCTAGGGTACTGAGATCCTTGACATGGCCATGCTCATGTCAATACACACTCACTCAGAACTAATTCTGCTCCCCATACTCAGCTTTTCTTCCTTGGTCCCCTCCTTACCCACATCCAATTAGTTTCTGTCTCCATTCTGATTCTACATGAAAATGCCTCAATCCCATCCCGTCTGTGTTCTTACCACCCGTACTGCCTTATGTCAAGGCCTCGTGATTTCCCTCTGGACTATCTCGCTGGCTTTAGCCATAATAATTTCAGCCCTTTCTCTACAACTCTGAGAAGAAAAGGAACTTACTGCAATTGCAAATCTGACTGTACCATTCAGATTACCCAATATGCAATGTCCTTCCTAACCTGGCCACTTCCTCAGTCTACCCTCATCATTTCCTGCAGAGACCCGGCCTGAAGTCCTTTATTTCTAATATTTTCCAAGCCCCCTGTGTATCACTCTTCCTTTAAAATTTTGCATAAGCAGGAACTTCTCCCTAATGCACCAAAACCCCATTACCTGGCCTTCCTCTCCATTCCTCACGTGCACTGCCACTATATTATGTATAGAATTCTGTGATAGTTATTACTTTTGTCTATCATTCCAGAAAACCTATAGGCCTATTGAGACAAGAGACCATTTTTATTATTATTATTATTATTATTATTACTGATTTTTCAAGACAGGGTTTCTCTGTGGCTTTGGAGCCTGTCCTGGAACTAGCTCTTGTAGACCAGTTGGTCTCAAACTCACAGAGATCCACCTGCCTCTGCCTCCTAAGTGCTGGGACTAAAAGTGTGCACCATCACCACCCTGCTTAAGAAACCATGTCTTACTCCACTTTACATTTCCAGTGTTCAAGTCAGTGACCTTTGTATAGGGGGACCAAAAAAAAAAAAAAAAAAATGAACACCTCTTCCAGAGGATAAATAATCTGTAGTTCCCCCATGCTGTAGATAAGCCAGGTTGTCTAGCTCAGCTTCATTCTAGAATCCAGACTCCTTTCTCCCTTCTTCTTATGTCTGAGCTGTCAGTTAAGAGAGAGATAGATGTCAGTATTGCCCATCTCCAAATCTAGTCAATTGATCTCTTGTGGCCATACCTTTCAAGGAGCTGGTATTTCTCAGCAGCATTACACAACTCAACTTCCTTGAATAATTCAGACTATGTTTGCAACTAAATTAGATCTAGCTTTGAAGTAAATCAAATCACCAATGGCCACAGCTGGCTACCCTCAAACTATATCAACCTGTTCAATTAATCTTATCTCGATTGGTAAGTTTATATAGTTGGCCTTTATTTCACTCTGTTCTTGTGAGTTGGGGTCAGTTAGAAGTCTCCTAGTAGATGGGTGATTTCTAACAAAGTGAAAAAATGACAGTTTTGTCCATCTTATAAATGGCTAATTAATTACCTAATTTAGTTTGGAAGACAAACTGAGTTTATAGCCTACTGTTGAGAACAAAAGGATAATTATTTTCCTACACATAGAGTTTACTATGACAAGTCAGCACAGGCCTTAATTAACAACAAATGATCATGTTATCATTTGCTAGAAATAGCAGCTCCAGAATAACTGTTCTAACACAATACCACCACTTACGAAGAAATCCCAAACATTTGCTCTGCCAGCAGATAAACTACCTACTAAGATAAATATTAGTTAAAGAAATACAAAACAGAATTCTTCAAAAACTGCATAATGAAAATTTTCCAAGTACTGACCTCATTTTGAAGAGTTTCTATCAACAAAGTCACCCACCCCAGTTGCTTACGTGGGAGGAAAACTGTCTTTGGGTAAACAATTAGAAATCCCCAACAAATGCTTAATGATATGCTTTACATGATGCCAGCCACATTTGTAAAAGATGCCCAAAACAGGTCTTGTTTTTCACAGTCTACTGGTTTTTGCCAGCACTTATGGAGAAGCTTTCATATCACTCTGCTCTCCATTTGATATGGCTCGAGTCCCTGGATACACTAGAAATAATATGATGGCCCACGGGCCAACTCAACATGGAATATACTAATTTAAATAATGCCCAATCTGAGTCAATAATCATTTTAGAGTACTCACTGTGCTTTAGGGAGCAAACAAACAAAACAAAACAAAAAGAAATGATGTAAATCTTTGGGGGCTCTTATGCTCTAGCAAAGAGAAAGGTGAAAGTGATTATCATCCAAGCCTGATGGTCCAAGCTCAATCCCGGTAATCCATGTAAAGGAGGGCAGAGAGAACCTGCCTCGACCCACAGGGCAGTTAACGACGAACTGGGAAACACCTAGGAGGGAATGAAGGACAAGGGATAGGAAGAATGACAGCAAGACAGTATTCTGATCAAGCTGACTAATTTTATTTTCTCAGGGGAGGCTTATGTAGGGCCATAGGCAGGATGTGAGCAGGGTTTGCATGTAGGCAAGATGAAAGGGTCAGTAGAAGGAATGCCTGAACTAATCTTTAACTGTCTGTTAAACTGTAGCAGAAGGAATATGCAGAGCTATTCTTTAACTGGATGTAAAGCTACAACAGGAAGGATATCCTGAGCTATTCTTTAACTGTTTGTAAAACCGCAAGCCTGTATCTAGGAATGCTCTGCTAAACATTCTGCGTATTTCTTAAGAGGCAGTAATTTACTATCTCAGAGGCCTGAGATAGTGAGGACAGTAATGGTCCCCAACAAGAACCCACTCCACAAAACTGTCCTCTGACTTCTACACATGTAGCAGTGCACACTTATACACCATATACTACTACTAATGATGATGAGAGTGGAGAGAGTAACTAGACACTGTCTTTGAGTATATGAAGTCTTGAGATATGATTTAGTTGGAAAACATATACCAAGGAGGAATCTGAGCTGATAATGTAGAATTCACATGAAGATCAGTCAGTAGTACAGTGTATGTAGCACAGTATGGTGTGAGATAACTCTAGAAAGTAGAGGAAGGCATGAGAACTTTGGATTTCTCGCCCAGGGCTTTCATCATATAATTCTAGGCACCTAGTCAACCTTTGTAAGCTGTTCATGTAAACTTAAAGTTAAACTATATTCTATGAAGTCTTTGTATATATCCAACATATGTTCCTTAAATCATTTAGAGCATATTTAAATTTCAAAATATTTTCTGGTTTGATCTATGTATAATTGAAATAAATAAGTTTAAATCTCTGTACCTGAAATTGTATTTGAAAGATTTCATTGTGTCTTCTTAGTTTTGTCTTATTTATATCTACTTTATTAGGTGCCTTAAATGTTTGTGTCATTATTACACACTTAATTCACAATACTGCTTCCTACCTTAGATCCCAGTCTAAGACTAGTATAGTCACTATAGTAGTTATAGTTGTTGTTAGTATTCATCTTTGCTTTTTAGTAGTTAGAGTGCATTAGTGATATTTCTGAACTTGTTTCTACTCCTTTCTTTCCCATTTTCTGTCCTCTTTTTCCCCCTGTGCCGTGAATTTCTTTTCCAAGCATCTTCTTTTCCATTTTATTTTATTATTTTTTAGTGATGCTGAGATGGAACTCAGGTCCTTGCACTTGCTAATTAAGTACCCTACCTCTGGTTTCTACCTCTCAAGACCTGGGATTGCAGACATGAGACACCATAACCATGTGGTTATGGGTATTGAACCCAGGACCTCCTGAATGTCAGGTAGCATTCTGCCAATTGAAGTCAAGCTTTATTTTTTTTTAGAATGCTTGCAATATATTTTTGTTAGTGTACTTATTCCATATTTTCCCTTGACTATTTCAGAAGTTATGCCCTCTAGGTCTACATTGTATAGTTAATAGAGTAAAATAATAATAATAATAATAATAATAATAATAATAATATCCTTATTCCCCAAACAAGTATCCTACAAATTTAGCTTTCAAGGAACTGCTGAATATTTTTCATACTTTATTTCACTAATATTTTAATTCTGAACTTTCCTCAATTCTACCACGTATTTATTAATGATATCATTGTTGTCAATATTACTGTTAACTCATCCACTCATTCAGATAACAGGTTTTTAAATTTATCTATAATCATAACAGTGTTTTTTTTTTACCCATAATTACCTTTTACACCTTGGGCCTTCTTTACTAAATCATTGTTCTTAAAACTCTTATCAACAAGACACCATTATAGGACACAGGGAAATCAACTAGGACTGACAAGAAGCTCTTCCTCTGCTAGAAGAAGCTATGCAGGCTGCTGGGAAAGAAAAGACATCAGAGACTTTGCCCAGTGCTGGGCACCAGGAAAGATGTACTCCTAGTGCAGTAGTGCTGAGACTGTTTATGGAGGTAACCAACCACACTCTTGATTGAATTTGAGGTCAGTTCCATGGGAGGGAATTTCATAGCTGATACTATAAACATGTGACTAGTAAAGTCATAGGTCCACGCAATGGAAATTAAGTGTTATTTAGTTAGTTGTATTGTCAAAAAGCTTTTTAAAGCCAGGCAGTGGTAATACACACCTTTAACCCCAGCAATCAAGAGGCAGAGGCAGTACATCTTTGTGAGTTCAAGGCCAGTCTGGCATACAGAGTGACTTCCAGGACAGCCAGGGCTACACAGAGAAACCATGTCTCAAAAATTAAAAGAAATTTTAAAAAGCCTTCTAAATGTTTTTATCTATAGATTTGTGTTGATCTCAATGATGGGTAGAGTAGGACCTTGTTACAGTGGGCAGTGGCTAATAAAGAGACATACATTTAAAATACTAAGAGTAAGTAACCTCTTAGTAATGCTCAGCAGTAGATAGAACATCTATATCAAACCCTACTCCCAAGACTCAGGACATCATAGAAGACAGGCAGGAAGAACAGAATTGGAGGACTGGAAAGAGAGCTGTGAAGTGTCCTCCAGATCTGACATGGCTGCTGCACACATATGAACTCATAACTGTGGCTATCTTCACAAGATCAAGCCAGTTATATATTCCAGCATGGAGGTGGGAGGGGCTCCCTAGTCTCTACTCCCAGCTGAGGAGCTATTATTGATAGCTGCAGAGGGAGAGAGGCCCTCTTTTCATTAAGCTAGTGGCAGGCAGCCCATACCCCAGTGCATAATCCTACAGCTATGTGCACATGGGCAGCACAAGCTTGGACTCAGTGGGTTTCTAAAATAAACAAAAATCAGGCTTGAAACTGGAAGGGAGATGTATTGGGAATGGGAGGGCAGAGAATGGGGGATATGTATGATCAAGACACATTGTACACATCTATGAAATTTTCCAAAAAAAAAATTTAAAAGAGGAAAAGAATCAAGTAAAATAAAATTCCCTTCAGCCATGCTTTCAGCAGTACATTCTTCCAGTTTGATTCTCTCATTTTGGAGATACTATCCCACTAAATGTGGTTTCCATTGTTGCGGTTGGAAAGTCGGGCACTGTAATTCTTTTCCAATAGTTCTATTCTTCATCCTCTGGCTTAAGAGAGAACTGCCTTCAGAGCGAGAAGTGGAACTCTTAGCTTTTCCCCACCATGCTTGCGTGCGTGCCACCGTGTTCCCCGCCCTCCCCCAGGATGATGATGAACTATACTGCTGAAACTCTAAGTATTTCCTAATAGACTACTTAGTTTTATAGTTTCACTACAACTTATTTGTAGGGCATTGTATAGCCTCCCTAGTATACTCTATACTTCCGCTATTTAGTTCTGGAAAATTCTCAGCCATATCTTTAAACATTGCTTTCCCCCATTCCCTTTATTTCCTTGTCCAAGCCTCCAACTAGGCCAATGTTAGTTTGTCTTGTCATCCTCCCTGTCGTTTAAATCTCATTTACTTTTGCAAAACTCCAATTTACTTCCACTTCTGCTGTATTTTTCAACTGTCTTCTACAATTAATTCTTTATTCAGTTATTCAACCCAATCATTAATTTATGCAGTTTAACAATCCTATTTTTTCACTTTTGGATGTCATATCACTTTTTTTTTTTTACCCTGCCTGGTTTAATTTTTTCTCCTCCATTTATATCTCCAAACATTTTCTCCATGGTTCCATGCTGGAGTAACTGACCCAGACTTCCTGAACATGGGTCTCAGTTAGAAGGCCTGGGAAATCTATGGTACCTCTCTCAATGGAACCAGGATGTATCCCTAGTGCAGGAACGAACTTCCAGAGCACATTCCCCATGGAGAGATACTCCCTTAACCTAGAGACAGGAGGGAGGGCCTAGGCTCTACCCCAAATGACTTGACAGACTTTGATTATCCCTCATAGAAGGCCTCACCATCCCTGGAGAATGGATGCAGGATGGGATGGGGGGACCTGTGAGGGGTAATGGGAGGGAGAGGGAACTGGGATCAATATGTAAAATAAGAAAAAATATTTCAAAAAAACAATGAAAAAAGAAATGTGAAGACATGTTTAACCTATAAAAATATAATATTCTGGTCTTTCTGTTCTTTTGATTGGGATTTGTATAAAAATAAAAACTAGCATAAGCAAATAAAGATCAGAGGAAAGATTCAGTGCTTTAGGTAAAGCTGTAAAAGATGAAATATAATAAAAGTCTGTAAGGCAATTTGTTATCCTTGAGACTATTTTACCTCATTATACACACACACACACCCACACACACCCACACACACAATTAAGACAGGGAGAGATACAAATATAAGATAAAATGCAAAACTCTTGGAATTTTGTAAAAGTTGAGTAGAATCTACTTCTTGTTTCATAGAATAAAGTTTAGTGTGAATTATTAGTTGAAGAATAAAATACTGCAAACAAGTTGGTGGGGGAAAAATCTTTGTTCCTCTGGACCCTCATCTGTTAAATGGAGATAATAATTGTATCTTCCACATAGACACGTGAGTACTAAATGCATGGCTATGTATATCACAATGAATGGAGGAAGTAAATTTACCTTCCTCATAGACATGTAGGTATTAAATAGATAGATGTGTATATCACAGCAAATGGAGATAATAATTGTATCTTCCTCGCAGTCACATAGGTATTAAATGGATGGATATATTTATCACAATGTCTCTGTCAGGACATAGAAATCAGCCTGGGTTTTCTGGTCAGAAAGGAAATTATTATATACAAGAAACTCAGTCACAAAAATTATTAAAAGAGCTACAGAAAGAAAGAGGAAGATAGTGTGACATGAAAGCCTGGAAGTGTGGGAAGAAAGCTCCCCTGAGATTGCTCTGCTCTGCTCCCAAAGGCCAGTCTCTTGTCCATCAGCTGGCTACTGTCCAACTTCAACCCTCACTGCTAGGCAGTCACTGCAAGAAGAGTCACTTAGCTGTGACATCCACTACTACTGTCATTCTGCTGGTGTCATCAGAGGCACAGCCAAGAGCAAAATAGCTGCTATCATCTACTCAGGGACAAAGTAGAAAGGCACAGTGGGAGAGCGAAGAAGGCAAGCGTGGGGCTTGATCAGTACTAGACATGACATGTAGAGTGTTTATCTAGTAGGAACAAGATAACGCCTGCTACTGTGGCAGTTACAGTCCATAATAAAAAAAAAAAAGAACACGTCCAGGAATCACTAACAGGTAGAATCCTAAAATGTCCCAATTGCTGTGTGTTCATTCTGGTGACTCATACATGTCACCTAGAGTTTGTGGCTCTGGGTGTTTGGTGGCATTCAATGATGAGCTTAGGCACAGCTGATTTCAGTCTTTGGGGATTGACTTCTCTGGATAAATTGGGAGTCTTGCTTCCAGAAAGAATTTGCTTTGCTTCCTTGCTGGGAAGGCAGCTAATGCCAACAACTTGAAACTTCTTTTACAGGTTTCAAAGGTCCCCTGTTGGCTCCTCCCATGGGGCTCACTGCCCCATACCAATGTCCCATAGTTCAAGGGTTCCATCACTTGCAATACTGATGTATTTTCTCTCAGGGAAGAGGTCTGCCTCAAGAGTGTGTCTACCTACAAATCACTACTACTCCAGCCAATGTTTTGAGGGAACATTGAGGTGATAGATAAAAAATAAGTTCAGAGATTTCCCTTCCCTTCTGGGTGTCAAAAATCTATTTTATCTAAGATAACTAACTTGGTTTGAGTCTAAAGGACCCTGCAGAGTCTATTTCTGTCAAAAGCTGAAATATGTATTGTATTCCATAGAGAGTTGGTGAACCATTAATGAATGCTGGAAGTGATAAGAACTAATCTAGATCTCAGGATGAGAACAGGCAATAAAACAGTCTGGCTTTTAATTTCCCATTTATCTTAACATTAGAATTGGAACATCTGCAAAGGTATATTAATGATAATTACATATTCAGATTTAACAGGAAATCTAAATTTCCAGTAATTAACCTTATGGGTATCACATATGAATGTGACACAACTCAAATTCTAACTTGAACTTGACCAGGTATGATCATTTTAACTGTGACCTTCATCCTAAATCTAACACATTTGCAGTCTAGTTAATGATCTATGAGTGTGAGTGGCAGTCTAACAAAAGCAAGGAACATCTGGTCCAGTGACTCTGTGGTCAAGTGTTCAAACCATGGTGGCTTTATCAAAGGAACATTCCCCACTATGGTCAGAAAAGCTCTGAGAATAGCTTAGGTGCCAGCTGGAGTCTCTCAGAGACTGACCCCATGAGTTATGTTTCATTGGCACACTCCAAATTTCTGCTTGTTCTAGAAAAGCAAGCCCTATGAAGAAGAATTTCTCCATGCAATGTTGAAAGTAACTGAAGCAGGTGACCAGAACTTAGGCCTGGTGCTTGTGGAGTCTCCTAGCAGCCAAATGGAGAAAAGTGATGCTCTTGATTACAAATAGTAGAAGCTGGAGGAAGAGAGCACTGAAAGCTGGAACCCCTCCCAACTCTATGGGCTACACATTTCCTGCTTGTGTTTGTGCATGCACTTGACTAGACAGGCAGCATGGTGAAGACAATGAGTGAGAGGGTGCCGGGAAAGAGGGAGAGTGGAGTACTTGTGAGGGGCAGCGGAAATGAGACTGAGCAGAAAGACAAGGGCCATTTCAGTGGAGCGGCCAGTCCAAAAACATGCTGGTAAATAGGGTGGTGGCGATGAGGGGAAAGGGAGAGGTCCGGGTCAAGCGCTTGACTTTTCACTTGAGCAACTGGGTAATTAGAGAACCATCTAGTCGGAACCAGGAAACTGGAAGAGGGGTGGGCTGGGCAGGCATATCAAGAGTTCTATTGGGAAGACATTGACTTGAAGGTGTTTGGGGGCGAACCAGACAACTGTGTGAGGCATGCAGTTGAAGATATGAGCATAGAGCATATCTGAGGAGCCTCCTGAACTGCCATGAAGCTTCCAGGCTACTCACAGCTGAGTTTACCCAAATAGTTTTTGAAACTGCTTTAATGACCAAAGAACCTGAATGGCAGATTCAGCTTCCCCCACCATACGCGCGCGCACACACACACACACACACACACACACACACAGTGCAATGTTAAATGACCATCTAAGAAGTTTAGCATTTCAGGAAGTCAGCTAGCATTGGTCCTAGCACTACCCTCTACTATGTGTGTTTTTAAAGGTTTACTTTAGTTTTAATTGTGTATGTGGTGGCTGGATGCAATGCCCTTGAGGGCCAGAAGAGGAAGTCAGAATCCTTGGAGCTGGAGTTACAGGTGGTTGTGAGCTGCTCAACATGGGTGCTGGGTACTGAACACCAATCCTCTGCTAGATAGAGCTGTACACCCGCTTAACCCCGGGCTATCTCTCCAGCCCTCTCGACCCCATTGTTTCTCAGAGAAAAACTTCCTACCACAGCATCAAGTTTTGCTTCTGCTGTCCCTGTCCTCACTGTCCTCAACTCCCTGATCTTCCTCCTAACCCTAACTACTGAGAGAGAGAGAGAGAGAGAGAGAGAGAGAGGGAGGGAGGGAGGGAGGGAGGGAGGGAGGGAGGGAGGGAGGGAGGGAGGGAGGGAGGGAGGTCTAGAAGACTCCTGCTGAGCAGCTGAAAGGATGGCAGTGTCCATGAAAACCCTCGAGGAGCCACACCTTTTGCATCCTGGCCACTCAGCTGTCTTCCAGAAGATTCCTCACACATGTCCTGGACCTGCCACCAGCACTAACTTCTCACCACACACCCTCCCAGCCCTGGCTCTTGTATTCTACTTCCTCTCACCAGCCCATCTCTCCCAGCCACCAAATGTATGTGTAACACCCATCAAAGTCAGCCTAAAATGAGACCTAGCCTTGAAAATGAAGAAAAAATAAATAAAAATAATTTAAAGTATACTTTTTTTAGGAACTACTTATCTCTCTGACCCTTGCAAGCAGGGTGGACAGATTTCTATCATGCATGTGTTAAGAACACAGGCTCAAGAGGACATGTAGTGACAAAGCTGAAACTCAAGCCCAAGCCTGTCAACACCTATGTTCTCAAACAACATTTCATTTTACCTCAAAACCCAGTGCTGTCATCCTGACCTCCAATGCCACCTGAACCACACTTCAGATCAGAGGCAGAGAATGTCCTGGATACAGCCCTCCATAGCATACCTAAGGAGTCTCTGAGTGATCCTAATATAGATCCAGGACTGGGGACCACTATCTACTCAATCTCCTTTATCCCTGCAAAAGCATCTCTTCATACCCCTGAGCTCCCACACCACTTTGCTTCTACCTCCAACCATTCTGTTTGTTCAGCCATGGGATCAGCCATTCAGCAGTCCCTCACTGATCCCTGATGGGGTGACTCTACCTGGGTGAGAAACATCAGGCAGCAACACCAATCAAAACACGGCTTTCTATCCTCATGGAGGCTGCAAGAGAAGTGATATAGCAACTATGAGATGTCCACAAATACAAAGGGCAAAGTAAGCTCTTTCAAAGCAAAACAGAGAGGAATATTTTCATGACTTTGGGGCATGATTGCATTTTTTTATATAAGATACTTAAGGCATAAATCAGTAATGAAAACCTAATCAATTTGACTACATTTAAATAGTATCCTCTTTTTCACTGATACTCACTATTAAAAGGCTTTTAAAAAAAAAAAAGCCATAAACTAGCCTAGGCTTACAACATGCATGTTCATATGTTCTGAAGACTGATCTTCAGAACATATGAACACCTTCTACTAGGAAACAGAAAAGGAAAAACAATCCACCATGGAAGAATGCATGCATTTTATCCGAGAGTGGATGATAAAAATGGCTAGTCAACATTTAAGAAGATTTACC
This sequence comes from Phodopus roborovskii, assembly GCF_943737965.1. NCBI lineage: Eukaryota > Metazoa > Chordata > Mammalia > Rodentia > Cricetidae > Phodopus > Phodopus roborovskii. Next base: position 24,401,861 of record NW_026126416.1, read on the forward strand.
TCAGTAACAATATGGAATATGGAAATTTAGCTACGATAAGATATCATTTTACACCAAATAGACCTTTAATTGAAAGTCTGGCTACACCAAGTATTGCCAAGAGTGTGGTGTGGTTGAAGCTGCTTTGAAACTGCCAGTGGGTATGTGTTGCTGGTATTCACAATAAACTATAGCAAGCATGTGAGAGGTGGACCAGGAGATGGCATAGGACCGTAAAGAAGGTGGAACAGGAAAGACTTCCTGAAAGCTCAATCTACGGCAAGGAAGGGTGTTCCAGGCAGAAGGAGGATGGGTGTGAGCATCTCAGTGCCAGAAAGAAGCCTGTCTGGGTCAGGAGCCCAAAGAGCTTACAATCTAAGAACCAGGGTTTGAAATGTAACATTCACTCACTCATTCATTTATTCAGTGTGTGTGTGTGTGTGTGTGTGTGTGTGTGCGTGTGTGTGTGTGTGTGTGTGTGTGTGTGTGTACACTTGTGTGTACACAGGTGCATGTAGAAACCAGAGGTTAACTTCAGATGTCTATCTAGACCAGTCTCTATATTATTTGTTGAGACAGAGTCTCTAGCTGAATCTGGAACTTGCTTTACTCCTACACAGCAAGCCCCCAGGATCTCCTATCTTATAAAGGAAAGACATATAATTACCTAGGAGTTCTGGCAATTTAATGACAGTGCCAACATCGACCCAGCTCTGGCAAGAACACCTTAACAAATACACTGCGATGGTAAAGACACATGGAGATGACATTACCAGACAGGACACCAAAACCAACTCGAGACTCAGGCTCAGGTTACATCAAAACATGCTTTCTTTAAAAAAAAAAAAAAAAACAACTCAAGGGTTCCCAAAGAACTACCTGACTACCTGAAACCAGCCTGAGAGCCAAGGACTTTCCCAGCAGGCCTCACTGCTCAGCATCACCACACTAACAAACTGTCTCCAGAGACACCCGTCACTGAGAGGAAGGGGAAGCACACACTCCAACCAAATCCCAACCACAGCAGTGAGCTAGGAATCTAAGGGGCGAGTAAGCAAGGCACGGGCAGTGTGTGCAGTTCAGAACCGTTAAAGGGTCAGCAGACGGTACTACAGGAGACCAGGAAAGGAATGGCCACAGAGAATCAGGGAAACATTGCAGATGGGGGGGGGGCAGGAAAGGTTGTGCTGTAAAAAGAAAGGGAACACTGCTGAGGGGTCAAATCTTAAAGCACACTGAGCATTGAGTGTGGAGGCAAGAAAATGATCCGAAGGCTTAGATTAAGTGGTGGTGGTAGCAAAGACTTTGAGGGCTGAGCCATGAAAGGAAAAACCAGTGAAGGAATCCTTCGAGAGAAGCAGCAGCAGTGGAAAGGAGGCATCGCCTTCCTTGTGTTTGTTTTGGTTTTGCATTTTGTGTTAGTGTGCCGTAAATGGGTGTGGTGAGAAAGTGCATGCCAGGAAAGTACAAAGTTAAAACAGAGTAAGAACCAGAAGCAATAAAGACCTTGAGAAGCAACATTCTGTTTCAGCCCCTGTTGATTGCTGTAATTCAGCTCTGCCATACAGCATTCCATAGTTACAATAGTGTAAACCCCACAAGTTAGGTTGCATGTCCTAATAAATCCACTCCTCCATCAGATGCCAAACTCACTTCCCAGGGACCCAAGCCACTCAGAATTTTTAATAACTGGCTTTAAGTTCAACGAGCCTCACAGCCCCTTAAAATGTAATAAATAACTTAGAAAGACTCAGGGACTTTTTACATATTGATCCCAGTCCCCAACAAGCTATCACTCAACTAGGAGCGGGCTTGTAAGCCCCTCCCTGATTCATGCTGCAGGGCTAAGTCGCTTGATCTTGTGCAGGTCTTGTGCAGGCAACCACAGCTGTGCAGCAGTCCTGTCATACCCAGAAAACACTGTCTTGGTCCAGTCCTCCTAACTTCTGGCTCTTACAATTTTCCCATCTCTTCTTCCAAGATGGTCCATGATCAGTTGTGAGTTCCTCCATTAATTGCTGTCTATTGGAGAGTTTTGCTCTTTTTCTGACCTCTCTCTATATATCTGGCCATTGGGATAGCCCAGAGCTAATTAATTCTCGGTTTATCAAAGATACTTCTGCTACTTAGGAAATCCTAAGGCCTTTGGAAGTACCACATCAGCAACCTAGGACAAAGACTAAATCAATTGTGTATCAGCGAGTAACTGGAGATTCAGAGCCTGAGTTAGAGGCAGATAGGATACAGAGCTTCTGCCACTCCAGCAGTAAGCAACAGATACATGATGGGAAATGACAAGGCTGTCCCTTTTCACTGGTCAGTACAAAAGACAGTGACAATGTCATGTTTGCAGGACAGTGGTATGTAAAATGACGGCTGTGGATGGAAAGCCCTGCATGACTAATGAGTAGAGGGAGAGCTGAGTGAGTAGTACCCATTGCTGAGGCAAAGCAGCTTCTTCCAACAGACCTCAGCAGCCCCAGTGGGGACACAATGAAAGCAGATCAAACACATATACAACCAAGCCTTGGCTTTTGTAGAATGAGTACAATAGAATAAAAAGCAAAGGGCTGCTCATGAGAGTCCTATCATTGACAGATGGAGCACAGAAGTTAAGTTGTGGAGTAAGGAGGGGAAAGCAGAAAGGCAGATAGCAGGTTCTGATAAGAGCAAGTTGATGTATTGAGATTGTGGCGTGAGAACTCGGGAAGTCTGGGGACCGTGGTCGTGATTACGGAAATGGAGCTGTCCCAAGAGGCTCTGAGGGCAGCAAAAGGGAAAGCCTGTGTGCAGCACCTCATTTTACTTTTTATACTGAAGATAGTAAGCTCACTAAAGGCCGCCATATTTGACCCATCTGCGTTTGCCTTACAATACAAAATCATGAACTTTGAAAAATGGATGGTGCTCAGCTGGGAGAGATACTGGAAAACCCAGGATGCCTCTGAGTAGCGAACCCAAGGAGAGTGACATTTTTCCTCTTGGACAAAAGCCCCAGGAACACTGAGTCATCTGCAAATATTCCCCTTCCCCACTGCAGCCACAGATGACACTCACTAGTCACACACAGGCTCACACACAATCAGTTGTACCTGTTAGAGTGTCAGAGATCCAGGGGCAACAGGGCAAGCGAGGCCATATCCTTCGGTAGGGGAAGGAAGGAGGCGGGACAGAGGCGAATAGGTTCTTCCCCATGTCCACAATGGTTCATCTCTCACAGATGTTTTCCCTCGTGGGATTTGTTTACCATCATAACAGCAAGAGTTAGCCTTTCTGCCTATATTGCAAATAAGGACAGCTGGGAGGGAGTGTTACATCTAATCTCTTCCATTTTCTTTTCAACTTACCAACTAACCGTGTGCTGTCTAGACAACTTCAGCCCCTGCTTTGAGTGTATACTACAGCAGCAGGGTGTCATTCAGGAGATGGACACTTTGGTCTCTACCCTCTACAGACAGCAGAGGGGGTTAAGAGTGTTCCAGACATCTTACATCCAAAGCAACTTCTTTTTTAATATTAATATAGTGTTTGTTGAATTGTAACATCTCAGATCTAAATTTACTGTGAAAAAATATAAATCTAAATGTCTTGGAGTAGATTTGGATAACCCAAAGCAACTTCTTGAGAATGAGAAGTCTTGTTGCCTGGGGAAGCTTTGTGAAGGTTCCTCGTCTGTGTATGGAGATAATGGACCATTTTCTCGTTCACAGGATAGTTATAACTTAGACTAGGAGTAAATTTTGTTGTTTCTGGGACAAAATAAGACTAAAATGAATCCTATTGAATTATTGATACTCTAAAATAGTATCACCTATAAAGCCAACCACTGGAAGAAGGGATGTAAGAAACTTAACTGGATGAAACCCAGTGGTCTAAGGGCAACACAGTTAAAACTATTTGATGACATTTTTTAACACACAGTGAGTAAAATTTACTCAAAGCCATCATTCCAGGTATAGGGACAGCTCCAATGAGAATATGTAAGAGAAGAGAGAGACTAGATGTGACTTCAAACATTGCATGACAAAATGGAAGCCACGAGGAGAATATTGTGGTCAAGGCACATGTATACATATATGAAAATGCCATAATGAGATCCATTAATGATGGTGTGGATGTGAAATTTCACAGTCTCATGTTGTGAGCAGACGATTCCCAGCTGATGATTTGCTTTGTCAGGTAGCCTTTCAAGGATGGTTCGCGGGGGCAGGGAGCGTTACAGCCCACCCCTAATTCTTGCCTGTTTTCTGATTCCTGATTCAACTAATTGCAGAAGCCCTTGCCACACTCTCCCCCACCACGGAGCTTCACCATCTTTCCCTGGTGTGACAGATGGTGTCCTAAATAAATCTGTGCACACTTGCACTTCTTTTGTTAGATATTTTGTCAGTGATGAGAAAATAACACCGTTTTATAATATAAATGTCAGCTAATAAGAGCTAAAGAAAAAGGGGTTCCATAGGCAAAGAGTTGAGTGGGAAAGTTAATGAATAGAAAATTAGTAAGTAGTAATGTCAGTAGTCAATGGAATCTGGCTAAGCTTAGCAACAGGATCTTTGCTAAAGACAGGCCAGGTAGCCAGACAGTACCTGAGTAATAGGGCAGAAGGAAGAACTACCCTAAGTATCAGAACCCATTAGTTGTTGATGGCAGGGCATTCTTGCTACACTAAATGTAGTTCTTTTCTAAAACTAGCTTTCACAGGCCAAGGCCATGACTCAGGGACCTGCCTAAAGCTCTGTCAGTGTAAGACCTAAGTACTCTGACACACATTGGACTAAGCATGGCTTCAGAAAGAAGGGCCTACTCCTTCCCATTCCATCTCCATGCATTCCTTTGTCTGTGCTGCCATTTGTAAGATGGGAAAGGGACTGACTCCTAGTAGCTAAGCAAATTCTGCTGAGGTTTGCAGCCCAGGGTGAACTAAGATTTCAGAGTCCTGGGTTGTCACAAGAGCATGGTGCAGAACCATGTCCTCCTCTTCCTTTGAATACCCAGTATGGGCAAGTAGAATTGGAGCTGAAAGTTGGGCACCTGTCCTAGCAAGTCTCATCCCTTGACTATCAGCTCTGTTGGGAGTTTGGTCAGAGAGCTAAGCAGGTCCTCGGGTGCCGTGAAGCTGCTATGGAGCAGGACTATGTTGGAAAAGGTTAAAGTCTTGACTAGCAAGCTGTTTCAGAAGGAAATGTCATGTGTAAGGGAAGACAGAAAAATGTGCACAGTCAACTAGAGCCACATAGTCTGCCAGGCAGGACCCAGGGTCCAGTGTCCCACTCAGAAACACTGAACGAAATCACTCTGGGTACTTATTCTCCAGGGCTTACATTCTTCAGAGCACAGGAAATAAAACTCAAGACAGAAGTCACCAAGGCCACCAAGTAAGGATTTGTATGTAGAATGTTTCTTTTTCCAGCCTCTGTGCGATATTTTAATCACTCACCTCTCCCTCGAGACATAAAATGAGTTAAGTTGGAAGAGGCTTTCTGGGAGAGCCTTCCTCCTCTCCCACTCCTCTGCCAGACCATGCCCCCCAAGCATAGATGGAAGAAAGAGAAGATGGCCTCTCCCTGAGAGTTGGTCGGGTGTACATGTCTTGTATAATATGGATCCTCTTCCCTCATGAATATATACACATGTATCACACATGTGCATGCCTGTGCACACACATGCACACATACATCAAAAGGTGCTTGGGTGGATGGATGGATGAAATAATTCTCTTTTATTTCATTTCCTTGGCATGACATCAACATCTTGACTTCTAGCTTCCTGATCTTCTTAGAGTATTTAGAAATTTCCCAAAAGAACTTTGTAAAAGGCCCAGCATTCTCAGTTAAGTAGATGAACACTACTCTGGCTCAAGCCAGGGAAGCAAGATGATTTCTAATACACCTTTCTTCTCTTTTTGTTCAAGAGGATAAAGCTATTTATCAGAATCAGTGTCATTACTCTATTCTGGACACATCCATATCCAGAACCTCTTCGGGGTATTGTATATTCTGAGTTAGACATAGTGTCTCTATAAGTTTCTGCTTTTGACTCAAAGGTATTTTTCCCCCTAAGGAAATTCTTATTTGTCAAGAAACTAGTCCCCCAGTGAGAGTCAGGAGTGGTGGTAGCAAGATTGTATTGGATTTTCCTTTATTTGGTCAGTCAACATTCATGGAGCATTGTTTTGTCCCAGTCATGGTTACAAGGAAACCCCAACTGGTGTAGTACATGTATAAATAAAGCTTCAGGACAGGATTCGAGAAACATAAACGGAGAGCATCCACCCCCTGGATTGTCATGGAAAGGCAAAGCATGAGATGAATCTGGAAGGACTGGGTAGACACAAATGACAAGCAAGAGAAAGTTTTAAACAGGACCATGGGTTGTGCAAAAGCACAGAAGCCATGAAGAGTGTGCATTTATGGAGCTACAAGCAGCTGGGAAAGGCTGAAGTATAGGATAGGAGAGGAGAACCTAGGAGCCCATTGTAGGCTTTGTACACCATGTACATGTTTAGACCTGTTCACACGGGAGATGGGGAACCAAGGTGGGGTTTAGGCAAGAGATTGGTGGCCCCAGATCTGCCTGTTGATTATAGCTCTGTAGAAAAAAAATGAAGTTTCCATGGCAACAAAGGCATTCATGTAGCATACGATTTGAATAGCTATGGTGAAAAGGGAGACAACCTTGTAGTACAATGTAGTAGTGTGGAGGTAGGCATGGAGAGAAGTCTACCTGCACAAAAAGAAAACTCAATCCATGAATGGTAGGTTTGGGATGGATGGGTAAATTCTGAGGGTGGTAGTGATTGAGAGAACAAAATTTCTGGTTGAAGTAAGTTCTCCAGTGAAAGAGTAAATGAGGCACAGAGAACGGAGGTCTTCCACTTTTTACTCTTAACATATACACTATACTTTCATAGCTACTCAACGCTTTTATATTATAAATGAAAATGATTATATATAAAACGAAAAGTTTAATAAGGGTCATTTTTAATCACTACTAATGTTGATATTTCTTTCCTGGACCATCATACCAAGCATTACATCATATGAAAAATATGTTTTTAAGAATGGGCCCTGGGTGGCTACTTCACTGAGATTGTTGGTAGATTGTCTAAACCTCTAATGTCGGGTAAAAAACGGAACCCCAATTCAGAGCCTGGTGAATTCTAGGCTCTCTACCCATAATCTTAGAGTCTTGTCTCCTCAGGAAGAATTAGAACCTGCCCACCACTAGACTCCTTTATTCCATACGGCTCAGTCATTAAGGATGTCAGTCACCCAAAAATCTAGCCCTCAACTTCATCAAGACATCAACAAAGTGTGAGTGTCCCTGATGAAAACTTTCTCTCCTTCAAGCTAGAAAACTCTGTTCCAGCCGAGGAGGAAGTGACTGGAGAAGTGAAATGAACAATGGCCTGGAGGGAAATGGCCAAATCACTTCCCATGCTGTAATAACCAGACAGATGAAAATAGAAGGAACAGATACGTTAGAAATACTTTATCACAGATGTGAGGGCTGCGCGTCCATACAAAATATTATTCCAAAGACAAACACTCTAAAGAGATTTTATAGCAGAGAAGGGGCGGGGAGACCCAGGATATTCATAAACAAGGTTTCCAGTCACAGGTGAGGAAGTGAAGGGATTAAGGAAGAAACTCGGAAAAGGGAAGGAAGACAAGTGACAACTAGTTTGGAAAGTCCCAGCGTTGCCCCGAGAGACAAATAAATGTGAATTCACGCAGCATGTGACCCACTGAAGGCAAGGAGGAGAGGCATGGCCTGGAGTCCACCCCACTGTTAAAAACACTGTGCAGAAATACTTGTGCAGAATTGCTGAGATGTATATACCTACCCACCAATGTTGTTTAGAATATAATTAGGTCTTTGAGAAAAGAGTCCAGAGATGGGTTCTGTGCAGACAGGAGGAGGAAGCATTAATGATCAGAGCAATTAACAGTGCAGTAGAGCAGTCCTAGATAGTACTTAGAAGTCATTACGGAGACTGAGACGATGCAGGCAGGGAAATGGCTGGTACGTACTAGGTACTCCATAAGAGATGTTAAAAAAAATTATATTGTTTTTAGTTTGCATTCAAGAAAAATGGTGTGATATAATAGTATAAGACAGAGATTGCAACCCGAAATAAGCAGACAAATCTACTGAAATCTGAGGGGGACCCTGCAGTTGTCCAGGCAGGAACGCAGAGCACAAAGAGGTGAGGATGAAAGCTAGATTCAGATTGACTTCACCAACCTGGATCAGACTTGGCAGTATGATGCCAAGTGGTTCATTCCCAGCATGTTTAAAATGGTACAATTGGGGGGGGGGTTCCTGTAATATAATCCCCAGTGCACAAAGGGGCATGATTACATCAAAATTCAACTCAGGACACATGTCATTTCTTTCAAGAAGGCGGCTTCTAGAGACAGGTTACCTGTCCTAGCGTAAGGGCCTAAGGAAGGGTCTAGCCTGGTCTTGGTCATACAGATAGCACAGAGGTCATTTGGGTTGTTAGTCACCTCTGGTCCTAATTGTGAGAGCCTCAAGCTATACAGATAATGTAAGGGTCATTAGACTACTAGGTATCACCAGTCTTGGCTGTGGGAGCTTAGGGAGCCTCTGGCTACAAGTCTCATTTAGATTATTAGTCATCTCCAGTCCTGGTTGCAGGACCTTCATATGGCCTGGCCTAACAGATAATACAGATCACCAGGCTGATAATCACCTCCAATCTCCAGCTTTCTAAACAGAAGAACAGTTTTTTACATCCATTCCTTTGAGGGGGCAATCCCATGTGCTTAACATTTCAGGTTTCTCCAGAGAACTGGGGTTCAGGAACCTTTGTGCTGTGCTCCCCACAGAAGCCCCTTGAACTATGTATAACTTCTGACTGCTTTTCTGAAGCAATAGCAAAACTGAGTCATTGTACCTGAACTATCTGCCCTTTTAGAAAACCTTAGCAGGTGCAGGAGAGAGGGCTGCTCTTACAAAGGACCCAGATTCTTTTCCAGAGCTCACATGATGGCTCACAACTCTTTGTAACTCCATTCAAAAGTCTGATGCTCTATTGGGAGCAGGGTGGGTGGTAGTGAGTGGAAAGGGAGTTAGGTGAAAGAGAAGGGGAGGAGAGGAGACATGTGGGACCAGGAAGATTGAGTCCAGAGACAAATAGACAAGAGCAAAAAAAAAAAAAAAAAAAAAGAGAGAGAGAGAGAGATGCCATAATAGAGGGAGCCATTATAGGTTTGAAGAGAAAACTGACTCTAGAGAAATGTCCAGAGACCTACAAGGATGACCCCAACTAACAAGGCTACCTTAAATGTCCTTCTCTGATAATGAGGTTGATAACTCACTTATATGCCATAATAGAGCCCTCATCTAGCTGATGGGAACAGAAGCAGACAGCCACAGCTAAACATTGCGCTAAACTCCTGGAATCCAGTTGCAGAAATGAAGGAGTAATAAGCAAAGGGGTCAAGACCAGGCTGGACAAACCCACAGAAACAGCTGACCTGAACAACGGGGAGCTCATGGATCCCCCAGACTGATAACTTGGAAACCAGCATTGAACCAACTCAGACCCCCTGAGCATGGGTCTCAGTTAGAAGGCCTGGGCAGTCTAAGGGACCTCTGACAGTGGAAACAGGATGTATCCCTGGTGCATGAAAGGACTTTGGGAGCACATTCCCCATGGAGGGATACTCCCTTAACCGAGAGGCAAGAGGGAGGCCTAGATCCAAATGACTTGACAAATTTTGATGATCCCTTCTGGAAGGCATCACCCTCCCTGTGGAGGGGGGTTATGAAAGGGAGGGAGGGAGAAGGAACTGGGATCAATATGTAAAATAAGAAAAAATAATAAAGAAAAAAATCTGATGCTCTCTTCTAACCTGCACAGGCACCAGGCATGTATGTGGTACACATGTATACATGCAGGCAATACACTCACACACACATTGAAAATAAATAAATCTTTTTGTAACAGATATTTCCAGAACATTTCTCCCCATTGTAAATAAGGAAATTGAACAGAAAGACATGTACCTATCTACCTAGAGCTGTTTCTGCTAGCTATAAAGGAAAGCCAAGCTTTCAATGGTCTCTTGGAGGTATAATAACAGCCCATCCATTAAGAGAAAGGTGTTGGGGATCATATATTACAAGGCTCATGCATTAGTTCCTTTATTTAAGTTTCTCTTATTCTAGATAAGGGAGGAAAAGAGAATCTTCACTGGAACCTGTCTGTACCTTTTCCGAGTTCTTTGATCCAAAACAGGAAGTGGGATAACTGGAAGTGACGTCCTGAGAGTAAGGGCAGAGGCCTTGAAACAGAAGATCATGGATGGACGTGATAATGCAAACCCATAATCCCAGCACTTAAGAGGCTGAGACAAAGGATCTTGAATTCAAAGCCAACCTGAACAGTGAGGCTGCTTCAAAACCACAATACACAAGTGGTGAGATGGCCTCCTGGGTCAAAGGTGCTAGCCACGCAGGCCATGCGACCCGAGTTTAATCCCCAGAACCATGAAAAGGTGAAAGGAGAGTAACAACTCTGACCTTCACATGCGTACCATACATGCAACCACACACCCCGTAGGTACACAATAATGAATAATAATAAAACTGTTACTGCAAAATAGTGGAGAGTTGGCTTAGCAGTTAAGAGCACCAACTTTTCTTCTAGAGCCCTGTGGTTCAATTCCTAGCACCCACATGGTAGCTTATCACCACCTAGTAACTCCAGTCCCAGGGAGTTCTGCAGGCATTGCATACACATGGTGCACAGACATGCATTCAAGCAACATACCCATCCACATAAATTAAAAAATAATTGTGAAACAAACAAGTACAATTTTCTGAAGATCACAGTGCCAAATCCTAAATTCCCAAATCCCTTAAGATTAAAAAACAAAGTGTAAATAATCAATGTTTAATGTCTGGAATCCAGTCACCATCTTCTGGACTCCTTCTCCAGCTCTGCCATCTGCCACACACACACAGCTTGTTTTCTAGGTTCCAGCTCCACTCCACACTGCTACTGTTCTTGGTGATCATCCCATGGCACTCACATTTCCAAAACACTGGGGTCTTCTGCTGCACGTGAGCTACACTCCCACAAATAGCCTCTCCTGGGCCCTTCTCATGGTGACAAGCCTCAGCTTCTCTGCATGACCCCTTCCATCTGAGGCCTTCAGCCACTACTGAGGCTGGACCTTCTCCAATGGCCTCCCACAGTGTCAAGCCTCAGATGCTCTGCATGACTCCATCACGCCTTCAAACCCAGTACCACCCGGTGGTATACATGACCAAATTTGGCTGCCAGCATAGGTACAACCTTGGCCATCTCTGGAACACAGCTCCTGTGCGCTGACTCTCAGGAAACACTAGCCAGATTTCACCTCAGTGATGCCGATCACTCCTTAATCACTGCTAACTTCTCAGCTCAGCTGACCAGCATCCAGCGTCTCAGCAAAGGTTTCACCCTAGTAGTTCTGGTATCTTGTTAATCATATCTGATTCTTCAGCCTCAGTAAACCAGAACCACAGAATTTTAATTAAAAGTAACTGTGGTCCCAATAGTCGTTAAACTTCCCACTGAAACTTAACAAGCCAGGCCTCCGTTGTCTGCATTTCCCTCAACATTCTTATCAAGTTCCTACAGAACAGCTCACAAGCATTGAATACTCAATGACTTTTCTTGCACAAAGTTTCAAAGCCCTTCCACAATCCTCCCCAAAATGTATGGCCAGGTCTGTCAGAGCACTCAACGATCCTGGCACCAAAACTTGTCTTAGTTTGGGTTACTATTGCCATAATGAAACAGCATGAGCAAAGAAACTTGGGGAGCAAAAGGTTTATTCAACTTATGCTTTCACATCACAGTTCATCATAGGAATTCAGGACAGGAACGCAAGCAGGGCAGGAACCTTGAGGCAGGAGCTGATGCAGAGGCCATGGAGGAATGCTACTTCCCAGCTTGATCGTCATGGCTTTTTCAATCTGCTTTCTTATAGAACCCGGGACCACACGCCCAGGGATGGCACTACCCTTAATGGGTTGGGCCCTCCCCCATAAAGCACCAATTACTAAAATGTCCTACAGACCCACCTAGAGCTCGGTATATGGAGGCTCCTTCCTCTCTGATGAGTCTAACTTGTGTCTGTATCAAGTTGACATAAAACTAGCCAGTACAGAAAAGATGATGGAAAAACAACAGACTCCTAAGAACTGTGCTAAGACAGCAACTCCCAGAATGAGACAAGGTCTGGGGAAAGGAGTGGGGACACACATTGCTCAGCTCTGTCCTGATCAAGAAGCTAAACAAAGAAGGAAGAACCCAATGGGAGCACATACATCAGTGGATGTGGGAGCTTGTGTCTGTAATCTCAGTCCTTGGGAGACAGAGGCAGGAGGGTTGCCATGGCTTTGAGGCCAGACTGGGCTCAGAGTGTATTCATTCACATTTATTTCAGCAATAGAAAAGTAACTAAGGCAGGTGCCAAGGCACTTGCTGCTTTCAAGAAACACCTGTTCCATCTTGGTGGCATGGGATGCTAGGGTAGAGGGAATCTTACAGCTGAAAAGGGCTGAGTGAGTCAAAAGCTGAAGAATTCCCCAAAAGCTAGAGCATCCCCTGCTATCGGGGCATTGCCAACGTCCTCTTTTGCTTTGTTCATTTCCTTGGTCTACACAGTCATCAACACCGTCATCACTATACCACACCCCTGCAGTACAATTCCTATAGTGAGTTATTTTCTACTCATTGAGGACCAAAAGGAAGTATGGCCTGAGAGACAGGGTTTGATACATATATTGTGCAACTTGCCAGCTCTATACACCAAGGGGAGGAGGCTTGGAGTCCAAGCAGCAAGTCCAGGATGAGGTATGACAGAATAGTAGAGTACCAAAGACATTGCCCCATGGTTCCAAAATTTCCCTGTAGAAGAAAAATACTCTTCAGCCTCATGATTGCATGGGACCAGTCACTGCTCATCTCCTCAACTCAGTATCTTCCTCTGTTAGTCACATTTAAATGACAACCTGTCTTCATCCATATGGTCTCCCTCGATCCCACTGCCTGCCTAGGTCATGGGATCCTCTCCCATGTCAGGCTCAGGTTTTGGAAGTTGTGATTTGAAGATGGTGAAGAAGATGCTGCAACTGGATGGAGTTTAAGGTTCCTGACAAGTCACTCAGGGAGAAAGGACCGGGAGCTAATGCTCAGGTCCCTCATAAACCTATCCTGTCCCTGGCTTTCACCCTCCCTGGCTCTGCCCAGCTCATATCAGCAGACTAAAAGTGTCTTTAATATTCTCTGTCAGAACAGCCCTACAAAAGCATCTGACCCTCCGGCCCTGCACGAAGACTCTGAGAAAGGTAGCAGTCCCTCTAAGCAGGCTTGGGTTCCCGTGATTAATTTCAAATATGGGTCCTGTGAAGTCAGAACAGGCAAATGTACCAAATGGCGCAGACAGGACCTCTGGACCAGATCATGAATCTTTTTTGTTTTGTTTTGTTTTGTTTTTGAGGAAAGATTTTCCTGTGTAGCCCTGGCTACTACTGTAGACTATTAGACTACGATGGCCTCAAACTTACAGAAATCCATCTGCCTCTGCTTCCTGAGTGCTGGGATTAAAAGCATGTGCCACCCTCATCAGGGCAGCACAATGGAACCAACCCTATTAGCAGAGGTATGGGGGAGCCAGCCCCAAAGTTTCTAGCATGGGAGAACTGTCCCCATTTCTCCTTTGTTTTGTGGCAGCATGGGTGGGGGACAGATGTCCTCCTCCCCCCTCCCCTCCCCAGCCCATCAATGCCTGAGGAAGCTGGAGAGCCTGGCACTGTGAACATAAGAAAGGGAGAGCTGGTCAGCTGTCTCTGTGGGTTTCTGGAGCCTGGTCTTGTCCGTCCCCATGTTCTTATCACTCCTTCCCCTCTCTGTGTCTGGATTCCAGTTCGGCTCAGGGTTCAGCTGTGGGTATCTGCTTCTGTTTCCATCAGCTACCAGATGAGGGCTCAGCTGGGAAACCAGCATTGGACTGACTCAGACCCCCTGAACATGGGTCTCAGTTAGAAGGCCTGGGCAGTCTAAGGGACCTCTGACAGACAATGGAACCAGGATGTAACCCTGGTGCACGAAAGGACTCTGGGAGCACATCCCCCATGGAGGGATACTCCCTTAACCTAGAGGCAGGAGGGAGGGCCTAGACCCTACTCCAAATGACTTGACAGATTTTGTTGATCCCTCCTGGAAGGCATCACCCTCCCTGCTGGGGGGGGGGATGGGAGGGAGGGAGGGAGGGAGGGAGAGGGAAGGAGGCAGAGGGAAATGGGATCAATATGTAAAGTAATAAAAATAAATAATAAATAAATAAACAGAAAGAAAGGGAGAGCTGTCCCTGCGCCCTGCCAGCTGCAGCACTCAGGAGCGCAGGTCTTGCACCTTGCCTGGGCACAGTAGAGTCAACGCTGTCCCTACTAGTGTCTGTCATGTGGCAGTGTGGGAGCAGCAGAGATGTCCCCCTTATCCCTTGCCCCTCACTATCTGCAACAGACATGAGTTCTGACCCTCCCCCTTGCCAGCTGCAGCACTCCAGGAAGCAAGTCCTGCCCCCTGCCTAAGCAGCACAGCAGAGCTACCTGGTGGATGAAGGTGAGGGTGATCCAGCCCCCAATGTTGTGAACAAGGGAGAACTGTCCTTATTACTCATCTGACATGTGGCAGCATGGGTGGAGGAGATGACCTTCTCCCCATCCCCCACCCATCAACACCCGAGACAGGTGGAGAAGCTGGCCCTGGGCTCATAAGAGCAGGAGGGCTGCCCCTGCCTCTCACCAGCTGCAGCATTCAGGAGAGTGGCCCCTGCACCTCACCTGGGCAACACCATCGAGCTGGCCCCGCTGGTGTAAGGATGGGAGAGAGGACCCTGAGGGTGTGAAAGCAGGAGAGCTGGCCCCACCCCCTCCCTCATTGCTACAAGAGCTGAATTAGCTGGGGCAATGCTGGAGAGCTCACCCTGGTGGTGAGGACAGGGGAGGGTTGGTATACTGACCAACCCTGAAGCCGCCCAGGAACAGAACCAGGGTTATGACCAGAGTCCTTGATTTCCACGACTCAGGGCAACAACAGATAACCAGGAGGAGTCCCAGTGAGGGCCCAGCAGAGGTAGTGTAGTGAAACCAGGCCAAGGACTCTTTGCAATGAACACTTGCAAGTAAAGATGAATGGACAAAGGGGTTTACTGCATGACTCGCTGTGTCACACTGCAGCTTCCATAATAAGATTTTTAATTTCCCCCTTTTTCTCTTAAATATTTTTTATTGGGGTGGGTGCAGAGGTGGAGAGCAGATATGAAGGGATGAGGGGAAAGATGGAGGATCAAGATACATGGTGTAAAAGACACACAGAATAAGAAGAAAATTTTAAAATAGCATGTGCCACCACCACTTCCTGGCAATAGCAGGCTCCTATTGTTTTGTGGGGGAGGGGAGGGATTGGGGGTGTTGAGACAGGGTTTCTCTGTGTAACAGTCCTGGCTGTCCTAGAATTCACTTTGTAGACCAGGCTGTCTTTGAACTCACAGAAATCCTTCTGCCTCTGCCTCCTGAGTACTGGGATTAAAAGTGTACCACCAAGTCTAGCCAGATCATCAGATCATTATCTGGTGATAATAAATCAGATAATAAATAAATGAAAATAAATCTCCTTAGGTCTCACTGCTGGGAACTGATTATTGCTCACCAAACCCAGGTGAAACTGAGTCCCTAAACTGTCTTCAGATTTCAGATCAAACATAGTTGATTGAAGATCAGATTCTTCTGCTTGTTTCCCTGAAATCAAGATACTGGGAGCCTAATAGGCAAAAGAAGGCTGCTTGGTGAGCAAACCTTGTTCCATAGTAGAGTCTGGTGTCTCCCTGTTTCCAGTTCTCTCTGTGTATTTTCCTTGGGCGCTGAAGAAAAAGCTGGGTACCCAGAACACACTAGGGAGAAGCTCATTTGAATGAACACATTGTCAAATTCCTGCAGCCCCAGGCTGCCCCTCCTGACTGCATCCCTATGCTAGACACTGTGCTAGACTTGGCTCTACTAGGGTTCACAGACTCTCTGGGGGACCGGAGAATAAGTTGGGCTTCCACTGAGGACTCTAATGACGACTGTACCATAACCCAAGGGGCTGTGTGCACCTTTCATATGACCTGGTTGTTCATCCGGTCCAAGCAGGAAGGCAGCCCTGGGCAGGCACTCTGCTGCTCTCTGAGTTAACAGTGGAGTAATGCTTGGAGTTATCAAACTCTCCAGCATCTTAGAGAAACAAGAATTTTCCAGGTTTTTATTTGATTGTTTGTTTGTCTTGGTTTTTTATCTTGGGGGTCCAGCTCCCAAATAAATACATGGAGGCTTATTTTTACTTATGAATGCCTGTCCTTAGCTTGACTTGTTTCTAAACAGCTTTTCTGACTTAAATTATCCTGCCTCTCTTTAACTATGTTTTGCCTCTGGGCTTTCCACCTTTCTTCTTTACTTCAAGCCAGCTGTGTGGCTGGCCCCTGATGTCCTCCTCTCTCTCTCTCTCTCTCTCTCTCTCCTCCCTCTTCCCTCTGTGTTCTTCCCTAAAGCCTAGATTTCTCCTCCTATTTATTCTCTCTGCCTCACAGCCCTGACTATCTGTCTCTCCTGCTAGCTATTGGCAATGCAACAGCATAAATGAATGTCACATATTTAAACTAATATTCCACAACATTTGCCAAAACACTTTTCAGGCAAAGAATCTCTCTACATCTTCCAAGCTGAACTGCGATCATGAACATGATATCCCTCACTCGTCTCCTTTGCAGGATGCAACTTAATCCAGGCTCATTTTTACTGACCACCAAGCACTGATATGAGGCTGATTAGGGTACCTAGCTCCCTAACATTACTGAACTCCATAAACATGCCTCCAGGGTTCCTCTATCCTATGACCAGCCTACACAGATGCCTGCATACTGTGTTTCCCGTGCACCATGCAAGGAAGAGTAAATGTCTCTCCAGACATCCCTGTCAACACAGTGATAGACAACTCCAGGACTGGAGCACAGAACTCTCAAGCCAGACCTGGTGGACTATTGGCAGAGCATCACACATGGTTTCACACTCCAACAGGGAAGCTTCCTCAGCTTAAACACAAGGAGGCACGAGGCATGATACATTAGTGGGTATGCACCTACATGTCCTTCTTTGTTCCAGACATCCTAACCAAAAATGTTCAGCTAACCCAGGAAAACCCAGTATTTTAATATTGACCCCATCTGCACAATAGTTCAGAGAAAAATAATGCCTGTTTCCACAATGACACACTTGCCGATGTGTCATGGTTTGCCACCCCTTGAACTTCCAGGGATTAGAAATTATTTCTTCGGGGTAACAACAGGCTCTTCCCCTAAGAGTTCCCATCAATCTTCTCCCCCTCCCTGCGCCTTTGACTTGGTTGTGAAATCAGTTACCCCAAGGGAAAATTTCTCAGCTCTGCACTTCTGCTTTTGAAGCTATAAAACAGTGAGGGAGAACTAGTGGACAGCAAACTTGTGGTGGCTCGAGGCTAAACAAGCTGATCGAGAATCCTCTCCAGCCAGGCTTCCTGTGCAAGTAAGATTTACCTCTCACAATTAAGTCCTCAGAGAAAGGCTCTCCCTCCCTCCCTCTTTCTCCCTCTTTCTCCCTCCCTCTCTCTCTCTCTCTCTCTCTCTCTGTCTGTCTCATCCTCTCTCTCATTCTCTCTCTCTCTCTGTACTTTTTTATTCTTAAAAAAATTAGCTGTAAGGCTATATGGCTTATGACATACTCTGGAAATGAATGCTGTTCATATAGCAGCTGACATCTGAGAGTTGTCTATTCGAAAAGTTTCTGTCTGGGGTTTAGCCCAATTCTTGTTTTCTTCTAGACCAGTGGTCCTCAATCTTCCTAATGCTGTGACCTTTCAATACAGTTCTTCATGTTGTGGTGACCCCAACCACAAAATTATTTCCATTGCTACTTCACAACTGTTATTTTGCTACTGGTATGAGTTACGATGTAAATATCTATGCTTTCCCATGGTCTTAGGTGACCCCTGGGAAAGGTTGAGAACCACTGTTTTAGACCCATACAATAGCTCCTCAATTCATTCATTCATTCATTCATTCATTCCTCAGAGATAAGTGTTTATGTGCCCATCCTGAGCTAGAGCTGAGAGAAATTCAAATGAAGGTAGCCAGCAGGAAGCTAACACTGTGCATGACCACTCATTTCTCTTTCCACACAGGTGTCTGAAGCAGCTATGGCAACTGTTCCTGAACTCAACAGTGAAATGATAGCTTTCCACAGGTCAGTGGGGAGCTGAAGAAGGGTCATGTATTCAAGGCTCTGCTTTTGGGAATGAAGAGCTATGTATGCTCAGAGGTCTGACTGTCCCCAGCTCACCTCCTTGGGTGGCTATCAGAATTCAAATCAATCTGCATTAATGGCTGATTTGTCTTTAGTTTGTCTACCAAATCCAGCCTTAAGATGAAGGGCAGTACAGGAGCCCTGTTTGCAAAGTCTGGCTCAGAAGAAGGGGCTAAAGCTCAGCTTTTAGCTATCTCTGCTAGCTGAAAACTTAAGTGTCGGAATCCAACAGAGAGCACCAATAATACCCACCTACCTGGCCAAAAATCTGCTTCTAGATTCTTGCTTTCACAACACAATGGAACTTGCCAGAAATCTTCAGAAAGCTTTGAAGGTCATTCTATGCACAGCTTTATTAACAGTGAAGATTTGTATGCACAGTATTGCTCTCTATTGACAAGGAGACATAGATTAACCAACAACTGTTTTCGTTACAGTGATGAAAATGACCTGTTCTTTGAGGTTGATGGGTCCCAAAAGATGAAGGTGAGACTTGGGTCTTAGCTCCCAACCTGTGGTGGGTCTCACACCAAGCAGGGTGAGGGATACTGGACTTCCTTGCTCCAAGTATATTTTGTGATGCATAAATTTGCCTCTTTCACTGAAACAGATTCAGGCAACCCACACACTGTCCTAGCTTCCACACAACTACCTTTAGGCTGTAGTCACTCACCAAGACTTGCTGGTAGTGATCATGGTGTTTTATGCTAGAAAAACAGTCAAGTCTTCAATACACATTCAGTCCTCCCTTCAGAAGGATAAGGCCTGCTCTGATCTCTTACGTCGAACTCCATGTAAACCAGAGAGGGTGACCTTTAGGATTGGCATATCTTTCTTCTCTACTGTAGAATAGTTTCTTATGTTCCTAAGGAAGAGATTAAGACAATAAGAAGTAGTAAATAAAGAAATTAACCTGGATTTAAAAAAAACTAACTTGTGACCTTAGACAAGTTACTGTGCCCTTTTGGCTCTCATCTCAGAAACACAGGGTCTGAGCCAGAAGCTTCCCAAGACGTTGACATTCTGCAACTTTCAATTCTGAGCCGTCTTCAGCACTGGCCGAGTCCATCCTAGCATGTGGACATTGCTCAGACTCACTCTCATGAAAAGCCATGTCCATGTCCCAGCTATCCCTTCCTCTTTCCTTGGTGATAACTCTCTAATGTGGCATGGCATCCGCCCAGCCAGATCACTGCCTGGGTCAGGGGGCAGCTGCTTTTCTCAGACTCTTTTCTCAAGTTTATGACCTCCTCCCACAGCTGCAAACTCCAGTCCTCAGTCTTAAATGAGTGTCTTTTAAAGACCATGATAGCTGGTTACCTGCGCCCTGGGTGGAGCCCCAACCTTCTCAGCCAGGCTGGGGCCCCACTGCTTGCTCCAGAGCCTGGCTCTCACTGGGAGCCTCTGTTCTGCACAGGGACGTCTCTCCCAGTCAGCTTTTTCTTCATGTCATTCAAAGTATCCACCACTGTCCTTCAAGCTTTGAAACTATTCCCATGCCTCCAGGCAACTTCGGTTAGGCCTCAAGGTAGTGTTTCTCTGAAGAGCAGGACAGTGGTAGCATGTTTCACAAGCGGAAATGCTGCTTATAGTAGTGTTTGCCAAAAGTCTTTGAGGAAAGGGGTGTGTGGGGACAACTGGGAGTTTGCTGAGTGGCCTCAGGTAAACATAAGACAGCAGGAACATGTTGTCATGAGAAACTAAATGTGCAGTGTTAGAGCAGTGAGGACCTCCAAAAGATGAAAGGTTTAAGTGGCTGTAGTTATGTGGTGAGGAGACTTCTGCACAAGAAAGATAAGGAAGAAAAGGTGTTTCGTATAGAGAATATCAGGAAGCCTGTGTCTTCTGCCATGTGCCTCTGGTTAAACCATGTAAGACTTGGTCTCCAGAGACACAGGGATTGTGGTTAAGAACTTGGTTATCTCCCAGGCCCCTGTAGTTCTCTGGTTAATGTAGGAGTTCCTTGGTCTGATGACCTAATGTGCTCTCTGCCTGGTTTCTCCACAGTGCTGCTTCCAAAGCCATGACCTGAGCTATCCCGATGAGAGCATTCAGCTTCAAATCTCCAAGCAGTACCTCAACAAGAGCTTTAGGCAGGTGGCGTCGGTCATCGTGGCAGTGGAGAAGCTGTGGGGCATACCCGTCCCTTGCCCGTGGACCTTCCAGGATGAGGATCTGAGAACCTTCTTCTCCTTCATCTTTGAAGAAGGTACTTGATGAGAACTAAGGGCAGACAGTAGACCTTCTCTCTGCTCCTTCTCTGTCCATCTCTTAGCAGTCAACTTCCCTTCTTAAGTGGAAGGCCCTTAAAGGTAGACTTTTCAACCCTTAGAAGAAAGCAAGGAAACCTCCAAAATGAATGTTAGATTCTGAGCTCATTGACTTGAAAGGTTTTAATGATGCTCACATTTGCAACTGGACCATTCATTCTCCAAGTACTTTGGCTTACACTGGAGCTTGAAGTCTCAACAATGTCCGTGAGGAGCTAGTCTCATTACCAGCAACATTTTCTGTAATAGCACTGCTGCTAATCCATAGCAAATGGTCATAACACTGAAGGATGTCTCATAGTGCCAGATCACCCCACTTCCAATTTCTTTCCACACCACAAAAAAAGTAGATTAGAACCTTGACTCTGAATGCTTAGATGTCACTAAATAAACCAAATTCTGCTGCTTCACATCACTGGGCTCACTCTTCTGGTTGTCTACCTAAACAACATCTGATCATTGACCTTCAGAGCCCATCTTCTGTGACTCCTGGGATGATCAGCTGATCGTGGCAGATGTTCCCATTCGACAGCTGCACTGCAGGCTCCGAGATGAACAACAGAAATGCTTCGTGCTGTCTGATCCCTGTGAGCTGAAAGCTCTCCACCTCAATGGACAGAATATAAACCAACAAGGTAACTAGGCACACCTTTGTTTCCTTCCTGGAGGCTTACTAGATCTCTGTGTTTTAAGATGGAACATTACAAGTGTGTGTGTGTGTGTGTGTGTGTGTGTGTGTGTGTGTGTGTGTGTGGTAAATTATAACCATTTTCCAGTCCAGTCACACAGTGGTATGGGGGTAGCACGTTGCCAATGCTCCATTAGTGTAGAGTCATTTGGTGGGCATGCCATAACTGCCTGTGGGTTTTTTCCCTCATTTTGAGGCTGAAATGTGGTTGGTAGAGAACTGATATGTCCATTTTTGTTCCCAATCTGTCCCTTGCCCTGACATCTTTCCCATCCAATACCACACAGTTCCTCCAGGGAGATTTTCTGACCATCAGGAACTTACATCTCTCGCTGATAATAACAAATGTTTCAAGTGTGGCGAGGGTATTTTTAGATGTAGGGATGGACCTGGCACCACGCCACTGTGGCCAAGAGGGCAATAGCTGACAGCAGTGGCATGTGCTTCTCCATGGCTTCTCATCTCAGAAGCTTTGGAAGGAGCTGTCTGCTCTTTATGACTGAGCCATGGCAGTGGCCAGGGGCCGCTGATTGAGATTGCTGTGACTAAGATCAAAATGGGTGTCTCTTTTTTGAAGCCACTCTCCCCAGCTAAGCCAGTTGTTCCCACTTTGGGTTCCATGTTCCTTGAAAAGTGCTGGCCCCTGAGCCCTTCTAGGAACATAGCTTTACCTGGTTTCATAGTGACCAAATTGTACTTCTCACGTTAATGGGCACACAGCCTGCTAGTAACATAAGCGCTCTATTCCTTAGATCTTAAATGAGATCCCTTTCAATCTTCATTACTGCTACTAAGAGGTCCCAAGGGGATCCTGGCTCAGCCCGCTGTCCTTGCTACTGTCTATGAGAATCCCTGCTAGCCCATTCTGTGCCCAAAGAAGTCCTTCTGATTCTCCCACAGAGAACTATATGGGCTTTGCTGGTCAAGTCTGGAGTCTGAGTCCTCCCAACTCTGCTGTATTCTTGACCCAGTTTGCTCTCCTTTCTGCAGTGGTATTCTCCATGAGCTTTGTACAGGGAGAAACAAGCAACAACAAGATACCTGTGGCCTTGGGCCTCAAGGGAAAGAATCTGTACCTGTCCTGTGTGATGAAAGGTGACACACCCACCCTGCAGCTGGAGGTGAGTGATGACAGAGAGGCCATCCCCTTCTCTTAAGACTCTCAGCAATTCCATACTTCCCAGACATACATCCTCCTGCCCCACCATCCAGAAAATGCCAGAGGTCTTCTTGACAATGTACATAAATATAGGGTAAAATTAGCGTAACTTTTAAATGCATGTAAACCTCACTCTCTCCGTGGGAGAAACTGAGCCATTTTGCTATTCTTATCATGCCCTACCATGGTTATGGCTACCAATGTATCATACAGTGTTAAGGAGGAAAGGATTGCACATGGCTACAGTTTATTCCTCATTTGACGGAGGACAGTTTGGAGAACTACCCAATTGAAGCGATTCACCATCAGTCCCTAGGTAGTTGATGCTTACCACTTGTAACATTCCTACCAAAATTTTCATTCCCAAGCTGATGCCATTCAGGCTTTAGGGGGGGGATAAAAAAAAAATACCTGGAAACTAGGTATTCTTAGAGTTATAATTTTCATTTTTAAAAATATTTCTACCCATATGATCTTCCTCTTAGGATTCAGAGAAAACAAAGGGCTCCTTCAGTGGTTAGATAGGGATCCAGCAGTAAAGAATGTGGCCCCCTAGCCCCACAACCTGTTTACCAATCTCCTCTCCAGCAGCCTGTGAACATAACTACTGTGGTATCTTTATCCTCTCTCTCTCTTTTTCTCTCTCTCTCTCTGTCTCTCTCTCTCTATTTCTCTCTCTCTCTCTCTCTCTCTCTCTCTCTCTCTCTCTCTCTCTCTCTCTCACACAACTCTTCTTTCTATCTTTCTGCAGAGTGTGGATCCCAGACAATACCCAAAGAAGAAGATGGAAAAGAGGTTTGTCTTCAATAAGATAGAAGTCAAAACCAAGGTGGAGTTTGAGTCTGCACAGTTCCCCAACTGGTACATCAGCACCTCTCAAGCAGAGCATAAGCCCGTTTTCCTGGGCAACAACAGCGGCCAGGATTTAGTTGACTTCACCATGGAATTCGTTTCTTCCTAGGAAGCCCATGTATGCTGGGTGAAGCCTCAATCCCTAGTACTGACACATGAAGTATAGGCTGGACAATTTCTAATGCCTTCCCCAGGCCAGCGCTGTTTCCAGGGGAATCATTAGTCTTCTGCCAAGCCAGGGTTCCCTCACCTCTCCTGCATTTTCAGAGCCACCTTGACAGAAACTATGGCACATTCTGTTCAAAGAAATTCTGTCTTTTCTTTCTGGCCTCTGATGCACAACCACTTACCTATTTATTTATGTATTTATTGATTGATTGATCTATTTAACTTAATTCAAGGGGGACATGAGGCATGCCTACAAAAGATTCTAGTTTTCAATGTTTATGAAATAAATTGAATTTGGATCCAATGCATGGCCTGAACTGAGTTCTTTCTTTGAAGATGAGAATACATAGACTCATAGTATGCAGATGAGAATATTTTTGAATGAAACATTAGCACATTGTTTTGATGAGTATGAAATACATTTCAATAAAATAACAACTACAACAACACCAAAAATACCTTTCAGCCTGATTACTATGTTCTGTGTTCTCTTGGAGTTTACACAGAAAGAGAAAAATAAATTGGTCCATGAGAATTCTCACTGGAGGCCAAGAAGCCCATGCCCCACAGCTGAGGCCAACAAAGTACCCTAGACTCATCCTTGACCACAAATATAAACCTTCTCACCCTCTCAGCTTCTTTTTTTCTTTTGCTCTTCCTTCTTTCCTCCTTCTTTTCTTCCTTTCTTTCTTCTCTTCCTTTCTTTCTAAAGTCTATTCAAGGACAGGGAAGATGGCTCAACCAGTAAAGTAATTTACCCTGCACATATGAGGGTGTGAAAAGATCTCCAACATCCATATAAAAACCTGGCATGGTGGCACATGCCTGTAATCCCAACACTGGAGATATGGAAACATCCCAGGATCCCTGGGACTTCTAGCCAGTTAGTCTGGTGGGTCTCCACATTCAGTGAGGGGCTCTGTCTCAGAACTTAAGGTGGAAAGCAATTGAGGAAGATAACTGATTTTGATCTTTAGTCTCCACCCTCACACATGAGCACAAACACACAAAGGGATTCTCATTGCGCATACTTCATCAGACAATTAAGATCAGCTAAAACTTTAAAGGGAGTAATGGTTAGTGGTAACAGCTGACTTGTCTAGTCATGTAGTCCACAGACATCTATTAAACAAATGCTTGAGCTCCTAGTATAGGCATAAATAAGCTAAGTATCCCTCCTTACATAGGAAATTGGTGGGTAGAAGAATGGAAGGGTGGATAGACAGACAGATGTAAAACTTAAGGCAAGATAGAGAGAAGATAAAGTATAAAAGCAGTAGTTAGGAAGGAGATACACGGTCTGGCAGGATAGATGACAAGTCAAGGAGGGTGACCTTTGCATCCTATCTAAAGGAACAAGGGAAAGTTATAAAAATGAGAAAAAGGCACAAGTGAACAAAGGCATTTGGATATGAGAATGAATGATGCACAAATGAAATCAAGAATAACCAAAAGCAAAAACAGAAAAAGAAAAGTGTACTTCATCCCAAATAAAGGGATAATTTCCTGAACATACAAAGAACTCCTTCAAAACATTAGAGGAAGAATATAATGAATATTCAACAAAACAATAAAGTCAGAGGGTTATTACCAGGCTAGACTGATCACAAAAAAAGGGGGGGAAATGCCATCATATCCTGGGCAGAGCAAGGGTTACTCAATGTTACTCATTAGATGAAAGTCAACTTTAAAGAACCTTGAGATACTCATGTGTTCCCATCTGGGTGACAAAAATCAAAGGTTCCACACGCCCTGTTGGCAAAACTGTAGGGAAACCCCAGTGTTAAATATTATACAGGAAAGTATGACATCTATGGGAGAGAATGTGATGATGACTGACAATCACAAATGTACTTCGCTTTGTCCCAGCAATCTTACTGAGGATACGGCCCATGAATGCATATGACCTATATGAAATGATATGGAATTAGAGTTGTCCACTTGACAGAGATCACTTGCAGTAATTGCAACTAACTCAGTATCAATCAAAGACTGGTTAAAGACTCTGAGGCAGAACTGAAGAATGGGGAAAGAACTGGCTTTCTACACCAATATGGAACTCCCTCTAAAACATGCAGAAAAAGCCAGGCCTTAAGTGGCAACATAACAGAAAGCATAGGAAAAAAAAAACACCTATTGTGCTCATATTTGAGTTGAAATTTTTGGAGGATATTTAAAAATCCAATAAAATCACTGAGAAGATCCAGGAAATAAAACCGAGCAGGCATAGGAATAAAACCCTCTCTGTATTCTTTCTATATGGTTTAGTCTTTTTAATCCTGTGAATGTATTGACCTCTCAGATATAAGAGGACAAAAGAATTTAAATGACCAATCACAGGAAAGCAAACCCTGAAATGTCAGTGCTTAGAAGCGTGCTTCCAACACCGTTTCCCTTATCTCCAGCTCCTGAAGCGAAGGCAGAGAAAGAAGAGCAATTCTCTCATCTCCTAGTTTCAAAACATCAGTGCAAAGAATAGGACCATTGTTAGCAGCAGGTACTCAAGTGCCACCTATTCCATAACAGAGAGCTGTCATGAGTAGCATAGAGGTGGCCCCCATAGCCTTAGGACAACCCCCATTCCTTGGTTCAGTGACACAATCCTTTTGCTCTTTTTAGGTCCAGTGGTCACCTGTAATGACATTTTCCCTTAGGAGTAGCCAGATTCCAAATAATCTATATGTGTGGCTCTTCGGTGAAAAAAAAAAACAAAAAAACAAAAAAACTGTGCCTAGTTTTGTTAAATGACCAGAGGCTCAGAATTTCACTCACTATTTGCTGTTCCTTCAAGGACACTCTTAGTTGCATTGTCTATAAATACTTAACAAAAGCAACTGGAGGCAAGATGCAGACACATCATTTCTAGAAAAGGGCAAGTCACACAAGGGCAGAGCAGGAGCATTTACACAGAATGGAAGGCCCCACTCATCTGCAGCTTTAGCCATGTACTTCTAAAGGCTGAGCTGGAAGGGTATCGACCAGGCTCAATGGTGGCTGCTGGGAGAGAGGCAGAGCAAGGAGGGCTGTCAAGGGGGACTTTAACTTTATAACACTGGACTCTTTGACAGGGAAAATATACTTTATGTAACACACACACACACACACACACACACGTTTAATCCTCTGCATTAAAATGTGCAAATGGCTTCAGTTCCAATTCCTGGATCAGAGTCAATGACTAAACTGATCCTCCAAAAGATATTCTATTTCTGATGTGAAGCCAAGTTCTGTCTATATCTCTGTACTAAGTGTCCTTGACCTGGAAGAAAGAAATGACTTCCTGCTACATTAAAATGCTCAGATGATCTGAGGAGGGACGGGTCAGAATGCTCCTTGTACTCTACTCAATACACAAAATGTAGGCCAACAGGAAGTCCATCTGTTTGTGACTTTGGCAGGAAACACATCACCCCAAAACAGCTCCCACCAGCTTCCAAGGAGAGCCCACATGCTGGAGAGTGGGAACCAGGTACTTCTAACTTTAACCTGATGTCTGAGAGTCAGTAACCGCACTCCTTGGGGGCAGGCAATAGCTGATTTTATAGAACTGAGCAGCAGTGAGCAAGTACTTGGCTGGGGAAGGAAAAGAATCTAGTGATATCTGGGAGTGTATGAAGTCTAAGAGACTGGGAAGTGGGTAGCTGCTAACACCTAAGCCAGAGGTGGAGGGGTAAGTCAGAGTGACTTCTACACAGGCCTCTCACTTTTTTCTACCATGATCAGCAGGGCTTTGGGACTGACATAATTAGAACAACAGGAAATGAAGAAATGATAGACACATGTACAGAAAAGCTGGGATCAGGTGAGTCAAATATTCTTACTGAGACACACTGGCTGCCCTGAAACTCAGTGAGTTTATTGTATACAGTTTAAGGAGGGGGCAGGCCAGCTAACCTCAGTAGGGGGTCTTTGTAGGGGAGCAGTCTCGGGAATCAGTCATCTGCAAGGAGGAAGCTGTGATTGATAACTTTCTGTATACTGTCAGTATCCCTACTCTGACCAGGTAAAAGCCTTGCCATTCTAGTAGGTCTGAGGCATTGGGATCCTTGACATGGCCATGTTCATGTCAGCAATACACATTCACTCTGGAATCCATTTGCTTCTCACATTATTGCTTATTCTTCACTCCCCCCCACCACACACACACACACACACACACACACACACACACACACACCAGTACAACCTTGCTGAGCACCAACAGACATGTGGTTCTCCTATAGGCCAAGGTGAGGGTGAGCTGGGGGTCTGGTAATGATGCCCAAGGATGTATAAGTCAGAGCTTCCTCCCTGTTCTTCAGACTTATGTCACCCACACCCTGGGTCCCAAATTGGCAGTGAAGAAGCAAGCCAAGTAATAAGATGTTTCTTCCAGAAAAGTCTGGAAGCACTGTTTCTCTCATCTAGGTAAGCATGACTGTTCACTTACATAATTGCAACAATCCAATTCCCTACAAGAAAGGCACAAAACCATGAAACACAAATGCATTGGATCCCTGAGAGTAGATGCAAGAAATGTCATGGGGGAAGTGTACAGTGCCCCAGGGTCCCTAGCTGTTGTTCCAAATCAAAGGTCTTATCATCTCTGAGAACACTACATCTTCTGGAGAAATAGGGTGTCTGGAGACAGAGATAACAAGGTAAGATCCATGCCTGAACAAGAGGGGTCCTCTGGAGACTGAGGGAAGTTCTACGAGTGTTAAGCAGCCACTTTCTGTCAGGCTCCAAGCTTCTTCACAAGGGGCCTGAAAGAGCCAATACTTCTCTCTCCCTCCAGCCTCTCACCTCTACCAACTACACCCAACAAGGCCAGCCCTCCAAGTGCAAAATCCTCCACCTTCCTATTGAATGGACTCGGGGATCAGGGCTGGGGGAGGGCAGAGTCCCAGCCACCAACTGAGCAACCCAATAGAGAAAATCCTGTTGGTTGAGGTGTGGTGCGCCAGCTCTAAAGTAGTGAACAAGGGAGAGCTGTCCTCATTACTCATCTGACTTGAGGTGGCATGGGACTAAGAGAGTTGCCTTCCTGCCCCCTACCCATCAACACCTGAGGCAGGTATGAGAACTGGCCCTGTGGTCACAAGAGCAGGAGAGCTATCCCTGTCCCCACCAGGTGCAACACTTGGGAAAGCAGGCCCTGCACCTCACTCACCTGGGTAATGCAATAGAGCCAATTTGTTGGCGGTGGGTGAGCCTGCTACAAAGTTGTAACCATGGGAGAGCTGTGCTCACTACTTGCCTGTCATGCAGCAGTGTGAGAGGGGGAGAAATGCACTCCCCTTTACCCCTTAGCTCCTGGAACAGATAAGAGAGCTGACCCTCTCCCTTACCAGCTGCAGCACTCAGGAAGTTGAGCCCTGCCCCTTGCTTAGGTCCCTGCCTCTTCACCAGCTGCAGCACTCAGGAGAGTGGCCCCTGCACCTCACCTGGGCAGCACCATGGAGCTGGCCCTGCTGGTGTAAGGGTGGGAGAGAGGACCCTGAGGGTGTGAAAGCAGGAGAGCTGGCCCCACCCCTCCCTCATTGCTACAAGAGCTGAATTAGCTGGGGCAATGCTGGAGAGCTCACCCTGGTGGTGAGGACAGGGGAGAAGTGGCAGGCAGACCAACCCTGCAGCTACCCAGGCCTAGTCACAACCCTGGCCCGCCCCAACATCCACCCCATCTATGATCTGCTGGAGCAAGAGAAAGGACCTGACCCAAAGACCCAAAGCTGCAGGATCTCCACGACACAGGGCAACAACAGGATATCGAAGAAGAGTCTCAGTGAGGGCCCAGCATCGATACTGTAATAGAAATCAGAGGCCTCAAACCAGACCAATGACTCTGCAATGAACACTTGCAAGTAAAGATGAATGGACAAAGGGGTTTACTGCATGACTCGCTGTGTCACACTGCAGCTTCCATCGTGAGGTTTTAAAATCTCACCCTTTTTTTCTTAGGTTTTGTTTTATTTGGGGGGGGGTTGCAGGGGCATATAAGTTAGTTACCAATCTCATTATCAGGGATGGGCATTTAAGGTAGCCTTTCCACTTTTGCTCAATTGTCAGCTGGGGTCATCCTTGTAGGTTTCTGGGCATTTCCCTAGTGTGAGATTTCTCTTTAAACCTATAATGGCCCCCTCTATTCTGGTATCTCTTTTCTTGTTCTCTATTCTTCCCCCAACTCAATTTTACTGCTCCCTCATGTTCTCTTCTCCGGTTGATGATTAAATCTGTTTCTCAAGGATTGGGCTATGTCCTACTTACAAGTAGGACTTACAAGTAGGACTTTTCTTATCTTTATTTCCTGACTATTTCAATAAAGTTATCTGTGTAAAATTTACATTGTATTAACTATAAAAACTAAAAGCTATTAAAGATCATTGCTTTTTATTGCTATACATGTAAAAATTACACAAGAAATCCACCAATATCAAGAAAACTTACTATATTCTGCGTCTTTGAACTAATATTTCTATTTTCTTTCTTCATGTTTATTAATATGCTTACATAATATGATTAAGAACATTTTATTGATTATCCTATATTGTTTGTGACAACAAAATAATTTTATATGAATTTATATGCTTATTTAATTATAAAATATATTTATTAGGCTTTTCTATAACACTTGATAATGTAGGTGAAGACAAGAACTTTCTGAAAAAGATGACAACAGCTTGGAAAACAATCTAAATGACTGGCATAGGGGGTCAAATGGAATTAAAAGGCTTCTGAAACTCAAAATGAGGTAATTAAGAGAGGAGCCAACAGAATGAGAGAAAATCCGCTGGCTATACATCTGACTGGATATCTAGAATATGTAAAGAACTCAAAAAGCTAAATGTTAAAACCCAAACAACCCACACAGATTTCAAAAACTGAAGTACAAACACTCAATAATCAAATGAAAAATAAAATGTTCCAAGATCCTTAGTTTCGGGAAAATGCTAATTAAAACTAAACTGAGTGGGCTGGAAAAATGACTTAGCAGTTAACCGCACTTGCTACTCTCACAGAACCTGCAATCCAGTTCCCAGCATCCAATTGGGCAGCTCACAACTCTATAAATTCAGGAAATCTGATACCTAATTCTGGTCTCCAACAGCACACACACACACACACACACACACACACACACACACACACACACACACAAATCTACACTGAGATGGGTGGAAGAAATGCATTATGGGTAACAGCCCATGATCTACAAACAGGAAGCCTGAGTTTGAATCCCTAGCACCAACAAAACCCTGGGAATATGACTGCTTGTGTCTATTATAATCCCAGCATCAGTGGGAAGAGACAGGCAGATCCTCAGAGCTCAGTGTCCAGTCAGACTAGCTGAAACTACAAGTCCCAAAGCAATGAGGGAGACACCACCGGACATCCTGCTCTGGCCTTTGAATGTGTATGTGTGGGCAAGTGCACTGTACCCACACACTCACATACACACAACATGCACACAATACTACATTGAGGTATCATTTCACCCCCCTGCGGATGTGAGAGAGATCTGGCTGCAACATCTGTCACCCCATTGATTGCCAGAAGATCTGGCTGGCTAGGTGGGTGTTCCCTTCCTCCCTCACCACTCCAAGTGTCCAAGTGTGTCCCTCCCTAAGCTATGCACTCACCCGGTCGAAGAGGACGGCCTTTCCCAAATAGAGGCAGACAAGTCTTCAATCAAGCTGCCCTCCCCTGTTAGAGCCTCCAAACAAGCTCCATTTCACCCCTGTCAGAACAGCTGCCATAGAGGAAACTAATAAGGGAAAGAAATGCTGGTGAGGACGGAAGGGGGAATCATTACACAATGCTGGCTATGAAAAGAAATTAACTTCAGTTGTGGTGGCACATGCCGGTAGGATTTGCTGAAGGAAAGACAAATTAGTATTCCCACCACATAAGTCCATATGAAGGTTCCTCAAAAAGATAAAAATACCATATAATCCCTTTATTTATTTATTTTTGGTTATATACCCAAAGGATTCTAATAGCACACCACAGAAATGCCGGAATATCCATGTTGATTGCATATGTTTATCCATGTACTGTTAAAAGTGGATAAGTTACGGAATCATCTTGGGTGTCTGCCAAACCAACAAGTGAACAAAGAAAATGTGATATACAGTTTTATTGGGCCATAAAAAAGAATGAGATTTTCTGGAAAATGGATCCACATGGAGATCGTTATCTTAAATGAAATAAGACAGACTCAGAAAGACAAATATTGCAGGTTTTGTTTCACTTGGGGATCCTAAATATATTTTAGGGGATGTGTGTGTTTGTGTGTTGTATGTATGTATATATATACATACAACACACATATATACATATATATGTATTTGTGTGTGTTTTGTGTGTATACATACATACGTGTGTGTGTGTGTGTGTGTGTGTGTGTGTGTGTGTGTACATTTAAGCTCTGAGCTATCAAGGAGACATTTCCTATGGATTAAAAGAAAAAATATTTACTAAATTGGCTTATCCTTTAATCTCTAAACAAGTTCCACAAAAAAACTAACAAACTTTATTGAAAAAGGTTTTCCACCCTTCATGGGAGAGCTGGCTCTGTTGTCTAGGGTGAACACATATGCAAGCTGGCCAGGCCCTTCGTGTGTGTGTGTGTGTGTGTGTGTGTGTGTGTGTGTGTGTGTATGAAAATCCCTAAAAAGAAGAAAGAGGCTGTGTCTGGCTGTGAACAAAGAACTCCTGGAAGAAGTCTGTATCAGCAGAGACAGACAGACCAATAGAATCTCAGTACTGTGGAAAGACTGGAATTTTGTAGGTTCAGAGATTATCTTGGGCTAGTTCTGGCCTTCTGGAACAGCCATTCCCTGTCCTATTCTGTATCTGAACTTACACCACATTATAATAAATAAAAACCTCTTAGAAGTTATTAGCTTAGCAGAACACTAGCTTCCCCTATTCTGAGAGCTAATGTCACCAGACAGCGTCTTGGGCCTACAGAACAGACCTCCACCTTGTTGTGCCCACCTCACTGATATACCCACCCATGTATTTTAAACTTGCCTTATTTATGATTCTCTTTGTTGTGTAAAAGTATAAAAACTTTGTGAGACAACTTCCTGACTAGAACACCAGTAGCTCAGACCCTAAATTCAACAATTAGTAAATGGGACCTTATGAAACTTAAAAAATTCTGTAATAACAAGACAAAACATCAGCCCACAGAATAAGAAAAGATCTTTATCAACCCCACATCTGACAGAAAACTGATCTCCAAAATATATAAAGAACTCAAGAAACTAGACAACAAAATACCAAATAACCCAAATTAAAATGGGGTACAGATCTAAACAGCGACTTCTCAATGGAAGAATCTCAAATGGCCCAGATACACTTAAAGAATTGTTCAACATCCGTAGTCATCAGGGAAATGCAAATCAAAACAATACTCAGATACCATCTTACACCTGTCAGAATGGCTAAGAGCAAAAACTCTGATGACAGCTTATGCTGGAGAGGATGTGAAGGGGAACACTCCTCCATTGCTGGTGGGAGTGCAAACTTGTATGGCTGCTTTGGAAATCAGTATAGGGGTTTCTCAGAAAATTGGGAATCAATCTACCTCAAGACCCAACCATACCACTCTTGGGCATTACCCAAAGGATGCTCAGTCATACTATTAGGACACTTACACAACTATGTTCATAGCAGCTTTATTTGTAGTAGCCAGAACCTGTAAGCAACCTAAACATCTCTCAACCAAAGAATAGATAAAGAAAATGTGGTACATTTACATAATGGAGTTAAAAACAAAGACATCATGAAATTTGAAGGCAAATGGATATAATTAGAAAAAGAAAGTCATCCTGACTGAGATAATCCAGATATAGAAAGACAAACATGGTATGTACCCACTCTTAAGTGGATTTTGGCTGTAAAATAAGTTAGTTCTGGGTTTCTAGGGTCCCAGGATATGCAGGAAACATCTTAAGTAAGTGGAGAGCCAGCAGACCACAGGGGATGAAGACCAGCTTCACCCCTCACAGATGCCTGCCTGTTCATCCTCAGAATGTGTTTGCTGACTTGGATGACAGCCAAGAGTGATCACAGTGGATGTCAGGGATATGACTTCAGTTATGCCAACTAATGGAAACAACTCTGGAGTGGAAGCCTAGCCCACCTTCCCTCTGACCTCATTTCCCCTCTGTCATAATGCGGGGGTGGATCAATGTCTGGTCATCAGCTCTAGCACTCTGTGGTTTAGTTTCGTGCCAATGGTAGAAAAATAGCCAAGCAGAAGAACACGACAGAGAACTACCCAGCAACTGCAAATGAGTGGCACTATTTGCATAAAATTATCCATTACACAAAGAACTGGGGAAACAGCCTGCCAAGAAGAGAAATCCAGAATGCAAAGGACCAAGGCTGGATGTGGATTGGGCACAGCAGCAGAGCACACAGCAAGACCAATGGGTCTTGATAGAACTCAGGCATGAACCATGAGGACAGACCTCATAACCTGAGCAAGGAAATATCTCATTCAGCTGTCAGGACAGAGGATTAAGAAGGAGTCTTTGCTGTAATTTGACAGCCTTCAATTTATGGTGTCTTGCTCCTCCACACTCTACCACATACACTAAATCATAGGATGTAAAACTTCCCACCATCCACAAAAGGTCATAAAAGGTCAGGCCTTCCCTTTTTTCAGGGGATTTGGCCAGAGGAACTCTTCAGGGGGATTCTGGGAGACTGTTCTAATAGGGGCTCTTTATAGAAGCTCTCTGGCCTCCTCCTGCTAGCTTAGCTCTCTGATTGTGGAGTTCTCTCTCTCTCTCTCTCTCTCTCTCTCTCTCTCTCTCTCAGTGTGTGTGTGTGTGTGTGTGTGTGTGTGTGTGTGTGTGTGTGTGTGAGAGAGAGAGAGAGAGAGAGAGAGAGAGAGAGAGAAGCTCCTTTCCAGGCTTTAATAGGAAGCATCTCTTTCCCTTTAAGGCCCATCATCCCATCATGTTTAGATCTATAAATATCCTATTGTTTATCTAATGTTATCCTTCCACCACAAGGCACCACGGTGGCCTTGAAGACCCTTTTTCCTAATAGACTTCCTGTGGCTGGAAGTTTTTATGTGTTCCATGAGGTCCCACAGCCATGTATGAAATAATCACTGTGAGGCTTAATATTAATTATAATTGTTTGGCCAATGGCTCAGACATATTACTAACTAGCTCTCACAATTAAATTAACCCATTTGTAATATTCTATATTTTGCCACAAGGCTCGTGGCTTGTTACCTCACATCTTGCTTCCCTAGTGACTATATGGCACCTCCCTGACTCTACCTTCTTTCTCTCCAAATCTTTATTTGGATTTCCCACCTGGCTCTATTCTACCTGGCCATTGGCCAAATCAGTTTTATTTTTCAACCAATAAAAGCAGCATATATTCACAACATACAGAAAGACATCCCATATCAGGCTCCGTCCCTCTAAAGGTAACTATGTGTGTCAGCCTTCATTCTGGACCTAATGATATTATTCTTGTTTTATCTTAACAAAGCTGAAGCATAGTAAACAAGGGACAAAAGGCAGTTTGTTTGAGAGTGGACAGAGAGGCAGGCAGGGATCAGACTACAGAGTTTGGGATTAGAGCCTTTCCCAAGTTACTGGAGATTCTTTAGCATGAAAAAAGATGACATTATTGTTTAGTTTGTAAGTGCCACTCTTGCTATTTTGCAAAGAATAGAACTAGGACAAATGTCAGGAGTACAGTGGACTAGGCAGGAAAGAATGGATCTGGGACCAGGGTAACAGAGTAGATGCCTAAAGGCCTAAAGGCCAAAGAACTGGCTGATAAGTAACACTGAAGATTAAGGAGACCGAGGAAGCAAGGGGGATTTACAGGCTGGAGGGGTGAATGGGTACTTGCTTAACAGACATGGAGCAGGCTGGAAGGGCAGTAGAAACTGTGGGAGTGAGATTAAAAGCTCTGCATTTTGATCAAGTTATAAATTGAGACACTTGCTATATAATCTCATGAAGATGTCTACGAATCAGTTGCATGTAAAATCCAAATCTCCTTTGATAATCAACTGGCATGTAGAAATATATGATGCCATCCATGGGTCACATTAGACCACGCGAGAGAAAGAGCTAGGAAAGTTAGCATGGCCAGAAACAGAAAAGTCCACATCAGCATGGGGAATTTGGAAGGAGAAATGGAGCCTTCAAAAGAGACTGAACAAGGGTAGCTAGTGAGACAAGAGAAATGTGGGAACGGAAGAGACACTCTAGAAATGGATGGCAAAAGGAAATGTGTCTACCGGGTCGAGCAAGGCCCTGGCCACAGGATTCCAGCAAAAGGAGTTAATGATGGCCCTAAAACCAAGCAAGGAAGAATTTGATAACCAAAGAACCTAATTGGAATGGGCTAAGAAAGAGGCTGAATGATCTCTGAGTTGAAGGCTGGTCTACAAGGCAAGTTTCAGGATAGCCAGGGCTACACAGAGAGACTCTTGGTTCCCTCCAACCCCAACCAAAAATTAATTGTTAGGGAAAATGTGTCATGTGTAGAATTCATATTTATATGTATAAAACTTACCCCGTTTAAAAAAAGAAAGGAATGAAAAGCACAGGCATGGAGCCAGTGAACAAAGTCTCTGAAGCCAGGCCATGGTGGTGAAACTTAATCAGGAAGATTGGAGTTTGGGGTTAACCTGGGCTACACAGCAGGACCCTCTTTCAAAAACGAGTGCTTTGAGTAATTTTTTTTTTTTTTTTTTTGTAAGATGAAAACACATTCAGAGAGGTTCAGAGAGGGATGGAAAGTACGGAAAGGGCAGTCGGTAGCTGAATGTTGTTGGAGCATTGAAGTTTTTTTTATATCTAAAATGGTTTTGCTGGGGCCCAGTAGTAAGTGAAGATGAATCATATAATTAGGAAGGAGAAACCTGGAGTCAGGGAGAGAAAAGAAGCCAACTTCATAAGAAACCTGTGGGGAAAAGATGAAAGGTGGTGCAGGTCCTGGGTACAAATGCAAATAGGTGGGTGGGTCATCACTGGGCTAGAAGTGCCTGGCAGCTCCTGCTGTCCTCTCTGAATGAGAC
This sequence comes from Phodopus roborovskii, assembly GCF_943737965.1. NCBI lineage: Eukaryota > Metazoa > Chordata > Mammalia > Rodentia > Cricetidae > Phodopus > Phodopus roborovskii. Next base: position 24,438,433 of record NW_026126416.1, read on the forward strand.
AGCTCACAGCATGGTGACAGGCGAGGGCCACGTGGTCATTATGCCCTCCCTTCAGGGCCTCCTCCCGATACCCATGCTGAAATCTACGTTAAACCCTGTCTTAATGAACTCCAATCTCACTTCACATTGATTACCCTGACATGCTTTACAGTAGCATCAAGAGCCCCAACTTCAAGCCAGGTGTGGTGATAAGTCTTTGTCATGTCAGCAACCAGAGAGCTAAGGCACAAGAGTTCAAGTCCATCCTGAGCTACTTAGAGAGACCCAAAGAAACAAATATGGTGGAGGCGTGCAGGGGGTTGGTGGTGGGGGAGACTTGAGTATGCTGGCAAAGAGAGTTAAATATTCAGGAGGGTTAAGGAGGGTTAAGGCAGCAAGCAACAATATAGCTGAGTATTGATTTTAAGAACAAAAGGGTTTTTCCTCTTTGCTATACAGCACTCAGGGAGGCAGAGGCAGAGGCAGGTGGATCTCTGTGAATTTGAGGCCAGCCTGGTCTACAGAGTGAGTTCCAGGACAGCCAGGGCTACACAAAGAAATCCTGCCTTGAAAAACCAAAATCCAAAAACAAGAAAAAAAGATGAATTCAAGATTTATAAGTCAAACATAAACTGCAAGAAAGTGTATGTGTTATAAACTGCAATTATAATAAATTCAATGATTTATTGTGTTGACCTTCAAGTAACTGCAAAGGGAAATTTGGAAAATCAGCCAGATACCAGAGGAAATCAGTGCTCCTTTGTAGCTCTTGAAGTCAGAAGGCCAGGGTGGTGAGTGCCATCCCAAAGTTCTGCCATCCTCTCCTCCCAACACACGGGCTGCCTGGTCCCCTTGGGCCCCTTGTGATCCCAATTGTGCTGCTGGGTCTCACAGCTGAAACCCACTCTAGAAAATTCCACCCACTCACCAGGATGATACACACACACACACACACACACACACACACACACACACACACACTTCAACAATCAAAAAAGGTTGTTTAGGAGATGGAGAGATGGCTCAGAGGTTAAGAGCACTGACTGATCTTCCAGAGGACCCAGGTCTAGTTCCCAGCACCCACATGGCAGCTCACAACTGTCTGTAACTCCAAGACCTGACACCCTCACACAGACATACAGGCAGACCAAACACCAATGCAAATAAAATAAAAACAAATTATTTTAAAAGGTCATTTAAAAAATTCAGACTTTCTTGTTTCCAAGAACCATACATGTGTGTACATAACCCAAAGCACCATCCTCTCCCCAGTGCACACATTTCTACCCTTTTTCTCCCAAACTTGCAGCAATCCATACCCCTCTCACTAGACCCCTGGCTCTTTCAGAGACTTGACATCATAGAAGATCAAGCAAGGAGACTTCAGAATTGTCCTGAAGACAGAAAGGATGGGAGGAAAGATACAAAAGCATTAAATTAAGAAAATGCTCCAAGCTGAGCATGGTGACACATGACTGTAATACCAACACATAGGAGGCTTAGGCAGGAGGACTACCTGAAATTCAAAGCCAGTCTGGTGAATGCTGTTTTCACTGTGGAGTGACACCCTATCTCAAAGGGGGAAAACAATGTATATATTCACATAGCACACACACACACACACACACACACACACACACACACACTGTAATGTTATCCAAATTTAGAAAAAGAGTAAAAGGATCTAAGCAGCCTGCTTCTGGAGCAACCAATGTTCTAAGTCAGAGGCCCACAGAGCCCCTTTTGCTATAAAGAACAAAACAGTAGGCCTTCAGGCTGCAGCACTATGAGGTCTCTGTCACAATCTCTTAACAGTACCCTTGTAGCACTAGGGCAGCCTCAGACAACACACAACAAATGTGCATGCTCGCAGAAGGCCAGATGGACCCATGATCCTTTGCTGATGCCTCTCGATGACAGTGCCTATGTGACTGCCAGGTACAAACTCCACAGTCTGATGTCACCTTGCAAAGAGATTGATGAGTGGTACAGCACTTTTGTCTGATATAACCAATTATTTCAGTCCAGGAAAAGAGTAAAGCCAACAGCATGTGATTGCTCCGTGTCTCTGCTTGGTTGATTGGTTGATGTGGGGTTTAGTTTTTTTTGAGACAGGATCTCGGGTACTAGGTTAGCTTTCAATTCCTGATCTTCCTATCTCTGGCTCCCAAGCACTGGAACTGCAGACATGTGCCAACACACCCTGCTGTCCTGGTTTATATCTAACCTTACAACTTTCTTCCAGCGCTTTTCATTTTATTGGTGTCATGAATGCCTATGCCAGTACCTACCTGTGAAAACATAGATTCTAGTCTCGCTCCTTTAATCAGCTGTGCTGTATGCTGGCTCTGCTAATATTCAGTTAAATGTATCTTGGACACAGTCTACCAAATGTTAGTAAGGAAGTTATAGTTCTTAAGTGGTATATGTACTTTGACAATTTCTGTGTCATTTTTTTTTTCTTCTTCCCCTTTGGAACTAAAATCACTTGGATTGCCGGGGACCACACTTTACCAACCCTTTCCCAGTCTTGGGGACTGTAGCCCTTCTTCCAGCCCCACCTCCTCCCAAATGCCAGGGCTGCTAGAGTTAAAACTGGGTAGAGATGGCAAGGCTCCAGGGAAGAAACTGAAGCAAAGGAGGCAAGGCCTGCTGGTGCACTGCCCAATCTTACCTGTCTTGACTATGACTTTGCCCAAGGAGGTCTGGGAAGGCAGGCAGGGAACCACACCCCACCACCACCTGCTCCCCTGCAAACTGAGTCATGCTGAACACAGTTAATCCAAAATGGAAGGGCTTAATTTAGCAGCAGACACCTGAACTATTCAAATGCTTCTGCCTTGGCCCAAATTCAACTTATAAGAAATATTTTTAATTCTATTAACTGATAGCCAGAGATACACAACAAACAATTTTTATGTATTTTATTGGTGTTTCTTGGGTTTTTATTCAAAATAGGAAAAGAAAAAGTGAAATAAACCAGGAACCAATTAATTAATATTTAGAATGCAGATTATGCAACTGTTAAAATTTTCTTAGGAAGAGACTAGAATGCCTTATGTCAAATGTAAGTATCCTTTTTGGAATGTTTGAAAAAGGAGGAGCACAGTTTAGACACATAATTTTATTCCAATACTGATGACCATATATATCATATTATATATATATAGATATATATAATTCCATATACTTATATGTGAAATATCCATATGTTGCATACAAAAGATAATACATATGTAAATAATTTCATATATGATGTGGATAAGTACATATACAGGTATATTCTTCTAGCCTTCCCTATATGTATTCAATCAATGTGAATAAAATTTGTGTGGGAAAAAAAACATGCCTACACTAAAAAATTACAGGCTTTTCTTTCTTGTTATTAGCACCTAATTACATACAGCATGACAACTCTTCACATAGCATTACATTGTAGTAGGTGCTAAGTCAACCGGAACGGACTTAAAGTCTATGGGAGAATGTGTCTAGACTACATGCAAATAATGTACCATTTCATATAGGGGACTTAGGCGTCCTCATCTCTAGAGAGAGCAGAAAGAAGTTAAACAAATCAGAAGAAAGGTTGGGACCTAAAGATAAGGTAACTCTTTAAGAGTTTTTGGCAACACATCCTTGGAAGGCTCCTCCCAACCCATGCTACACAATGAGGAGCAGCCTTAAGGCTCCCGGAGCCTAAGAAATCCATGTGCAGAAGAAAGGGAATGAAAACAAGTATGATCTTGGCCCTGAGCTCATGATTCAAGAAATTCCTGAGTCAAAGCAGAGACTCTGGAATAAGGCAGGTCTGGGGAGGAACCCACATACCAGAGCAGTTCATTTGCTCAGGCAGGTGAGGTCCAAGTTAAGCATCATGAGAAATATGAAGACATAGCCCCTTGGCTACAAAAAGAAAGAAACTTTGATTTGAGGGGAGGTGGGAATAAGGGGAGTTTCAGAAATTTTCAGAGAAAAAGTAGGAGCATAAGTTAGGACCTCAAAAGGAGACTTTCTCCCACTAGATACATGGAGAGCAATAAGCAAATTCCAGGGAGCTAATGCAGAAGTTGAGCCAGCATGGGAAAGAAGATGTGACTGGAGTTTGGAAAACCTACAATGCCATAGTTCAGACAAAGCTGTGGGTCACCTTGGTCCTCCTATGATGTGACTCTAAACAACAGATGTGTGTTGAGTGTCTGCCTTCACCCCACCGCTCCCTTCCTTTGGAGAAGAAAATAAAAACAGGGGCTGGAAAAAACAAAAAACAAATACAGGGTTTGTTATCATCAAAACAAAGACAAAACAAACTCAATCCTCAAAACTGCTGACTTGGGGGCTGGGGACTGGGAGCTCCTACTGTCCAACAGGAGGATGTGATTTTGGATGCTTAGGCAACCAAATAAAAGCCCAGTGTCATCATGCCAGTCTCTTATCCTTAAAGAAGGAGTTGGAGAGACAGACAGGTGGATCCCGGAGTTGGAGAGACAGACAGGTGGATCCCAGAGCTCACTGGTCGGCAAGTTTAGCCAAACTGGGTTCAGGGAGAGACTGGGTCTCGAAAGATAAGGTGGAAAGCAATAGTGAAAAAGCCCAACATCAAACTCTGGCATCCACATGTGCACACTCGCGCGCACGCATACACACACACACACACACACACACACACTCATTCACTCACACACTCACACACACGTGCACACGTGTACACACTGAATTAGCCTCTGTCCCTGACTACTAGACTTCTGTGTCTGGCTTTAGCCACTGCAGACAGGCTCATGGGTACACCAGATCAATGCTTCCATTCTGACTCTCCAGAAAACAGACTTGCCCACTGACCCATGGCTGTTCTGGACATCTCTTACCTCCCCCCCAATAAAACTGAGAGTATCACAGAGCCTTCCAAGCATGTATTTTGAGAAAGCTGCAGGTGCCTTGATCAGAATCTAACTTGCCCCTACACAGAGGCATGGGCTCTGCACATCCCTCTATCTGGTCCTCAAGTTGTTCCTGGGAGGAAACAGTGCTGACCACCATTCCTCTCCTCACACAGAGCTTTTGTCTCGTTAGTTATGAAGTGATAAGAAGTGTCCTAGATCGCAGACCTACTATGGCCTAGAAGCAACAAAGGTACTGTACTCCACTTTATGCATAATTCACATGTTAGCCTCAGAACAATTTATAGAACCTGGGCTTAGTGCCTAGGGGAATGTCTTAATAAATGCCCCACGCATATGTGGTGCATTCTGGAGGAGGAAATCATGACCCAGAGAGAATTAACATTATAATCTCCCCCTCCTGGCTAGCTATCTCCCTTTTACCTCAGGAATGTGATAATGCTCTGTGCCTGAACTTTGCCCTCCTTTTCTTGGGAGACTGCTTCCTTTGACCCCATGCTGACTCACTGCTGTACATCTCTTGGGTAAGAAAACTATGCTTTAAAACAGTGTGCGGAAATAATATACTAGTTACCCCATCCCCCAAAATGTCCCCTAACAGGAACAATCCAGGCTGGTTGAGGAATTCTTTCCAACAGAGAGTCCCTGGCCTTGGACCTCATAGCACAACTATTGACATGTGCAGATCATGAATAACATCTGGGAATAAGTACACAGCCCTCCTGGTTTCATGAACGGATGCATTACTCACAAACTGACCTCTATCCAGTGGCTCTCCATCCCCACAAAGCAAGGGGTGGCTCTTCCCAGCACCTCTTACATTCCTCACCCATCCCTAAGAAGCTGCACTATGGGACTATGACAGTCTTTGGAATGTCTGCTCACTTGCCAGTCATCTCTGTTTGTCTTAACAATGGCATGAAGTAGACCCACTCACTCCCTTTTCCCACACACGGAGAGCACGACGGACATCTCAAGAGAGACAGGCTTCGGGGTATACAATGGTGGGTGGAGGCCTATATCTGAACTCTTTTACCCACAGCTATTTTTTCCCACTCCACTGAAATAATAGACACTGAGCTGGCAAATATGCATGGAAATTCTGGTCTCCGCTGTTGCTACTACAAACTGCTACTGAGTAATCACTCTGAATTCAAGTTGGACCCACAAAATTTGGCCTCTACTTCCTTGGGAATTCCCCAGCATGCAGAGTTTTCAATGCCTTGATACATTGTTATTTTTATGGCTAGAAATGGATTGTTTGTAGAACTTCCTCTGCAAGAGGAAATGGTGATCTCTAAACATTCATCGAAAGATACAGAAATAGAAACTGTTGTAAAGTTACTTCCATTGATGCCATCCAACAGAGCTAAGAGCCTCCTACCTTTGGTATGACCTCACCAAAGCCTCCAAGAGGAAGCTGGGCAGTGGCTCTGGGGGTACACTGGTACACAGTGCCATCCATACCTACCCTCCATACTTTTAGGTATCTTTGTCCTCCATTTTCCAAGATCAGGGTTGAAAAAACTCATAGACAAGAAACTGGGAGTCTCTACCTGCGCCTGGTTTTCAAACGCCCTAGGAAAGTCTCTCCATGCCCTGGTTTGTTGACCACTGAACCTCTGCTGAGCCTTTTTCCAGGAAGAAAAAAACTTTGTGTCCAGCCACTAAAAAAGTTCTCTCTGGACTTGAGGCTTCCCTTTAGCTGAGCTCCTCCAGACTCTGGAATCTCCATAGTTGGCAGTTGATCTCTGCCTCCCTTACATTTCCCCTCCCCTCTCCCTGCCAGAAAGGCCTATCCCTAACTGGCACCAGAGATACCACCGCTGACCTTCATACCATCCTAAATGGAGCTGCCCAGTTTCTGTTCTCTCTACAAAGCAGCACCTTCATCCTTGAGCTGGCCTAGTCCCCTTTTCCAAGGCAGGAAAGAAGGGATAGGGAAGATAGACGGAGGGAGAGAGGGAGGGAGGGAGGGAAGGTGGGAGGGAGGGAGGGAGGGAGGGAGGGAGGGAAGGAGGGAAGGAGGGAAGGAGGGAAGGAGGGAAGGAGGGAAGGAGGGAAGGAGGGAAGGAGGGAAGGAGGGAATGGAGTGCCACAGTCTTAGCCAAGTGATGTATAAAACATGAATTGCTCTTTTTCCTCCCATAATTGTGCTTTCAGACTCCAGGGCATCTTAATCTCTTGTAGAACTTTCTGATAAGCACTCTTCCTATCAGAATAATGGAACAAATGTGCATTCCTGAAGTTAATGCTGTTCCTTTTCCCCACACCCAATTGAAAGAACATTAAAGGCTTGTGATGTGTTTCACTTAGCTTTCTTTTTAAAAACAAACCCACAAGGATGCTGAGAACAGGAAAGAAAAACTCGAGAAGAGGGAGCAGAGAGTAGGAACATGAATTCTTTATCCACCAGCAATTCTTCATTTCACTGAGTTCACGCTTACAATAGCAACTCAAGAGCTCCCAGCCTCACACTGGAGTTTTGTAAAACACAACAAAAACAAACAAACCAAAAAAAAATCTTTGTTCTGAAGGGTGATGACATGATGTTTATTGTCAAACATGGTGCCCTGAGTTTGATTACCCAGGAAAAGGATGGAACTGATTTACATGGTAGTTTTTGTTTGTTTGTTTGGTTGGTTGGTTGGTTTTTTGTTTGTTTGTTTGTTTGTGTTTTGGTTTGGTTTGGTTTTGGGTTTTTTTTTTAAGACAGGGTTTCCCTGTGTAGCTTTGGAGCCTGTCCTGGAACACACTCTATAGAACAGGCTGCTGTCAAACTCATAGAGATCCACCTGCCTCTGCCTCCTGAGTGCTGGGATTGAAGGCATGTGGCACCACTACCCAACTACATGATAGTTTTTTAAGCCCAAAACTAGTTTGGGGGCCAGTGAAATGGTACTTACTGCCAAACATGATGCCTTGAGTTTGATCCCCAGAACCCAAATGGTAGATAGAAGGAAAAGCACTCAACTGTGAATTCTCTTCTTCTAATTTCCACATGTGTGACTGACACACACATCCAATAAAGAAATAATTGGTTTTGAAAATGGAAAGCAGATGGACAAGTGGAGGCTGAACCTAAGTGGGCAGGAGAAAGGTAGAAAACCAGTCAGAATTTTGCACCTTTGGGAATGAGGTGATGTATAAGTAAGACTGTTTGCTCAGTGCTTAAGCACAATAGGCTCCGGCCCCCACAAAAGAGTGAATCACGTAGGATTCCATTCATAGGAAACTATAGAAAACATGAAGTGATCTTTAGGGACACAAAAACAGATCTGGTTTTGATTGGAGGGAAGGAGGGAAGGGAAAGAATTACAGAGGACTCTGGAGAGACCTAAGAGGAGATATGTATGTCCTCAGTGGTGGTGATGGTTTGATAGGCAGATGTCAAAACACATGAATTGAATAATTTAGATAAGAACAGTTTATTATCTGTCAGTTTTACCTTGACAAAGCTGTCGTTTAACATTGTTAATGCAGTTTCAGGGCTAGTCAAGGTGCTAAGAACAAATGACCATCAAGTGCTCAGCCTTAAATGGGTCAATTATATCACTCACTCCCAGGCTCACAACACATCAAGAAAAGCGGGATGGAAACAATGTAAGAGCCAGAGGATGGGGAGGGGAGGCCTCAAATACTACCTTTGTGTGTGGTTCTCACAAATCCATAGCAGTTACGGTTGCCTGTATAGGATCTGTACAAAACTTAGCCTACAATCATGCAGGCACAGATTGGGGGGGCTCTTGAGGCCATCCCTGTCCAAGGAAGGAGCTATTGACTATGGAGAACTGTGAGGAAGAGGAAGTTATTGTCTTCAGTGATGTAGGCACTGGTGAGTTAATCTTGCCTTCTGCAATAGCTCCACACCCATGCCCACACAGGAAGCCCTGGTTAACCCAGTGGGTCCCAAAGCAAACCAAAAGACATGGGAGTATAATGGGAATGAGGAGGAAGGGCTTATGGGAGTGGAAGAGAGCTAAGAGAGGACGGTGGGGGAATGGGTGTGACCAGAATGTTTTATGTATATGAAATTGTCAAAGAATAAGTTTACACAAGAAAGCTCTAATTTAAAATGCTGATAAAGGGCTGCAGAAACAGCTTGGGTGGGTAATAGTGCTTGCTGTGAAAGCAAGAAGATCTGGTTTCAAATCCCCAGCACCCATGTAAAAAGCTAGGCATGGAAAAGTGTGCCCCATCATTGAGAGTCAGAAACAAATGGGTTTAGGAACTCTCTGGCCAGCCAACCCAGCTAAAACAGAAAGCTCCAGGTTCAGTGAGAGACCTGTCCCCAAAATAAATAAGCTAAAGCATAATGAAGACACCTGATGCCTCCCCTGTTCTCATAAGCATATGCATGGGCACACACACACACTGTAGGCTGCTAGTTGGTTCTGTGATTTTTAGAGAACAGTGTGATAATAATTTAACTATGGTGGAAAAATAAAACTGAAATAATCAGGAAACATGAATGATTAGATTCTCAGAACAGCTCTTGTCAAACTATCAGGAATCTTATTCTGCAAAAACTGGAAAATGAAGTGTTTGGGGACTGGAGGCTGCCTGGAGTATTTTAAGGTAAGAGAGTCCCGAAAACGGGATGGTTAATGAAGGCAGAAAGCCTCCTGTGGAGAACCCCAGCCTTCTCCCCACACCTAATGCATCTGGTTACTAGCCCCCATAAGCACATATATTTGAACTTGCAGTCCCCAGGTAGTGGCACTGCTTGGAAAAGATTAGGAGGTGTGGTCTTGTTAGAGGGGGTGTGTTGATAGCGGCAGGCTTTGAGGTTTCAAAAGTCTCACACCAATGTCCCATCTCTGCCTCTACTTATGGATTAAGATGTGTGGCCCTCAGCTACTGCCCCAGCTTCATACCTGCCTGCCCACTGCCATGCTCTCTGCCATGACAGACATGGACTCACCCTCCGAAACTGTAAGCCCTGAGAAAAGTCTTTCTTCTGTAAGTTACCTTGGTCACAATGTCTTATCATGGCAATAGAAAAGTAACTAAGACAGAAGGCCTTTTCCCATCAGGCAGGAGATTAAAAGAGACCTTTCTGGGAACCTAGCCAAAACTACTAAGGGCCACTTCACCCCACAGCTCTGATAAGATATAAACCAGTGATCTCTGTAGCTAACAAACCTTACCATGTACTCAGATGTTCCAATCCACTCTAGTGATACCCATTCTAAAAATGTACTATCAAAACCTGAAGATTTCTCATAAGAACATTAAATAAACCAACTCATAAGGGCAAAGAAAAAAGACCATGTAAAGAGATTAAGAGCTTGAAAAACAAACAAATGCCAGTATGAATCCAGCGTGGCCACTGTGACATATTCCTGTAGTCCTAGATGCTCAGGAGACTGAGGCTGGAAAGGTGCTTGAGTTTCAGGAGATCAAGACTAGCCTGCACAACTATAAAATGTCCTATCTCCATTTTGAAACTTAAAAAATATTATGAATACATACTAAATAGGTAAGTATCTCAGTATATAACAAAGTATGTTATGCTGGTAAGAATTAGTAGAACTGTGAAATAATAATAAAATCTATGATGTTCAACAGGTGGAATATTCAATCTATACAACATATTAAAATGTCAGAGAAATGAAAACTCAGTAAATATGCTGAGAGATAATGGTTAAATAAACCTCCCAAGAAGTAGAGAAAAAGTAAAAGACTTAAAAAATAGACTAGAATAGAGTGTTAAAGGTAGGACTGGAGTGGGTGGCTTAGTTGGTAAAGTAGTTGCCTTGCAAGCACAAGGCCCTGAGTTCAACCCCAGAGCTCCCATAGAAATTCCAGGCACGGTGGCCTGTGTTTGTAATCCCATCACTGGAGAGGAGGAGACAGAAGGATTCCTGGGACTTACTAGGCAGCTACTCCAGCCTAATCCATAATGAAGCCAAAAAATGACCTTTGTCTCAAAGGAAGTGGATAGAATTCCTGAGAATGTCCCCTACACTACACTCACGCGCGCGCACGCAAACACACACACACACACGTACACACACATATACATACATGTGAGCCTGCATACACACACATGCATAATTTTTTAAATTAAAGATAAGAAAAAACAATAAGAAGAAATAATCAGTAGTTTTAAAACTTAAAGAACACAGGTTTTCAGATTCAATGATCTATTAAATGCTTCACAGGATGAATGAAAATGTACCTACATCATAAAACTTCAGAATACTGAGACTAAGAGGCTATATCTATGACATTCCAGAAAGAAAACAATAATCACATGAAAAGAACTAGACATTTGCATTAAGTCAGACCTCTTCACAGCAATATTGGAAACTAGAATAAAATGGAGCCATGCTTTCAAAGCCAGAAAGCAAAACCAGCTCCAGCCTAGAATTATATACCCAGATGTACTATCAGGCAAGTGTCACATTAGAGTAGAGATACTGCCACACAGGCAAATTGCTAAAGAAATTTCTACACTTATACACCTTTCCCCAAGTTTGAAACAAGGTCCAAGTGAGGAAAGAAGCAAAGGGAGAGAACAGGATAAATCTGGAAACAGCAACAAATAACCACAGTCCAAACTGAAGCAGATCACAGAGCTCTAGAGATTTCCTTATAAGGTAGAAACAAGCTGCCTAATGTATCTGAATCTAAGGGAAGACAAATAATTAATATACAATTAGTGGTAGTTTTAGATGAATCTTCAGTGTAGATAATCAAACAAATGTTAGGATCTTTTATTTCCAAGTGTTTGAAGATCCTTTATAATTACCTGTGTGTGTGTGTGTGTGTGTGTGTGTGTGTGTGTGTGTGCGCGTGCACGCCCGCACGCGTGCGCACACATGTGTGTTCGTTCTCTATTTATCTGTGTCTCTGTCTGTCTCTCTGTCTCTCTGTGTATTACTAAGTTAACTAGAGCCCTAATTATGCTAGGCAAGCACTCTCTAACGGAGTTGCAGCTCTCTTTCATTTTTTTTTTTTTTTTTTTGAGATGGATGTCACTCAGTTGTCTAGGCAAGCCTTGAACATGCAATCCTTCTGCCTCAGCCTCCTGAGTAGCTGAATTACATCCCTATGACAACAGGCCCAACATGTATTTCTTTCCTTAGCCGGGTCTGCCAACAGACCACCCTACTGATAAGTACATAGAAAACTAAGAAAATGAGAGCAGGAGACAGTTATTAAGGAAAGATAAAATGCTAACTGGAAAAGAATGCCTACTTTACTAAGTATATCGTGTCTGAGTATATTTATATGTCATAATGATAATGATGCCAGTTACTGATCTAAGAAAACTAAGGGGTAACCATGTTAGGAGGATCAGCAGGTGGGAAAGGCAGATATGCCAGTTGGAGACTGGAGCAGAACAAAGAATTTGTTTCATTTCCCAAAGAGGAAGTATTGTGCAAGCCCAAAACTCTGCATTTAAGACTTCAACAATAAAGTGTGTGGTTCAGAAACAAGAACTAAGGCTGAGACACTCAGTTGCATGCCTGCTGAGCAGCCAAGAAAATTAGACTTTGGATCCCTTGCACCTATGTTTAAAACTGACATTTCCACACATCTGTAACCCTAGTGTCGGGGAGCAAGGAAGCAGAGATGAGTTCTGGGAGTTTGGTATCCAGACAGTCTAGACAATCAACAAGTTCCAGATTCCCTGGGGAGACCTTGTCTCAAAAATAAGGTGGCAGGAAATTGAGAAAAATAACTAACTTGGACTTCTGGCCTCCATACATGTGCACACACAGGAAAGAAAGAAGGAAATGGAACATCTGTTTTCTTGAAAAGAAAAAGTTTAGAAAGTCCCCGGACTCTATACAAAACTGACTTTAAAACAAACCTAAAACAAAACAAAACAAAAAAGCACTGAACTATTTTTAGGACAAGGTTTTTCTTTTTTTAAAAAAGAAAAAAAGAATAAAACACTATTGTTTTAGTAATTAAAACTCATTTCAACATTGTATAAACTGATGACATAACTGCTCTGTGGTTAAGGGGAAGGTTTTTTATTGTAGATATGAGAGAGAACAGACAGAGGCATCTGGAAGAGTCCAGAGCGGAGAGAGAAAGCAGACCAGACATAGCTAGGATTATCTGCGAGGGAGGGGAGAATAGCAGGGACGGAGAATAGAGAGAGGCAGGAGCTGATACAGAAATGAATCCCAGGAGCTAAGAACAGTGTGAATAGCAGTTGAGTAGCTGGAGGGGAGGAAGGACCCATGGGGGCACTGAAATGTGGTAACAGGTACTTGTGAGAAGGGACTGAGTGAGCCTGAAGGCTAAAATGGACCTGGACCATGATTATGCTCAAAGGCACACAGATTAATGCTCACTAGAGAGCCACATGTCCCTTCTGCCAGAGGTAAGGGAAATGACTTCTTTTGGTAGAACCTGCTTCATAAGGTCCTGGGGAAGGCTGGCTTCATCTAACCACCAGAAACCCTCCTGAAGTAAGGTCAAACTCATTTCTGGATAGTTGGACTGTCTTTGGAATTTCCTTTGAGGCTAAGAAGTATTAGCTGAGTCAACAGGCAGGTGTGTGTGTGTGTGTGCGCGCACGCACGTGCGTGCGTGCACACACACTTGTTGCACGTGTGTGATATGTGCAGAATCCTTTGAAAAATGTCATAATGAGAGGGGAGGGTGAGAGGATAAGAGAACACAAGCCACCCATCCAGTCAGCCCCTCCCTCCACTCCCAGCTCTGGGAAGAGATTACTCCTTCCCCTTCCTCCTCCAACCCTAGAAATGGAAAGTCTTCAGACCATGGAGTTTGCCTGTGCAGGTGCCTGGCTCCACCCCAACTTCTGCACATGAGATGGGAATTCCCACAGAGGCCTAAGTCATTAGCCAAGGATCCAACACGCCCAGGCACATCCTGTGACCTGGAGGGGCACAGAGGCACAGGCAACTGGAAATCCTGCCCTGGCATGAGCTGACTTGCATGCTGGGTGTGCAAAGTCTGTGGGGAGGGGCCCCTGAACAAACAGCTTTCTTGAGCATATTTCTCTGCTCTGACACAAGAAATCACAGAGGAAGGTGTTTGCAGAAGGGATTTGACTAAAGACTGTGAAATGCACAGGTGAATGAGTGCCCAGAACACAAGCCTACAAAGCCTTGGCTCTCCTTCCTACGTGGTGCAGAAGAACCTGAGGGACCACACAGGTCCTCAGACCAGAGGTTTGTAAGACAGCCATGTGGGAGAGTGATGACAGTCAGGGAGCCTGGAGTCATCACTACCAACTATCTGTTTCCCAAACGCTTATGACCCAGGAGTGAGCACTTATGTTTTTATTCTCTCTCTCTCTCTCTCTCTCTCTCTCTCTCTCTCTCTCTCTCTCTCTCTCTCTGTATCATTAACAAAAACTATGCAAATTTAGGGACAAAGGAGATAGATGGCTCAATTGGGCAAAAAGCATTTGCTACAAAGCCTGAAGACCTGATTTTGGTCTCCTGGTCTTACATGGTGGAAGGAGAGAACAGACTCTCACAGGTTGTCCTCTGACCTCCACATCCATGCTTGAGTGTATGTACACACACACACACACACACACACACACACACACACACACACACTAACTTCTTTTTTAATTTTAAAAGTTCTTTGTTGTAAAAAAAAAAGAAGAAGAAAAGAATAATGTTAAATTCAATTGGGTCTTTAAAACCCTGCAAATTTAAATTGTACAATTCAATAATTTTACAAAAGTACATACAATGAAAGCAAGTGCTGAACACATCCATTATTTGTGTTATGAATGACATAAAACCAAATCTGAAGATCAGGAAAGTAAAGCAGTCATCAGAGAGCTTTTACCTCTATCAAGGCTGGGGAGATCGTGTCCTAGCGTGACTGTCATAGTAAGTGGAATCCATTGCTGCTCTGCCAGGCTAATTTGTGCCAGTGCCAACACAGAGTGAAGTGTGGTTCAAGACAAAGCAAAAGATTGATTAGAGTAGACCAGGCCTCCAGTTTTAGCCCTCAGCTTGTAGAGTATTACCCAAGTGTCCTTGGTCAACTCACCTACCTTCCCAGAGACTCCATTTCCTGTCTAGATAATGGGAACCATGGATTCATTAATTTGTCAAAATTGTATAGGTTAGTGATATTTCTATAATAACAGTTACTTTCTGAGTATTCTAAGGTAATGTGAGAAAGAAAACAAATATTATCAACTCTTAATTTTACAAAGAAATGCACATTTTGTTTTATTTTTATTTTTTATTTATTTATTTATTTTTACAACAAAGATTGAGTTACCCCCATTTGGGATGATAGACACTCTTGTCTGCCCTCCACCAAGGCCCATGTTCTTCTTTCTAGAATGAGAAATGAAACAACTAGTTTCCATTAGGACCATACACGTGAGTTCTGCCCCAAACCAAAACTTTTCTTTCCTTTTTTTTTTTTTTTTTTTTTTTTTTTTTTTTTTGGGTTTGGTTGGTTAAATAGCTGGATTGTAGGGCAGTGGCTGGGGGAGGGTAGAGCAAGGGGGTAGGGTATTGCTACATAGCCCAGACCTCAAAGCTAGAGATCTCCTGCTTCAGTCTCCCACATGCTATAATTTCAGGCACACACTGCCATTCTCAGCCTGTCCTATAGTTCTGCAATAATCTCACTTATTCTTGAGCCAATTCACAACAATAATTACCCATCCAGACCTTGCTTCTAGAGATAAATTATTAAGAATGTCAAGAAAGAACAATACAGCTCATTGTGAAAGCAAACTATGATACATGGAAGTGTAACTAAACGCTGTGACTTGACAAGTAGAAAGACCACCCCACTCCATCTTTCACATTTGAATATTCAGGAGTCAACCTTATTTCATAGGGGCCCTGGCAATCTGAACTTGCCCTAGGAAGACCATGCAACCCCATGAGGATCAAGCAGACAAATTCTGTGAGGACCAGTTAGAAGAGACTCTGGGGACACAAAGAAACCATGGGATGCTACAGGCTCCCTTAATGTATCAAGCCTTCTGTGCATCTTTCATGAAACACCTAAGATAAATAGATGAGAGCTAGGATCCATGGGCACTGGTTGTACCAGAAAGAAGAGCATCTTTGTATCAGAGCTATGCAATTGCTCAGTGGGCTGTGAGGTGTTTCCCAGATCTTTAGACAAGCCCATGTTCACAGGAATACAAGAAATAAGACTTACTCTTCTGAGTAAGGTCGGGTTAGAGAAAAACTCCCAAGTTCCAAAAAGAAGCAATTAAAGGTTGTCCTAATTTAATTTCTGTTGCTGTGCTAAAATAACCTGACAAAAAAGCAATTTAGGAGAAAGAGTTTATTTGGCTTTAAAAACAATCCAGGCTACAGTCCCTCATTGCAGGTAAGTCAAAGCCGGGACTTCAAAGAGTGGGTTATGTCATCCACAATGAAGGACAGGGATAAATCAGTGCATGTATGCTCGCTTGCTTGCTTGCTTGCTTGTGCTCATTTCATCTCTCCACTCTTACACAGTTCAGAATGCCCTGTATAGGGAATGATTCCACCCCCAGTGGGATGGCTCTTCCCATATCAATTAGCTTAGTTAAGACAGTCACCCACAGGCCAGCCTGATGTAGACAGTCCCTCATCTTTCTTCTCAGGTGATCCTAGGTTGTGTCTGGTTGGCAGTTAATGCTAACCAGCAAAGGTATATACTAGTAATTTTCTCAAGTCTTTGGTCAATGAAATTGAATGTAGGGTGAATGGGACCAAACTGTATAAGCAAATTATAGTAGCAAGATCCTGTCTTGAAGCACCAAACAGCCAAAGAACCAAAGACAATAATAATCTCATTTTAATTTGGGTGACAAATTCCTGTGTGAGGTTCTGGTAGTTACTGCCTCTGTAGGATACGTAGCATATGAGCTTTCACTTGTGGACAATGAAGAATTCCTGGGAATGGAGAGGTTAAGCAGAGTCATATATGTCACATAAAAGATTTTGACAGTGGCAAACATGACCGATGATCACAAGAAGTGAGTGAAAGCAGTAACTCATCCTCAGAGACCACAGTGAGGAAAGAGTGGGTGGGGTAAATCAGTAATGAGAC
Source organism: Phodopus roborovskii (assembly GCF_943737965.1). Classification (NCBI taxonomy): domain Eukaryota; kingdom Metazoa; phylum Chordata; class Mammalia; order Rodentia; family Cricetidae; genus Phodopus; species Phodopus roborovskii. Next base: position 24,455,334 of record NW_026126416.1, read on the forward strand.
TACCCACTGGTAGGAGGGGGGAATGAAAGGAATGGATGGTCAGAGGGAAGGAGGAACCAATGAGGGCTCACCTGGGTATGCAGGAGAGCAGGAAAAGCCTCTATGATGGCTTGATTTTGAGTCTGGACTAGGAAAATGCAGAAGTCTGGAGCAGGAATGATGCTGTGTCCGGGCAATCTGAGTCACTGCACAGGGTAAGCTTCACGAAGACAGAAGCATTGCCCAGATTTCCCCACCAGTTAGTTCCGCTTTGCTGGCAGCCTGTGGGAATTTCTAGAGAACTGAAGTAGTGGGCTTTGCAGTGTGGAAAGAAAGAATTCGTAGAAGCAAAGCAGAGAGAGGGGAAGTGATATTCACATCCCTCTGAGGAAGGAAGTAGAGGCTTCTCACTCCCTGGTGTCCGGTTTCCTCAAAAGTCGCCTAAGTGACAGCAGGTCACACTTCCATGCCAAACTTCCAGGATTTCAAGCCATGCCTAATTAAACTCCAAATAAATTAAAGGCTTAAACATAAAGCACTGTGTTATAAACTAAGAGATATCAAAGGCAAATTTTTAGGTAATCCCGGGGATGAATTTTTTTAAGATGAATCTCTAAAAGTAGAATTCAGAGTTGGAAGGTCCTTCCTAAAAGGACTTTGGTACCTTATGAGAAGCTACCCTCCCTGCCCCTCCCTCCGTCCTCATTCTTATGCCTTATGGATCCTCACTCTGAGTTTCTTCATTGGCTTGCTCTCGGTCTCTCTAATACTCGTGATCTTCCAGCTTCAGGGTTCTGCATGGGCCATTTGTATTGGCTGGGATGTGACTCTCCCTATGTCTCTTCCTTCCCTACCTAGATATCATGCTGATTTCTCAAGGGGACTTTCAGAGGATCAAGGTCTCCCCGCATATCTTCATAATAATCCATGCTTTCCCTTCCTTAATGATTACTTGCTATAGACTGAAATGGTTGTAATGCCAACTCCCCCAAAATTTATGTGTGGAATCCAAATCTCAAACGTAAAGACGTTGGGAGATGAGGCACTGGGAGAGGTGATCTCTTTTATGAGGGCACTCCCTGATAACCTTATAAAAGCTGGGCTCTCTCTTGCCCTTTCCTACCATGTGAGGCTAGAAGAGAAGTGTGATCCATGAACCAGAAAGTGAACCTCACCAGAATTAGCCAGCACCTATCTCTGAGACTCCAGAATTTCTGTTGTTCATAAGCCATCAACTTCCATGGTGCTCTTCTATAGCTGTACAAGTAGACTAAGACAACACCACACCTGTGGCAAGAAAGTGTGGCCTCTCTGCTGACAGAGACACCATGTGTCTTGCCACTTGGTCCTTAGCTTTCAGTATGTTTCCATGTCAAAGACCCCATCCTCAATGAGTGGATGTGTATGTGAGTGAATGAAGAGATGACTTTTAGTAATTATTCCAGCCTGGTATACCTACTGTAGACAAGTTTGTGTTGCACTTAGAATCCTTTTGACTGTAGTGTGATTCTTTTGTTGTTGATATTGTTGTTGTTGTTGTTATCAATTTGTTTGTTTGTTTGTTTCGCCTAGCCAACATTTGACATTCCCTACTTTGAGAAAGCTGTGTTTCCATCCTGTGTCAAGAAGGGACCTGGACAATGAGCAAAGAAGTCACCTCAGTTTCATGGGTGGAAGGAAAATAAATTTGAAAGAATAAGCTTCACCAAGAAGTAAAGCAGGGGAAAATGTGGCATCTAGAGAAAAGGGAAAGGCAACCAACACTAACTTGGACACTCACAGTCTATGTGATGCTTCCAAAACCCTGTGAAAAATTACCAGAGCAGTTTGCAAGTGAGGCAATTCAACCTCTGAAGGGTGAGCAGCTTACCCATTACCACACAGTCGGAGACACACACAAGCCTTAATTAAGCCTTACTCACCCAGTTTCCTCAGCCTGGGATAGCCATTCTCCGCTATGCAAATCCAAGTTCCCAAGCTAAATGGCAGCATAAGGTAGCTTCCCTGAAGGCTCACCTGAGATTCCTCCCACTTGGTGAGCTTCCGGGTGGGCAGGCACACCCTGCCTGCCTGCTTCTGTCTGTCCTTCTCCTATTCTCCTTGCATTTGCTCACCTTCCCTTGTTTCCAGAAAGGAAAAAAAACATGAAGACTGTGGGACTCTTTGTTGCTTCTTTTCCCACAGCTCTCCTCCAGTACTTCGCTGCTATTGACTCAACCATGAAGTAAGCCAGCTACCAGGCTGACTCCTGAAGTGCTTTTGAGGGAATCCTGCCCAGGGCTCACATGGTTCCACTCCGGAGCCCAAGCTCGGTAGCTCTGCTCCTCTCTCAAGAGAACTACAGTACCTTTGAGTAATCCTGTATCGGATGAAATATGCCCCCATAGGCGCTAAAACCCACAAAAGAAAGCAAAAAAGAGAGTTAAAAACATATTCCCTCTCCCTTGGATATTTGTTTTTTTCTTTTAAACTTGCCCAGATTTTCTGTCTTGGAAACATAAACTTCTTTTCCTTAAGAGTTACAAAGGACCCTGAAGGTCTTTCACATATTCCAGGCTTTCTTGAAAGCAAGACTGAGGAACCAATGACCCTTTCATGGTCATGCTAGAAAGACCAGTTCTTTCTAACTTGTCATTAACTATCATATATGCCTATGCTAAGAAAGGATTTATTTTTGTTTAGTTTAGGGTCAAAATATCAAGTTTGCCATTGAAATCAGGAAGAAAAGAAGTGAAGAGAACTGAGCACGCATCTGTGAATCGACTGTGCATGAGACAACTAAAGGTTTACAAGAAGAGGAGGAGTGGGTCTGGAAAGGGACACTATGCCACCAGACACAGTACTTCCGGAACACAAGGGAGCCATTGCAGAGCAAGGTCATCATGAAATCTGGAATGGATAACCATCGCTAGAATACCGCAAGTAATTATCCAGTCAAATCTTCCACCTCATAACTAAGGGAAGCCTGGAGAAGTGTGGGAATTAAGGTCCTGCAGTGGCCAAGATCAAAGTCAGGAAGAAGATCTGCCTGGCTGGCCACACTGTATGTCGCACCTGTTAATCCCACCCTGAACCCTAGGTGCTTCAGTTGGAGGGTCACCATCTTAAACCAACAGTTCACATTAAAAACAGGAAGGAGAGAACCACACACTGGTCATAGGACTGTTGGCATGAATGAGAAGTCAGCCTCACATCATGTTAGATTCTTACATGTCTCTTTATTAAAAACACCATGAGGTCTGGGGGGAATGGCTCAGTGGATAAATTACATGTCACTCAAGCATAAGGACCTGAGTTTGAACCCCCAGAACCCATATAAAGTTGGGTATGGTAGTGCATGTACATAATCTCAGCACTCTTACAGTAAGATGAGAGGACATAGATGAATCTCTGGAAGCTCCCAGGCTAGCTAGCCTGGAGGACACAGGGGCAAAACAAGAAAAGAGACCCCATCCCAAAGTAGGCAAAGGGAGAGGACTGACTTCCGAGATGGCCCTCTGGTCTCTTACAGGCATGCAGTGGCATTCACATGCATGCATGTGTGCACATGTGAACACACATGAAAATGTTTAAACACTTTGGAAGACTATAGAGCACTACATAAGCATTAGGTTGCTTTATTATTTGTCTGATCTATTATCTCAATATTACCACCTTTATTACCATCCGCTTTGTTCTCACAGCCAGTTTATCTTTGCATCTAAAATTAAAATTTAGCCCTAGCATAAGCATCTAGTTAGGATGTTGACTCGTCTTACTGGAAACTCCCTCTCCCAGAGGGCAGAGAGAGCTATAAGAAGAATGATATTATAGGCACCATGCTGTCCAAGACAAAAATTGATTGTGTGAGAGAGGAGTTTTGAGAGAATATATGTCATCCTGGTCTGTGGTGAAGAAGGGAACAAGACACACACACACACAGCATTAGTCAGAACAGGTCTGGTTTTACCGCAGAAACACCCTGAAATCTCAGTGATCTGCCAAAACTAAAGCTGTGTTCCTCATGCACGCAAAGTGGAGTGCAGGTATTCTAGCCTTTGCCACAGCAGCATCTGCAACACGTGACTTCCATGGTTGCTGCATCAAGGGAAGTTGAGTGTGACGAAGGCCCATGCTGGCCCTGGTTGCATCAGCAGAACATCAATCACTTCCTGCTCATCGTTTGTTGGCCCGAGATTGCCATGTGTCCTCAATCTAACCGCAAAGGAGACCAGGAAGACAGACATTCATCGGGTAATCCCACATATAAGCAGATGGATACTTAGTGAGCAATTAGCTACCACACATTGATTCCAGGAAAGCAAGCATCAAAGGACTTTAGAGTATTCCAATTACCTAAAAAAAAAAAAAAAAAGAATTTACATAGGCCTTAAAGACATGAAGGCTTGAGGAAATAAAATAAAAATAAATAGTAGTAATTACTCCTAGTTATTACATTTCTTGTGGGCTTTATTTTAGTCTTTTTTATCTATTTCTCTGACACAGCAATATTTAATAATAGACATTTTAATCATACTGTTTTTTTCAAATCGGGAAACAAGTTCAAATAGGAGATAATTCTGACTCCAATGAGGAAAAGCCTTTTGATCAGAAGATCGCAATTAGCAGAAGAAGAAAAGTAAGAGATAGGTCAGATACAAGGGTTGCCACACAGGAAGCCTGTTGGTGAGCTCACTTCTGAAGGGCAACCAGCTCAAAGCAAGGAAGAGACAAGGCCTCATTACTCAGCATCTCAAGAGGTGAGAGAAAGGGAATTCAGAAACAGAAAGCACCCATAAAGGAAGGGGTAGACTAAAGCAGAGAGAAGGGCTCTCAGCTGCCCGGGGACTCCGTGACTGAACTTCATCTGTGTGTGTTCCTCCTGCTGCACACTTCTGAATCTCTCATCACCTCCAAGCCATCCCTCTGCTCCCGGGCTCCCAGAACATCTTCAGTGTATACACTTTTGAGTTTAGGTAGAAAGACTGCTTTTGATATTGTCATCTCTCCATGTACTGTTTTAAAGCCTAGAAACAGTCCTCAAACTCAAATTGTTGTCTTATGAACAGACGGCTGGGGATGCAGCTCAATGGTAGAGTAGAACTTGATGCTATGTGTTCCATCCCTGGCAGCACAAAAAACAAAGGGCAAAACTGATCAAGTTACTAAGAGGCAGAACTTGGATGTCTTCCTCCAACCCTCCAGGAAAGACTTTCCAAGGGTTATGCGAAGCCTTGTTGGTCTGGCTTCTGCTATCCTCCCAGTCCTTGATCCTAGGCTCTCCATCCCATCCCCCTCCACAGGTAGCTTAGAGCTCCAGCCTTCATGACATGCTTCCACTTGCTTGGCCCTCATGGCATCTGTGTGGTGCAGACTGTTCCCTTTGTCTCCCCACTGAATAACCCTTCCAGGACCAGTGCCTCTCTGTCATACTTTTATCACACTTAGGCTCAGTGTGTAATTAAGTACATGGGGTCAGGGGTCATCACTGGCTTCATTGTCAGCTTTAAGGAGATTAGAGACCATAGCTGGCTGTACTTGCTTGATGCAAAGTAAATGACAGGAAAAAAGTTCAGAAGTATCATAGATTTCCTTCACTCTTTGTAACTCCTTTAAAATGTGTGTGTGTGTGTGTGTGTGTGTGTGTGTGTGTGTGTGTTATGCATGTGTGTGCCCATGGAGGCCAGAAGAGGAAGGTACATTCCCTGGAGCTGGAGTTACATGTGGTTGGAGTTAAGGTAGCTCTGAGCCACCCCACATGGATGCTGGGAACTGAACTTGGAGGAATAGCAAGTGCTCTTAACCACGGAGCATCTCCCCAACTCCCAGTAACTCCTCTTTTGAACAACATTTTTGAACACGTATTTTATCACCAAATCCCCGACAAGCATTTCATTTTATTTTATTTACTCATTTCATTTGCTTGTTTGCCTGGGTCTTGTGTATCCCAGGTTGGCTTAAACTCATTGTATAGCAAAAGACCTGCTCCTCCACCTCCCCAGTGATAAAATCGCAGGCATATGCTATCACACCCAATTTTTCAGCACTAAGAATCAAACCCAGGGCTTTGAGATTTCTTTTTTAAATATATATACATATATATGTGTGTATGTATGTATATGTGTGTATGTATGTATATATGTATACACACATACATATACACACACATATTGTACATATACATACATACATACATCTATGAGGGTGTCAGATCCCCTGGAACTGAAGTTATAGACAGTTGTGAACTGCCATGTGTGTGCTGGTAATTGAATGCAGGTCCTCTGGAAGAACAGCCAATGCTCTTAATCACTGAGCCATCTCTCCAGCCCCCTGTAACTCCTTATTAAGTGAGAAGTCACAGGAGAATTTACTTTGTGTCTTTCCCCACTTCACTGAAGAGCCTTGATCTTTCAGAAGTAGGATACTGTAGGGCGGAATCAAGAGCTGAGTTTTAATGTTATTTCCTGCTCTCATATGAAGTCTCCAACTAAGCCTAAGTTTAAAGTAGATGGTCTCCAAAGCACATCCTCTGTAATATGTAACTCTAGGACTCCCTGTAGACCAACACAAAGTAGAAAGAGTAAAACCCCATTTTAAAAGAGAACCAGAAAACAGAGAGGGGGTGGGGGAGATAGAGAAACTGCATTAAGACATAGAGACAGCCTTGTGGTTGAGTGTAGACTCGTGTCTGAGTCCTATTTCCGCAAAATGCTGACCCTTGGAACCCTGGGCTGATTACTTAATTTTGCTAGAACTTTACTTCCTCCTCTGTAAAATGTGACAGGGATTACCTACTACTCTGGTCTGATGAGAAGATTAAATGAGATAATATATTGTAAAACCTGGAAGCTAATAGGGTGTTATGAACTTCTTTTCCTCCGGCCTAACTGTCATGGAATTAATAAGCAGATTAAAACTAAGCAGGGCATGAATGGAGACTATAAAACTCACTTACCTCTTCATGTGTTACTCCTCTAAACTGGTTATATATCACCCTAAGAGAAATACACCCTCCAGTGAGGTCCACAAATAGTTAATTCCAGGATCCCTACGTCCTCATGAATGACAAACAATGTAAGTGCTCATATCCCAGATAGAACACATCTTTGCCCTCACATAACCTATACATCCTACCCATATGCTTTGAATCATTTCTGTATCTCTTACAACACCTAATGTAGCGTGTATGCTCTGTAAAAAGCTGTTACACTGTATTGCTTATAGAATGATGCTAATACAGATACAACACTGTAACAATATCTGCATTGTTCAATACAGCTGCTTCTCCTTACCACGATCCCCAAGTATTTCTGCTGATGGTTGAATCTATGAATACAGAGCCCAGGGACACAGGAGGACAAATTCTCCCCCCAGAAAAATTCAGAGATGTGCTTCTCTCAGTATTCAAGGTATCAAGGAATCATGTGCTCATTTTAAAGTGAATTCTGAAGGTGTCTGACTATGTTTCATGGTACATTGGCAAGACCATGCCTGAGTTCACAGGCATACTCTACTGCCAATCATTACTCAATCATACTGAAAGCCTTCCTTCTGTTTTCAGATTACCAAGGAATAAAAGGAGATCCCACTAGAAGAGAGAAAGGAGAAAATCTTCCTGATCTTTGGGGTTTGTTTTCTTGTTTGTTTGTGCTGGGAGTGTGTCATGTAAGCACATGTGCATACACTTTGTGTGTGTGTGTGAGTGTGTGAGAGAGAGAGAGAGTATTGAGGTCCGGAGTTCATATCAGAAATCTTCCTCAGTCACTCTTTCATCTTACTGTTTGAGACCCAGAATTTGTAGATATGGCTAGTCCACCTAGCCCAATTGCTCCAGATTCCCTTGCTCTACCTTCTGATGCTGGAGTTACAAATATGGCTACCAAGCTTTTACATGGGTTATGAGTATCTGAACTCTAGTCCCTTTTCTCTTCCAACAATCACTTTTAACTTCTGAGCCATCCCCCCAGACCATCTTTTACTTTTATAAAAACCTTAGAATCACTAAACATAATACATTTCAGCCCTGTCACTTGACAGCGGTGATGATAAAGCAGTCTAGGGTTCAGGTCAGATGATCTGACCTGGAATCAGAATTCTGGGTTTCAAGTACAGGCTGTGTCTGTGTCTCGGTTTCTATGACCTGCACTTGGTCATTTCCTTCTTCCAAGGTCTTCAGTCACATAAGAAGATACAAATGACCTCTGAATTTGTGCACCTGGAGGCTAAAGTGTGAGCAATTTGAGAACCATAAGGCAATTGTCACGAGAAAAGTGTCACCAAGGTTCTTTGGATCCTTAGGATAAGTATACATGGCTGTGCCTATGATCCCAGCACTCAGGAAGCTGAGGCAGGATAAACATGAGTTTGAGATCAGACTCAGATACATAGTGAGGCCCTGTCAAGAACAAAAGACACAGAGAGAGAAGGAATGAGAAGGATGAAGGGAAGGAGAAAGAGAAAGACAGACAGACTCCTTTGGAGTTATAGCATCTGGGCTAACAAAGCACATTCACCTACCGACATCCATCGTTTCATCTTGTATGCTTAATTTGGTGGCTGCTGAAGGAAAATGCTAATGGACAACAGCGCCTATGGTACAGAATTAAGCACACAATATTTTTCCTGAATTATTTAGGAAGCTCTGAGCCAAATACATTAGACCCAGTAAATCCCTACCCAATACATTTCTCTCCCCCTTCCCTGGATACACTTAGTGTGCATTCACAGGAGGCTAAGCTCCCCATCAAACACATGAGGCACACTCACTCTCTGAACCTCCTGCACTGTCTTCTTCCCTTAAAACCACTTTCCAAGAAGGTCATGTGAAAGAGAGCGTTGAGAGAGACACTGACCAAATGGGCTGTTTCTCAACCAAACTCTCATCTGGGGAATTCTCTACAAGGCAGGAATGAAGATGGAGCTGGGCTGGGTGTTGCTACAGATGGTAGAACCAAAGGTGCTTTCCCAGATTGCCAAAGAGGCGCCCTGCATTGTTCCCAGAAACCAAATAGCTAGGATGCTTCAGTAGTGGTCCACACTTGAAAATGTCTTCCCTGTTGAAGTTTCCAAAGCCCTACTTTCATAGGAAGCCTATTCCCTCTGTGAACTAAGGCATCGCGGAGGTGACTCTACAGACTTTCAAGTGACTGGGGCCATCATCAGTGTCATTATTTGTGTTTAGATGCATCTCCATAGCAGCCCACATTCACAATGCACCTTGCAATTGTTTCTTAGTGATCGTCCTCACAAGATGTTTGGCAGGCAGAAAATGACAAGATTAACATTTCTGTATTGCCTAAAGGGGAACTAAGGTATGCAGAGATATGAAGTTAGCTGGCTGCTATCATTGTTCATACAAGACATATTTAGAGACATCCACACTTTGGTTCCAATCTGTTTTGGCACTTATTCTGCCTTCATTTAGAGTATCACTCATCTTTGACACCTGTTTATAAATACAACACGAGGAGGGACAGGCTGGGTAGCAGAACTGGAATTGGAGAATCTCCACATCAATAGAGCCAATAAACATTTAAGCAGCTCCATTATCTGTGGTGAAGCAGGACCAGAGGGGATACTTTATCCAACACACATAACATACTGTAGTCCCAGTACCATGCTTCCTTTTATCCCATGTTTCAGTGGCTTGCCTTTCTCCATTTGCCATTTTTTTTCTTTCCTTGTCTACCACCCACTTTCTTTATTTAAAATGTGAGTGGTTTTAATGCCAACTAGGAAAGCTGAAACTCTGATGTACTGAGAGTCAGGTGCTCTACCACCTGAACTGGACCAGCCTGAAGTACTGAAAATGTCTCTAATAAAGATGAGTGGGCAACACTGATTCCATGTCATATATAAGAACCCATGCCTTCCTTCCCCACAGCTTCCATTCCTGAGCTGAGCCACTGCCCCTCCCTGGCCTTTTTCCCTACCTTGTCTTTAGGTAGTGGGACAGGGTCACTTTACCATGACATGGCTGAGGCTGAGAGTTCTCCCCTGAAGCTGTCATCTCTGTGGGAAATGTGTTGACATTATTCAAAGGAGTAAGAGAACCCAGATCTTTATGGTCAATGTCCCTTTTATCACCTCTGCCCTCTAATCATAAGGCTCTCATTCCATACTCGGATTGCTGACTGACTTACTCAAGCAAAGCTTTCTCTTCAGAGAGGAGGGATAAACCTCATTTTCCCTCAAATGTCATGCCTTAGCTGCCAATTATCCTGCCCAGATTCAGTCCTGGAGCACAATAAACAAATTAGGTCAAACACAAAGTATACCCCTGAAGCTCCCATCCTACTCAGTCTAGCCCTCTGATTTGAGGATTTCTGCTGTCCTCTTCCACCAAAAGCTCTGAGAGTCCTGGTGAACTTCCTGTTGCTCTTCCCCTTTTTGTGAAACTACATGTTTATAATCATATGGAACAAGCAATAAATAGATAAATCAAGTCAACAGCCATTGGAAGTTTTGCAAACAACATCATTACCAAGAGTATAAACTGTGTTTTGTGCCAGTATCAAGCTGAGTGGACAGAGAAAGATACAAAGCAGAATTATCCCTGTAAATTCCCAGTGACACACTGGTGGCCACACCTTCTTGAGGAAGATGATTATAAAAGGCAGAGAAGCCTGACTCAGGCACAGTCTTCAGGGCAGAGAGGGAGTCACCTCATTGGCGCTTGAGTCGGCAAAGGTATTGTCCTTTTCCTATCTGGGCTATGAAGATTGCCTTTTGTTTGCTCCTTGACTGTCTTCTCTCGAGGCACCCTCTGTAAAGCTATGGTTTGTTTTCTTTCCTTCTCTTGTTCCTGATTTGGTGTGTGAGATGGAACTGTAGATTTCAGAGAACTCTCTTTCTAGTGATAAGGACCTGAGGGGGTAGCTGAACAAGATTCCTGGAAGGGAATACATCAATCAGTACAGCCTAATCTTTTCCTGGAGATAGGAAATCTCTACCAACAAAAATGAGAGAGATATGCCGGCTCCCATTCTGTATCTCCCTCACCTCTATAGAGGGCAGATACCTCATGCAGATGGTTTTCCTTTTTTTTTTTTTTCTTCCTTATTCTATGACCCTTTTATTAAATGCCTACTATGTGTGATGGAATGGGCTGGACACAAAGAATACCAAGATAGAGAAAACATTCTAAAGCAAATGTACAAGTTATGTAGAGGAGACCAAATCATACACAAATAATGTAAGGGAGTATGAAGAAGAATAGAGGAAATGCTGGGCATGTGATAAGTCAGTCATTCATTGTAGTTTCTCAAGAAGAGCAAAGTAGGCTCACTGCCCTTGCAAGCACAGGGTTCTGAGGTAGAGAGTTGACCGCCACAGCTGTTCTTTTGCAGAAGTCAAGATGGCCAAAGTTCCTGACTTGTTTGAAGACCTGAAAAACTGTTACAGGTAAGAAACACATTCTACTTTTTGTGAATCAATGACTCCAACTAGGTGTCAAAGTGGCCAGTCACGGGCCATGTTGTCAGAGGCTCTGTAGATATACACTGGCCTTGGAGTCCAGGCAAGACCAGAGAAGAGCTAGGACAAGGCATCCAGCATGCTAAAGTGGTTATTTCTCTGACAGAAATGGGAATTTAGAAAAATATTTGTGAGGCAGACTACTTAATCCTACATAATCTTATATCAACATCAACTCAGGCACTCAAAAGAGTTTGTGTGTTCTGTACGGCAGCAGCTTTTAATGAACTGTTTGAGATAGAATTTCATTCTTGGGAGAACCTGCTCCCAGTAGAGAGGAGGAAACAGCTCTTAGGCGCATGAACTCACACCCACAGTCAAACTTCACCCTGATACAGAAGATAAATGAGCAGAGCTGAAACTCTATCTTAAATAACAAGATGTTCTTGTTGTTTACAATTAATGTTAATGCTAATGATGCTACAAACTAGTGCTTGCATACTGCTAAATATGGAATTCGTTTTAGTGAGTATGTGAAAACAGTATATGGCAACATGTGTCTGAAGTGCTTCAAAAGTTTTTCTTTTCTTTTATCAGCTTCAGCCTTTCATGAAGTTCAATTAAGGCTCTTTGATTGATTAGCCATGCCTAATTTTTACAGATAAAGTGCAAACCTGTTCTAATAATTACTAATTCCAAAGTAATGACAAATGAATTACTATGTGTATAGACATGAATATGTAGAAGTCTAACTTTTCAAAGAGTAATGGGGTGTGTGTGTGTGTGTGTGTGTGTGTGTGTGTGTGTGTGTGCCCAAGTTACTGTAGAGCTTACTCTCATCCTGAATGGGATCAAGTTCTCCTAAGAATGGAGTAACTCTTAAACAGCCACTAAGACCCACTGCTTTGTTAGAGCATTCAGACTCAATAATGCCTGTGTCTAAATCAGTATTCAGGAATGTTGTCTGTATTACCCAAAGTTAATGTGGTCATTAATGTATGATGCTTACCGGTTTAGTAAAATGATGACCAAAAATACAGTCTCCTTATATGTTTCTGACAGTGAAAATGAAGAATACAATTCTGCCATTGACCATCTCTCTCTGAGTCAGGTAAGCATATGATTATCATTCTTATAGATCTGGATTTTCTTTCTTCTTCTTCTCCTCCTCCTCCTCTTCCTTCTACTCCTTCTCCTCCTCCACCTTCTCCTCCTTCTCCTCTTCCTTTTCCTCCTTCTCCTCTTCCTTCTCCTCCTCCTCCGCCTTCTCCTCCTTCTCTTCTTCTTCTCCTTCTTCTCCTTCTTCTTCTCCTTCTTCTCCTTCTCCTTCTCCTCCTCCTCCTCCTTCTTCTTCACTAGTTCCTCTACCAGAAAGGCACAATAAAGATTGAGCATTATATGCTTTTGTTAAAGATCTAAGATATCTTTATTTATTATTAGTGAAACCACTTGCCTCTCTATACTAGTAATTAACTAGCATTCTTTATGCTCATTGACTCTTCCATAACAGAGAAGAGCTATCTGAAGCCCTAAGAACTTCTGGGCCAGGCTCCTTCAAAATATTAGTTTCGTCATCCTTAGCCAGTTGCTTCAATCCACTTCACCTGGACTCTTGTCTCCTAACATGCTATGTTGATGTCACTCTCTGACACTAACACCAGAGGTTAGAGATAGTTCACAGAGCTGAGGAAGCTAGCTAAGAGAAAGAGAAAATGTTGCACACACTCAGCAAGTTATTTTGTGTATCTGTGATACCTGTTTTAAAAGCTGCTTCCAGAAAAATAGCCATACTGAAGGTATCCATGGGTGCTTGACTGCAAGCCCCCCTCCCCCAGGGAAAATCACCTCCTGCAGATGTTCAAGTCCTTTATATTAAGTGACCCTCTATTTGTATAAAATATACATATATTCTCAAATGACTTTAAAACATATCTAGGTGACTTAACCACACCTGCCACTATGTGAATGCTATAGGAATAATTGTTATACTTATGAATCAGTGATTATATTATTTAGGAAGTAACGGCAGAAAGAGTTACATGTTCAGTACAGATGTCATTTAGTTTTAAAAAATATTTCGAACCTTAAGGTTGGTTGAATTTGAGCAGGCAATACAGAGGGCCAAAAGTATTTAAATATTTTGAGCACGCTCGAGTAGATGCCAGACCTCTTGATGGAAAGATCTCACTCACCAGGATCATATGCTAACCTATTTTATTAAAGTGTCTTATTTTTGAGCCTGAAAAGACCTCCCCCTGCCAACCATATGGTTTCAGGGAAATCCAAGGAAAGAAAAAGAGGGAATGGAGCAGAAAGGAAGGAAGGGTGGTGGAAGATGTGGGGGGGGGGGATGAAGCACAGGTTAGTTCCCTGCAACCAGAATGTAGACCCCTCTCACTAAGTCTGTAGGATACAGACTCTACTAAAGAGTCTCATCATGAGGTCATAGGTAACCTCTCAGGTGCCACTTCCCTTCCTTACAGAAATCCTTCTATGATACAAGCTATGGCTCACTTCATGAGGATTGCACGGATAAATATGTATCTCTGAGCACCTCTGAAACCTCAAAGATGTCCAACTTCACCTTCGAGGAAAGCCTAATGATGGTGGCAGCATCATCAGACAAAGGGAAGATTCTGAAGAAGAGAAGGCTGGGTTTCAATCAGGCCTTTGCTGAAGATGATCTGGAGGCCATAACCCGAAATTTAGAAGGTAAGTGATAAAACATAACAAAATCCAATTTTTCAGTTTTAAGCAAATGATGACAATGAAGTATAAAGAAAATAAATCTTGGAACCAAAATAGTAGGAAGTAACCAGATATTAGATCAATAACTGTAACAAAGAAAACTTAAATGTTGCTCTTCTTCAGAGGGCAGAGATCAATGGTAGCCTGAGTCTAGAACAGTTGCTCAAGGGCTCCTTTCTTGACTGCCTTGTAAAAGTCATCCAAAGGTCTTTGGTTGGAGAGAAAGCAGTCATAGTCCATTAGCTCATGACCTCTATTAGGTGCCACCTCCTTAGTCATGTTCCCCCATCTCTCTGGGCTTCAGTTCCCCATATTGTGAATAGAGATGACCAAGTCTTACACCTCACTGGGTTCCTGTAAAGATTAAAGAAGCCAATACCTCAAAACATTTAGACTAGAAGAATGTCTAATGTGAAGTCACCACCCAAGAAATGTTAGCCATTGTTACTACTCCCATTGCCTTTGTAACTGATGCAACACTACTAATTTATTGATCTCTGCATTCTCCATAGGCTCAAAACAACCTTCCCTCTCCTTTTTTACATATGAGGAAATGAGGCTCCGCCTCTATGTGGAAACCCTCACAGCTAATTTGGTCCACTATGACTATGAGAACCCTGGTTTTGTCTTTTATGTCTTGGCTATGCATTCCTCCACAAGAAAATAAACCAAGTACTCATTTTAATATAAAACCTAGACAACAATACCTCTCCACCTAGAAAGTTTTAAAATTAAATAAAGTAGAAGAAAGAACATTGACATTCATTTTTGCCACCCAGATTTTAACCCTACCAACACCAGAGAATGGTTCTTAAAAGACTTTTGTGCATACAGATACACACTAGAGGAAACATGTCCAACATCATCATTGGTATACTACACACAATCTCATATCTAGCTTTCTTTCATTCAATATTTTACAGGAAGATTTTCAACACTGAAGTGTCAATAAACATCTATGTCAATTTCTGTCACCATTCATTCCTTTAGAATAGCATCCTAGAAGTGAAATTAGCCAGAACCTGGAGGTTCATGAAGCTACACATACACTTTCCAGGAAGACGGTAGACCTGTACCTTCAGTACATATATATGTAACATACATATTATTTATAGATAAGGGGACATATCATTGTGGTATATGATTTTTAACACAATTACTTTTATCTTAGCATACATTCATCTGAAAAATATAGATTGGGAAGACTGGAAGTCTTCCACATCATTTGGAAACCTGCTAACAGGGCCAGTCATAGATGGCTAACACCTTTAATCCCAGTGGGAGGCAGAGGAAAGAGACTCTCTGAGAGTCCGAGACTATTCTTATCTATAGAGTGAATTCCAAGCCAGCAGGGTTCTAAATATTGAGAAAAAGAAAAGAAAATAGCTAACAAAAATGCAAAAGTTTCTCAAGAACTCTTTTAAAAGGTACAATAAAATTCATCTGATGAATTGGTTTATAAAAACAAAATTAAGAAATAACCATAACAAGAAACCCTAACTGGAATCAAGCCTTCTGCTGGTTGATTTCAACTCTGGCTGTTTCACCTGGATTGGTTACCCCTACAATCCCTCTCAGAGCTACATATGATGCTTGGATTAGCAAGTGTACATCATCTATATTTGTAACTAAGCAATAACCTGAACTTGTGGTCATGATCCTAGAGACCATCCAATCAGATTCAGCACCTCACCTCTTCCAGAGCAATGTGAAATACAGACTCATAAGGCGTGTCAAGCAGGAGTTCGTCCTGAATGACTCCCTCAATCAAAACATATATCTGGATGCGGACAAGGTGCATCTCAAAGCTGCTTCGTTAACTGACTTGCAACATGAAGGTAAATGACCACCCTGTCAATCCTCCCCCCTTTTTGGGTTTCTTTGCTTCTTCCAAATTTTCTGCTTTCAAAGCACAAACTAATCTATCTCCCTGGCTTTGAACAATTCTTCTAGAACAGAATGAAGCATCCCACCCCCCACCAAGAATCCCTGGAAAGGACAGAATATCATCCCTGAGTTCCCCCAGAGAGCAGTTTCCTATCTGAGTTCACTATATTATATGGGACAGAGAACTTTCAGATGTACCATCTCTTGGGTGCTTATAGACATTCTCAACATAACCTCCCTGTGCTAATTTTAAAGAAGAGAAAACTGAATGTTGCAAATATTTAATGACTTACCCAGAAGTAACAAGACACAGTCAGTCACTATCTGTTAGAAAGCTGATGGTTGAACTTAAAACTAGCGTTCAGCTAGGAAGAGCTTGCTAATACGATGGGAAAGCCACACAGCCCCTAACTGCAATGGGGTCTGAAGGACTAAATTCGGGGTCCAAAATTTCCTGTTGTATAAATCCAACTTTTATAATAAACCTGTTTTAGATGCAATATACAAAGTTATTTTTAAAGAGCCACAGCAGCAACTAACTTTATAATAAGCAGGCAGGGTTCTTTCTGATTAGAGACCCCATACATACATGAGTTACCATGTTCAGTTCAAATACTCAGCTGTTTGCGAGCACTCAGGGAAAGACCACGGTCTATACCCAGGACTTTTGCAAATTGTTGTGTATCCTGTTTTCTACTTACCACATCATTTCCCCTACATACTGACTTAGTCTACACATTTTCTACACACACACACACACACACACACACACACACACACACTATCTGTCTATCTAAAAACTTGTTTTATATTTTAAACAAATAGTGGATTTACTTTCTTTCTGGCTTTTTCTTTCACAGTAAAATTTGACATGTATGCCTACTCATCAGGAGACGACTCTAAATATCCTGTTACTCTAAAAATCTCAAATACTCAGCTGTTTGTGAGTGCTCAAGGTGAAGACCTGCCTGTGTTGTTGAAGGTCAGTTGACTTCCATGTTAAACTTGCCGTCATCTACTGTTTTGAAGTAAGCAGATGTCCCCCACAGGGTGGCCACAGTCTCCTTCATGCCAGTCACCACATGCTCGGCTTTCCCTCCCTGACTGTATTTGCCTCCCACCCCAGAGCATCCATTTGTTCTGTTGATCTTTACTGATTTGAATGGTACTGGGCATTATGAGAACAGGGCAAGCTTCAAACACTACTCAGACACACCCACTGAGATCAGAGAGGGTTAACTACTTGCTAACACCCGTAAAGCCAAAAGCTAAGAGCCACAACACTCAAACATTTGCTTTCTCACTCCAGTGGTCTGTTGGTGATACTGTTGTCCCTCATCCCATCTCCATGTTCTCTACAGCCATCTCCCTCAAACACACACACACACACACACACACACACACACACACACACACACACACACACATTTAAGCATTAGACATTTTTACCATGGAGAAGAATGTGACTCTCATTCAGTAAATGTAGAATTCAATGCCTCCAATTTCCACCTAAAATGTATGTGGGCAGCTGTATTTCTGTCTTAATCAAATAAAATGATAGTGTTATCTACTGTCGCTTCAGTCACAAATTCATTCAACAAGCCATTATTTGCCAAGAACCTTCTCTTTTTCAAGTACAGCATTAAAAGCTGTGGAGAATGGCAAGCCGAAATCCCTAACCCTATGGGACATAGTACTCTAGTACACAGACAATAGCTAAGTCAAATAGAGAACAACAAAAAAGGAAAATGTTGATCAGAAAATGCACAAGGTACTAAGAGAGAAAATGGCAGTGTTATTTAGAGGAAGGGACAAAAGCAGAGCTCCCAGAGAGGCAAGACAGACTGATAAGAGAGGGATGGTCAATCTACACCTATAAGGGTCTGTGTTCCCTAGCACTTCTTGAGCCCACGGGCCAGCAGCACGCATCAGCAGTCATTTGACATACAATTGAAAGTCACTAAAGGGTTTCACACAGTGTAAGAGGCTGATATCAGTTACATTTCTTAAGTGGACAAAAGTCTAGAAGGAAAGCACTAGCATAAGCAAAGAGCTCTGCTGGGAAGCTATAGGTGAAGCGTGGCAGGAGGATGAGGTGAACACGCAGAAGGGAACAGACCTTGTATAGTCATCTAGAGGCACAGCAAGGAAAGGGATGAGCGGGTATGGAAGGTCAGTGTGATGTTGAAACCCCAAGATGATCAGTTTATTTACTTGTAGATTGAAGAGAATCCAAGCAAGAGTCTTAACAGACACAGAATTTGAAACATATTTTTCCATGAAGATTATTTTCAGAGTTTATTCGTACTCGGGGGTTATGTTCAACACCGTCAGCAACTAATCCATCAGGGAAGCACTGTAGGGTTCAGTTATTTCTTTTTATGTGTATGGATATGGTTAACTTTCAGATTTTGGCTGAAATGTAGAGATAAGCATCATCTCAGTGCTCTACTGTTTCCAGAGAGGTGTAATGTATATGCTGGGGGTGGGGGAATGTTTAGGGTCTTAGAATCATCAGTGTTCAGATTTGGTTCACCCAGTGCCAGCATTTAAAACAGGATACACACATGCAGTGCTTTGCCCCAATTGTCTGGATACAGGGAGATGCTGTTATCATTGGCAGTCTTCATGATTCATCTATATTTCTCTCCAATTAACTAAGGAAATTAAGTCATGAATAGTCTGGGCCATACATCGAATAGGCATGACATAAATGTTGAGTGAACACATGAAGGAGCCTGGCTCATGTCTGAGTCAGGCTTCTAGACTGCTGCTTTTCATGAAGGCCACACACCAGAGGGTGACACTTCAGTTTTTTTCCAACACCTTCTTGTGCACTAACAGAATTCTGTTTTGCTTATCACAGGAGATGCCTGAGATACCAAAAGTCATCACAGGGAGTGAGACAGACCTCATTTTCTTCTGGAAAATGGTCAACTCAAAGAACTACTTCACATCAGCTGTTTATCCAGAGCTGTTTATTGCCACAAAAGAACAAAGCCATGTGCACCTGGCAAGGGGACTGCCCTCGATGACAGACTTCCAGATCTCATAAGAGCGGCCTTATCTCCGGGGTCCACTTACTTGAGAAGTGCTGACAATCTGTATGTACCATGTACAGGAAGGTTCTTCACCCTGAGTCACTTGCACGGCATGTGCTGAGCCTTTGTAATTCTAAATGAATGTTTACCCTCTTTGTGAGAGAAGAGCAAAGCCTAATGGAATCAACTCCGACATATAATGTTGTTATTTAAAGAGCACCCTATACTTTGCACAGTACTAATCACTTTAATTGTTATTCTTCATGACATTCTTAGGAGGAACAGAGCTGTTGTGATCAAAAAAGACTCTACCCATATTACAGATGGATTAACTACAGCATAAGACAGCTAAAAAGTACACTCAACAGCAGTTGGAAAGAGAGTCCACAGACCCACTATGTCTGCTTCCAAAATTGCTGACTGAGTAGGATAAAATTATAATTCTATCAGTTTTAAAAGGAAGGGGACAATAGTTACATCTTTCCTACCTCAGCAGGTTTTATTCCAATGAGATCATTGGGATGAAATCCTTCTGTAACAAACCTCAAGAAGACAGAATGCTGAATGCTATTTTTAAGTTATTTTATATATGTATTTATAAGTGTATTTATAATAATTATATTATTTATGGCACATCCTTAAGTCCTCTGAGCTTGACCAGTGTCCTCAGCAGCAGGGCATTCTGGGTGAAGTCAGTTAGACGTAGCTACTCCATAACATCATGTTGCAGACATGCTTTTTCCACAGCCATGAAGCTCTCTACATTCTCTTACTTGGGAATCCTGTAATTAGGCCAAGAATTGGTATTGTTTACTTTGTTTGTTTAAGAGGACAATTGGGCCACTCTTTCACCCTTCTGTCCCTGAAGTTGTCTGGGCATTCTTACATTATTCAACCTCACCTGTAATTAAATCCAACAATCCAAAGATGGAAAGATCTTAACTGTGACAACCGCATCACTGTTACTTGAAGTTTCCTATCTAGAATATAATCAGTGTTTCCTCTGGGTTCCAAATTTATTCTCAAACCACAGTGTCACATGAGTATTAACAATAATAATCAGTGCATTATTGTTGATCATAATTAAATAAAACAAGTTTGAGCTGACATATATTTGCTTGGGTTTTGCAATGGGATGGTTGTTTGTTGTCAGACTTCCTTTGGACCACCAGCTCCCAAATAATGACATGAGACTTGGCCTTAGCTTAGGCTTCTTGCCAACAAGATCATATAACTTAACCCATTTATATTAATCTACATTCTTCTACGTGGCTTGTTACCTCTCCTCCATACTGTACATCCATCTTCAACCTCTCTTCTTCTCAGAGTATCTCTTCCAGAAGTGTGCCTACCCTCTCCTGCCTATATATTGGCTGTTCAGCTCTTTATTAAACCAATCAGAAGGTTCCTTGATACATATATACATATATGTGTGTATATATATGTATATATGTGTGTGTGTGTATATATATATATGTGTGTGTGTATATGTATGTATATATACATACATACATACATACAGTGAAGGGGTTGTTTTGTATTTGTTGTCTTCATTACCTCACTGTTAGGAGAAACTAGTTAGACATTCACATAATTCACCAGTTAATGTCACTTCACAAAACCAGAAAAACCAGGTTCCCACACAGCTCTAAAGAGATGTCTCCACCAAGCCCCTTCTCTCGGAGTTCAGTGAGCCCCACTGAAGTGGAGGCAGGACCTGGAAGACAGAAGGTGGAGGACGTCAGAAGAACAAGGCCCTCTCAAACAAATGAGCGAAGCTAATATAATTTAGGGTGTCAGACCCCACGGAACCAGAGTTACAGGCAGTTTTGAGTTGCCTGACATGAATACAGGGAACCAACTCTGGCTGCCGGCAAAAGCAGTACACGCTCTCAATTCTGAGCCACCTCATCACTTTAGATCATATTAAAGTCAACAACCAGAAAACTTTCATGATCTTTTTTTCCTCCCTTCAAACACTCACCTAATTATGCTGGTGGTTCTGTCTTTCTTTCTTTCTTTCTTTCTTCCTTTCTCTCTCTTTTATCCTTGATTCTTTTTTCTTCCTAGTGGGCTTCTGTTAGCATTTTAACTTTACCTTGTTGATGTTATTCTGTTTAAACAAGCTGTTATGTTTCCATGTTTTACTTCCATTCTTGGATTCATCTAATTTTCGTTAATTTTCTCATTATTGGGAAATCTTTTTGTTTGTTTGTTTGTTTGTTTGAACTCTTCTAACCCTCCATAACATTCTTCTCCACTCCTCGACGTCTTTTTCCTCTTTTCTTTAATCTCTGAATGTGTTTCTGAGAACATTTCCAGAAACAATTTGTCCTTGGCTTAATCAATGGAGTGATACTTCAGTGATTGTGTGATGTGATGGCATTGCTGGGAGCTGGTGAAAGGTAGTAGGTGGTGGCCTAGTTGAATGAGCTAGGTTGTTAAAGGGTTACATCACTGGGGGCTCTGTCTTGCCCTGGCATATTCCTCTACTCCTTCCTCTGCTTCCTGTCCATAAAGAGGTAAAGAACAGCCTCAGCCACATATTCCCTCTGACAGAATGTTCTGCCCAAGTGAAGGGACCAAGCAACCCCGGCTTGAACCATCTGAAACCATAAGCCAGAGTAAGTCTTTCTGAACGTGTTTCATTCGGGTATTTGGCCACAGAATGAAGACGATGAGTACTAAGGACTACTTTCATTTGGCATGATATTATGTGGCACTGTTTCTCCCCGTCTGTCTAACTGTCATGACTGCCCTGAAGTGGTTACAATAAGCTCTACTTTTTTGCACGCCTGTCAGCTCTCGCCTCGCCCACCGGCTCCAGCCCAGGGACGCAGCAGCGGAAGTGACCCGGCCACTGGGCCGACCTTCTCGGAGACTGTCCCCGCCCCTCACGATCCTCCAATCGCAGAGCCTCGAGGAGGCCCGGGGCCCAACCGAAAGGCGCCCATTTCCCGTTGTCCCGCCATCTCTGCCTTCCGGTTGGCGAATTTCAAAGTCGCGGAACCAATGGGAGCGTGCGGACGCGCCCCGGGTTATCGGTCCAGAACAGGGCGCTTCTTTTGAAGACAGAAACTGTCACGGTAGAGTCATGGTGGGACCGGGCCCCGCTGCCAGCGCAGCCGCGGGTAAGTGTGGTCGCCAGCCTCCCGCAGAAGCTGCCGAGCCGCCCCCTGCCTGCTTCAGCCTGCCCCGGGCTCGGATAGGTTCAGGATGCTGGACCCGAGTCACACAGCCAGGAGCGACGGGCTCCGTGGCATTGCTGGTTGAGGCCGTTTCTGCCTCGGTCCGTGTCCCCGCACCTCTGCAGGTCGACTGATAAAATGTGCACCGTCTGGAGGTTGATTGATAAAATGTGGGCTGAGGCTTAAGGTGTTGTGGACCCTGGTATCTGTGACGGGCGTGCAGCCCTACCTAGCTCCTCGGAATGCCCCACCCCCCATGTCGCCTTCAAGATTCATATGGTGTCCCCTATGCATAGGGTGTAGTTCTGTACACCGTCCTAGGTGCTACTTACTCGTAGGTTAAAATAATATTGCTTTCAAATCCTGGCTTTGCTGCCTATTCGTGGGTAAGTTTAAGCATGTCATTTACCCTCCCGAACAGCAAAATACCTCATAGGATCGTTGTGTTATTGTAAACAGCCTAGTAGAGAGCTTGGCATCAAGATGACACCGTTGGTGTTATATTTATTTGAAAGCAAGCCTACTATGCTATGACTTTATCAAAGCCCAAATGGCTACAGGAAAGTATCTTATTTTAGGACTATAAAAGGGGCTGGTTAAAATCTCAAGTTAAGTTTCTGGTGTTCATTCATGCCCATGTTTTGCAGAAGAACGATGGAGAAAGCTCCAGGAGTACCTGGCAGCCAAGGGAAAGCTGAAGGACCCAAACACCAAGTGAGTTTACTACTCTATAGTTTTGTTTTGTTGCCCTGGTTGCTACTAGCAATGAGCAGTACCACCCCTTTTTCCGGTCTGTTTAACCTGCATGATGATCCTGTAATAACAAAAGAAATATTTCAGTCCAGGCATGACCAAAGAAAAAAAACCTGAGTCAGAGGCTGGTGGCTCATACCTTTATTCCCAGCAGTTGGGAGGCAGAGGCAGCAGATTTCAGTGAGCTCAAGGCCAGTCTGGTCTACAAATCGAGTTCCAGGACAGTTGGGAACACAGAGAAACCCTGTCTGGAAAAAAAAAGAAAAGAAAGAAACCTGGGCAGTGTCTTGTCTGTTGGCAGAGATGTAAGCATTGTTCTTTCCTAACAGCAAAGGAAGAAAGGCTCTACAGTATTACCTACAGCACTGGAAGCTTTCCTAGATCCTTCCTTTTTCTGGGAAAATTGGTTTCCAGCAAAGCAGTTTTTGACCAAAGAGGAAACTAGTTCCAGTGTTTGCTTACTAAAGCAAGAGTATTGGTTGTAGTCAGTCCACAATAGTGGCGCACCAACCTGGTGATGTCCTTTGATGTCCTCTTGACATATATTTGGGGTGGACAGAACATAACCCCTTTACCCTTTCCTCTTGTTGGCACTGCACCATCTTGCTTAGCATAGGTTTATTTTCCTCTATTTGGGTAACTCAGGTGTGTGTGTGTGTGTGTGTGTGTATGTGTGTGTGTGTGTGTCAGAGGGGAGTGTTGGGTGTCTTCCCCTATTCCCTTAAGACAGCATCTCCCAATGTCTGCAGTTCACTGTTTAAGTTAAGCAGGCTGGCCAGCACTCTCCTATGATCCACTCATCTGCACCGCTTGTACCCAGGGTTATAGGCACACTCACCATGCCTGATTTTTATATGGCTGCTGGAGATCTGAACTACGGTCCCCATGAGCATAGCAATGCTCTTACCCCTGAGCTATCTTCCTAGCCTGGGTGATTTTACCTTGGATTTTTCCTCGCCTCTACTTTCTTGATTAAATAAACCCAAGTCATTTTCTCAACAAATATTTAGTATCTATAATGTCTCTCCCTTTTCCTCCCCTCCTTCTGTTTCTTCTTCCTCCTTCCTCCTTCCTCTCTCCTCCTCCCCTTCCCTCTCCCATGAATGGAACCCAGGCCTGTCATATGCTATGCAACAAGCTGTTCTGCCATACATTCCCCAGGCCTGTCAATCCCTCAACACAGAAAGATGCAGAACTTGCTAAAGCAATCTCTGCCCTCCACAGCTTATGCTCATCAGTCTCTGTTTGACTTGGGTTTGGGTCTGTGGATACTAAGTCTTCTCAGTTCTGCTCTGTTCTATCTTTTGTTTCACTGGTCAGATTTCAACTTCATGTTGCACAAATACCTGAATCTGAAGATGTTCCAGCCCCTTAGATGAAATGCTGTGATGCTTATATGTAACCTATACATATCCTTTTATAGACTTGAAATCATCTGCAAGTTACTTATGATTCCCAGTACAATGGAAGTGCCCTGGAAATAGTTTGGTTTAGAGAATAATAAGGAGGGAAGGTCTACATGTTCGGTATGAATGCAGTTTTGTTTTTCACATTTTTTTAAATTAAAAGTTAAAATCATAAATGTGGAATTATGATGTGGAGACTTGATTATAACAAACCCCTTTCCTCTCTGAAAAAACACTAAAGGTATATAGAACAAGGAAGTTTTTTAGCAAAGCAGTTGACCATCTTCTCTCTCATGTCTGGCCCTCAATATTCAAGAATCAATTCTCACATAAGACTTAACTATGAAGAGGCCACATATATTTCATTAATGTTATTAGAATGCTACATTTGTACATAGGATAACCTTTAAAAGTAAAGTCATGAAAGTAATTGGTAAGAGTGGTTGTGGTCTTTGGGGAGGGGAATACAGGACCAAGGAAGGGAGAATAAGGATACATCTTATTAAATAATAATTTTGATTTATTTTACTCTACCCAGACATTCTGTTGTTTAAAATCCTAATCATAATGTTTTAATCACTGTTCTTTCCTAGCATTCCTGATTCTCCTTTCTGTACCAAGGATTAATTTTATTTTCATCTTTCACAGGCCTTATCTAAAAGCCAAGAATAACTGCCCCAAACCACCACCTTCCAAATATGTAAGTAAACAATCCTATAAGAAGGCTGCTTTATGATTTAACATTCAACCCAGAATGCTTTAGGGTAAAATAAAGTACTGAACCAAGAAGCCTAAGTCAGAATGTCTTGTGAAACTCGAAGACATAGGATACCCGTCTATCTTAGGGTTTTTATTTCTGTGAAGAGACACCATGACCATAGTGACTCTTATGAAGGAAAATATTTAATTGACATAGCTTAACATTTTCAGAGTTATACTCTATTATCATTATGTGACATGGCCTGTGGGCAGACATGGTGCTGGAGAAGAAGCTGAACATCCTACATCTTGACTTTCAGGCAACAGGAAGTGGCCTGAGGCACTGGTCGTGGTTTGAGTATATATGAGACCTTACAGCCCACCCCCACAGTGACACACTATCTCCAACAAGGCCACACCTACTAATAGTGCCACTCTCTTTGGGGGACATTTTCTTTCAAACCACCACACTGTCCTAGAAAAAATAGATGTGACTGTTAATGTTACTGTTGTTCCTATTTATATGTGAGAGATGGAATTCAAAAAGATAACGTGGCCTAATTATACACCCAGTAAGAGTCAAATCCTATTTCATTCTGGTAATAAATTATATTGAGTACATGGGCTACTTAAAGAATATATGAGTTTTTAGAAAATATTCTAGGAGTGTGTAAAGCCACTGAAGGATATACATTAATGTCTTTTCCATGACCCCTGTTCAATGAATGGTTGTTTTTATGTGCTTACGTCTTTTCCACTAAGGGTCCTCAGAATCAAGTGTAATCCCATCTTTACATCT
Organism: Phodopus roborovskii; assembly: GCF_943737965.1. Lineage (NCBI taxonomy): Eukaryota > Metazoa > Chordata > Mammalia > Rodentia > Cricetidae > Phodopus > Phodopus roborovskii. The sequence continues at coordinate 24,481,228 of NW_026126416.1, forward strand.
CCCAGCACAGTCTAACACAGTGCCTTTTCTCATCAATCTTGATTCAAGCCATTCTTGCATCCTCTATGAGTTTTCTCTTATTTCAGATCCCTAGAGTGAGTGAAAGTAAATTTAGCTTAAAGCAACTATTCCTTCTTGTTCATGCATTGTTTTGTTTTTCACCTTGATCTGTCAGTTCTGAGATGGTTTAAAGGAATGAAGAAACAGGAGTGCTAACCTTAACCCAGCTTCCAGCTCCCTCCGTGTGCCTAGCCTTAGACAGCTCACTCTCTCTGTCAGATGACAGAGTTGAATTTATCTCTAAAATCTCTCTCTCGGTTCTAATGTTCCATTTTGAGTATAGATTTCTCTCTCACCAGAGTGACCAGTTCTACCACTTGTAATACTTTAGTCAGGTCTGGTCAATCTAAAGTTAAAATCTGAAAAATGTCCAAAAGAAACATTTGCAAGTCACATATCTTATGAGGATCTAATATCCTGGATATATGACTCTTACAGTCCAAACAATTAAAAGACAAATGACTCAATTTTGAAATGAGCAGAGTCTGAGTAGACATTTCTCAAAGATATCGAGGATAAGAAGAAATAAACCATCAGGAAAATAACCAATCAAAATGACAGTAAGGGGCAGGCCTGGTGGGACTGGCTGATAATCCCAGATCCAAGGAGAGGAGACTAAAAGCAGGAGAGTTGAAAATTCAAAGCCAGACTGAGCAATTTAGTAAGATCCTGCCTTAAAATAAAAAGCAAAAGTCAGTTTGGAGATATCGATCAGTAGAAAAATGCCTACCTGTCATGCTTCAGGCTCTTGGTTTAAAACATGCATGCACACATGCCCCCAAAACAACAATAACAAACAAACAAAACCATTGAGGTACTACATCATACTTATTAGAGAAGCTACATTGAAAAAGGCAGATAGTGTTGAGGATGTTGAAAAACTGGAACCTCCACACACTGTAGATACAAACATAACCCGATATAACTACTTTGGAGAAAGCTTTTACAGCTTCCTAAAAGGTAAGCATAGATTTACCAAATGATTCTGGAAATCTGTAGGTAGATTGAAAATATATGCTCACACAAAAACTGTACCCAATATTCATAGTAACAGTGTTTATATACCCCCAAATGGGATAGCAGCCCAGACGGTCACTTGTTATGTATGAGCATGTTTTTCCACCAGCCTGGTCCCACAGCCTCATCAGCCCCAAATAACACACAGAGACGTTGTATTAGATATAATGTTGTTGGCCAGTTACTAGCATTTCTTACTGGCTAGCTCTGTCTTAAATATTAATCCATTTTTATTAATCTAAGTGTTTCTAAGTAGTCTTATCTTACCAGAGAGAGGGCTGGGACCTCTTTGTTCTCTTGGTCCTACATGTTGAATCTCCTCCTACTCCTCCCAAATCCTCCTTGTCTCCTAGTCCCACCTATCTTGCTTTCCTGTTGGCCAACAGTGCTTTATTCATTAACCAGTATGAGAAACATATGGGAGACATCTCCCATCATCTGCTCTTTTCTGTCTAAAATAACATAGCAAAATATATAACACAATAGTTATCAAATAAGAACCACAGTTAACAATATTCAGTCCATTAACATTTAGCAAGATTTAAAGAAAATATTTTATTATCTATCCTATCTTTGTGAGTCTAACGTCCTATATGTAACTTATCTTTAATCTTAAATAAGGAAAACTATAACCATAACTGTCTGTCTTCAACTCTATCAAAGACCACAGAAGGATAACATATAAACTCTAGAAATGACAGAGACAATTCACTGCCTGGTCAATCATATTTCATCGTTAGCCTATAGGCCATAGTGTGCCTGGCAGACTCCTCAGCAAAGCAGGAAACTAAACTGTCTACCTGTATTCTTAGTTTATCAGTCACTTTTGTCTGTGTCCTGTAGAGTGTCTGACAGACTCTTCCATGAAGCAGGAACCCCACAACACTGTCCATCTTGTATCAGCAGTCACTTTCCTGTAGGTCCTGCATGTCCAGTTATACGGAATAAAATCAAACAGTCCAGACAAGAGTAATATCTTGCCCAAATGGCTAGTTTTGCCATATTGGAAGTAAACTCCATAATGAGTTTCTTCGATGTCCACCTTCCTTTCTGGTGTAGGTGGTGTTGTCAGGAGCAATTATGTTTCATTGTCAAGAAAAACCCTAAATCGTTTTAAATGCCATATTCTTTAGGTCTTTGAAAATTTTGAAGAATGTCTATTTATCTCAAATGCATCTCTGTATATCTTGAAAACCTAACTAACTTAACTCTAAATTTTGACTGTCATAGGTAACTATCTATAATCTATACTAAATTATACATTACATTTCTAAATGAACTATATAAACACAATACCTAAACAAGAAGAGAAATATGCATATCACAAAATTGACCTTAAATTTGTATCAATAAATGAAAATCCATTTCAAAACAAAGTATACATTTCTATATCATAATCCCCTTTTTACCTTTAAAAAGAGATTGGTTGTGGTCATTAACCATTTGTAATGACCCCATATAAATGAAAACAAACATTTATAGACAATATTGGGAATTTGGGCATTGTTCTTTTCAAATTGCTTTCTGCTGATAGGGGGTGTTGTCTTGGGGATCCTAAGAAGACTCAGAAGTCCTGGCTGTAGTGGTCTGTAAGGCTGTCTTGTACCAGCAATTTTGAATGTTGGATCATCTGGGACATTGTTTTAGGGGGTCTGGCCTGATCAAACCATGTTAGTCTGGAAGGAATCCACAAGTTTTTATTTTTTGTGGAAACAAAAATAGAAACTCTTCTCCTCAGTAACCTGTTCTTAGACTTAAATTTTGGAGTCAAAGTATTTTTAAAGTACATAAATTGGATTACTTTAGTGGCATTGAAATAGCAAGTGTGATTTAGTAGTTGTTTCTTCTTTAGCAATTGAGTAATTGAAAGACAACATCATAGCATACAACATCCCAACTCTTTGTGTGCTTTTTATATGTATATGGCCTTTTTATTATTTTTTTACTTTTATTTTTTTTTATTTTTTGATTTCTCTGTGTAACTTTGGCTACCCTGGGATTAACTCTGTATACCAGGTTCGCTTTGAAATCACAGAGATCTGCTTGCCTCTGCCTCCCAAGTCCTCCCGAGTGCTGGAATTAAAGGTGTGTGCCACCATATCCAGTTACTCTCACCTGCTGCTCATATACACCATTTGAATTGTTAGCAGTGCTTCTTAAAAGCGGTGTGATGTTTTGCTGTTTATGATGAGTCAGGAAATCTCCCTTAAAGGAGCCGCTCAAGTCTCTGTCTCTAGCAAAACAGCGCCCAACCAAGAAAAATATTGCTGCCAAGAAGACTTGCTTGTCTCTGTTTTTCCTTTTTTTCTTTCTTTCTTCCTTCCTTTCTTTCTTTCTTTCTTTCTTTCTTTTTTGTTTTTGTTTGTTTGTTTTGTTTTGTGTTTGCTTGTTTATTTGTTTCTAAAGCCTTCTTTTAAGCTTTTGTCAAGTTTTAAGTGAAAGTTCTCAGGTCCACGTTGTGGTGCCATTTTGTTATGAGCATGTTTTTCCAACCAGCCTGGTCCCATAGACTAATCAATGAATATGTAGAGCCATACAATGTAATATTATTCAACCCTAAGCAAGTAATGAAAGGCATATTTGGAAACAAGGTTTAGGAGAACCCTCTATACTTCATGCACATTTTTTTCCTAAGAGCATAAAATGTCTCTAAAAGGCTTTTTATGGTTTTTTTGTTTTGTTTTGTTTTGTTTCTAACAGTCTGGCGGAATAGCTCAGTTGGTAGATTGCCTGCTCAGCATGCATGAAGCTCTGAGCTTGACTCCAGCATCACATAAGCTAGGTGTGATAGCACATGCCTGTAATCCTAGCACTCTGAAGGAGGTGGGAGGATTAATAGTGTAAGCTCATCCCTGACTACATATCAAGTTCAAGGGTAGCCTAGGCTACATGAGACCTTTCAGAACGGAAGTAGTAAAGTGCTAATACATGGTACAGCATGAGTGATTCTTGAAAATGTTACTTGAGGATGGAAACGAAGAAAGCCAGAGGCATCCACACAACATTCAATGAATCCACCTGTTTTAACAGCTCCATCTGCAAAGGAATAGGGGGAAAGTTGCTCTCAGCGCTAAGACTGTGGAAAGAGGGAGATGGAGAATGACTACTAAGAAACCTTTCTGGGGTAATGAAAATCTTCTGGCACTCTATAAGGATGGGTGTACAACCTTATAAGTGTTCTAAAACCTACTGAACTGGAGGCTTTAAAACACTAAATTTTACTGCATGTTAATTAAATCTCAAATGTGTTAAATGTATAAGAGATATAAGGTATAAAAACACGTTTGAGCAACCATCGGTGGTGTCACATACCTTTAATCCCAGCACTCAGGACACAGAGGCAGGCAGATCTCTTTGAGTTCTAGGCCAGTCTGGTCTACAAAGCTACACAGAGAAACCCTGTCTGGAAAAATCTAAACACACACACACTTGAATGTTATTTATTTATTTGGGGTTTTTTTGAGATGGGGTTTCTCTGTGTTACAGCCCTGGCTGTTGTTCTAGAACTCACTCTGTAGCTCAGACTGGCCTCAAACTCACAGAGATCCTCCTGCCACTGCCTCCCAAGTGCCTAGCTATTGGCTGTTCAGCTTTTTATTACACCAATTACAGTAATACACAGAGTGCAGATACCCAACAACACTACCCTACCACAAGTTATTGTGTTACAATTTGATGGTGTATCTGGCCAGGCAGGTTAGGTGTATTCTTTATTGGAACATAATAGGAATTTTAAATTACTGATTGATGTAGGAAAATTCTTTTTTGAAACAATTTTTGTTGTTACTGGTTTTTGGGTTTTTTTGTTTGTTTGTTTGTTTGTTTGTTTGTTTTGATTTACTGAGTCTACCTAATCCTGTGAAGTTAAAAAGACTCTGGCTTACTTCTAACAAAAACTCAATTTCAAAAGTCACCTATACACAAAGGTAAGTCTTTATATTCCAGACTAATCTTTCTTAAATAATATCCTAAGATTGTTTTCTAGCATGTGCTTAAGGTTACTTTAGTGTATTTTTTCTTTGTGTTTTTAGACTCCTGGACCCAAAAAAGATATTTCCAGTAATGTTGTTTTGCCTGTCAAAACTACAAGGCCCATCAACATTAAACTCCAGACTAAAGCACCAGCTAATGTCACAGGGTCCCAGAAGCCACAGTCGGAGCCACCAAAGCTTCCAGGCAAAGGGCTCACTTCTAGATGTTTTTCTTCTAACGCAGACTATAAACAGTCCAGCAAGAGTCAGCAGCAGCACAGAACTGTGTCATCCACTACAGGACTGTTGAGGAAACCCGGGCAGGCCCCTGGTACCCAGAAATTGGAACCCAAAAAGCAGCAGCAAACACATCAAGGAAATGCTGAACATACCAATCCTGTAGCTGAGACCCATGTCGGAAACGAATCTTTGAAGGGCTTTCTAGATGAGGTGAACAAAGAGAACTTGCCCCAAACCTTGCTAGAACCTGGAAAGCCGGGTCCTGACTCACGTCCCACAAGTAAGCCAAACACTGGCTCCTGTAGCCAAACCCAGAAAAGTCTGGCTCCTAAACAAATCTTGAGCAAAAGTTCAGTTAACCGTACTGTTCTGAAAGACAGAGCTAACAAACCGTTTGTTAGAAACACACAAGTCAGCGCTCAACCAGTGAAGTCGCATCACCTCTCTACAGATGCAGATTCCCAACGACCCAGAGAAAAACCCCCTCGAACAGTTCCATCTCACTTCATTCCCGCCCATAAGACTCAGACATCAAAGAAGCCAGTGGCCAAGGACACACAGGACGAGAAGGTTAGCAGGTTTAAATGTGGAAGGCCAAAAGAAACTACAGTACAGTCACACCCTGCCACTGAACAGAAAGCAAAACATACTAAATCTGGTTCCCACCCCAGCTTGCTTCAGGAAAGACAGAACAACAGACATCCAGCCGTCAAGCAGGATCAAAAGACTGTGCAGCCTTGTCTTGGCCCCCGGACATCACACATTCTGCACAACTCAAGAGCCGTAAGCCAGAGGCCTAATTTGACAGCTGGCAATGTTATTCTAAGCACCCCTAGCATAAGAGCAAATAAGACCCATAACAATAAATGCAGTAACATCTTCCAACAAAAAGCACAGACTCTGGACTTGAAGTTCAAAAAGATTCTTCCCCAGAGCCAGTTTCTGAACAAGACTGCTCCCAAAACTCAAGCTGGCACGGCAGCCACAAGCAGGAAAGGAGCCCCGAGTGCTAGCCAGACTCATCCACGTGTTAAAAAGACAGAAGTACAGGATCGGAGGTACTTTGCTTTAATTCCAAGATAATGTAGCTTAAGATTTCTAGGCAAACTGATAATGGTTGGGGTTGGGACTGTAGCTCAATGACAAAGCACTTACCTAGCATGTGTGAGGCTCTAAATTCAAGCCCCATTAGCACCAACAGATAGACACATTTTCATATGTGCATGTACACTTAGCTGAGAAATAACTCCTGTGTGGTATCTAGCTAGAGCCTGAAAGGATATGAAGCTATGATAAATATTAACACTTAACAAAACTAGGTGATCCACAAATGTTTTCTAAGTCATTCCCTATAATTGTCTATCAACTTCTTTTGTAAAATTGGAAGTGGAGCAGAATAGAGTAGGAGTTGCTGATATAGGTTAGACACCCAAGAAATGTCCTGCAGAGACTAAAGAGCAACAGAACAGGCAGGCTCAAAGGAGCCAGAGCAGTGTGTTCACACAGCAAGGAAGGAAGCAATCAGTGACTAAGTTCGGCAGTTAGCAGAGAAGGAATGGAAGCTTCTATGAGCATGAGTAGGCCAGGCTGAAGAAGGTAAGCTGAACTAGGAGCCCTGGTCAGATGAGGCATGCTAGTGTTAGAAATTGGGGTCCCGAGTTGCTGGGGTTCAGTGTTGTACGTGGTACTTGAGGTGAGCCAAAGGATTTTGTCCTCTTTCTGCCCAAGACCAGTCACAGTCCCGGGATGCAAATGAACCTCCTTAGAATGCACTTGTCTGTCCCTGGGTGGAATAGATCGCAGACTCCTGACAAGAGTCAAAGAGACGTGTAAAATTAGATGGTGGCTAAAAAGTTGCCATAGAGTGGGAGCAGGGAACAGGATTTGGTCTGGGAACAGAACCTTCTGCCTTCTTAGAAAGCAAGTCCCTTGATGTGTGGTGGTGTGGATGAGCGGGTAGGGCCAGGGTGGCTGATTAAATAGGTTCGGGGAGTGCTTTCAGCAGTGATGTCTCAGGTGAAAAAAGAGGACTGTAGAAACAGAGTGTGAGTGACAGGCTGGCATCTGCTCCAGGACTCCCAGCCTGGGTCACATCTTTGCTATGTTGACAGTGTGTGGCATGTTGAAAGTGTCTGTTTACAGAAGGAGTAGAGGCTGTGGGAAGGGTTAGAGCCGTCCACTAGCTATCATTGTGCCAGGCTCAGGTGGGGAAGGAAGGCCGCCACTGCCTCTACCCTTACAGAGCTTATAGTTTGGAGTATATATGGGATGTATAGAGAAGCTAATCGTGACATTGGAAGTCCTAGGAGTATGGAAATTTTCCTTCATTGTGATTAGAAGGAGACTATGGAGATGGAGAATGCTAGGGACTGGAGGAAACAAAGATCGTGTGTCTCCGCTTTGATAGAGTCGGAGGAAACTGACAGTCAATAATTTTCATTTATTTATAATCATTGAATCCTGAAAAACACAAAGCCATAGAGACAAAAAGCAGATCAGTGATTCTCAGGGACTGGAGACTCACGGTAAGCTTGGCTCTCTGAAGAGATTTGGACCTATCATATCTTGATTATAAGTACAGTCAAATGATCTTGTATATTTGCACCCACAGAATCACACACTTTAGAAGAGAGTGTTTTACTGTACTGTCATTGGAATCTTGTGTGTGCCAGCCACTGTGCTAGGCACTGGACATCCAGTTCTACCTTCAAAGAGCTTGTGTCCTTGTGGTGGAGGCAGAATATGAGTACGATGATTAAATAAAACAGGATAATTGCAGATCATTGCTCCTCAAGTAAGAATCATTTGAACTGAGGACAGAAGATGCAAACCCTGAGGCAGAGGTGAGCCTGGATCAGGAAACTGAAAGGATACCAGAGCTCCTTGAGGATCATGAGGGAGAGGGCTGTGATGTGGAATTGGAAAGGGTGGCAGGACAGCCATAGAAAACATGGCTAATTTTATTTCAAGAGCAATGTGAAGTTGACACAGTCTACTTTATATTCTACTGATATATATGGGCAGGGGGTGACAAGAGTTAGAGCAGTTGCTTCACATTTGAGACAGAAGGTGACGTGTGACTTGGCATGGTGGTCATGTGGACAGAACCAATACTGAATCTGTACCGTGATATGTCAGACATAAGGAAAGCAACTACTCAAAGACATCTCCTGAGTTTAGGGCCTACTGTTTATCAAAATAAGGGGAATTAGGAAGAGATTTGGAGGCAAATATCAAGAACTTTGCTTGGCACCGTATTGAGCTAAAATGCCTGCTGGACAGTAAGTAAAAGGTCCGAATGAGGCAGTGGGTTTAACATGGTGTGGGCTCTATGGAGTGATCTGAAATCTAAAATGGGCATTTTCTGGTCATTGATGCACACCTGTGCTGTAGCAAAGCTAGAGTGCCTACATCTAAACACTTGGTGTCCACATCCACCTGCTGCCCTCCAAAATAATAGTCTGTTTGCTTAGAAGTAGGGATGGAGAGAATGTGAGTAGTGGTAGAAAGCCAGCACTGGGTCCTGGCACTGTCAGAAACCAATTAGTTAGGGAGAAGAGAACCTAAGATTAGTGATTAGTGAGGAAAGGGACTTGTGTGTGGTCAGAGCACTGAGGGACTGGGGCGAAGTGGGTTTCTATGAGCACCAAGATGCTGTTGAAGACAGCAAGGTGGCCAGAAGCTTTAGAGGGCAGAAATGGAATGCTGAGGCGTCTTAAGGGCAGGTGACGTCCAAGACAGCACACAAGGAAATGAAGACTTAGAGAAAAATAATGAAACATAATCAGAAGTCAGGTATTTAAAAACTGAAGCTCCAGCCAGTCCTCTGTAATGCTACCAGTTCTAAATGGTGTAGTTGGCCCTGTGTGCCATTGCCCGTTGTAGATTGTTCTGTCCTCCTGACCTTGTCTGCAGTGAAAGGTTTAGTTATACCCAGTCTCTGCCAGTCAGTCCTCTGTAATCCTACAAGTTCTAAGTGCCGTTGCCCATTGTAGATTGTTCTTCATTCTGTCCTCCTGACCTTGTCTGCGGTGGAAGGGTTAGTTATACCCAGTCTCTGCTTGTCATTTGTTTTAGAAACAGACAGGTTAGGAAGGAAAGAAAGAAAAAACTAACCCCCTCCCACTACTTTACAGGAAACAGCTGGAAGAATGGCAGAAATCTAAAGGGAAAACCTATAAGCGCCCTCCCATGAAATTGAAAGCAAAAAGAAAAATCATAGAGGAAATGAACATTTCATTCTGGAAGAGCATTGAAAGAGAAGAAGAGGAACAGGAAGAGAAGAAAGTTCAACTGGAGCTGTCCAGGAAAATTAACAACACTCTGACTGAATGTCTGAGGCTCATTGAAGAGGTAAGCGACAGGACAAAACTGCCCATCTGTGACCTGCAATCCGTCCTGGTGGTCAAGTTTCTCATAGAGCAGAGGAAATAGCCTTCACCTAGGCAGATGTGTTATGAGTAGTTCCCCCCCCCCCCCGCTGGCCTGGACCCACCTCAGCGCCAGCCCCAAATAATACACAGAGAGACGCTGTATTAGATATAATGCTGTTGGCCAGGTACTAGTTTCTTATTGGCTAGCTCTGTCTTAAGTATTAACCCATTTCTATTAATCTAAGTACTTCCACGTGGTCTTATCTTACCGGAGAATGGACAGAGACCTCTGTTCAGTCTCTACATGCTGACTCCTCCTTACTACTTCCTCAAATCCTCCTTGTCTCCTAGTCCCACCTATCTTGCTTTCCTATTGGCCAACAGTGCTTTATTCATTAACAAGTAAGAGAAACATATTTACAGAATGACATCTCCCATCACAGAAGTCTAGCCACTCTTCCAAATACAGAAGTATAGTGATAGTAGCAGCAGTAATACTGATGAATGTACTTAAATGGCAGCTCAGAGATGGAAGGGAACTGACCTAAGCCATTTGGCTCCAAAGGGAGCTTCTTCCAGGTGGCAGGGTCCTAAGAGTACACAGCATTTGGATTGAAATCTAAGTCAACACGCAAGCCTTTCTTTCAAATTGGAATTTCCTAAGTAGTTTTAGTTGGGGGCTGGTTTAAGATTTATTTTTATTTTATGTATGTGGGTGCTTTGCATGTATAGCTGCATCCCATGCATGCGTGGCCATGGAGGACAGGAGAGGGTATCAAATCACAAATGGCTGCCAGCCACAGTATGGGTGCTTGGAACCAAACCCTGGTCCTCCAGGAGAGCAGCTAGTGCTCTTAACCACTGAGCCATCTCTCCACCACCCCTAAGTACTTTTAGTAGCTAAAAATGGTATCTGGATTGTATATTGGAGTCTACAAATCAGGATAAAGTGGGTGGAAGACAAAAGGTCAGAAACTTAAGCAATTGCCTTAATGAAAATGTGTCAATAAAAATTGATATGCTTTAACCTCTTGCTAGAGAGTGAAAAAGTAAAAGTGTGTTCTGGTGGTGTTAGAATTGGGGAAATGGCATGGGGACCATTGTTTTAATATTTCTCACTGTGGTAAGCATTAGCTTATTTCTCCTTTGTGGAATTAAAATTCACAGGTCTGTTTACTTGATTTGCTTACTTCAAGGGGACCATTGTTTTAATATTTCTCACTGTGGTAATCATTAGCTATTTCTCCTTTGTGGAATTAAAATTCACAGGTCTGTTTGTTTACTTGATTTGCTTACTTACATGGATGCATTCTTCTGTGCATGGCATGGGGGTAGGTATACTTATGTGCACACATTCATGCAAAGGCTAAAGGACAGCCTCATCGTCATTCCTCGGGCACTGTCTTTTCTGTTTTGAGGGTAGGAATTGTTTTGGTTTGGTTTGGATTTTGTTGTTGTTGTTTGTTGTTTTGAGGGAGGGTCTCACAGGCCTAGAACTCCACAGTAGGCCAGGCTGGACGCTGACTGGCTAGTGAGCCCCAGGGATCTACTTGTCTACACCTCCCTGGTGCTGGGATTGCAAGCATGAACTTCCAGTCCTGGCCTTTGGTAGATTTCTGGCCATTGGGCAATGGCCTTCTATGTGCAGCACAGCACTTTTCTGACTGAACCTCCCACCCACACCATGTCTCCACCTTTAATGAGGGTAACAGACCACAAGAGCCCGAAATAGAGAGATATCAAATATTTATTGGGGAATACTCAAAATAAGGAGAAATCAAATATTTATTGGGGAACATTCACGAATAACAATAAGGTAGAGAGCCAAAGCAGTCTTCTGCCCTGAGGGTTCTGGAAGCTGCAGTCACTACACAAGAGGCCCAAAAAGACCCCTCCTCTTCCTTATAAGAGCTAACAGCTGCACACAGAAGCCACGCCTCTAAGGCCAATACCCAAAACTATTGGCGAAGTGAATTCCCACAGTACTCACCCAATCTTTTTTATTTGTTAGTTTGAGGCAGGGTTTCTCTGTGTAGCTTGGCTGTCCTGGAACTCACTCTGTAGACCAGGCTGGTTTGAACTCAGAGATCCACCTGCCCCTTCCTCGAGTGCTGGGATTAAAGGTCTGCTTCCTACCTTGTACCTTTTTAATATTAAAATAATTTCAAGAACTAATACAGATTAGTGGCCAGACCCCCATCCACCCCACCTTCCCCATCCCAACCTGCCCCCTGCAGGGGGTCACCCACCACTGCAGGCTGCCCTCCAGCTTTTGCATATGTGCATACAGTTAAAAGCTTAGATGGTTTAATCAGTCTTAGTTTCTTATAAATATGCTAAATACTATAAATTTGCCTCCTAATTTTTACCTTCTAATATCTGTCATATTTAATGCTCTTATCCGCCAAGGTCATATCACAAAAGCAGAATGCCTTTCTACAGTACACCACTTCATGTGTTCTATCTAGAGTTTTCCTGAACTTCATTGCTTGTGCATCGTTGATTACTTCACCTACATCAGGCCATCAGTGATCAGCTTGTGCTTCAGTCACTCCCACCCCGTGACTCTGCTTGTTCCTGTCCTGGAACCAGCCACCATCCTGAGGCTACCTAGTCACCAATTAATTCATTAGCGTGCAAAAGACTTTGGAGAGTCCAAGGATTTTAGGAGTTACATGCCAGAAAATGGAGGAAGACTCCATATGTAATTCAGTTATCACACGAGAAGAGGTGAACTTGACAGAAAATAGGACTCCAACTTCCACTAGGGTTACCACCCAACAAAAGCTGGTGTTTTAAGGACAAGAGGAGGGAGCCTGGGGCCATGGAGCTCAACCTTGAGCTCCCCTACCCCATGGTGCTCCTACCTCAGAAGGAGCTCAGTGTGGTGTAAAAGTGAATAAATGTAAGGGGTGGGGAGTGGCTGGAACCAGCTGCTGCCCCTGATGAGGGACCAGGGTGGCAAAAGCAGATGGAAAAGGCTCTGTCCGTGTCCTTCACTTGACAGTCTGCCTGGATTCTCTGTGCAGCAGGGCCCAGCCAGAGACAATGTTCTACAGGGTTCCAGCCCAGCATCAAGACAAAGCACAAAAGTGGTTCGCCGAGTAGCTGGCTGATACCCCACGTGTTCTCACTGCTTTCATTTGTTTTGAAATACTTAGAGTTGCTGTTTGGAGTTCTTTAACTCAAAGCTTACTTTAGAAGTGAATCTCGGCATTTCGTCCTTACAATGGCCTTTTCTTAATTTGTTAGTTTCTGACTGTGTTGTGGTTAGTGAAGTGGCCATCTCTAGATTGTTTTTGTCTTTGTTTATTGTTGTTTTTTTTTTTTCAATTATTGTTGTTGTTAGAGTTCATGTGTGAGATCTTTTTCATCTCTAGTTTTAAGTCCCTGGCCTGGCGTACTTTAGGGATGTATCACAGATGTATACAGACTAAGGCGCCACTCTAAACAGTGATCTCACCCTCCACAGTTAGTGATTGCTTGTGTATCCAAATTTACTCCAGACACTTGACTTTGTAATTCCACTCATTGGATTCTCCTGTGTTTGTCTTCTTTCATTTCTGTATTTAATATCATCTTCATGTTTCATAAAGAAAGCTATAAATTAATGAAACAAAATAACACATCAGAAGTGAATTCAAACATGTTTGCCAATGACGCTTGCAAACTTGGAGTCATTATGCTTAGAAAAGTACCGTTATTTTACCCCTCATACTTTGTTCATAGTTTGGGGAGAATTTCTGACTACAAGTTATTTTCTCTAAAAATGTTGAGGATCCTGTTCTATTTTCTTTCTTGCATCTGGAATTACTAATTTATTGAGTTTTTCCATCTGAGTCTAATTCCTCATAAGTTACCCCCTATTTCTCCTTCCTCTCTAGATGCTTTTCAGGTTATGTTTTTATTCTTGGTTTTCTACATGCATGCGCATACATGCCTACATAGATGCATAGATGCCAGTTAGCTTTCCAAGCACCTTCAGTGTAAACAGTTGTGAATCTACTAATTTTTTCCTTGTATGGCTCATTTGAGTATGTGTTCAGCTTTGTTCTCAACCTTCAAGAAATTCTTTTATATTGATTTTGAAATTAGTAAGCAATAGCTGTGACCTTTGTATGGAATCTAGCAGCATGAATCCCCAGTACACCCGCATGCACTCATACACCCTGCCCTGTGCATACCTCTGCTGCTCTTCATGCGTGCTGAGGTTAGTCACATGGAAAGTCAAACCTTGACTCACAGTTCACACTACTGTGAAGATGTGGCCTCCCCTAAAAATATTAAACCTGTTCTTTACCTTATGCTGTGGTAAATGTTTTTCTATCAAATCTGCCTTGCGTAGCTTTTAAATGTAAAGGTTAGTGTTAAAAATTATTAGCTGGGTATTGGTGGCTTCTGCCTTTAATCCCAGCTCTCGGGAGGTAGAGGCAGGCAGATCTCTGTGAGTTCAAGGCCAGCCTGGTCTACAAAGCTACACCCTGTGTCAGGGGAAAAAAATATTGAAATGTACAATTAATTGGGGACATTTTATGTATTTTTTATATATTTACTATATCAATAAAAATTGAAATTTTGACTTTAGAAAAATTAATCATCATACCTTCAAAGATAGAGTTAACCATTGCTTATATTTCCTTTTCCAGGGTGTATTTCCTAATGAAATATTTAACATCCTGTCCAGCATTCCAGAGGCTGAAAAATTTCCCAAGTTCTGGGTCTGCAAAGCAAAGTTATTGGCAAGTAAAGGCTCCTTTGATGCTATTGGACTGTATGAAGAGGCCATTAAAAACGGGGCAGCAGTGAGTATGTCTTGGATGGGTGACTTAAAATTCCCTTCCATGTGGGTTTTTGTTGTTTGCAGTAAGATGACTGTATAATGCAGTGTTAAACTTCCATTCATAGTGTTGAGAGAGGGTAATAGGGTAAATATGATCAAAGTACATTATATGCACATGTGGTGATATCACGGTGAAACCTGAAACCCATTATTTTGTACAATTAATACATACTAACAAAAACCTAATTCACATCATAAGGCTGTCAGACTCTGAAATAGAATATGTTCTTTATAATGTATCTATTAAATTATTTCTTAGACAGTAGGATTATACTTATACCAGTAGAATTTTTCTTGTCTTGTCAAATACCATACCTCATTTAACACTAACGTACAAAAATAAGCAGTTTAGGAAGTAAAAATGAAAGTTAGAATAGTATCAAGATGGGCTAGAGAGGTGGCTCAGTGGTTAAGAGCATTGGTGCTTTTCCAGAGGTCCTGAGTTCAATTCCTAGCAACCACATAGTGACTCACAACCATCTGAAATGAGATCTGGCGCCCTCTTGTGGCCTGCATGGATCCATGCAGGCAGAATACTGTGTACATAATAAATAAATCTTAAAAAAGAAAATAAAGAATAGAGACCAAATAGTTAGAAAGAACTTAAATTACGTTAAGTTCAGTGCATCACTAATCCAGAGTCCTTACTCACGTAGCTTACTAAATCTTTCTAAAAGCAAACAGAAACCACAAAGACTATATCAAATAGCCTAACTCCTTTCACTTAAATGTCCTTCTCCTCCCTTATTCCCGTCCGGTAGTGCCCATTTCCATGACTGTTCACAGAGTTGTCCATCCTCACAGTTTGGTCAGTTTCGCCCAGTTCTGAACTGACTCCGCTCTTACCTCTCTGCTTTCAGAAAGCATGCTTCTGTTGCTGAATTTGCTTTCAGACATAATTTGTGGACTTGCAGATGAGGACATAGCCATAACCTTCTTTTACACGTCCCCTGCCTCACACACACATGCCGACAGCCCTGCCTGTCCTAGGGACCTTTGCCATACGCCATGCCTTCACCAATGCCATGTGGAAATTCTGTCACTTTGGTGTCCATATTGTTACTCATATGTAAAAAATACATGGCTGGGCGGGAGGGATGGCTCATCGACTGTGAGCACTGACTGCTCTTCTATAGGACCGGGATTCAGTTCCCAACAACCACATGGCAGCCCACAACTCTCTATAATTCAAAGATTGGACACACACAAACACGCAGGCAAAACACCAATGCATATAAAATAAAAATAAGTAATTTTTTTTTTTTAAAGAAATACATGGCTGTGCTGAGCTGTGGGATATTTGCTGTGGTTGCTTTGCCTTTCAAACACGTCTTCTATTTTCCTAGAATTGATTAGTTCTTTATTTTGCCAAGCCTTAGTTTTCTGAGTAACTAATTATGTAACTAATTTTCATATTTTTGAATTTTCTGAACAATGTCAAGACTTCAGATAATGTTGATTTATTGATCTTAGTGACCCCTCGAGTTTGCCCCAGGTTGGTCAGGTAGCTCTCGGCTCCTGCTGCTCCAGCTGTCCTTCTGGCAGCTCTCCCTCACTAGCAGACACTACACACTTCCTGGGTAGGGGGTATCTCTTGTTTCCCGCATTGTCTGTTTCTTCTTCCCTAGTGCCCTCTCCCTGGTCTTACTGTTGTCGTAGTCTCCATTATTCATTGAAGGATTTATTCAGATGCTAGTGAAGTCGGTAGATCTGAAACGTGTATTAAAAGCTGTGGAGGCTGTGGAGAGAGCTCATTCTATAAAGTACCTGCTGAACAGGCATGAAGACCTGAGTTTGATCCCTAGCACCCACATGCAGTAGCCAGTCCTGGTGGCACATGCGTATATGCCCAGCATGGGTGAGGCAGAGGCAGGTGGATCCCTAGAGCTTTCTGACTGGCCCAGCCTAGCCTAATTGGTGACTCCCAGATCCTAGTGAAAGATGCTGTCTCAGAAAATATGGTGGATGGTTCTTGAGAAATGACAGAGGCTATGCATGCATATGTGCTCACACACATACATACATACATACATACATACATACATACATACGCACGCACTAAACGTGTATGCACACATATACACACATACACACACAAACTCTGGCCACATGTATGGGCTTCCAGTAGGGTGATCTGACTAGCTGCACTGGGTTAGAGAGCCCTCGATATTGATATCTTAGGTCTTTCTCCTTCAGCTGTCAGACTATCTAGGGATGTTCTGCCAGCCTCCTTCCAGTGAACTAGAAACTATGCTACCAGTGTTGATTTATCCCGTTTTCAAGTAGACGGCCACCATGCTGCACGGGGTCGGAGTATAAGGTAGAGTTGGAGGGAGGTCTGAGGTTCGGTTAGGTGGTGCAGAGGCCTCACTTCCTGTTCTTGAGTTTGGAAGCTCTGGGATTTTCCTTGGCCACGCTCGCAGCACAAGATTCAGCCTATTGGCTGTAGTCTCCCTCATTCCAGCTTCCAGAATCTTGTTGCTGTTTATTCTCTCCTGTACTTCTCTTTAACCCTTTACTCTCAGTAGAGTTTCAAGAGAGTTTAGAAATAAGTGTGGTTTTAGTCTACCATTTTTACAGAAGTCTACATAAATGCAAAATATGCTTCATGAAGTGGGGCTTACCCCTGTAATCCCAACACCTGAGTGGCTGAGGCAGGAGAATTGCCATGAGTTTGAGACTAGTCTGGTCTACATAGCCTGACTTAGGTTAGACTGCAGAGTATTACCTTGTCTTTAAAAAATTAAATAATAAAATATGTTTGATGTATGTATGTACACACATACACACACATATATATGTGTGTGTGTGTGTGTGTGTGTATTTCAGAAGCTTTCAGCATAACTTGTTTGGTTTGGGTTTGCTTGTTGTTTTGTTGGAGTGGGGTTTTTTTGTTTGTTTTGTTTTGTTAAGACAATGTGTGGTCTCACTTTGTAGACCAGGCTGGTCTGGAACTCAAAGATATGCCTGTTTTTACCTCCAGAGTATACTACCATGCTTGGTCAGGTAACCCCTTCCGTGTGTGTGTGTGTGTGTGTGTGTGTGTGTGTGTGTGTGTGTGTGTGTGTGTACTAATTTGATACAGAGTACCAAGTCAGGGAAAAACTTCCAAATATTCCCAGAAAAAAATAGCAGTTGACTTGTGGCATGCTCTGTGATGTGGTTTGCATGCTTTTCAATGCAATGGAGTTTTTTGTTTTGCTTTGCTTGGTTGATTTGTCCTGCTGTTAAGATACATTGACTAAAGAAAGGAGAGAAGGAAGTGGCCAGGGAAAGATACAGAAAAGACTAAAAGAAGACTGCATGATGGGACTTTGGGTAATAGTCTTCCTTGAATTTAATCTATGGTTCAAGCTTTCTGAAATAGACTACACACCTTTTATCATGAAAACAAGAATTAAACAGACAGCAACGGTACAGGATGCATTTTCTTCTATCTCTATAGCTAGCTTTATATCTTTAAACCAGAATCTTTATGTAGGAACACATCTTTAATGATATGATATAAATTAATGGGAAAAGAGAATTTGATTTAGAGAAATTTATTATAAACAGCTTTGAACACATCCCTTAATGAAATTGGGTATGCCATTTAATTAACATGTTCTGTTTCTTCGTTTTGCTCTTGAATCTTTAAAACTGAATCATCTTAAGTGTGTTTATCTCTGAATATGCAATTTAAAAAGAAAACATTTTTATTTCAGAAAACTTATTTGATGTTAAGCAAAGTTCTTAGCTCAGTTTTTCCATGAATGCCTTTAATACCAGTTGTTTATTTTGTTGCTTCCAGCCAATTCAAGAGCTAATGGAGGTTCTGAACATTTCGCCAGATCCAGGCAGAAGCACAGAGGGTATGGTTAATTTTGTGTTTGAACTCATTCCCTTTTGATGTGCAAGTTAAAACTCATTTTAGAACACGTAGGATACTGGTGGAATTGAGCCCCTGAAATACCTCCCACCTCTTGGTCTTCATGGCTTGGCCTTTTTAGCTATAATCATCTGCTGATTTATTTCTATAATTACAAGTAATTATATGCCCAACACTGAACAAAAGTTTCGTCCACCACAGCAGGCTGGACTAGTGTGTCCTGCTTTCCTGGAGTCCTCTGTGGTAAAACACAAATGACTATTGTCAACAGAGATGGAGACAAGTTGTGTGTCTAATCATCCCTAAGAGAGCGTCACTCATCTAAACTCGTGTTGTCTTTTAAGTTTCTCCCCGTACTTAGCTGTCACTGTCACTATTCGGAACCTTTAAAGAGTGGCTATGGGAGTAATTGACAAACTCAGTGACATGTTCAAGATAATTCTTATATGAGTGGGAAGGGAAAATGTGCTATATATCTTTAGGAAATAAAATGGGCTGTTGTTATCCTAGATGTCAAATATTTTCCTTTTTAAGAATAGATTTAAGGTGGCCTTGATGGCTCGTGTCTGTAATTCTGGCTAAGGATTGCCTTGATTCAAAGCCAGTCTGGGAAGGAGGGAGGAAGGGAGGGAGGGAGGGAGGAGGGGGAGAGAGAGAGAGAGAGAGAGAGAGAGAGAGAGAGGAGATTTAACTAAGGAGCATGAAGTCATGGAATAACAGCAAAGTAGCTAGTAATTTGAGGAACAGAGTAGAACTGTTGGATGGTGGGCTCAGAAGGAGACTATAGCTCAGATGTTTGCTCTCATGAGAGTGAATAAGCCATCAGAATGTGGTCAATGCTAAAAGGGAATCAAGGATCCATCTTCAGTTGGCAACAATGCCGGAAGGTGTCTGGAGGGCTGCTTAGTGAGGTGCCTGATGTCAAAGGGCATTGCAGTGGAGCATGGCGGGAAACAGGGGCACTAGGGAGCTGGAGGAGGGTAGCAGTGGGTAGATATGATCAATGTGCATTTTTAAAATGCACGAAAGTTTCAAAGAATAAAAAATTACTCTTTTTTAAAACGCAGCAAGAAAAAAAGAACATAGAGATGCCAGTTGGAGTCAAACCTCTTCATTTACTATACAGACTCCATGGGGACCACTGAAAAGTCGCTGTATATATTGTCTTCTTGTCTTACTGATTTTTAGTTTAATTATTAAATTGCATGCCTCTTACTTCCCTTCCTGGCCTTGTGTACACAGCCGTCACCTCGGACTCATCAGCTGCAGGAACTAATGTCACATCCGTGGAAGACCCAGCCAAGAAGGAGGATTCTGGGAAGCCATGTCTTCCTCTAGCAGAAAGGGAGCAGACGGTAGCAGCACCACAGATAACCGCAGCAGAATGGGATAACCCTGGTATCAAACTACAGATCGGCCCAGTGCCGAGGTAAGAAAACTCTAGCAGGCCTTTGATGGTTTCCTTTGCACACCCACCCAGAGAAGTAGTAGTTTATAGATAGCTCTGCCTTAGACCAGGGCCCCCACGATGTGGTGAAGAGGTTAGGTCAGTGATTAGTCTCACGGAGCTCTCATGACACTGCAAAGGGGATGAGGATCAGTGCTGCTAGGAGATCCAGGACCCATCTTCCATTGGCAAAGATGCCCAAATCTCGGCCTTGGGCATTCGGGAAGGGAGGGAGGGTGATAGAGGTTAGAGCCATTGACGGGCAAGCCCGGGTCTTTTCTGCATGTACCCCGCCCCCTCCTCCCGCCCTTGGAAGACATAACTGCTATGAAGTCAGTGCTGCAGAGCCAGGCCGGTGCTGGCGTGGGTCCACACCCCGCCCGCATCCAGTATCCAGTCCTACCTCTCCACTGTCATCTGTCCTGCCTGCCTGACACAGACACAAGCTGGAGGGCACTAACTCCCAAGTCAGTGGGAGAGAGAA
Organism: Phodopus roborovskii; assembly: GCF_943737965.1. Lineage (NCBI taxonomy): Eukaryota > Metazoa > Chordata > Mammalia > Rodentia > Cricetidae > Phodopus > Phodopus roborovskii. The sequence continues at coordinate 24,501,528 of NW_026126416.1, forward strand.
GGGCGTGGCCAGTCCTGTGAGAACAGTGAGGATAGCTGAGTATGTTACTGTCAGAGACTGCTCGAGCTTTCTGTGTCCTAAGAGGTCATGGTCAAGGCAGAGCTGCACAGTCATTTAAGGCTATGTGCCAATGTCATTTCCAAAAAAAATAAGTTTAGTGTCTCTCCTCGCTACTCGTGGTTCTGAAAGGACTCTGCACAAGAGCACCAACTCAGCAGTTTTGTGTCTTCCTTTCCCTGGAAAGCACGGCTAGACTGACCCCTTAGCCATCATTGCCCCAGTACTATTGATCCATGGATGCATGAAGCGGTCAGTCGATCCAAAGCTCACACCACCTCACCCCTCACCCCACCCCCTTGGCTCCAGAGTTATTGTTATAAGCACTTTTTAGCAGATTCGCCTGCTAGTTCTGCATAAGCTAATGCAGTCAGTGATTTTTTGTGAATTTTAGATCAGTCCCACGTACAAAGGACCCTGGATGCACTGGGAAGTTTACGAGGAAGATTCCTGTCATTCCAGTTTCAATACATGGTTTGGCCTAGCATCTGAACAGATTTTGAGTAATTTATAGTTAACTCAAGAAGGACTCTTAGAAGTCACTAGTGCAATCAAGTTTGGTGTTAGGTCAGTTTCCTCAAACCTGAAAAAGTTTATGAGATAAACAAATAGCAGTTGTCAAGCAGTGACTTCAAATCAAAACCATTTCATGCTTCATAAAAGCCTAATGGTAACAGCATCCAGGAGCATGTGTGTGGCCACCATTCAGTACTTCCTGGGCCTCAGGGAAAGCCAGTGGAGGCAGAGAACTACTCGGGACCAGACTTGTCTCTGGTCAGCTCAAAGTGAAGTGTCAGTTACGCTTTGTTATGGAGTAATAAAGCGTAATGAAGAATGAATGAATAAATAAGTAAATAAGTAAGTAAAATAAAGTAATATAAAAATAAAGTATTAAAGAATAAAAGCAGAATGCTGCAGGAGCTGTCAAGGCTTAGAATGCACTCTTTTATCTCTTAGAATATGTGGTGTGCCGGAAATGCAAGACATGAAGCTTATCACTCCTGTGAGGCGCTCAGCAAGGATCGAGCGAGCAGTGGCCCGATACCCAGAAATGCTGCAGGAGCATGATGTCGTCGTGGCTTCTCTCAACGAGCTACTGGAAGTAGACAAAACAGAGTATTTTGTCTTCCGGGAAAATGAAGCTTTACCTGTGACACTTGGCTTTGAAATCCTTGAATCATGATCTTTTGATTTTTTTGTTTTTCAATGAAATTTTCTTCAGGGCTTGCAAGAGATAGGAAATGCCCTTGTCAAGATGGCCTGAAATAAATGTACACTGAGACACCATGATGCAGAGAGAGACTTGCATCTAAGGAAGTAATGCATGCGGTTTACTCTCAGATTGTATAGCCCACAAGAAAACTTTTGGTTCATGTGCTTTGTTCTATACTTTGTGATAGTTTTACAGCACATATAAGCTTCACAGTATCAAATGTTAATTTATCTTCAGTGTAGGGAAAAAACAAAAACCTGTACTTTGCTGATCTACTATAATTCTGTAGTTATTTCCTGTGCCCAGAGTTTGATGCTGTGATGTGACTGACCTTCCTCTTAGCATCCACCTTACCCTGATGGGCAGGTTCCTAGTGTGGGAAGATTTGAGATTGAAACCAGCTCACCAGGCAGATGGTCAAACCCGGCACATTAAGGAAAGTTAGGCCAGCCATGGCTTCACTCAGATCCCAGAGACATTCATGGAGTCCTCTGACTTCCATCACAGTGACCCCATAGACGAGGGTGACCCTTGTCCTCTCTGTGTGAGTTACCTCTAATGAAGAACAATCCAGAATTGGTGTGGCCACCCAGGCTTTTATTAGGTACAGCCCTCCTTTGCACATGTTCAGAAATATTTTAAGTAAAAACAAGAGTTGTGAGGCCAGCCCTTGCTGCATGTTGTTTTCTCTTTCAGGGGACTCGAGCCTGAAGAGCCGTGAGCCCCGGAGACTATGGCAAGGGTTTATCTTCTCCTTGGGCAACTGTTCTTAGAGAGGAAAACCAGAGTTGCTTTGTAAATGTAATGTATAGAAAGCCTAGTCAGCACATTTTAAATATCACCTTTGTTACTGTTATTACTAAGTAATATTGAAAATAAAAACTATTAAATACTTGTTCATTCCTGCTTGTTTATTCACTTTACTATACTGGTGGCTTAGCAAGAGACGTAGGGGTTTCTCAGGGAGGGTAAATACTGATACCCCAAGAACCTCATGGAGTATGGATCTGACTATCAGCCTCATGAGGAACTGGATTTTTGTTATGAGGGGAACTAGTTCAACTCTCAAGATCAGGCTTACAACACCAAGATTCCTAAAACTGCCCTAGAAAGCCTTCATGCCAGGAGATGTCCATCTATCAGTATGCAAGAAATCATGCAGCCAGCTTTAAGGGATATGTAGTGACCACAGGACTAGGGGAAGCATTAATATCAGCAAGCTAGAGTCTGGAGCAAGACCCCCAGGGAGGAAGGAACTCACCTTAAACCTCAGTCTCCAGCTTCAGTGGTCTCAGGTGTTCAGGGTGGAGCCTGCAGTGGCCCCTCTGCTAGAATGGCTCACTTACCTGTGCCCTCTCTGCAGGCCTGAGAATCAGCTTGATTCTACGATGGCTTCACTTCTCAAAACCATTGTTTGCTGCTGGCACAGTTTTGCCTTCTTCATCTGGTGGTCCCTCCCTGACACTGACAATATAGTGTAGGTTGAACTGGCTGTGTCTGATAATGTTTAGTTTTGAAAGGACTAATTGGAGGGTTTTCAAAGTCTGATCAAACTAAATGGAGCCTTCCGGTCATGAAAACAATAGAGGATGCTACAACTGCAGAAACCACCTCAATTCTGAGGACTTTGTAGACACTTACTAAAGCTCTCATTTACTGAATGGATGTTTCCTGATAGGGGCAGGAGAGAGCAGGAGGACAGGACAAAGCCCCTAACAATCTGGGAGGCAGGTCTACAGGGAATTGTAACATATATGGGTCTTTGTGTGGATGCAGCTCTGGGGTTTTAGCGATGGCTTTTTAGAAGGAATTATTATAAAGTGACTCTAGAAAGCTAAGGAAGATTGTATATACCATCACTTTATCACTGTACAGAATGACTGAACCAGAAGGCACAGGAAAGATGCACTCACCAGTCCTTGCTACCAATGTTATTTCTTAAAAAACACCCATTTTCTTAGAGTCGCCTTTCCCACCCCTGATCTAAATGGTTTAAGAGGAATTGACTCTACAGGAGGTGTGCATGTGACCCACAGCTGAGCAACTAGAGCCCAGCATCACCATGGCGAGGAACATTGACTGGAGAATGCCAGACTTATTTGGAAAGAGATAGCCTGATGGAGTTGCTGAAAATGTAAGATGCACATTTAAGGTCTAAGGTTAGCTATCTTATTTACCTTGTAGACAAAACCTTCTAGAAAACAGTACCAACACAAAATAAATCAGTAACACAAATAATGCTATGCATGAGCTGGCTGACCCAGGCCTTTCAGCTTTATGAGCTAGTAGATTTCCCTTTTACTTTAGCTCATTTTGTTGGGATTCATTAGTTGCTAATAAATTAAGAGAAAAAAAATCCTGACTACATACATGCACAAGGAACTGATTCAGCATTTGCTCCCAACATGACCTCTCTGTAACTGTGACATCAATAGGGAGACGAGACGGTGGTTAAATGATGTGATGATTTGAATAAGAAAGGCTTGGGCTGGAGACATAGCTTGGAGGTTAAGAGAACTAACACCCACAAGGTAGCTAATCACCACCTGCAATTCTTAATTCCAAGAGGATCCAACACCCTCTTCAGGAACCTCTGTGTTCTGCAGTTGGTGAAACTGTTTGGGAAGGATTAGGAGGTGTGGCCTGGTTAGAGGAGGTGTGTCCCTGAGGGTGGGCTTTAAGGTTTCAGAAGACCATGCCATTCTTAGTCTCCTTCTGGCTGCCTGCTGCCATGACCCCCACCATGATGGTTGTGGACTTGCCCTTTGAAACCATAAGCCTTTGTTAAATGCCCTCTTCTATAATTTGCCTTGGCCGTGGTGTTTTGTCACAGCAACAGAACAGTGACTAAGACAGACAGTAAGTGACAAGGACGAATCTCTATCTCAGAAGCATCTGGCTCCAGGTCGAGAACTTTTGATGCCTAGCTTACATACAACAGTGACAGAGTGATGGTGGGAAATAGCAGATCTGGGAAAATCTGAACTGTTCCTAGTTTAGCAAGTGAGAGCCACCTGGGCTCACAGGATACCTCAGTGTGAACACAGTTGCTGCATAAGCATAAGAACTTGCTTTTAGATTCTCAACACCTACATAAAAGGTTGAGCAAACAGCATCTTAATCATCAGGGAAATGCAAATCAAAACAACTCTGAGATAACCAACTCTGAGATCACCAATCAGAATTGCAAAGATGAATAACACTGATGACAGCTTATGTTGGCGAGGATGTGGTAGGAGTATAAACTTGTATAGCCACTGTGGAAATCAGTACGGCGATTTCTCAGAAAATTAGGCATCAATCTACCTCAAGACCCTGCAACTCCACTGTTGGGCATATACCCAAAGGAGGCAGTCATACCACAAGGACATTTACTCAACTATGTTCATAGCAACATTATTCTTAATAGCCAGAACTTGGAAACAACCTAGATGACCCTCAGCAGAAGAATGGATAAGTAAAATGTGGTACATTTACACAATGGAGTACTACTCAGTTGTAACAAGTACGGTTTTTCTGCCCGCCGCCTGCTCTTGTTCCGCCGCCACACCAGCCCCAAATAATACACAGAGACTCTGTATTTGATACAATACTGTTGGCCTGGTTACTTGTTTCTTATCGGCTAGCTCTGCTTTTAATTATTAACCCATTTCTGCTGATCTATGTATTTTCACATGGCCTTCTCTTACCGGGGAGGCGGCTGGCGTCCAGCTCTCTCCTGACTCTCCATCTTGACTCCTCCTTACTACTTCCTATTTCCTCCTTGTCTCCTAGTCCCTCCTATCTTCCTTTCCTATTGGCCAACAGTGCTTTATTATTAACCAGTATGAGAAACATATACAGAATGACATCTCCCATCATCTCCTCTTTTCTGTCTAAATAAAAAGAAGGGTTTTAACCTTAGCATAGCAAAATATATAACACAACAGTTATGCAATAAGAATCACAATTAACAATGTCCATTGACATTTAGCAAGATTAAAGGAAACTATTCTATCATCTATCCTATATTTGTGAATCTAAAGTCCTATATGTATCTTATCTTTAAACCTAACTAAGGAAAACTATAACCATAACTATTTGTCTTCAACTCCATCAAAGACCACAGAAGGATAGTATATAAACTCTAGAAATGACAGAGACAACTCACTGCCTGGTCACCCGAAGTTCTTTTGTAATCTTCCATCTTCAGCCCATAGGCCATAGTGTGTCTAGCTGACTCGTCAGCAATGCAGGAAACTTTAAACTGTCTTTTTGTATTGGCAGTTTGACAGTCACTTTTCTCTGTGTCCTGCATACTGTCTCGCAGACTCTTCCATGAAGCAGGAACTCTGTAGCAATGTCCATCTTGAATCAGCAGTCACTTTTCTGTGAGTCCTGCATGTCCAGTTTATACAGCACAAAGTCAAACAGTCCAGACAAGAGCAGTATCTTGTCCACATGGCTAGTCTTGCCATATTGAAAGCAAACTCCATAACGAGTTTCTTCAATGTCCATCTTCCTTTCTGTTGCAGGTGGTATTGCCAAGAGCAATTATGTCTCACTGTCACGAAAACCCTAAACCATTTTAAATGCCATATTCTGTAGGTCTTTGAAAGGTTTGAAGAATGCCTATCTATCTCAAATACATCTCTGTGTATCTTGAACAACCTAACTAACTTAACTCTAAGCTTTGACTATCATAGGTAATTATCTATAATCTGTACTACATTACACATTACATTTCTAAATGAGCTATATAAACACAATACCTAAACAAGAAGAGAAATATACATATCACAACATTGACCTTAAATTGTATCAGTAAATGAAAATCCATTCCAATACAAAGTATTCATATCTACACCATAATTCCCTTTTTACCTTTAAAAAAAATTGGCTGTGATCATTACCCATTTATAACCAAGTCCATTTAAATGAAAACAAACATTTATAAACAATATTTGGGAATTTGGGCGTCGTTCTTTCTAAACTACTTCCTGCTGGTAGGGGGCGCTGTCATGGGGGATCCTAAGAAGATGCAGTAATCCTGGCTGTAATCTGTAAGTCTGCCTTATTCAAGTTGTTTTGAATGTTGGATCATCAGGAACTCTGTTTCAGGGCGTCTGGCTTGCTCAAACCACATTAGTCTGGAAGGAATCCACAGCCTTTCAATTTCTGTGGAAACAAAAATAGAAATCCTTTTCCCCAGTAACTTGTCCTTGAACTTGGATGTTGGAGTCAAAGCATTTTTAAAATATATAAATTGAATTAATCCAGCAACATTTCCTTTATCAGTTGTTGTTATTTTCTCAGCAGTCAAACAATGCAGAGACAACACAATAGCATACAGTAACCAGATTCTCTCTGAGCTTTTCATCTTTACGTGCCTTTATTATTACTCTGTTTATTTTACTTTTATTTTTTTATTTTTTGACATAGGGTTTCACTGTGTAACTCTTATCTGTCCTGGAATTTACTCTGCATACCAGGTTTACTTTGCAAATCACAGAGATCTGCTTGCCTCTGTCTCCTGAGTGCTGGGATTAAAGGCGTGTGCTACAACACCCAGTTCCTCTTTGTCTCTTTAAAACCATTTTTTTTTTCATGTCTACTTATATTTTAAAACACACTGTAAACCTTTAGAGGTTTTTCTTAATATGAATCTGTCTTTACTGTAAATCTTTTTCTTTGTCTGGCCACAAGCCTTTTATCTGGTAAACAACAACATTGCTAAAATGAAAGTCATAGCTGTGTCAGCCGCGGTTTACCAAAGATGGTGGCGGGTACTTTTACCCGCCAGCACAGAAAGCTGTGCTCACCGCCTTGGTCTGCGCTGCCACCCAGAAAGCATTCTGCAGGCTTGGAGATATGGTCACTGCCATTGCCATCTCTCATACACACCAATAAATTGTTAGCAGAGTTTCTTGAAAGCCTTGCGGTTTTTTGCCACATATGCTGAGTCAGGAATCTTCCCTTAAAGGAGCCACGCGAATATCTGCTTGTCTCTAGCAAAGCAAAGTTCAACTGAGAAAAATGCTGATACCAAGAAACCTTGCTTGTCTCTGTTTTGTTGCTTCTAAAACCCTTTTTTAAGCTTTTGTTAAATTTTAAGTGGAAGTTCTTATTAACCACGTGGGCGCCATTTGTAACGAGTACAGTTTTTTCCGCCTGCTGCTTGATCTTGTCCCGCCACCAAGCCAGCCCCAAATAACACACAGAGACTCTGTATTAGATATTATACTGTTGGCCAGTTACTAGTTTCTTATCGGCTAGCTCTGTCTTAATTATTAACCCATTTCTGCTGATCTATGTTTTTCTCTTACCGGGGAGCCGGCGGCATACTGCTTTCTTCAGACTCTCCATCTTGACTCCTCCTTACTACATTATTCTTAATAGCCAGAACTTGGAAACAACCTAGATGACCCTCAGCAGAAGAATGGATAAGTAAAATGTGGTACATTTACACAATGGAGTACTACTCAGTGGTAAGAAACAATGACATATTTAAATTTGCAGGCAAATGGACGGAACTAGAAATAAAGCATCCTGAGTGAGGTAACACAGACCCACAAAGACAAATATAATATGTACTCACTTTAAGTAGATACCAGACATAAAGCAAAGGATAACCAGCCTACAATCTACAACCCTAGAGAAACTAGAACCCACTTCCAGAAACAAATAGAAGCAGGTGCAGAGATCCACCACTAACCACTGAGCTGAGCTCCCAGAGTTCAATCTAAGTGAGGGAGGAATGATAATATGAACAAAGGAGTCAAGACCATGATGGGAAAACTCACAGAATCAGCTAACCCAAGCTAGTGAGAGATCACTAACTCTGCACTGACAACTCGGGAACCTACAAAGGACAGAACTAGACCTCCTGAATACAGGTGACGGTGATGTGGCTTGGGCAGTATATGAGGCCACTGGCAGTGGGTCCAAAATCTAACTCTAATGCATGAACTGACTTTGCAGAGCCCATTCTCTATGGAGAGATACCTTGCTCAGCCTGTCAGCCTAGGCACGTGGGGGTGGGGAATTGTAGAGTTGGGGTGTTGGGGTTAGCCCTGCCTCAAACAAGGTGATGGGACAGATTCAGTTGACTTCCCAGGGGAGGCCTTACCCTCTCTGAGAAGGAGATGGGAGGTGTGGTGGGGAAAAGGTGGGGGGAGTGGGAGGAGAGGATGGAGAGGGAACTGGGATTAGAATGTAAAGATTGAATTAATTAATTTTTTAAAAGGTTGAGCATAGTCAGAGTGCAACGGAAGCCCAGAGGTATGTGGAACAGAGACAGCAGGATCTCTGGGACTTGCTGGATGCCAAAGAGACTATCTAAGAGGCAGAGTGGTAGAGCAGGACCCCCAAGGCCCTCTGGCCTTCACTCATATATCACCAAAAGAAGGTGGAGCTGGAAATAGGGTCACTGATGGAGAAAGTGATGTCATCTATTCTTATTTCACTCTGTGTCACTGGGTTACTGCCCAAGGAGGTTTCTGCTCTTTTATTTCCTGATACTAGAGATATGGGGCCAGAATTAAGACACTGGCCCAGCTACTGGAACTAGTCTCAAATGAAAATTGAGCTCTCACATCAGCAGGCCCAGTGAAAGCATGCATTACTAAGGTGATGCCAGGCATAGTCCATATCCATCCTGGGGCTCTGCCATCCCTGTCTGGGAGCCTGGTGGAAGTGGCTTCAGTTGGATCATGACCAGCTCTAGTCATGGGAAGGAGGGAGAGGAGGTCACAGGTTCCAATTCTGTCAGACCAATGAACTTAAAAGTGTACGTATGTAAGCAAGAGGTGACTGCCACACATTCCTGAGAGTAATGTCATACATCTCTAAAGTATAGATAAATGAGTATAGATTTGAAAACAAAGCCTGTACCATATGAATAGCCCTCAGGTCGAAGTCTCTGTCCTGCCCAATCTTATCCCAGACAAGTTCCTGAAGGTAGAGCCTAAGTCAAAACTTTATCACCTGCTCCCACTTCCTCTTTCTCCCTCCACATCCTTTGCTCCACCCCTTCCCCTGCAGTTCTCCATGGCAACACAGAGCAACAGCTCCTCATTCAGTGAAATACCCAGAACGCTGCAGCCACCAGAGATAAGGATGGAAAGCCAAAATGGTCCCACCCCAAGGAGCTGAGGAGCTAGGGGACTTGTAATCACAGCTATAAATGTGTAAGTCCCTAAAAGTGCTGACTGTGGCTAGGGTCTGAGAACACACCGTCTAGCCAGGGTAGTGGATGGCCTGAAGCCTGAAGAGGAACAGGAGGAACTGAAATGTTTTAGGCCTGGGAGAACTATATAAAAGCCCTCTGGCCACCTTGCCTCTCTTTTCCTCCTCTTCTCCCTCTCTCCTCTCTTTCTCCTTTTCTCTCCTCCTTCCCTGAGTCCCTCAGGTACTTTTGATGCTTTGTACCTTGCTCCTCTACCCAGGAAGGAAATCCTGTGAGATTTACACTGGATGTATACTGGATAAGTCTTAAGAGATAAACAATTAACTGAAGAAATACTACTAGCCCCTTGGTAATGAATTAGTGTTTAAAGGCACACCACCTAGCCCTTGCCTTGAGCAGGACCCTGTATACCCTGGGAGGAGGATCCTGAACAGTGCCGAACCTGGATGTTTCTGAAAGACACAGAGGAGTGAAAAACTAGCTCCCTGAGTGCATGGCCTATGCCCCTCACCCACCCTCAGATATTCTAAATGCTCACATTTCTGACCCAGAGAGAGAACCTGGAGAATTTGCACTATCAGGCCCATCCCTTCAAGGGTCCCCTCTGTCTTCTCCAATGGGCCAGTCAGCACCGCCACATAACGGCAGCTGTCTCCACTAAGCAAAAACTGAACGATAGAAGGAAATTTAAAGCCAGGCTCTCGGAACAGCGAGGCTCCAGGACTGCATGAGAGGCTCCTATCAAAATAACCAAGTCATGAAGATGCTTTTTGATGCATATGTGAACCATCTGTCACATGACCCAGGATGACAGCACACAGGCAATCCGGCCTAATGAGACCATCCAGCCTAACAGGACAATCCAGCCTAACAGGACAATCCGGCCTAACGAGACAATCTGGCCAAGCAGGTTTTAGAAATTCTGCAACACAGTCTAAGCTCACTGAAATATTATTTTTAAAAGACATATTTAGAAATAAAATTATATGTGAACATGACACAATTCTGAGAGAACTGGTTAAATATCTCCGTTTCCATTTGTTGCGTACTTCTTAAAAAGGCTCATCAGCTATCAAGGGTGCCTTCTAAGGTAACAGCAACACTGCCCCCCCCCCAAATAAGAATTCTCAGGCTCCTAATTAGTTCAGTAAGAGTTTCCAATGCGGCCAGATATAGTGGTGCATGCCTTTAATCCCAGCACTCAGGAAGCAGAAGCAGGCAGATCTCTGTGAGTTCAAAGCCCACCTGGTCTACAGAGTGAGTTCCAGAACAGCCAAAGATACATAAAGATACCCTGTCTCCAAAAAAAAAAAAAAAAAAAAAAAAAAAAAAGCCATGATGCCAGCCATATGCAGGACTGAATCAGCTGCAATGTCCTCAGCTCTGTCTCTGCGCTGGGCCTCAAGAAACAAAGAAAGTAGTATGGAAAGTGACTGACCAGTGGGATCTAAACATGCCAAAAAGCCTTATTCCGGACAGTGATAAAAGCTCAGAACCAAAGACACGTTTGGAGGGAGGATCCATGTCCTGATGAAAGTGGTCCCGCTGCTGGTGGGCTGAGAGGAAAGATGCCGGAAGCACAGAAAGCCCCTCACAGATTGTCTTGCTTGTGTGATCACAATTAGCCTCCCTTCCCTGAGATTAACCCAGGAGCATGCTAGGGCCTCCCTGGTGGTGGTGTGGGGGTGTGGGGGACCAGCCACAGCCTTTCCTGAACCATCTCCTGCTTGGTCCCAGAAGCCACTGCATGCCTGCTAAGGGAAGGGCTGTGATCCTTCTCTTACAACAAACCGGCATCATTTCCACTGGGAGGAATGAGACAGCAGACCTCACTCTAAAGTGGGGATAAGGTTAGACACGAGGAAGAACTTCCTCAGAAGCAGCATCTTCCCTGTAAAAACCTAACTCCTGTTTTGTTTGTTTGTTTTGTGTTCGTTTTTAAGAGGTGTGAACCAGTTTCTGAAAGGTTCTGACTCCATGGTGCCTGCGGGTTGGTTAATAGGCCTGAGGACCCTGCGAGGTCCTGACGGTGGTGGGAACCAGTGAACCCTTCTTGGGTGGAGAGCCAGGGATGCTCAGGGAGATGCAGCAGAGACTCACCAGCTCAGGGACTGAGTGGGAAGTGCAGGAAGTTGAGGCGGGAGGTGGTGGTATAGGGGACCACTTAGCTGTCTAGAGAAGAGAGTTAAGGGAGCCGCAATGGAACAGGCTGCCCTCAGTGCTGTCTCACAGGTCCAGCTCCCAGGTTTCCCTCAGGGAAACATAATGAATCCGGATCCCCAGCTCACCTTCTGTGCTACCCTTGGCACTGAGCATGCGCTATGGGACCAGGCCAGCCAGCCCTGGCCACATCCAAACCCCCGGTGACTGAGGCTTGGGTCCACCCACAGGAAAGGGGCTGCACACAAGTCTTTTGGTGATTTGGGCTTGGTGGAGTAGCTGATTGGTTGTTTTGTTTTCTTTGTGTGTTTGTTTTGAGAAGGGTTCTAGATTATGCAGCTCTGGCTAGCTTAGAACTTGCAATTCTCCTGCCTCAGCACTCCAAGTGATAAAATTAGGGGCATGTGCCCTCATACCCAGTGTTCATTCCATGGCGTTTTTATTTTCGGTGCTGGGCTGGTACCTGGGACCTCATGCATGCTAGACGAGCACCCCGAACGGAGTTGTGCCCCTAATTTTTGGAGAGACGATATTTCTCCACTTTGCCCAGACCCTGCTCCTGCCTTCCACCAGTGTGACCTGCCCACTCAAAATGGTGATCAGTCTGGACACAACAGAGGATGAGGCGATACCCACATACCCACCCTACAGTCACTGCCAAGGCAGGTCCACAACTCTCCTCTGCGTCCTGTTTGTACACTATGAAGAACTAGCTCCAGCTGGTTTTCCTGCTTCTGGACCTCTGCCTCCTAAACCATAAAAACATGAGTCCCTGCCAGCCTCCCTAGCCAGCCAAGGGGACACTCAGATGTGCCAGCCTACCTGACCAAGGGGACACTCAGAGGGATACCTTCTGGGTGCCTTAAACTTTATAGCCTGTAGATGCTTAGGTTTCCTGGGATTCTAGATTCTCTGGAACCCTTCTACCTGTGACTGTGGGAGTCCTCCAGCTTCACTGTTCAGTAATGCCAAGACCCTTCAGCTCAATGACCCAGAATCCTATTTTCTCAGGCTCTCTCTCCAATGACCCCAGACATCCTTCACAGCTATATAGTCAGCCACAAGAGGTCCAGCCCAGAGGGCAGGCATGCCATGGTGAGGACTCGGGGGTCAGAGAGACACAAGTCCCAGGAACAGGGGCGATTGTAAGCCACTAGAGCATGCTACGGTCATTTAGAATAGTAGCCAGCAGAGGGCACTGCAAGACAAGCTCAGGAGCCACTTAGACAAAACTGGGGAATTCAGATACCTGGGCATAAAAAATGGAGACAAGTTAGACCTAGACAGGCAAGGGAAGGCTCACTCATCTGCTCTTGGTTTATCTCTTCTCGCTCACCACATAGCACTTCCCTGAACCTCCTCTTGATGGAGTTGATGGCTTGTAGCCCACAACTGCTCGCTTCCATGATCCTGATCCAAAAATAGCAACATGCCCCAGGAGAAGAGAGGAATGTGACCTTCCTTGGCCCCATTTGGGGAGAGGACACAGAACATTCGAGGGTCTAAAGCATAAGGATTGAGAGTCAGAGGGGGAGGGGAGAGAAGGGAACACCCATGGCTGTGTGTGCACACGCATGAAAGGCCAGGCCCCTGAGTCTGTGTCCAGTGGGTTAGAAGGAGAGGTTTAGAGGAAGCACAGAATAAGCATGAGGGTCACTATGGAAGCCTGACCCAAAACACATTGCTTTCTGCATGAGCTCAGGCCACCAGCCCTCATGCCTCGCCCTGAGCACCCTCAGGCATGTGTCTAGCCTCTCCAGATGCTCTCCCGGCTCTGAAGAACAGGGACAGAGGACAGCAAGGATAAGTAACAGCCTTGGGTTACCCACTGTCCCTGGGCACTTTTGTCTGTCAGCTCCCAACCAAAGGTCTCTGATGCCCTAGCCATAACATCCATCACCCCTTTACATTAGATAAGACGGAACCCAGAGCAAAGAAGCAGCAGCACGGGCCATGCATGACAGATGACAAAAGCACTCAGGGAGTCAGGTGGCCAGCCTTCCAAAAGTCACGAGGCAATGACTCAAATGCAACAGTGCTTACAGCACACCTGAAATTGTTTCAGCTTAGAGAAGCAAGCCAGCCCTGATCGCTCATGGGTGAGAAGGTGTGCCTTTCCCACACACTAAATCCTCAGGGAAGGTGGGGAAAGATGGAGAGGAAGCCCGCCCTGGAATTATCTCGGAGACCTCAAATCAGAAAATGGGGTTCTTAGTTCCACCCCTGTCACCTGTGTGATCTTGAACAAACTTCTTAAAGGCCTCTGCTTCCTTGTATAGAAAAAAAACAAACAAAAATAAAAATCAGATCTCTGCCAAGCAGTGGTGGTGCCTGCCTTTAATCCCAGCACTCGGGCAGCACAGGCAGAGGGATCTCTGTGAGTTCGAGGCCAGCTTGGTCTACAAAGCAAGTTCCAGGACAGCCTCCAAAGTTACACAAAGAAACTGTCTCTCCATGGATCCACCTAGGAAAAAGACAAGATCTCCTGAGTGAATTGGGAGCCTGGTGGGCATAGGGGAAGGTAAAGGGGGGAATGGAGAGAGGGAAGGGGGTGGGGGATATATAGCTCAATAAAAGAGAGAGAAACAAAGAAACCCTGTCTCAGAAAAAAAAAAAAAAAAACAGAAACAAAAAACAAAAAAAAGAAGGGAAGGAAGGAAGGAAGGAGAAGAAACATAGCTCTCCGCCCGTAAATCACATAGTAGCTGAGAACCCCTTCACAGAAGACAGGAATACAGGAAGACAGGAATACAGAGCAGCCCTCCTGGCGCATCCTTTTCTCTCACCCAGGACAGCTCAGAAACTCCAAGGCAAGCATGCCAGCCCTGCCACTTCTGAAATTTGACAATGTCCCCAAAGATGTGGTCCCTGATGTATAGGGCGCCCGTCTCCCCACTCAGAGAATCTCACATACCATGTCTGATGAGTCTGCTACAGCAAAGACAGTCAAATGCTTGCTTACCATTCTGCCCTGGAGTGGAAGCCAGAGAGTGCTGGTGGCATAGGACAATACAGGCCGGTACCCACACAGAGCGTCCCAGAGTCCTGGAGGGGCAGAGGGAGGCCTGAGCTGAGAGAACATGCCACCCCTGGTCAGAGAGGGCTCCGGACATGTGTATGGCAGGACTACCATGGCAGTGATGGAGTAAGACTATCACCAGGCCCTAAAGTAGTCTCCTAGATTCCTGTCTCCAGGGACAGGCAAGCCAGCAGAGCCAGCAGCAGCCACAAGTAAGGTAAACTCTAAGGTCAGAGGCTTCCCCTCCACAAAATACAAGATATCTGCAACTGCTATTAGTGTTTTGACCTGCTTCAGGACCATCCCTCAGCAAAAACAAAAACAAAAACAAAAAACAAAACAAAAACAAAGGGGGGGAGGGGCTTTTGTGTGTCTACCACAATCAGGTCAAAGCAGGCCCTCCAGGTTCCAGGAGGCCTCAGCCTATGGGGCAGTGTGCAGGAACATGGATATATATACAAGGGCATACACAGTCCAAGAAGTGTGATCTGCCCCGTGCCCACCAGCCTCCGAGTCTAAGAAAACATCCCTGGGCCCAGGAACTAGGGGGTCTTGACCCACAACATCCCTAGCCAAGCCAGACGGTAAATGACCAATGATGATTGCATGGGAGTAGGGGGTTACCCTCATGTGAACTCTTAGGCAAGCCTCCAAAGCTGCTCACACTGAAGAACCCCAGGCCATGGAACAGGACCACAGTTACCCCACCCACCCACCTACCCAGAAATACTTGATCAGAGCTCAAGGTCTCAGACACTTAAGTTCACCCCATTCAAGCCCTCCCCAAATATCTTACTATCTCTTAACATGCCTTTGAGGAGGACATAAGTGGTCATGCCCCACACACTCAGAGACTCCAGGGAGACCCACCCATAGAAAAAGACCTCTCATTTACATCCTTCTCAGAGAGATTTTGGACTAGCAGAGGCTGGCCCTCCTACCCTTTCTGCATATATGCCCCTCTATCCCAGCCCCTCAAACCCAAGACATGTGCCTCACCAACAGCAAATAGGTACCCCATGATGGCCTGGTAGGGACAGGGCAGGGAATCCAGGGTCAAACCTAGCTAGGTCAGAGGGCACGCAGCCTCTGCTTTCACTTCATCATCCCCTATTCTTGCCCTCAGGCACGAGAAGGTAGGAAAACTGGGGTTGAAAGGCCAAGAAATTAGAACCCAAGATGCAGACAGGGTGATGGGGGTAAGAAGGCCTTTATCCCCCCATCCCAGTGTCTCAGTGTCCCCTGGGGCCACAAAGAAAACCAGGGTCTCACTCCCCACCCACCCACCCCCAGGTACACACTTCTATTAGTATAGTTGTATCACTGCCAGTGATCAAAAACCCTTTCCCAACCTGTATGCCTTGCCCAGCGGGATGGAGACTCACGCCTGGGGCAAAGAAGAGATTTCTCAACCTCCAAGCCCTGGGCCTTGCAGAGCTGTGTTGGCATCTCCTTTATGGGTTTCAAGCTCTGGATGCCACCTACAACCTAGGTTCCATAGTAGAAAGTCAGAGGTGTGTGTAAATCCTGAGGGAGGTGAGCAGGGAGGGTGCCTCCTGCCACCTGGGAACAGGGACGAGCCAGTCGGGAGTTGGAATCTATGACCACTCACATCCTTCTCCATGCATTTCCTCAAGTCCTCCACAGTCTGTCCTTTGAGACAACCCTGTAGCCATGTCCCTGCATGTACATATGTGTGCACACATACACATGCATGCATGTCCACACCTGCCAACAAGTCTATGTCCAAGACAGTGGGTGTTGGCCAAGGAAGCAGGGCCCAGGTCCTCAGCAGAAAATGGGGTAAGGTCTATAGGAACTGGAGGTCTGGGGGTGGTCCAGAAGCACCAAGGACAGACAGATCAGAGATTGTGGGGGTCCAGGCACTTGCTGACAGGTAGGCATGTCATCTGTCACATCCTAGAAGAGGCTTCGGAAGGTCACTCGGCGTTCCCATCATTATAGCCATTGTTACATGGGGGACAGTGGAAACCGACAAGAACTGAAATGACCACCATCCCTGGAGCCTATACCAGAGTGACCCCTCTCACCTCACTGGGGCAGCCTGGGCTTATGCTCCAGGCATCCAGGGAAGGAAGTCACCCTGTGCTGAGAGCCATCCTTGCGGTCACCCTGCAGTGGAGGTCTTCCTCCTGAGCTCCTGGAGTCCTTCCAGCTCAGGATGAGCTCCATTTGGGGGTTTGGTCCTGGACAGCAGCATCATATTTGTCACCCCAGGCTGGACATAGTGGGGCACATTTGGTGTTACAGGAAAAGCTGCAGAGGAAGTCCCCCAGACATGCATAAAGGTAGGTTTCTGAGAGGGAGAGGCTGGACAGTCAGTGATCTACCAGGCCAGAGCCAGGCCCCTGAGGACTGCCTTCCCACCCTCTGGCTGCCCTCACCTGGCAGGTTGAAGAGATGTTGAGGACATGGAAGGGAGGACAGAGGCTCCTCTGAATGAATTTGCAGGGATAGAAGCGTTCCCACCACCCCTCCCCTCTGTCCTGTCTGGCTAGCATTTGTTTTGAGGTGTCTGTATAGTCAGCCAGAGCCACCCCTCTTCATCCCACCCCCGCTGAGTCCCTCCTCCTCCAGCTGCCTCCCTTCCTCTCACCTCCCACCCACCCCTCTGTCTCTTGACCCTTACTCTGACAGAAGGTGAAGCCACAGACATCCAGCAGCGCGTTTCTATGAGCGTCCACTTTGAGCAGGTGTTTGAGTCAAACACCAGCCCTCTGGGGAAAGAGTGTGGGAGCTGTGGATGAGGACTCCAGAGTGGCCATGGCCTGCCACTCAGCCAAGCTCCCGCACCTGATGAGGAAGATGAGGCCATACGTGTAGCATCTCATGAGGATACCTGGTGCACACAAGTCATTCCAGCAGCAACTTGAAAGGTCAGAGTCTCATAGGCTGGAGAATTAATTGCATGCTGCAGAAGGACCAAGTGGACCAATGCTGGTAAGTATCTGGTTGCCTATACCTTCATCCTCCCCATCCTCAAATGCCCTGTACTTTAGCCCTCGCTACCAACCAGAATGTAGTACATGTCAAAACTGAAACAACAAATCTGCTTCAGAGCCAGGGCGAAGTTGACAAAAATCCTGGGGGAAAGGAGAGGGTTAGGATGTTGCCGCCCAACACAGCATCTGAGACTCTGCTGGTATGGATCCAGCAGCGGGGCAGAATGCCCTCATAAGTGCAAAAATGATGGAGAGTAAGGTCAACCTGTGGCCTCAGCTGCCCCCAGTGTCTCTCCACATGCACTCCAGTGTATGTGATTTCACATGTCTTTGCATGCAAAGTAGATGCTTGTGACCGAATATGGATGTAGGTGTGCAGAGTGGGCGTATGTGCCTAAGAGTGAGAATGGGTACATGTGGCAATGTGTACATGCGAAAGCACAGAGTGGGTGCATGTGTCAGAGCATACATGTGAATGTGCTGAATGGGTACATTCATGAACATACAGAGTGGGTGTTCATGTCTCCGTGTGCACGAGAGTGTACAGATTAGTTATGTGTGTCTAACTGTGTGTAAGCACGCAAAACAGGTGCATATGTCCGAGCCTTCAGAACTGGTTGACCTGTGAGCATGTATTGTGGATGCATGTGTTCTAATGAGTATACACAGTCAGTAGTAGTTCACAGTCTCCTTGTTTGAGACAGATTAGGAGCATTCATCTCTGGAAGGAAAGGTGTGATTGTCAGTGTAAGGGGTTGTCAGTTTCTGAATGCGGTCAGTGTGTCCAAGCTCAGAAATGTGTTTCTCACAATTGAGTAGGATGTGTCCCTAGGGTGAAGGGTAGAGTCATAAAAGGGATTCCCCACCAATGGGTCCTGGCAGCGTTTCACCTGAAAAATCACTGCTATCTACAGAAAAGTGTCCCTGTGATGCCCATGCCTGACCGTGAACTGAGAAGAGTCATTGCTGTGACATATGGGACATTGAAAGGCTTATCCACCCCCATCCCAAGTTCCATGTCACCTCAGGTGCCAGTCATCCATCAAGCCCTGAGAGGAAACCAGGCTCTCCAGGTCCTGGCTGGAGATAGGCGCCTGACGGGCTCCTATGGCTCATGCACACCGGCCATCACCCAGAGTCAAGAGGAGGCAGCTACCCCTTCCCCAGTCCACTCATACTACCAATGTGGCCCAGCTACTCCCCCCTCCCGGTTCCTCAGCAATTTGGGACCACTCTGAATGCAGCTGGCCCCACCCTGTGTGCTTACCTCTGCTGCCCTCTTTTGAGGGTGGATCAATAAAGATGGCTTGCCACCTCCTCCCTTCTTCAGGACAGACAGCAGTAAGAATCAAGGAAGAACGATTAATCTACCCCAGGCCAGTCCCAGGATTTAGGCAGCCAAGGATCTCCTAAATTGAGGCAGTTTAGAAACCAAGCAAACAGGAGTTACAAGGTGAGGACTCTGAGCTTAACAATAAACAATAAAACTATAAAAAGAGTCTTTCGTAAATACCTAGAGAACTTGGGCTCTTCTTTATACATGAGTCTAGTACCGGTTAATAAATTTCCCAGCTCGAGAACACTACAGAAGAAAGGCCAGGGGTTGATAAGAGCAGAATCGTAGACTCTCCCGGTAGGGCCAAAAGGAGACAGAAACAAAATAATTGGGACCACCTAGTGCAGAGAATGACTAACCCTAATGCCACTCCCAACTGCTTTCATTGAGAACAGTGGCCCAGATCATCCAGGAAGACTTAAACGACAGGCATGGACTCTTCGAAAGCAAGGCAAGTCTGGGACTGCAGAGATGTCTAAATAGTTAAGTGCATTGATGACCCTTCCAGATGGCCCAGGTTCAGTTCCCAGCATCTCATATAGTACCTCACAGTATTTACACCTCCAGTTCAAGGGCATCCAAAGCCCTTTTCTGGCCTCTACAGGCACCAGCTACACAAGTGGTACCCAGACATATTTGCAAGCAAAACACCCCACATGAAAAAATAAATAAATAAATAAATAAAATAAAATTTTTAAATAAAGAAAAATAAGGAGGACAGGTTTGTGGTTTATTTTAGAAAACATTATCTCAAAAATAATTAGAGTGAATAAAGTTGAGGCATTTTTAAATGGAGACGCATTAGAAAACTGGTCTGGGAGAAAGGTTATAGAAGAGTGCTTGCCTAAGATGCATGAGGCCCTGGGCTTGGCCCCAGACCAGCGTAGTCAGGCAGCACTCAGGAGGTGAAGGCAGAAAGATAGACGTTCAAGACCATCCTCTGTTGCACAGGGACTTTGAGGCCAGCCTGAGCTAAATGAAACTATGTAGCTCAAAACAATAGGGCTGGAGAGGTGATTAAGAGTGCTTACTGCACAACCGTGAGGACTAGAATTTGGATCCTATGTAACATCCCTCTTCTGTCTGCAATGGCAGCTCTGAGGGGGCGGAGACAGAAAGAGAAGACAGAAAGACCCGAAGGCCCAGGTTCAGGGAGAAATCTTCTCACAAAGGAATAGATAGTATAATAAAGGAGGGCACAATGCCTTCTAAGAAAGCAACCAGGCACACACTCCAAAAAGAAAAGAAACAAAATAAATAAATAATTAATTAAAAGGCACAGTCTATGGAATGGCTCCCGTG
Source organism: Phodopus roborovskii (assembly GCF_943737965.1). Lineage (NCBI taxonomy): Eukaryota > Metazoa > Chordata > Mammalia > Rodentia > Cricetidae > Phodopus > Phodopus roborovskii. Next base: position 24,521,745 of record NW_026126416.1, read on the forward strand.
TTGACAATGTCAGATGAGCAAGCAATCTGGGAGGCAGAGTCTACAGATGTTAGGCCCAGTTGAATGGATGCAGAGACAGGTGGACTCACCCACAAGGGTGGGTAAAGAGTTGGCAGGCCACATGTGGCAGCCTGAATTGATGACATCAGAGGAAAATCAAGCTTCAGAAATGGAGATTGCCAGAATCCCTTCCACCATGATTTTGTGCTACCCACTGATCTCACAGCTCCTTTCCTGAGCTCTTTCCCACATTAGACAGTTCTTCAGGTCAGAAAAGAGAAAGAGGAGGACTACCTGCTTACAGGAAATCATGGAACAGTCCTAAAATGTCTCAGCAGAGCTGACAATGCCCCCCAAGAGCCAGTGAATACCTAACCAAGACTGCAACAACAGACATGAAAAACCCTGCTTTGAGCTGTTGCTCAGAGATGTCCAAGATTCCCAAAAATGTATAGGCTATTGCTATTGCTCTTGGTTCCCCACAGTTGGAAAGTAAGTCCTTATTGATGAAGATGTCATGAGCTTCAGACACCGGGCTCAGAGGCTGCCTGAGCTGGAATTGACCTGAATGTTTCCATCCTGGGGACTAGCTTTCATGGCACCAGAAGACACAATCAAGCCTTCAAAGGAGGGAAGAAAAACAGTTCTACCCCGCTATGGTGCCTGTGAACCCCAACAATGACTAGCATGGAGCGATAACTCTAAGAGTACAATAGATAGCACACCTTGGTGGTAACCAACAGCTCTCTAAGTGGACTTAAGCCTTACTCAACAAGAGGGAATTCATGCCTGCCACCTAGGGCAAGAGAACTCATGGATCTTGGAGGAGAACCTACAACCACTATGTTACTAAACCAGCAGAATCCCTAACTACACTGCAAATATTTGTCCTTCTACTCACAGGTAGGCATAGTCCTCACCCCTCATCAAGGAAACTTCTCTTTGCAGCAGACAGAGACCATTAGAGAAAATGCACAACCAATCAAAATGCAGAGTTGTGGGAACCCTGTTCCAATAAATACATCAACAATACAACTGCTGCTGCTCGGGCTCAGGGAGTATTTTGGAAGGCTGGGAGAAAAGATTGTAAGAGGCAGAGAAACGGGGAGTTTGCTGTGAGGCTATGTCTACTAGGATTGTCAGAGAAGCTACACCCATAAAGTCTCACCAACATGACTGACCAAACAGGGGCTGAACAAGGACAACAGACATGCCAAGGAGGATGGGGTGGGGTGTTTGAAGGGATGGAACCCACCAGGCATCAACTCTATACAAGGAACTGCAGCAGACATCTAAGACATGCTCAGAGTAAGAGAAATAATTCCCCCCCAGGCAGAGCTTACCAATTGGTTAGCCAATACCAAATGGTCAGCTCTGAAAACACACATGCAAGTATCTTTATTCAGACTGAGCAGGTTGTGTTTTACAAATATGTGTGGATATATATGCATGTTACAAAATTCAATTTAAAAAGAGAAGCCATGGGGGTGATCAAGGAAGGGCATGTGGAAGGGCTTAGCGGAAGAAAGGAGACATGAGAAATGATGTTTATATTATAATCTCAAAAATGAAAAGAAAAAGGCAGGGGCGCCCCTGCAAGTGGGAAGAGAGAGCGACCTTTCCTCTCTGGCCGACTTGGGTCTGCCTGGAACTCCCCTTGTGTCTGAGAGCAAAAACACCATCCACTGATGCTCAGTGTTTGGCTTCAGTGTTCCCCAGTACTTCTCCGGGTACATACACCCCAACCATGCACAGTTAGCCACACCGCTAATTAGAAAGTATACCGTTATGTGGGTACCAGCTGATCTACACTGCCACAGTTGGGGTGGCTAGAACTTCCTTGTGTTCAAACTTACTTCACTGACATGTCCCTCCTGTGTCCTCGGCTGCTCCAGCTATGTCTGTTTGTCCCTTAAACAACTGAAGAGACAGTAGGGTGGACAACTGACTATTACCATAGGGCCCTACTTGACCTTGACCTTGAGCCATGACTGCAAGTGCAGGGACTCACTGCACTCCAAGCCACTTCACGAGAAGATTTTGCCATGTATCAGGCCTCATAGCTACCCCTCCAGGTGGGTCCATCATTTGCAGAATTTAAATGTGGTCGGTTACAACACAAAGTGCTAGAATAACCTTGCCACTCTTGCAAAGCTAATGAATGGCTGAGCTAGGTCCAGACAACTGGGCACCAATGTCTTTATTCTAACCCACTGGACAAAACCTCCTCTGCCCAAGGTCCTCACAAAAGTGCTTTAACTTTTCCATGTCCTAAAAGATCAAGGCGGGCTGGGAAAAGGTTCTAGCTTAAAGGAGGCTAAAGAACTTTAACAAACAATTGCAACAGAGTTCTATTGCTGGGACATAATGCAGTGCTGAGGACATTGTTAGGTCCACAAATATAATTGGAATAAGGGTGGCAGATTAAAGGAAAGTGCTGTCTTGATGTAAACCTAAGACACAGATGACTTTACTGCAGTAATATAAGAAAATGTCCTGGTCTTGGGAAATCCTGACTGAAGGATTTAGGATAAGTATTGCAATGTGGTCACTAACCTTCATGTTTCATAAAAAGGACTCAAGCACCTAGACATAGTTACAATATGCAAACAGGCAAACAGGGGGGAGGTGGTAAAACACATGAAACAAAATGTTAGCGAGAGAAGCCATGGAGATGGCTCAGTGGCTAAAGAGGGTTTTGCCACCAAGACTAGCAATCTGAGTTTGCTCTCAGGGACCCACATGGTAGAAAGAACCAGCTCTTGCAAGTTTTCATCTGACCTACACATATGCACTATGGAATGTGTGTGACACCCCCAAATGCACACATGAGCACACACCAAAAAAACAAGTAAAAATATAATAAAATTAAACAGCTTTTAATGTTATAATAGATTAATCTTGGTTAAAAAAACTGTATAAAATTATGATCTTATAGCCTTTCATAAGCTTCAAATTATTTCCAAATGAAAATCGTTTAGGGACACATCCCTGGCCCTCACCACAGCTCTGCTCTGCTCTGCCTGCCTTCTGAGCTCCCTGTTTAGTTTCTCTGCTCTGCTGATGCAGGAGATGGAAACAGAACCAACCTACTCAGGGTCCCCTTGAATCTCCTACCTAGAAGTGGACCATTATTGCTATTATTATTATTATTATTATTATTATTATTATTATTATTAACATCTGTCTGTCTGAGAAGTGTCAAGGTCAGGGCTAGAAGGATGGTGCAGCCAGTACCTTAGAGTACTGATTATTTTTCCAGAGGACCCAGATTTGCTTCCAATCACCCACACAGTGGCTCACAACCAGCTGAAACTCTTGTCCCAGAGGACCCAAAGCCCTCTTTGGCCTCTGCAGGTACTGCAGACACATGGTGCATATAATAAATGCAGGCAATGCACCTACACATATAAAATAAAACAAAGGCTTAAGAAAAAGATAAATTTAAAAATTTTTTAAAGAAGTGCCAAGGTTAGGGCTGGGGTGATGATGACTCAATCAGTAAAGAGTTCGCTGGCAAGCATGAGGATCCCAGTTCAGATCCCCAGTACCCACGCAGCAGTCAGTAGCTCCAGCACTGCAGGTCAAGAGGACAGCACAGAGACAGGACGGTCCCTGAAGCTTGCTGGCCAGCTAGTCTAACTAATCAGTAAGTTCCATGATCAGTGAGAGACAATGCTTAAAAAGCAAGGGGAAGGCTGAGTGTGGTGGCACACACCTTTATCCCAGTACTCAGGAGACAGAGGCCAGTGGATCTCCAAAAGTTTGAAACCATCCTGGTCTACACAGTGAGTACCTCAATAGCTAAGGCTACAATGGAGAGACCCAGTCTCAAAAAAATAAAAATAGAAAACCAAGGTAGAAGGCAGTAGAGGAAGACACTAGATGCTGACCTCCTGCTTCCACATATCAGCAGACACATATTCCACACACGCGCACACACACACACACACACACACACACACACACACACACACACACACACACGTACAACATATACACGAATGCACCTGTATCCAAGTCAAGCTTGTGGTGGCTTTGTATCCTGGATGTCTGCACTCAGGCCAACAGGCCAACAAAGGGTATACCTTCTACTTCACTCTAGATCACTCCAGTCTAACCATGGCAGATTTGGTAGCATGGGACCCATGCCCAGGGCTAGAGGGGGCTTCTATCCCCTTTAACTTAGAAAACCCCTCTGGTGGTGACTAGAAGTATCCTCTAGGAACACTTGCTAGGTTTATTCACACAAGGAGACCGAGACATGGCCACAGGCTGTATATCAGGGGATCTTTATAGCAGGAATCTGAGATGAAGAACTTAAGAAAATAGGGTTTGTAGTTTCACATACCCAATAATCAGTCTGGTGTTTGCAGGTAGAAAGGAAGTGGACCCTAGAAGACAGTAAAGGATGGGGTGAGACAATAGCCAGGCCTCAGCAGCCTTCTTAACTCAGGTATGGTGCACTGCCCATGGGCATGCTCTGGGGAGGGACCTTGACTAGACGGTGGCCAGAGGGTAAACTCCATTTGCTGGGGAGGGTGTGGAACACTAAGTCCCAGAAATAGCTCTGCCCTTCCCAGGACAAAGGCTGCTCCCCTCCTTGGGTGGGGATCGTGAAGGGAGAATTTTCAGGTAAGAGATTAGGACATTCCCAAGAACTCTGCTCCTTCCATCACAGCAATGGAAGCTGCGGAGGGTGTGATGGGAGTGAAGGTGCGGATGTGGATGTGGGCACTGTGTGTATGAGGGTATGTGTGAATGTGGATCTACGTGCATGTGAGAATATGGGGGCGCGGGCATATTGGAGCCAGGATAACAAGAGGGTGTGCCAGTCCCTGACCCCTGATCTCAGGGTAGAACCTTTTGGGGGCATCAGTCCAGCAAGAGTGGAGAAGGGAGCAGGGAACAAATATGGCAGGAGGTACCATGGCCCATCCTGACTGTCATAGGAGAGCAGTGCTTCGGTGCAGGGGAAACCAGAAGCCAAAGGCTCTCCACTCAACTGTATCGACAGAGCAAGGCTCTTAGCCAGGCATGCTGGCACATACTTGGGAGGTGGAGGTAGGAGGTTCAGTAGGTTACATCGCAAGTTTGAGGCTAACCTACACTAACTACATGCAATTCTGTGTCAAAGAAAGAAAAGAAAATCAAGACTCGTTGGGGCTCCTTCTTTAGATGAATGTGACCACTGAGGAGGTGTCTCTGCTACCCCATCTGGAAAACCAAAAGGGGCCACAGCTCAGCAGCTGTGCAAACCCTGTGCAAAAGTCTAAAGGTCACAACTGGTAGAGGGCACAGGAGGCTCAAGGAGCAGTTGCCTCTTGCTTGAGGGGTAAGTGAAGGCTCTAATCAGCCAGAGGAGGGGTTGGGAGATTGAAGAGAGCCCGAGGCAAAGCCTGGGGCTTGGGGAAGAGCATCCCAAACCACAGCACCACAGCAAACACTCTAAATTTCTCCTGAGATCTAGACAGAAGATAAGTTGAGTGTCAAATCAAGGCAACCTCCTCAACAAGGATCCCCAACTTTCCTTAATGCAACCTGCAAGGCTTGGGAACTAGGCTGAAGGTGGGGTACCATGGTAGAGACCTTGACTGGTGCATGTGGTCCTGGATGTGGCTTCCAGAGCCTCCCACAACACAACACAACACAACACAACCATAAGGGAATACAGAGATACACAGGCTGGGACCCGAGTCACCCAAGCACAGGCCAGATCTAGAGGGACCCAAAGCACATGGAAACTGCGGGAGTCAGAGATGCTGTGCGTGTCCTTTGCTTCCTACACAGAGGTCACTGTAGTGAGACAGAGTCATCGAGCATCTGCCTCATGCCCAGCCTGGGCTAGGAGCTGAGTCAAAAGCCTGAATCACATGTGTTGCTCATCGTCTTTCTGTACACAGTCTAAGTACGGAGACAACAGACCTGAGAGGCAGCAGTGAAGAGAAAGCTTCCTTCTGGGCTAACACGCAGCAGGTAGGGGTGCATGGGTGCAGCCTCTCTCTCCATTGCACTTGCCTGGGAGTTGTCTATCAGTTCCTGGTTTCTGGGGAAGGCCTCTCAAAAGCTCCCCACTGTGCAGCCTCCGGGCCTGCAAACAGAGTAGTCTAGATGTGTGTGCCCAACCAACTGTTTAAAAACAACAGCTTTCGCTCTTATCAAGTACTGCTTTCTCTTGAGAAGCTTGAGCTAGCTGTTTCTGTGTCACAGGTGTGTGTGTGTGTGTGTGTGTGTGTGTGTGTGTGTGTGTGTGTGTGTGTGTGTTCTGCTGCTGCCTCAGGGCTTGGCCTCATCCTCTTCAGCATCCCAGCAACTTCCTTCTCCAGACTCCTCACAAACTGATTAGCCAAATGACTCCCTGCCTGGCTGCCTTTCCACGCTGACCATCATCTAGGCAACCCACAGCTCCTGCCTGGGCTCCTGCCTTGACTCTCAGCAGCTCTTAAACTCTGAGCATCAAAAGGGGAGGATTAGCCATACTATTCATGAACTGGGAAGTCCTAGGCCAGAACAGATGTAGGAGTTGTGGGTCTGCCTTTCCTAATGTGAAACACTACTGCCAGAAATGCTTTCGAATCCCACATTTTCTAAGTGGGAGACTAATATGATTTACTGTGTATATGCAATCACAACCTTGGTGGGACCCAGGGTAGCAGCCACTGAGGTCAGTGGATGATACTCAGCCCCATATGTGACTATATAAAGGCCAAAAAGAGAAACCTAAACTCATGTAGGTGGTGGCCGCTCAGGGCTTGCCACTGAATGGACATGGAAACCTCTCCGATTTGGGTTCAAGATTGAGATGAGGGGCCTTGCCCCAGTGTGTATGACAGCTGGAGACTCAGCACAGAGGGGTGGCTGGGGTGAAATGACGAGGGTGGGACCCCAGAACTGAGGACTAAGGAACTGGCAATAAATGACAAGAGGAGGGGAGACAGAAGAGTCGCAGCAGAGGAGGCCATGGGGAAGCAGGCAGGGAGCCTGGAGAAACCACAAAGGTCTGGGCAGAGCCCCAGAGCAGGACAGACGCTACCCAACAGCCAACTAGAAGACTCAGAGGTCATTGGTAGCAATGAGACTTTGTGCTGAGCCCAGGCAAGGGCTGAAGCAGATGACAAGGACAGTAAGCAGTGTATGAAAAGCTTTGCTTGCTGGTGTCTCTGCCAAGACAGAGAACCAGGGCTCTCAGAGAGCAGCCAGGAAGCTGAGGGAAGGACAATTCCAAACCCAAGTGTTCTAAGAGGTGCCTAAGAGACGGTTCAGTGTTTGAGAGTGCTGTTCTCCCCGGCGTCCCAAGGACAGGAAGGTGTTCAGTACTCAGCGCCCACATGGCAGCTCACCTGCCTGCAACTCCGGCTTCCGTGGAGCCGACTTCCTCTTCTGGCTTCTTCAGAACTCATGTGCATATTGCCCAATGAGCGCGTGCACACGCGCACACACACACAGAGCCTCTCTTGTTGTGGGCACACACATGCGTACACATATTATGTCCCTCACTGTTACAGTGGCACATGGGATAAAAATTTTGGAGATGCAGATTCAGAGGTGACACTGCCCTCTACACACAAGCCCTGGATGGGGGCCGCCTGGCCATGCAGCTCTCTGTCCCCACTGGATGTTTCCTCCAGGAGGCTCTTTGGTGCCCAGGACAAGCAACTTCTGAGAAGTCACCTCCCCCTCCTCCACCTACTAACCAACCACTTCCAGGGTGTGAATGTATGGGACACAGGAAATACCAGGAAGGTAGCGGGAACAATGAACAATGGTGTCTGCCACCGCAGGACTACGAATTAATGAATTGTTCTCAGTCTCATATGGTTTTAATGTTTACTTCAAGAGTCTTCACATTCTCTTCAATAAAACAGGCTAAATTAATTTTTAAAGAAGATGTGTTAGAGAGGCATGAGGTGGCAGCCCCACCGGGTGACAGCTGACAAGTTTCTCAAATTCACACACAGCTAAAGGCAGGCGGCAGCACAGTGGCGCCTGCCTGTCACAGCCTCAGAAGACCTGCTAGGTCTCCTCGGGGTTCTGGCAGTCCACACTAAGCTCGGAGCAGAGATTCTAGGTCGCCCGGGAGAGTGACCTAATTAAACACACAAGCTTATTCTTAGACCAGGAGCCCCAGTTAAGGCCCTTGGGTAGCCCAGCCCAGAGGCACAGGCCTAGAGGTGACCGCACAAGATTTTTAAATGGTACGTGCTGGTTTCTGACCGCACACTCTTCACGAGACCACTGCAAAACAGTAAGTGCAGAGGAGGAAATGTTAACACAAGAGATCTTCCAGGTGGGTTTGTTTTCATTTTTTGTTTGGTTTTGAAATAGAGTCTAACTCTATAGCCCTAGTTGGCCTAAAACTCTCTATGTAGACAAGGCTGGCCTCAAACCCATGGAGAACTGCCTACTTCTGCCTCCCACGTGCTGGGGTTATGAGTGAGTACCACCATGCCTGGCAAAAATTCCCTGGTCTTTTTAAATACATATTTACGTAGTTGAGGGGGAAATACTTGTTCACGTAATGTAAGTTTAAAAAACAAGAAAAGTATCTGAGTTTGCAAGATCCCTAATCTGCTGTGTAAGTCTAGCCTAGTATATGTCTATAGTTCTGTGTCATGTTTATGTCACTCATGATTATAGAAACATCTTCCCCATGTCACTACACATTCAGCTATTTCATTCTCTCTCTCTCTGTGTGTGTGATGTGTATATATATGTGCAAGTTCACGTGTGAGAATTCATGTGTGCAATTGAAGGTGTATGCACACATCTCCCATCTCTCCATAGGAGTACTGGCATTACAGGCATGTGATGCCATGCCTGGCTTCCTTATAGGGATTCTTGGGATAAACTCAGGGCCTTACACTTGCATGGAAGTGCTTTGCACACTAAGCTGTCTCCCTAGCCCTAGTAAATTGATTTATAATTATTTCAAATATCTATCATATAGAGTAATGTATAAAATATTTCCCTGAGTTGGGCATCTAGTTTTTCACAAACAACTCAGTAATGGATTTCTTCATCCTTAAGCTAGATTTTAGAAGTAAAAAGTTATTTAGGACTCTTGTTACACATTGCAAAATAACTTGCACAGAGTCCACAGCACCTGACGTCACCACTGGAAAAGTCAGGGGTGTCACAGTGCTTGTGTCATATCCTGATTCCTGCAATAACAGCCAGAGCTTTTACCAGCTTGTGGCAGATCCAGATCAAACTGGATCAAACACAGAGGCCACTGTGAGCAGGAGACTTCATTCTGGATCCACATAGGACTTTGTGACCAAGCCTAGCCTGGCACCCCTTCCAGCATTAGTCAGCTCTCACGAGGTTAGGCAGCTGTGGCAGCCCCAGAATTTTGGGGGATTACTACAAGTAAGATTTCATGCCCAATTACTTAAGCTGTGAATCAACTATGACTTAGGTTTTCTTCTTATCCTGAGGTTCGTGCTGAAGGAACAGCCCAACCCTTAGCTCCAGACTCAAGGTCATAGTTTAATGGCATAAAGTAGAAAACCACATTGGCACTTTGGGATGTGGTATGTGTCACTCAACTCTCTTTTCATTGGCCCTAAGAGGTTTGTGGGCCATCAAGCCCAAAGCCTATGAGAGGAGAGAATTCACCTTTCTCTTAGGACGGTGCTACAGAGGGAAGATTGAGGATGTCCTCACAGAGGGGTCAATGATGGCTGGGAAGAACACAATCCACCCCAACAATAGGCAGTCAGACCGCCATCACAGCCTAGCACTAAATGTGGGCCACAGCAGTCTCTCTTCAGTCTAAAAAACACCTCCCCCTGGATACTTTCTCCAGGGAGGGTGTTGCTTAGGTGTCCTTTTGTGCAGAAGCCAGAGATGTCAGGCACACCTGCAATCCCAACATTTGAGAGGCTGAGGCAATGGAGCAAAGAAAGATGGAAGATGCAAGTGTGTGTGAGTGTGTATTTATGAACACACACTCATAAGTAGCTCCATTATAAGTAATAAGACACTGCTAAATACTTAAAAGAGTAAAGCCCAGTGTGTAACAGGCTACCTTCTTTTTTCATTTTTCTTTTCTTTACTTTTTTCAGTCCTGGGGGAGAAACCTGGGGCCTTGCACAGGCTGGGCTCTACCACTGAGCTTTAGCACAGGCTGCTGGGCTCTACCATGGGCTTTAGCACAGGCTGGGCTCTACCATTGGGCTTTAGCTTAGGCTGGGCTCTACCACTGAGCTTTAGCACAGGCTGCTGGGCTCTACCATGGGCTTTAGCACAGGCTGGGCTCTACCATTGAGCTTTAGCACAGGCTGGGCTCAACCATTGAGCTTTAGCTTAGGCTGGGCTCTACCATTGAGCTTTTACGGTCACTCTTTTTTTCTTTCTTCTTTTTGGGGAGGGTGGGGGTGGGTATGTGATTATTTCCCAAGAGGCCAAAATAAACACTCTGGGGACAATGGTTACTCTGGGAGAACAGAACTAAATGACTAAAGGTAGGGGAGGGGCTGACTTTTCACCCTGCCCCCTATTTTCTAGTTTGTGTTTATATTACATTCTCCCTCCTCCCAGTTTTCTTTTAATGTAACGTTTTAAAGTTACCTGTCTGGAGGTGGTTCACACCTTTAAACCCAGCACTCTAGAGGCAGAGTTAGGTGGATCTCTGTGAGTTCAAGGCCAGCCTGGTCTACAGAGTGAGTTCCAGGACAGCCAGGGCTGTCTCAAAAATCAAAACAAAACTTTTAAGTTGTCTTTTCTCTCTCATGCACTCACATGGTCTTCCTGTCTATTCTTCCTTTCCTCGATGATCCCACATTGGAACATGCCCTGACCCCTAGACCTGGAGCTTGAGAAAACAGAGTTTCCAGAAAGCCCTGGAAAACACAAGAACAAACATCAACAATTACAAAGCAAAAACAAGAGAGTTCACATTCCAATAGAGAAGGCCCCTGCAGTGAATAGCAAATGATCACCCCCAACCTCCAGATAGGCCCTGAGTGGGTGATATGGAAAGATTACACTAAACTCATGCATGAGATGAGTCAGAAGTCCCACCCTGACAAGGAGGAGCAGAGACAGGGAAAACAAGAGAGAGAAAGAGAGAGAGCACGCAACAACATGGCAAAGGCAGTTGGGGCTGGCTGAAGTCCAAGGCCAGTGGTGTCCCCAAGTTCAAGCAGTCTACAAACAGATGCCTGTTGCACGGTTCCATGCAGAGACCCCTCCTCTGTCACCCACACATCCCACTCCTGTTCCCAGTCTTCCGTGGAGCCTCTTTCCCCTCATGACTGTGTGGGCAGTTTCCTTTGCAAAAATCAAAAAGCCTGATATTTGCCATCTGGATGCAAAGGACAGAGATAGCACCAATGGAAACGGGCATAGAAGTCGGAGAGAACATGAGGACACAGTCTCCAGGGAGAGAGTGGGATCCCTGGGGAAGGCTGAAGATTGCTAGAAGGCATTAGATTTGAAATTAGGAAGAACTTGTATCTGAATTAGCCACAGCTTGGTTTGGATACAGGACCTCCAAAGATCCATGTGTTCAGTCTATCCTTCAATCAGGAAATAGTGGAACTAGACAAGAGAGATGGGCTGGCGGGAGACATTCTAGTCAATTCAGCCGTGTTCTTTAAGAGGATACTGGCACCCCCCAGCCTTTTTTCTCTCCCTCTCTTTGGAGGCCTGACTAAGAGATGATCAAGTTTGCTCCACTAGGAGCTTCCTGTCATGATGTCTCACTTTGCAAAAACCCCTCCAAAAATGGATCCAACGCGCTGTGGCTGTAACTGCCAGGTTGTGAGCCAAAAGAGGCCTTTCTTCTCTATAACATTTATGTCAGGAATTTTGTGACAGTGGCAGAATACTGACTAACACAGTAAGCCTGGAGCAGTGGTTGGTAGGATATGAGCACAGCCACTCAAACACGATGGCCTTACATAGAAGCTGGAGAGTGGACTGCACCCCTAGTGATCGTTAGAAGATGCTCATATCCTTGGAATCCTTCTGGCACTCTGGCAAGATCGCATAACCCCTAAGGAAAGGTGCGTCTACACAGGACGTTGTCAGTGAAGCACTGGCTAGAACACTTTGCCAGATTTCCTGTTTAAACTCTTGTTGCAAGAAATATGTTAAGATGGATGAGCACAAATTCCCAGGCTCTTTGAGTGACCCCCTCAGACCCAGATGTTAACATGACATTCTCAGGGTTCCATAGGGAACAGAGATAACATGATTAAGTAGTATGATGACATACATTGTAAGCAAAGCCAGGAGTGTTGGGACATACCTGTAACCCTATCACTCAGAATGCTGAGGCAGAAAGATCCATGAGTCTAAGGTCAGCCTAGGCTAAATATTCTGTCCTGTCTTGTGTGTGTGTGTTTGTGTGTGTGTGTGTGTGTGTGTGTGTGTGTGTGTGTGTGTGTGCGCGCGCGCGCCAATTATGGTGGTTTATAACTTTTTAAAAAAAAAAAGTGTTGGCATATACCTGTAATCCCAGCAGTTGGGCATTTAGGTAGGAGGATTGTTATGAGTTCAAGGTCCCAGGCTAGCCTAGACTGTGGTATTAGATCTTATCTATGTGTGGATGCGTAAATAAATAAATAAAGGAACACACTAGAAATAAAGATGAAAGGCATGTTACAACCTGAAGGGAAGGATGCTTTGCATCTTATGTCACAGATGAAGGATGAAGCTTCCTAAAATATGTAGAGCTTCTAAAAAGAAGACCAATAAACACAGACAAATGAGCAAATGACTCCTGACTGTATAAAAGCACCATCAAATTCATCAAAGAATTGCAAATTAAAGCTCCAGATACCAATTTTCACCTATGAGATTGGTAAAAATCCAAGTAGTGGAGAGCACACTCTGATGCTTACCCGAGAAGGAGGACTTTTTGCACCGTCTCTATAGGGGTGTAAATTGGCACAGCCCCTTCGGGAAGGCAACTTGGCAGCATCTATCAAAACTGAAAGAAATCCTTTTCACACATAAGACTGGCTGACGTACATCCAGAACAGTCAGGTGGACACAGATCCTCACAATGGTGCTGACTACCACAGCAGGAATAAGTCATATATACTGCCATAAAAGGCTAGCCAGATACTTGCGGACCCCTCCCTAATAGGGTGCCTTATCCACATGCATGTATACAACTATTAGAAAAGAATGCAGACAATGAATGAGGAAGCTCCTGGGCACAGGGAGGAAGAACCGAAAGACACAACTGTGAGGTTTATGAGCAATGAGAGGTTCTGGAGATCTTTTGCGCATCCCGTCACCTACAGCTCACATCACCGTATGCTCCGAAATACAAGAGGCAACCTGACGTGGTCCCACTCATTCGTAATCTCAGCATTCAGGAAAGAGGATTGCCAGAAATTAAAGATAAGCCTGGTGTATATACATTCATATAGTAAGAATATATATATTAAGTTCCACCTGGGCTAGCCTTGGCTAAGAAGTCCTTGTCATCGGGAAAGGAGGAAGAGGGGAACCTCTTAGGGGGACCACAAAGTTTATGGTATCCCATATGTTTACCTTCAGTTCATTAAGATCTACACAGGAAATACAAACAACTCTTGTGAAAGCCAATCATACTTCACTTGTAACAAGAGAATGAAGTAGCCCTTCATCTATTAATAAAAATATGTTTCTAAGATATGCCAATAATTGGGTGGTGGGGGATGCCTGAAGAATAAACAGGGTGTCTCAGCCTCTGTGAACAGAGTGGGGTGAGAGTCATTATTTGGATTGGCTCTATTTGTATAAAGAAATGTGAGAAGAACATATTAGAAACTAAAGCTGAACTTCAGAAGACAGAGACGGTTGTGGGAACATAAGCAAATAAATAAGGGGTAAGGTTTTCTTTCACAATACCTTGGTTCGTGTTTTGAAGTTGTGAGACATGTGCTATATTACCTGTTCATAAAACCAAATGAAAAACTGTTGGTAATTATCATATAAGAAGAGGTAATTATCATATAAGAAGAGGTAATTATAACCAAAACCAAAATTATAACCTGAGTACCACAATCACACCCTAGGATAAAAGGTGGGTTTTAAATTTTATGTTGACACTTGGGTGTGTACTATTCTCTCTCCCTCTCTCCGCTCATGCTTAAATCTATATTAAAACAATTTCTCAATCAATTCCAATTCTGCTTCAAGAAAACAAAGGAAAAATTTGTGTTGACAAGATATAAAATCAAACATAAGATTTTTAAAACATTTCAAAACAAATTGTCATAGAATGCTTAATAAACCTGAATTGTCACACTAGGGAATTGTGTACATCTTATTTTTAATTGAGTTTTGTTTGTTTTGAGACAATGTTTCACACTGGAGGCCAGGCTAACCTTTAATGTGTGACATTCCTCCTTCTGAGCTCTCCTGAGTCCTGGGATCACAAGCAAGAGCCATCACTCCAGTGGACTGGAAAGAAGGAAGGAGGGAGGGAGGGAGGGAGGGAGGGAAGGAAGGGAGGGAGGTGGGAAGGAAGGAAGGAAGGAAGGACTACTAGAAACCCCATAGGCATCCAGAGCCCAGGATATTATATTATTTGAAAAGCTGCTATGTACAAAACCCAGGCAGCTTTCTAAGCAGCTGCAGGATCAATCTAGAAACATCTCAGACTCAGAGTCCGGCAAAGGGTCTGCTTGAAGCTGACCCAGGAACTGAGTAGATGCCCAAGACTAGCTGGACAGGATTTCTTTTGGTTTGTTTGTTTTCATTTTTTGGTTGATTGGGTGGGTGGGTGGGTGGGGAGATGGATGATTTGTAGGATGGATGGACGGATGGATGGATGGTTGGATGGAAGGATGGATGGATGGATGGATGGATGATTGGTTAAGACAGGGCCTCACTCTGGTGCCCTGACTGTCCTGGAACTCAGTCTATGGACCAAGCTGGCCTTGAACTCACAGAGATCTGCCTGCCTCTACTGCCCAGGTTGTAGGACTAAAAGTGTGCACCACCATGCTCTATCATTCACACTCCGCCAGTCACACTCTTGTTTCCCCAAACCCTATCTTTTCTGTTCCAGGCCTGCTTTTGGTAGAGCTCTCTCAGCTGCCCGTAGGGAGCCACCTGCACTTTATGCCTGAAAAGACAGGTGTTTCTCTCTGGCCCGGCAGACCTGCAGTGCAGAGTCCAAGCTGATGCAGAACAGGCAGGCAGGAGGGCCCTCCAAGTCTGTCTGCTCTCTGCTCTATGGGTGTCCCTTACTGCTTCAGGTGCTGGGAAACTGGAAACAAAGTGTATGTGATGTGTGTGGTGTGTGTGTGTGTGTTATAGTGTATGTAGTGTGTGTGTGTGTGTGTGTGTGTGTGTGTGTGGTGTGATTGTGTATGTGGTGTAGTGTATGTGTGGTGTGTGTGTGTGTGTGTGTGTGTGTGTGTGTGTGTGTGTGTGGTATAGTGTATGTAGTGTGTGTGTGGTGTGTGTGAGTGTGGTGTGTGTGTGTGTGTGTATTTGGAGAGTATAGCAGGCTGAATACTTATGTCACCTCAAATTCATATGCTAAAATGCTTACCCTCCATTTGGTTGTGTTAGAGGTGAGGCCTTTAGTGATGAGGCCATGAATAGGAGCTTCTGGCATAGAAACTTGCCCTTGTGATAGTCCCTGGAGAGCTACCATACACAGATACCACCCATAAGCCAGAAAATTGTTTGATCTGGCATTACTCAGGTCTCGAGAAGGTGGGGAGGAAGTTCTTTCTGTTTGCAAGCAACCCAGTTAATGACACTTTACTAACAAGACAAACCAGCCAAGGGCTGAACCAGTGACTTAGGAGGCAGAGAGAAGCAGGGCTCTGTGACTTGGGGCTAGCCTGGTCTACGTACCGTAGTGAGCTCCAGGATAGCTAAGGAGACCCCATATCAGATAGATAGATAGATAGATAGATAGATAGATAGATACATAGATACATAGATACATAGATAGATAAATCGCCAACAGCGACAGCAACACATCAACCCAAACAGACAGTGCTTTAGCCAGGTCTACAGAGACTGTCTCTGTCACTCTGAGACTGCCGCAGAAACTGACTAGCACTAACTAGCACTAACACTCACTAGCACTAACACTCCTTCAGAGCTCCTCACCCAAACACTCCACGAGATAAAGAACATGAGGGTTCAGCGTGTCCTGCAGAGATGAGAAAGTCAGTGTTGAGGGAAACCAAATGCCTAGCGTGCTACCCCGGCTCTCAAATCCGGTCCCTGGCCTGCTTTTCTGTACTTTTCTGTACCAAGCCTGTGTTCTCTCTGTGCTTATGTGTGTGTGTGTGTGTGTGTGTGTGTGTGTGTGTGTATGCCCACACACGTGCACACCCACACATGTTGGGGTGGGGCGCTCACCTGTGTATACATGTGTGAAGGTTAGAGGTCATCAAATGTCTCCCTCTATCACTCTCCTTGCTTTTAAGACTGGATTTTTCAATTAACTTGGAGATTGTCATTTCAACGAGACAGTATGGCCAGCAAACCCCCATGCTCTGCCAGTCTCTACTAACCCCATTGGCTCGGGTGACAGACACACACTGCCATGGGTACTGGGGATCAGAACTCTGACCCTAATGCTTGCTCAGCAAACTCTTTACTTGCTGAGCATCTCCTCAGCCCTCTTTATTGGGTCTTTTTTAAAATTATTATTATTTCATTTTATTTTATGCACACCAGAAGCCAGAGAGAGCATCAGATCCCCTGGAACTTTATAAATGTTGCGGGCCAGCATGTGGGTGCTGGCAACTGAACTGGGTCTTTTGCAAGAGCAGACAATGCTCATAACGCCGAGCCTTCTCTCCAGCCCTCTTTACATGCACAATGACACTATCTGGGTTTTAATAGGTCCACACTAGGAATGCTTTCATTTTCTCAAAGGGTCTAAAGATCCAGTAGTAAGTAACACGGTCTGCAGTGCTTAAATCCTAGAAGTTCAGTGTTCTTTGGCTAACCTCAGACCCAGGTTCATACATTCATTTCTTTCTTTGCCTCCTGTGTCCTCTCTCCTACACTTGGCCATTCACTGTCCACCTGGCTGCCCAGAGTGACCAGGGATAGAAGTCACAGAACCAGGTAAAAACGGACACCCTGGATGCCAATGATTCCAGCATCTACTGTGGGTGAGGCCCAGCAGTCTAGGGCTCTTGAGGAGGAAACAAGAAAAGCTGGGATGGTGAGAGAGCTTGGCAGGCATCAGAGGTGGCCCACAGCCTGGGAGAGTAGAGCGATGCAGCCCCCAAAGAGCTGGGAGAGGGGCTCCTGTGCTCACTGCCACTGCCTTCTCTGCTACTGCAGAGGCCAAGTCCAAGCTTGCTGGGTTCTCTCAACGTGAGCCCTGCCCTGCTCGGTAGGGACCACCCACTGTCTGGGAGCCTGTGTGCTGAGTCAGCCTGGCCACATTTCTCTAGCACTCCACACGGTGGTCAAAGTCCAGAATAGAGTCCAAAGGCTGGGGCTCTCACGAAGCATGTGTCCTTACACCTGGCTTGTGAGGAATGCTTCCTCCCAAAGGGCATCTGACCTTGAACTGGAAAATCACTAGAAAGAAACCGAGCTGTCGCATCCAGAGCAAGGCACCAGGAGGTCAGATGACCAAAATTCTTTATTTCAGTCCACTAGTGGAAAGACTGGCCTGGCTATGTTTCCCTTGAGGTGACAATTTAAATACTCAGTGGCTTTCTGGATGCCTGGAAGGCACTATAGCAAGCTATCGGACAAGTCCCGGGCACTTCCTGTAACAGCCATTTCTAGGGGTTGCACAGAGTCTTGCAGCTTCCAGTGACTGTTTCCAGGCATATGCAAGAGTCATGTGGAGCACTGTGTACATGGTGCCTGTTTGGGTTGTAACAGTTCCCACTGCAGATCCCCAGCCAAGCCTTACTTGGGTTTCTGCACCCACCCACCAGGCATATGGAGACTTGGCTAGAAACAGCTCCTCGAAAACCCACTTGGCCCAGCAGGACTTCACACCAAAGGTGCTAAGGACTAGGATTCTGCAGTTGGGCTAAGCAGTCTGCCTAATGACAGTGATATGCAAGCATACAGGTACAGCACTAATTAGATTCGTGAGGACTGACAGAGGCCTGATGTCCAGCAGAAGTTGCTTTCAAGAAAGTTCTGGTCTCAGGGCTAAAATGATGGATGGTTCAGTAGTTGGGAGCATGCACTGTTCTTCCAGAGGACCCCAAATGAGTTCAATGCTCACAATAACCTGTAACTCCAGCTCCAAGGGATCTAATGTTCTCTTCTGACCTCCATTGACACCTGTATTCATGTGCATAAACACCACACCTATGTATAGTTAAAAATAAAATCAGATATTTAAAAAAATCACTTTCATCAATATTCCAACACATGTAGGGAAGGGGAGTCATGAGGTTCCTCCTCTCTCTGAGGCCCTATATGCACCATGGTAATGGTTGGGGGGGCTCATATTTCTCAGTGGTGTAGTCACACACACACACACACACACCATGAATGTAGGAGAGAGGTCATTGGGAAGAAGAAATGGTTTAGTGGGAAGGAAAAGGCTTATTAGTAAGGAAAACAGGGAAATATAATAAAGGCATGTTATATACATCTGTATGGACAGATACGAAATTATGAAAGAATAAATATTTTTAAAAAGAAATAGCAAGTTGTTCACTATTTAACACCAATAACCATAAGGTGGGACTCTGCCTGTATGGGAGTGGAATACACCCCTCTCTGCAGTTCAGAGCAGGTACCAGGCATCATACAGAACTCGGTGAGATAAGCATGTGAGTTGCCATCCTTTCTCCCATAAGCACCTGCCTCCACAGCACCTCTAAGAAAAGAGGGAGCTTCGCACAGTCCAAGAGGAGGATGAGGGACCTAATAAAGAGAGAGGAAGGGACCCGGAGCAGATAAAACATGACGTTTGGAGTTTGCAGGGTACTATCATAGTAGGCAATTTCTATCCTCTTGGGTTACTAAATTGTTCACCCCTATGTTAAGGGATTCCCCTTTTTAGAAGGCAGACTTGCCTTCACAATACAAACAGAAATGCCAGAAACTCAACTTTGTAGTGGGATGTTCACTTTGTCTCCTTCTGTTGCACTGACCACACCCATTGGGGGTGGAGCCAGGGGCAGAAGTGACCTGGGGAACTAAGTCAGAGGAGGAGGCACGAGAGCGCTCTCTTGTAAGCTGCTCAAGACAGGAGGACTTCAGGAGGAATTTTTGGAAGCAGGAACCTGTTGGTGTTCACCTGTCTATGTTGTGAGTTATTTCTCCCTGAATAAACATCTGTTCGGCCTAATTGTTTATCCTGATCCTTATTAAACCACGATACAACTTCCCAGGTTCTCTACAGGAAGACTTGGACTCAGGGCTCCACCAATCAGTTGAACTCATGCAAAGCTTGAATCAGAAGTTGGTGACCTGAAGCCCTCTGTAAAACCCACTTGTCAGAGCTAGTGAGGTGGCTCTGTGGGTAAAAACACTGGCTGCCAACACAGTCTGAGCCTCATTGGATCTTGAAGGAATAAAGCAAAAAACAAAAAACAAAAAAACAATAGATCATGGAACCAGAGATCATCTTCTAGTATGGTATACACATGTGCACCCATGTGCACGCATACACACACACACACACACACACACACACACACACACACACACCATAAATAACAAATAAATCCAGGTATCCGGGACAAGGGAGATTGCCATGTCACACTACTAAGTCAAGAACATGGAAACCTGGATTTACTTTAGTTTTAGTTTTTTTTGTATTTATTATTATTATTATGTGCATTAGTGCTTTGCCTGCAAGTGTATAGGAGCACTTCCCTCAGAGCTTGCAAGAGGTTGTTGGGTCCCCTGGAACTGGAGTCACAACAGAAGTTGTGAGCTTCCATGTGGGTGCTGAAGATTAAGCCAAGGTCCTCAGGGAGAGAAGCCAGTGCTCTTAGTCATCTCTGCGGCCACTTTCTTTTTTACTTTTCTAAAAGATTTATTTTTATTCGTGTGTGCATGAGTATATGGGGTGTGTGCACATGCATGTGTGTGCGTGTGTGTGTGTGTGTGTGTGTGTATGCACCACAGGTACCTGAAGAGACCAGAAGAAGGTGTCAGATCCCCTGGAACTGGCATTACAGGGGGCTGTGAGCCTCCAGACGTAGATTCTGGGAACTAGAGTTGGAACCTCCGAACCCTGGAGACATCTCTCAGTCCCTAGGTTATATGCACAATTCATATCAGACCTTGTAAATGCCAGGAAGATGCTCACCAACATGTTCACAGTGGGTGCTCCTAAGAAAAAGTCAGTTTCTTTAATTTGTTTATGGCCATATTATTTTAAGTGTTTTGATATTTAAAAATAAGAAAATAATGTATTATTCTACAAATGTATTAATGTGGGCTTCTTTAAGGGGGCAGTTGGTGAGGGATTTGTGATCTTTTAATGTCTACTGCATCTCTAAATCAATTTGTGGAAGTGAAAGGACTGTATATACTTTTCATTTTTGTTTTTTAGTTGGAATGTCTTTCTGATGCTTTATATTATGTGTGCAGTATTATTTTAAACATATTAAACAAGCAACAGAAGGCTGGCTCTATTCTTCATTACAGAGGCAAGAAGAAGCCCATCTTCCCAGAAAGAGGTGGGAGACAAAATTCTTGCAGGTCCCATCTGTAGACCTCCAGTGGTTCCAAGGGTCACTACTGTTGGACTGAAAAGGCCATTTTTGCAGCTCAAAAATGACAGTCATTAAAAACTATGGTATGTTTGTACAATGAGATATTACTCAGCAAAGGAAAGAGAATTATTACAGAAATCCATAGCAGCATATAAAATCTCACAGACATTTTGTTAAAGACCTAGGTGCAACTGTCTTATCTAATTTCCACGAAATTCTACAAAGGGTAAAACCGTGACAATGGAAAACAAGAGCAGGGGAAGTTGGCTGCAAAGGAGTAAGAGGGAACGTGAAAAATGACAAATCTTGAACTTTACCAGTTAAAATTTATTTAAGTTTATTACAACGATGTTTACCTCGGTCTACACATGTATTAAATCTTGTCATATACTGAAACTGGGTGCATTTTATTGCATGAGAAGTATATGGCACCCACAGTGCTGTAACCTTAAGCTTTTATCATCCAAGAGAGTTCCTGCTTCTTCCTTCCACCCTAACTTTTTAACCACTTTTTATCTTCTCCAGGTTAATAAAGGCACAACTTCTGATTCTCTGCTCACTGCAGAAAATTAAATATCCCTGGCTGGCCATGTGTAGGCCCCTTTCCCCTTTAATTATAAGGTGTCATCTTGCAGCCCATCTGGTCTCAAACTCTGGGTCCTTCTGCCTCTGCCCCTCAGGTGCTAGGGTTGCAGGCATGCACCACCAGCTGAATCAGTCTGTCATTTCTTCTTTCTTTTCCTCTTTTTAGTTCTTTTCTTCATCTCCCCTCTCCCACCACACCACAGGGTTTTACATGCATGCAGCCTTGCCTGGCCTGACCTCATTGGGCTGTGTGCTTTTCTTCCTTCCTTCCTTCCTTCCTTCCTTCCTCCCTTCCTTCCTTCCTTCCTTTCTTTAAGTAACATTCTTTGTCACACATTTCTTTTACCTGTTTTTATTGTGATCTCCTATTTTTATTTCTGAAGGCTCTTTGCATACAT
The DNA here is from genome assembly GCF_943737965.1 of Phodopus roborovskii. Taxonomy (NCBI): domain Eukaryota; kingdom Metazoa; phylum Chordata; class Mammalia; order Rodentia; family Cricetidae; genus Phodopus; species Phodopus roborovskii. The sequence continues at coordinate 24,543,364 of NW_026126416.1, forward strand.
TGAGAATATTAACCCTTTGCCCTCTTAGGTTACAGTTCCTGTTTTGTGTATGGTTTGATCAGTGAGTGCTCTTGCATGATCCCGGGTTAACTATACTATTATTTTCATTATTTCTGCTCTGTAAGCTTGCAAAAGTCCTTGTCACAAGGACAGAATGTGATTCTTCTAGATCTTATTAGAGATGGCTAAAGAGTTTTTTTTTCAAACTCTTCAAATTATCCTTAAGAAGGGGCAGTCAGTCCCAACTGAGAAACATAGGCTTTGTCCACTTTCCCCACACAGTAAATTCTCATCTACAGTAGCACTTAGGACCATGTCTATCCCAATAAGAAGATGCCTGTCATCGGGCTAGTAGTGTTCAACAATCTTCAGTACTGCAGTTTTATATTCATTTTTAAACCATTTCTTGTTTCCCTGGACTTTTTTTTTTTTTTTTTTTTAAGTCCTCCGAGAAGAAAATCTTATTGAATAATCAGGCAGAACTGAAACAAGAGGGACCCTGGGGGGGCAACCTTCGGGGTGGGATCACCAGGACACCTTAACATCAAGGCAGTGTGACTGGGGCGAGGCCCGCAGGGAGGCCCGCAGGCCCACAGCTGCCTCGGGCTGATAGGTGAAAAGGCGCCAGATAGGACTCAGAAGTGTGTCTCTGGCTCATCATGGGACCCAGAGGGAAGGAGCTACAGAAACCAAACCCAGGGGGAGGGGCAGAGTTTTAACCTGCGGGTACTAAGTTGGGATGGGGAAGGATGGAGGCAGGACAAGGGTGCCAGTTCACAGGGTAGATACACTTCTGCTGCCCCCACCACAGGCCTGCTGGTTACAGCGGGTTAAACATGCCGAGCTTGGAATAGGTGTGGGAGCCCTACCTGCCTGCCTGCCAGCTGGATCACACACACAGTCACACACACACACACACACACTCGGGGCAGGGAACTGAAGACTCTCTCACCTCTAAGAAGAAGGGTCCTGCCTCTACCAGGGGATGCCAGGATGAGCCAGCCAGCCAGGGCTGCCTGCCCAGGAGCCCACAGTCCAAGCATTGTGCCTGCTCACAGGACCTGCTCCCAAAACACAGAGATTTCCAACTCTTCCAAACTTCTCTATTAAGAGCATGTCTGGCACCAGGCGGGGCTGTTTCAGGATTGATTACTTCAACTGTGAGGAAGCAGACCAAACTGGCCTGAACCCCTAGTGATCTTGAGAAGGGCACAGCAAGTGCACAGGGAGGCCCCACACAGTAGCTGACTGATAGGAAGGACCAGCTTCTTGCCTTGACAAAGGCTTGGACCAGCACTCTGTGGATGGAAACCTAAGGCTGCATGCTCCCAACACACAAACAACCCCAGCAAAAGACCCCACATTCACCCTGAATAAACTAGAGTTCTTCACGTCTGTCCTGGAAGAAGACGCACTTGACCTGTCTTGACTGGCGTCAAGCGAGGGTCCTTATGGACCCCAACAGAAACTGCAGCTTCTGGGAACAGGGGCATGGTAGATACAGGATACCACTCCCATCCCATGTGTGTTCTGCCCCAGTACTAAAGAAACTCAAAGGGGAGGCCCAAAACACTAGTCTCATTGGAGAAAATACCTCAAACAGCTTGAGACCCATAACCTCACCTTCATTACATCTCCAGCATTTCTTTCCAACCTCAGGATTCAAAAGCCCTATGAGACCTGGGTAAGGTTAACAGCGTGGGAAATTTGTGTGGTCCCAACACCAAACAAAGGCAAATTCTTACTGCATGTTCTGGCTTGTCCCTCAACAAAGAGCAAAACTCTATGTCAGTTGTGAAGGAGTATTTTGTCTGGGAAACAATCTGTTGTTATTACAGTCAAAAAAGGCCCTCATGACCACAAGTGGCAGCCCCCGCCCTCCAACCCCCACCTCCACCCCTGCCTCTACCCTCATCCCTGCCCCTGAGAGTCAAGAAGGCTTAGACAGAAAGGAGCAAGGAGGTAACCCAGACTGGTGTCCCCAGTCTGGGGCTCTGTAAAGCAACACCAGAACAGCTTCCCTATCTCTGCAAAACATGCCTCTTCTCTGCCTGCCTGGCATTTTCTTATCATCCCGCCTCATCAAGTAACCCAGTGCCTCCTCTACCCATGAACTCTGCCCCGTTTAGTAGAAAATTCCAAAGAGGCAAGGTGGAGAGGCTTGGAACAAACCCGGGCTTGGCTTGTAAGGTCCCTGTGTTTCAAGAATCTCCTGTCGAGTACATTGGGGAAGGCCACATCGAATGGCAACAGTTCAGTAATATTATCACTGTCTTTAGTTGTGTTTGTAAATAGGACTATGTTTAGTCTAACACTGTCTCTTGGCTCAGTTTTGAACATTTTAATTAGTTAATTTGTGATGGTGAGGGAGAGGAGGCATAAAGTGCCTTTGTGTCACAGGACAATTTGTGACACTCAAGTCTTTCTTTCTACCATGTCATCAGTCTTGGCAACAGGCACCTTTAACCAACTGAGTCATCTTGCCAACCCTAGATTGTTTGGTTATATAGGAAGTATTAATAATAGTTTGAGACCTCAAATTAAATTTGATTAATTTGGGATTAACCAAATTCTCAAACAGCCAAAAATAACCCCCTTGGACTTAATTTCCCTTCTTTCAAATCATACTCTTATTTTTATTGGCTTTAAAGACCCTAAGGCACAGGCCCCAAGTTTCACATGGAGACTCTGCACACACTGGAGCCTTGGGGGTGTCCACTGTGACACCCAGATCTCCTGGGGCTATGGGCTCTTTGGGAAGAATTGTGAAAGCACATGCCAAGCTGTGCTGGTGGCCTCTAAACAATTTCTGTACATTTAAAATTTTTGTTTTAGGGGATGTGATGTACACGTGTGACATGGAGTATATATGGAGGACAAAGGACAACTTGCAAGAGTCGGTTCTTTTTTCTACCATATGGCTCTTGGGAACAAACCTAGGTTGCCAGACTTGGCTCCATTCTAAGCACTCACTCACCTTGGAAGAAGCCATCCAACGGATATCCAAACCCTAGCTTCTCTCAGACTGGTGTGTCCATTGAATGTCTCCGTGTACTTCCTCCACCTCTGGATGATACATTCCCTCTTGTGCAGGCTGTGACCTCAAATGGCTTTCTCAGTCTGTCCAATGCCTTAATCATTTCCTCAGGAAGGTGTAACTTCCCAACTGAGTTACTGGGAGCAGTAAATGAGATAAAACAAGTAGGGGGTCAATTAGTGCCAGTTCTGACTAATTTGTGCCATTCTAATTATCGTCTGAGTTCCCTTTGGCCAAACTCATCTCAAAATTATATAACACGGGAAATCTAAATTGTATTTATATGTTCCATGATTATATCTTTAATTGTAAATTAAGTATGCACTTCAAGCAAAGGCCAGAGCAGAACCTGGGAAATGAAGACAGAGGCTTGGAAGTCACAGGTTAGCAATTCAATTCACAATGTGCTTTTTATATAACACAAGGAAGTGAACTCATGAGAGCTGGATTAGTAAACTTCAGCCTTGAAGTACCCATATTTTGTGATCTCTATAAAGAATAAAAACATCTTCACTTCATTCTCTACCTTAGCTAGAGCCCTAGCATTGTCATGTAACAAAATATAGCAGCTAAGCCAAGCACTGTGAAAGATGGAGAATCTAGACACAGTTCAGCTTGGCTGACCTCTGCTCCACTGCCATCAAGTAGGATCTCACCTGGGGCTGGAAGACTAACTTCCAAGATGGCTAATTCCCATGACGGCAAGTGGGAAGTAGTTGGGATATCCCACAATGCACCAATTTGGGGAGCAATCCAATTTTTTTTGACAGGGTTTCTCTACATAGCCTTAGCTGTTCTGGAATTCCCAATGTTGCCTAGGATGGCCTCAGACTCATAGGGATCTGCCTGCCTTTGCCTCCTGAGTGCTGGAATTAAAGGTATGCACTATGACACCCTGCAGCAGTTCAAATCCTTTTACAGCAATTACCTTTCCCACAGAGGAAGTCATCTGAGAGATAAGCAGAAGCTATCAGTGTCTTGGCCTGGACCTGGAGACTAGTAGTTACTTCTGACCATGTCCATGCAGCAAAGCAGTTGAAGACCCTTTAGGTAGAAACAGCCCAGGTTTTACAGCTGTGGAAAGAGAGTCAAAGAATCCACTGCCATTTTTTAAGCTGTTAGTTATCCCTCTGTAACGCCAGCCTTGCTTGTTGGTGCTACAGACAAGTTCCCCCTATGCCCTGCTGTCTGCTCAGCCTTGTCCTCTCTCCCTCCTGCACTTCTTATTCCTAAATCCCAGATCTTGGTCCATCTCTCACACCTAATGAATGATACTCAGTTCTAGACACAGATTCAGAAGTTCCTGCATGTTTCCATGACTTTTGCTAACCAAGAGCTTTGGAATCTCGCAGACCTGGGTCAGATCCAGTCTATTTAATAGGCTTTATTTAATATATTTTAATATTGGATACTTGAGTCTTTAACTGAAATGAAAAAGATAAGATAGGATTGTTAGGTTTAGAAAATAACATATTTGGCAAAAACTTACTCTGGCAATATCAAATGTTGGCCAAGATGCAGTTCTAAAATTTTCTGCTCCTGAGAAAATTTAGCCAATGTCTAAACTCAAACCAAAGACTGTAAGACACACAACTCTACCCTTGAGCAGAAACACCCAAGGAAACCCTTATTTAAAACTAACTAACTAACTAATGAATGGCTGGAGATGCCATACTTAGCATGTTCAAGGCCCTGGGTTCTACCCCCTGCACCCCACCCTAAAGGAGTGCTAATAGATTCACTCTTTGCTTTTTTTAAATCCAGAGGTTGAACCTAGGGTCTCCTACATGCTAGGCAAGTGTTCTGCCATCTATCTATATCCTCAAATTAGAAGCACTCTTTTGAGTTGCCCAAATTTTGAAATCACCAAAACATTGATGAGAACAGATAAAAAGTTGGTCATGAGTGACCAGAGCTATACATGCTAACAGGGGAATTTCACTGCCATGTCAAGCAAAAGGGAAGTAAAGTATGTAAGGCTATATAACATATAAGATCGTTTACATATGTCCTAAGAACATACAAAATGAGGTTGTCTGTTCTTAGAGATATGTACTTGTGTGGAGTTAAAAAACAGAAGAAACATCCAAGTCCTGAACTCTCAAGCTGGGAAGTGCCCATCATTTTATCATCTTACAACTGTGCAACTTCTAAAAACTGTCTAGTGTGTGTGTGTGTGTGTGTGTGTGTGTGTGTGTGTGTGGTGTGTGGATGCACATATCATAGTACACATGTAAACAACAGAGGGCAGCTGTGTGGACTTGGCTTCCTTCCTCCTCTCTTGAATTACAGGGTTCAAACTCCAGTCAGACTCTTTCACCCGTGGGGCATCTTATTGGCCCCATCACTGTTAGTTTGTTTAGCTATGTAATTTTGAAAAAGAGTACAAATTCCTAAGTTGAAATGCTGCTGGATGTCTGGTGGTATCTTTGTTTGTTCCTCTCATGCAATGATTTCGTTGCACTTTGCTGCTACAAACACATTTGAGTAAAATGTTGAATAGTACGTTATAAACACAATCTTATGAAAATGGTGAAATCAATGTTTCTAGTGTGGGGAACAAATATGTTCAGTAGTCTATTTAATTGTTTTGTTATTGTTTGGTTGGGTTTTGCATTTGGGTGCTGGAGATTGACCTTAAGCCTCCTACATGCTAAGTGCATACTTCCTGACTTAGTTATACCCAAGCCTGACTTATATATTCTTTATACCATATCATGGATGAAATATTTGACAACAAGTTATATGTATTTTTGCCTCTTGGATTTTTGTTTTGCTTCGTTCTCTTGAGATAGGCTCTCATTCTGCAGGCCGTGCTGACCAAGGACTCATGACAAGTCCTCGTGGCTCTGTCTCTGTCTCCTGGGTTCCAGGATCACTGGCATGAACCACCACACCCATATTCAGTGTGTAATACAAGGCCCAGTGGATAACAGCACCTACTTATCCCTTGTGTTTCCTGAACTGCCCCTCACTCCATCCTTAAGACAGATAACTGTGTTCCCACTTTCACATAGCACAAACAGGCTTGAAATTGGGGTCATGAAAAGTACTTAGGGCCAATTACCTGGATCTGAACCAAGGGAGCTGCAATAAATGTTAAGAACAGTGACCCTTTTTGAAGGTTGTAAATCAAATCCCTAACTATGTCAGTGGTCACACACTAGCTGTTGATGGATTTTTTGAAAGTGCTGATTTGAAAGCAATGTGTACTCCTGGTTCTGTTTACCCAGTCCTTCCCAATGGACTCTAACCAGAAGTCCTGATGTAGCCATACCAATGTACACTCCTGGTTCCATTTATCCAACCCTACCCAACAGACTATAAACACGAGTCCTGATGCACTGCATCTACGTTGTTTGTTTCAGGATTCTCAGCCGTGAAAGAATACTGGAGTCCCCACTAGAGAGTCAAACAGCTTGACACCCAGGCTTTGCCTATGTGGAATCACAGGATCCCTGGGAAGGACATGTGTCCAAGTGTCAAGGTGAGTCCAACCACTGGACTATTCTGTCCCCTCAGGAGAATGAAGGCCCTGAATAAAGGACACCAACTATGAGCTCCAGTTGTCATCCCTTCTGATTGCCTGAAGTTTATACAATTCAGGTTAGTCAAGGGTTCAAACACCATGAAGAGACTGTGCAAGTTTAGGAGTGTCGCAGTGATACATACACCTGTGTGTCTGCTCTCCCCACGATCCTCAGTAGAACTCCAAACCCACTCAACAAGAAAACCACATCTCAGGGCAGAGTGTGAGGGAGGCTGCTGTGCAGGGATGTCCCAGACCAGCCTGAGTTACACAGCAAAACTCAGGAAGGAGGAAGAGGAAAACAGAAAGGAGACAAGAAAAGCATGAGCAGCAACTGAGGGTGGAGGGAGTCTGTTCAGAGAAGAGCATCAGTTACTAAACATGGCAGAGGGCTGAGGTCAGGCATTGCACAGATCACACATGTTGCTTTATTTAATCCTCATGAAAATTCTAGGACCGACACTTAGCTAGATGAATTAGTCTCGCAGGCCACCCAACTGGAAGGGATAGAGCAGGAACCTGAGCCCAGACAGTTTGGGTCCACAGCGCACAGCTGCACAGGGAAAGCATTCCACTGGCAGTGAGGTCTCTGCTTCCACAGGAAGCTCGGAGGGCAAAGCCTCTCTCTATGATGGATTGTGATTCCATGTGGGTAGAGCTAGACCCATTTAAAAGAGAAACCAGATTGTAAACACAAGTGCTACTCACCCGCTCTCTGCTCCCATGCTGGTGTGATTCTCAGAAGGCTGGTGAGGCTGAACACATGGAGGCCAGTGGAGAGCTCGTCAGGAGCCAAGATGTCAGGTAAAAGAAAATTACCTTCATTCCAGATCAATAAGGTACATGTGAGACCCGTCAAAGGACTGTTCGACTAATGGGCCATATTGATTAATATTCCCAGGAGCTGGCTCCCCAAACATTTTAATTGGAATTAAACGTAATAGAGGTTCTTAGAAAAAGCCATTAGTCGATGGGTACGTGTTTTCAGGTTGGAGGACATTCTCCAATGGTTCTTCACACAGTACAGGCTTCCTCTGGGACCCCCAAGGGTCTATTGTCCTTCACGCTAAACTACAAAGTACTAGTTCACTTGAGGAACTGAACTGGGAACCCAGCTGCCAGCCGTTATTGTGCAAAGCAGGACACAGTGAGTTGAAAATTATATTTTTCCAATTAGCACAGTGGGAAACACTGAGAAGCATTCAGCTCCAGCCTGCAATTAGAGAACATTTGCTTCCAGAAATAGAATGAATGGAAGTGGAGACCTGCTATCTAGGTCTTCAGCAATAACATCCCAGGCAGGGAGGCCTGCTACCATTTCCCAGCAAACAACCGTCTTGCTCCTTTTTCTTAAAGGAAGCATTCGGCACAGCACCACAGTGTGTTCAACAGAGACCAAGCCCTCCAGCATCACCCCCAGCTAGAACAACAGCCCAGCCTTCAGGAAGACCAGCCCTGCTGGTGAGAAGCCTGTGCGTCATTTTAATACTCCAGTACACACCATCACAAAAGCAGGTTTGATAGTAGTGTATTCACCATCTCCACTGATGTCCAGCTGCCTGGCCCTTCTCCACCCTCTGTATTTTATAATCAGATGACACAGTAAAAGATGGCTCAGTGGGCAAAGTATCTGCTGCACAAGCATAAGGATCTGAGTTCAAATCCCCCAGCATTCACATATAAGTCAAGCAAGGTAAAACATGTCTGTAACACCGCCACTGGGAGGCAGACACAGGCAAAATCCTCTGGAGCTTGCTGGCCAACCAACCTCACAGAAACAACAAACTTCAGGTACTTAGAGACCCTGACTCATAAAGAAAGTTGGAGGGCAATAGAGGTTGACACGTCTGGACCTCTAGCCTTCATACATATGTGCATGTGCCAAGTACACGCATGCACAAATACATCAAAAAAAGAAAACAAGAAACAACAGAAGTTTAAAAATTAGGTTTCTTAGTCCAGATGAAAATTGAGCAGATGAGCAATAGAAAATATTTCACACTATACAGAATGACTTTGGTGACCTTACCAAGAAAGCCAGGGCACTGAACACAGTTTTGGTGAAAGCAAGGAAGAGTGTAGGCATTAACATCCTATATTAGAGGCCAGGCACACGGTGCCATGCTATTTTACAGGGGACACCAGACCACTTATTGAGCAAGCCTTGAAGAGCTACCTTTGCTCTGCAAGCAGCTTTATACTGCCTGAAGGTGAAGGAGTGAGGCAGAGGACAGCAAATGCTTTTATTTGCTGCCAAGCAGGTAATAAAGATTGAAAGCCCAGCTTGGCCCAGTGTGGCCCAGCTTACAGCACTTAAGGCCACTCGCAAATAAGCACTGGCAGGATTGTGCAGTGTTTGTCCGTCTATTATGACAGGAGGCTTATGGGTGATTCACGATTGACATTCATTCTAGAGATGAAGCCATCTGATTTCTAGATGCCAAGGCGGCTCACCAAGAATAAACAGCTCAGGGATGGGGTAGGGGGATGGGAGGATAGGAGGTGTTTGGAGGTGATTTAACCACAACTAAGGAGGTATGAGAAGCCTTATGCAAACCCACTACTTCATATGCTCATTTAAAATATAGTTTTAAAATATATTTTATTATTATGAATAATATTATAATTTTAGTTTCAAGACAGGGTTTTTCTGTGTAGCCCTTGCTGTCCTGGAACTTGTTCTGTAGAACAGGCTGGCTTGGAATGTAGAGATCTGCCTGCTTCTGCCTCCCAAATGCTGGGATTAAAGGTGTGCGCAACCACCTCCTCGCCTTAAGATATATTTTCATTGACACAGTTACATCACTCCCCCCTTTCCTCCCTCCAACTATTCCTATGCCCCAACTCTCAAATTGACAGCCTCTTTTTTTAAATTATGTGTATGCGCGCATACCGAAATATATAAACACAACCTGCTGAGTTCATTTTTGTTATTTGTGTGTATATATGCTTTCAGGCTAATCACTCTGGATGGGGCAACCAATTAGGGGGCCTCATTCCTGGGAGAGTCTAATCCTCCTTCTCGAAGCAGGCAGTAGTTGCCTGTACTTCTTTGTCTCGAGGTGGAAGCTTGTGAAATTTTCCCCTTTCCTCCTTAACGTGTCCATTGATGTCTCCATTGTTCTAGCCTCGTTTATGCAGCTGTTTCTAGGAAAGACTATTTCACAGCATTCCTGGAATTCTGGCTCTTATAGTCCTTCTGCCCCTTCTTCTGCCGTTCCCTGACATAGATGCAGGAGCTGTGATGTACATGTGTTCACTGGGGCTCACATCCTGTCGCTCTCTACACGAGCCCAGTTGTGGTTTTTGTTACGGCTGCCATTTTATGTAAAAAGGGGCGATGTTGGTGAGGGGTGGTAGCCACACTTCCCTGTGGGAATAGAGCAAGATTTAGAATGGAGTAGGGAATTACACTGATCTAGCAAACGGCAGTAGTAGATTTTCTTCTAAGGTCTCTGACTTCACCAGGCCCAAGAAGCTGGCTAGGTGTGACCTTTCCAAAGGAGTTTCAATAGAGACACCGTGCACAGATGATGAATAATGTCACTCCCTCAAACCATGGGCTATTAAACAAAAACCCAGGGCCAGGTTTGGGAAAACTCCCTATGAGTTGCTGGTCACAGAGATCACAGTAGTCAAGAAGCATAAACCACAGCCATTGCTCTTAGTTGCCCTCTAGAACTCACCTCTTGGTGAGGACACCACATACGTTGATTGTTTGGCATCAAGCTGGAACTGACCTGGAAATGGTCTACAAGGCAAATTTCAGTACAGCCAGAGCTGTTGCACAGAGAAACCCTGGCTTGAAAAACAATAAAAAAGGGCCAGAGAGATGGCTCAGAAAGTAAGAGCACTGACTGTTCTTTCTGAAGATCCAGGTTCAATTCCCAGCATCCACATGGTGGCTCACAACTGTCTTTAACTCTAGTTTTAGGGTACCTCATACAGATATACATGTGGGCACAATATCAATGTCTATAAATAAAAATAAATTTTAAAAAAAATCAATGGTTTTAAGACATGAAAATAGGAGGATATATTACAAAGAGGGACTACAGAATAAACAGCAGGGAATGGGCCAGGGCAATGGTGGTCATGCCTTTAATCCAGGCACTTGAGAGGCAGCAACAGGCAGATGCCTGTGAGTTCAAGGCCAGTCTGGTCTACAAAGTGAGTTTCAGGACACCCAGGACTGTTACACAGAGAAACTCTGTCTTGAAAAACCAAAAGAGAAGAGTGGGGGAGGGAGGGAGGGGGGAGGGAAGGAAGGGAAGAGGGAGGGAAGGGCAGAGAGAGGGAGGAAGAGAGAAAGGGGAATGGGATGTACGTGAGTATGTTCAAATGAAGTTGTCAAAGAATAAATATTTTTTAAAAAAGCTTCGCTTTCCAGAACGATTCCATGAATGTGAGTGCTAATACACATATGCGTGGATGAAATTCTTTTAAAGGTATGCAAGCTTCCTTTCAGCAGTGCTTTCCTTTGGATAATGAGTCTGAGAAGGGAATGAAATGAGTCTCTCTCATTCTTTCCTACACCTAATTGTTGAAAACTTTTTCCATGTAAACATTCAGTACATTTTTTCACCTTGTGCATATGTGTGTTGGGGGAGGGGTGCTCACCTGTGTGTGCACATGCTGAGGCCAGAGGTCAACTTGAGCTATCTTTCCCTATTGCTCTGTCTTATATTTTTGAGACACTGAAACCTGAACTGTTTTGTTAGACTAGCTGCCAGCAAGACCGAGCTCTATCTGTCTCTGCCTTTCAGCATTAGAGTTACAAACATACACTAGTATACCCAGTGTTTTTACTTTAATATTTGCTAATTTTATGGGGACAAGGTACACAGATGCCATGGTGCATGTGTGAAGGTCGCAGGACGAAACTTGAGAGTTGGTGCTCTTCTTCAGTTCCAGGCATCAGGGTATCAAACTCAAGTCATTAGGATTATCTGCCAAGCCATCTTACCAGCTTTTTTTTTTTTTTTTAACTCTTTAAAACTATTTTGAATATTTTTATTCATTAGTTGTGTGTGTGTGTGTGTGTAAGAGAGGGAGAGCAAGAGAGAGACAGAGAGACAGAGACAGAGATGTGTGTGTGAGATGTGTGTATGTGGATGCATGTGCTGGTCAGGGCACAATTTTGTGAAACGGTTTTCTCCATTCCCTTTTATGTGGGCTCTGAGTACTGACCTAAGGTCTACAGGGTTACCTGGCAGATGCCTTTACCATACTGAGCCATCTTGCTCACCCATGATCAGCATTTTACAAGGGACTGGGAAATTGAACCCAAGATCTAAGTTCTCATCATCAATCAAATCATCTTACCCACTGAGCCACTTACCTCCCAGCCCTGATTTTCCACTTAAAAAAATAAAATGTTATTAACCTATAAACTACTCAAAAACTCCCAGAAAAGCACACTGAAAACTTCGGTGTTTGATCTCCCTGAAATGCACTAAAAATGGCTGTGAAGTCTATCAGTGGGAGGAGAGGAACCGTTGCTCTGCAAATGCCCCAGTGGAAGGAAGGAGGTGCATCACTGCTTTGCAAATGCCAGAGAAGACAGGAAGACTCTAGCCCTGAAGGGTGACTGCTTACAGGCCTCTGAAAGGCTCAGGAATCAAAGACCCAGGGCTGGTTGGACTCCATTGGTAAAGTGTCTGCCTACCATGCAGGAGGCTGAGTTCATCATATAGCTAGGTGTAATGCATAGCTGTATTCCCACTAGGAGGAGGCAGAAGGATCAGAGGTGCAAGGTCATCCTTGCTACACAGTTTGAAGCCAGCCTGAGCTACATAACCTCAGGAGATGCAAGAGAGAAAGAGAAAAGCAACCCTGTATAACAGAATAAAACTAAAAATTACAATGTTTCAATACACTGTAATTTAAGATACTGAGAATATTGGCATGTTTTAGGGTCATCTTCCAACATTTTACCCTTTGAGCTTTACTGCGCCATGTCTCTGAGATCCCTTACTGTCAAGTTTGGTCAGTGTCACTGCATCTGGGACATCTGCATTCTTGTCATCACAGTCCCATCCTTTTTTCTTGATAAATTTACCTTCACTAAGTCCCTCTGGTTGTCTATCTGCGATCTGTCAAATGGCAACAGCACTGGGAAGGCAGTGGCAGGAGGAGCCACAAACCCCAAGGCCAGTCAGGACTACATAGCAATGGCCTTGGGCTCAAGAAACCCTACCAACCATAGAGCCCAGCAGCGTTATTCACCTACCTATCTAATATGTGTGATTTGACTCCTGCGGTTAGTCAATGCCACAACAAATGTTCTTGTTCACTTCTGCCATGGTGCTTCCAAATTATTCCCAACTTCAGTCAAACAATTTGCAAGATCTCTAGATGCAACAGCTAAGGGTTATCTAAGAGAAGTTTTAAGAACTGAAGTAATGCCAGGCAGTGGTGGCACATGCCTTTAATCCCAGCACTCTGGAGGCAGAAGCAGGTGGATCTCTGTGAGTTCAAGGTCTACTGGTCTACAGAGCTAGTTTCAGGACAGCCAGGACTGTTATACAGAGAAAGCCTGCCTCAAAACAAACAAACAACCCAAACCAACCAAACAAAAAGAATTGAAGTAATGCTGTGTCTGTAAGAAAGGCTGGACTGATGAGTTGTGTCTAATGGTCAAGCCCCAGAGAAGCCTGGAGCAGCAGCCCAGCAGCAGTAGAAATTGCCTAGTGTTTTTCTACTTCAGGAAGGAGGCAACACAGCCAAAAGCTTTGTCATCTGTGAGTGAAGTAACAGATAGATACACAAAACCCAGTCACCGGCAGACTTGGGACACTGAGCTGGATCACTGATCATGAGTAACTGGTATTTTCTAAATGCGATGTCCAGACTCAAAAGCTAGTACTGAAGTTTGCACTTTACGCAATGACTCACACCAGGGTGACATGTGAACCAGGTTGTTGACCAGTGTTTACCTAAGCCACGGCAACTGAAATCCACAATAAAGCAAAGGCTGCCAGCACCGAAGGAGGTTAGACTGTAGTAACCACTCTCCTTACTGAGCCCCAAACTCTGAGCAGTTGAACTTTCGCCCTTCTGAGTTTTTTTTTGGGATCCCCAAGTAAACAGCCCAACTAGAATCTTCCTACATTTGGGGGGATCCCCTCTAAGTTGTAGAATAGTCATGGCATCTCTGGTCAGTAGCATCTACTAACTTTATCAAAAATGTCTACAATGTTTTCACAAGTGAAGACAGAAAGAAATATCACCCCAATTGAGAACCACTAGAGCTGACAACCAGATGTCTCCCAATACAACTGGCCAAAAAAATGAATGTTTATGCAGCAATAAATACAGCCTGGAAGTGGCTTCCTCAGGAAAGGCAAATGGCAGCAATGGGCCCATCTTTTACTAAAAATCTTACTGATGATTCTAATAAGCACACAACCTTAATTTTTAAAATAAGGCAACATCTAAACCCAAGGGGGGTGGGGGGAAGGCTAGGGTTCTTACTAGCATGTGTCCCGCCTATGGTAGCCATTAATAGGGGAAAAATTACAAACTCCTGTCACCTCCCACCTCTAAGGGCTCCTCTTATTTGGTCTGAGTATACTCTAAGTTAGAAGGAAAGTGTTGGGGAGGGCAGTGTCCTGTGATCACATAGAAGCACTTGGCTTTCATGCCATAGAATAACCAAGTATAAAGATCAGGACAGCTCAGTGTCCTTCCAACCTGGTTCCAGATTTAACACTCAGGTCCCACTACACCCATCATACTGCCAGCTGCAGAGCCTCCAGCTAATATCCACTCTGACAAAACTCACCAGGCACTGAAGTGTTCCAAACTAAGGTAAGGCCCACCACAATGTTCACAAGGACTGAATGTCAACAGCTCAGTGCCTGATGGTGAGTGGGAACATTTACTGAGAATTCTCCAGAGACTGACAAGATAGAATGGCAGATAACCTACCCAGTGGACTACCTAATTTCTTGATTATAGCCTTCTAGCTTAGTCATGGATTTTATTAAAATATTTCATGTAAAACTAAATGTCACTGGGCGTTGGTGGCACATGTCTTTAATCCCAGCACTCAGGAGACAGAAGCAGATGGATCTCTGTGAGTTCGAGGCCAGCCTGGTCTACAGGGCAATTTCTAGGACAGGATCTAAAACAATACAGAGAAACCCTGTCTGGAAAAACAAAAACAAAAATCCTAAATGTCAAAGCTTTGTCCAGCAATTCTCAGGACAGAACCATCAACATAGCTCACAAAGAAATAATTTTTCATTAATTGTTCTAACAAAGTGTAAAAACCAACATAGCAAGGTTGAAGAACCCCAAGCTTTTGGTTTTTTGTTTTGTTTTTTGTTTTTTCCTCTGTAGCGTCAAAGATTGAACCTGGGGCATGTGTATGGCAGGCAAGTGCTCTACCTGAGCTCTATCTTCAGCACTATAAGCAAGAATTCTTAGATGAAGTTAAACCACACACAACCTCATTTCAGCTTCTGTTAATCTAAGTGAACTATGTGCAGACCTGAGGTCTAGGCTGCATAACTGCCACACACCAAATGGCTACATGAAGCAGTATCATTCAGAGGCTCACAGAAAAGGAAGAGCAAGGAGCTTGAACTTGGATAGCACTCTCATTTGATAAAGTACATGCATTGTCCTAAGAATGTCATAATGCTGAATAACCAGGATTCTGAGGACCCAACACAAAAACTACAAGAACAGGTTTTCTAAAAATTGTAGGCTTTTTATTCAGTTAAGAGGTAGACAGATGAACATGGAAGGCTGTCCCATTGAATTTGCCCAAAGTTCACATTGCACTTCATTCACCCATCCCACACTGCCAAAAATCTCAAAAGGAATACCCACAACCGCCAGGAGGCTTTGTCTTTATACTTCTTAGCAACATGTCCAGGAGTTGTTTGCAAAGAAGTTACTATAAATTTTTATTTTCACTGTGCCAAAGATTCTTGGCCCTCTAAGAAGTTCCCACATATGTCAACAGAACCTGCTACAACTGACAGGGCAGAGTGCCGTGACTATTTCAATGAGAGACTACGAGGGAAGCTTCAGTTACATGTTTGTTAAATCCCTGTGCATCTTGGGGAAGAAGCTGGTGAGGCCAACAAAGCAGAGTTCCTGCCATCAAATGGCTCTGCCTGGCTGTTTAAAAAGAACCCACATAAGTTATCTTACAGACAACATTAAAATATAATGGAATTGATGCCTGATACAAAAGTAGAGAAATATGTACAGGAATTCATAGCCTAGAAGAAAAGGGACCTTAGGATGAACCAATGGAAACCTGGCTATTTTACATAGCTAATTTGAGACAAGTCATATTTAGCACAAAAGCAATTATAGTGTAAATTACACTTCCCTCCCATGGCTCCCAAACTTTAAACCCCTTGTCTGTCTTCGGCAACACTGTGAGCATTCTTCTAGGAACAGGAATGTATATGGTGGTCCCAGATGCTGACAAAAATTTCAACCCCAGCTTCACACTTTGAGGATGATGTATTTGAATAATGCCATGATAGCAGCACTGATAACCCCAGAAATGGGGACCGTGACAAACCAGGCCATAAAAATGTTACGAAATAGTCGCCAGTCGACAGCCTTCTTGGATCGGAGCCAGCCAACAGACACAACAGAGCCCACCTAAGAGAGAAACAGACCAGAAACTACAATCAGCAAAAAGACAACTGGAACAAGGAACCCAGACAAGAGATGAATCCAGCTCCATGGATGCATTTTCTGTCTGAAGAACAACCTGGTCTCTCTCACTGTCGTCTGGACAGAATTGAACTTGTAGATCCATCCCCCTACTTCATCACCCCAAAAGGTGAAACTACAGGCATGTGACATAAGCCAAAAGCTAACTTCTAACAAGTTAAAATTATCCATGGGAAGATGAAGGCAATAAAAATTTCCATCATTAAACCTGTGGTAAATGTACTATAATATGACAAGATTCCTTTTCTCTGCCTAAAGTTAATTTCTGACTTCTTATCAACTGTTCTAGAGTGAATGGTATATGAGCCAACAGACACTCTAGCAGAAAGAGTGACTTGGCAGGCCCCAGGCTGGATCAGCTTCAGTTCTTTTAAGAAAGTCAGTTTCTTCTTTATCATATAATTAATTACATCATGGTCACCAAAAAAAATTCTCATTGTTACTTACTTATTTCTTTGTTTGGTTTTTTAAAACAGGGTTTCTCTGTGTAGTCCTGGCTGTCCTGGGACTCACTGTAGACCAGGCTGGCCTCGAACTCACAGAGATCTGCCTGCCTCTGCCTTACAGCATCAAAAAACTTCTTAAAAGTCCTGCTAGTTTCTTAGCACTACAGGCCTAAGAGGCCCTGGATATATGCTTTTAGCGAAGACTGCCCTTACCAACAGAGGAACCCACCCAGACCCAGACTAGCTAACCAGTTTATTAGCACATGTCCATACTTCTGACTGGCTTCCCCACGGAATACAAAGATGCTAAGTAGAAATGAAGAGCAACACACAAACTGCAATGACAGAGGGACAAAAGGTCCATAACTAGAAATCACAGCCAGATCCACCCAAGAGAACTTTAAATGATTACAGACAAATTGTAGAATGTCAGCTTTACCCACACGGTCATTGTCTAAGCTTGTCAACTTTTAAGACTCCAACTGCACAAAACTTTCTAAATCAAGTAAAAGAAGTAAAGCCACATATGACTAGGGCTAGGACAATTTGAGGGGGTCCATCTCATTCCATTCCACTTACTTTACAGTGTGTTGTGCTGATGGGAAGGCCAATGTTTGATGCAACAACCACAGTAAGGGCAGATGCCAGCTCAATACTGAAACCACTGTTGGTACAAAAAGATATTTGTCAACATTTTAGAGTTTTCTGGAAAAGCCAACACTACCCAAGTAACCTAACCTAATCTTGCTTTGTTCTACATAGTGACAAAACCTGACATTTTCATCTCCTCTCACCCCTGAAACCTACTTAAGCAGGGCCAAGGCTCTAACATCTGAAGATTAAGTACTTCTGGAATTTCATTATTTAAAAAGCTGGGACATGCCAGACATGGTGGCACATGCCTTTGAATCCTAGCACTCAGAAGACAGAGGAAGATAAATTTCCGAGTTCGAGGTCAGCTTAGTCTACATAGTGAATTCCAGGCTAGGCAAAACTAGAGAACCTGTCTCAAAATGCAAACAAACAGAAAGTTGGGACTTCTATTCTGAAGAAAGTATAAGTTTTTAGCTCCTGAATCAAAGCCATATATAAATATAAATATATATATATATATTTATTTATTTATTTATGGTAGTATATCTTTCTCAGAAAATTCACTAGAGCTGAGAAGATTGACAAAAAGTATTTATAAGCCAGACAGTAAGTTAGCAGAAAATGTTCAGATCAACTATGAGAACAGCAGCAACTGCAACATATTCCTCTAGCAGAGACCTGTGCAACCCTCCACAGCACTGCATCTCTTGGAAGTTTGAGCTCCACCCTAAGGCACACTTCACCTACTCACCTAGAGGGTGTGATTGGTGTCAGGTCCTTCCCCATGGTCTGGATAACTCTTCTTCCCCAAACCCACAGCCCTATGCAGATGCCAACACCACCATAAAGCAGAAGCCATATTGGTGTTGCCATCTTTGTAGACACATCTTGAGTTGTATAAACAAGATACAAAGCAACCAGAGGACCGATGGCATTGCTGGAAGAAAAGAGACAGCAGTGGTGACTTTCTAGGCAGAAACACTTCTTGTCAAACCCAATCTGATAACTGACTGACTTAACTGCATACACCCAGCTTTTCAGATCATTTAGCAAACCACTCTACAGAAGCCCAGCACACAATAGAAGATCAAGGCTGCTGGACAGAAGGGTATATGCAAGTGGAGGCCTTTCCTTCTACACAAAGCTTAAAGCAAGCCTCAGACCCTATGAAGTCTACAGGCCACAGAAACAAGGCCCAATAACCTTAAGTCCACCCTCAGGTCAGTCAGCAATTTCAAGTTTTTCATCACTGATGTCACAATTTACCAAAGACTCAGTTCCCATCTGAAGAGAGATTTATATTCTAGAAATAAAGCTAAAAGTATTCTTATAATCTAAATGAGCTTCCTTTTTGCTTTATTAACGACTACCACCTGTAGCAGATTACTGTCTAGATTACTCAGTGTCCCCCACTGAGGCAGAGCACTGCACACAGGAGGTTAAGTAGACTGTTTTTATAAAGAGTCACTAACACTGAGAGACATGAGGACTGACCTGACGTCATTGCCGCCATGGGCAAATGACCCAAAGCAGGCTGTCAGGATCTGCAGAAACTGGAAGAGGAGGGAGACTTCAGGCTTATCCTGGTCATACCACTCTTCAAGAGAGCCACTACTTCCTTTTCTGTTATCCATCTCAGCCTTAACATTCATGTCCATCTCAGATTCAGAGTGAAGGTCGGACACAGCATTGCAGTAACTGGTGTAACTGTCCATTCGAATCCGCTTCTTGGTATCTGCATTAGGCCATGTCAGCGTCTCTGTTTCTTCTCCCTTCTGTTCACCTTCTTTGGCACGGAATGAATCCAGGGGCATGCCACATATTGCCATGGTGTAGGAAGTGTAGCTGTTGTTGCGCCTCAACGGCTTGTCCCCAGAGTCTCCCATACAGTCTCCCACTTTGGCCAGATGTAACTTATGGAGAAGCTCTTTGTACAAGCCAGAATCTTTGTGCACAGTGTGATACTGATAGTGGCCACTGGAGTTAATCTGGTTGCTGACAGTTTGACTGAACTGAACAAGGTTTCCATTAGGCAACTGCACTGCACCTAACCAAGACCAAAAAAAGGTAACATTCAATGAAAAGTGCATCAATCCAGAAGAGCAGCCTCTCCACAACCACGGGGACATGGGGAAACCCTGGAAAGGCAACTCACCATTGATGGTACCATCTATGCTAGTCTCTTCTTTCAAGTCCATGGGAAGCCGTTCTCGCTCTGGAGCTTCCTCCAGGTCTCCAAGTTTGAATGACACTGTTCTCTCCTCCACCACAGCCCGGAGAGGCCCAGGGGCACATGCCACCTCAGACACTGGATTCCCATTCTCCACATCCCCAAGAGACACCTTTGTTTCTTCATGGTCTTCTTTCAAGTTGTTCTTCTTTTCCATTAAGGGACTTTCAGAGGGACTACACTTTATTTCTCCTAGAAAATAAAGGGAATTTTTGGTTCGACCATACTATTTTGTTTCATATCCCTTTCTATCTACCCCCAGACAAAACCCATCTCAAAATAATAGGTGTAAATTCTAGTAAAAAATTCAAGCTAATGTTCCTGCCATCTTTATTATGTCAGGAACTCATCTGTCCCTTGGGAGCAAGTCAGCCACACACTCTACTGGGAGGAAAAGGAGGATGACAAACAGCTGTAGGCAGCAGAGACTAAATATTTAGGGCTCTGGTCCATTTCTTGGTCTTTATTTTTATAATTTGTAAGCGTAAAACCGTTCTTAGCTCTCTGTCTTTAAAGGGAACTCAAGGCAGTTGACTCAAGAGCTAAACTGCCCCTAAGGAATTTCCCAACTCTCAGGCCAAGAGTACAGACAACTAAGCTGTAACAGTAATGGCTAAACACTTCCACACCTAGTAGCTGGGCAGCATTTCTGTCTATCAGACCAGTGCTCACCATATTTATCTGTTGGCTCAGGCATCTCACAAGTAGAGCATTAAAGTAAGATTTGTTTCTCCTCCCAGACTGAGACAAAAAAAGGAGGCTAGAGTCCTCATTCCCACTGTGCATGTGCACAGCTGACTAGCAGAGGTCTGGGCAGCTCCTCAGTTCAGCTGCAGTGACGCAGCATTCTTTTAACACCACTGCAGTCTATGCATCCCCACACTGCTATGCATCAGCAAACTAACATTCCACATACTACAAGGGCAGAACAGGAGTCTCCTAAGTTATCTTAGCCACCAAGAAAACAAAGACTAGTGCCAATCAAAACATACTCAGTATTTAACGACACCACAAAAACATTCTCGATGACCCGAGAGATGACTTACACCTAAAACTGTTTGCTTCTGCATGTGTTTCAGCTCTAGCACAAGAACTATGTGCACGGCTATGCGTCTGTCTGCACATATGTATACAGTGTATATGCAGTGTATATGTATACAGGCACTGCAGCACATACAAATAAGCCAAGTATACAGAGGTAGCTGAGGTAAATGCTTCTGTCAAAACTACTGTGTACCTAACCTTAGTCACATAGTCTTAACGGCTGCATCTCAGGCCACTTTTAGTCCATTTAAAGCCCCTATGTTGTCAGTCTGTCTAAGTAGTGTACTCTTACAGATGAGGGAGGAAAGGAGGGGGAAGGTAGAGGAGAACATTACTAAACTGTATATTACTTACGTTCAATTTTTCTCTTCATCCTGGGACATACAAAGAACCAGACGAAAAGGGCACAGAAAACTGCACATCCCACCGAGATGAGGATGGTACCCCACAGAGGAAGTTTGTCAAAGCCCAGCACTACGAGATAAAATGGTGCATCTTGAAAACCCCAGGGCAACTGCCCCCTGCTACAACGTGTAAACCCTCCTGAGGGAAAGGAAGGCTTCCCCAAGCTAGCCCATCATCACCCTTGACAGCTGCTGACATTCCAGAGTTTTGTTAGGCTAGTGGCCATACAGACCATGGAGAAAAACCCAATGACCATCTTATACCCACAGCAACCAGTCCCACTGAAACATTTGCTGGACTCAAGTACTAAGTTTCTTCATGCTCTTGGCCCTGCAGATGCAAGAATCAGTACATTGATGACCTGAAGCTATAAAATCAAGCAAAGCATCTCTTTCTTCATTTCTTCATTCTAACTACCACATACTACACTTACACATGATTTATTTTAACAGTAAAAAGGGAAGTTGTTTCAGTCAGTGTCAGGTCAACAGAATTGTGGAAAATTACCACATTCACTGTACCAACAAACAGCCTTCAGGAAAACTGATTGTCTATGTAAAAGTATTATCAAGCTAACAGAAAACAGCTGATAATTATAGGAAGACAGTTTTTTAAATAGTTGTCTTGCACAAAGGAGAAGTTTAGTAGGAGTTCACTACCAAGCCACTGAGAGATTTGTTCTCCAATACTTTCCCCTCAGGATCGGCAGTATTAGCCAGTATCAGCTTACCACTGGCATACAGGCAACTGGGGCTGCTGGCCTGCACTGAAGCTGAGACCATTTCATATCACTGAAGCCCAGGAAACCACTGTCTGCATGACCTTCCCATAGCAGCTTAATCATCTATACTTGTTTCACTTGATTTTGCTCCCTGCATATTAAGTCACTTACAAAATGGAAACATTATCATTCCATCACAACTTTTTTCAACTGAGGTTTGTAGCATCAGCCTAGCTTGTATAAGGCCCTAGTTTCAATCCTCAGTACTGTAAGAGACAAAAATTATTAAGACCCAACCTTTAAGAACTAGACATAAACTGAGATCCTTCAGAACTCAAGTTCTATGGTGACTAATGATCTTTTCATTTTAAGTTCTGCTTTCAATTGTGCTCATGCAGTTAGTCACACAAAGTAAAATACACATGAGGTTAAATCAGGCTCTACAACAATTTAAATTTGTTCACATTCCAAGTCAAAAGGAATGAAAGGATTGGTTTTCCTTATAAATGATCAATAAAGGACAGAACAAAAGTAGCAAAGTTCTTACATCAAGGCCAGTCCTGTTGTAAAGTCTGCCTTTTTACTGACATTTCAAGTAAGAAATACTCTGCTGGCTGTTTCTGTTTTGCTCAGTGACTTACTACTTATTTTCAGTGGCAGTAATAAACAGATCACAATCCAATAGTCAGAAGTGGATCAATTTAGTGGTCATAAGAATTAAGATCCTTCAAAAATTGAAGATGCAAGCATGTAATATATAAGGACAAATCCCTTTTCTACCTTTCTATTTATACACACAGACACAGGGATGCCCTGGGCTGCACACAATCTTCCTTCTTCCCACTGATTAGTCAGAAGATGGTACTGTCTAGGTTCTTGTGTAGTTAAGAACAAATACACCCAATGAGCCTGGATGCCAGAACTTGCTCTGCCTCACAAGGTCCAATCTATCCAATCTCTCAGTTGCCATAAGTGAATTCTTGCCTTCCCTTAGTCCCACTTTGAAAGCGATCAACACAGGAACCTTTACATCCTCTCAAAGGCTCCTCTTAGCTGCAGAAATTCTTCTTCCAAGTGTTACACACCCAACTCTTCTCATTCAAATAAATTCAAGGGTGCAAACTTAGAACTTAGAAACTGAAATTGCTCCAATTGGGAGAGAAAAAAAGGCATCTAACAACCAGTCCTACGTGACTGATTATTGAAAGACAGATTAACTAATGACTCTTCGGTAGTTACGGCCAGTATCAATTCCAGCATTTTTAGCGTAAGTATGAGAAAGGGAAGGGAGAAGGTCATATTATCAGTGGATCCTGTGAAGACTAAAGAGGAAAGGTCTGTAGTGGTTTAGAATCTGAGCAGGTCTCTTTGGTTGAAAACTATCTAGGTTAACTCAGCATACACTAGCCTGCAGCCTTCTGAAATGGGCGCAGGCCAGCCACCTTCTAGGAGATTTCAGCCCTGTAAAGCAAAAAAGGGGTAAATCGGGCATTTAATGAAAGTTTTGTAAATAACCTTAAATTCACATTTAAATATCTTGATTTGTACTTACACGGTGCTCCAGTATACATAATGGAAAAGAGGTTTATTCCAACTGTACAGGCATAAAAAACCGGTAAAGCTCGTAAGCCATTAGGAACTGGATCTGCCTGTAAAACATTAAGATCAGTATCTTAAAACTTGTAAATGTAGATCCATTTCCAGAACATTCTGTGGTAAGGCAGGCTATGTGATCACGGTGCTAATAACAGCTTCCCATAGTAATTTCTACAAAGCCAATTGAGCTTTGTCCTGCATTTGCTCTCTAAAAAAACTAATGACACCTTCTATCCATAATGACTTTTCCTCCCTATTCATAATAACAAGGATGTGACTGATATCCCAAATAATCAGTTCCTTTGAATTATCCAAAGTCCATCTGTAAACCTGAACACATGCCCCAGGATGTACTATACTGAAACAGACCAAGTTAAAACACACATTTCCTGATGTGTAGACTATACACAACCATCATATTCATATATATATATATATATATATATATATATATATGGCATATGGTTTTATCAAAGTGCAAGTTAAATCAATTGTGAACAGTCCACTCAGTCAATAACTGTCAAGAACTGTTTAGAGCCCTGAAGTAGAGGAAGGACCAGACCAAGTTCCCATTTGCATAGAACTAAGTGTCATACTTTACTACATAGCAACATACTGGCTGACAAATACTTCAAAGCGGGGAAAATAGGCAGGAGGATGTTGACGGGGAAGGGGCATTTTAACTGGTCTGGGAGTGAAGGGCTGACATGAATGTCTCAGAGTGTGGAAGGTGCAAGCCACCTGTTCACTAGAGGACAGGGGTAGGCAGAGGTATGAACAAATGCAAAGCCCACCCAAAGGCCAGTGTGACTAGAAATTTAAAAAAGTTCACTTTACAGTAAGTTTGTATTATAGACAATTCCCTAGAAAAACTTCCAAGCCAAATACTTAAAAGAATGAGAGCATAGGTCTCATCAGGAAAGACAAACCTTCAGTAAAAAGTTTAATGCTATCCTTGCCACAATTCCATGAAAAATCTTAAGGATGAGACAGAGGTGAAGACCAAATGTAATTCCAAAGTTTCTGACAAACATTACAACTTGAGCAGCAGCTTAAAAATCAGTGAAGTTAAAGAAAAGGCACAGGACTCTCACAAAGCATGGCTTTTCATATTGGTATAGACCCTCACTGAAAAACACTTAATTTTAAGCTTTACTCATTGTTTAGGAGGACACTAACAGTGAGACATGAGATCAGAAAGAACCTATAGAGCCCATGACTCACCCCTGAATAACTAAATAGTTGCAAGCCACACCTAAAGGCAGACAAGAGCCTGAGGTCGGCAAGCAAACCCAGGATTTCAAGAAAATTCAATAGATATTAAGTAGGGACTCTAACCAAATTTTCAAAGGCAACTTAATAATTGATTCAAGCAGCCTATGTATGTATGTATTTTGTTGTTGTTGTTGTGGGGAACAATTAAATGTTCTCTGAAGTAAATAGTAGCGTAGCTGGGGCCCATGGTGGACATGTTGCTATACACCTTACTTAACACCAGCACTGGACTTACTGAAGCAGAATACCATACCAGCCCCACCCCTTAGCCCCAGTTCAAGGTCAACCTGCACTACAGAAACTTAGTGGCAAATATCAATAAATATAAAATAAAGAATATATAGCTTAGGATAGTATAGTGAATGACTAGTCTTAATAACCTGAAATACAGGCTAACTGGTTTAAAAAACAAACAAACAAACAAACAAAAAAACACCAAAAACTTTGGAAGAGTCAAGAACAATGACAAAATAAGGAAAGCCTCTCCCTTTTAGCTTCCCCCTGGTTCTTTCCAAGAGGCAACTAGGCTAGTGACTTTTATAAAATTGTTTTCTCACCATGTGACCTACTTGACTTTTACATATAGTGATAAAAACCAGTTATGCACTAGATCTTTCAGTGAAGTCAACGGACTTCCAGGAACTATTTTGGGTCCAATACAGGAAGGAATTAGACCAAGAAGTTAAAGCTTTACTTGGAAATGATGTGAATATATCTCACCCAGTTATGGCAAGGGAGACAAGAAAGGGTCCCTCATTACTAAAGGACTGTGAACAAGTGAGAGACAGGGGAAGACCCTTAAAGTCAGCACTGCATTAAACACCACCCAGCATTCCTGATCATGCCCATCACATACTTTTGTAAAAAACATTCTGTTAAGCTAAGAGTAGGGCACACATCCAAGAACATGTGAGGTGCATGCAGGAGGATCAGAAGTTCAAGGTCAGTCTGGGCTACATGAGACTATAAAAAAGAATAGTTAATATAGCCAACTTGAACTCCTAGTAACAGCGAGAGTAAAGATACTTGGCAAATATCCTCAATGAGAGGTTCTAGACAGAGAAACCCCTCTCTGTACCTCTGTTCCCCACTCCAGGAATGATCACCAATTAGTTTTCTGAGATCAGATAAGAGAAGGCTCTTCAGTATTAGAATGGCCTACTTCACAATAATCAAAGGGGCCAGCATAAACCTTTATCAAACAGGAATCCAAACAGCATTCTATTACTGTGTTGGGTGTTGATTCCCCTGCGATTGAGAAAGCTAAAATTTATCCTAGAATGACCCTGATTCTTCCATGGACCCCCGTAAACCACACAACATATTAATTATTCTGGTTAATCAGTACATCAAGAGATAGATGGCTCTAACAGGAACATTAAAAACAGATTACTGAGTACTGCTGAGAATCAAATTACCATATTCTACGGCTAGGGGAATGGGTAGACAATCTAATCATACCTTCTTATTTGCCCATCAGTGAACTGTTTACTTAGTCACACTACGCCAAGCTAGAGATACTTCCTTTTTTTATTTGCTAATCCTTTTTATTATTAATTATCAGTTAATTTTTTCACAACCCAATCAGCACCCCCCCACACACACACATATTCCCTTCTCCCTTCTCTTCAGAAATGAGCAGGCCTTCCATGTATATCAGCCAACCATGAGATATCAAGTTGCAGCAAGACTAGGCACCTCTCTGTTGGATGAGGCAACCCAGGAAGAAATGGTCCCAAGAGCAGGCAATAGAGAAACAGCCCCTGCTCCCACTATTAGCAGTTCCACAAGAAGACCATGCAACATAGGCAGGTTAGTCCCATGCAAGTTCTATGGTTGGTGGCTCATTCTCTGTGAGCCCCTTGAGCCCAGGTTAGTTGTCAACTGGATACTTCTAAGGCTCAATGTTAAATATGTTCTGCCAGACACATAATGGTGAGTATAGAGAATCGGGAAGGTCCAGGGAAGGACTTCTACTGAGAAAGTCATAAATCATTCCCCAGAGACTCTTAGAACTAGATCAAGAAGCAGTGAGTCTAAACACACTCCTTCTGTTGGGACAAGGGACCTACCTCCCCCACTTAGATTTCTACAGTTCAGGGGCATTTTAAAAGAACATAACAAAGGATTCTTAGAGCCACTCACCCTAGAAAATAGGACAACTCCTGAGAAAAATGCATTTTTTTTTCCCTGTAATTCAGTCCAGTGCCAACATAATCCCTTGTCTACATTTATTGTGAAGCCAGGGTCAGACTCCATGATAAAAGAAATGCCACTAGGTCTCTCAAAAGGGATTTTCAAATAGTCAGGAAATTCAATGGCTACCTGTGTTTTTTTTTTTTTAAAGCAAAAACAAAATAAAAAATCCTAACAACTTATCTTACCTGCTCTTTCTCTCTGAGAAAGTAGACCCTACAAGTAGGGGTGTCATCTAAAAGCTTATATGTAGTAAATAATCTGCATGGGAGAGACCTAGTTTAGAAAAGCCACAGAAGGATACTGTGACATGTTGAACTCAATGGTTACAATTCCAATTGTCCTGAATGTAATGGTAGTTTAGATAAGGTAGGAGCCTGCACATGGCTAGACAAAGCCACCTTCAACAAATGTCCTTATTTTTCACTCCCAGTCTCTCTTATTTCTTGGCAGCCCATAGAACTATCCAGTTTTTCCTCCCCGAATGGCCTCTGGGGTATTAAAAACTTCTTTAAAATATCACAACATACAGGAGGTACAGAACAAAGACTTTTTAACTTTCCAAAGCCACATACTTACTTACATACCACTCACATCTGAGAGAATACCAGTGAGTTTGAACAAGACTGACTGTGACTCATGAAAGGTCGTAAGTAGAAAGGTTACCTTACGGAGGATGAATGCACGCACAAGGAAGAATAAAATTCCAGACATAATACCAGAAAGCAGTGGAGAGACGAACCAAGACATCACTGGAATAGAACACAAAGTAAAGTGTCAAGTAATGAAACTAAGGACACATGCTCCTGAAATGTTAGGCATTCCACTTCTGATACTCTTAAATTTGCCCCCCTAATTTATATTACACACCCACTCCGCATACACAGTATTATAGCAACAGGACAAAAATAAGACCTAAACCATTCAGAATTTAAACATACCGACTTTTATCAGTGCAGACCACTTGACACCCTCCTGCCCCTTTGCCACGAGGGAGAAACCAATGGTTGCACCGACAATACAATGGGTTCCAGAAATGGGCAGCTTCAAAAACGAAGCCACTAGTTGCCACACAGCAGAACCTGAAACAGAATCAAATTTTGTTGGGTAAATGGCAAATTCCGTTATGTAAGCAGTGCATTCTCATGAAAATAAGCAGAAAAAGGTTGAGGACAAAAAAAAAAAAAAAAAAAAAAAAAAAAAAAAAACAAACAAACAAACAAAAAAAAAACAAAAAACGGAACCACCCTAAGATAGACGGTATAACACCCAAGAGAACAGACGGTATAACAAGAACTTACCAAACATAGCACTGACGGAGCCAGCCATGAGCAAGCCTTGAGTTCTGTTGTACCTCTCCACATCAATCAAGCCCTTCCGGATGGTTTCACTCACTTTGGCCCCCAGCAAGGCGGAGCCCAACGTTTCGAAGATGCTAGCTAGGATGCAGGCTTGCTTCAGAGTCACTACACCTGAGCCCACAGCTGTACCAAACGAATTTGCTACATCATTGGCTCCCACGGAGAATGCCAAGACAAATGCAATGATGAAGCCCAGGATGAGCATCCATACTTTGTCATCCACCGACGGAGCAGCAGTAGTAACAGTAGCTAGAGTACTAGTAATTGGTGCCACAGTGGATGCCATTTTCTAGTGTAGTGGTTTTTTTTTTTTTTTTTTTTAAATAAGAGAATTACTGCGCGGCTTTCAAGATGTGTAAACGAAATGAGGTATCAAAATGCTATAATAAATAGTATATATTATATAAAATTAAATAC
Source organism: Phodopus roborovskii (assembly GCF_943737965.1). NCBI lineage: Eukaryota > Metazoa > Chordata > Mammalia > Rodentia > Cricetidae > Phodopus > Phodopus roborovskii. The sequence continues at coordinate 24,571,923 of NW_026126416.1, forward strand.
TGTAACTACGGCACAGAAACCGAGCTGGGAAGTTACTGCTATATGCTGCTTATGGGCGTCTGTTGTCTGAGGTTTCTTTGGCTCTGGAGGGCTAAGAGTGCGGAGCAGAATTCCATGGCGGATTAAAGAAAGGACACAAGTTCATCCTGGGGGGACGAAATGGGAGAAGATAACAATAGCGGCGCGCATCCCTGGAAAGGAGGCAGCAGCCCAGAACTCCGCAGTGCCCTCCGCCCGCTACTTCTGTCCTCTGTTCCCGAAAGGATGTGCGAGGTGGGGCACATGGCGATCTCTGTGCTGCCCGATCGCGCGCGCCCCGCCCCACGCGTCCGGTTCTGCCTCCGGCCGCCGGGCTGCCCGCGCGCGCCCTCCGTGGAAGACCGGAAAAAGGCCATTCCCGCGCGCGCGCCTGCCGAGGACCGCCGAAAAGGCCCGCGGAAGGGTGCGGCGTAGGGGAGGCGGGCAGCAGAGCGGCGGGACCCCGCAGCCAGCACTCCGCACCCGTTCGCCAGCTTCCCTCGCCCCGGGCCCGCTCCAGAGAAGAAAGAACCTTTGCAAGGATGCCGCGCCGCCACTCACCAAAGGAAACTGAGGGCCGAGCGGAGACCAGGAGAACGGGGCTGAGGCAGGATGGAGCCACGGCCGCACAGCCCGGGACGGCAGCACCGGGAACGACGCGGTGGGGCTCGCCACCCACTCGGAAGCAGCCGCGGGCGTCTCAGAGGCTGAGAGAAGAAGCAGCGCAGCGCGCGCCGGCGGCCATCACTCCAAGAGAGCACGCCGCTGCCCCTATTTATAGCCCTCCCCACACCCCATGTGACCTGCCGAGCCTCGCGCCCGCCCGGAGCCCCGCCCCCGACGTGACGTGGCCACAGGCTGCTCGGGCGCGCCTAGCCGGGTGAGCCGAGCCGCGGCTCTGATTGGTCCGGACGCCCCCTAGGCCCCGCCCTCAGCGGGGAGCTGGTCCACGTGGGACTGACCGGCCTCCTCCCTGCAGCCTGGCCTGGGTTATCCTGTCTGTGTTGGTCGCGCCGGGTGGTAACGGGCGGAGACTGTGGGGGAGTCTCGCCCAGGGCCCCAGGTGGCCACGCTGGGACTCAGAGGCCGCAACCAAGGTCGTTCCGGGTTTCTCCCACGCGCGCCAGGGTCAGCTGTGTGGCGACGCTGAAGAGCGCGTGTGCTGGGACCTGCCCTTGGCCGGACTCGATCTGTTCCTCGCCCTCACGTGGCCGCCTCGTTCCCGCAGTCATGCACTTGGGTGAAAACGGATAGATTCAGGAGTCACGAGGATGGCCTTGCGTTTCCCAGTTGTGGCACTGCGCTGAGGGGAGAGGCATGGCTCATTAGTTACTCCGCGGCGACCTGCGGTTTCAGAGCCCCGGCTGTGCCGCAGCGGGGAGGATGCTGCGTCGGATTCGAATTCTGACTCTGAATTGCTGCATTGTGTCACCTTGAACAAACCCTAGGTATCTCAGACCAAGGTCTCAAGAACGTGAAATACTAGCAGTGTGAGAGGAGATCGGTGGAGGGTTAGGACTGTGTAAAACACGGCAAAGATGCATTTCCTGTCTGCTCATCGGGGCTTGTGGAGACAGGCAGTACTAATTCAGGTATTCTGGTTACACTTTCTTACCAAGTAAAAATCATGTGAGCTAAGATATAAGCATGTGACTGGAACTCAGTAGATCGTCAGGAAATGTTCATTTCCTCGTTACTTTTTCCTATTCGAATGTGCCTGTTTTAGAATGTAGGAGAAGGTCAGAGAGGATGGCCTTTTCGCATCCTTTTGAAATAAAGATTACTTCCTGGTCCCCTATGTGGTATACGGCCATTGGATTAGTTATAAGCATTTGGCTTTTCGTTTTATTGCCTGAGAGATTAAGTCATGAGGGTTATGGTGACAGTTAACTATTCCAGCCAGAAATTCCTGGCTTAGAATGCCCTAAAACTCCCCGCAGACTTATCATCTCCAAAGGTAGGGCACTGAATAGCAGAAACAAAGATGTAAATTAAAGTTTCACCTGAGTGTCCTCTGACCGATCTCATCTAGTAGAATCAGAATCTTATAGTTTATACAGGTCTGTTGACCCCAAGGTCATAGCTGGAAAACAAAGTTCATGTTCCAGGACACTGACCCTGTAGCGTATTCTGGTATCTTCAAATGCAACATTCTCTGCCCTTCATTCCAAGGTTATAAAACGCTGAGTAAAAAGACTGGTTTGTCTAAGGCTGTTAGTGTTCTGCCAATTAAAACAATTTTTAAAGTAATTATTTGTGAGGAAATAGCTCATGACTTTCCCCTCTGTTTTTGATGTGTTTTGCTTCAGTTCTGTTCATGGTCATGCTTTTGACTCTTGAAATTAAGACAGCCAAGGTGAGGTGGCCAGGGAGAATAAGGCCTGCCGATGTTCAAGAGCACAACCCTGAGGCAGATGTAAGATGTGGAGGAATGACTGTGGTTCCAAGAGGCTGCAGTACTCTTGAGTCCTGGCTGTATGTCGGTTGGTACCACTGCATTTTCAGGCAGAGATAAATTTCTTGTCTCTAGAGAGAAGTTAATGTTTTGAAATAAGGCCGGGGATGGGGGGAATTCATGTGATGACTGTTTTGGTTTGGTTTGGGTTTTTGTTATTGTTTCTCAGTTGTAGCCATGGCTGCCCTGGAACTCACTATATAGACCAGTCTGACCTTGAACTCACAAGATTTCCCTGCCGCTACCTCCTCAGTGCTGGGACCAAAGGCCTGTGTCACCACACCTGGCTGTTAGTTTTACTGTTCCGTTTGAAGACCTAGAGCCACCTGGGAAGAGTCAGTTGAGGGGTTGTTTTGATCAGGTGGGTCTGCAAAGGACTGTCTTAATGGATGTGGGAAACCACAGCCTATATGGCACCATCCCCTAGTGCCACCAGCTAGGGTTTCTGTTGCCATGATGAACCACTGTACCAAGAAGGAAGCTGGGGGAAGCTTGCACTTCCACATGACTGTTCACCACTGAAGGAAGTCAGGGCAGGAACTCAAACAGGTGAGAACCTGAAAAGCAGGGGCTAATGCAGAGGTCATGGAGAGGTGCTGCTTACTGGCTTGCCCTGAATGCCTTGGTCAGCCTGCTTTCTTCTAGAACCCAGGACCACTAGCCCAGAGATGGCACCACCCACAATTGGCTGAGACTTGCCCTGTCAATCACCAATTAAGAAAATGTTCTACAGGCTTGCCTACAGCCTGATCTTATGGAGGCATTTTTTCAATTGGGGTTCCCGCCTCTCAGAAAACTCTAGCCTGCATCAAATTAAAATAAAATTAGCATATCTAGTTTGGGTCTCCAGACTATATAAGAATGGAGAAGGACCTGGAGAGATGGCTCAGATGTTAAGAGCATTTGTTCTTATTGAGGACCCCAGTTTGATTCCCAACATCCACACAGAGGTCTGGGATTGTCCATAATTCCAGTTCCAGGGAACCTGACAACCTCTTTTGACCTCTGCAGGCAAAGGTGCATGGGTGTGGTACATAGACATAACTATGAGGCAAACACACAGGTCAAATAAAAGTAGATGTTAAGAAGTGGAGAAAGCTAGCCTAGCACTAAGCATGCATGCATTCACATGGCTGTAACATGACTAGTTGTCCTCAGTTCCTGTCACCTTGATGTTCCCCACAGTGCCGATTATAACCTGGAATTAAAAGCTAAAATAAACCCTTGCTTCCCTAAGTTGCTTCCTGTCAAGAGTATTTTATTACAGCATAAGAATGAAACTAGAACCCAATATGAGGAACCCTAGCTACTACACAAATAGCATTGGTTCCAGTATTCTCTCAATGCTGGGGAAAGTAGTCAGTCTAGAGAATCTAATCCTTGTTACAATGGAGGCCTTGGTACAAACGTGTTCTTGGGTCTTGGAAGCCAATTAATAAATAGTTAGACACAGTCTGAAGCCAGACTGCCTGCTTTGCAGTGCACTAATCTCATGACCCAGGGCAAAGACATCCTTTACCTGGTTACTTCGGCTAAAACTTCAAAAAGAGAAAAGATGAAGGGCCCCTCTTCGCAGGGCTGTTGAGAGGAGTAGATGATCAGACTGTGTAAGGCTACTCTAAAAGGCATCTAGCATATCTAAACACCTTTTCTCTTTATTCCATAACTAGCTATGAACAGAGTCCCCCACCAGTTTCCTTTCTCCAGCCATCAGGGCCAAGTGCTTTCAAACTTCTTGTTGCAGAAAAGAGGCCAAACAAATCAGCTGCTGCCCAAGGGGTAGGGGCAGCAATGTGATACACGGCATGAGAGTATCCTGAACGGCTCACAGGCTTGTTGTTTTTCTTAATATTTATTTTCCTTAGAAATATGTATTTGTGGGTGAGTATGTGCACTTGAGTGCAGGGGCCTGTAGAAGCTAGAGGCATCGAATACCCCCAGAACTGAAGTTATAGGCAATTCTGAGTTGCCTGGTGTAGGTGCTAGGAAACAGATTCAAGTCCTTTGCAAGAATGGTATGAACTCTTAACCATCTCTCCAGCCCCTAATAATGTTTTTGTTTTATATGCTGTTGTGGAATAATCTTTTTGTACACTGTGAAGATGACTCTTTGCCAAGGTACCTTCTGATTGGTTTAATAAAGAGCTGAACGGCCAATGGCTAGGCAGGAAGACGTTATGTGGGGAGAGAGAGAAAGGGGGATGTGGAGAATCTAGGCACAGGGGAGACAACAGGGGAGGAAATAAGAGATACAAGATGGAAGAAAGGCAAAAAGCCATGAGGCAAAACATAGATTAATATAAATGGGTTATAAGTGCTAGTGGCCGGGTGGTGGTGGCACACACCTTTATTTAGTTCCAGCACTGGAGAGGCAGAGGCAGGTGGATCTCTGTGAGTTCGAGGCCAGCCTGGTCTATGAGAGCAAGTTCTAGGTCAGACAGCAAAGCTTCACAGAGAAACCCTATCTCAAAAAACAAACAAGTCTCCATTTTTGTTTGTTTTGTTTTGTTTTGTTTGTGAGCTGGTGGTTCAAAGAAAAATCCATCTAGGATGTGCTGTGCTGGGAATGGAATCCAGGACTTGCATGCTAGGCAAGCACTCTACTGCTAAAGTCAAACCTGAGCACCCTGCCCACTGGGCCCTTAATAAGTCAGTCACTGTGGATAAGTCATGAGTGGGAGACTCCTCACTTACTTTCACCCTCAGAGGTCAGAACAAAACAGCCTGCCCTGTACTGTAGAACACAAAGCAAGGTTCTGTGGGACAAGTACTCCCCCACCCCCGAATTCCAGACCAAAGGAGGAGACAGACTGTACCACACGTGGGCATTGTGAGCTCAGAGAGACTTACAGTTCAGGAAATTATCTGCAATCACCATCCAGTATACATGAATGTACATCCCGGAAAAGGTCTGTTGTGCAGAGGAAACTCTAGTGGACAGGAACATCCCTGTGCAGACAGGCCAGGAACAATGGCAATTACAGAGGCCACCCATAGGACTTGAAGGGAACAGAGGAAGAGAACATCCATGGAAGATACCCTTAAGGGGGAACCTCTTCCTCTACAGTCACTTCCTGACTCCAGGTAAGTGAGAGAATTATAAAATCTGCAGCGTGATTAAATGCTTCCTCTGTGCCAGGCACATATCCCATGTAAAACACTGTGAGTACTTTCATCTTATTTTACAAAGGAATCGAGGGCATGAAACCAGTTAAATCCAGTTAAGGCCCTAACAAACTCCAAGTACTTCCTCCCCACCCTCATCCCCAGAATGCCAGGAAGCCCAAGGGCAAGACAGGTAGATATGGGTGTTAACTCTTATTTACACCTGACACATTTATTTCCCTCTTCTATTTGACTCTTGCACTTACAGCCTATATTTAAAGCCTTCTCGAGCCCTGTTGGAATAGAAAGGGGCACTTCTAGACATGTCTCCAAGATTGGTCTCAGTTTCCCTAGAATAAGAAAACAGGAAACGAGCATGTGTGCTCGCTCAGGAATGATGTTGTGCCTTGACATTAGAGTACTGCAAACCCTGTTCTCTTTCAGTCCTCCTGGAAAAGAAAACCTGTCAAGGTAATAAGGTGGAGGGCAATAGAAGAAGGCAGCAAATGACCTCCCCTGGCCTTCACACACACACCATTCACACATGGCTGGTGGAGGAGTCGGGTGGGGGGATGGGTGTGAACCTCTAACAATCACTTGGGATGCAGAGACTGGAAAATCGTGAGTTTTAGACCAACCTAAGCTAGCATCAAGAAAAGTAAACGCAAGGAAGGAGTCCAGTCCCCACCACCTCCACATCTGCTTTAGGTACTGCTGACCTCTCCCATCTCCAGACAATTTTACATCTTCCTACTCTCCAGCTCACAGACCGGCAACCAGTGCCCATGACTGTCCACACTAGATTCAGGGGAACCTGGAACCTGAAATAGAGGCAGAGTGCTTTCAAATATCCAGCCACCCAAGCTCTGATGTGAAGAGCACAGTTGAGGTATGGCTCAGGCCAGCATCCCAAAGCATGAACAGCTGGACTTTGTTGTGCCAAGGAAACTAGTGGTCCATTTTACTGTCAACACAGGCGTTGGCCTACCCACTTCAAACTTTACATGCCTCCTTCCTGACTGCTCATCATGCGGTTGCTTCCCTTTGGCTTGTGTCCACACATCCTGGAGTGGTCCAGATGTCTGGGCTCTCCTTTGAGCCGGCCTCAGGACCACACAGCATTCTCAGATACTTCTTCAGAAGGACTTCAGATGTCAGAGGTCTCCACGGAGACCCACACTGAGCCTCCCCATTTTTACCAATGCTCTGTTGTCTCAGCTCTTCAACTGAGGGGAAAGGATTGCTGGAACCCATATAACGGAGATCCTTCTCATTGTCCCCACACCCCAGGACATGTGGTTTTAGCCTGAGAAAGTGAGGGGGAGGCGAGACATGAATCATCCACATAGTCATTTCCAGGAGGAGAGAGGCAGCTTTGGGCTCAGCATGGCTTCCCCTAGCTCTTCAGTCATTCTCCAAATAGCCTGCTGTGGATCTTGATCTGCAAGGTTGACCAGCCTGTGTCCTTTCAACACTCAAACTCCTTCCTTGTACTAAAAACACAGCACAGTCCGTGAGAACAACATTAGTGCAGGTAAAGTCATCTTCACACCCCGCCCCTGCTAGACCTGCCATTCCTGGGCCTGGCCCACACTCTCTGTCTACTAGTAGACTCCTTTTACTAGCATTGCCTCCAGTCAAGTCAGGGCCATTCATTCCTTTGATCCCCTCACCAAAAGCAGGCTCTCTAAGAACAACCTCACAGGGCTCAATGGATAGAAAACTTATACCTGTCTTGGGGCCAGGTACAGGGATTTTATCAAAGCTTTACTAGTTTCTAATGCTAAGTGTTTGGGAGAGCTGCTCCAGGCTGGGGATAAGGGTGCACACATGTCATTCCAGTACTCAGCACGTAAAGCAGGAGGGCTGTGAGCTAGTTCAATACCATGCTGAGCTACAGAACAAAATCATGCAGGAAAAAAAAAAAAAATAGGCAAGGGATGTCCCTCCATGATTGTGTACTTGCCTAGCATGGTAGAAAGCCTGGGATAGTTCGGTACTTAACAGAGGGAAAGGGTAAAGGAAAGAGGAAAAGGGAGGGAAAATGAGGGAATGAGAATAGAGCTCAACTGTTGGAGCGAGCAAAGCTTTACTTCTTCATTTTCACTGGAGAAATCTGTTTCCAGTGATGGAGGCTAAAGGTCTTGTCCTCTGCCTGGCTCCTCAAAGTATGGTCATGGTCATGGAGCTGCAGCAATGGAACTTGCCAAGTCCCTGCCCCAGGTGTCCAGAAGCAGCTGCATTTGAGGGGAGGGAGCAGTGGGGATCAATCCTAGGGCCTTGTACATGTTGAGAGTGTCCTCTGTGCAGCAACCTAGTTCCAGGAGCACCCAACAAGCTCCCATGTGTGGCAGTTTGGGAAACAATTACAAAAATAATGATTCTTGTTAACGGTAAGTTTAGAAACAATGTGTTTACATATTTCTTTTTTAGTCCTAGGCTGAAAGCTACCACTCCTTTTCTATATTAAGTCCTGTTTTCCTGGGTTTCTGCTATTGAACTTCCACATAGGCTTGGAGGTCACACCATCTGCAGTGAGAGGCTCTGCCATGTGTCTGCCCTGACCATGACTTTGGGCAAGTTGCTTCACCTCCCTGTATCACTGTAGGCATCCAGAGAGCGTTCATTTGCATACCAATTGTATTTGACTGTCCCAGATTTTAGTTCTTGCTTGTTTTTGAGATGAAGTCTCCTGAGTCTCAGGCTGCCTCGATAGCCTGATAGCCAAGGAAAATCTTGAACTCTGCATCCTCTTGCCTCTACCTCCTCAGTAGTAAGTTTACAGGTGTATGCCATTTTACACAGTTTATGGGGAGCCGGGAACCAAATGCAGAGCTTCTTGGATGCTAGGTAAGCCTTCTACTAACTGAGTTTCAGCCCCTAACTCCATTTGTTTGTTCTTGAAACATGGTCTTGCTAGTAGTGTAGGGTGGCCTTGAACTTGTGATCCCCTTTTCTCTGCCTCCCAAATACTGGGATTATGTCTTATTCTGCCCAGCCATTCAGATATCGTGGAGATCACATGTTTCCACCTTTTAAAATTAAATAATTCATTTTAAAATCATTTTAAAAGTTGGTGGGCTCATCCATTATTCTCAGATTCTCCTCAGTTTTATTTTCCCAAAGTGACTATTTTTTCTTGCAGAAAATTTAACTATTACCTTTAAAAACACACACTTTGGTCATGTTAGGTAGCACTTCTCTGTACCCTAGCAGTCAAGAAGCTGAGGTGGGAAGGCTAAAAATTCTAAGTTAAGATAGTTTATATAACTAGATGCTGTCTCAAAATACATACATATGTAAAGTATATATGTGTGTGGATAAGTGTGTATGTGGAACACTCACACTTCAGGGTTATCTGTTATACTACTTGACACCCACCACTGAAAGAATTGAACTTAACTGTCACCCTGTACAATTCCTTTGCTTTTTCAATAACAATAATTTGTAAGAGCCTGGATATACTTTCAGAATTCACTCTCTGTGTTCCAGATACCTTCAAAACCATTGTTTCAATTCTTCTTCACATCTGTGTAATATATGCAAAGCAGGTGTTAGCACCCTATCTTATAGAAGGATGAGCCCACAGTCACACGGCTACCCAGACTCCTGGTCCTACAGGCCCTGGTGGGTGCTGGATAAATTAAATGAATAAATAACAACAATCATGTGTTGAATTAAGATTCAAACCTAAGTAACCACCCACAGGGCTGGGGAGAGAATATGAGAATGTTATCTTCCACGATGGCCTCAACTGTGAATACTCCATTCCGTTGTCCCCATAGGAGCCCATATATATCAGGCTTGTGTTTTGACTATTTAGTTCTCAGAACACGGTCATTGGAACTATTGGGCTAACCAAAGCCTATAATCCCAGATACTCAGAGAAAGAGGGTAGAAGATTGCTAATTCAAGACTAGTCAGGGCAACAGCATGAGATCCTGTCTTAATTAAAAAGAGGGTTGAGGGGACTGGAGAGATAGCTTACAGGTTAGGAACATATATTGTTCTTGAAGAGGACCCAAGTTCAATTCCCACCACCTACAGGCAGCTCACAACTACCTGTAACTCTAACTTCAAAGAATATGATGCCCCCCCCTCCTCATACACAGACATCACTTATATGTGATAATGACTATTCTTTAAAGAAGAGGGCTGGGATTATGGCTCATTGGCAGAGTATTTGCCTAGCATACACAGAGTCCTAGATTCAATCCCCAGCACCAAGGGCAGAGGACAAAACCTATCAGACTAATAGGTAAAATTATCTACTGCAAAAAAAAAAATTCTGTATTTAAAATAATACAGTCTCAAAAACAGCTCCACGGAGAAAGTTCCCCAGTTGAAAGGGCACCTCCTAGGAATCCCAACTTTCTAATCTAACTCCCCAAATAATCACCATTAACAGTTATACACACACACACACACACACACACAGAGAGAGAGAGAGAGAGAGAGAGAGAGAGAGAGAGAGGTTTTGTATTTTTTTTTTTACAATGTATACAGGTTTTCTTTTTTAACCAAATGTAATCATATAATGGAATTATGTAACACGTTCTTTGTTTTGTTACCACTGTCTTAGATTCCTTTGCAATCTTCCTGTTTTCTTGAATTATCTGAATAATAATACTCAACTATAAAGTGTGTCTGTCTGTCTTTGTGCAACTATATTGGCAGGGTTGTTTTCAATATTTATACGATAATGTACCACCTTAGACACCAATCCAACACATACAGGGAAGCACCCAGGTCAAGGCTGAGGGGTGTTTTCAAATCTCTTTTAGGTCACATGTGGCCACCCACATCTCCCCGTCCAGTGCCAGCCTCTCTCTTTTAACTCTCAGATCTTTGAAATCTTTTGATTCTTATCCTTAGCCAAGCAGCTTTCTCTCTGCCTTCCCCTTCCAGCCTGAGACCTGTCATTTCTGAACAAGATTCTCTCTCCCCTTTCCACTAGCCCTGCTTCTGTAGATCAAGTCTTCTTTCTTCCTCCCTCCACCTCCTTCCCAGCCTGTCTTCTCCCCAACAGCCTCCCACAGCCCAGCTGATGAGTACCTCCTTCCTCCAACCATGTGGGGTGTATGTTTGCTTATCCAGTGAGGTCATCCTCGCCTTCACCTCCTTACTTGTTGACATCCCCACCTCCACAGAGCCTGCCGTTGGCATGGCGGTTGTTATGGGGTCATCGTGGGTAACCAAACTCTGAAGAGACACAGGTTTGCTGCCAACAACTTTAAGTCTGTAGTTAGCAACTCAGAAAGGCTGGCTCAAGGATCTTGCTGCCAATAAATAGCTCACGATTAAGCCAGCTCTTTCCCTCAGCTCCTGGTGGTCACCACTTTTACTTCCCACCACTCTTGGGCATCTAACCCAGGGACCACTCAGAGCACTTCAGTGATGTTTACAGTCCTCTGGATGTCTGGCTGGCAGCTCCAATGGGGCCCTGGGATGAGGGACAGGGGAGGAATAGGTGCAGAGGGAGGAGTAGTGTCTGGTGCTCAGGATCCCAACTGTGAGCTTCGAACATCCTCACTGCTCTTGGTTCATCTAGCTGCCTGATATCTCCCTCTGCCTACAGGAATGAAGACCAGGGCCTTAGGGACCCTGGCCATCATAGACTAGATCTGACACAAGGCTGAGGGATGAGGGAGTTCAGATTGTTGTGAAATCCAAGATTAGCAACTCCAGCCACCCCAGGGTGTGTGGGGTGGGGGTGGGGTCACTTAGTTCCTCTTGTCCTATTGTCTTCTTCCCCCCCCCCCCCCCGCAGGTTCACCATCCAAGGCTTCTCTCACTGTCCCCTATGTCACCTCCTAACACCCCCTAGTTGCCTGTGTCCCGAGTGCAACTCCTTTCTTCTGCAGGTTCCCTGAGATGGTGGTCCCTACTCACTGCCTTCCTACTTCTCCACCTGCTGAGATTCATGTGACCTCTACATCCAAACACTCCAGCCTTATGGAGTTTCGTGTGTGTGTGTGTGTGTGTGTGTGTGTGTGTGTGTGTGTGTGTGTGTTCATACACCCCAGGCCTGAAACTCACTGATCAGTGAGGCTGGCTAGCGAGCTGAGGCCCAGGGAGGCTCACATCTCTGCCTCCCAGCACTGGGATTAGAAGTGCACACTATCATGCCCCTGTTCTTACACCAGTACTGGGGTAAGTTCTCACAGGTCCTCACATTTGTCTAGAATATGCTATCCATTGTGCCACAGAGCCAGGTCAGGTCCTTACATTTGTAAGGTGAGCATTTTGCCCACTGAGCTATCTTTCCAGCCCAATGACTTCTGTGTGCTCTCCACCTACTCACGTCCATAGTGGTCTCCTTTGCCAGGCCCTCATTATCTCAGTCTCATTGTAGAATCTCACACAATCTGGCTGTGCTGAAACCACCACCTCCAGGCACATTTCCACTAAACCTGTGTCTCCTCCCACCATTCTGGTTTTATTTTGGTTTTGTTTTTTTTGGTTGGGGGGGGGAGTATGAGACAGGGTTTCTCTGTAGCCTGGGCTGTCCTAGAACTAGCTCTGTGATCAGGCTGGCCACGAACTCACAAGAGTTCTGTCTGCCTCTGCCTCCCGAGTGCTGGGATTAAAGGTGTGTGCCACTACTTCCTCTCATAATTCCGAATACAAGCTATATGGCTCTTCCAACATTGTATCGTAGTAGCCCCAAAATGTCTCAATGACTCCAAGCAGCAGCCCTCTGGGAAACCCTGTTGGAATAGCCAGAGTGGCATCTCTCCCAGAGAGGAACTCTGAGGCTTCAAGCCCACCGTCCTCTGAACCTCTGAACCCTACATCCCAGCAGTCTCCATTCGTAGCCTTCACCCAGATCACTGCCTCCCTACAGTGTCAGTCCTGCCTCTCTTCCTGGGTGATCTGGGTGCTAGGGGCCCCAATTCTGTAGACATCCCATGTGCCATTGTCATCCTCAGTCCATTCTGTGGTATGAACCCATGATGAAGACCTCCCATCCTTTATCCTTATGTCTGTCCCCCTGGGATCTTCTTATTCAAGTTTAACTCCAAATCACAGGTGTCTAGCCCGCCACTGGGTCTGGTTGGTCCATTCTCTTTACCCAGGTACTTATTTAGCTGACCCAGCAGAATACTGAAGTGGCATCTCTGTGCCCTGCAGTCAGAGCACAGGCGACTTAGCAAATCCATAAGCTCAGGGCCAGATAAGAAGACAAGCAAGTGAGGTACCGAGGAAGGGATATACATACATACATATATATATATATATATATATATATATATATATATATATCCATCCATCCCCAGGGTGACCAGACCCAACCCTTTTACAGCTAGGCTGGGCTATGAATCACCAGTTTTACTTCCTCAGTGAGGTGTCGTGCCTGCAGCCATTCCAGAAATCCTTCTCTATCGGTGGGTCCCCAGAGGCATCGGTGTCCCTCAGTGTCTGAGGGTGCAGGGTGACCTGCTTTCCTCGGGTGGAAGAAGCAGCAGCCCTCAGCTAGCCCAGAGGTGTTAGCTTCTCTTCTCACCCAGCCAGCAGCCCTGCACCTCGTGTCAGGTGCTGCCAAGGGCTCTGGCTTCCCGTGCGAGTGAGCGGTAGAGTCAGAGCTGACAGTCTCACTAAAGAAAGAGTGGGCCTGCCCCTCCTCTGCTCATGACCCACTCAGAGACAGCCAGCCAGAGTTTGCCAAGGAGCTCCCGCTGGCAACATTTTGACCATCCTGAGCATTTGCTACGTACCGTCAGCACGCTGACCTAAGTGGTAGAAAGGTATGGGACGGATGTGGGCTGTGGGGGCAGAAGAGGAGATAAACAGGAGGAGAAGGCAGATGGAGGAAGATGAGAGAAGACAGGGACACACGGAAACCAGATGCCTAGACTAGACTCTGGTTTCTCCTGGCCTTACTGCACTGTCCTCTGGGTCCAGCCACTCATCCGTCAACACCCTCAGCTGTTTTCCAGCCTCTATGCTCCACTGGAACCAGCCTGCACAGTCTTCTGAGCCATTGTTTTCTACCATTGCCTATGGAACACAATCCAGACAGCGTTGTCTAGCCAGGGCTTTCCATGACTAGACCTTCTATCCGTTGGCTTTATTTTCCATTGCTTCACAAGGGGGAAAATATCTACTGTGCCCAGCCTGGCTTGCTATTACCACCACTCCCTTCTGTGCACTGAAGCCACCATGCATGGTTATTTAGCAAAAGGCAACCTCAGAATTTTTTTCAACTTGTTGGTTTCTCCATAATTATTCACTGAGTACCACCATTCATAAAATGAGAAGATTAACTTTCTCAGAAATCTTACCTGCTTCCTAGCCTAGTCCCTGGTTCCTTCCTTATGGCAATCTTGAACAACAGAGAAGCTACCTGAATTCAAAAGCTGAGTACCCAAGGCTTAGAAGAGACTGCTTCCTCCTAAGCTGGAAGAATCCTGGGCCAGAGACCTCCAGTTTCAATCCAGGACCTTTTTATTCAATGGGTCAAGGTCATCCCACTTTATCTCCTGAAATGAAAAACATATGCACTTGGGAACATGGGCTACCCTCACTTTCTATGATTGGCAAGTGATGAGCACACTAGTGTCCTTAGCCTATGCAGGCTACTGAAACAGGATCCCACAGACCTGTGGCCTGGAAGCATTGGAAATGCATCACTCACAGGAAGCTGGGAAGCCCAAGATCAGGGTGCCCACAGATTTGTGCCTAGTGAAGGCCCATCATCTGGTCTATAGATATCTACCCTCTTGCTTTGTTCACATGACAGAAGACCAAGGGAGCTCTCTGCCAGTCTCTTCTAAGAGCATTGACCCTATGCACGAAGGATCCACCCTATGGTGTAACCACCACTCTCCAGGCCTGCCTTCACAAATTCTGAGGAGCACAATCTATTGCCGATGGGTCATACCTACTCTCTCTTTTTAAAAAAACAGCACGAGCTGAATAGTTAAGCTTTTGTTTTTTTTTTTTTAATTTACAAAGTTTCTCTCTCTCTCTCTCTCTCTCTCTCTCTCTGTGTGTGTGTGTGTGTGTGTTGTCTGCTATTGAACCCATGTCTTTACATTAGTGGGACAGGAAAATACTCTGAACAACACAGCCTTATCTACCTCCTCAAATTCAGTGTAAAGATGAAATGACCAGGGTTGGGGATAGAACGCAGTTGGTGGAGTGCTTGCTTAGACTACACAAAGTGTCTCCAGCACCAATAAACTGGGCGTAGTGCTATGAGACTGTAATCCTAGCACTTGGGACATGGAGACAGGAGGAGAAAAAGTTCAAGGTCATCCTGGGCTACATTGTTCAGGATCACCCAGAGTGACATAAGATCCTGTCTCAAAAAAAAAAAAAAAAAATTACTTTCCTCCCTCCTCCTTCATTTGAGATTTTAAAAAAACTGTGTGTGAGTGTTTTTGCATGTGTATCTGTGCGCTATGTATGCTGTATCTGAGGAGTTCAGAAAAGGGTGTCAGATCTCTGGAAAATGGAGTTACAGAGACCTGTTAGCCACCAAGTGGGTGCTGGGAATCGAATACAAGTCCTCTGGAAGAGCAGTCAGTGCTCTTAACCACTGAGTTATCTCTCCAGCCCAATGTTGTCCCTTTGACAGACAGCACAATGCTATCCTAGAAAGCATTTGATAAGGGCGAAAGGGCAAAGACCCAGGTATGTGAGACTCTGTAGGTCCTAGCTGGAGCTTTATCACCAGCTTTCCTCATGGAGGTGGCGAGCCCGATATCTCAAGGCAAGAATGTAGCCCACCGTGTCTACTTCTTTCTCTCCAAAAGCTGTGTGGTCACTTTTCTCGTAGACAAACGGAATCATGACAACATTTTGCAGTGTGATCTCATGACTTACATATCAATTATGTTTTATGATGCTACCTTGCCAGTTACTAGAAGGCTTTATAGCTGGAATGTTGCTATATTGGGACGGGAGATGGGAATACCCTTCCCCACCCTTGAATTCCTCTCACCCCTCCTAGGCTGTCCTAGACTGGAGGTGTGGGTTAACTAAAAAGGGTTGCTTGTTACCTGCCACTGTTCCCTTTGAACGTCTAATACTTCCTGCCACCCCAGAGCCCCATTGTGTGTGTCCCATCGCTGAAGTCTAGGTTTATTTTCTTAATTTCTAAGCTTTTTTTTTTTTTTTTGCGACAGGGTTTCTCTGACTGTCTGGAACTCACTTTGGAGACCAGGCTGGCCTCGAAGGGAGAGATCCTCTTGCCTCTGCCTCCCAAGTGCTGGGGTTAAAGGTGTGCACCACATCCACCGACTGAATTTCTAAACTGTTAAGTCTAAAGACTACACTGTAGGGATAAATGAATTCTGTGAACTCGCTGTTGACTCCAGTCTCTTCTCCTTGGTCCAGGGCAGCTCCTGCCTTGCCCTGCCCTAGCCCACTGGACCCTCCCACCCCCGGGAAAGCAACACTAGAAAAATAAGGATCTGTAGACCTGGAACCATCCTTCACCACTTGTCAGTCACTCACAGATCCCTGATGGCTGGATTCTCCTGGCCAGGCACCATCAGAGTAGTCGGGGAGCAAATGGTCACCTACACAAGGATTCTGTGACAGTTCAGCATGAGAAGAGCTGTCTTAAGGCAAGCCTGAGGCAGCAGATAGACTGTGGAATGAGAGGGATATGTTCAAGGAATAAAGGGGGGAAAAGTACCAAAGAGGAAACACACATAAAGCAGAACTACGGCTGATTCTTATCCAGACCATGAAAGCTATCACCACTATCAATAAACCCCCAGAAGGGCTTTTTCCTTCTAATGAGGCCAACTTCACAGTCTGCAAAGCGGAACTGGCCATATGTATACAGCTTATTCTAATCTGATCAGTTTAGCAATGGCAGAGGCTCCCTGTGATTTAGGACAGAGCTTTTCTACCTCCCAGGCCCAAAAAGCACCTTTTGTTTTTTTGGTGCAAGGGTCTCATGTTTGCTGGGCAAGCGCTATACCACTCAGCTGCATCTCCAAACCCACAACAGGCAGCCTTGTAAAGGATGAAATAAAGGGAACACCAGAGTGCATCCAACATCGTAAGTATTTTTTCCTGAAAATTGTGTTGCAGGTTTGTGTGTGCCTGTCTGTGCAAACTGTTGATAATATAAAATGCATTTCTTAGTGTGGGCAGAGGCTGAAAAAGTTTTTAAAATATTGCCTTAAAGGGAAATATCCATGACTCAAATATTACACAAATATTATCAGAGCTGTGTCTTTTGCTGGGAGAAAGAGAAAAACAAAATGTGGCTACTACACCTGGGAAGCTGTGGTTGAGGGGGAGGGGAACAGACACACCACCAGGACAGGGTGTTAAAAGCCACACTGTCTAAGGGTGTCCTGGGAAGAACCACCACCTTCGGGCCCTGCTGGCTGCTTCTGACCTTGGCTGGGGAAGGAAGAAAAAAAGTATGTTTTTGATGAAGCACAGATACTGTGCTACGGCCTCAGGCCCGATGGCATGGATGCTGAGGAAAGATGCAAGAGCTTTGGGAACAGACAGGAATCAGAAGAACAGAAGGGAGCAGCTACTGGCTTTATCTTCTTAGAGAGATGAATGTGTTTGTTTGTTTGTTTGTTTGTTTCGAAGTGAAGGGGGTGGAACAATGGAGGGCAGCAACTTGAAGACCAGATGTTACCTCTGTTTCTACACCAAAACTTTTCCAGACTTACTTCAATAACGGTTGTGATTAAGATGCAGGACACAATGAGCCCAGTGGTCTGATAAGAATTATCTGTATTTAGATTTTCTTCCTATGTCTTGTTTAGCTAGACCCAGTGTTGACCTCTGGCTACCAGGCTCAGCTCAGTCCTTTGCAACACGAAGCTGTTCTTGCTTTCCCTTTTCATTTTCTGTTTTCCCTGCTGAGCCCCAGCACAGCTGGGAGGAAGGGCATAGGAAGACAAAGTGTTTTCTGCCAGCGCTTCCCCTGACACACCTGGGGTTGCAGACAGGTTGGCTGCAGAAAAACGCAGGATGGAGAACTTTGATTTCCTGCTTTGCAAACAGGGTGTGGCCTGTCTTCCTACATCTGCTTCTTAGCACTGACATTAGAGAGGAAAGAATAAAAACAACCAAAGGAGCAGCATATTCTCTCTCTCATAGGCAAAAACCTGTTTTCGACTATACATACATACATACAGAATGTTGTGTGTCTGCCTTTTCCTAGGTAGTTGCTGAGCCAGTCATTGGAAGGGGGCAAAGCAAATATCCATTACCAAGATGTAGTTACCAAAGGGTAACATCCGGAGACAAGAACTCCACAACTGTACTCCAGCCTCTCGTGGAGACTGGGAATTTTAAGAGGCCATTGGAAACATACATACATACATACACACACACACACACACACACACACACACACACATATATATATATATATACATACATACACTCTTCACTCTGTACCCCTCTACCCAAGCTCCCTTCTTGCTCTTAGTGAGTTCTGCTGTTTGGATTTCCCTCATCTATTTTTTTTTTCCCCCTCTACTTGTCTGAATCCTACTAACAAGGATTACCTGAAACCCCTTATCTTTCAGGAGGCCAACCCACAAAGAGCTCTCGGAATTGACAAAATCCTTATAGCACTGAAGTATTTATGGGCAATAAAAGGCATCATTCGTCCCCTTCTGTGTGCCCTCATAATGTTCTATGTTTGTCACGGAGCTCATGGATTCCTGGAATCTGGGGGACACTTAAGTTAGCCTCTGTGCCTGCTCCAGATGAGTATATAATAGGGTTTCAGAGCTGAGTCCTGACTGACAGAACACCTGGGCTCAGTTGTTGGGGACCTTTAGAAGGCTTTTAAATCACCACCATCCATCCCTGCCCTTGTCAAAGCACCAGTCCCTGAAGGAGATGACAGAGATTAATGAATTGTTTAATCGATTGTTTCATGCATAATAAAAGTTTAGTTATACTATAAAGTGATAAAATGGAGGTCAAAGGATGTTATTTTTTAAAATTTACTTCTGTTCTTTGATTTTAGGGCTCTCTGTCTCCTTCCAAATTTTGTTTCGTTTAAATTTTAATTTTGCAATGGCTCCTACAGTAGGTTAGAACAAAAGGCCCTGTTTACAGAAGTCCTGTTCCTGCTTCATCCGCTTTATCCTTTCCATCCTGTCGCTGCCATGTCCTGCAGGGTAGCTAATCTCATTAGTCTCCTTCCTCCTTCTTTCTATTTCTGTTCCTTCTTCCTTGAACGTAGGTACACGCTCTTGCTTCATCCTCTAGGAGGTATTCTTCAGGTAATTTCTTTCAAGGTGAGTTTTTCAGGACAACCGCACCACCACCACCACCACCACCACCACCACCACCACCACCACCACCCCTATGACCACATCCTGTGTCTGCTGGCTGGGCGGAGCTGGACGAGTAAGAGCCCATGGCAAAAAGTTTGTTATGTGTTAATCCCCACTGGAGTTAGTTAGTCATAGTGACAAGGAAATAACATTCTTCCCAGAGCCAGCTTTATTCCAAATACAGGCCCGAGACCTCGATCAGTCATGCCACCAGAGCCCAATCTTGGCTACTCAGGAGGCGAAGGCTAAGTAAGGAGACTGTTGTAATTTTAAAAAGTGGCCTTCCAACTCCAGGGTTGTTTGGAAACTCGGTGTGAGATTCCCTTCCCTGCCAAAACCATGCTGAGGTAGCCATGCTTTCTTCCTCTGGCCTAAATGGAACCAGGCAGCATCACAGTAAGCTCTGGGGACCATGTGGTCAGCTGCCATCCTGTTTGATTCCTTCCCATAGCCTCACAGGTGTTCTGGACATCCAGCCGTTCTCAGCTCAGAGCAGTTTTGAGATGTAATCTGGGAAATGGAGACCGGAACAGGAATATGTGAGAACTGAAATCAAGGAGAACAGAAATTTAAATTTCAGCTAACAGGTCATTTGAACCTGCAGAAGTTTCCTTTGAGAAACAGGGTATGAAGGAGAGGCCAAGAAGACACACACAGTGCAGGAAGCAGCCAGCCCTCCCTTGTCATTGCTCCAGACAGCAGTGAGCTCCTGGTGAGAACCGGCTTTTTCCTGTTTCTCTTCCTCTGGAGCCTAGCCCTGTTGTATTTGTATTAAAGATTTGTACACACTTGTATAAAAATCTGTAACTTGTGGTATTTGGTACTATTAGAGGAAGAACTTTGGATTCAGGCCTTCTTGTTGTGTTTAGATCATTGTTTTATTTTGTTTTTTAAACAAATCCTAGTGGTTTGATCCAAATCCTATTATAGTTGTATAAAAAACCAAAAATTTTGTACTTATATTAAAGATCTCATTTTTAATATTTGTAAAAAAAAAAAAAATAATGGCCTTCAAGAAAAAGTCACCATTCAACAGAATTTGGATGGAAGGGTTTTTTATTGGGGGGAAGTGAGCGGGAAAGTGGGGAAGGGGAGAGGGGAGAACTGTCTGGATGCAGGAGCAGCAGAAGAGAAGAGAGAGGGGGAGAAAAAGGAACAGGCAGACATAGAAACAGGCAGAGACACACAGAGAGAAATGGGAGGTGGGCAGGGCCCTTTTACAAGAGAATGTAGTGAATGTGCACAGGTGGTGCTCTTAGTGGCTGCAGCTGAGGGTATATCCTATCAGAACCCCAAGGACAGGGCAGTACAGACGCCTGAATTCTAAGGGAAACATCCACAGCCAGGCTCTGGCCTGCTCATTCTCCTGGAGGTGGACACAATGTCAATACACCCTGCTTTCTGAAAAACCACTTGTAAGACCTCCGCCAGCACATGCAGCATCCACGAGACCTGTGCACATGGCAGGAAAACCACTCTCTGTGCCTGTGCTGGATAGTTTTATGTCAGCTTGACACAAGCTAAAGTCATCTGAGAGGAGGAAACTTCAATTAAGAAAATGCCTCCACAAGTTCAGGCTGTAGGCCAGCCTGTGGGTCATTTTCTTAATTAGTGACTGATGGGGGAGGACCCAGTCTATTGTGGGTGGTGCCATCCCTGGGCTGGTGGTCCTGGGTTCTGTGAGAAAGCAGGCTGAGCAAGTCATGAGGAGCAAGCCAAAGCGGCACTCCTCCATGGCCCCCAGGTCCCTGCCGTGTGTGTGTGTGTGTGTGTGTGTGTGTGTGTGTGTGTGTGTGTGTGTGCGCGCGCGCGTGCGTGCGTGCGTGCGTGTGTGTGTGTGTGTGTGTGTGTGTGTGTGTGTTCCTGCTCTTGCTGCTTTTGATGATGAACTGTTCTATGGAACTGTGAGTGAAATAAAGCATTTCCTCCCCAAACTGCTTTGGTCATGGTGTTTCATCAGAGCAGTAGTAACCCTAAGACAGTGCCTCTACCCATTTTCCCTATGAGCTGCAGATGGGCAGTCCTCTGGATCCTTATGATCCCATTTCAAGGAGTATATGTAACATATCTAGGGAAGCTAGTTTGAATTATAGGATGTTGGCCAAAGGAGTGGAGTGCCACTGATGGAGGTGTCTGTGGAAAAAGCAGGAGCCAGAAGGATTCTTGCCTTGGAGTCATGCTGTCCACAGTGGATTCAGAGGTTGTGACTCACTAAGGAAAAGGAGTGCCCCGTGTCCTAGGAGAGGCTTCTTTCTCCAAATAAGAGTCCTTTGGCTGAGGAAGGAAATGAGGCAATCTAAGATTAATAATCAGCAGCCACCAAACAGACAGAGCTAGAAGTCCAAGCCATAGCCAGCTATTTCTGGTTACTATTCATCCTTTACCCCCAAGTCAGCAGGACACCAACATGCTGGGTTCTAGTGAGAAAGGGAATGAGCCCCTCTTGAGTAAGTGGCCCCTCTCTGGACCTTACGTTTCTCTTCTATTAAATAAGGAGATAATTAGTAACCAGTGATGCAACTCAGCCATTGCCACATTTCTTTCTTTTTTAAATTAAAAATTGTTGACACAATATATTTTGATTATATTCTTTCCCTCCACACTCTTCCAAATCTTCCCCAGTTTTTAAAAGTAGTTTTATAGTGTTTTTTTTTTTTTTTTTTTTTTTTTTTTTTTTTTGGGGGGGGTGTTGTTGTTTTGCCTATATGCATGTCTATGTACCTTATGTGTGCCTAGTATCCCAGTGGCCAGAAGAGGGCATCAGATCCCCGGCGCTAGAGTTATAGATGGTTGTGAGCTACCATGTGGGTGCTGGAAGTCAAACCTGGGTCCTCTGGAACAGCAGTCAGTGCTTTTAATCACTGATCCATCTATCCAGCAACTACCGAAGCCACTACCACCCCCCCACAGCCACATTTCTTGTCACTCAGAGTTAGAAGAACAATAGGGTTGAGATTATTTTTTTCACAAGACTCACCTCCCTCATTCAACATAGCTGCCACCATCGTACTCTAAGACAGCTTCACAATTTATGCCCCCTCACCTGCCCTTTGCAGTTATCTGAAAAGCCAGCTTGTAGACGGACAGCACCGGAGCCCCTCCCACCTCTGAGGCTCTAGGAGTCTATGCTGCGGAGAAACAGATGCTGAATTGTGAATGGAAACAGTGAGCAGCCTGCACTGGGATGAGGGGGAGATGAGCCTTCACTCCCAGATCCTAGATGGGAGAGTGTGGAGGGATGCCAGGGCCGGGCATCTGCCGGGCTCACGGAGAACTCAAAACAATCTTTTTACACAGCCTCCGTGTGCATCCTGTTTCTCTGGTGCTGCT
Source organism: Phodopus roborovskii (assembly GCF_943737965.1). Classification (NCBI taxonomy): domain Eukaryota; kingdom Metazoa; phylum Chordata; class Mammalia; order Rodentia; family Cricetidae; genus Phodopus; species Phodopus roborovskii. The sequence goes on from NW_026126416.1 coordinate 24,594,114, forward strand.
GCTGCCAGCAAGTGGGCACCATACCGAAGTTTCAGTGGGCAGTGAGGGGACTAGGTGCCCATCTGCCCTGTTGACTAAACCAGTGGCCAGGGAAAATGGTACCTGAGCTCAGACTGCCCTCTGCTGGGGAGTTCTAAAATGAGGCACGGATGGAGCCTAGATGTGGAGCCCAGATGTGGGCTTCTGCTCTCATGCCACCTCCCAAGGAAGACAGCTCCTTGTGGTGTCAGATCCAGGCCCACAGGCCATGTGATAGGATGCGTAGTCAACACAGAGCCTCCCCCAAGTCTGTCTCAGGTGTCCCATGTCATTATACAACCGTTGATTTTTTTTTCCCTGTTTCTCTTCTTACGTCGTGTGTTGGTTAGCTTGTCAACTTGACCAATGCTTTAGTCATCTGGCATAAGGGAGGTCCAGTTGAGAGAAATGCCTTCATTCAGGTTGATGTGAAGGTGCCCCACTCGTGGGGGACGGTGCTAATCCTGGGCAGACGATCTTGAGGTATATCAGAAGGTAGGCTGAACAAGGCATGAGGAGTACACAGGCAAGCAGCATACCCCATGGCCTCTGCTTCAGTTCCTATCTCCAGGCTCCTGCCCTGACTTTCCTCAGTGGTAAAAGTGTGACCTGAGAGCTGTACCATGAAATTAACCATTTCTCCTCTGAGTTGATTTTGATCACGATGCGATAGGAATCCTAAGGCATGAGCTTTCCTAGTCAGTAGTGAGTGTGAGTGCTGTTTTTCATCATCAAATCCTGTAAATTTAGACTCACATGGAATCACACCTTTGGATGTATGTCTTACGAGGGTGTTTCCAGAAAAATTAAGCTGAGTGGGGAAGACTTGCACTGAAAGCGAGTTGCACCATCCCATGATCTGGGGTCCTGGACTGAGTAAAACAGAGAAAAACGATGACGCAAGCTTAGCGCCGGCTTCCCACCTGTGGCTGCATGAGCAGCTTCAGGTATGAGACTTAAAATCACAGCCAGGACACAACCATGAAGGGCTTTTATCACCTACAGGCAGGAGAGCATAGTGCTCACCTCAGACCAAGAAAGGGTGAAGAATTGTTAGAGAGGCACATATTCATATGTGGGAAGCATTTGGGAAGGGCATGTTCAGTTTACGATACATACATTTGAGCATGCTTAGTTAGGGCCGTAGTTCAAGAAGAACATATAGCAGAAAGGTACTCCCCTGTAATGTTAGAACAGTGTTGTAGAGGCATTTGTGGAGATGCTCAGCAGGACCTGGAACTTTCTGGTCACTTCCAGCTTCAAGCATCACTTATCAACAGCCATGGTGTGCTAGAAGAGAGAAGGCAAAACCAGAACTGTTTATTTTCTTCATCTAACTTATTCCTTACTGCACTCTACAATCACAGCTCCTGCTTCCCATCTGACTCCTATGTTCTACCTCCTTTTCCCTATTCTTTCCACTACTCTTCATTTCTTGGCTTTTTTTGTTTGTTGTTTTAGACAGGATCTCAGTTAGTAGCCCCAAATTCAATACGTAGAACAGGGTGGGAGGCTCACAGAGATCCACCTGCCTCTGCCTCTGCCTCTGCCTCCTGAGGGAATAAAAGATGTGTACTACTATGCTCAGCCTCTTTTTACTTCTTTTTAAAAACAATTTGTTAAATGGTTTCTTTAGTTCATGTTCATTAGTGTTTTGCCTGCATATATGTCTATGTGAGGGTCCTGGAGCCCCTGGAACTGGAGTTATAGACAGTATGAGCTGCCATGTGGGTGCTGAGAACCGCACCCAGGTCCTCTGGAAGAGTGGCCAGTGCTCTTAACTGCTGAGCCACATCTCCAGTCCTCCTCTTTTTACTTCTTAATGATAATCTTCCACCGCTTTAATAATCACCAAAATCTGTGGACCTGAACAGTATCCCAACCAATTTCCCTTCTCAGCTACTTTACCCACCTCAATACATTTTACTTATTTATCTCTATCCTCACCTACATTATTTTCTTCTCCATCCTAATCTTATTAACTAAAATCTGAGTATACACCATGCTATCCTTGGTTATTTCAATAGCTATTGAAGCTGCTGCTAATTGGCTAGTGTGACATTTGCATGATAGTAATACTGAGCATCTGTGGTGGCTCTCCTATTTAATGCCCTATTCAAGTAATAATGTAGAGCTTGCAGCAAGAACCCTGAATTCCTGGACTGAGGAACTGTTTTCTGAGCTATACATGTACTCAACTCTACCACATCCAAACTCCACATGAACATTGTAAATACTTCAACTGAAAAGAGTAGAGCTGATTAAAAATTGAACCAAAAAGAAAAGAAAAGAAAAGAAAAATAACACCAGATGCATAAATCTCAACCCAGTAACTTAAGAAACACACAGAAACCAAGACAGCATAACTCCTCAAATAATTACTACCCTTATAGTAATAGCACCTAGCAAGAATGAATTAGATGAAATCCCAGAGTACTCAATATTATAAGTATGTTCAAAGAACATAAGCTCTTGACTGAGAACACAAACAACTGAGAAAAGTGATTCAAAATGGAAGAGAACTTCAACAGAGAGATAGAAACACTGAGGGAAAACCAATCTGATATACTAGAAATAGAGAGCATAATAAATGAAACAAAAACAAAACAAAACAAACAAACAAACCCAAAAACCTCTGGGAAAGTCTCACCAAAAGAACCAAGGAGAGAACAGAACCCTGGAGTCTTTAAGCCTGGTAAAGAGACTGGTACAGTCAAACAAGGACAATGATAAACTAATGAGAATGTGAGTGAGAATTCCAAGTCACGTGCCTGCCGCACCATGGGGGGAAAAACAACAACAATGGCAAAAACAAAAACAAAAAAAAAAGTCTACTGATAAGGGGTAGAAAAAGGGAAACAGTGTATTTTCAAAGGCATAGAAAATGTTTTTAAAAAGAGAATCATTGCAGAGGCTAGAAAGATGGCTCAGTGGTTAAGAGCATTTATTGCTCTTGCAAAAGACCAGAGTTCAGGTCCCAGCACACACATAATCCTCATAACCATCTATAACTCTAGTTCAAGGGAATTTTCAATATCCTATTTGATTTCTGTGGGCTTCTGCACATGATTTTAACAATAACAGAAAATGTCCCAGAGTTGGTAAAGAAGATGGCAATCTAGATACAGGGGCATTTGAGTCACCAAATGAACAAGACCAAAACAGAATGTCCCATTTCATGTTGTAACTATTATTAAAACACTAAATATACAGAGCAAAGAAACCATATTGAAAGTAATAAGGTAGAAACATGAAGTCACATATAAAAGGAGACCCATCAAAACAGTAGCAGATTTGTCAACTCAGGACTTTAAAAACCAGGATGGCCTGGAAATATATATATTTCAAGATATATTTCTGAAAAGCAAAAACTGCCAACACGAGTCTATTATATCCAGTAAAACTAGCTGTTCAATATAGTTTCCATGATAAAAAAATTGGCCAAGGAATTTACTAAGACAGCATTATAGAAATATTTGAATGAACCCTTTGGACTGAAGAGAAATATCCATCCATGAGGTCACAGGAAAAAATAAACCACATCAGAATAATAGTTAAGTAAAAGAGGAAGAGGGGAAAAAACACTACTGTGGTGGTTTGAAAGGAAATGACCCCCAAAGGAGGTGACACTATTAGGAGGTGTGACCTTGTGGAGTAGGTGTGGTCTTCTTGGAGGAAGTGTCACTGTGAAGGTGGGCTTGAGAGCTCATATATGCTCAAGATACCACCCAGTGTCTCAGACTACTTCCTGTTGTAGCGGCTCCTTTTCCAGCATCATGTCTGTTTGCGTGCCTCCATGCTCCCTGCCATGATGATAATGGACTGTGAAGCCACTACCTCAATTAAATGTTTTCCTTTATAAGAATTGCTGTGGTTATGCATTAGAAACCCTAAGACAACTACCAAATAAACAAAATGAAAGGAATCCATATGCACCTTTCAATAATAAGACTATTAATGGTCCCAACTTCCCAATCAAAAGGCAGACTAACAGAGTGGATAAAAACACAAGAAGCGTTTATTTACTATCTCCAAGAAACACACCTCACCACAGAAGACAGCTACAACCCTAGCATCAAACCATGGGAAAAAAATGTAAGCCAATGCACCTAGGAAATAAGCAGGTGTCACTGTTCTAATAGCTGAAAAAGTAGACTTCAGACTGAAATAGCGAGGAAACAAAAAGTCACTTCATACTGAATAAGGGAATGACCTATCAGGGGGACATTACAAGGGCTAAGCATATGTGCTCCAGACACAGGCGCACCCAGTCTCAAACAGTAGATGCTATTAGTAAAGCCCAGACTGATTCTAGCACAAGGAAGTGTGTGATTCTGTGGAAAATGTAAACAAAATGTAACATATTTTCTATCAAAAGGCTAAATAGGTCAAAACCTCATTAAAATGTGTTGTAATGAAGCAGCTTGGCAGAAACACAAATTCCTTTGGGGACAGCACTTCCTGAAACCAGAAGATGTGCTCAGGGTAGCACTTTCTACTCGGGATCACATTCTGCTTGTCAGCTGCTTGTTGCTTTAAAGCAGACAAATCTAGGAATGTGAGGCCAAGCTCTGAACACTCAGAGTGGGGGACAGGGCTCCTTTGCTCCATTTGGCTATGCACCCTTTAAAAGAAATAAAACTTTTTGCCTTGCTGAAATGCTTTGGACTGTGTCATCACTCTCTTGAGACCCCAGACCCATTTCTTATGACTTCAAAATTCCATGGAACTTTCTCCAAAATAATCATGTATTTCCACTTATAGCAAGTCTCAACAAATATAGGAAAGTTAAAATAGCCCCTTGTGTTCTATCTGGCCACAGTGGGCTAGGACTGCAAGTCCACCACAACAGAAACCCTAGGACAGATGCAAGCTCATGGAGAGTGAACAGCATACTACTGAATGATAGATGAAGGGATTCACAAAGAAACCAAGAAGAAAAAAGAATCCTAAAATGAAATGTGTGGTGATATATTATTTATGATTTATTAAAGCTTGCCTGAGGATTCAGAAAGCAAAGCCAGCCTCAAGTTATACAGATCAAGCAGTGGTGACGTACATCTTTAATCCCAAGATTCAGGATTAAGGAGTAGACAGATCTCTGTTAGTTCAACTACACGAACTACACCAACTACACAAAATTGATCTACTCTTAAAAGAAACATCTCATGCATAGGTGATCTCAGCACTTGGCATCACATACATTTGATCTCGGCACTAGGGAGGTGGAGACAGAAGTGATATGGCTAGGCCAAGAGAGGAATAAAAGGCAGGAGGAGACAGGAACTGAGAGCATTTTGCCTCTGAGGATTTGTGGAGACAGGATTGCCATTTCAGCTGGGTGAGGTAAGATCTACTGGCTTGGCTTGCTTTGCGTTAATGACCTTCAGCTTGAAGTTTAAACCCCAATTATCAGTCTCTGGGTCTTTTATTTCTCAGGATACAGAAATGAAAATGAAAACAGAACAAACCCAAACCTATGAAGTACTATGAAGACAATAAAATGCCATGCTGATGGCTGGAGGTGCAGCTTGGTGACAGAGTGCTTACCTGTTATCTTTAAGACTCTGCATGAAGGAAGGAAGTGAAGAAAGGAAGGAAGGAAGGAAGGAAGGAAGGGAAAAAGGAAGGAATGAAGAGAAAGAAGGAAGAAAAAAGGAAGGAAGGGGGAAAGGAAGGAAAAGAAGGAAGGAAGGAAAGAAGGAAGGGAAGTAGAAACAAAGAGAAAAAGAAGAGAAAGAACCCTAGTATGGTGGCAGCGCCCCCCCCCCCCCATTTCCCTTAGCCACGGAAAACCTGCAGCAATTTTCTTAAGGCTCTTTCTAAGAAACAGTATTAGGAACTTGCAGACATATGATCACAGTGATCTTCTTCTCCTTCTCCTCCATCTCTTCCTCCTCCTCTTCCTCCTTCTTCTCCTTCTTTTCTGAGACAGGGTTTCTCTGTAGCTTTGGAGCCTGTCCCAGAAATCACTCTGTAGACCAAGCTGGCCTCAGACTCACAAAGATCCTCCTGTCTCTGCTTCTCAAGTGCTAGGAGTAAAGGCCAGTGGAGCTCCACCAATGCCTGGCTTACAGTGATACATTCTAACAGTACCTCTTGAGTACCATCTCTGATCCAAGCACTGTCCTTACAAACAACATAAAAAACCTTGCTGTAGATGTTTATGTGTAAGGAAATCAGATTGACCTAATTCTGAATTCTATGCTATTTTAAAAAAAATAATATGGCTGGACTGATACCTCGGCGTTCAAGAATTTAGTTGGCATCTAGGAGGCCCTGGGGTGGATCCCTGCACTGTCAATAATAAGAATGACAAAAAATGGAAATAAATGAAAGTAACTAAAAGTATACAATTGCAAATTACTAAGGAATGAATGATATTGTACTAATTTCTTTTCTTTTCTCTGAGTCAAAATACCTGAAGGGATCAACCTCAGAGGAAGAAAGGTTAATTTCAGCTCAGTTTGATGGGGGTTGGGATGGATAGGGCTCCATCTGTGGTGGTCAGAGCTGGTGTTACCTGCTCTGTTTTGTTTTGCTTTATTCTTCTCCATATCCCAGGAAGCAAGGAGATAAAGTCAGAAAGGTGAAGGTGGCTATAACCCTCCATGCCTTCCCCACAGCAACCCACTTCCTCTGCTTAGACTCCAACTCCTAAAGGCTCCTCAGCCTCTTGGAACAGCCCCCATCTGGAGACCAATTGAACACATACATGAGCCTATGGAGGATATTTTACGTTCAAACCATCACAAAAAGTAGTAGGTGTCTGTTCCTTTTTATCGTTTCCTGAAGATGCATCAGGTGGTCCTGTGGCCCTTGGGCTTAATCCCAGACAACTTACAACAGCCTGGATACATGTGCTCTGACTGTGTCAGCATGAATCACGATTCAAACAATATATTTGGTTTCAACTTGCAGATAAGCAAACAAGCTCTCACCTAGAGGATCTTTAATGCCTGTATGGGCTCATTTTACTGGAAATTGCATTTTAGATAATGGGGCTTCTCTGAGGCTAATCCCAGGAGTATCTGTTATCCAAAGGAGAGACTTAGGAGGCAAGATAAGACTTGGCCAGAGACCACCTTGCAGTGAAACCCATGGCTCTCTTTGTACTCTAGAAAAAGCAGGTCATGCTAAGGAACAGTGGTACCAAGCCTAGAACTTGCATCTCTCTCCTCCCAAGCAACCCCTGCCTGTGTCTTTGCCCAGGTTGAGCCTTCCCGGGAAAGGGGAGAATTTTTCTCAGAATCCCATTTTACTTAGAAGTCAGTTTCATAAGTAAACGTGCAAGCACAGGAAGATGTATGAAATTTTAAGTTCCCCTGAAGTTGGAAGGTTTTACTGGGGAAAGGGTGACAGCATTTTCTGTACATGCCCCTCTGGCTGAGAGTCCCCTGGAGCTAGTTTAAGTTGTTCCAGCTAGAGCTGTCCACTCCCACCTATTATTTGTGATGCCCTTAGTCACACACATATAGGGGCTACCAACACTGTCTCTATGACTCAGCTGGAGTTGAGCACAGTTAATTATTGTGCTCCGTGTCCTATTTTTTGAGGTACGTTAGTCCCTACCAGAGCTAACTTTCTGTCTAACAGTGTCAGCATGGGCTTGAATCTCTGACATTAGGGTACAAAGTGTACCTGTCCTACCCCCTAGAGTATTCCACCAGGACCAACACAGTTATTTTGTGAGCTGTTGGAGCATTGACTGCTAGTGACTCATAGTGAATCCCTTTCCAGAATGACTGTGTCCTAGGGAACAGTCATATCCAGAGTCATATGGGGATACACAGCCTGTCTTGAGCATGTGAGGTCCTACTTTTACCATAAGAAATATTCCTATTAGTAATGGGATCCACGTGTATCTGATGACCCACCCCACACTTGAAACGGTGCTATGTGGTATGGGTGGAGTAGTATTGTTTAGTGTGTGGGGGGGAGGTGTCATTTCACATGGATAAAAGGGCTAGCAGAAGCATCTTAAGAACACTGTCCAGAAGACTATAAGAAATGCCTTCCTTCTCAGCCCAGGTAACTGTAGTAAGTCTTTTAAGGTTCCAGTACCCTGGCTACCATGCAGAATGAAGTCAACAAGTGTTCAAGAAGTGTTACTGCATGAAAGGGTCATTTCCAGATCTCAGAGGAAAGTGTGCAAACACCTCCAGCTTCGTGGGACTTTTTCACAGAAATTCCACTCAGTAGACACGAATTGAGAACTGTGCTATTTTCTCTGAAAAGCTGCAAGATCCCTTCAAGATTCACCAATTATATTTCTGTTGATCTGTGGACATCGGCCAATAGGTCCTGTGGCCTGGCAACAAGACAAGCAGATAATCGAGTGGTAGAGAACACTGTAATATTAGGTTCACAAAACCCTCATCTTCTGCTTGTAACTAATGTGGACACCCTTAAACATAAACACGAGTGGAACTAAACACCTGATCAGACCTGTGCCACCTGGGTAAAAGTAACAGGATCCACCCTCATGACAATACAGAACTGGGATCCAAAGCAAGGCCTAAGCATCTCAGCATGAGAAGCTACAAACGCTGAGGGCGTGCAGCAGCACACACCTTTAATCCCAGCACTCAGGAGGCAGAGGCAGGTGGATCTCTATGAGTTCCAGGCCAGCCAGAGCTATATAGTGAGATTCTGTCCCAATAAACAAAGCAGGAGGAGGAAGAAGAGAATTAAAGAAGCCACAGCCAATGTCCCCACAAATTTAGGTCATTATGCCTGTCATTGGAGTGCCCAAAAAACACTGTATGTGTAAATCTGGAAAGGCAGACTCTGTGTAGTTCTGGGTAACAGATAATACTCCCATAGCATCCTCCTATGCTCCTCTGTAGCATCTGCTGAGGGTATCTGCTGGGACATCACCTGTAGCAGGTGTGTTTCCAGACATGACAGAGCAAACACATCCCATAAGCTGTGAGCATCTGCTGCAGGACACACAGAGGAGCTGTTCTGTATTCAGGTTCCCTGCACATATCCAATCAAGCAACAGTGCTGTATGTAGACAAGAAGACCCAGCAGTGAGCTCCACCCTGTCATGCCTGGGATATCATGGGCCACTATTACCCACATGTAGGTGGGAGATGCCTTTGAAAAAGAGAATGGATGCTAAAAATTTAGAGAAAAACTTTAAAAGATACACACACAACCAAACCTCACATTCCCAGTACACCTCTTAGGTATGACTAGATGTGAGAACTGTTCCACAAAAGGAAATTTGAGCCAAGTTTTATAAATATAGTCAAAACCCATGGCTGTGGAAGCCATGGGCCCCAGGGGAAAACCTAAAGCTGTAGTTTGCTAGATGGCCATGATGTCAAACTGTTTCTAAGTATTTATTTTATCACCATAGACTTGAGCTGAGTAGCTTCTTATTAAAGAGGGTGATAAGGATAAGCAACTGTGCATGCCCAGCTATAGATAATAGGACATCTGTGTCTTCAACCCAATGTGACCACAATGAGTAGGTCCCTTTTCCTACCTTTTCACTATTTTCTTGCTTTGATTGACCAGTTGGGGACAGATGGCCAGCGCTGGCTTTTTAGGACTACAAAGGCACAGGCTCAGACTCCAACACCTCCAGTAACCACCACCTACTTGCTACATCCAAGCTCACAGCATAACTGCCAGCCATAGAGACACTCAGCTACAGCAAGGCGTATCACACATGTTCTCATCTGGTCCATTTTGCTTTTTGTCACCCTGTGAAAAGGCCACGGTGATTGGACACAGACACGGCTATTCAAGATGGATCTGCCTATATGAAAACAGGGCTCAGCATCTCTTTCCTGGCCAAATGTATCAGCCAAGCATTTAGTAGCTGTCATACTTCTATCTGGACACTTACAAGATTCTCTATTTGCTAAGGAGAGAAATGGGGAAATCATACAGGAAAGGGACAGTGGGACATGGGCCGTGTTTCCAGTAGGCTCTGGGAGAGCCCAAAGTGTAAAGTTAGATAAAGGAGCATTTACCAGCACAAAGCATTGCCATGCTGCACAGGATTAACTCTGCAAGGACCTGAAGATGATGCCCACACTTGGTTGGCTCATAGAAGCTTGGAGAAGGCAGTGGCCAATACTAAGCTGCAGAAGTACCAGAACTGTCATAGACGGTTCAAGACACTGCCTTGGACAGAAACCCCTCAAGGTGATAGTGGTCCATGGGAACATTTAGGGAGCTTCTATTTACCCACGAAATAAAGAACCAGTGCTCTCTGCTATGGAACGCTACTCCTAACTCTAATGGGGTGACAGAACCTTGTGACACAGAGGCCACAGCACAGCATTCTCTCGACAGGAGCAAGGAAGATGAGGTTATCATAGTGAAAGACCATGCACAATCAGCCAGAGGAGTCTGTCCCCACACAGCATCACAGCCGCTAGCAGAAGAGAATATTCCTAGGGACAAATTGTGACTTGCTTTACACAGCCACAGGAAGCCAGCAAGGATGACAAAGGCTTATGGTAGTCACCACCAATGAAAAACTCCCACCCTTGCCCGCTTTATAGACCTGTGCCAGTGCTCTTGGCTTACAAGTGGGTAAGATCTCATAAAGAAAGATCCTGGGGCACCATGGCAAGCATGGACAGTCAGAATTTTTCTTTATGCTTTTCCAGAAGGCCTTGCAGTCAAATACTCAGGTAACTATATCCTGGGGGGGAAAGAAAATAGTGAGAACCTTCCAGGACTATTGGACACAGAGACTAATTAAGCTTGGAAATGAGAGTCTCAAACATTATAGGGGTTAGACAATAACTGGAGCCCTGGGCAGGACAGACTCATAACAAGTCCACTGTGCCCATGGATCCACCTGAAGGTGGCTGACTAATCTATGACCGTGCAATGGGAATGGCTGTGCTTGACACAAATGTGTGGTTCCATCCTGAAGTTTAGTATGTGATTTTTTTTTAAATGGACAGAACTACAAGGTGTGTGTGTGGGGGGAACCACAACACAGCTATTGTGGGGTCATTTCTACATTTTCTGTAGTGTTTTGCTCAAGTTGCCATTATGTTAATTGAACTCTGCAGCCTGTCAGCTTACCCTATAGGCAGTTACAGATCAGACATGGGAGCCTAATGTCCACATTGTTTTGAATTTCACATGACATATGTGAAGAAGAGTTTCAAAGAATATTTCACCCAAGTACTGATGTCATTCTCTGTAATTTAATTAAGTTAGACTATATCAGCCAAGAAAAATAGAAATTGCTATATTTGGAAAGCCATGACCTTCCTTCTAAATAACCCTATCAAAGATCCACAATGGAGCTCATTTAATATGCAAAAATAAAAACAATGACAAGTGATGGGAGATGTCATTCTGTAAATATGTTCCTCTTATTGGTTAATGAATAAAGCACTGTTGGCCAATAGGAAAGCAAGATTGGCGGGACTAGGAGACAAGGAGGTGAGAGGAAGATTCAAGATGGAGGACAGAGAGAGCACAATGCCAGTCTCTCTCTCCGGTAAGAGAAGACCACGTGGAAGTACTTAGATTAATAGAAAAGGGTTAATATTTCAGACAGAGCTAGCCAATAAGAAACACTAGTAACTGGCCAACAGAATTATATCAAATACAGAGTCTTTGTGTGTTATTTGGGGCTGGCGTGGCGGTGGGCCCGGGCCAGCAGGGAAAAACCTACTTGTAACAGACAAGAGTCACAAATACTCTCTGGATATTAATAATCTTAAATGCACATGTTGACAGAAAAAAATAAAATCTATAAATTCAATATTCATGTTAACATACAATTTAAGAAATTTTAAAAAATAAGGTCAACATAAATCCAAATAAATCTTTTAAAAGATGTTTTGGTTTGCTTTAAGACAGGGTTTCACTGTGAAGTCCACACTGGTCTCAAATCTCCTGCTTTAGCATTCCAAGGGCTGGGATTTACAGAAATGTACTACCACATATGGTTTAGAAAAAGATCTTATTTCTTTCATAGGTTCAAACATCATTTCTCTGCAAACCCAGACCTCAGATCTAGCAGAGCCTCAAATTACAAGGATGTGAAAATTAACATGGTCATGGTTTGCGAAAATGCACAAATACCTAATCCTTCCACTTTAGTTTGTGACGTGTGCACTCGACTGTTGGCGGAAGGCATAGATTGCAGCCCTGGAAGGAGAATATCCAAAATGTATTGTCCAGGGTGGTGCAAAAGTTTATGCAATTGGTCATTCCAAAGTTTGATCTGGATAGCTGCTCCAGCTAGTGTGACAGATGAGGTAGAACCAGAGACTCTGTTTCTAGGTACCCACTATTAAAGCTCATTCATACTCAAATAACCCTTATTGGCTGGGCAGTGGTGGTACACACCTTTAATCCCAGCTCTTGAGAGGCAGAGACAGGCAGATCTCTGTGAGTTTGAGGCCAGCCTGGTCTACAGAGTGAGTTTCAGGACAGGATCCAAAGATACACATAACCCTTATTTTGAGTTGATATAAGGACCCATGTTAGAAACCACACTGGATAAATCAAGCATTCTGTAAGCCTTCACAGGGGAGCCAGAAGAGACATTACAGGCAATGAAGTACATCTACTATGGAAAAGATGTCAATTTTGCTATGAAACATGTCCTTCCCTTGATAGAAGAGGCCAATATAATCAATTTGCCACCAAAAGACTGACTGGAAGCCTCATAGGAGTTCTAAAAGACAGAAGCCAACTGGTGTCTGTCAAGGAGTTCTCCTGTCCACAAGGCTGTTTACTGCATCTTCTAAGGTGAATGCCCTCTGGCAGGCAATGACTTGAGACACAAAGGTAATCACATCTTGTGCCAAGGCACGTAAGTTCATCCAAGTGCTTCTGACTCGGGCCTCTTTGTGCCCAGATTCCCTATGCTGCTCTTTGCACGTGGTTTTGATGTGTTATAACTAGAGATAGAATCATCCAAAAGTCCAGATGAGAAAGGCAGCATCCCTGGGGTGGTGCTATCAGGAGTAATGGGATCTATAAAAGCAGGTGCCTAGTTGGTGGCCATTGGGTCACTATGGCCATAATATTCAGGTTCTCTGAAGTTCCTGAGAAAGAGTTGCCATGAAAGAATCAAGTGTGCTCTCCCCCATCCCCTCCCCCACTGATGGCACAAGATGCAATTGCTTGTTCCTTTATATTCTCCACTAACTACCACTCCTCAGAAAAAACACTATGAAAGCCTTGAACCTCCAAGACATAAGCTGAAAACCTCTTTGCCTTTCTTTTTGTTTTTGTTGTTTGTTTGTTTTCAAGACAGCCCTGGCTGTCCTGGAACTCCCTCTGTAGATCAGTCTGGCCTCAAACCCAGAGATCTGCTGCTTCTGCCTCCCAAGTGCTAGAATTAAAGGCATGTGCCACCATCTAAGTAGCTCATCGAGTACTTCATTATGGCAATGAAAAGCTAACATAGCTACATCTTGCCCCTTCCTCTGTCGTATTGTTTTTCTCATCTCTGTGAACAAAGACCTGATGAGAAGCAACTAGAGGGAAGAAGTATTTATCATGACTCATAGTTCCATAGATAACAAGATGTGGTGGGTGGGGTTGTGTCCTGGCCAAAGCTTCAGCAACCTCTCTGTCTTGGAGGATCAAAAAGCAGAGATCTTAGTCTGGAATCAAGGTTGGCTGTAACCCCTACAGCTGTGTGACTTCCAATTAGACCCCACATCTAAAAGGTTCCACAACCTTGATACAGAGCCAAGAGTTGAAGCAGATGAACCTTTGGGTGGCATTTCACTCTCAAGCCACAACACCTATTCACAGATCTGGTCACTGACAAGATTTTCCCATACTACTGTTTGAGAGCCCATTCTGATGTAACTGTGGTTCCTTCTAGCTCACCCCAAGGCACAAGATTTCCCCCCTATCAGTTTATCATACAAAGGTAATGGCATGAGCTGAGAAACTGACTCTAATGCAGCAGAGGAGGAAGACACTGGGATCCTGGCCATGTGTTCACTTAATCGCCTTGTGTTCTTTGGACCTACTCCCAGTGACCACTTCCATCATACTTGTAAAGCAGCTCCAGCTTCAAAGTCATTTGCTGCCTCATGATCAATTCCACAATGTCCTTTAAATGACTTTTCTTTGAATGAATAGCTAATAGTAATTTGTTACAAAAGGATTACCCTTTGTACCAGGTTTCCATGGTTCTGTCCTGCAATTCTAATAACAAACATTCTGGAGACTCCACATGGCAGGCATCTTTATCTACCATGAATAATCTTTCTGCACACAGTGCACTTTGACCCACAGAATCGATCTGCTACAAAGCCTCTCCTCACTATGTATTATTGAACCACAAAATAGATGAATCAATGCTGTACAATGTGATGTGTTTTTCTCAGAAAAAAAATTGGGGTAGTTGGGATACAGCATCCTTCTTCAGACCAAAGGATTCCCCACAATATTTCCACCAATATGACAGAGCTCTAAATTTTAGGGGAAGGGAGCTTTATCTCTTATCTACCTTACTGGCTATATTTGTCCATATCCAATTAGAATCATGCACTGTAGAATGACAATGTGTTTAAGGACCCTGGACTGTATTGTGATAGAATTAGCACAATTCTGGGTAAGGCAAGAAATCTACATTGCAGTTTTCCCCATTTTTGAACAAAATAACTTTGAATTTCCTTACTGATAAGGAATTAATTTGGGAGTGGGGGACGTTGACACAAGGTCTCTCTATATAACCTTGCTGGTCTGGAACTGCCTATGTAGACTAGGCTGGCCTTGAACTCACAGAGATCCACCGGCCTCTGCATCCCAAGTACTAGAATTGAAGGTATTTGCCACATGAGCTAGGTAGTGGTGGTGGAGGCAGAGGCAGCAACACATGCCTTTAACCCTGACACTCAAGAGGCAGAGGCAGGTGGATTTCTGTGAGTTTAAGGCCAGCCTGGTCTACAGAGCAAGCTCCAGGACAGCTAGGGCTGTTACACAGAGAAACCCTGTCTCAAAACACCATAAAAAAGTGTGTGTCACCATACCTAGCCTGATTTAAAAGACTACTCACTAGTGCAATGCTGTACACCAAGTGTCAAAGGCTGTAATGTATTGGTCTGCTTTGGTAGAGACGGGCCCAGGTGCATTTGGAGCCATGGCTTAGCTAAACTGATGGAAAGCCACTGCCATCCATCTGTAGTTCCTTGTACCAATGAACCCAGTGGGCATGTAATAAGAAATGCCATTGTTGTGCCTTTAGTCTTTGGTGGAGGGGCTAATCTCTGCAATTCTTCACCCAACGTGGTTTTGCTTTTCATTTATTGTCTTAACTTCCATACTAGAACCTTCCTAGCATAATTGGTGGGATATCTGGCATGCCATTCTGCTAGCTGTCAGATATATTCATCCCAAATAGAAAACCCAGAAATAACTGCAAAATGAATCTGTGGGCCCATTAGACCCACTGTGAAAGAAATGTGAGGTGAGACTCTTCACCTTGTCTGTACTGGCCTGTTCTGGGCAGGGAGTCATGACAGTGTTTCAGATCCTCTGCCACGGGTTTCAGGTCAGAAGCCAGGAAACATCTATGGCCCTTGGAAGATCCAGACAATCCTTTCTCTGTGGTGAACACCTACTCTATAACATAGCCATGAGTCCCTAAAGGAAGATCCAGAAGGCTACGTGCATGTGTAAGCACACACTCTACACACACACACACATACCACACTCACCAGACACACACATACCACATACACACCACACACACACACATACTCACACACTACACACACATATATACACACCACACACACACACACACCACACATACACACACACTCAAGCACTGCATGCACACTAAACACCACACACACTCACACACACCACATACATACCACACACATTCACACACTACACACACATATACACACACCACACACACATACCACACATACATACACACTCAAGCACTGCATGCACACTAAACACCACACACACACATGCACACACACACCACACACACACACACACCACACACTCACACACACTGAGATGCCTCCCTCTTCACGGGATCCCAGAACTGACACAGATGTAGAAAGCACATGAGGACTTACGATTCTCACTGTGGTGGATGCCATCTGGCTTTGTTCTTCAGTTTTCCAGTTATACAATCAAATGCTACTTAGGCAGCTTCCTTCTTGCCTCTCCCCACAATGCTGTCTGTCACAACAGACAGCTCCGTGTCAGGGCACTGTGGCTTCCACTGCGGGAAGTATGACCCCTTAGCTCTGAGAAAGTGTCCCCACCCACCTCTGCAGTTCTGGAATCTTCATCCCCATTTCCAGTAGCAGGTCCTGTTCAATGGCATTCAGTGGCAGCATGCCTACTGTCACCCTCGGGCCATGTTAACCTCACCTCTCCCTTCTCAGTGACATCAGACTCCCTCACGAGGGCACTCTGCATTGCCTCCAGAGCAAAGGGTCACGATGCCCTCTACTTATTCTCAGGTAAAACAGAGGGGGAAAGCAGAGAGAGACAAAATGTCAAAAGTAGGAAAATCTGAAGCAAGTGTCTTTATCTGGTGAGCTATCTGCTACTTCAAATACTTTACTTTCTAATAATATTTTCTGCTGTCACTTTAGATGGAAAAATTTTAAGAGACATATTATTTATTTGTATTTGTATGTGTGTTTCTGTGTACACATGCTTCGAGTTTGCCGAGGCCAGAAGAAGGGCTTCAGGTTGCCTGGGCTGGAGTTCCAGGTGATTGCGAGCTACCTACCATGGGTGCCAGAAACACCCTCCTTAGGACTATGAGGGAGCACACTTCCAGACATGGCCTAACAGGTTTCACCACAGAAAACACAGGAGCCACACTACTATGGTTTGTTTCTTTAACATCAAATGTGAATTTACTAATTCTTTTTTTGTTGTTGTTGTTGCTTTTGTCTTTGGTTCTTTGAGATAGGATCTCCAAGTCTAGCAGCCCAGGATGATGGAAAACTCAAGATCCTCCTGCCTCAGCTGCCTGAATGCTGTGATCACAGGTGTGTGCCATCTGATTCTTTTCTATTGCACATTGTCCAGCACGGGCCCAGACTTGGGCCAGTCACAAGAAATTTTCTGCAATACATTTTGATTGTTATTTGCAGATCATATATATATATATATATATATATATATATATATATATATATATATATATCAATTAAACACTTGTGTAGTTACTGTCCAGTGTCTGGACTAGAAACAACAAAAATGTCTGGACCTTTAAAATCAAGGAATACTGACTTATCTGTTCCTTATGATATGCAGTTATACAACTCTTCTCAGTGTAACAACTTTGACTCAAACAAATAAAGAAGCAAACATATTTAGCCTTGGCTACATTTATACCTGGTAGAAGCATCCAATTTGTTTCCTTACAAAGGGTCTTTGCAATTTCACCTCTTTCCTTGTTCTGGGAGATCCTGCATTTAGCCTCAGTTCAGCTCTCCGGAGTTTGGGTTCTATGTGTTCACTTCATACAAATGTCATATAAATATAGTTGCTGCACTGCTATTTAGGGATTAATGACAAGAAAAAGACATCTGCATATGCTCAATAAACATTCCGAGTTTTTCTAAATATTTTTGCTTTATGACTGACGGAGTCCATGGATGTATAAGACCTATAAATATGTGGAACCAGCTGTAATATAGTTACTATCTTCCCACTGTCATGATTGTACTGTAGTCTACAGAGATGTATCCACACCTATTGAGCAAGTCCTATGTTTTAAAATAAAGCCATCGAGTCCTTTCTCTGCTGTTAACAGACCACAGTGCGCCAAAGCCTTTGTAGTAACATCTTTGCTGACTTAAAGGTAAGTGGTGGTACATGTCTGTAATCCTAGCATTTGTGAAGCTGAAGCAAGGGGACCATGAGTAGAAGGTGAGTCTGGGCCTATCAAGAAAGGGAAGAAGGGAAGGGGGAGGGGAGGGAGGATAGGGAAAGGAAGGAGAAGAGAAGGAAGTTTATTTCCTGATTGTGATTTTCTAGAATGAATAGCTGAGTTAAGATGCTAATATTTTCCCAGGTCTTTTAAACTTTACTGTTTCTTTCTACAGAATTGCTATTGTCTACACCTGCACAAATACTGAAACATAGTAATTTGCTAAATTAAGCACTACAGCATTATGTTCAAAATACAAGTTTATTTCTGCTGATCATCATTTGAAAATAAGGGGCAAGAAATTTATAGTCTCTGAGCTTTAGTATAAATAACCTCAGCCTACTTCCAAGAAATATTATGAATAATTTAATGATGTTGAACACTTGAAAGTATTTTTAGGAAAGTAAAGAGCAGTGCAGAATGCAAGTTCTTAAAATATTGATGAAGGGGTGGCAATTGCTAAGGTTTGTGATCCCTTTCCAAAAGAAAATAGATGGCTTGGATGGCTACTAGGTCATGTACCAGGCAGTGTGTGAAATGCTTGAGGTAGTCTAATAGCCCCACGATGGTCACATGAGTGTTTTAGCTTCGTTTGACAAATGAACAACCAGGCTTTGTGATATTAAAGAACCTCCCTCCTTTCAAAGGGGGGGAACCTCTTGAAAAAAATAGTAACAGGAATCAGGGGTCGTATTTTAAATTGTTGTTTTTTTTTTTTTTTTTTTTTTTGAGACTGGGGAGATGGCTCAGCAGGTAGGATCACACACTGCTCTTCCGGATGATCCAAGTCAAGTTCCTGAACTCAGAGGAGTCACTCAACACCCATTGTCTTAGTTAGGGTCTCTGTTGCTGTGATAAAACACCACGAGCAAAAAGCAAGTTGGGAAGGAAAGGGTTTATTCAGTTTACACTTCCATATCACTGTTCATCACTGAAGGAAGTCAGGATAGGAACCCAAACAGAGCCGGAACCTGGAGACAGGAGCTGATGCAGAGGCCATGAAGGAGTGCTGCTTACTGGCTTGTTCCCCATGGCTTGCTTAGCCTGATCACCCCCTTTTAAATTTAAGTTAGAAGCAAGCTTGTCAATCCCAGTTTCCTCTCCCTCCCCTCCTCCCCTGCCCCCCCCCAACTCTCTATCCCATCCCTTTTTGCTCCCCAGGGAGGGTGAGGCCTTCCATGGAGGATCTTCAAAGTCTGTCATATCGTTTGGAGGGCCCAGGACCTCCCCCATGTATCTGGGCTGAGAGAGTATCCCTCTATGTGGGATGGGCTCCCAAAGTCCATTCGTATACCAGGGATAAATACTGATCCATTACCAGAGGCCCCACAGACTGCCCAGTCCTCCTACTGGGCACATTCAAGGGTTCTGGGTGGGTCCTATGCTGGTTTCCCAGCTATCAGTCTGGGGTCCATGAGCTCCCCCTTGTTCAGGTCAGCTATTTCTATGGGTTTCTCCAGCATGGTCTTGACCCCTTTGCTCATCACTCCTCCCTCTCTGCAACTGGATTCCAGGAGTTCAGCTCAGTGTTTAGCTGTGGGTGTCTGCTTCTGCTTCCATCAGCTACTGAATGAAGGCTCTAAGATAGCATATAAAGTAGTCATTAATCTCATTATTGAGGAAGGGCATTTAAGGTAGCCTCTCTGCTATTGCTTAGATTGTTAGTTGGGTCATCCTTTTAGATCTCTGGACAATGTCTTAGTGCCAGATTTCTCTTTAAACCTATAATGGCTCCCTCTATTATGGTATCTCTTTTCTTTCTCTCCTCTATTCTTCCCCCAACTCAATCTTCCTGCTCCCTCAGGTCCTCCTCTCCCCTTCTCTTTCTCCTAACTCCCTCTCCCCTCCCCAATGCTCCCAATTTGCTCAGGAGATCTTGTCCCTTTCCCCTTTTCTGGGGAATCATGTATGTCTCTCTTAGGGTCCTCCTTGTTTCCTAGCTTCTCTGGTGGTGTGGATTGTAGGCTGGTGATCCTTTGCTCTATGTCTAAAATCAATATGTGAGTGAGTACATACTATGTTCCTCTTTTTGTGACTGGATATTACCTCCCTCAGGATGGTTTCTTCTAGTTCTATCCATGTGCCTGTGAATATCAAGATTCCATTGTTTTTTTTTTTCTACTGAGTAGTACTCCATTGTGTAAATGTACTGCATTTTCTTTTTCCATTCTTCAGTTCAGCCTGATTTCTTACAGAACCTAGGACTATCAACCCAGGGATGGCACCACCCACAATGGGCTGGGCTCTCCCCATCTATCACTAATTAAGCAATGCTTTATAGATGGATCTTCTGGGGGGGCATTTATCAATTGAGGTTCCCTCCTTTCAAATAATTCTGAAAATTTGTGACAAGTTGACCTCAGAGTAGCCAGCATACTCACATCAGGTGGCTCATAGTTCTATATCTCTAGCTCAGAGGAATCTGATGCCCTCTTGTGGCAATCCTAGGTACATGCATTCACATGCATATACCACACACAGATACAAGTACATACCCATTACTAAAAATAAATAAATAAATGAATGAATCAATAAATCTTAAAAACTCTTATTACATTTATTTATGTGTGTATGTGTTCAGGAGTCAGTTCTATCCATCCTCTAGGGCTCAGGGATTGAACTCAGGTTGTCAGGCTTGGCAGCAGGTACCCCAGTTGAACTGGTGGAGGTGAATAGACCTCAAAGTGGGTCGAGGGACCCCAGACTAGACCTGTGGGCATGTTGCAGCCACATCTTGAGACTGAAAATACGCCAAAACATTGCCTGGCTGGAAGACTCCTCCCACATCGTCTCTGTCCATGAATAAAAGCTGTTACGATGTGACAGGCCACATGTTCTGCCTGTTCCACTGAGACGCCAACACACAGTTATCCCTGTCCCTTTGGTGCTGCCATAGAAGATTTTAAAGATCCAGAGGTAAGATTCCAATCACATTGCTACTTAACTCTCACGCATGAACAAATACAAGGAGCCGTGGTTCAGTCAGAGGGTGATGGCAATGCTCACAAGTGGATAGAACATGTATGGAAAGGCCGTGTTAGAGATGACCTAGCCGTGGAGAAGCAATGGAATCTGTGCATGAGTTCAGGCAGATGACCTTCCTCCGGGCATGGTCCTGATGAATGTCCAACCTACTGACAACAGAGGCCAGTGACGAGCAATGGAATTCTCGGAAGTGCAGTTCAGTCCAGCCAAGACAAATGGCCAAGAGCAGAACTGATACCCTAAAAGATCAGCGGAGCATGTTTGTGCGTGCGCGGGCGCGCGCGCGCGCGCGCGTGTGTGTGTGTGTGTGTGTGTGTGTGTGTGTGTGAGTGTGCGTGTGTCGTGCTCATGCTCATGCTCTGTAGCCCCAACTGAGCACAAACTAAGTAGACCACTCTAGCCTCAAACTTGCAGTGATCCTCCTGCCTCTGCCTACGAGTGCGGGGATTACAGGTGTGTTAGATATCTCAACTCTCAGTGTATTGCTGGGCAGCCTCTGAGGCTTTATCACAAAAAATATACCACTGCAAAACTAGTGATGGTCCAGTAAGCAAGCATGTGATAGTTTAGTTGCAAGGGCCACAGTTGTGTGCTCAGAGTGGGTTGATAAGAACACGATAGCAACACTAGAACATGGAGAGAGGATGGCAAAGGTGAGGTACCATGGATGCCAACAAAGGGTGGCCAATGTGGCGAGTATGCCTGGAACTGATAGACAGTGCCCAAGTAGTGAGGCTCTCCCTTCCCTGCATGACACAGAGGAACTAGGTCTTGGCAGAAGTCAGAAGCCTGGCACTCAGTAGAGTCCTCTGCAACAGGGTCATACATTTTGTGCTCGGTGTGTGACGGGAGAGGCAGTGTCTGGCTCAGCAGGATGACAGACAGCGCAGCCTGCTCAGGGCTCGACTCCTGCCAGTCCTCGCTTTATCTTCCAACCCTTTGCCTCCACCAGGGTGGAGATTTTGTCTGTTTATGTAATTCCCAAACTTAAAATGGAAGAGCGTATGCTTTTGTTCATTTTCTTGTTTAACTTTATTTTTTAACTAACACACAAAAACATAAAATTTGTACATACTAAAGTTTTTATGCACGCGTACATTGCAGAATATTTTTAAAAGGTTAAAATATCTGTATCCCCAATGATTTTTGTATTGCTTTATTACAAAAACTCCTAAAATCCTCTGTCTGGCCTTTTGAAATATAGTACATTGTATTACCACACACGAGCACACCATTATGTCTTCTCCTGTCTAACTGGAGTTTAATATCCATTGATCAGCCTTTCCTCATCAGTCAGCTTGGTTTCCAAAGCAGCAGCACCATCTCCCATCCCCAACAGACAGATACATCACAAAGGCCATGGACTCTGCTATTTCCCAGTTCCCAACACTGCCAAACACCCACTTTCTGTTTCTTCACAAATTACATGAAGGTCGTGTAACTTAACTTTCTAAAAAGTTAAGTGGTTTTGTTGAAATGAAAGCAAAAACCCCTAATGAGATAAAGATCCATTGTAACTTCTATTATGTCTATTTTATTACTCGTTCAACCATCGCAAACCTCACAGATCTGAACAGCAAATGTTAAATGGAAACATTTTAATAAGTTGCCAATTTTCATCATATAAAAGCTGTAGCTGTATACATTTTTCAATTTCTTTCATGTGAAATTATATTTACCACGGCAGGAGGCTAGCACACATTTCACTTGGCAGCTTGTTAATGTATTACTTTTGAATATTGGATATGTTGATGTGAGGCCTCTGTTTGCACTGAGGAGTTGGATGCAAATGATGGGGCCCAGCTGGGAGCTTCTGTCTCTAGACAGTTAATCTCATATTTTCTTCCTTGCCAATATCCTGATAGATATTGAAAAGAATGTGCATGTGATAGAAAGATGAGGAACTAAAGTTAATATGGGCAAGGAGAGAGCAACTCTCCCAAAGGAAGCTAGTGGGACCAAGCCAGTATTTGACTGCCATGGGCTTTTGTTCTCTCCAGGGCTATTGGATAGTGCCAGGACAATGGCTTTAATGTGTTTTAAAGCAATAAGCCAGGGCTGGGGCTGAAGTTCAGTAGTGTGCTTGCCTAGATGCACAAAGCCTGTTTGATCCCCAGCACTGCATGAAACCAGGTGCTAACTAACATGTCAGCATTTCCAGACACTTGGGAGGTGGAGGTTGGATGATCAGAAGTTCAAGGTCATCCTAAGAATCATACTGTGTTGGAGGCCAGGCTAGGATTCATGAGACTCTCAAATCAAAAACAAAAGGCAGGCTTATGTAAGAAGTACGGTTTTTCCACCCGCCACCCGGTCTTGTCCCGCCGTCGCGCCAGCCCCAAACAATACACTGAGACTCTGTATTAGATATAATTCTGTTGGCCCGGTTACTTGTTTCTTATCGGCTAGCTCTGTCTTAAGTATTAACCCATTTCTGTTGATCTATGTATTTCTCTTACCGGGGAGCTGGCTGGCATACTGCTTTCTCCAGACTCTCCATCTTGGCTCCTCCTTACTACTTCCTATTTCCTCCTTGTCTCCTAGTCCCTCCTATCTTCCTTTCCTATTGGCCAACAGTGCTTTATTATTAACCAGTATGAGAAACATATATACATAATGGCATCTCCCATCATCTCCTCTTTTCTGTTTAAATAAAAAGAAGGGTTTTAACCTTAACATAGCAAAATATATAACACAACAGTTATCAAATAAGAATCACAGTTAACAATATTTAGTCCATTAACATTTAGTAAGATTTAAGAAAAGATTCCATCATCTATTCTATCTTTGTGAGTTTAAAGCCCTATATATAACTTATCTTTAATCCTAACTAAGGAAAACTATAACCATAACTATTTGTCTTCAACTCCTTCAAAGACCACAGAAGGATAATATATAAACTCTAGAAATGACAGAGACAACTCACTGCCTGGTCACCTGAAGTTCTTTTGTAATCTTCCATCTTCAGCCCATAGGCCATAGTGTGTCTGGCAGACTCTTCAGCAAAGCAGGAAACTTTAAACTGTCTTCTTGTATTGGCAGTTTGTCAGTCATTTTTCTCTGTGTCCTGTAGACTGTCTGGCAGATTCTTCCATGAAGCAGGAATTCTATAACAATGTCTATCTTGAATCCGCAGTCACTTTCCTGTGGGTCCTGCATGTCCAGTTTTTACAGCACAAAGTCAAACAGTCCAGACATGAGCAGTATCTTGTCCAAATGGCTAGTCTTGCCATATTGGAAGTAACTTCATAACACATTTCTTCGGTGTCCATCTTCCATCTTCCTTTCTGGTTCAGGTGGTGTTGCCAGGAGCATTTATGTCTCACTATCAAGAAAAACCCTAAACCATTTTAAATGCCATATTCTGTAGGTCTTTGAAAGGTTTGAAGAATGCCTATCTATCTCAAATACATCTCTGCATATCTAGAAAACCTAACTAACTTAAATATAAGTTTTGACTATTATAGGTTTTATAATCTGCACAAAATTATACATTACATTTCTAACTGAGCTATAAAAACACAATACCTAAACAAGAGAAATATAAATATCACAAAATTGACCTTAAATTGTATCAATAAATGAAAATCCATTTTCCAAAACAAAGTATTCATATCTATCCCATAATCCCCTTTTTACCTTTAAAAGGAGATTGGTTGTTGTCATTAACCATTTATAACCAAGACCATTTAAATAAAAACAAACACTTATAGACAATATTTGGGAATTTGGGCGTCGTTCTTTCCAAACTACTTCCTGCTGATAGGGGGCGCTGTCATGGGGATCCTAAGAAGATGCAGAAATCCTGGCTGTAGTCTGCAAGTCTGTCTTGTTCAAGCTGTTTTGAATGTTGGATCACCAGCGACTCTGTTTCAGGGGGGTCTGGCTTGATCAAACCACATTAGACTGCAAGGAATCCACAGCTTTTCATTTTCTGTGGGAACAAATTAGAAATCCTTTTCCCCAGTAACTTGTCCTTGAACTTAAATTTTTGAGTCAAAGCATTTTTAAAATATATAAATTGAATTAATTTAGCAGCATTTGTTTTAACAGTTGTTTCCTCAGCAGTCAAACAATACAAAGACAATATAATACCATACAGTAACTAGATTCTCTCTGAGCTTTTTATCTTTACATGGCTTTATTATTACTCCATTCTATTTTTTCATTTTTTGAGACAGGGTTTCACTGTGTAACTCTTATCTGTCTTGGAATTCACTCTGCATACCAGGTTTACTTGGAATCACAGAGATCTGCTTGCCTCTGTTTCCCGAGTGCTGGGATTAAAGGTATGTGCTACCACACCCAGCTGTTTTCTTTGTCATTTTAAAACCATTTTTTTTCTCTCCCAAGCCTATGTATTTTTTAAAACACACTGTAAACTTTTTATTAACCAGTATGAGAAACATATATACATAATGGCATCTCCCATCAGGCTTACTCTTGTGGGGATTTGTCATGTTGTAGAAACAGCACAAATCTTGTTTGGGGGTGATTTCATTTGGTGTCATTTATTAATACTTCCAAGAACAAACATTAAGAGAAAGTGTCCCCTCTATGAACCAAGAGTCCCTCAAGGATTCTGATCATAGGAAGAAGTGTATGGTGAAAAAGGGTCTGTCTGGAGTGCTGGGAACCATTCGAGAGGAACAGCAAGCAGCTCTGGAACTCACGGAATACAGCCCAGCACAAACAGGCTGGGTGAGAGGCAGAGCCCCAGAGGAATAGTATCCTGACGACCTCATACTGTTACTGAGCATAGCTCACTTATCCTCACAGTCACCATGTCCCTCATAACCTATGAGTTGTGTTGTATGAAAACTCTCAGAGGGGTTCTAGCCCCTCACTGGGCAATGTTATTGGTACTTAAAATAATAGTGATTGACTTTTCCCAAGCGTTGCTGCTGGAGCAGATTAATGATTCAACCACTACCCTTTGAAAGAATTTAGACATGTAGAATAGTTAGCAAGGTTAGGGTAAGGTGTTTTTGTTAATAGCTTTGAAGTAGAAAATCTTGGGGAACAGTTTGAAGTTTAGAAAGGCATACTTTTAATAGCTGAGCGAAGGACATGTTCAGGTCAAGAAACAAGAACAAAGATAGCCTAGTTATTACTAGCTGACAAGCCTTTCTTGCTAGGATGGGTTGGTGATCAAAGGTGCTGATTAATTCCTTGTACACATTTCTGCCCTCAGCTTCCTGATATGATTTAACAAAAAACTGTTGATGAATGGATATGCACACTGAGTTTTTAAGTAGAGATGACTGACTGTTTTTCATATACAAAAGTTTATATTTGTGATTCTTTTATGATTTTTTATGATTACCTTTTGAGATAAAATTTTTAAAAATCATTGATCCTTTTTTTGTAACCAAAAAATGCAAACTGCCAGTAAAATAACTGGCTGAGAAAATACCTTGCTTGCTTATACTTTGTTAATCTCTAACAAGCTGTTTAGATATGAATGTATGTGGGTCTTTGGGAATAATTTGGCTTTCACCTGTAATACATAAAATGCTTAATTGTGTAAGGGAAATGAGAACCACACTGGTTTTTATTTGTATACATTATAATTGTTCTCTTGAAAAATAGAATGTAACCACATTGTAATTTTAAATTTCCTGGAAGATTTTGCTGGGATATATGATCTGTAAGGAAAAAAAAAATAAAGTTTGTTAAAAGGAAGACATCAGAAAAGTGTCAGAGACCCTGGCATAGTGAAGGTGTGTGTGTATGTCTGTGTGTGTGTTTCCCTTTTTCCACCAGCCCAAGAGAATTAGTTTTACCCTCTAATAAAAAAAAAGTCAATTGAGTGATGAGATCACTAGCTCCATGACTCTCCTCCAGCTCCTGAGCTGCCGGAAGCTAGTCTTTCCAGCAGCACCAAGGCTCCCACTGCTGACATCTTCCCAGTGGTAGCCTTCGCGCCTAAGAAAGCCCAAGAAAATGCAGCTTGCTCTGGGAGGAGAGAGCAAGTCCAGAAAAGTCTGCTCTCTCCCAGGAAGGATAGCCACACAATTTTCTCCTGTGCCCAATACAGATTCATGCATCATTAAAGGAGGGGACACACCCTGAAGAAGGAGTCTTGACTTGCAGGACAATAACAGAAACAAGCAAAATGCATTGATAGTCTCCAGTTTCTCGAGGGAAATGTAAAAACCAAAATGCACATGCTCACTATTGAGTAGAAGACGAATGATCAGAAAAGTCAAAAGATGAGAAATTTTGTTTAGTAGGTAGAAAACCTTGACTTTGGTTTTCTCTTTTCATCACATCTTGCCTCAGTTCCTATCTGGTGGAAGCGAGTATCAAGCTCAGGGACTGCATAACTTAAGAGGTAAGAAGTAATTCTTTCAAAATAAAGATAACAGTGAAGAAAACTACAGGGCCAGCTGGTGTGTCCTGAGATGCACACTCGGAGGGCTTCCATTCATACAGGGTATGGGATGCAAGCTACAGGGGTCACCTGAGCAAATGGCTCAATCTATGGAATACAGGACTGGCATAAAGGAGATGGAAAGTGAAGATGACTTCACCAAGTCAGACGGACAGAAAGATTGACTGAGACCATCTCACTTCTGCTATAAAATGACAGGGTAACGTTATAGAGGGCCAGGCTCCAGATATGAATCAGAGAGCTTTAGGGGGGAAAAACTGCAACAACAATAATAATGACAAACCTTATTTTTATTTCATTTTTTTTTTTTTTTTTTGCATTCCATGGCTGACTCTGGGGTGTTTTCCCCCCTTAAAAGCACATGCTTTCGGTGGTG
This sequence comes from Phodopus roborovskii, assembly GCF_943737965.1. NCBI lineage: Eukaryota > Metazoa > Chordata > Mammalia > Rodentia > Cricetidae > Phodopus > Phodopus roborovskii. The sequence continues at coordinate 24,621,771 of NW_026126416.1, forward strand.
GCTCACGCCTTTAATTCCAACATTCAGGAGACAGAGACAGTCAGATCACTGTGAGTCTGAGCCCAGCCTGTTCCAGAACAGGCACCAAAGCTACAGAGAAACCCTGTCAAAAAAAAAAAAAAAAAAAAAAAAAAAAAAAAAAAACACAAACAAACAAAAAACAAGCTCTCTGGGAGCAGTATTATCCTCACACTCTGTTCAAACTCCTTCCCAAAGGAAAAGAATCATATACTTTTAATTAACTTACGGGTTTCCAAAAGGTTTTCCATGTGTCCTACACAGGGCTTTTCATACATCCTTAGTTTTTGTTAAGCCTCTCTCTGTCCCTTCCTTTCCTCCATCCCCTTTTGCCGTCCTTTCCACCCCAGCATTCGAAGCCTCTGGTTTCATGTGCTCACATTCTTGTGAGCAGAGCGACAATGGAAAAGGCTGGGCAAGTCTCTGCAGTAGGGAACAGACCCATTTGGACTATGCCCAATAGTGATATAGCTGTATCACATGGTCATTCTATTTTTAGATTTTCAAGAAATCGCCACATAGATATTCACAGTGGCTGTATCAGTTTGCACTCCCACCAGCAGTACATTAGGGTACCCCTTCCCCACATCCTTGCCAACATCCGTTGCCATTTGTTGTCTTGACAGCCATCCTGACTGGCATGAGATGGGGTCTCAAAGTCATTTTAACTTGCATTTCCTTGATGGCTAAGGATGTTGAACATTTTAAAAAAATGTTTATTGGCCAATTATGTTTTTTTCTTTGGGGAACTTTATTCAGTGTTGTCTTAGTCATTGTTCTATTGCTGCAGAAAGACACCATGCCCATGACAACTATTATAAGATAAAACATTTCATTGGGGCTGGCTTTCTGGTTAAGAGGTTTAGTTCATTATAATCATGGTGGGAACCCATAGTGGCATGCAGGCAGCCATGGTGCTGGAGAAGTAGCTGAGAGTTCTATACATCTGAATCGGCAGGCAGCAGGAAGAGAGGGTGACACAATGGGCCTGGCTTGAGCTTTTGAAACCTCAAAGCCCATCTCTAGAGACCACTTCCTCGGACAAGGACATACTACTTCAACAAGGACGCACCTGTAATGATGCCACTCCCTGTGAGCCTATGGGGGCCACTTTCATTCAAGCCACCACAAATGTCATATCTCATTCTTTCATTGAGTAGTTTTCTTCATGTGTAGTTTCTGAGTTCTTTCTGTATTCTAGGTACTGATCCTCTGCCAGATGTTTTCTTCCCCATTCTGTAGGCTGTCTCTTCAATTAACTGACAGGTCCTATTTGTCAATTACTGGCCTTATTCTGTGAGTGAGCAAGGAATCCTATTCAGAATGTCTTTACCTATGCCTAGATCTTAAAGTGGGCCCCTTTCCTCTAGCAGTTTCAGAGTTTCAGGACTTATGTTGATGTCCTTGATCCATGTGGAGTTGATTTTGTGCAGGGTAGGAAGGAAATAGTGAGTTGGAGTCATTCCTGTACATGTAGCCTTCCACTTTTCCCAGCATCATTTGTTGAAGATGCTTTTCTCTAATGTGTATCTTTGTCATCTTTGTTAAAAAAGAGAGGTTTGTGTTTGACCATCATGTACATGTACATACTGTGTTCATATAATGAATGCTAAGTATGGATGTCGTCCTCTCCACATCTCTTTTGTGTCTGTGTCCTTTCCTCTTGGTACAGAACTCTACAGACATAAGTACGCATTTTTCTTCTCTAAACTGTTTAAAAATAAATTACATTTTCTTATGAGGCTTTATTCCTAAACACTTCTATGTTGCTATGTAACATGAATAATAAAAACCTAGAGACAGATATTGGGGTTCAAGCTGAAGATCAGAAAAGCAAAGTAGCCAGCCAGTAGCTCTTACCTCTACCAATCTGAAATGGAGATCCTGTCTCTCCTGTGACTGGAAACTAAATCTCTTAAGAACCTTTGCTTACCTCTCTAGTTCTGGGATTAAAGGTGTGGGCTCAGTTACTCTTTTTTAAATTTATTTATTATTTGTGTTTTATGTACACTGGTGTTTTGTTCACATGTATGTCTGTGTGATGGTATTGGATCCCTTGGAACAGGAGTCACAGACAGTTGTGAGCTGTCATATGGGTGCTGGGAATTGAACCCAGGTCCTCTGGAAAAGCAGCAATTGCTTTTAACCCCTGAGCCATCTCTCCAGTCCCACTCTGTTACTCTTTTAGACTAATTCACTCTCATGTAGCCCAGGGTGATCTTGAACTCACAGAGATCCATCTGCCTCTGTCTCCTGAGTCCTGTCCAGCTTCTATAGCTTACTAGTGTGGCTGGCTTTGCATTCTTATCCCCAGGAAAGCTTTATTAAATAATAAACAATATATCACCACTGTTCCTCATTTTTGTCTAATACAAAAAGGAAGGATACAACAAACATAATAAAAACTACATACAGTAAATACAATAAGTATATAGAATATATACAAGCAATAAATACATCAGCAATGTCTAGTCCATTTGCATTTGACAAATTCAGAGAAAATACTCCATTATCTATCCTATCTTGATGAGTTCAAAGCCTTGTACCTAATTGATTTCCTAGTCTAATTATCTTTTAATGTCTCTCAAATGTTTATTCTTGACATTTCCTTTTTAGTGAGTTTTTTTTCTGATTATGGTAAACAAGGAAAACTAAATACACTATCTAGTCTTTGACTCCCTCAGAGACACAAGAAGGAAATATTAACTGGGAAAGCAGGGAGTGTAAACAAGTGACTACTAAAAAATATGAGATATGATAGAAATAGCTAGATGCCTAGACAGTCATCCAATGGTCTTCTGCAATGTTGAAGCATCCATCTTCAGCCTAGCATATCTGACAGACTTTCCTGTAAAGCAGGATTTTTGAAGGACTGTCCCATCTTGTCTTGGCAAGGTTTTGCAGTCACTCTCTTTTGTGTCCTACTTGTCCGATTTGGACAGCATACCATCAGCAGTTGAGGCAAGGGTAGTTTCTTGCCCAGTGGCTTATTTTTGCCACAAAGAAAGTAAACTTCATGTAGAGTTTCTTCAACGCCCACCATCTTCTCTGTAATAGATTGGTGCTGCCAGGAGCAGACATGTCTCATTGTCATTAAAAAAAAAAAAAAAAAAAAAAAAAAAAAAAAGAACCTATATTATTAAAACATCTTAAATGCCATATTCTGTAGATCTCTGAAGTATCTTTCTAAAATATATCTGTTTGACTAATTACTCACCTACATTTCCTTGTCTTATATAGTTAGTAACAAAAACTATCAAGGACTAGAAATTCGCATTACATTGTTAAATGAGTTGTATAGGTACAGTACCTAGAACAAGATTTAAAAATGTATATACAATTTGTTTTAACAAAATTAATCTAAAATTTTTATCAATATACAATATTGATATACAATACACAATACAATATACAAAAGTCCAATCTAATGTAAAATATTTAAAACTAGTAGTTCTTTTTCAAAAGTAGAGTTAATAATCTACCTTTTTACCTTACCATATCTATATCCTCCCTTTTTTCTTTTCAGAGTAGATTTAATAATCTACCCTTTTATCATATCCTATCTGTATCTGTTGTTCTTCGCTGCAGTTACTTCCTGTTGTCTGTGGGTGATGACATCTTTAAGGGATTCTGAAAAGAACAATTTTGGCTAACTGTCGAGTCCTGAGAGTGGTAGCTGTGTCTTGCTGTAGTTAATATTGACTGTCAGCTTGACAGGGTCTAGAATCATCTCAGAGATGAGGCTCTGCCTTTGTCTGTGAGGATTTGCTAGACTGGGTTGCGATGGGAAGACCTGCCCTAGGTGTGAATGGCAGCACTTGGAGGGCTGGTGTCTTTGTTGAGAGGGGAAACAGAGATGAGCACCAGTACTCTTCACTCAACAGAGATGAGCACCAGTACTCTTCACTCAACAGAGATGAGCACCAGTACTCTTCACTCAACAGAGATGAGCACCAGTACTCTTCACTCAACAGAGATGAGCACCAGTACTCTTCACTCAACAGAGATGAGCACCAGTACTCTTCACTCAACAGAGATGAGCACCAGTACTCTTCACTCTCTGCTTCCTGACTGCAAGTGCACTGTGTCCAGCCACCTCACACCCCAGCCACTGTGCCTTTCCCTCCATGAAGAAGAAAACCCCCAAACTGCGAGCCAAAATAAGCCTTTCATTCTTGTCAAATATTTTGTCAGAGCAACAAGAAAAGCAGCAAATGCAAACGTGAATCTCTTAAGAACAAAGGCATGCATTTAGATGAACAGAACAGCATTCTCAAACTGAAAACATTTAACACTGATACATGACTACTGTCTAACATACAGTCCATGCTATATATCTCCAGGAATCCTGGAACAGCCTGAGAGCCTCCTAGTGTCTCTTTTAATTGAGTACTTTTCCCTGAAGTTTTTCTGTCTTTCAAGACACCGACATTTTTTCAAGGACCCAGAACAGTCATTCGTAGCTGGTCTCAGTTTCCACATGGCGTTTCCTCATTCAAGTGGGGCGCAGTGAAGAGTTTACAACACTGTCATGAAATCGTGGAAGTGGAAGCTTGACCCCTGAGGTGGTCAGGACAGGGAAGGCTCTCAAGTGAGCTCTTGACTGATCTTGGGACTGAGAAATGAGTAGGACTTACCTGAGTACACTGTGTCATTGAGGGAAGGAGCATTGCAGGCAAAGATGCAGTGGTGAGAGACAACATAGCAGACAGAGAGGATGGTAGGATAGGAAGACAATGGCTTCCATTCTGCAAACTGTAGTGGGAATCTAGTAGAGTCACTGTATCTAGTGTAAACATTAGAATGTAACAGCTGTTTCTCACTGTATCTAGGGTAACAGTTGCATGTATTAGTGTTTGTTGAAGGTACCTGGACCTTGGAGAAATCATGTAGAGAACAGTGACTGTTTTCTATGGCTTACAGAGTGTCTTCCTGAAAGGGTTACCCATTCTGTTTCATATCTTGTGACTATCCAGACACACTTGGAAGCCTTGTATTATTGGGTACTGCAAACAGTATGCAATAGGATTCAAGGTTACAAGGGTGTGATGGTTCTCTCCAGACAACATACAGGATAAATCAAAGGGGCTTTGTTATATCCCAAACACAACCTTTGTGTACAGTCAATAAATACAGAGGTTTGAAGTTTAATTCTCAGAGACTGTCCCTCCCTGCTACCAAAGAGCCTGAATTACATTTTGTTTTGGGGTGACACTCTTTTGCCTTTTTTTTTTTTTTTTTTTTGAGACAGGGTTTCTCTGTGTAGTCCTAGCTTGTCCTGAAACTCTCTTGACCAGGCTGGCCTCTGCTGAAGGAGAGCACCACCACACTTGGCCTATTTATTTTATTTTATTTATTTATTTATTTTTGATGGAAGGGCCTTAGGTATCCCAGGCTGGTCTCCAACTCAGTCTGTGTCTCTGTATCTGTGATCTTGGTCTTTGTGTGGTGCTGGGGATTGAACCCAGGGACTCGTGCATCTTAGAAAATCTCTCTACCACCTGAGCCACAGTCTTAAGTGACACTCTTTCTTTAAATGGCCCATGCAATGCAGAACACCCAACAGAAAACTTCATTGCTCACTTCATACAGGTAACCTCATAGGCAAGTGGAGCACAAGACAGAGGCCCCGGGCTAGGGATGACCAGCCATGGGCCAATGATCAGTTGGAGAATTCTCCACGACAAGGACCACTACCCAGAGAAGGGTAAAAGAAAAGACTTCACTAAAGCCTTGGAAAAAATCTGCCACGTAATGTCGGGGTGGGAGGCAGTGGATGGAGGGGCCTAATGTGTAAGAAGACGTCTTCAGAGTGTATGTAAAAATAAGACTGGGGCAAGAAGAGTTTCAGGGAGCTAGAAGAGGTGTTAAAGACTGATTGCTCTGAAATAGTGAAGAAGACTATGCAGGATGATTGCAGTAGGGATATCATAGGAGGAGAAAGATGGGACTCAATTACAACAACCAATGGGCAGGGTGAAGGGTCAGCGAGTGGGAAAATCCTAAGAGGGCTTCAAAGGTAGGGTGATCCTAGCAAACTGACCTAGCAAGGCAGGTCAAGGCTGTAAACGTCAAAGGCAGGGGACGAGGAAGTTGATCAGATAGCTAGGGTTGGGGGTCACACTTAGCTAAGCCTGAGATGGGTGACCAAAGAATGCAGGCTATCTCAGAAGAAGGCACATGGCAGAAGTTTGGTCTATGGAGCGAGTGAGTCTTAGGCTGGTGAAGAGCTACAAAGATGAGAAAAGAAAAAAAAAATTCAGCCACATGGAGGTCACTGGTGATCTGAACAAAGCTCAGCATTTGAGGACAGTTTCCATACAGAACTGTGAATATACCAAAAGTACTCATTTTAAATATAACTCCTTTCCTGTAACTACATAAGGAAATATTATGTAGCCATAAAAAGAATTAGTAATTTATATATAATATGGAGTGATTGCAAGTTAAACATCTAGGTGAAGAAAAGGAGAGGACAGAACACTATATATAGTAAGGTAGCATTTTTGTAAAAAGGAGATTAAAAATATATATGTAGGAGTGTGTCTGTAAATGCATGCGTTTGCTGATATATGCATAAAGTGTTTCTAAAAGGATGCAAAAGCAACTGGTAACCTTGGTTACCCATGAGGAGAGGAACACAGACCCAGAGTAGTGGTGGAAGCATTCTTTTCAACACAAACTCTCAGCACCTTTTAAGTCTGTATTATGTGCAACTATTATTTTTTAAGTTAAAATACATATTTGACTCTTTCTGAGACCACACACTTATAATTTACATCTTATTGGACATCTATTCAAATGGTAATATAAGAGTTCTCATACTCTTTCAAATAGCCATATGCATCTCATTTTATAGACCAAACTTTATTTGTCCAGCATTCCCAGTTATTCATTCTTACAAACAATACTGCAAGACATGCTCTTGGACATTCCAGTTTGTGCCCAGTTAAATTTCTGTAGCATAACTTCCTACAAATTGGGCAAGATGCTCCTCACTGCTTTCCACAAAACGCTGTCCCGGGACACATAGCGTTGCCTCCCTCACACTAGAGCTCAAGGCATCCCTAACAGTCAGTCTCCTGCCCAGTTTGTGTAGGTGTTCTAGTTTCCTTTCTGTTGTGATAAAATACTCTAACCAAAAACAACCTGGGGCCAGGCGGTGGTGGTGCACACTTGTAATCCCACATTGGGGAGGCAGAGGCAGATGGATCTTTGTGAGTTCTAGGTCAGCCTGATCTACAGAGAGAGTTCCAGGACAGCCAGGACTACACAGAGAAACCCTGTCTCAAAAAACAAAATCAACAAAAGACCTGGGGAGAAAAGTGTTTATTTGACTTGTCCTCCCAGGTCACAGTGCATCACTGAGGGAAGACGGGGCAGGAACTACGGGGCTGCTGTTTGCTGGCCCATCCTCTTCCTGGTCACTCATTCTTGCTGAGCTAGCTTTTTAAAACACAGTCCAGGACGACCTGCCGAGGGGTGGTGATGCTCACAATGAGCTGGGCCCTCCTATATAATGAAGAACCATGGCAATCCCTCACAGATATGCCCACAGACCAACCTGATCTAGGCAATTCCGCAGTGCTATTTCTCCTTGATTGTCAGTTTGAAAATTAAAGTTAACCAGGACAGTGGGATATCTGTGATGACAAGAATGGTACCGAGTGCTCACCTGCTTTCCCTCCAAAAGATATTGGTAGCCTACATTTCCCAGCAAGATTAGCAATGGGGTAGGCCTGAGCTCTAATGAGAGCAACAATGATGGGCTTCTAGAAGCACATGTAGAATTATCCCCACTAAATGTCTCCCTGACCCTACAGCCTTACCCTTCCCTTTATCTGCTTGATGTTGAAGAAGGGGTGGTGGAGGACTCCAAACCCTCCAGTATTTCTGGGCAGAGTAAGAAGTGGTGAGATCCCCTCTGAAGCACATGGCTGGCTTATGCTTGGCAGAAACTCCCACTTCCTTTGAACCTTCCTGCCCCAGGCAATGAGTCCATCCTTGATGAACCTGCTGGTACCACTTACGACAGGAAGTGAGAGAAAGCAGCAGCTGACCACTAGGCCCCAGGCCCTCTGCCTACCACACCATCACTATCCCCGTGTTTTCTTGCCCTATCCCAAAGCAGACCATGTTCCATGTCGGGACCTGGAGAGGTCATAGTGATCACATCCTTCACTCTTTCAAAGTGTATTTTCTGTCAGTAGGCATGATGGCACACACCCGTAATCCAAGCACTCAGGAAAACAAAGCTGGAGAATGCAGAGCTCAAGGTCAACCTGGGTTACTTGACAATACATTATCTCCAAAAGCTAAAAGAAAAAATTCCAGACACTTACTGTGTGACATACACTATTTTAACTGCCTTTAAGACACCAGCAAACAAACCAACAAGAAAAAGATTCCTGCCCTTGTGTCTCCTGCTAGTAGGAAAGATGGGTATCTTAAAAGGCATGAGGCAGGTCAGCACCCAATGTGTTCTAAGAGTAGAAAAGGGTCACACGCCTAGGAGCTTGGGAGAACATGAGTAATGAGAAGTAATGAGAAGGAGGGCCCCCGTTGGGTTGGTCTGCTATAAGAACTTTTGGGTTCTGCTTTGAGATTTAAAGAAAGTTTTATTATTGTTATCATCATCGTCATTGTTGTTGTTAGTGTGTGGGGCAGAGGAGAGAGCTATTATCATCACTGTTGTTGTTAGTGTGTATGTGTGTGGAGGGGAGGAGGGAACTGTTATGGTCATCATTATTGTTGTTGTTAATGTGTATATGTATGTTGGGGGGAGAAGGGAGATTAAAGGACACCTTCTGGAGTCAGTTCTCTTCTTCCACAGTGGCTTCCAGGGATCTGGCTGAGGTTGTCAGGCTTGTGTCACAAGCTTTCACTCTCTGAGCCATGTCACTGACCCAACCAGTACAGGAGGTATTTGCCTTTGTGCACTATTAGAAAAGTAGTGCATAGTTCAACTGCTTTCTTTACCAAGCAGGCCTCTGGCTGCTACATCAAAGGCGTCTAGACAGGATGAAGCAAAGTAGAAACTGGGCAACCAGTATCTCGGCTGCTGCCGAAGCCACGAGACAATGGTGGTGGCTCATCTGGATCTGGTGACAAGGAAGTAGAGAGGAGTATGTAGATGACAGGTTTATTTTGTAGGTGGAACATTGCTGGTTAGTGAAAGAGGGAAAGGGGTCAGAGGACCCTGAGGTATTGGATCTGAGAAGCTGCCTCAAGGGAGGGTGAACATGGAGCCAGTTCAAGATCAAGGTCAAGAGGTCAGCCCTGGACACAAGACACTTTAAGACATCAGAAGGAATAGCATGATTGGCAGTTGCTATACAAGTTTGAGTGGAGGCTAAGTTCCAGAAAGTCACTACCTTCCATAAGTCACCACTGTGTATTTCTCTGTAGTCTACAATATTGAATCATTCATTGCTGTGCCATTTTGAATGCTGTGACACACTGTATGACTTACTACCTTTAAGTTCTGTGTCAACAGATCATCTCTGACTATGGGTAACTATTGCATTCTGTGTTGAGACAATGATGGCTCAATTGTTCAACACTGCAAATGTCATGACTTAAATAGTGAATTGAGAATGCTAACGAGACTGTGTCAGCATGACCCAGATACTACTGAAAACAAAGACTAAATGATGTTGTTTGTTTGACAAGTGGAAAGATTTATACAAAAGGAGAAAGACAGAGTAAATAAAGAACTCATTCGATTCAACATACAGAAAAACATGGAGTATGTACTCAAAATACTTAGAGCAGTGTGAATGGACGGAATTTCACAAATGCAAGACTTCTAAATCAATTGAAGTGGCATTTGAGCAAGTGTGGTGGTACATGCCTATGATCCCAGCCTGCTGATTTTACATCTTTAGGGACCTCAGACTCAGCCGACCCTCCTTTAGGACTATATTTCAAGGCAAGAGGGAAAATGCATATATAGAAATGAGAATGCGGTTTGGGTAAAGGCCCAAGATGGCTTCCCTTGCTGTCAGGCCCACGTGAGACCCGACTGAGATAAATTTCCTTTGTCTAGTCTTTGAAGTCCATGCCTGGCCCCCATTTTCCTGCTGGTTTGGTGCCCTGTTGAGGTGGACAGGCACTAGAATAATGGCAGGGAGTCTCCCTTGGGTGGCAAGTAGGAGACTATGGGGCTTGATGCCCTTGGCGTGCAGAAGCTTCTCTCGTGTTTCACTGCTGGCCTGTGTAAGACTTACTCTCCCACCCCCGAGAGAAGTTGATCCCTGTCACGAGAAGAGGGCTCTGTTTGATGTATATGACAACATCAGGATCCTGGGGAATTTCGAAAAGCACCCGAAAGAACCAATCAAGGCCCAGTATGGCTTCGAGGCTGGAGAGAAAATGAATTACAGTGTTGTATCTAAAGGAGAAAATGGTTGGAAGCAGAATGTTCCCAGAGGATCTGCACAACCTTAACAAACGGATCAACTCTCTACAAATACTTTAACTGTCACGGAAAGTACCGCTAGGACAGAGAACTGGGGACTCCAGAAGAGACACACTTGTCACCCTGGGGAAGGGGAACAGGCAGGACTTATCCTTTTGAGGAAAGAGCTCAGTGTAATAAAATGGGCTTTTTTGGAATGTGATATGCATAGTGTCTTCCTCACAATGCCACTTCTACTCATTCGTGAAGACTGAAGTCTGTCTCGTGCCTAAGTTGTATGGTCTTCTATTAGTACCTTGCTTATATACAGTTCAATTATACTTTTGCTCTTTAGAAGTACAACAATTAGAGATTCTGCCACCCCAAAATGAAATGGGAAAGTGAAATTACACTTTTGTACTGCTCTCATCAAGTTAGGGTAACTTCTCTGAGTGTAAAGTGTTTCAGAGGATAACCTTAAACCACATCCAGTTTTATGGAATGTTAGAGACCACACCAAGATGTAAGGAGTACAGTTTTTCCGCCTGCCGCTGGTCTTGTCCCGCCACTGCGCCAACCACAATTAACACACTGAGACTCTGTATTTGATATAATGCTGTTGGCCAGGTACTTGTTTCTTATCGGCTAGCTCTGTCTTAATTATTAACCCAATTCTTTTAATCTACATATTTCCACGTAGTCTTATCTTACGGGGGAGAGAGAACCCGCCGATGTTCTGCTCTCTCCATCTTCCATCTTGACTCCTCCTCTCTACTTCCTCTTTCCTCCCTGTCTCCTAGTCCCACCTGTCTTGCTTTCCTAGTGGCCAACAGTGCTTTATTCATTAACCAGTATGAGAAACATATTTACAGAATGACATCTCTCATCATCTCCCCTTTTCTGTCTAAAATAAAAAGGGTTTTAACCTTAACATAGCAAAATATATTACACAACAGTTATCAAATAAGATTCACAGTTAACAATATTTAGTCCATTAACATTTAGCAAGATTAAAAGAAACTATTCTATCATCTATCCTATATTTGTGAGTCTAAAGTCCTATATGTAACTTATCTTTAAGCTTAACTAAGGAAAACTATAACCATAACTGTCTTCAACTCCTTTAAAGACCACAGAAGGATAGTATATAAACTCTAGAAATAACAGAGACATCTTGCCTTGTCAGTCACCTGAAGTTCTTCTGTAATCTTCCATCTTCAGCCCATAGGCCATAGTGTGTCTGGCAGACTCTTCAGCAAAGCAGGAAACTTTAAATTGTCTTCTTATATTGGCAGTTTGTCAGTCACTTTCCTCTGTGTCCTGCAGACTGTCTGGCAGACTCTTCCATGAAGCAGGAATTCTGTAGCAATGTCCATTTTGAATCAGCAGTCACTTTTTTGTGGGTCCTGCATGTCCATTTTATACAGCATAAAGTCAAGCAATCCAGACAAGAGCAGTATCTTGCCCAAATGGCTAGTCTTGCCATATTGAAAGTAAACTTCATAATGACTTTTTTTCAATGTCCATCTTCCTTTCTGGTTCAGGTGGTGTTGCCAGGAGCAGTTATGTCTCACTGTCACGAAAAACCCTAAACCATTTTAAATGCCATATTCTGTAGGTCTTTGAAAGGTTTGAAGAATGCCTATCCATCTCAATTACATCTTGAAAACCTAAGTAACTTAACTCTAAGTTTTAACTACCATACGTAACTATCTAATATCTGTACTAATTTATACATTGCATTTATAAATGAGCTTTATAAACACAATACCTAAACAAGAGAAGAAATATACATGTTCCAGGCAAGCACTAGTTTCCTCCTCCCTCAAAACCAAGGTTTTTGGGTGGGAACAGGGTTTCACTAATTCTGGCCTGGATCTCACTATATATACCAGGCTGCCCTCTTGTAAATGGACTTTTGTCTGCCGCCCATCAGTTCCTCCTGCCTCTGCCTCTGAGTGCTGAGGTAGCTGTGTGTGCCACCACACCTGGCATTTCTCACCTTTTTAATGGATATCAAGTGCCATGTGTGAACACACAAGGAATGTGAGCCTGAATTACTCATCAAAAGCCTCATCCCAAGCTGCAAAACTCATCAGTAAATGTGAAATGAATCTTGTACTTCCATATTTGGTTTTAGTCTGGTATAAGGTCTCATATTGCTTAGGTTGGCCTGGAACTTACTGTGTAGCTGAGGCTAGTCTTGCATTCTAGGTCCTCCTGTCTCTACCTCCCAATGCTGGGCTGTGCTACCATGCTTTTTTGGGGAGAGCATTTAATAAAGATATTTTAATATAAAAAAAGAAATGAGAATGCTAAGGAATCTCTCTCTCTGTGTGTGTGTGTGTGTGTGTGTGTGTGTGTGTGTGTGTGTGTGTGTATTTCCAAAAATGAGGAATTTTATCAGTGTGGTAGTTCTCAGACTTGGCTGCATATTGAATCGATGTTTAAGCTTTTTAAAGTGTGGGTCTCATCCCAAGAGATTATGGCTTAATTGGCAAGAATATAGCCCCACTTTTAAAAAGCATCATACTGTGTGATAAAATCCAGCATACTTTCCTTCAAGATTGATTTTCCTTAGAGAATCTAGCTTCAATTTGCACACATTCCCTCCAAATGGCTTTTTGTTATTGCTTTGTTTTTGAGAAAAAGGTCTTGCTATGTTATCTCTGCTGGCCTGTCAGGTAGATCAGGCTGGTTTCAAATTTACTGTAATTCTCCTACCTTAGTCTGTCAAGTGCTGGCATTACAAGTGTGTATCACCTGCCTTCCCAAAAGTTTTGATGGAGCTAATTGGCTTATCCATTGGAGATGGATCATTATTATAATGATATTATCATTATTATATTGATTATGTTTTTCAACAAGATACATTCAGTAGCAGCACAAAATTCCATCTTGAAAGCCACCAAAAGTAAAATAAAGGATTTTGAAGACATACATTGCTTCCTGGTTGATATCTCCCACCTTTTAACAACCACAGCCCATTGACTGGCACATCTTGCCTCTTTAGAATTCTGAACAACCATCAGGTGTCTTAAAAAAACCACATCAGCTCCAGCATAACTCCCTCAACATTGTTACCTGTCTCCACCAATGTTTCCAATAATTCCCTCCCCATCCTTCATGACCAGCATATCTACTTGGCATTCTTGGTTAACTGTAGCCATTCTTTGTGAAGCAAGTCAGGTATTTTGTAAGATTTATCAAAATACTTTCACCAGTGGTGGCCATCGTTGGATAGGACAATTGGTGACAGCAATGATAGGCAGGAAGGGTAAGATGATGGTGGCCACCACTGTGGCAGCTATGACAGGCTAAGGCAATGGCAGTTGAAGTAATGCACAGTAGCCATAATGGTGGCTATCAAGAAAATAAATTTAGTGGATGATAGCAACTGAGAGAGTCGCATTTGACTGACAGCCTTCTCTCTCTGCCTACATGAATGTAGGCAGGAGATAGAAGGCAACAAAAACCAAAGCCCTCAAATAATTAGTTCCCAATGAAAGGGATGATGGAAGTCCGTGTCTCTCACCCCTTAAGTGTGAGTGTTCTGTCTCCCAGAGTTTGCCAGAGAACTAAGCTATTGCCCACTGTGACAGTTTGACGGGTGAGATCCTTCCTGTTGTGATCACACTCATTGTTCTACTACCATGACTTTCTGGGATCATCTCCTGATTCCATCTCACATCCCTAAGCTAAGACAGTGCATCATGAGGGAGATTATGACTCAAGAACATATGGCACATTAACAGAACGGAGTCTCTGCCAAGCCATAAAGCTGTGACAAATTTTAAAATACTGAAATGTAAAAGATGTTACCAAACCAATTTAATTAGGCAAGAAAACTAGAAAAATTCCCATATGGTTAGAAATTAAGAAATATAGCTCTAAATTTTTAAATAATGCAATACCAATAAAGAAACAATATTAGAATGAAATTGTAAAAATCAAATTTGTAAGCATATATTATCTCTTAGTAAAGGAGAAGCCTGAAACTTTCACCTCAAAAAGGTACAAGTTTTGTGTGGTGTGGTGGCACACACCTGTAATCCCAAGCCAAGAACATCAGGAGCTCAAGACCATTTTTTTTGCTACACAACAAATTCAGGTCATCCTGGCCTATGAGAGATCCTATCCCAAAACAAACAAACAAACAAACAAACACAAAACCAAAATAAAGACCAACAAGCTAAATGTAAGTTATGGGAAAAGATTAATAAACTTGATATACCCTTGTCCATTCTTATAAAGAAAGAAGGAAACAGATACAAGTACAGCATCTGAAGCTGGAGAGGCAATACTACAGATGCCACAGGCCTTGGGATAACATGGATATTGTGACCAGATTAATATAACCCCAAATCATAGACAATGTGATAAATTACCAGAAAAAAATACAACTAGACACACCCAGAGAAATAAAACACCATAAATTTGTTCTGTTAGCTTACACATAGGCACAGATTCTTTGCAGCCAAATGTCATTGGGAAGTGAAGTCTCCATTCTTGTAATGTGTGTGACCTCAAGAATGTTTGGGCCAATAGAAAGTAGTAACATGATGCCTTTAAGGATTCCTGTTTGACTCTGTTGGATCCTTTAGACCATACTAAAATGTTCTAAAATGTAGTCTGGATCTCACTCCATTTTTGTCTATTCTCATCACACTCTTAGGAGAAAGGAGCAGAATCCCACTCAAACAAAACAAGCTGCCTGAAAACACCCTCCAGAGTCTGAGTACTCAAACCAAAACCCTGGAAAAATGAGCTGGGAGTAGAAAGCTCCCAGAACCTAGGCATCACCCTCGTCTCACCACCTGTTTCCTCCAGTCTTGCAACTCACATAGCACCTGCTAGCTCCTCCAATTTTGACTATATAGGACTTTAACCTTGACTCCTGGAATTTTTTTTTTTAAACCAAAAAATTTCTTTTGTTTTGGAGGCAAATATTGAGAGGAAAGTCCCAATGGGTCAGGTTCAGTTTTCAAGTGGCTGACTACTTTTGGAGTAGCTTCAAGGGAAAAGAGACTTGTCTCAATGGTTAATCTGTATGAAGGTAATGTGCATTGTTGAACCAAAAATCCTAGAGATCAAGAGGGTTTAGCGAGCCATTACAAACACTAGCTAGAAAAGCAAAGGTTCAGGTCTAAAGACAAGCTTTCAGTATGGCCAACAGTGGGCTAGATAGCAGTTCAAAACTGCTTGCTGGACCAGAGCTAAACCTATTTTGTTGTTGTTGTTGTTGTATGTTTTGAGTCTTTTCAATAGCAGTGGCTGACTTCAAACCTGGCAAATTTTTAAGTTCCTCTAGAGATTACAGGTGGGACTCACTATGCTAGGTTAAGTACATTTTGAAAAAAAAAATTGGGGGAGAAGAGAGCAACAAAACCCATTTTGCCAGGGTAGGATAATGCAAAAAGCCTTGGGCTGTGAGGAAAGCCCACAGGAGTAGATGTTACTGATCTGGGGATATAGCTAGTTGGTAGTGTTCGCTTACTGTGCACAAAGCTCTGGGTTGGATCTTCAGTACCAAACATGGGGACACACGCTTCTATAATCCCAGCCCTTGGGAGGTAGAAACAGGAGGGACAAAAGTACAACGTCTTCCTTGGTTACATAAAAAATTCAAGGCCAGCCTGGGATACAAGACCCTGTCTCAGAATAACATTTTTAGAGATTGGCTGGTATTAATAATCTAGAAAATTCATGCATAAATAACAATTAGAATTAAGATTCTAATATCATTTTATCAACATAAAATGGCCTTTTCCTTCCATTTTATAACTTGTTCCTGATCAAGCTGCTCTCACTTACTCTGGCCTCCATTCCTTAACAATTAAGTTTAGGATAGATCATTTTTATCAGAATGCCACCCCTGGGCTTTCTTCCCTCTGGGTCCTGGACTGTTTCTTTATGACCTGATCATACTGAAGAGTCAGTAAACAACCAAACAGCTGTGCTGAGAACTAGGAAGGCAGTACTAATTCAGATCTACATGGGCCAGATCTCTACGATGCAGGCTTCTTGCTTGACCATCACTTTCTGTGTGCTGTCCTTGTCCTCTTTGGATGAGGAGCTGATTCACATGGATAGAGGTACAAAGAAGGTCAATGCCTGTGACAATGCCTCTCTTTGACAGACAGGGAGTTGGTAAATACACTAATTTTCTAGACACTGTAACTAAGTCCTATGCCATTCACAGAGGTCTCATTTCCCAAGGTGGTAACCAGCTTGATAGTGTACTTTTTAAAATTACATTTTGTTCATTTGCTTTACTGGGGTGGAAAGCAGGGGAATGTTATGGGACACTGTGGAGGTCAGAAGAAACAGAACTACTTGTATGAGTTAGTTCTACCATAACAGGTGGGTCTTGGGGATCAAACTCAAGCCATCAGGTTTGATGGCAAGCACCCTTACCCACGGATCCATCTTGCTACCCAGATAATGCACCTTTTATTGGCTGTCTTCTTGTCTCCCTTTTCCACTCCTTACCACTATTTCTGGATTCAGGTATTCTGAGAATACCCTACCAGTGCCCCATTCTCAGACCTGCCTTCTGGGAAATTGTCAATCAAGAAAAATCAGTGAAGGATGCTTCCAAGCCATATCCTCTCACGGTTTTCAATTTTTAAAATTTAACAAGACAGGGTCTCCGGTGACCCAGTTTGGCCTCAAACTATATATGATCTTGAACTTCTGATTCTCATGCCTTGCTTCTGCCTCCACACAACTGTTTTCAATAATAAGGACAATTTTTTTTTTGTTTGTTTGATTTGTTTTACTTTTTGAGACAGGCTTTCTCTGTGTAACAGTCCTGGCTGTCCTGGAACTTGCTTGGTAGATCGGGCCAGCCTCGAATTCACAGACACTCCCGAGTGCTGGGATTAAAGGCTTGTGCCACCACCTCCTGAAGGCCAGTATTTTTACATCCAGTGTCCAAGGCCTGTGTCTACTGCTCATTTGGCTCTGATTCGGCAGTGGAAAAGATGTGCTATTCATTGCTACTTGCACAAGCCTCAAGAAAACTGTAGAGAGGTAATGAATGCAGGCGAGGGCACAATGATAGGTAGAGCATATTGACTGGCATGTGTGAGGTCATGGGTTGTCTCTATTTCCAGAGGGAAGAAAGCTGGGCATGGTGGCTCACACCTGTAACCCTAGCTGTGAGTCTGAATCCAGTTTGGTATCCATAATGAGCTCCATGACTGCTTAGACTTTAAAAAAAAAAAAAAAAAAAAACAAAAACCAACCTGGTGAGAGTGAGTGGGAGGACAGCAGGGACAGGGAATGGCTGTTTGAGTCATCTTAAACTAAGCCTACAATAGGCACACCTTGGGCCTTCCCCAGCTCTTCTCCAGCTCTCCTAGTGCTTGCCCCCTTCAATGCTACAGGCTCGAACCAAAGCCCAGAACTCAGTCTTTATTTATTTAGAGTCCCAAAGTCCAGGAAAGCCAGACCCACACCAGAGCCCTCAAGACTCCAAAATGGTCACTCTTCTAGATGAGGACACCAAGTGGGTTAGTCAATCATGTCTAGTTTTCTCCAAGTCCAAGGGAATCTTCAGGAGGCAGGAAGTGGCTGTGCCTGTGGAGAAAACACACCAGCATTTACTTGAGACCAAGGTTGGGGTGATGATAGGTGATGAGGCTCCCCTCACATAGTCCAGTCTAGAGTGGAAAGGTGACAAGTGGCATGGCCATTTGCCACAAGAACAAGTTGTCCACAGGAAGCTAAAATCTGGAGCTGGGGGCACTATTCTCTTTGTTTGTTCATTTATTTCTGGAAGACAGACAGAGATAGGTTGGCTTGAGACTCACCAGCAGCCCAGGCTGGTCTAGAGCTCACTTATGGAAGTCAAACTGCTTTGAACTCATGGCAATCTTCCTACCTCGGCCTCCCTAGTACTAGAATTATAAGCACGTGCTAGCATTGTTACAAGTGCTGGGGACCCAGGAGACAAAAAATCTCTCATTCTAGGAAACTTCTTTCAAAATGGGAGGGAGATACACTCAAAGAATAAAACTAGTCACCTAGTAAGTAAAGAGCAAAAACTGTTGTGAGCAGGAACAGGGAGGCTTTTGGACTACCAGCAACATAAATATGAGCTCTCCCACTAAAGCCTTTCTATCACAGGGTATCATCATGCCTTTAATGTGAAGTTCAGAGAACAGAGGAGGCCCAAATCTCACCACCCCAGTGAGGAGAAGCTAAAGCTGTGATGCCATCACAAAGGAGCAGGACAGTGAAAGGAACCGGGTGTTACTCATTCCTAGGGCATTGGAGAGCCTTGAGCCATGAGGGGAGACAGGAGACTTAATTCTCACATTGTTTTCATTCTTACATTTATTAATTTGTCTAAGCAGTGTTTGTGTGTAGATGTGCGTGTATGTCAGAGGACAATCTGCAGGAGTCAGTGATAGAGCTCAAGTTATTAGGCCTGGCAGCAAATGCCTTAACCTGCTAAGCCACCTCCCTGCCCTAATTTCCATTTTTAAAAGCTCTTGTAGGGAAGAGGTCATAGCAGGAATGGCCAGAGAAGAGGATGGCTGCTTGTCCAGGAAGAACACCAACCAACCTTAAAGAGAGAGGGGCTGAAGAGATGGCTCAGCACTTGTTCCTCTTGCAGAGAACCTGGGCTCAGCTTCCAGCACCCACATGGTGGCTCACAACCACCCATAGCAACTCCAGCTCCAGAGGATTCCAGGAGATCTGACACCCTCTCTTGACTTCCATGGGCACTAGGCACACACATGGTCCACACACATTCAGGCATAACACCAATACACAGAAAATGAAAAATAAAAACTAAAAAGGAATGAAAGGGCGTCATTGTCCAGATGCCAGAGAAAGAAACATTCCTATGAGATATTAGAGTAACTGGTATGGACAATCTGTAATCATTCCTGAACATTCCCTGTGGAGAATTAAAGTCCTTCTGGGCAGTTTCTGCGTTTATAACCTAATTCTTTCAACTATCCCTGTCCTATTCAAAGAACCAGTGACTATCAGGCATAATTAGAGGGTAACCTTTAGCCAAGAACTCTCCTGAAGCACAGGATACAAGGGAAACAGTGGGGGTATGACCCACGATTGAGGGAGCTTACGAGCCAGGGAACAGGGAACAGGCACAGAGGACCCTGGGAGAAGGACCAAGTAAAGAGGGTAGGAATTAGACAGAGGGTGGACTGGGGAGGGTAGTCCAGGCAGAGCAAAAGAACAAGGAGCAAGGCAGAAGGCCCTTGAGTAAGTACACTGCTCACTGGGGATGGAGGTGAAGAGCAGAAGAGGTGAGACCAGAGTCAGCCAAGACCAGTCTGGGAAGGGAACCACGCAGAGAGCAAGGCTTCCTCTGAGACCACTCTGGGACCATCACAGGAGAAGGATTGGAAAGGACAAAATGGACCAACACAGAAGCCCAGAAGACGGTAAGAAAGAAAAAGCAGAGTTGCAGGGACAGAGGACCCCCACGAGGGATGTTCGGAGGAGGGTGGTTAAAGGTGTGAACTGTCTCTTTGCAGTGGTCCGGCAAGAGACATCCAAAGAGGTGCTTCTCACTCTGCCATTTCTGCCAAGCCCAGGGCATGTTAAGACTTTTCCTAATTGCCCCTTCAGTATCATTATGTATTGGGTACATTAAGATCTTTTTTTTTTTTTTTTTTTTTTTTTGTGAACCCCTCCACTCCACCCCTCACCCCAACTGGTACAGCTGAGAGCAATGAAAAGGACAAAATGGGCAAGAAAGGGAAGAATACAAGAGATCTAGTAGGAATTGGGGACCTTGTTCCCAGTGTGAATAGAAAGCCACTGGAGTTTTAAGCAAGGGCAATGCGACCCAGAATTTAGTTCATTATATGGAAACAAGAGTGAGTTCAGGCAAGCCAGGGAGAAGGCTGAACAGGTGCCTGGCAGGGGAAGTGTGTGAAAGATAGACTAAAGCAGAGGCTGCCTGCCACTTGAGGCAGAGAACCACGTTTTGGATTCTGGATTCATAGCCAAGGCACGTGTGAGAATCAGGTGAGGCTAGAACTTAAAAGAAAATGGAGGGCGTTGTGAGGGGAAAAGAGATGATCTAGCGAGCCTCCTTTACCTCTCCAGCTGTGGGTGAACTTGGCGGCTGCACCTGCTCAGCACACTGCAGGAAGCGGCGCATGTGTTCCGCACAATTGCCAACTGCTGCCTCATTCAAGCGAAGACACTCCTCAAAGGCTTCAAAAGGCTCAGCACAGGCCTGGCGGATCTGGCGGATGATGGGGCTGTGGGAGTAGGGCATTTCAGACCCGCAGCACTCACACCCCACTTCCGAGCACCCTCCAGCCCGTTTTACACTCACTGGGAGGATGTGCAGCGAGCAATGCTCATCTTAAGGTGGTGACAATCCCGATGCCAGGACTCAGGCTTGGCTGCCACACATTGGCCATACTGTTCCAGCTCCCGGCTGCAGTATCGAGCTGTGACTTCCAGGGCTGCCTGCCTGTGGGACAGGGAAAGCTGAAGACAATCTCAAGAGTAGACAAGGAAAAGTTCTGATTTGGGTCTGTGATTGGCCTAGGGATCCAGAATAGATTTGGAATTTTTAAGGATCCTATGATAGGGACAACCAACGAGGGGCAGAAGTAAGAGCTGAGCCCTGAGCGTTGTGGTACGGGGCGGGAGTGTTTGGAAAGACAGTGGAAGACATAAAACAAAGTCTGGTTATTGTGAGGACAGTCTTGAATGCAGTCGTTTCCCATTGAGGTTCATGCAGCCTGACAAGCATGATCTAGAGCTGTAGGGAGTTATAACTCACATCTCCAGGCGAGTTCAGGCGCCGATCAGTCAGGGAAAAGAGACCCGCCTTTTCCGGTATCAGGTTGACATGGCGCCGCCCAACCCATACCTCCCGGCCTCACTCTTCCGGTCGCCGAGGGTCCAGCCGCTCATCCCATCCAGGTTCAATCATCATGGCTGCGCTCTGCCTCCCCTTCCGGCTCACTGCTTGTCCGGGCCGGACCCAACGTAACTACTTCCGGTCCTCCAGCTATTTTGTTTCAGTTTAGTCTTTTTACTTCCGGATCGTAGTGCGGTCGCTTAGAGCTCACCGGAAGTGTGGGATCGGAAGTGCTGCTGCACCTCGGCACCAGAGCGAGTCGGGGCCCAAGTAGGTATCTGCAGTGTGCAGTCGCTGCCACTGTCCTGGCTGGAGTTAGAAGCCGAGCCCGCGTGGCTGGGGATGAGTCGGCAGCTGTGCCCGCCGCTGCTGGGCTCAGCAACAGGGGACTCGACTCTCAGCCGAGCTGCCACCATTGGCTAGACTTCGGTACACACTCCCCTCCTAATAGCCATATTGGGGCTCCCGCACAGTTATTGAGTTATGCGTGTCCTTTTCCTGGCATAGGTGGGCAAGACAGGATGAAAGTGGATTTTACTGCTTGCTCCTTGCAATCGTGGACAAATGACTTCCTTTGTGATTGCCCCTGGTGTGGTTTCCACCCTCCACGTATGCCTTCAGATTATAAGGCTAGACCTGGGAGACCGTGTCCTATTTAAAAGGCTAAATCCTCCTGGTCACCTAGCATGGACAGGTCTTCTAAGGCTAGACAAAATGTGCCCTGACCACGTCAGTATGCAGCTGTAAAATGGGGGATTGGTGACTACGGTGGTCTCCTTCATACCAATTGCAAGGGCAAGGCTGGGCGCCTGAACACAGCAGTTCCGGGTAAGCTAGGTGTTAGCTGGAGGTTGTGACTGAGTTCTACAACTGCTTCACTTGGCAAATGTAAGGCTAGCCACACCACACACGACACTTTCATTTTTGGGAAACAGGACACTCACCTCCACATTTGCCTTTTGTCTAGTGGCTCTGTCAAGAGTGTGGCTAAGAATCAAATGTAGAGAACCATTTTTGAAGTGAAGCAGATCTGAGAAACGAAGACCTCAGGATTGCTTGTTACTGGGGCTCCCTTTTGGAGAGCTCATTCATGGAAGACTTAATGTTTTAGGAAGCTTAAGGACAATTTTATTAGTCTGAGAGGAAACACCAGGGCAGGTGAGCTGTGAATGGTGGCAGCCGAGGAGAGCGAGCTGGGGAAAGGATGCTAGCCAGTCCGAGCATGGCAAACATGGCCTTGCACTTCTCCACCATTCTCCCCACCTTGCTAAGAACTGTCATATGACATTCCTAAAGCTAGGCACCAAGGTCTTTCCCCTCATGGCCACTTCCTCCCCCCTGAGGCTGACACAAGGTCCAACTTTCAAAGTATTGAAGTATTTGGCTCAAGGTCCAACTTTCAAAGTATTGAAGTATTTGGCTCAAGGTCCAACTTTCAAAGTATTGAAGTATTTGGCTCACCTAGTTAACATGCCCAACCAAAATTAAAGCACCTCACCCTAACTCAGGTTTCCCCTTTCCCTTTATAAACTGCCATTTGCCTATGGGCCACATCTGTCTCCTCTATCCAGAGGCAGTCCTCTGTCCCTCCAGAACAAATATCCCTTCCCTTTCTGTTGCTGACTGATGTTCCTTCCCCTTTGTCCTCTATCTCCTGTCTTTGTCTCTTATTCCCTGCTCTTTGTCCCTCTGGGACAAATAAATCTTTGTGCTGTGAACGTGGTCTTTGAGAGTCTTGTGCCAAATACCATTCAGTGTATACAGTGTATCTATGTGTGCAGGTGCATGACTGTGTGTGCAGGGTCAGTGGCAGGTGTATGTGTGCAGGTGCATGACTGTGTGTGCAGGGTCAGTGGCAGGTGTATGTGTGCAGGTGCATGACTGTGTGTGCAGGGTCAGTGGCAGGTGTGTGTGTGTATGCAGGCCAGAGGTCAGTGGCAGGTGTATATGTGTGCAGGTGCACAACTGTGTGTGCAGGCCAGAGGTCAGTGGCAGGTGCTCCATTGCTTTGCACTAAAGTGTTTGGAGACAGGGTATGTTACTGAACCTGGAGCCCAACAATGAGCTTGACTGGCAGGCCAGTGAACACCTGGGATCCTGACCCCACATCCCAGCACTGGTGTGTTCTGCTGTGGGTGATGGAGAGGCAAACCCAGGCCCTCAAGCTTGCGTAGCAAGCACTTTCCCCAGTCCCATGGCTATTTCTTATAAAACTATGATTCAGTAATTGTTCTCTTGAGCATTTGTCCCAGATAAAAAATTGTATCAACACACAAACATGTATGTGGCTTCCCACAGCAGCTTTACCTGC
This sequence comes from Phodopus roborovskii, assembly GCF_943737965.1. Lineage (NCBI taxonomy): Eukaryota > Metazoa > Chordata > Mammalia > Rodentia > Cricetidae > Phodopus > Phodopus roborovskii. The sequence continues at coordinate 24,645,366 of NW_026126416.1, forward strand.
TAATGCCCCAACCAGAAACAATCAAATGTCCTTCACAGTGCAGTTTAACTAGTCCACCCATACTCTGAGTACTATATAACAATACAATGAATTAATACATACAACTTAGATGAATTTAAGGGGGATTCTGTTAAAAAAAAAAGTCTGAAACCATTTTATGATTCTATTTACATGTATTTCTTGAAATTATAGAGAAGGGTTGAAGGGTTAGAATTACTAACAGAAGGCACAAGTGTCCTATGTGTAACACCAGTCTACACAAAGGATAACATGCCATGCAAATATACGTAAGTACACACAAAATTGTAAAAATTTGAGTAAGCTCTTGGGCTGTTTTAGTGTCATCTCAGTTTACTGGTCAAGAATCTTCAATTTAAGATCAAAAGTTAATTTAAAAAAAAAAGTTAGCTGGTGCTGGGCAGTAGTGTCTCATGCCTTTAATCGTAACACTCGAGAGGCAGAGACAGGCAATCCCTGAGTTCAAAACCAGCCTGGTCTATAGAATGAGAACAGCCAGGATTGCAGAAAAACCTTATATCAAAACAAAACAAATTTAGCTGGGTATTGTGGTTATCTGTTGATATTTTAACTCTGGAGGCTTCATAGTGAATCCTATCCTCAGCAACAAGACCCTCAAAACCACGACTATTTGTGACAGTAGAGATTTGGAAAGTACCCCCAGCCACAGGACTGAGGCAGAGAATGGGGTAGCTGGGTCCAAAGCTGAGCTTCTTTTAATAGCAGGGGGAAGTATCAACCACTTCAAGGTGTTTTCCATGGAAGAAGTCAAACACCCATTGACAGGAAATATAGCCTTATAAGATATTATACACAAGCACACACACAAAAAGCACTCAAGAAACTCAAAGGTTAAAATAGAAAAAGGCAAAGGAGTATAGCTACTCACTAATCAGATACATCCAGCCTTAGAGGAGGAAGTCCTGCCACATTTGAGGACACCAAGGACAGGTGCTACATGATCCCACTGAGTTACCGAAAAAGGCGAACTCACAGATTCATAGGAGAATGGCTTTTGCTGGAGGCCAGGGAAACGCAGAGCTGCTTGTAGCTGACAACTGTGCTGTACTTGGAACTGTGAAAAGGACAGATCTCAAACACGCAAGTACACACACCACCCAAGGTGCACAGGAAACGTTGGAGATGACGTGTTTATTTACTTTGACCATGATGACATCATAGACTATATAATTCATTAAATTATATACATGAAATAGCTTTAGTTTACATGTATATAAAAATAAAAATACATTTATGGCTTTCATTTTCTGTCTATTTTCCTGCCCTTCTCTTGACAGATGACAACTCTGCCACTGAAAGCAGGGAAAGTGAACCTGGGCCTGGAAAGGAGATATCCCTGCATGATCTACTGTCAATAAATCATTTTTTAAAGAAGACACTTAAGAACTTTTTCTTTTTAAACTATTTATGCATGTACTCCAGAAGAGGGCACCAGATCTCATTTCACATGGTTGTGAACCACCATGTGGCTGCTGGGAATTGAACTCAGAATCTCTAGAAGAGCAGCCAGTGTTCTTAATTGCTGAGCCACCTCCCCAGCCTTAAGAACATTTTAAAACAAATATACCAAAACCAACTTCAGCAGCTCTGAGAGGCACAGAAGCCCTGAATTCTCAGCTGCCAGTTGTTGGCTTCAGTGAACCCATCACTGGATTAAAGTCATGTTTTGTTCTAATCGCCCTAACTCAGATGGCTAGGATCAAGTTAAATGACATCCAGTTTTACTTTGATGTTCATAGCCGCCAGCTCAGCTACAAAATACCGAAAAACATACGGCACAGAGACAGTGTCAATGGTATCACTGCGACCACAGACAGTGCAGTTGTATTTTCTGTTGCGCATAGCTGACCAAGAAGGAGGAGGCTTTTCAAGTAGCGGGGACAGCAAACTGCCACATTTCACACATACGTGGGCGACCGAGCGGTCTGAGCAGTTGAAGAGCCGATCATGAAGGAGAAAGGATGTACCGTGTGCCAATAGAGCATCCCGCTCCATTTCGCCAAAGCGGATTCCACCCTGGACATTCCTTCCCCCGATAGGCTGGTTGGTGACTTTGTCCCTGGCTCCAGTGGTTCTAACTTGAAACTTGTCTGACACCATGTGGCGTAAACGCTGGTAATAAACCACACCAATGAAAATATCTGCTTCCAACTCCATCCCGCTGATGCCACTGTATAATCTCTCGGTGCCATAGAAGTTGTAGCCGGCAGCCTTTAACATCTCCCCAAAGTGCCCTAAGGCCGAGTGCTCCTCGGAGAAGATGAAGGGTGTAGCGTCATGGCAGAGACCATGCAAAGCTGCAGACTTTCCAGCCATGCTTTCAATTAACATACCGATGGTCATACGGGAGGGAAATCCATGAGGATTAAACAGAATGTCTGGCACCATCCCACTCTCTGTAAAAGGCATGTCCTCAGCTGGCCACAGTCTGCTCAAAATGCCCTTCTGTCCGTGACGGCTGGCAAATTTATCTCCAATAGTTGGATTCCGAGGAACTCGTATTGTGATGCAGATACATTTGAATTTCCCACTGCCCGTGTCATTACTACACACTTTGATGTTGTCCACAATACAATTTTCTTTACTCCTGGTGGGGGAATCAAATAGAAAGTCAAGCTGTTAGTTCAGTTTGTTGAGTCTGCCTAGGCTAGCCCTGGCTGGCCTGTAACACAATGACCTAGAACTTGCAACGATCCTCTCACCTCTGTTTCCACTTGCTAGAATCAATCACAGGTATAGGACACAAAACCTACCCCAGCTTTGTTTAAACTTAAAAATATTTATGTTTTGTTGACATGACCAATGTTCCATAAAGTGTGCTCACCAATATAAATAGATGTTAGATAGTATTCATGACTGGGATTATTAGTTATCTTTATGTGAGAGGGTATCAGCAATGGGAAAAACTGCTAGGCAAGCCCACTGAAGCCATTTTTAATCACTGTAAAAACAGCTAAGATAATCACTGTTTTTAGAAAGAGGCATATTTTGGGTAGGAAACATCCTTAATGCAGTTCATGAAGACAACGATGACAGAAAACTACCACAAAGGCAAGGTGACAGACACAGATGGTGCTCACGTTGGCAAACTCATGGATGACATCATCTGATGTGTTTACCCCATCTCCTACTGTTATGGTATAAGGAGTCTGGCCTTTAGAAGGGGTTAGGTCCTGAGGATGAAGCCTCACCAACAGACAGTGGCTTACAGAAGGGGGCTGCGCTGTTCACTGCTGTTTGCCTTTCCTATTCCCCTCGTTGGGACACTGAAGCAGTACCTCCTCAAGCCCACCTCCATCCTGAATGGCCTAGCCCCCAGAACAGAGACTTTCTGCTCTGTTTCCCAGTCATACCTATTTTGTTTGAGCAGCAGAGATTTAAAAAGGCAGGGTTTCTCTGTATAACAGCTCTTGCTGTCCTGGAAGTAGCTCTTGTAGACCAGGCTGGCCTCAGACTCACTAAGATCCACCTGTATCTGCTTCCTGAGTGCTGGGACTAAAGGCGTATGCCACCACTGCCTGGCACGTCATTGACCTCCAGTAATTTCACCACAAAACAGCCTGTAAAAACCAGCTCAGGGGCCAGGTGTGGCAGCATAGACCTATAATCCCAGCATTTAAGAGGCAGGGGCAGGGGGATCACCTGTTACATTACAGCCAGGCTGATCTATGAAGTGCGCTTCAGATCTGTCAGGACTCCTGGCGACAAACTTCCCACTAACAAACCAACCAGCAGTTTACCATGTCCCCAAACTTACTTATAGTAAACCACGAAACCTTCCCCAGTGTTAAGGTTTAGGTAGCTGTAGTAGGGGTCACCAAATTGCAGCTTTGCTCCTATGAAAGGCAATCCATCATCATCCAACTTCTGCATAACCCTAGGGTCACCAGGTTTGACTCCGAAAACAAGGTTATTGTCCCCTTGCTTAAATTTTTCAGAGAGGTCTATGAACTCAGACTTGTAGACACTTCCATGAGCAAAGCCTCGCTCCCAAGAAGCCTTATTCACAATCTGTGGAGTCAAAGATTCAAATCAACTTATAAGACTGAGACAGGAAATTTCAAAATAGAACCAGTTAAGATTATACTAATACTTGGCTTAGGGTAACTGACATTTGATTTTGAAACTGCATTTCCAAATTACCAATGCTACCAAGACCCAGACTCATAAATGGCTTAAGACATAATCAAAGACAAGCCTAAAAGGCAGATATACCAAGAATTCACATTAACCTTTCCCCACAGTATGTACCCCTCAGACCAGAAATTAACTATCTAAAGAACAAATGTATTTGCTATTATGCCCTTGAGGACAGATTCCTTCAGTGCTCTCACAGTAAGAGTTCACAAACAGCAATGAAAAAAGATTAGAGTTACAGCTAGCAACACTTACCATAGCATCTTCCATATCATAGCCAGTGTAGGAGATTACAGCTACAATGGCATTTGTCCCAATCGGATAGTTGTCCATGTTGTAATAGTCATACATGCATGGCCTCACTAGAGGGCTTTGGGGTGTCTGAAGGCGGTAGAGTTTATTATCTGATCGCTCTTGATAAGTGAGCAGTGGGAAGCCCATGGTCTGCTTACCTATGGAGGAAAAAATTGTCTTTGCATCTTGTTTTCAATCCTCGATTCTCAATGTGCTTCATAAAACTGGAAACAACTAAACACACAGCACAGAGATGAACACACACCACCATGAAGCAAGAGTAACAGAGGACACCAGCTATCTTCCTTCCTCAGTTCTCACATGCACACGCATGTACATATAAACACCACACACACACACACACACAGGCACACTTAGTTACAGTTTCTTAGTTACAGTTTCTATTATTAAGAGACACCATGACTATGGCAACTCTTTTTTTTTCTTCTTCTCTTAATTCATTTATTTTATGTATTCATGAATGCTCTATCTGCATGTATGCCTTTACACCAGAAGAGGACATCAGATCTCATTATAGATGGTTGTGAGCCACCATGTGGTTGCTGGGAATTGAACTCAAGACCCCTGGAAGAGCAGTCAATGTTCTTAACTGCTGCACCATCCCTCTGGCCCTGCAGGAGGATACTGAATGCAAGACCAGCTCAAGGAAGGTTGTGGGTATAAAGAGCACATCAAATGCCAAAAGCTTTAATTTCAGACAGAAATCAAGAGCACTGGAAGTGATAACAAGTGAGTGATTGTGACGGCTTAAACCCTTCAAAAGTGAAGGCATAAGATCTCAGACAAACCCAAGACATTTTCCTGGAAAATGTAAAGGTCAAGAACGACACAAACAAGCTAAAGGGTTCTTCTGCATCAGAGACAAATGTACGCTCTAGCAGAACACAAGTCATCCTGGACCAGGCCTTTGATTCTCCACCTCCCTCCAAATGGAATAAGGACTAAAATATGGAGCGTGTGCTGCTCTTACAGAGGAACTAAATTCAGTTCCCAGCATCCATGTCACATGGCTAACAACTGACTATAACTCCAGGGGGTCTGAATGCCACTGGCTTCTGCAGACACCTGCACATACATGCAGTACTCACATTTCTGCTGAACTTCCTGACTTTGATAAAGACCCTGACCGAGAAGGCTCTTATGGTTGGGAATATGCACTCAAGTGTGGAGGGGGCACTGTGTCTATAATCTTCACGTGAAAAAGCAAAGTATGAACCTGGCAGAATGTTAACAGAACAGAGGACTGGTCTGTAGGCATTCTTTCTGCTGTTCTTGAAACTTCTCAAGTCTGAGTTGACTTGAGCTTAACTTACACAAGGTTTTTGTGTGTGCATGAACCAACCACCTCCTCCACACCCACCTTACCCATCTGGCACTGGTACATGTTCCGAGGACTCTGGTTATGATCAGAGAAGGGGATGAAGTTGGCGATCACGCTCAGCAGGCTGTGAGGGAACAGCTCCTGGTGTGTGGAAATCCCGGAAAAAACCTCATCCTCAAAAATGGCAACGTTCATGAAGAGCTGGAGCAGAACAAGGGTAGGGAAGGCAGAGGCATAAAATAACTGTGGCTGCCTTGCTGCTTCCTCACCCCAATCATGAATGCTGGCTGCTGCTGTGATGGAACTACTGCTGGGACTCAGGGTCTGCGTGTGCTAAACGCTCCAACACTTTTTCCCCTTAGACATTTCATCCTGTACCTACCCTCTCCAATTGTGAAGGGCCAAAGAAGAAGACAAATATTTATTTTGGACAGAGTTTCTCTGTATAGCCCTGGCTATCCCATAACTCACTCTGTAGACAAGTCTGTCCGGGAACTCAAGAGATCCACCTGCCTCTGCCTCGAGAGCACTGGGATTAAAATGCATCACCACATCCAGCTTCATTTTTTTTCCTTTTTGTTTGGCCATGGCAAAGTGTAGGTGACAACTGTGATGCCTCAGTCTTCACCAGCTAGGGCAGAGCCAGGTGCGAAGCAACCATGAATACTGGATGGGCAGTTACGTGAGCACCAAACCTCCCTCAGGGTCCCAACACATCAAAACTACTTAGTCCTGGGCAAAGGGGGTCAGAAAAATGAGCTGGATTTTCTGTCACATGCTTTTAAAAGTGAAAGCCAAGACCCTGTAAACTTGTGCATAAGCACAGGCTACAGTGGGGGCCCACCTGCTCCATAGTGCCAATGAGTTCTTCTTTGCCCAGTTCCAAGTTCTGCACAGGCCTCACCAGCCGGCAGGGAGTCGTGAAAAGGAACAACCCTGGGTAGAGGCTTGGTTTTCCTGTCATGGGAACCAGGGCCACCTCCATCCAGGGAGGAATTCTTTTTTCTCTCAACACCTGTTTCAACAGAACAGAGTTTAATGAAGAACAAATGCATGCTTTACCCCACCCTCCCTGCCACCAGAGCCAGGTAGAATGCGAAAGGAAAAGCACCTAAGAAATTGCATCATCCTAGTAATAAACCCAGAGCCCCAAGCCACAGCTGTCCATCCCAATCTCAGCCCGCGCACAAGGCCACTCAGCCCACCTGAGAAATGGCAAGAAAAAAAAAAGGACAAGTTTATTCTCTGATGTCTGAAATATGGATTAATGAATTCCTTTTCAAACGACTACATGAAGGGTCTCACATGTGAGTATTAAAAAACAAACAGAATGGGGTTGCTGTGATGACTGCATACTAAGAGGACATACAGCAGGCACAGTACTCACACGTGCATCCCCAAATACAGACATGAACGCATACACATAATCTTTTTTAAAAAATCATAAAACACAAAAAAAGAAACAGGATTGGAGAAATGGCTTGGTGGTCAAGAGCACTTCCTGCTCTCATAGAAGCCGGGGTTCAGTTCCCAGCACCCATGTCAGGTGGCTTATATTTGGGGAGAACTTGACTCCCAGGGATCCAGTGCCCTCCTCTGGCCTTCACAGGTACTACATGCATGCATGAAAATAAATCTTTAACACATTATAAGTAAAGATGGAAAGGGTGGGGAGGAACCAGAAAATGACAGAAGGGACAGCATTGCAGTCACAGCAGCACTGAGTCCTGACACCAGCTATGCAAGTTTTTAACCTCAGTTTACCCAACTATACCATGATATGTGTGAAGTGGGGGAAACTCACCACAGATACACCAAAAGATGGCCCAAAAAAAGGGAGAAAAGAATGAAAACCAAATTGATGATTATGGCTATTTTCCTGTCGATACCCCTCATTTGCTTGGGATTATAGGTGTAAGCCACCACGCCTGAATTCTTTGTTTGCTTAATTTGTTTTAGATTTATTTAATTTTATGTGTGTGTGTTTTGCCTGCATGTATGCATATGTACTCCATATGTGCCAGGCGCCCAGAGTTCAGAAGAAGGAATCCTATCCCCTGGAACTGGGGTTACAGATAGTTATGATACCATCATAGTGCTGGGAATTGAACCTAGGTCCTTTCAAAGAGCAGCAAGTGCTCTTAACCACTGAGCCATCCCCTTGGCTCTTGAATTAGTTGTTAATTGATTTATGCATGTGTACAGATCTGTAAGTGCAGAGTGTGGAGCAAAGGACAAGCCTCAGAAGTTAGCTCTTTCCTGTGACTTGAGCAATCTGGGGATTGAACAAGTCGCTAGGCCAGCAAGTGTCATACCTGACGAACCATCTCACCAGCCCCCAAATCAAATTAACATTCATACTGATGAAAGAAAACCAAAATAGAGGAAGAAAAATTTAAAGATCACTGGTTCATAAAACTAAGATAAAAACACTCAGCTCACCAAAAGAGACCCAAATAGAGGCAGCAAGCTTAGGAAGAGTAAGTAGAACAGAATTTTGACAGGGGCTGGAGAGATGGCTCAGAGGTTAAGAGTGCTGGCTGTTCTCTTCCAGAGGTCCTGAGTTCAATTCCCAGAAATCATCTATAATGAGATCTGGTGCCCTCTCCTGGCCTGTAGGCACATATGCAGGCAGAACACTGCATTAAAAAAAAAAAAAAAAAAAAAAAAAGAATTCTGACTGGGATAAGGTATAGGGTCCATAATCCTAGCTAAGCTGGGAAACTGATGCAGGAGGATGGTGGAGGCCTGTATGGACTGCAGAGTGAGTATAGGATAGCCACCATAGTCACAATCAACTTAGCAAAGCCAAGGGAACAGTAATAACTCAGCAAAGAATGATCAATCAGTGGGTGAAGTTAGTTTACAATTACCCCTAAAAACTGTAACTATGCAGTGACCAACCTAAGAGAGTCAGGTTAGCACCTCCCCAGGTGGCACTCCTAGAAAGTCAAACTGGATAGATGGACAAACAGGGACCTCAAAGAAAGGACTGATAAATGCTTATAGGCCACGAGTCTGCCACTGCCCCCATGTACCGGCACTTCTGCAATTAGCATCAACCCCGACTGCCTGACCACTCCAGACCATCCCCAGGACACCTCATCAACTAGGAAAGGACTGAAAAGCAAAGGTGAATGGATAAATAAGCAAGACAACCCACGGGGACTGAAGATCACCTTAAAGCGACGGAGAGTGTCTGCAACGTCAGGAGCAAGCTCCTTGTCCACCCAGCCCACCATGACACCGTCCAGCAGGACAGGGTAGCAGTCACTGTACGGTCGGCAAGGTGTGGCGTCAACAGGAGTGACTCCTGGGGAGGGGGAGGGGAGAAGCAGAATAATGACATCAGAAGGTTTCATCCAACACCTCCAGCTCCTGGGGACATCCAAGGACAGCTTTCTCAGTTCAGCTATCCAACTGATGTATCTGTACAACACAAATGCTTTCATATTGCTTGTGCTTCATCAAGGGAACACGAGAGTTTATCTCCTGTGAGAGGATGAGGGTCCCCAGGGAGGTTTAGCACAGAATACCTTTTCATGTGCTGACTCCTAAATCCTGTACCCTGAATACCCTTCCCAAGAAAAATCTAATTACCGCTGACCCTCCTCATCTGCAGATTTCACACTTGGACATTCGCTTGCTTGACAAAAATCATACCACGGGCACTTTCAAGGTCACAACAAAAAATGTGAGTTTCCTGGTGCACACACACTCTGCCTCTTGTAACTCCAACTGCAAGCAAACCTTTCAATGTCTGTTCAAAGCCATGCAAACACTTACTTAGTACTGAGTGCTGCCCAGTGTCCCTAAGCACAGAGTGGCAGCTGAGGCTGCTGGCACATAGTTCAAGGTTAGACCTAAGCAAGGGCTCAGTATGTGCTACCAGCACCGCAAGTTAATACAGGGCTAAAAACAATGAGAACCAACTCATTAAGTGAAAAACAACATGTACACACATCATAACTGCCATGTAAAACAGCCAGCATTTCCCCAAGTGTCAAAGGGTACCACTCAGGGCCCCACCTGTCACCCACCCACCCCGCTTCCTCAGAGCCATCTCTTCCTCCACAGGGGGATGATGTAATGTCTACCCTGCTAACGTTTTCTCTGTTTCCTACTGGACTTTGGCTCCAGTTCCAGGGTCTCCAGTGACCCAGGCTGATCTCAAACTTCCTATGTAGCTGAGGCTCATCTTGAACTCCTGATCCTCCTGCCTCCACCACCCAAGTGCTAGGGTTACGGGTGAATGCCACTAATGCTTGGCTTGACTTTAATTAATGACGGAACAAAAATATCCTTTGCCTGGCTGTCAGCAGATGGACAGATGGCTTGTATCTCCTAAATCTTGACTATTTCGTTATTGCTTTCTCTAATGGTCCCTTCTTCATGGTTCCTTTTCAGCTGGGTGAAACATTTTACATAACAGGTCAATGTCCTTCTGGTTGCTTGAAGCACCTATTATCTACCACATGACCCTTGGGAATCCTAAGTTGTATTTCATAAACCTCAGTCCACTGGTGACCTCACTCACACAAAAACAACGACACATACTGTTGTTTTAAAATCACAACTGGAAAAAGCCCAAGACTAAACCATTTGAAAATACTCAGACAAAAAGATGACATCCTAGCTGGGCGTTGGGGGCACACACCTTTAGCCTCAGCACTCGGGTGGCCGAGGAAGGTGGATCTCTGTGAGTGTGAGGCCAGCCTGGTCTACAGAGTGAGTTCCAGGACAGCCTCCAAAACAACATTGTGAAAATAAACTGAAACTAACTACCAAGCCTAGAAGGACAGTGACTGAGTTTCCCTCAAGCAGACACAGTGGCTGCAAGCTACCAGGAACAAAAGTCACTGATCTATGTACCAGCTATGCTGTGCGAGCTACTTTTTAACTGAAGTCCCCCAAACCAACAGTTTTCTCCTTAGAAATGCAAAGATCTACCAGGGGCATAGGAGAGTGACCCGGAAATTCACACAACAGCACCTAACTTTGAATACTAAGGCTGTTCTATCTCGCATCTTTCTCTTTTTGTTTTACAAAAGGGGACAACACCAATGACATTTAACTTATTTGAGCTCCAAAGAGCGCATGAGAAAGAAGCCAAGAAAGCCACCCAACTCATGCTTGGAGGACTGAAAGAATTCTCTGCTGAGTCCCAGAGAGTGACGCCACTGTCTGATGCTGCTCAGAGTCCTACCTAAGCCACAGAGCAAGGCTGGAACAGACGCTGTGTACACAAACTTCGTGACGACCTCGCATATGGCAGTCAGGTGGTTCAGCAGCCCACACGGTGCCCCGTCTGGGGTGTGCACAGGGCAGAGGAAGCCCCAGGACTCTGGCAGCAGCCTGCGCACTGTGGTGGTCCTCATCTTGGCAAAGTCGGCCCCTCTGTGCACACAGCGGAAATGGGAGAGATAGCGAATGAAGTTCAACTTGTCAGCCACAACACACAGGCCAGAATCTTGTAGGAAGCCGAGACCTTAATTAAAAAAAAAAAAAAAAAAAAAAAGTCACTCAAAACAAGTAAAGTCTTTTTTAAACCCCCAACTGTCTGTTTCTGATGTTTTGATAAAACAACAAAACTTCAGGGCTGGGGGTACAGCTTCGAGGTGAGAGTATTTGCCTAATACATGAGTGGACCCCAGGCTCAATTTCCCAGTACCAACACAAACACACAGGCTTGTAACACAGTATTAGTTCTGATAAATGGAAAAAACTGAAGTAGATTGGTCTGAGAGCTCTGCAGTTATGCAAGCACGTGCTGGCATGCTAACAAGAGAAATCAGGGGCATCTGCCCAAAAATGAAAGCAGACTCCTGGAACCCAGTTGTCCTTTTGTATTTGCCCAGTTGATTCCAATACAAGCGGTTTAGGGAGAGGCACTAATCCACACCCTTCCAGAGTGTAACTGTAACCTGGCCCAGACAGATGTGCTCATCTGCTTTCTAGGAGTCACAGAATGTATTTGTTCACTAGCACTGGATTTACAAAAACAAAACACATTGCCAAAAACTTCAGGTTGACAGACAGTCGAAATTTACGATAACATAAAATCTGACTTCAGTGAGGGTGAGCTTACTCTGGAATTCTGCAGCAACATATTTTTATTGTATTAGCACATAACCTAAAAAATATAAATATGGCCTATTTATTTAATTTTACCTGTTTTCGAACGCAGATTCCCAGTAGCAAGAAGATATTCAAATGGTCTTGTTAGCTCTGTTCCCATACTAAATATCTTCAGCAAATTTTCATTGTTTATCGATACATTGGTCTTCTGAGCTCTCTTGTCTAAAGCTATTTTAATAGACACTAGCCAATTTTCCATTTTTTCCTAAAAGAAGACAATGTTAAATTTAAAGAAGTGCATGCTTTAATTATGTCAAGTGCTGTATCTACCCCCACACAATCTACACAATCCAGAATCAAGGCAAATTGTTTATAAATGCAACAAAGGATGCATCCTTAACACAACCAGGATACTAAGACACAACTGAAGGTCAGGCATTGCTAAAGACAGACACAGGAAGTCTAGATCAGGGGCTTGTTGCAAGGTATTTGATTACTCTGTGTAAAGATATGCCACTGCAATTGGTTTAATAAAAAGCTAAACAGCCAATATCTAGGCAGGACTTCCAGCCAGAGAGCTCTGGGAGGAAAAGGGGAGTCACCAGCCAGACGTAGAGGGGGCAGGATATGCAGGAGGTGAGGTCAAAGTCATGAACCACATGACAGCATGTAGATTAATAGAAACAGATTAATTCAAGTTATGAGTTAATTAGAAACAAGCCTAAGCTAAAGCCAAGCTTTCATGATTAATAAGAAGTTTCTGCGTCATTATTTGGGGACTGGCTGGCAGGACAGAGGGAGACTCATTACTGGGGCTAGAGAGATTGCTCAGGGGTTAAGAGTGTACACTGCTCTTGCAGAAGCCACAAAATCCGTTCCCAACATCCATGTCCTTCCGCTGGGACATGGGATCTGGATAGTGGACCTGGCCCACCAGGAGCCAGCCTCACTCCCCATTTCACATTCCTGTACTACATCCAGAGACCTTTTCTCCACTGTGACAGATTATATCCCCAAAAGTATGAGCCCCAATAAATCCTCCCTGCCTTAAGTTAGCTTCTGTCAGGCATTTTGCCAAAGCAAAAAAAAAAAAAAAAAAAAAAAAAAAAAAAGTAACTAAAAGTATTACAAACTGATTTTAGCAAGTAGTTGAACTTGAAGACATGGAACAAAAAACCACAGATTAATTGTTATCAAAGGATGTACTTTTAGGCTTAGTCATCAGTGCTATGACCTAGATTTAATGTTACCTTGAGACTATATAAAAATATTAACAAGAACCACACAGGGGGATTTAAATTAGAGGCCAGCCTGAGCTGATAGAGGGAGACCCTGTCAAAACACTGAATAACAAGAAGTCAAACATTGGCCAAAGACTCGGTGAGTGACGTACTTGGCACCCATACAGAAAGCAGGGCATGGCAGCACCCTTCTGTAATCCCAGTGCTAATGAGGCAGAAACAGTCAGTGTCACCAGTCATTGGGGAAATGCACTAGAAACAACAGTGAGATTCTACTGCAACCCATCAGAATGGCAGTCATCAAGAAGATAGATAACATGATGGCGAGGACACAGACAGAAGGGCCCCCGGATGGACACACTGCTCGTGGGGATGTGAATTCGTTTGGCCACTGTGAAGGTCAGTATGATGGTTCCTCAAATATTAAAAACAGGCCCACCACTTCTGGGTGGTCCCAAAGGATTAAGACAATGTATCACAAAGATTCTCGCACACCAGTGTTAACACACCAACGCAGTACTGCTTACAACAGCTAAGCTATGAACCAGCCCAGGTGTTCAAGAACAGAGGAATGGATGAGGAAAATATGGTGCACATTGTTTGGAGGACAATGGATTCAACAGAAGAAATCCATTAACTGAAAGCATACTAAGAAAACTGAGTCAGCTGGGTGGTAGTAGTGCACACCATTAATCCCAGCACTCAGGAGGAAGAGGCAGGTGGGGTCAAGGCCAGCCTGGTCTACAGAGTGAGTTCCAGGACAGCCAGGGCTACACAGAGAAACCCTGTCTCAGAAAGAAAAAGAAAGGAAGGAAGGAAGGGAGGAAGGAAGAAAACTAAGTCCCAGAAAAACAAAAACAAAACACCCACTATCTTCTTTTATTTGGGAACCTTGGGTTTTAAATGGAAACATAAAATCACAGACATACAGGAAACATACAGAAATTTGGACCTGGTGTAAGCTAGAGTTTTGTCCCTTACTGCTAAACAAAAAGGAGATGATACAAAATGCCCAATCTAGGAATTATCAACATGCAGAAAACATGTGTGCCCAATCACACCACACAAGTGGCCCAATGACTGTAGTACACACTTACCTTCAGAAACATCAGGAAGAGCTGACCAGGGGTAAGGACTTCTTGGTTCACTAGACTATCAGGGTTGTCCTCCATGCACTCTCCTCTGGCTAAAGCAAAGAGCTTCCGGGTCATGAGGCAAAGCAGGTAAAACTTCTCAGTATCAGATTTCAAGTGGATACAGATGCACTCACTGCAAAAGAAACAACCTTAAAGTGACTCTGCCCCTTCTCCTATTTAGGTCCCCACTGACCAAAGTGCCTATCTAGTGTCTACTTAACATTTCTCACTCCCCAAACTGCTTTTCACCTTTACTGGCAACGTTAAGAGTATCGCCACCAAGTCTGGAGCTGTGTCCAACAATATGGTAGCAAATCTGTGGCTATTCCAGTTCAGTTCAAACAAACACTTCATTTTCTCAGCTGCACTGGCCATATTTCAAGTGCTCCGCTCCTGACAGGGTGGTCAGGAACCAAGTTCCTTTAATACAGTGGTTATGTAAGACAAAATTACTGCTCCAGGGAAACACAGCCTCATGTTGCCTGCAACTTTCAAAGATACAGAATGAAAATGTGTATCTATATCGTGATCACAGTGACTAACAAAATGTCAACATTAGTGACTCCCAGTGTCTACTCTCTTACTTGGACACTGTAGCAAATTTGAAATTAATGCAGAATAAAAGAAGCACAGCGACCCTTCTGGCTAGGACCAGCATCCTACCCAAACTCAAATCCTAGACATGAACTCACACCCACCCACCCCCTGCAACTCCCAAAGCATACATACGTGAACAGGAACTTGGCAGCTTCCTCATTCGGGTACCAGTCAGGAAGACTGAGCTTTACTCTGAAGCGTTCACCCAGATAGTTAAGGACCTGCTTCTGGGTAGAGCAACCCTCTTCCATCACAGACCTCAACATCTGAGAAACAGAATTCTTAAAAAAAGAGTCCTCCTCTTTGCCTTTGGTAAGTTCCTGGAAAATCTGATAATCTGAAAAGCTCACAAGTGCCTAGAATAGAAAACATATATAATATATGTATATGTACTTACATATTTAAAGCTTTCTTTTAAAAAAGTTAAAGGTGAAATTCACTTAGTCACAATCCTCCCTTCTAGTAATTTTCAATGCCCAAGAAAAACTAGCCCTTTAAAACAAAACATTCTTTTTACATCAACCAAATGTCAAAGTTCCAATGATTCTACCTCTGGGTATTCAAAAAATAGAATCGTCTCTTCCTGTTCTGAACTGTCATATATAGCAAAATGGAGAGGCCAAATTCCCAAGGCTAGGTCATAAACAGACAGCCCTCTATGTCATTCTCTGGGCTAACTCCCAAGGGGAAGAGGAATTGAGACCTCCTACCAAAAGCCACCAAGTGAGCCAGCAATTCAGCACTGGGCCCTGGAAGCCTGGTCAATTCAAGTGACCTTAACACTTTATTTAATTTAAACTTTTAAATTGTTTATTTGGGAGAGAGGGGTGTGTGTGTGTGTGTGAGAGAGAGAGAGAGAGAGAGAGAGAGAGAGCACAGGTATACAACCCACCGCACATATATAGAGGTAGAAGGACAAGTTTTGGGAAAACAGGTCTCCCTTCTGCTGGGGGTTCTGGGGGCTCTTTCAGGTTGTCAGTTTTGCATGGCAGGAGCTTTGCCCGTGGAGCCACCTCATCAGCCTAGGAGCATCTCCAAACCCTTCACTGTGACCTATCCAGGCAAGCTACTCTCAAATTTTACACCTGAAGACACTCTGAGAAAATGTTTATTGATACTGAAGCAACTATTTTAAGAATGGAGCAGGGACTAATAGCAAGTATGGTTTGGTTTTGTTTATGGTGAGGTTGGGGGAGGAGACAGGGTCTTCGTATGTTGCCCTAGCTGGCTTAGAACTTGCAACCTCTAGCCTCAGACTCCCCAAAAGCTTGGGTAATATGCATGCTCACGTACTTTAACAAAAAAAAAAAAAAAAAAACATCTACTTGGACACAGCTTCCATCTCATCTCACCTTAAGGGCAAATCCCAAAGGAAGGAAAAAGAGCTCTTTCCGGTAAATAAAGTTCAGCATAACTGTGCCGTTCTCCACATAGTGAAGGTTCATATTGACAGCGGAGTGTTCTTCTTTCACACAGTGCATTGAAACCCCTAGTCAAAGGAACAGCAAGGAGTCATGGCCTAGTTATTTCATTCTTCTGATCATTTTACTATCATAATCAAAACCAAATCTCTTGTAAAGATTAGCCAAGGCCCAGCATGATGGCACAGCCTTTAATCCCAGCACTTGGGAGGCAGAGGCAGATCAAGTTCTATGAGTTCTTAGACAGCCAGGGCTACACAGAGACCCTGTCTCAAATGAAACAAAACAACAAAAACCAAACCGAACAATCAAACAAATAAACAAAAAGATTAACCAAGGCTGACAATCAAAAATGTCTATAGACCTTGCCAAATGTTTTCTGGGGTACACTGTGAAATAGGTGAAGCTATGAATTTGGCCAAGTTTTCTATCAGCTCGGTCCTGTAACATCTTATACTTGGACCACCTTGCAGGGCGCACGTCCTATGCACACTGCCCTATGGGACTGGTCAAAGGATGGTCACTTACCTAACATCCCAGAGAATGGCAGAACTCGGACTTCACATCAACAAAGCAAAAGAACCAAAGACTACATGTTCTGACATTCTGAGATACCATTCTCCTAGGTGCTGTATCCATGGCAACTATTAAAAGTCTGATTTTATCTCAATTATATATGATACATTATATAATATTGCAGAAGTTAACAGAGAAGTCGTATGCTATCTCACAATGCCAGGCACTATCACAGGCAGTGGACACAGGCCAGTCCCCTGAGCCTGTGCCAAGGCAGTCTACACCAAGGGACCTTGCATGTCTTTGGACACAGATGCTAGGTCAAGCCATTCTTCATCCTCAAAAGCAATACCATAAACTCATGGAGTCATCCAGACTAAAACTAGACAAGGTTCTCACTATGAAATCGCTTTCTGGGTATATTCCCTTTCTTAGTTAATGAACTACACATATTAAAGTAACTCAGTACACACAAACAATGGCACCGACTTTCCCATGAACCCACTGGCAGTTTTTCGGCTTCACCATGGTGCACAAGCCATGTCCGTTCACTAGAAATTGTATGTCACTTTTTAAATTGAGACCTTTTCCTAGGCTAACAATGGTGTGTATTTTCTCATGATGGTGGGTAGCAGCAGTGAGCCACAGCTCCCAACCAGCGAGGAGATAAAAAGAAAACAAACAATAATCTTCAACGTCCTGGGATATTAATGTTTGTGAATAGTGTTTTCGTAGCTCATTATGTGTACAAAAAGTCAATCCCTGTATGAGCAGCATAAGATGATCAACACTTGCTTATAAAACAGGCTTTGTTTTAGGTGATTTTTCCAAAGTGCATGCTAATGTATTAAGTATTCTTTGTTTTGGGTTTGAGACAGGGTTTCTCTGTATTGCTTTGGAGCCTGTCCTGGAACTAGCTCTGTAGGCCAGGTTGGCCTTGAACTCATAAAGATCCACCTGCCTCTGCCTCCCGAGTGCTGGGATTAAAAGCATGCTCCAAGTGCTGAGATTAAAGGCGTGCGCCACCAACGCCTGGCTGTATTAAGTATTCTAAGCACATTTAGGCTTGCCAAACAAGGCTATTGTGTTCCCAGGTTAGCTCACTGAGTCCACTGTTACTTCTGTGGGTTCAAGCAGTGGCCCCAGAAACGTGTGCAGATTAGACAAGCACTGCTGCGGAGCAATCTTTGTACATTGTAAATAAGTAATGCTCTCATTGTCAGTAAGAAGCTGATTGGCCAATAGATGGACTGGAAGAGACTGGGCGAGTGAGCCTGAGACAGAGAGAATGCTGGGAGGAAGAAGGATGGAGTGAGAGGAGTCACCAGCCAGACACTGAGTCAGACACACAAAATGGGATAGAGGTAAAAGCCACGTGGCACAATGTAGATTAATAACAGAATGGGTTAATTTAAGTTCTAAGAGCTGGTTAGTAGTTATGGGCCCAGCAGTTATAATTAACATAAGCCTCAGTGTGTTTGAGAGTGGCTGCAAGACAGGAAAATCTACCTACAAATCACTCTACCACTAAAGCAGTCCCTGCCTCTAAGTAATTTTTCTTTTTTCTTTTTCTTTTCTTTTTTTGAGATAGGGTTTATTATGTCTTATACTGGAATTCACATGTAGAAAAGGCTGGCCTCAATCTCAAGAGATCCACCTGTCTCTGCTTCCTGAGTGGTGGGATTAAAGATGTGAAGCTTTATACCTGGCTTTAAGTGCATTTAAAAAAAAAAAAGTATTTATTTATTTTAAATTGTGTATACTTGTGTGTGTCCATGTGTTCCTATGTATTCAGATGAACCACAGAGGCCAGAGATCATATCCTCTGGAGCTGGAGCTACAGGCAGTTGGGGACTGAACTCAGGTTCTCTGGAAGACAAGTCTGTGCTTTTAAACTGCTGAACCATCTCTCCAGCTCCTCTAAGTGTATTTTTAATGTACAATACTCTCTATTTACTACAGGTTTATTAGGAAACATCTATGAATTGCATAACAATTATAATCAAATTGATTAAAACATCAGTTACCACATATAGTTTATCAACTGTGTATTCATGTGTGTGTGGGATCAAGACACTCCATTTTCAAATTTCAAATAAGCAACACAGTATTAATGATATCAGTGCTGTACACCAACATTAGATTGCATACATGTATGTGTGTTCACGCATGTGTGGTGGGAGTACTCTCTCCTTTGCAGGCACAGGTAGAATGGGCATGTGTGTGTGGGTGTCTAGGGGGGTTAGTCTCCCATGCAGGCACAGGTAGAGTGGGCATGTGCGCAACTCTCCCGTGTGTGTGTGCATGAGCATTTGTGTGCCGGTGCGTGTGTGTGTGACCCTTCCCATGCAGGCACAAGTAGAGGCCAGAGACTGGCATCCAACTATCTTACTCAATTGCTTCTCCACTTTGCTTCTTTTGAGACAGGGTCTCTCACTGAACCTTCAACTTCCTTCTTGGCTAAACTGGCTGGAACCCCTGTCTATCCAACCCCTCCCCTCCAGTGCTAGGAGAAAGAAAAGAAAAAAGATTGTGTGTAATTGTATCTACTTTAAAAAACAACATTCAGTGTTCACTAAAGCTTACCGAAATGAGTGTAGCCAAGCCCTCTGCTTTTCCACTTTGGTCTTATCATCGCAATTGGGAAATTTCTCCGAGGCATTATCAACATTCGGATGACTTTTTCAATGCCGTTGATTATAAAATAACCTCCCATTTCCTGCCAAAGACAGGGGTTAACATCTGTTAAACAAAGTATTCGACTAAGTAAACACAAAGCTATTTCTAGCCACATGAAGCGGTACACACTGGTGAAAGGGACACCTGGTCTCTAGAAACAGTACAGGTTCCAGAAAGTCTTGTCAGATACACAACTGGGGTACAAAAGACACAGAAGAGGACAGGGAAACAGGGGCATCCCTTCCAACTAGCCAGGCTCAGTCAAACTAGTCTTTCTGTCCCAAATTATTTCAATTAAACAAAACTTATTCCAAAATCTAAAGATAAAAAACGGTAAGCCTAAATAAATAAATAAATAAAAACAGTTTGCTGCATAGAAGCTTTGCTAACTAGGAATCTGGACTAGATAAATACAGGAAAATATGTTTAATAATAAAGAGTATATTGCTAACTGCCTGATATCAAATAGGCACATCCTCCCGGATGCTCTGCTAAGGGAGCACTTACTCCTAACCATGGGTCTGCCTGTTTTCACCAGAGCAAACCGAGGCTTGGGGTGACTGAAGACCCCAGAACTGATAAATGGAATGGCTGGGGTGTTACATCCTGATCTGACACCAAAACTCTCTTCCCAAGGCACAATGGTCTCTAAAAACAGGCCAGATCTGCACACCCTCACCACTTCAGCTCAGTAGCCCAGAGCCGCCTCACAGTGAAAAGGGGGACATGGGTCAGTCATTCAATAAGCTCACGGAATTTTACTGTGAGTAAAAACAGATAGTGCCTACCATATGTTAGTGAATAAGTATGCCTCTGAACATGCATAATCCAGAAAAATAGGGCCAGAAAGATCACTCAGTAGGGAAAGGTATTTGCTGTAGGACCTGAAGCTCTGAGTTCAAATCCCGACACCCACATGATAGAAGAAAACCAACTCCTCAGAAGTTGCCTGCTGAAAGAGTATACACCTTTAATCCCAGCACTGTGCGTGTGTGGGGGAGTGGGGGGAGCAGATTAAGATGGGTCTCTGGGAGTTGAAGGTCAGCCTGATTGATCTACACAATGAGTTACAGGCCAGCCAAGGCTACATAGGAAGATCCACCCTACCCCAACACCCAAAAAGAAAAGAAGGAAGGTAATAAAAGAGAAAAGGAAATTTGGATTGGGAGTGTAGCCTGGTGGCACACTTATGTTTCATATGAGCAAAGGCCCTAGGTTCAATGCTCAGGAAGAGGAAGTAGAAAGACGGAAAGGGGAAGAGGAAGAGGAGGGAAGGAAAGGGAAAAGAAAATGACTTCTAGGGGAAAAAACCCTCCCAGTACACTGCCCAAAACAACATTTAATGTATGGCTGCTTTCCACACTGCCCCAACAGACAGGAGGAAGAGTCACACACAGCACTCAGACACAGTATCAACGCTCCATGTGACATAGCCATAAATCAGAAGTCAGAAAAACTGATTTCCACCAGCAAGCTTCCTGTCTCCCCACGGCCTAGATCCCTGTACTTACCTCTGCCTCCTCATGGTGTTCAATGAGGGCTTGAGGAGGAAGGTTGTATAAGTTGCAAAGTTTAGACTTTACCATGATGGGAACATAGCCAAGAAACTGTTTAATGACACCTTTGGAGACTCCATTCACTGCCCAGCTGATGTCAGCCTACATGAAAACAAAAGAAAAAATAAACTGGACCTGTAAGAACAAATGAATTATTTTTTTTTAAATTTTCAGATGTATTTACTTTTATTTTATGTATATAAATGTTTGGCCTGCATGCATAGCTGTGTACCAGATGTGTGGAAACCAAACCCCAGTCCTCTGGAAAAAGTTAGTGCTTTTAACCACTGAGCCATTCTCCAGACCCACAATTGAGTGTTTTAAGAGAAGAAAGTGGGCCAGAGTGAATTGATTTTACATGTTAAGATTCAGAAGATACAATTTCTTAAGTTGCAACACTAAGAAAGCAGACTCAGGCATAGCCTGAGTCTCAAAATTGTGCAGGGACAACCACCTCAATCACTAATGCTCACCGTCAGCTTCCCACGGTAGGTGCTCCTTCGGCCCCGGCATTCCGCTGGATAGACATTGAGCTCTTTGCAGATGGTCCCTTTGGGCACTGAGGGTGGACTGATGACAGCATCCACAATAGTAAGAGATATGCGCTCATCTTTGAAAGCAAATTCAAAGGGAGGTATGGCCTGAAATACAATTCATGCTGCTAAATCACTTGCATTTTTTTCGCTAAGACTCTTCAAAATCACACATTTCTACACTCACTGATGTCTATTATGCCAATGTAGCACATCTAAAAGAGACAACTAAAGCTACAACTAACCAGTTACTTCGTCAACCACTTAACCATAACGCATTCACTAGGGGTCTTTTTGATGGTGTGCTATGCATTTGATATTGTGGCAGGTTCTACAGATTCAGAAAAAGGCTGTGCCAAGTCTACCTTCTCCGCACAGCAAGACAGAGATAACTGTTGCTCATGGGCAAAGGGTCTGCTCTTAGCGCCATTCTTCATGCTAAGCTTTTACATTTTACTCCCTCAGACTGAAGCCTGGCAATTCAAAGAATTCTAAATGGCTCCCATACTTTCAGCCTGGCAGTCAAAGCTCTCCAATGCATCTCCATCCCCATCTCTCACAACACAATTGCTCAAAACCTCAGGGTAGTGTCTACTACATACACGCTCTCCCTGTACCTAACCTCCCCCTTTAGGGAAGGGACCATCCTCTTCCCTTGAACTTGTCTAATGGTGAGCTTTCTAAACACCTGAATTAGTAGCACTCCCCCCCCCTGCCCCCCCCCCGACTCAGGAAACTACATTTTAGGGCAGTTCTCAAGAGTATTGACATTGATTGCCTGCTAGTATCTGCTACCTCTACACAATCAACAACCAAGGGGAGCACTCAAATCTGAGAGGTCTCTAACTGGGGAACTGGCATGATCTCAACTCTCAGAGACCAGTGGCAGGGGAGACTATGGACTAAGGATGATAACAAAAAGAGACACACACACCCCCAACCCCCAGTCGCCCTCACCTGAATTCTGCTATCATTGTTCGACTGATCCCTAGGACTTCTAATGTTCCTCGACATGCCTAACTCAGGGCTAACTCACTTTAAAACTCTAAAGGAAGGAAGCTGGGCACACGCCTTTGATCCCAACACTCCGGAAGCAGAGACAGCAGATCTGTGAGTTCGAAGCCAGCCAGCCTGATCTACAGAGTGAGTTCCAGGACAGGGGGGCTACACAGAGAAACCCGATCTCGGACAGCCCCACCCCCAACCCCCAAGAAAGCTTTAAGGAAAAGAAACTGAAGATGACCTTGCTGCAGTTTGCAGTCTGTCTGATGCAGCTTGGAACCTTCTCTGGTGGTTTTAGAACGCAAGAGTCCAGGTGAGAAAAAAGTGTGAGCGCTGTGAATGGGCGGAAAACACAGCTCTAAATAGATCACTTCCTCACTCATCTCACAGTACTCAGAAACAGTCCACACAAAACCAGGGTTCCTACTCACATATAAATCCAGCAATCACAAATACATCTTTTCCTACACTACTCGGCTACAAGTCGTAAAGAAGCGCTTTTCTCTCTGAGCTACCCAAAGCATGGCACGGTGAGTGAACCTCACTATTTAAAGCCGTACTGTGGCCTCCCAGCCACCTCCTCAACCGCTGGGTCCCCCCACCCCCGACCCCACTCAGGCCGCCGGGAGGGCTCAGGAGCCGAGGGCGCGCCGCTCACCTGCACCGCGTGGCTCAGCCCCTCCAGCACCGCGTAGTTGAAAGAGTCCACGTGCGCCCGCGTCAAGTCTTGCAACGCCGCCTTTTGCTGCTCCGGGAGAATTGCATACGAGGGGTCGGTCAAGTGCTTTAGGCTGGGCCCGCTGGGCAGGTTCCGCCACCGGCCTTCGAGATCCATGCTTCTGCCAACCACTCGCGGCCGGGACCCGAGACCAGAGCCGCAACTCCGCTCTCAGCCCCCAGGAATGGCCGGAATCCCAGACCCTACGGCCTGCTGGGAAATGTAGTTCCTCTTGTTCGGCCCGCCCCACCCTGGTCCCTCCTTTTTGCAGGGTCGACTAGGAACCAAAACCGTGGCGTGATTGGGCCGGTGAGAACTACACAAAAAGGCAGATTAGATTCTTCTCTCGACTGTATCCGGCTAACAGCGCTAAAACCCACTCCACTTTAGTGTGTGACCTCTGTGGCTCAATCACTCAATTAGGACGGATCGAACTGTCTTCAAAGAATCTCTTCCGTTCCTTTGGGCAGTTTTCCGATTACATCCCGATGCTAATGCTAAGAGACTCTGGAGGCTTGGCTTCAACCGAAATGTAGATTGGACACCAGCCTCTGTCCTCTCTACCCAACTCTTTGTTCTATCCTTCCATCCATCTGTCTGTCCGTCCGTCCGTCTATCCATCCATCCAATTATTGATCTTTTGATTCTGGGGCTCTTATGCCATCGGTTCTCTAGGGGTCCAGTGTGAAGAGCTGTAGCAATCCAGTCACAGCTATCCTACCCAACTCACTACACCAAAAGAAAAGAAGCCACCCCAAACCACTTGTAGAAATCCCAGGGTGAGAGGTGGGAAGGTGGTTGGGTGGTGTCAGGCCGCATTTTTCCTGTTCCCACTGTTTGACTTTTATGAATAATGCTGCTATGAACACCAGTTTTTGTATGGACATGTTTTCAATTCACTTAAGTATTGGAGCTAAGAACAGAATTTCTATGTCATTTACTCTATCCTTAACTTTGTTAAGTTCTGTGATACCATTCAAGTCAACTGTACAATTCACTGTACAATAACAATATCATTACTATCTTCTGATTATAATCGATCTTATCACTTGTACGATTGCATCTGTTTGTAGGTTTTTATTAGCATTTCCCTCGAGGCTAATAGTGTCAACATCATTTCATATATGTATTGGTTGATGGCATTCTGGAAGAAATGTCTGCTTAAATACATTGCTCATTTTAAAATCACTTGTCTTTCTACCATTGAGTTGTAACATACTGGCCATTCTTGGGCTTGTGATTTCAAAATATGTTTCCCTTTTTATAGGTTGTCTATTTCCTTTTTAAATATATTTGTGTAACTGGATGTGGTGACACACGCCTTTAATCCCAGCACTCAAAAGGCAGAAGCAGGCAGAACTCTGAGTTGCAGGCCAGTCTGGTCTGCATATTGAGTTCTAGGACAGCTAGGACCACATGGAAAGACATTGTTTTAAAGAAAAAAAAGAAAAGAAATTGTTTTGTACAAACGAATGTGTGCCAGGTGTGGTGGTGCACACCTTTAATCTCAGCACTGGGAGGCAGAGGCTGGTGGATCTCTTTAAGTTCTAGGATAGCCTTATCTAAATAGAGAGTTCCTAGACAGCCAGGACTATATAATAGAGAGACCCTGTCTCAAAACAACAACAAAGAGATCTATGTTCATTTCTAAGCCATTGTTTTTGCTATTGATAAAAGGAGAATTGCTTTCTGACTTCATTTTTTAATTGTTCATTTGTAGTGTTCAGAAATGCAATTGAGTTTTATATGTTGATATTGTACCTAGGAGTCTTGCTAACGGCTTTCTCTATGTAAGATATTGTCATCTGCAAAGAGACATACTTACACTTCTTTCCTTTCCAATCTGGATGTCCTTTCTTTCTTTTGGCTAATTGCCATGTCTAGGACCTTTAGTGCCTTTATTTTTATTTTTACTTACTTACTTATTTATTTATTTATTTATTTATTTATTTATTTTCGCAAAGAGCATGGCTGATACAAGGACTCTATATGAAGTTCAGGTTGGATTCACGTTTGTGATTCTCCTGCTTTAGCCTCAAAAATTCTGGGATTACAGGCTTACACAACCATATCAGCTTTACCTTTAAAGTGCTTTTGAAATAATTTTTATATGTATTCATTTACTTGTGGCAGAGACAAATGTATGTGCGAGGGTTCACACTTGCCACCATGAACATGTGGACGTCAGAGTCACTTTCGGGAATGGGGTCTAACAAGTTATCCATCGGATTTAGACAGTCTCTCTTTACACTCGGCATACTCTGCAATATCTGGCCCATGTGCTTCCAGATGATTCTCCTGTCTCTGCTTGACATCTCACTATGGAAGTGCTAGAACTGCATATGCAAGCCACCACATCTGTAGGTTCCTGGAATCAAACTCAGGGTTGTTGTGTTTGTGAGGCAAGCATTCTTACCTGCAGGAGAATAAACAAAGTTGTTAATTGGTTTCTAAGTTTACTCCATTGTGGTCGTAGAGCACATGTGTTTTGATTCCCTTACATCTACTGTGGCTTATTTGATAACTCAGCATATGAGCTATAGCACAGAACGATTCTTGTGCACTTTGGAAGAATTGGATGAGATGTATCACAAATATTTGTCCGTTCCAGTCACTTTAGTGTTGTTTCCTTGATGCTCTTCTCTATAGCTGTTCTAACCACCACTGAAAGTTCTATTCCAAAGTGTAATGTCCCAAGTCTTATTTCTGATTTGTCAAGTACATCTGGGTTTTGCTTTATGGACATTGGGCTCTCTAACTAGATGCTTACTGATTGCAGGACTTCAATACTTTGACAAATGGATCTTGCTAGTCAGCCCCAGAAGGAGGAAGAGGCCAATTAAGAGACCTTGGTGGCTAGCTTTAGGAAAGTAATCTAATAGGCAAGGCAGAGGGAATGGGAGAGAAGAAAAGGCCTGCCAGAGCCACGCTTGCCATGCTCAGGCTGGTTAGAGTCCCTTCAAAAAGTATGCACCACCAGGCTTGATTTCTTCCTTTTCTTTTCTCTTCTTTTCTTTCTTTCTTTTTAAAAGTGAATCCTGGGGATTAAATATGCCCCATGCTTGCAAGGCAAGTGCCTGATATACCCTCTTAGAAATGTTTTAATGGTGTTTGTTCATTTTAATAAAGCAAGATAGTTCTTGGTTGCTTTTTAAAAAGAAAATATTTTATTTTTTATTTATGGGTATGTGTGAGTACTTTTGTTTTGTTTTTCTAGAAAGGGTTTCTCTTGTAGCTTTGGAGGCTGTCCTGGAACTTGCTCTATAGACCAGGCCAGTCTTGAACTCACAGAGATTCACCTGCCTCTGCCTCCCAATTGCTGAGATTAAAGGCATGTGCCACCACCACCCGGCTATGTGTGAGTTTAAAGAGGCAGAAGAAGGTCTTAGATTCCTTAGAAACCAGAGTCACAAGCATTTTCAAACTATATAGCATGGGTACTGGGATGTGAGCTCCAGACCTCATAACTAAACAGCCAACACCTTTAACCACTGAATCCTCTCTCCAGCACCTTGGCCACTGTATCTTCCAATGTATGTCCTATCCCTTTGCTTCCCTCTCTCTTCAGCCATTCCTACTATGTGCCTCTTCTCTCTCAGCTATCCCTACCATACGCATTGGTATACTTCATTGTCTATGAAACAATGCTCATTTTTTAAAAAATGATTTTTCTGTTCCTCGGCAGACTGTAGAATCTTTGAGTTGACATTCACCAATTCCCTCCGTGGCCAGTTTGAACATGCCTGATAACCTGCAGCGAGTTTTTCACCGTGTTAGTGAACTTTTCAGCTCCAACATTTCCACTTGATTTTATTCCAAACGCGATCTGTCTCCGAAGTTGCTATTCTCGGGTCTCACATCATTCCCAGCCTCCTCCAGTTCTCTACACACACCAGACAAGGTGAATTAAAGTCTGTGTTTAGTGGGTCCAAAGCTGGGTTTCTTCAGGATAGCATCCATGTTCTACCCATCTCCCATCTAGGTCCATCTTGGCCAATCCCATAATTAGTATCAAAAATTAGGAAATCTTAACTTTGGAAACTGGATACTTGCTCTCTCTAGGATTTGTTGCTTGATGATTGCTCCGAAGCATATGCCATGTGTGTTTCTGCTCAATTAGCTAAATGCTCAACTAATGATTGAGCCGAGACTTCCTTGAGTACCTACACTCACACCTTTGCTGAGTGAGGGCACTGTTCCTGTTTGGTGGTGGTGGTGTCTTCAATATTTGTGCAGTTTACAATTCTGCCTTGATATCCATTTCCTACGATACAGAGCCTGAACATCAGAGATAAAAACAGGGCCTTTAAAGGGGTTCGCTGGTCATTCCCACAGCTCTATCCATGTACATGACCTTCTATGGTCTCATGAATATATTGGAGTCTTTAAAAGCCTCCTGTGGATATCTCATGCCTCAGCTTGTCCACCTGCAATTTTTTTTTTTTTTTTTTTTTTTTTTTGGTCAGTTGGTTCCAAGAGGTATTATTACCTTAGGAAGTTGAGATATATAATAATGGTTGCTATCACTTTTGACAAGTACATTGGGAGAAAAGGTTGTTCACACTGGGCAAACTCTATGTCATATTAAATAAATATAATCCCTGGGAGCATTGGCTTAACAGAAACACCAGGAGGTCTAATGAGCTAGATATGGTGGTGCATGCCTTTAATTCCAGCATATGGGAGGCAGAGATGGGCGGATTTCTTTAAGTTCAAGGACAGCCAGGGCTACACAAAGAGACACTTGCCAAAAAGAAGAGGAAGAGGCAGAGGAAGAAGAGAGAGGGAAAGGAAGGAAAGAGGGAATGAAGTAAGGAAGGAAGGAAAGAAAAAAACCAAACCAGAAAGTCAAATAACAACAACACACAGAGCCCATAGCAAAGGTGTCAGCACACAGGGTTCCACACAGATAGCTACTTAGCAGCTTCCCCTCCCCCAGGGGCATTGTTAAGGACACTGGAGACTTCTCTCACAAGCTGGGCTCATCTGCCACTAGCTCTCCTTTCCCCTGATGAAGTTTGAGGTTCATGCAGGGCATGTCAGGACACACCTGTACCCTACATACTCTCTTCTCTCTCTGAAGGACAGAGGTGACCCTCTGAAAACCCTCTGTGCCACAAAATCACCCAAGGACACCAGGAACATGGTCCAGATGTTAACCCTAGCCTTGCAGCAACCGAGAAAGTGCTAGCATCATTAACAATGGTAAGCTTTCTGACATTGTCCTGCTTCCATCCCTGCCTACCCAGCTCCATGTTAGTCCTAGAAACCAACAGCCATGAAACCATGGTAAAGTCTAGCAGCCATTGTAAGATACAGAAATGGGGTGAAAGCAGTCCCTGAAGGCAAGCCAGTTGTGCAGAGCAGTTCAAAGCAAATAGTCTCACAGCCCAAGAAATGACAAGTTTGCATCCACTCCAGCCAGGACTTCAGATAAGCTCTATGCTTTCCCATTACTCAGAGACTGGCAACAAATGATATAGCTAGCTCTCCCAGGACTTAACCATTGTTTTTGCGGGTCCCCTAGAGATGCCATTGCCCCCAGACAGCAGGAAGTAATTTTAAGAACATGACTCCACTTTATCAAGAGGTGGGGTGGATGGCTTTGGGCCTTTCTCAAGGTTATGGATAGTTGTTATCATGCAGGGGGGGGGGTTGGTTACACATTGTTATAGGGTAGGGGCTGAACAAAAGAGATTAGACTCAGGGATTTTGTTTGGAAAAGTAAAAGGGGGATATGTTACGATAAATCATGTAAGAAAATCATGATAAGATAAATCATAAATCTACTTTCAAACTAAAAAAGCAATTATCAGTTTTAAATAATTTACATTGGTATGGAGTCTTGTTATTGATATAAACTTAAGGTTTTTGCTATGCTGTATACATGTTTCTACTTCTATTCAAAATATTTTTGTATATTGATACAAGTTTTAGGTTACTTTTGTTACACTGCATATGTTTCTACTTCTGTTTAAGATATTTTTATACCTTGTTACAATTTTGAGGTTATTGTCCTTGTACTGTCCATCTGTTTCTAATTTTGCTTAAGGTATTACTTATACAGCTTGTTTATTTATATAATGTGAAGCCCTAATATAGGATAATAAAGAGATACAGGTTTATAGTCACCCATAAATATCAAACACATAGTCATGATAGTTAGATTTTTGTAGGTATTCCAAGATGTTTCAAACAGGTAGTCTTCAAACACTTGAAAGACCTGCAGAACATGGCATTTAGGATATTTTAATAACAGGATTTTTTTTTTTTGATATGAGACATGTGTGCTCCTGGCACCACCAATCTACTTCTAAATAAGATGATGGACACCACAGACACTCTATATGGAGTTTGCTTTCTTTGTGGCACAAACAGCCCTTTAGGGGAAGAAACTACCCTTGCCTCAACTGCTGACAGTAAGTACACTGTCTAATGTCCAATCTGGACAAGCAGGACACAAAGAAAAGTGACCACCAAACTTTGCCAAGACATGATTGGACAGTCCTTCATAATTTTCTGCTTTGGAAAAGTGTTTGTCAGATATATTAAGCCTGTAGGCTGAAGATGGATGCCCAACATTACGAACCTTGGGTGACTGTCCAGGCAGCCAGCTGTTTCTGTCATTTCTTACATTTTTTGGAAGTTGCTTTGCTTGCTTGCACTTCCTACTCAAGTGATATTATTTTCTTTCTCAGGTGTTTGGTGGGGGTTGAAGAATAGATTGTTAACAGTTGCAATCCTCCTAAATCTTAGCTAAACACATATTAGGCACAAGACTTTGGATTCGTCAGGAGAGGACTGCTATTGGAATAATCTCTATATATCCATCAAATACTTATGGTCTGGACATTTAGAATTATTAAATAATAAGTATTTCTTACTTAATAATTGTTTTGTTGTATGTATCTTCACTTTTGTTAAGGTTATTACCTTTTCTTCTGAACAATACTTGATAGAAGTTCTTATTGTATATAATTTTGTTATGTTAGGGTTGGAACCTTCCTTCTTAAGAAAGGGGGAAATGTTGCAAGGATTCTATAACTGTTCTGTGGGCCAACTGTGAGGAGAAGTTTGGCCCAAAGGGCAGAGTTGCATTGAGGCGTATGTGAACCGAATAAAGGGCATAGGCCCAAGGGTCATGTGTTCTCTTGAAAGGTAGATGAACTGGCAGCAAGCCACTCACAGCTTGCTTGAGGTTCCCCATCCCCCTTGAGAATGAGGAGGCAGCAGAGGTGTAGAAGCTTTGTTCTGTCTTAAGTACAGTGCACCAATTTCGCCTTTAAATAAATTGCTAACATGACCCCATTGGATTCCTTCAGTACTAAGTGCTATAGTGTCCAGACATCCTCCTGAGATTTACAGGTATCCAAAAGCCCAGCCTGAGCCAGATGATTGGCAAGGAGTTCTCAGCAAATAACATCATCTCAGAGGCTCCATCCAACTCTGCCCTGTACTGGAAACACACACGGCTATTCTTCACAATCACTGGCCTACTTGACCACAGTACCATAATTCAGATGATGCACAAGACACTGGAGAGGAGAGACTGGAGTCTGGCAGCTGGCTGTTGCCTGCTGACTTCTGTAATAAACAACATTTGTTTCGGAAACTATGGTCATATCTGGCCTGGCTCTGTATGGTAGGTGAGCTTAGAGTTATGTTCATCCATTTTCAGAGTTGAGGAAAGAACATAGACGATGTAACAGAGACCCCAGATGGCTCACAGGGGCCAGTCTATTTGCTGTCTTGCTGTTTACAGGAAAATCCTGCCTTCTTCTGGTGGTCATAGACTGAAATAATCAGTGATAGCCAAGACTAGTCAACACCCACAGTAAAATGATCAAACCCAAGGACACAAAAACACTTGAAATATCTATACTTTAATGCTCCAGGCATTTAAAACATTCATATATAGTTGCCTTATTTCAAAAATCATTTCCTCTTAGGTGCAATTCTATGTCCAGGATTGGATGCACATCCACCAACACTGAATCCTTATGAGAGCATCCACATGCCACATGCAACCTACTTTGGCACCTTGTCATTTTTGTTCATAGATCTCCTTTTGCCACATCCATGAACACAACCACAACTGTTCATAGAAACACTTTATAGCATCATTGACATTGGCTGGTTCTGTGGCTCACAGCCCATTTCCAGTGCTCCCCAATGTCCTGTGCATGTGAGTGTCATCCCAAAGAGCTACAGAAACCCCTGTCAGCTGGTGTGTACACCAGCTGCTGCTCTACTATAGCTCACAACACAGAGGCACTTAAATATCCTTGGCAAAATGGACTTTATAATTGCCATTGAAGTCAAGTGTCAGGGGAGGGGCTTTTCTCCCATAATTAATGAATAACTCTGATATAGATTTATAGGTTCATGTCTGTATACAGCTGCTATCAAAGACTTACTAAACTGCTTGTGTAAATTAAAGCATGTTTGATTTTCCAGGTGCTTGGATGAGATGCAAACTGAGAAACTGCTTGGCCAATACTTATACTACGAGTATTTATATTGATATTTGATTGTTCTTATAGAATTGCTTGCTTCAAAGAGTTTTTTTTTTTTTTCTTTTTGAGCCTTAATCCTTAAGTAATTCTTCCTAGGTAATAATGTGTTTGTCCTGCTTCCCAAAGTAATGGTTCAAGGCAACTCAAGACATATGGTTACCTGAGGTTCTGATTCAGTCGGCCACAGGTGGGAAGGGCCATCAACTTCTTTCGAACTTCATGGAGACTATAGCATGTAGTCAGCATTGAGAACCTTGGGACTAAAGGCTCTTGAGTCTTCTTCCTGTTCTCCTTTGTTCTCACAAAAAGCCCTTGAGGTAGTCCCTGGGCCAGCAGACATCTCCATGAGATAAGATGCTAAGGCACAACGAGATTATCTGGCTCGTGTGACATTGTGCAGTCAGATGACAGAGCCAGGAATGGAATCAATATCCAAATAAATAACCCCCCCCCCAGTGATGGGCAGCACTTACACCAGCTAACCGCGAAGACTGGCTGGGGAGCCAGGCATGACCATCTGTGCCAATGACATCATGGAACGGTACGAAATGGTACAGAACCAACCTTCCTACTCGGTGGGAAGTAAATGCATAAAATGGTTGAAGCTGTCTGAGGAATGAACCCAACCCTTCCCATTTCCCCTTATACAGATGTTATGGGTTTGTTCTAGTTTATTACAAAAACCTGTCAGGATTCATAAAGACTTATTAACATCTGCTTTGTCAACTCTGTCACCACAACAGCCAAACACTTTTGAATGCCCCTAGGATTTGGGTCCAAGAACATACATAGACCTTGCTGTCTCCATTACTGGCCCTCCTAAACTAACCAAGAATCCAGCACTTTCCACTGTCCTAGTGAGTACATCTTCCCAGGATGTGGCTCATCTCTCTGCCCCCTCAGACATTTCTCAGCACTAACCCATCAGCTGTGCTGGATCTCAAAGACTGACTTAATATCAAATGTTTTACTTTGCTCTGGTTGCCAACTTTGTTACCCATATTCTAGGCAATCATGGCACCTTTACCCTTTAATTCCAGATTCCCGTGAGTTGGGACAGTCTTTAATTCAGTGTAACACATTTGGTCACCCATGGACGAATGTAATAAATAATTTCATCATTCCATGCCTTGCTGCAAGTTCCCACCTCTCATTCTATCTTCTCTACCTCTTTTGAGAAAGCCCCATTTGACTGCAGAACATACCAAGTAGATGAGCATAAAGAAGCACTTGTACTCACCAGAAAGCACACACTATGATCTGGGAAGAAGGGCAGCTCTCCCTGTGGCTTCCAGGACACTCTAGAGAAGAGCCTATTTACTCAGCTCTTACTGAATACACACATCTTCTTCCCACTGCTTCAGGAGTGGGCTCCTGAGAAGCCCATAAAATACGAATGGACCCATGACATGGAAACCACATTTCATAGTGCACTTTTGTTGACATGGGAAGCTGTGCAAAGCTCCAAAAAATGCTTCTTTTTCACTCAGGCAGGACACACCCTCATTCTGAGGGTATCCCTCCTGTTACCTACATGCTTAATCAGACAGGGCCCTTTCTGGAATGAAACCAGTCTCTCCAGGCCCTTGGAGTCAAGGAGGACAGATATGGGGAGAGCTATGAGGTGAGGAAGAGGATGGGGAATGGCATTCTACCTTCCATGACTCCCAGAGAGGGTTATAACGAAGGTTTACGGGTGAGGAAGGGAAGAGGAACTGCCAAGCTGCATTCAGAACTCTGATTAAGTCAAAGATAACTGAGGCTCATGAGACTTCAGAGACTCCCGCCCACCCATACCGTTAAGTAAAGTGAGATACCACGTTTTAGTTTTTTCTTTCTTTCTCTCTCATGCTTATTTGATGCTTGCAGATTCATCAGGCTTGCTGCTTTTGTTTCTAAAACATGCAGTGAGCAAAATACACTGTTTGGTGCCCACAGGACCCCTGGCAAGTGTCTGCTCGCACACCACCAGGAAGGTGACAAGCAAGAAGCCTTCACTGACAGGCCAGTGCACAGCACGGGCTGTCCTGCAAGCTTGTCCAGAGTTTAGTGGGACATAGTGTCGCAGAGGGGATGTGCGGGGAACATGTGGCAACCTCCAAAATGCTCTAAGGTCCAATCTGTCCAGCGAGGCTGCACTGGACACAGAGCTAAGGCACTAACGCTGCAGCAGGTGGGGTAACGCCCCTCAGAGGTTTCTGGGCTACATCCTGGGAAGGAGGGAGCTCTGCTCCCTGTACCACCCAGGGCCAGAGACTGCTCAAGGGCTGAGATCCACCACAACCACACCCCTGGTTCCGGCCCTTTAGAAAAATGTTGGCTTCTCCCTCTCGGTGCCTTGCATCAGTCTCCTAAGGTCTCTGCAATACTGAAGGCAGCACCTCTTGCTCCCCCCCCGCAGCTGCCTTCTCTTCACACACTCTTCCCGCACATCCGTTCCCAGCATACCCCGATGGGGAGCAGTCCAGTCTTCTCATGCTCCTCTGGAGCAGGGTTCCATACATTTCCCAAGGTGGTTCTGCACCTTCCCACCCTTCACAGCTTGATGAACGCAGCTGGCTGCGGCACCTGCTCCACGTCCGGGGGTGGGAAGACGCTGGATATGGCTATGTCCACGATTCCTTGGCACAGTTCTGCATAGAGCTTCCTGAAATAAGTTTTGAAAGATATCACTGAGGGTATTCATCAAAGTGCAAGAGAAAAATCAAAGCTGGGTGTGTGTTGGGGGGAGTGAATTTCAGTGAGGATCTGCCCTAGAAATGTCATCATGTCCACCTCTGTAAAGCTTGTCTCTGAAGATAAAGTACCAACAAGAGGCTCTGCACCCAGATAAAATAGGTAAGGCAGTATTTGAGTTATTTTAAAGCAGCGTTGATGGGAACAAAACAAGCAATTCTGGTGACTAGCAGACAAGGTAATTTCAGTAGGAGTCTTGAGCCTGTGAGGGACTGCATGGAGGGGCAGGCATCACCCAGGAAAATCCCCACCTTCTAAGGGAGAAGGGGCACTAGTGAAGACTGTGGAACTGACAGTTAAGATGGGACCAAAGAGAAGAGAGCAAGAGAGTAGTCAGACAAAGAATGGATGACAACTCAGAAAAGCAGGGAAAGACAGAAATGAGGTAGCGTGTCTGGGAAGGACAAGATACTGAGTGAGTGTGCGTGCTGGGTGTGAGAGAAGGCACAGAGCCTAGACCAGCCAGACAGAAGAACTCAGGGTAATCGGGAGAAGGGGACGTGGAAAGCTGAGCAGTGTGCTCTAGTCTCTCCGAGGCGCCACCGCAGGGAGATTTAACCTTCTCCAATTTGCTGTGGTTCCAATCAGCACACTGGAGTCCCCCCCACGCCCTGTGCTGAGGACCAGTAACAACTACAACTACAAAGCAGGAGTATGAGGGAACCCCCCACCACCACATCCCTTCAGAACAGCAGGGGGCGCTCTGCCTGATCCCCTTCTGGGACTCTATGGGCAGCACCAGTCACCGGAGCCTGCTGCTTTGGATTGAAGCTTGGAGCAGGCAGAAGCCAGAGATGTGTGGTCCAAAGAGGAAACATGAAATGAGGCTTTGGCTACTGGGGCCCCCTACCCCAACTTGCTCAGGAAGTGTTGGGAATCCTAGTGGCCAAATCCAAGGACAGGAGTCCAGACCAGCCTGCTCTGGACAAAGTCTTAACCATTCTACTTCCCAGAAGATGCTGTGACCCACCAGCTAGGAGGAGGTCCTCTTAT
Organism: Phodopus roborovskii; assembly: GCF_943737965.1. Lineage (NCBI taxonomy): Eukaryota > Metazoa > Chordata > Mammalia > Rodentia > Cricetidae > Phodopus > Phodopus roborovskii. The sequence goes on from NW_026126416.1 coordinate 24,680,900, forward strand.
GCCATTCCCATCCCTGTTGCCCAATGACATGTCCACCCAGCAGCCTCCCCATCACAGAACTTGTCTCCCATCCCTATCCCCTAGGCTGCTAGATCTGCATTTCACCCTGTTATAAGACCTCTGGGAAGCCATGCTTCCTTCCATTTTCTCTTAGAAAACCCTTCATCTGTCCTTCTCTTTCCATTCCCAATCCCCAGTCCCCTCCCCTCTGTTAATACAATCAAGCCCCCATTTTCAACAATTTGGTGGCCAAATTATTCAAGCTTCCATTTCCGAAGGGATAGAGACATGGAAGCCCTACAGTGAACAGGTTAGTTTGCCAAGAACCACAAGGTATAAAAATATGCCATGCTGGAGCCAATAAATGATACACAGACCAGTTTCAAGGTGGCCAGACCAACTTGTAGATACATTGGTGACAAGGAAGATTTAGTGTGGCATGGGTATCTCACAGTCACCAGGCCCGCATCACTGGAAGCCCAACTCTAGGGGATCCACACATAAAATCATGTCCCTAGAAGAATTTGGGTTGGTATGTAAGGTTGAACATATTATAAAGAAATCGTTTGCATTTAAGCTTGCAGTTGTTAGCTAGTAGAAAGGCAATAGAAAGACATTTCTATTTTTTATATAAATCCAAGCAATTGTAAATCAGGTGAGGCCGGTGAGACACTCGGTTGGAAAAGACACAGGAGTGACAACCTGAGCTCAGTCCCCAGAACTCACGTAAAGGTGGAAGAGAGAACTGACTCTGCATGGTTGCCCTCTGACCTTCACACACACTCTGTGGCACATGTGTCCCTCACCCACTCTCACACACACACACACAATAATAATAAATAATAATATAATAATAATAATAATAAAGAAAGAGAAAAAATGGCAAGCGAGTGAAAAACACTATTAACCAGGAAGTATGGTTTGCTCATTCAAAGAATATAGACAGAGACCCATGTAGCAGGCACAGGGTCAGGCTCACAAACTCAAAAGCGACCAAGAGAAACAAGGCTGGAGACATCATAATGTGAACATTCCATAAAGAAAACAAAAACAAACAAACAACTAGGTGTTTGACAGCAATTAATGCAATAGAAGAAATACCGAGGCTCTGGAGAGAGCAAAGGGGAGCCTTGGTGAGGGAGAGCAGAGACTCCACAGAAAGCAAAGATCGCACACAGAGCTGGCAAGAGCTGTCACAGGGACTGGTATCTTTGGTTGAGCTGCAGAGGCAGGCGAGACAGAAGCCTCATGGGTGGAATCAGGAGTATGGCTTCTCCCTTCTCACTCAGGCTGCTCTGGGAAGGAAGGATTTTATGGGGGCAGTGCAGAAATAGAAATTCTGGTAAGGAGGCTCTTGGCAAAACATCCCCCCAGTGATGGGAGATGACTGAGGAACAGGAGGCTGGAGGCAGAGTCCACAGGATTCGTGGACTGAGGGGATGGCCAGAAAGCAAGCTCTCTGCCAGTTCCCAAGGAGGGAGATGGCAGCTCCTCCATTCCCTTAGCCATGGAAAAGTCTGGAGAGGAGGACAAGGGATGGGGCTGGCTTCCTAGTAGACCCACAGACATCCTCACAGGATCTAGGGAAGGCAGGTAAAGACATGGGTCCAGAAGTCAGGAGCTACATTAACTTGGTGGCTTAACCAAGTTTAACAAGAACAGGTACAGGGGAGGTGGAGCAGAGGGCCAAAGGCCACTCAGTGCCAGAACCTGATCCTTGGTGAGGAAGAGAGTCCAGCTTGCTTGCAGCCTCCCTACTCAGCCCCATCCGGCATAGAGGGACCAGAAGCCACAGAGAAGAAAGATTCGGCAAGAGGGATGCAGCTGCCATAGGGAAATGAGGACATAAAGGAACTGCCGGGTCTAAAGATAGGTTTGTCATTTCAAAGGATGCTTCCCGGAGGAAGATCAGGCAGCTCCTGAAAATGCTGTAGTCCAAAGACCGGTCCATGAAGAGGGCAGGCTGGGGGAGTGTGTGTACTTACTGGAGTAGGCTTCACGGAGAGGCAGCTGGAAAATGGATGCAGGCATGTGGTAATGGGAGCCCATAGGCACGAGAGAGAGGTAGCATGGGAAATGAAGAAGGTGGGAAGACATCAGGAGGGAGGAGTGGGCCTTTGATAGAGGGGGCAGGAGGAAACGCTGCACACAGGCTGTCCATGCTGACGGGAGACTTAAGAAGCACCTGCTCTCCTCCACCCTTAGCATCTCTTGCTGGTACTCCTGGCATCAGCTCCATCACCCCGAGAGGCCTTGTGTTAAGTCATAGCCCCTTTGACACTCTTCTCTACTACAACACTTGTCTCCGTCTGTAACCATATTCGCCCAGTCCTTTTCCTTCCCCACACCCACTGTGGGACCTGGACGCTTAGGCAGAGCCTAACAGGCACCTGTTGGCTGTGGGGACTGAAAAATGCAAGTGCATGATCTACTCCATCCCCCAAATGCTGGCCTTTAAATTATCATGTGTTCACACTGTCCCCTGTGGATAGAGCTTTCTCCCAAACCACAGGACAATCACGCCAGCTTCTCCAAGAGGCAGACATGAGATCCATGGTAGGCTCTGACATGATGAACACGCATCTTCAGAACATCAAACAACGAACGAAGAAGGTTATCCCCTCGTAGTTTGCCTGTACAAAAGATCCTCCACAAAAGTCCAGCTCCCTCTCCTACCACCCTTTCGTACTCTCTAATACACTATCACCAGGCAGGATAAGGATGATGTCACCCTGCTTCCTAGGTCAGGCTCTCCTCAGCTGAGCATCTAAACTTGCATACAGCCCAGCACAAAGCAAGGTCCCAGTGTCCCTCTGAACAGTCTCCCACTGTGCAGCTGAGCCCTGTTGCCTTACATCCTAGCTCAGGGATGCCCTGGGAAGCCCTTGAATTTCACTGTCTCTCTTATTCACAGGGTCCAGCTTATTCATCTTGTCACATGAACATCCCAGTGGCAGGTTTCTCTCACAGTTTGGGGTGGGGGGTTGTTTTTGCTGTTACTTGGAAGCAGGGTCTCACTCTATAGCTCAGGGCATCCTGGAATTTACTGTGTAACCCAGGTTGGCCTTGATCCCACAGCCTCTCTAGTGCTGAGGTTACAGGTCTAACCCAGCATAGCTAGCTTTGTCTTGTTTGAAACCCTGGTGGCATAAACACACAGGGAAATGGCTCAGCTAAGCCCTCCCGCCACCCAGGGTCTCCAAAGGACTCGCCTCACTGTGACAGCTATCCTGACAGCAGTCAAAGGGTCCATGCTTGAACCTGTCACACTACCCAAGGTGCACATGCAACTTCCAGTTGTTCAACACAGGTGGGTTCAGGCTTACTGAGCACATGCAGGGGCGCCGTTGACTTCAATGAGCCAGACCTTCAGCCCCTCGTCCACCATGAAGTCGAAGCCAAAGAGCTGGAAGCTCTGGTAAGGGAGGTACTTGGTGCTGATGGCAGGCTCCACACTCATGAGGCAGCTCCTGCGAGGTAAAAAGGGAGAGCTAACTGAGAATGGAGTGGTGGGGGCAGAAGGAACACACAGACCATACTTGGAAGATCTTATACCAAGTGTGCATAAAAGTCGGTTTCTACTTACTTATCTTTTTCAATGGATAAATTCACAAACCGATTACTCAAGAGAAGGCTACCTGTCAGACAACTTGTGAGGCACGAATGCATTGATCCTGTTCTTCCAGATCAAAGCTACTAGTTCAGAGCCCACCACAAGCAGCTCTTCAGCACCAAGTCACCACGCATCTCCATCAATGCAGATGTCACTAGCTGTTGCCATAGTTGTTTATGAGAATCGCCAGCTGGCCAGTGAGCCCCAGACACTTGCCTGCCTCCCCTGTGCTGGAGTTTCAAGTCACTATACCAGGCTTTAAACATAGGTGCCGGGATGGACCTCAGGTCCTCATGCTCGCACAGGGATGACATGGCCAACTGAGCCAGCTCCCCAGACCACATCCCTGGATTCTGCCTTGTGAAAAGTGGACTGATACTTGGTAAAGCAGGATGCAGAGGATCCAGGAAGCACTGATTCCTCTTGCTAGCTCTAGATTTACTGCCAACTACTGCTAATGGAACATCTAAGATTACAAGTATTCAAACTAGGCATTAAAATCTATCACAAAATTCTTATTAGCACCGACAGCTTTTTTGGAACTCACTCCGTAGACCAGGCTGGCCTCGAACTCACAAAGATCCACATTCCTCTTCCTCCTGAGTGCTGGTATTAAAGGTGTGCACCACCATGCCTGGCTAATGCCTGTGATCCTTCTGCCTTCACCTCTTTCGGCAAATCCTACCAGCATGCACCACCACAGCTGGCTCCAGGCATCCATTAATAAACACTGCTCTCACGAACCAGCATGCCTGGATTCTTTACCATTGATGCCAATAAACACACATATATTACTCAGGAATTAAAAAACAACATGACAAAAACTTTGGAAGACTAATAAGATAGGATAATGGAGACGGGTGAGTATGACCAAATTATGTTAAAAGCAGGCATGAAAGTGTCAATGTACAGGATGTGTGCCACCACCACCTAATGGAACACAGTGTAATCCTGCACGCAAGAGGCTGAGGCAGGGGGTTCTTGAATTCAAAAACAGTCTGGATTACATAAACTTTGTCTCAAAACAAACAATGGGCTGGAGAGTTGGCTTGGCAGGTAAGAGCACTGGCTTCTCCTCCACAGAACTCAGGTACAGTCCCAGCACCCACACTGGGGCAGCTTACAACCACCTATAACTCCAGATCCAAGAGACCTGATGCCCTATCCTGGCCTTAGCCAGCAACTGCACACACATGGCATACACATAAAGATAAAAGGATAGACACATTAAAAAAAAATCTTAAAACAGACAAGATAAAAACCCTGACAAACAAAACCAGGGAGGGAGGAGTGAAGAAAAAAGAAAAGAAAAAGGCACTCTATTAACATTTTAAAGCATTTTCTCTATGAAAGAATATCTTTGAGTGATTTTTTTTTTTTTTTTTTTTTGTCCTTGTTTTGGACACAGGATATCATTGTGTCTCCCTGATTGCCTGGAACTCTATGCAGACCAGCCTGGCTTCAAACTCATAGATATCTACCTGCCTCTGCTGGGATTAAAGACGTGCATCACTGTCAGAACACTATCCAAGAATGAAGTCATGTGAGAATTCTGAGTGCTTGTACGAAAACTCCAAAAAAACAAGAGTCCATGTCCTCAGTTTATTCGAAACACAGAATTATTCTTGGAATGTGTTTTCATGCTCCTCCCAGTTGTAACAGGTAGAGGTTAGTTTATTTCAGATTACTCGATTATAGCTGGCTCTTGTTATTTGTTTATATACCTTATGAAAAAGCATGTTTTTGCCACTTGTGGCTTGTCCTGTGAATGTACACTTTACTCAGGTGACTTGTCTTCACCCTCAGAATATAAATTGTCTGAATAAAGTTGGCTACTGTACGCGACATTTGTCTAGCTCCTCCCAAGCTCCACTGCCTCAAGAGTGGCAAACACACCACCATGCCTGGCTCACTTAAAAAGTGTTTTAATTACAGTGGAACCAGGATGTATCCCTGGTTCATGAAAGGACTTCGGGAGCCCATTCCCCATAGAGGGATACATACTCCCTTAGCATACAGACATGAGGGAGGGCCTAGGCCCTACTCCAAATGACTTGACAGATTTTGATGATCCTCCTGGAAGGCCTCACCCTCTCTGGGGAGTGGATAGGGGGATGGGACAGGGTGTGTGGGGGGGGTGGGCATGGGAGGCTGGAAGGGAGAGGGAACTGGGATCGATATGTAAAATAAGAAGAAAATATATAAAAATGTAAAAAAAGTGTTTTAATTAAAATATATTTAAAATATAATTAAGCAAAGGTTAGCAGTTTAATGAAAGAGGGGCAACAACAGAAAAGGATAAAAACACAGGCATTGCAATCAGACACACAAAACTGAACCTTTTATCTGCTGGGAGGTTAGGATGAATAATCCACAGGAAAGGGTTTTTCATCATTAGAGGCTGCAGGCAGTACACCTTTTTTTAGCTGGAGTAGGAGTCAACATGGGGGCTGGCTAGGGAAAGAAAAGCTGAGAGCCTTGAGCAGCATTCAGGAACAGCACCCCTGCAGGGCAGGGAAGACTGCAGGCAGTGGGGAAGCACCCAATAAACAGCGCCTGAAGTTGGGGTTCCTCCTCCGTGTAAAAATCCAGAGAACGTGACATGTAACAATTCCAGACAAAGGATAGGTCTAAAACATAAGAACTAAGAAAAAACAAAACTAACATATAAGGAATAAAACCCAGACGTCTGTCAACTGCTGAAGGGATAAACTTTGGAATATCACACAATGGAATAATACACAGTGACAAAAAAAAAAAAAAAAAAAAAAAAAAATACTACTGCTGTGTAGATAAATACAGTGTCGTGATGGGGACAGGAACCATTTCACTGTTTAAGACAAGCAGACATGACTCTGTAGCGATAAAGATGGAAAAGGAAGGCTACCTTGGTGGAGGACTCTTATTCTAAAGGAGTTAAAAGGAATCCCTGGGGATGCGAAATCTATTTTATTTCTTTTTATGTCTTTATTTGTTTATTTATTTTGGAGGCAGGGCCTCATTATATAGCCCAGACTAGCCTGGAGCCCCCAATCCCGCTGCCTCAGTCTGGCAGGTGCCAGGATCAAAGGAGTGTGCCCACTATCGATATTTTATATCATGATAGTATGGCCATGATTAGGTGACTATGAACTCACTGAACCACATCTTGGGGTACTATACTTCACTTTTTAAAATTACTAGGTTTTGTAACCTATAATAAAAAGTACTGACACTAAGAAAAAACACCTTCTAGGTGTACAAAGAAATGAATCGAGAGGGGAGAAAAGACATTAAAATAAATCAGGAGCAGTAAATACAGATACAATGTATACTATTAAATAAAAGATATGCAGACAGGATCCCTACAGCTAGCTAGAGCAGATGAAATCAGTGAGCTCTGAGTTCAATTGGGAGACCCTGCCTTCAATATGCCTCTACCTACACAAGCACACATGTGAACCCACACATGGACACAGGCACCTACACATATACATGTGAACACACATACAGACACACAAACCACACATATCTACACCTGCAAAAATAAAAATAGATAAAAAGTGAAACCACACAATGTCCCTATGGCTATTATAATGGGATTATGAAAAATCCACAAACAACAGGATAATAAGAAAAACTGCTGATATCACACAAGGCAGGGTGTAAGCAACAGGGAAAATAAAAAATTTTGATATGATAAAAATAAAAACACAACCTCATATAATTTCCGGAATGTAGAAGAAATAGAGACATTGAATAATTTATTGTTACAAATGTTTGTCTTTTTTAACAGAAACATCTCAAATCAATTATCTAGCCTTTTACCTTGAATAAAGAGTAAACAACAACAACAACAAAAATTAAATTTCCCAAAGAGCAGACAAGAGACAATAATAAAAATCATAAAAAAAAACCAGTTAATACGGCCTAAAATTGATTAAAAAAAGATTTAATCCAGCCAAGTAAAAAAAATTATCAATACCTTGAACAAAAGAAGTATCATCATCATAGAGTCTACAGATGATAAAAGGAAAATTATAAATGGTTTCTGCCCATCAATTAGACGGTGTGACAGAATCTCTTAAAAGGCATAAACACCCAATGTTCTGGCAAGAAGAAACAGATAAATCAAAAAGGGTCAGTGAACTTACCTTATTATGTGTTTGATTTGCGTCAAAATGCCACTTTCTAAGGTGATATTCAGAGCGCTGCTTAGGTACTGGTTGAACTCCTCGAAGAACATTTCATTCCCTTCTTCGTATTTCCCATAGTTCTTTGAGAACTCTTTCTGAATGCAGTGGTTGGTCAAATGGCAGGTCTTATCTTGGAAATTATCTACATGATATGGTTCTGAAGCTGTTCGGAGCACACCCTCTCTATAGAGGTAGATGTTATACTGATGGTCAACCAGGACCCAGCTTCTGCAAGCCAACAAACACACAGTTTTATTCAATCCCCACATCTTGATTTATTATTATTTTATTATTTATTTATTTATGTTTGAAACAGGGTCCTCTGTGAAGTCCTGGCTGGCCTGGAAACCTCCTTTTACGATATCTGCTTGCCTCCTTGCTGGGATTAAATGTGTATACAACCACCTGGCACACAGCTTGCATTTTTACAGGAATGGGACAGTGAAGAAAAGGAAAAGGTTCTAGAGTTATGTAAGGCAAATCGTGAGTTAGCCAAAATAGTGGATTAGCACCATAATGAGGCAAATGAAGTATGTCACCACAAGTAATGAGAGGATTGAGTTCCTTTTAGAAATAGACAATCTTGAAGGCTATGCATGTGTTTGAGGTTAACCAATACACATTTGCCTTTCTACATCTTGACTGGTACTACAATCTCAATAACATTTTCTACACAGAAGAACTCAAACAGAAGTAGCAACAAAGATGAGAGGCTCAGCTGTGCTGTGTGGCAACGCGCTGGATACAATGTTCCACTGAAGTCACATCACCTTCTCGACTGGCCCTAACACATTCTGAAAAGATGGCTGAGGCCAAGGCTGTGGGCAGCAAACATTACCGAATGTCAAACTTGCGGTGACCAGGCTCAAGGAGCAGAGGGCGCTCGAGGTATTTCTGGATCACGTGCACTTGACCCTGGTTGTCTATGAAATCCAGAAGTTCTGACGCCTCCGAGGAGATGAGGATGCCTTCACCTAACGAACAAAAGTGGCACAGACACCAGCTCATTCCAGAGGGAACCAAAAGATCCATAGAAGGGATTCACTGGCCTGCCTGATCCTGGATCACTCTCCTTACCTCTCCACTGTCCCTCACACTTTCCTCTCTCCCTGCCAAAAGCATCCAGGGTCATCCCATTAACTTTCTCTATATAGTGCTCTCAATACTAACTTGGCAGGCCATGAAATTTCAAGTTTTAAAACATATTACAGTTATTTATTTTTTTGTGCGTATATGTACATGCCATACTGCTTTTGTGGAGGTCAAAAGAATTGGCTTTTTCCTTCCACCTTGGGGGTTCTGGGGATTGAACTCAGGTTGTCAAGTTCGGCTAACCGTCTCTCTGACTCGAAATTTCAGTTTTATATAAACTGTCTCTGAGTCATTTAAGATATCACTGTCACCGGTTACTGGTTATAATAAGGATTATGGTCTGTGATCATCAGATTCACTTTGAAGATGATGCCCTATAGAAATGCCAAGAAGGCGAGGATACCAGAGCACAAAGGTTAGGGCACAGATGTAAGGCAGTGTGCCCTGCAGCACAATAGAGAAGATCAAGGGCATGGGAACCGTCTATCAATGGGAACAAGAGACACAGCCTTAAACAATTTACCGAAATACAATTCCCTAGAAAAGCCAACTTTGTAATTCAATGGTTTCTAGTATATCTAAGAGTTCAACAGTCATTAGAATCTATTTTTAGAACATTTTCATCATCTCTCCCTAGCCCCTCACCACTAGTAACCCACTGTCTCTATGGACCTGCATCCCTGCACATTCAGTATGAACTTCATCACACAGGACAAGGCCACTTGTGTGTTCTCAGTATAACAAGTTTTCAAAAAAAAAAAAATTTCACAGAGAAAGATTTATTTTGATGAGGTTTAATTTCTCAGTTCTTGACCTTATGGGTTAACACTATTGGTATCATGTTTAAAGATTCGTTGCCACTCTCTCACCCAATTTTAGTTTTACCTTTTACATGAACTATGAATTAGGTTTGACTTGATGGATTATGATGTTGAATGGTTTTTTTCCTGTGAATATGCACTGTATATAGCACCTCTTGTTGAAATGTTTATCCTTTTTTTTTTTTTTGCATGTTTATGAGTGTACATAATGCATGTGTGTGTTAACATTTCCATACATGGGGGTGCACATGTGCATGCCACTACACACACTATGTGCATGTGTGCAGGGACCCCAGGCTGATGCCAGTTATCTTTCTTAAACTGCTCTTTTCAACCTTAAATATTGAGACAGGATCTCTCGCTGAAAGCAGAGCTTGCCATTTCGGCTAGGCTGGCTAGCCAGCTTGCTCTGGTTCCCATTTCCATCTACACAGTCCAGAATCCCTGACCAGGGAGTGGGCCCACTCACAAGTGAGATGAGTCTTCTCACTTCAGATACCGTAGTCATGATAACCCCCCTGCACAGGGTGCCCAGAGGCTCCCAGGTGATTCTAGAGTTCATCAAATTGACAACAACTGTCAATAAAAGAAAGGTAGGACTGGGGATAGCACATGGTTTGCAAATATGAAGCCAGAGTGCAGATCCCTGGAATTCATGTAAAAAGCCAGGCAGGCATTGGCTGTTCTGTTGTAATCTTGGTACCTGGGAGGCAGCAGCATGGCTCCTCCCCGGGGAAAGCTCTCTTTTTCAGATTGCAGAGACAATATGACCAGCTGCTTCAAGCTCCTGTGCCCTCACTCCCTGGCCACAACGGATGGTGCCTTGGACTGGCTAAAACGGGCCCTTCCTCCCTCCCTCCCTTCCTTCCTTCCTTCTTTCCTTCCTTCCTTCCTTCCTTCCTTCCTTCCTTCCTTCCTTCCTTCCTTCCTTCCTTCAGGTGCACTGCTGGGATGTTTTCTCACAGCAACAGGAGAAGAAAGACAAATGCCTTTTGCATCTGTCAGAAATCGGGTGGACATATATGTTTGGGTCTACTTTCGAGTAACCAGTCCTGTTTTGTAGTTCAGGCTTCTGTCCCTCTGACACACTGCGGTCTCCTGGGCACTACAGGGATACAGTATGCCTTAATCTTACCTGCTGAGTAGAGTGAATGGCTCTACTTTATCTTTTTAGAGATCATTGAACATACTATATAGCCTGTGCCTTTTCTATGTGAATTTCAGACGCTATAGGAAAACCTTGCTGAGTTCTTAACTGGAGTCACAGTAACCCTGCAGACCAGGAACTGACACACTTCCTCCACTGAGTTCTATGGTTTCGGTCACAGCCTGTCTCCACTCTGCAGGTTTTTAAGCCTGAGATGATACTATGAGCCTTATCCCTTTCTAGGCATCCACTCCACACAGGTATTGAGTGCCTGTGTGGAGGGTACAGAAGCAAACAAGACATAAATCTGTGTCTACTGAGGCTTATAAAGTGTCAAGGAAATGGCTAGATGTGATACAGTCCCTAGAAGACATTAGTACATGCAGGCTAAAGACACAGAAAGCAGTGGGTGTAGAGGCCATTGCAGACCAGAAGAGCCTTCTCTGACAAGGCAATGTCTGAGCTGATGGAGACATATTCCAGGTGTAGAGGAAAAATTTATCTGTGTATTTGAGGGATCCAAGTCTTTGTGTCTACAGCACAGTGAGCAAGGCCAAGAATAGAGAATGACATCAGAGACACCAGGAAGTATCTGATGGGGTGGGCTCCCACCAGGACTCTGGAGCCATCCTAAATGCATTAGGAAGTAACATGATCAGATTTACATTTTTAAATCATCACTCTGTCTGGCAAGATAAGAGCTGGCTGAGGGTCACATTGCAGCAATTGGCTAGAGAACTTGGTGGCTTTGATTTTGAGTGGTAGTGGTAGATATTATAAGAACCTAATCCTGGATGTATTTTGAAGGTAGCCCCGGTGTGGCATTACTGCACTTGGTAGAGACTATCAAGAAAAGGAGGGATCTGGGATTTGGGACTTCAGAGACTGGGTGGGCAATGGAATCACACACTAAATAGGATGTGATGCAGCAGGCTAAGATGGACAAGCTGGGAAGGATATGAAAAGTTCTGTGTGTCAGTTTAAAAGGCTTCCTAAAGACATGAGGGAATGAGGGACGGTACCACTGAACCCAGAGCTTAAAGTGAGGACTCAGGCCGTCAGCATTCAGGAGGCTACAGAAATCTTTAAAGGGCTCTGGCCAAAGTTTGGAAGGTAGAGTATTTGCCCAGCATACATAAAGCTCCAGGTTCTACCCCCAGGACCCAATAAAACCAAGCATGAGAGTGCATGCCTATAATCCTAGCACTCAGAGTCAGGAGTTTCTGGTCATTTTTGGTCACTTTCAGAGTTTGAGGCCAGCCTAGGCTACATGAGGCCCTATCTCAAAAAAAATTTTTTTTCCAGAAACAAACTGGACACAGTCTTCTGATTGTGATGACTCTGAGTGGAGTCATTCATCTCAATATATCAATTAGGGCCTGTGGAATAGCCCAGTGGGTAAGGGTACTTCCTGTCAACCCTAACAATCCAAATTCAGTCCCTGGGACCCATATAGTAGAAGCAAAACCAGCTCCTGAAAGATCTGCTCTGACCTTCACATGTACACACTGGCATCCATGCCACTCTCAAAACAACAAAATGAATGCATCACTAATAGCCAGTGTGCCACTGAATGATGCTGAAGAGGATCCCACAAGTGACAGAAGGTGGCAATGTAACTTACCCTTGGCACCGGCTGATGACTTTGCAATCCAAACATTGCCTTCCCCATCCTCTTTCTTTCTGTTGTAAGAAGCCAGGAAGAATTCTCTCTCATCTGTCCTGGTGTTACTGACTGGAAGCTGGATGCCATTCTGGGCTGGAGCGACTGGCGTCTTGAGGTTAGTTGGATAAATCACATATGACTCTGGGAACCATGTGCTGGATTCAGACAGCTCAGGACTGGTCTTGACTAGCCTGGCAAATGACAGAGGGTCAGTCTCTGTTCCCAGGGAGTGGTCACCTTGCTCAGAAGGGCTGCTGCTTTCCTCCAAAGTTTTCCCAGAAGCCAACACCCAGTCTGGTTTCTTCTCTATTCACTCTTAGGCTGGAAGGACAGATTTCTAAGGACACACCTCCAATAATGCATCACACTATCTTGTGTGACTCCAAAGCCACATCCTGGCTAAAGTCTCATGGTGGCCTGGGAATGTGGGGCCCTCTGCACCACACACACCAGACTTAGTGGTGCTTGCCTATAATTATAGTATTTGAGGGGTGCAAAAAGGAAGGTCAGGCATTCAAGGTCTGAGACCATCATGAATTACAAGAGACCCTGGCTTGAGACAAATAAACAATAAAACCCCACAAGGCTCAGAAATGTATCTCTATAAAAGCTCAGTGCAATCCTAAACTGACACCTTTCAACCAATATGTTGTACTAGATAGATCCAAGTAAAAATGTAGGTCTTCAATCCTGGCATTCCAGGAAGATCTCTAGAACACAAGGCCAACCTCGTCTACATCGGGGAAAAAAAAAAAAAAGTGAGACAAGAGAAAAATGTTTGAATAACTAGCAAAAATACTATCTTGGTGCAGCTGGAGAAAAATCGAGGGGAGAAAAACTACACTATCTGCTTGATTACTCAGTCTAAATCATCCAAACACTATTTTTAAGTCCTTTATTTCTTGCCTTTAGCTTCGGCTGTTATCCTGACAGAATAAAGATGGAACCCTTCTGATGGGACACAGGTCAGGCGCAGGCGCAGACCTAAGGAAATGCCTTCTGCTTCCAGAACGACATCATACCACAGAAAATAGAGTCAGGCCCTGGGCGAGGCACATACGTGTGAGGGTTTCTCACCACACCAGCTCTCCTGTTGCTCGCAGAGCTGGGGCTTCAAGAACCTGCTTCACAAATGAAGAACGGAGTCACAGAGATGTAAAGTTCCTACATCACACTCGTGTGAGGTCCACCCAGGATGCACTAACTCTCTTGTTAAGCCTATCTCCAGGACCTGGAGTCACCAAGGTCTAGCCAGAACAAGCACGGGCCTCTCTGAAGCTACACACACTCTTGTGTCTAGAAAACTGCTCATGTGAGTTCTATATCAAGATTCGCCTACAAAACTCAGTCTGAGCAAACACCAAAAACACCATTTTAAATTAAGACTTAAAATGGAATGGCTGGGGAGATAGATAGCTCTGTGGGTAAAATGTTTGCTGTGTAGGCATGAAGACCTGACTTGATCTCCAGCCCCCGCAGAGAAGGCAGTGTGCTGTGACGTGCTCTTGTAATCCCTGGGAGTGGGAGACACACAGATCCCTGCGGCCTCTTGGCCGCCAGCTTATCCTACTGTCGCAAGACATTTTTTCCTGACAGGTTTTCTCTGTGTAGCCCGGACTATCTTGGAACTTGCTCTGTAGAGCAGGCTGGCCTTGAACACACAGAGATCTGCCTGCCTCTACCCCTCAAGTGCTGGGATTAAAGGCCTTTGCCACCTTGCCAGGCCAAAAACAAACAAATGAATAAGGTGGAAAGTATTTAGGAATGACACCTGAGGCCTGAGATTATTCTCTGGCCTCCATGGTTATTTAAACATTCCCCAAAACATGTGTGTACACACTCATACATACCACACCACACCCAGATTTTAAATAAAGCCACTTTAACAACAAACAGGATTTGAAAGTGTCTTCAACCCAAAGAGACTAAGAAATATAAACCAACAAACCTCTAGCTGCCCAGATGTTCAGCTCTGACCACTGTCCTAAACGGTCATCATGGGTCACATGCAAGCCGCAAGCATTTGAATGATGGCCAGTACGACTCAGGAAGTAAACCATAAACAATATATCAGAAGACTGATGCACTGTACTAGTATTTTTCCAGTAAGCATAACCTGATTGATTTAACAGGATGCATTTCCTTTATCACCCTGTTGCAGCGCTCGGGTCACACGTGGGTCACACGTGGGTGCTGTTTTTACCAGCGTACACAAAAGCATCGCTGTCCTATCCAGGGACAGCAGATTAATTCAGCTCAAGCAATGCTTATTTTCTGTTCTTGGATGAGATGTTACGTGTTTATTATACAGTAAGGGAAGCTAGCTATGCACACCATGAGTGGCATCTAAGGTGGAATGTGACTATTTTTCTGGTTTAAAAAAATAAATATTGGTGTTAAGAGATGCTTCAGTGGATAAGAGCACTGCTGCTCTTGCAGAAGACCTGGGTTTGGTTCTCAGCACTCACATGGTGGCTCACAACAGTTTCAGTGAAGGATATTTGATGAGCAATTTTCTCTCCACAGTCAAGAAAGAATCAATACTATTAGTGGTTGAGATCATATACCTAACCAAAACATTATTTTTTAAAAGACTTACTTTATTACATTTAAGTGTGTGTGTATGTGTATCTGTGTGTAAGTGCACTTGTGAGTGCGTGTGTCAGGAGCAAGCATAGGATCCCCTGGAGCTGTAGGGTAGACATGATTGTGAACTGCCCTATGGGTGCTGGCAACCAAACGTATATCCCCTGCAAGGCACTCTTAACCACTGAGCCGTCTCACCAATCCTTGAACAAAATCATTCTTAAACATTTCTTTGCCCCTTGCAGTGCTGAGGACAGAACCTAGGGGCTCCCACATCTAGGAAAGCCCTCTATAACTCTATAACACACACCCTGACCTGCCAATAACTTTTTAACAGGACCTAAACTTGGAACTTCAGTTGGCCACAAAATAGCTTCCTTTCTTACGCAAAAAGAAAACCATTGTATATGGACAGATGAAAAACATAAATTCTTTTAAGAAAAAAGCTCGAAAAGTATTATGCTGGCCAGTTTTAAGTCAACTGACACAAGCTAGAGTCATCTGAGAGGGAGCCTCACATGAAAAAACATACCCATGGTAAGACCTGGCTATAAAGCATTTTCTTAATTAGTGATTGATGGGGGAGAGCCCAGCCCATTGCAGGTTGGACTACTGGTCCTGAGTTCTATAAGAAAGCAGACTGAGCAAGCCATAAGGAGTAAGTCAGCAAGCAGCACTCTTCCATAGTCTCTGCCTTCAGGTCCCTGCCCTGTCCTGATTTCTTTCCGTGATGGACTACAAATGTGGGAGTGTAAGCCAAATAAACCCTTTCCTCCCAAGTTGCTTTATGTCATGGTGTTTCATCACAGCAATAGTAACCCTAACTAAGACAGATATTTCTCAAGTTGTATAGTTAATCCCCAAGTAGTCATTGGCTACAAACTCTAATATCAAAAATTAATTGAAAAATTTGAAAATATTGACGTTTTCCTTAGCCTTAAGAAGTTATGATATAAGCAGATGCTGCCCAATTAATGCTTTGGGTATGCTTATATGGAAAAATATTGTTGAAGTTCAGCCTAAATAAACAATGTTGAACTCATGATGTAGGCATCTTTTAATATTTTGTATCTGTCAAAGAATATCATCCACATGTAAAAAATTAGTTTGTCATGACAGACAGAACGGTTTACTGGGATGGTGATACATGTTTCCTTTTCTACTGCATTCCACCATATGGTACATATTGGAAGCACTTGCTTCTCTGCAACTGACTACACAAACTAGAAACATTTGCTTTCTCAGGCGTACTCTATAAAAAGTATCATGGCCACAGCTGCCCAAATGGCTCAGTATACACTTGTAAACATCATGTCACATGAATCACCAGTTCATGAAACTATTAAAAAATGCAACAGAAGACCAAGTCCTTGGGTTTTCTGCCAATACTCTGATAGAGAGGTAAAAACATCTTAACTTCAGTGCTTATGTTCTTGAAGTAGAAATACTTGCCAGGTCATCATTTTCACCCAGCAAGCCATCAGTTCATTCAAAATTTATAGATTTTTAAATGGCAGTGTTATACACAATCTCACATATATTCATATTACACACACATGAGCTAAATGTATACACCAAGGAAGAAACTGTACACATAACTTGTGCTCCAATTTCATATCATGTTAATAATAATGATTTTACATATTGTATTTGTGTTTTGAATGTTGGCTGAAAAACTAAAAAACTGAAAATATGTCAAAATTATACTAAAGTTACTTTTCAATATGTTCACTACCCCTTTAAATCTAATATTAACAAAATCTGCTGACATATAATTGGGATACAGTTAATGTGAACTTTTTTCAAATGTATGCTTTTACTTCGAACTCAAGTCAATCTTTCTTAAAATGAATCCATTTTGCCAATATATATATGAATATTAAAGGAAAGGTTTGCCTGATGATCCAGTTTCCAGTTACTTAAAACTTTTTTTTTTTTTTTTTTTGAAAGGGAAGGAACAATTTGTTGGAACAGAAAGTTCCAACCAAAAGTTGGAATAGTTTGGGTACAGAAATCTACTTTTTTGTTTGATGTGTGTGTGTATGTGTGTGTGTGTGGAGTCTCATGTAACCCAGGCTGACCTCCTTGGGACTTTGTTGTGTCTACTAAGTGAACACTCTACCAACAGAGCCACATCCTAACCCTAAATCTACTTTTTCTTTTTTTTTTTTTTCTAGAAAAGGGTTTCTCTGTTTAGCTTCGGAGCCTTTCCTGGAGCTTGCTCAGTAGACCAGGCCAGCCTTGAATTTACAGAGATCCACTTGCCTCTTCCTCCCAAGTGATAGTATCAAAGGCATGCGTCATCACTGCCCGGTTCTAAATCTACTTTTTCAACCATAGTTTAAGAAATTTAAATTTAGCTAAAGGGTTTCTAGTGAAAATGTGACCTCTGAACCAGGACATGCTACAAATTTAAAATATGTATCAGATTTCAAAGACAGAATGAAAAAAGTATAATTCATTTTTTATATTAATAACATCTTTAAAAGAATATAATTTAGGGTGTGGGTTTTTGTGGGGGCTAATTTTCATAAAGCTGGGGATCAAACCCAAAGCATTGCACATTAAAAGGAAGTGTTTCACCAATAAGCTACACTCTTACCCTCACTGACTTAGTTGAGGTTACTGTTGCTGTGATGAAACACCATGAACAAAATCAACTTGGGGATGAAAGGGCTTATTTCATTCACAGTTCCAAAGAACAGTTTATCAAAAGCAGTGAGGGCAGAATCCTGGAGGTGAGAGCTAATGCATTGGCCATGGAGGTGTGCTGCTTACTAGCTTGCTCCTCCTGGCTTGCTCAGCCTGCTTTCTTATAGCACCCAGTACCACCAGTCCTAGGATGGCCCCACCCACTATGGGCTGGGCCCTCCTCTATCAATTACTAATTAAGAAAATGCCTTACAGCCAGATCTTATGGGGGCATTTTCTCAGTTGAGGCTCCCTCCTCTTAGATGACTTTAGCTATGTTAAGTTGACATAAAACTATCCAGCACCTCCATAATCTGGATTTATTCACTTAAATAAAATAGATTGACTTGATGGCAAAGCCTTGCTGTTTTAGGTCTAAAATTGCACGTGACTAGCATCCTGTTTCTGTTGGGCAGTGCTGTTTTGTAAGGTGGTCTTGGTTTGGAATCCCTAACTTCCAGTACAGAGCCACGGCTAAGCTCTGCATGAAGACCTTTGCATTCTTCCCTTCCTTCAGCAGCCAGGTTAGAAAGCAATTGTGCAACTGCAAGTTAATCCACACCTACACAGGAGTAACACTCAAGAGAAAAAGCCTGCCACCCTGCCAGGAGATAAAAAAAAAAAAAAAAAGTCCTTCAAGGGCTCTAGGCTGTGGCCATAGGTTCTTCATGAATTTCTGATACTCCCTGAAGTGACAGGAAGAAGGAACAGGTAGTCTAAGATGCAGCATAGAACCCTATCAAGGCTCTGGGAAGCCCTCTCAGGCAAGCCTGGCCATACTGCCCTATTTGTACAGATTAGAACCCTCCTGGCTCAGTATAAACTGCTGTGGCCTCAAACCCACAGTTGATGCCCCCACTCCTCAGGTGCCATTCTATCCCACAAAATGAGAGATCACCTTCTAAGTGTCTAGTATCCCTTCAATCCATACAGTCACAACAGACACACTGCAAAAGGGAGCCAGTGTCTCCTGGAATTGCTATAGCCCCTGGCAGAAAAACTTAGATAACAAAGTAAGTTGATGATAATGGTGATTACAGATGACATATTATGTTACTCTGGGTCAGAGAATCGGTACTGCCACAGCCTTCTAAGACCATTTTGCATATAGGACACTGGGAGTCAGAGTGGTGCTGTCCAAGGTCATGAATTCTCTCTGCCTCATTACAGCTTTGAATATGCAAATATGCAAAGCACTATTATTTTTATAGCATCCTCTGCTTCCTACTTATGAAAGCAAAACTCTACTTTTGTCTTTATTTCTCTGTGTGGGTATGTTCACATTCCAAAGAGTGTAGGTGCCCGCAGTGGCCAGATGAGCTGGTCAGAGGCAGTTGTGAGCTGTGTATCGTGAGTGCCGGGATCTGAACACAAGTCCTCAGGAAGAGCGGTATGTGTGCTCTTAACTCCTGAGCCATCTCTCCAGTCCTGGTCTTTTACATTCTAAACACAAAAAGAATGTGTTGGCCGGGCAGTACTGGCCCACACCTTTAATCCCAGCATTTGAGAGGCAGAGGCAGGCAGAATCTCTGTGAATTCAAAGCTAGCTTGGTTTACAAAGCCAGTTGCAGGACAGTCAGAAATGCTGTCTGGAAAAACAAACAAACAAGCAAACAAATGAACAAACAAAATAAAATACAACATACAAAGACTTTAGGAAGCCTCACTCTTTTAGGAGTTGCTGCTAAATCAAGAAAATCCATTCCAGAGAAGAAAAATGGGAAACCAGAAGAACCACCACATCCAAAGAAAAATAGAGATGCTACCATATGCACCCAAGCTCTTAAGTTCAAAAGAAACAGCAGCAAGGAAAAAGACCATTTTGTATTGACTCCCATCTCCTAGTGTCTCTATGTGAATGCTATCTGACTATTCATATATGTTTATGAATTGCAGAGAAAGAGTTCAGGAGACCTACTATAGCCCTGATCTTAGGGACCAGACTGAGCTTCCATATGAAAATGACATTAATGATGAGGATGATGACAAGAGTCATTATTACCATCACACTTATAGAGAAGAAAGTTAAAGCCCAAATACCCTTGTGCTGCATCCACTCCCCTAGTTTAACCCTCATAATTGCTTTGTGAGGGAGCCACTCAGGCTTAGAGGGATGAGAAGATTTGCCCATTAATTAGATTCTTCAAAGAGCTGAGGTTAATCCCAAGCTGTCGACCCTGGATCTCAGTCACCATATACTGCTGAATTCCTCTACCTTATAATAGCATCCTTGTGATATCTGGCTACACTCCAATGGCTCAGAGATGGACAGTTGTTGCTCTCTGTCTGAATGTCTTCTGAGGTGCCTCTAGCTACTTGAGAGTCTTCTGAGGATGTCTGTGCACCCTTCTTCAGGGACCAGAAATGCTTTGCAACCAATCGCCACCCCACCCTTCCCCCTGCCCTTTCCCCACAAGAAGAGAGTATGGGAAAGTTTCTAGGTGAGCAAATGCCAAGAGAAAGTGGAACTGCTCCTGACTGACATGACAGCAGATGCTCAATCTCTCTTCAAGTGTGACGACTCTGAGATGTCATCCATGTCAGGACATTGGAGTAAGACTTCAGCTAAAATGACTCCCAACTCACCCTGCCCTACCCTGCCCCCTCGCCTGGAGATGGGTTTGCCTTGTATAACTTCCAAGAAATCACTTACACTAGAACACCCCCTTCCAGAGGCTCAGGCTCTGCTTCAAGAGCCTCACCTAGGAGACAGGCAGGGTTTAGTAAGGGATATACCGCAAGGCCTTAAACTGTAGTCAAAGCAACCTAGAGGAGGCCACAGCCCCAGTATCTGTTGACTTTTAAATCAGTGGTGGCTCACACCTTTAATCCCAGCACTTGAGAGACAAAAGCAGGTGGATCTCTTTGAGTTCAAGGCCTGCCTGATTTACAGAGATAGTTCCAGGCCAGCCAAAGCTATTACACAGAGAAACCTTGTCTTGGGGGAAAAAAAAAAGCGAAGTTTTTTTTTCCCACTCCTTAAAATAATCTCTTACATTGGCCTAACTGCTTCAGGATGAAAGCTAACACCATTTATATAAAACCCCGAAAATGGAGGTCTTCAGGAACACTTACTTCACTAAGGAAGCTTTTCGGCACAGTTTGTCCGCCCCCCTGTAGTAATTCACCAGCTGTACCAGCCCAGGCTCGTGACCTATAAGGAAAGAAGAGGCTCAGAATGGAAACAGAACAGGTGTGGAGTGACAATGTCAGCAGTAGCATGCAGAACAGATGTGTCAGACCCAGCTTTCCTGTGTCTGTTTCAGGCTGGTTGTCAAATGTGGGATACTTTTGCTTCTCTGTCCTCTCATTATCCCATTCTCAATACTGCAACACTGATACTGGCATGCAGGTCATCTGTGATGTGGCTGACTTCTGTCTTACTAGGAAAGTATTGGGTATTTTCTATTTCACTTCTCCTTGGTCCTGACATAGCCCTCTCTTAGCTCAACAAGCATAGGCGTGTAAATCTGCTGAGCAAGGTTACTTGCATACAGTCACACAGCCATCCCCAACCTCACTTTCCCCAAACATCACAGAAGGCAGCAGAGTATGGCACATGGACCTCAGGGAGCTTCTAGAAGCCACCAAATGAAAGAAGGTAATAGAAAGGCCCTGTGACAATATTTCCCACAAGGAAACATTTCAACAGTTCATATTACAAAAGCTTCCTAAAACCACAACAGTGGGCTTGGAGTGTGGCTCAGTGGGACAGTGCATCATCACATCAACACATATGAGGCCATGGGTTCAACCCCCAGCACCACAAAAGATGAAATGAAATAAATGAAAATAAAACTTGGAAATAAAATAACAAAAATACATTTTATTTACAAAATTTAACTCCTAAAAAAATGCTTTGCATTTCCGGTAACAAAAGGTAAAAACTTAAAAAGAGACTTTGAGTTGGTGTCAGGGGTTAACAATAATTAATCCAACAGATTACAGACCAGAGCTTTCAGGCAATATCTGAATTTCATGGCCTCCCTGGAGAGGACAGGTCCAGTTCACCGTCTTCCTGGCTCCATCTCACCCCATTGGCCCTGGCCTACCAGTGCCTGAACTGCTTTTTCCCTGGGTTTTATGCAGCCCACTTTAGACAAAATGTTGAGTACTCCCAACAGCGAGGGTGCAAAACCATAAAAATACATAAAAATAAGATGTCTGCTGGTCATCTGCAAAAGGTGCGGTGGCAGCTCAGCTACCCCACCCCAGCCTGAGTAGAGCCTTTTGGTGTGTTCTCAATACCAAGCTTCTACCTAGGCTCTTACCATCAGGCATTGTCACGTGCCAAGAGGAAGGGATGTGGTAAAGTGAGGAGGGCTGGTATTTGCTCCTGCACTCCTCAGGGAAGTTGGTTTTGTAAAACTTTCTTTGCTGAGCCCTTCCGGAGAAATCTGGTTACAAGCACATTTCTATTCTGAGATTCCTGAGACTTCCAACTGGCCACTCTACGGAGTCCCCCGACTATTTCAGTAAGGTTAAGCCATCACATCTTGATAGGGCTGTAATGTTACCCAAATGTCTTACGCAAGCTTGCCAAGTAGCTAGTTAATTCCGATCGACCTGCTTTCAATCTAGTCTCATCCATCAGTGGCCACACCTATTTCTGAAACACTCCTCTTTCCAAGCCATGGGACACTACTCTTCTGTCCTTGGAATACAACCAACCCCACACTCCCCAAGTAAATTTTTGCAAGGACCAGCTATCCAGAGAGAGGCAGGCCTTCCACGGACGACTGTGCAGTGAAGAGACAGTGAGACCAGGCTCAAGTCTGTGGGATGCTAGTTGAACCCATCTGGACAACTTCTAGATTACATCATTTAAAAGGAAGTTGTTGCCCCTTCCTACAGGAAAGTATGTGAATAAAGTGGTACCAAGCCAGCTTCCCCCATGTGGATGAGGATACCAAAGGGCAGTCAAACCCCTGTAAAAGCCATCATTAGACGCACAGTTGCGAAAGCACACTTGGTGCAGCTAAAAGGTCTGAAATGGGACACACACACACACACACACACACACACACACACACACACACACACACACACACACACACACACCACTCCCACCCACCGGCTTCCCTGGAAGCTCCCGCTTTGGGTAATTTAGTGAAATTTAGTGAATCCTTTCCAAATTCCCTGAGCCTACCGGTAGCACAAGCTTCTGGGGTTACAGCAACTCCCCCTCCACACCCACACCACACAATCCTCGGTAGCGGAAAGCTGCAAGATGACTGCAGCGGGCTCAGGGAAGCTCACGGACGAGGCCAACACTCCGGGTGCAGGGAGGGCTAGGTCACTGTCAGCAGACAGTGCAATCGCACCCAGGCTCCGTTCCGAATCCAGCTATGGGTTTAGATCTTGCTGGAT
The DNA here is from genome assembly GCF_943737965.1 of Phodopus roborovskii. Lineage (NCBI taxonomy): Eukaryota > Metazoa > Chordata > Mammalia > Rodentia > Cricetidae > Phodopus > Phodopus roborovskii. The sequence continues at coordinate 24,704,061 of NW_026126416.1, forward strand.
CCATTTTAGATCTTCCCGAGCGAGCTACCGCCAGGAGAAGATTAATGACCTTAAAAACAAAAGCGCTGGCTCTCCGGGGCCGTTGCGAGCAGCGGCCACGAGGGGAAAGGCTCACCCAGTCTCCCAAAGGGCAGCCGGTTCCTCTCGCCCAGCATCAAGTTGAACCTGGGGTTGTCTCGCCGCAGCTTCTTCCAGTGGCCGGTGGCCAGCAGCAGTCGGGAGACCTCGGCGTAGACGCTGCTATTCTCGTCGCGCACCACGAAGGTGTACATGGCGAACGGCCGCGCGCCCCGCAGCAGCCTCACGAGTCCAAAGCACGGCTTCACCGGGTGGTCGCTGCCCCAGCCCCGCCGTCCGCCTAGCTTCGGGGCCGCGCCTCCAGGTCCCTTCAGTGCCCGCCCCGGGCGCCCGCGCCACAGCCCGAGTGGCGAGCGCCACCCGGACGCCGCGCCCACCGCCGGCGCCCCGCCCACGACCGTGATTACGCGCGTCGCTCGGGGCAGGTCTGCCGGCTGCTGCGGCTGGAGTTCTGGTGCAGGACCCGCCCTGGGCGGCCGCCCCTCCGGGAGGGACCAGTGGCACGGGGCGCAGATGTAGTCTCAGTACCCGCAAAGTGCGGTGGAGAGACAGAGTGAGATGATTCCAGCTGTGCCCAGCTAACAGCCCGCAAATACCCCTTTCTGCAGTCTGTGTGGGTCTCCCACCTAGTTCAAAATCAGATTTGATGGGTGAAAACAAAAGCTCCAAGCAGGGGTTGTCGCTCAGTTGATAGAGTGCTTGTTTAGCCAGCACCAGGCCCTGGTTCAATCTCCAGCCTTGTAAAATCGGGCACTCCTCTAAGGAGGTAGGGGAAGAAAGATCAGGTATTCAAGGTCATCCTCAGCTACTTAGGGAATTTGAGGCCAGCTGGGCACCATGCGACCCTGTCTCAAAATAAACGAACACTAAAATTCTAAGGTCCCATCCTGTATCCAAGTGTAGCTGTGTTTCCCTTCCGATCTGCTCGCTGTTGAGGAGGGCTCCTCTGGACTTTGCCTGTGGGTGAGTTCCAAACAGAACCGGGAAGCCCTGGACTCCTCACAGGTCCTGCAATTCACCAACGTTGAACCACTCTCCCTCCTCTGGACTCCAGCTTCCCCTTTTGAGTGGTGGCAGATTTGTCCTTGAAAGGATTCTTGTCCCTTGCCTGATAGCTGAGGAAACCAGCTTTGGTACTAGGAGCATCTCTATACTCACTCCTAAATGCCTCAGCAGACCGAAGCTTCACATTTTTAATTAGATTTCTGGGCGGGGGAGGGGGTTAGGGAAGAACACCACAAGGCCTCTCTCCACCCTGTTTTCCCTATCTACTGAGTACAATGTGTTCTTAGCATGATGTGCTGCTCTGCCACAGGCCCAAGAGCAACAGGGCCAATCAGTCACGGCCCCAAACTGAGACGCAGTTTGACTCGGTATGAGTTTATTATCTTGGCCATTTGTTATAAGGACAGAAAGCTGGCTAATTGCCAGTTTGTCAACTTGACATAAGCTAAAGTCATCTGGGAAGAGGGAACTTCAAGAGAGAAAATGCCTCCATCCGATTGTTCTGTGGGCAAGTCTGGGAGGGCATTCTTGATTTCTGATTGATGTAGGATGCCCCAGTCCACTGTGGGCGGTGCCGGCCCCAGGAAGGTGATCCTATGTTGTACTAAAAGCAAACCCAGCAAACCATGTGTCTTAGTTAGGATTTTATTGCTGTGAATAGACACCATGACCATGGCAACTCTTATAAAGGAAATATTTAATTGTGGCTTGGCTTACCGTTTCAGAGGTTTAGTCTGTTATCAGCATGCAGGGAGCATGGCCACACACAGAAGACATGGTGCTGGAGAAAGAGCTGAGTGTTCTACATCTGGATGGCAGAGAGCAAGAAGAGAGAGTGACACTGGGCCTGGCTTAGCTTCTGAAGCTTGAAAGCACACCTCCTTGTGACACTCTTTCACCAACAAGGCCTGACCTCCAATAATGCCAGCCCCTGTGAGTCAATGGGGGCCACTTTCATTCAAACCATCACACCATGAGGAGCAAGGCCTCTGCTTCTGTTCCTCCCTCCAGGTTCCTGCCCTGACCTCCTGGACCATGATTGGGATGTGTAGCAGAATAAACTCTTTTCTCCCCAAGTTGTTCTTAGTCAGAACCTTTTATCACAGCAACAGAAAGCATACTAAGCACATGTGGATGGTATGTTTTCTCTGTCCAGTTCACTCCGAGCTCTGGCTGTTGCCCCACAGAGGGTCTTAGCCCCTTAGTAATAACAACTTGAAATTGTTCAGCAGTGCAAAGACCCTTGAGGACACACCATGTCCACAGCAACTGTTATAGAGGAAAACATTTAATTGGGACTGGCTTACAGTTTCAGAGGTTCAATTCATTATCATCGTGGTAGGTAGCATGGCATCATGCAGGCAGACATGGTGCTGGAGAGGCAGCTGGGAGTTCTACATCCAAAACAGCAGGCAGCAGGAAGATGGAGTGACACTGGGCCTGGCTTGAACGTTTGAAACCACAGAGCCCACCCCAGGTGACACATGTTCTCCAATAAGACCACCTTCTAATCCCCACCAAGCATTGCCACTCCCTAGGGACCAAGCATTCAAATCTATAAGCCTATGGGGGGCCATTACTATTCAAACCACCATAGACTTCCAGTAAAATGTCAGCGAAGAAACACAACTGGGTGTTTGACAGTGGTTGTATAGAGTGTAAGTACACAGGAACACACACATCCAGAAAGAGGAACTGGTAACCTTGGATCCTCCATAAACACCAACAAGCACCTCTCCAAAGGCCCAGCATCATGGCAGATAGTACTCTAGCTCAAGATCTTGTCTCTTTCTTTATTCTCACTTAAAGTTAAATAGAATTCCTAGTGAATCCTCCAGGTCACCCAGAACTCAGCATACAGAAGGGCTTTGTGCTACAAAACCAGGATCTGGATTTTTGAATGACCCTATTTGAAAGTCTCGAGGACATTTTTATAAGGATGACAGAACTTGGAGCCACTCTCATCTGAAGGTAATAGCATCTGGTCTTGTGGTGCTACATAAATACTATCATAGAAAAATCTAAGACTCTGGGAGTTCCAAGGTCAGCCAGGGCTGAGCTAGTGTCCCAGCTCTAGAAATTATCCCCTATAACTCAACACAAGAATATGGATCAGTAACGTGTTAGTTGTGTGGGTCAAATGGCACATAAAACACAGCACATGCCTGGCATGTCATAAACCCCCCATAAATGGGAAATTATCACAGTTAGATGGTGCACTTACATAATTGACTAAAAATAATATTTTTGTTAGAGAGAAAGTAGTCTGTAAAGCAAAACTATCTTGTTGGTGAAAATGAACACATTTACTCCCTGCTCAAGGTCAGCCATCTCCAGACACATAGTTCAAGTTTGCAAATTTTATAATACACACATACTTACTAACATAGGGAAATGCCTATGTTGCTTCCTCCATGACCATGGGCTACTATTTACTTATAATGTATGAATTAGTTACTTTCCTGTTGCTGTGGTAAATCGCCTTGAGGGGGCAACCTATAGAAGGAATAGTTTATCTTAACTTATGGTCTCCAAAGCATAAGAGTCCACCATGGCTGGGAGGCATTGCAGCAATCAGCAGGCATAGTGGAAGAAAAGACCTGAGAGAGAAATCACATCTCCACCTGCAAGCAAGAAGCAAAGAGCAAACAGGAAATTCAAGACACTATGAGCACTTGAAGCCCACCCCTCCACCCCGCCATCCATCCCACCCCATCCACCCCCACCCACCCTCACACCCCCCACCCACCCCACTCCATCCACCCCCACTCACCCTCACACTCCCCCCCACATACTTCCTCCAATGAGACTCCACTTCCTAAAGTTTACACAACCTCCCTAAATAGCGCCACCTACTGGGGACTGAGTGTTCAAAAGCATGTGCTTCATTCAAACCATTTCAAGGTGTTAATTTTCAAGTGTTTAAGGCTTTGCAAACTTTCTTTTTGTTGTTTGTCCATAATTAAATTGATTGTGGTCTTAGAAAATACTTCATTCACATGCTTCCAGTCTTTTTATTTGTTGAGATTTGATGTGCAGCATAGCCTGTAGTCTATGGAGACATTTCAAGTGCTCTTAATGAGAATTCTATTCTCTACCTACTAGGTGAGGTGTTCTGTATATGCTAAGTGGAGTGCCTTTTTGGACAGTCAGTTCAGATTTTGTTAGTTTTATGACTAATAATTCTACTAATTATTTACACAAGCTTTTGAAGCCTGCAACGGCAGTTATTGAACTGTAAGGCTGCTCTGTAAGATGTATCTTCATTTATAGTTGTTGCATCTTTCTGGTGTGTTGGCCCTTTCCATCATTACAAAATTAACTATTTTTGGTTATAAAAATAGTTTTGTAGTAGAGTCTATTTTGTGTTATGATAACATAGATGTTAGGGACCTTAGTGATATCAAATAAATAATAATTGATTGATTGACTTAAAACAATAGAAATGGTCTCACAGTTCTGACAGCTAGAGCCTTAGAACAATGGTTCTCAGCCTATGGTTTGCAACCACTTTGGGAATCTAAGACCTTCAGAAAACACAGATATTTACATTATGATTCAAAACAGTAGCAAAATTATAGTTATGAATTAGCAATGAAAACAATTTTATAGTTGAGGGGGTCACCACAACTCAAAGAATTGTATTAAAGGGTTGCAGCATTGAGAAGGGTGAGAACCACTGGCTTAGAATATGTTACCAGCAGCGCCAGGCTTCCTCCCAAGCTGCTAGAAAAGAATTGTTCTCTGCCTCTTCCAACACCCAGTGGCTCCAGTAGCCCATGAGTAGCCCACTGGTCTCTGTATCCATCATTCCTTCTGTGTCTCTGTGTCCAAATTTCCCTCTTCTTATGGGGTTATCAGTCACTGGATGGGGTCCACTCTGATAGGACCACCTATTAATTTGCTTATATCACCAGAAAAGATAAATCAATTGCCATCTTGAAATAAGATTGTATGCACAGGTTCCTGGTTGACATAACTTTGAGAAAAACATCATTCTAACCAGTACAACACCCTACCACTGATTACTTCTCATCAAGAATATCTTTTCTCATCAATTATCATTCAACTATTTTACCACGTGTCTGTTTTGTTTATATGTGTTCATAGGGGGACATATATGCATACATTCAAATATGGAGGGCAGAGGTCTGCATCGGGTGTTTTCAAACACTTGCCATCTAATGTTTTTTTGTTAGTCAGGGACTCTCACTGAACCTGGAGCTCATTGATTTGGCTGGCCAGTGAACACCAAGAATCCATTTAACTCCATCTTCCCAGGGCTGAGGTTACAAATGAACTCACCACTGCATTCAGATTTTTCTATTTTTATTTTTTAAATTTACTTTATGTGTATAAGTGTTTTATTGCAGACTAAACTATGATTGTTTAATAAAGAGCTGAGTGGCCAATAGCTAGACAGGAAGAAGTTAGGCAGGACTTCTGAGGACAGAGACGTATCAGGGAAGAAAAAAGGCATCATTAACAGCCTGGTGGACATGCAGGAGAAGAGGTAAAAAGCCATGAGTTACATGGCAAGACATAGATGAATAGAAATGGATTAATTTAAGCTATAAGAATTAGTGGGTCAAGTCTGAGCTATAGGCTAAGCTTTCACAATTAATAAGTTGTTTTGTGTGTGTGTGTAAGAGACAGAGACAAGAGACAGAGAGAGAGAGAGAGAGAGAGAGAGAGCGCTGATGGCCCAAAGAAAAATCTGCATAATATTTTGTCTGCATGTGTGTATGTACAGCACATGAGTGCACTTCCATGGGGAGGCCAGAAGAGGGCATCAGATCCTCTAGAATGGATGTTACAAAGGATAGGAATTGACATTAGATCATCAAGAGCAACAAATGCTCTTAACTACTGAGCTATTTTTTCAGCCCCATCCTTGGCTTTTTATGAGGGTTGAAGATCCTAACTAAGGTCCCCATGCTGGGACAGCAAGCACTTTATTAACTGGAGTTATAGATGGTTGTGAGCTACCATGTGGGTGCTGGAAACTGAACTTGGGTCTTGTACCAGAGCAACAGGTGTTCTTAACTGCTGAGCCAGCCCTGCTATTGTATTTTTAGATCAACATCCTGTCTCTTTAAGACAAGACTGGAGGCTAAGTATGGTAGCACATGCTTGTAATTCTAGCACTGTACCTAAGGACAACCCTGGATCCATAGTGAGACAGAGAGAAAATTAAAATTGCAAAATTGCTTTGTGAGATTATGTATAGGACACACATACACACACACGCCTAACACACATTTCAATGTATTCTTTCTTCAGTTTAAGCCTCAGCTTCTTTTTAGCTCTCACGAAACTGTTCACCAACCAAATTTATATGAACGTCCACCTAAGGGCTAGAAATAAGCCATATGAAACAGCTCAGCAATTCACTCTCTGACTATCAGGAGTCTGGAGCATAATTTCTTTTCAGTTGCACATGGCACAACTGTTTTAGACCTGTAGTCGAGCCCTATTGTTATTTAGATAGCTGTCTGGCAGGCTCTCCTGCAGTTCTTATCTCTGAAACAGAGCAGCAGCCCTGCCACAATGCCATGCATAAGTTATGTTGCGGCTTGTTCATGATACTGTCTATGATGTCAGGGGCAAGGTCGGGTAACAGGCTGGGAGATCCTATAGTTTGGAGCTGTGTGCAAACCTTGGTGGCTTCCTGTGGCTATTACTGAAGGAAAGGTGAAACTGGTTATCTCATTTGTGTGGAGAGTGCAGTCTTCCCACTAAGGTAAGGAAAAGTTCCTACCTTCTAGACCCTTGCTAGTTCTCTGTGGATGGTTATGCTAGCTGGCCCCAGGCATTTCCCTCATTGTCTCCTCTTTTCTTTTTCTCTTGTTCTTCCTTAGGCTAGATTTCTCCTCCTACTTATTCTCTCTGCTCACCAGCCCAGCTTACCCTCTCCTATTTAGCTACTGGCCATTCAGCTTTTTATTAGACCTTTCAGGTGCTGCAGGCAGGTAAGGAGAAACAAATGCAGCACATCTTTACATAACTAAACAAATGTAACATATCTTTACATTGTTAACAAAGGCAACAGAAACAAATGTAACACACCTTTGCCCAGTTAAAACACTATTCCACAACAAACCCCAGCATTTGGTTGCCACTGATCACTTCTTAAATTGTGTCTCTTTTGTGTCTTGCTCTGTTGTGTTCTTCAGGACCTGACTTGTGTGTTTGCCCCCTCCCCCCTTCATATGTTTCTGCTAAGCCACAACCTATCTTGTATGAGTAAGGTCTTTAGTATAAACCTTAAGTATCCCTTTAATATTTTATAGATTTTCCACTTTATAGATGCAAAACTAGGTGAACATTGAATCAAGAGAATATTTTCATATGTCAACAAGCCTGAGCTTATGGTGTTGTGATTTCTGTTCACAGACCCTGGAGATGGAGTCTTTCCTCTGGGATGACTTTGGCCCTTTGATACAGAATAGGGCCATGGAGCAAATCATTACACCAATGACTATCCAGCTTTGTCATCTGCTCATCTCGGTGGAGAGGAAAGATGTACAGAAAGAAGCACTTGCCTCCGTGCAAAAGGCGGCAGAGGACCTGGCCAATGCTAGTGCGGAGTTTGTGCATGTTGCCAGCAGGTAATATTTTCATGGAACTTAAGCCCATTACCCTGACAGATTGGCAGACGATGAAACACATATGTCAAATCTGATTATAGTCTTTAAAGCTTTGGGGGCTTGTGGATGTAGTTTAGTACCTGATAGCATACGAGAAGTTCTGGGTTTCAGCCCTAGCACTGCATAAACTGGATGTGGTGGTGTGCACCTATAATCCTGGAACTCAGAAGGTAAAGTGTGGAGGGCCAGAAGTTTACGGTTTTCCTTGGCTACTGATGTAGTCGCTATTCTATAGCTGTAAAGAGACACCATGACCAAGATGACTCTTATAAAAGAAGGAATTTAATTGTGGGCTTGCATACAGTTTCAAAGGTTTAGTTGGGAAGTATGGCAACATGCAGGCAGACATGATGCTGGAGAAGTAGCTGAAAGTTCTGCACCCTAATCCACATACAGAGAGAGAGAGACAGAAACAGAGAAACGGAGAGAGACTCTGAGCTTGGAATGGGTTTTTTGAAACCTCAGAGCCTACTCCCAGTGACTCTTTCTCCAACAAGTCCATTAACTCCTAATCCTTCTAATCTCTTCAAATAGTGTCACTCTCCAGTGACTATGATTTCAAATGCATGAGCCTGTGGGGGTCATTCTTATTCAAGCCACTACAACTACATAGCCAATTTGACTCCAGGCTGAGAGCTATATGAGACTAGGTCTCATAAAATAAATGTTTTCTGGGGAAAAAAAAAGGCGTGTGAGAAGTAAACTAGTATAAGAATAGATGTAGATTGTTTAGTTTGCTTCTCTGTTGCTGTGATAAAACCCTGGCCAGTAGAAACTTGGCAGAGGAAAGTGTTGACTTGGATTAACAAATTTTATAGTTCATCATCAAGGGAGACACTCAAGGAAGGAATTTGGAGACAGGAGCTAAAGCAGAAACCATGGAGTGACATTGCTTCTTGGGTTGCTCCCTTGACTTGCTCAGCTACATTTCTTAGACTGCCCAGGTCCCCCTGCCCATGAGTGGCACCACCCACAGTAGGCTGGGCCCAACTGTATCAATTATCAATAAAGAAAATTCTTCAGTCCAGGTCCCTCTTCTCAGGTGTGTTGTTGACAACCAAGATTAGCCACCTCCGCTATGGAACTGGGGCAGGGCCTTAACATCATGTGACTCCAGTTAGGTAAAAAGAAAAACTATAGTGAGAAATAATGTAAAGCATTTGTTATAAATTATGTATAGGAGCTGGAGAGATGGCTTAGCACTTAAGAGTGCTTGCTGCTCAATCATGACCCTAAGTTCAGATCTCAGAACCCATGTAATAACATTCACACACAAACATAAAATAAGTTATGTAGAAATTTGTTAACAGAGTGATTTTGTACTGATTTAAACTTTCCAATAAATTCTGGATTTCCGATAATGCATTTTTTAATCACAAAAAGTGCAGTAAGTTTTGAGAGAGACTAAATGTTGTTTGTGTTCACTGCAATATAAATGCCTTTGCTTATTGTCTGTTCCTGACAAGATAAATTATTTATACAGAGAATTATCAGTGTTCATTGCCATGGGAAACAGTCCAGCCCTCTTTATCCTAGAAGAAAAGTCATAATAATGAGCACTTGGACTTGAGTCTGGCTCCAGCATCCCTGAGCAGTTCCCAGAGAAAGCCAAATGGAGGCAAGAAGCACACCCCACTAAGTGTTGGGCTGGCAAGTTCCTGTCTTCCTCTTCTGGACAAGCTCTCAGGGGGCCAGAACCTGCCCATCAGCTGCTGTCAGTGTGTGCCAGTGAGAAGAGCCCAGCACAGGGATATGTTTCCTCTTGCTTAGAAACATAGCTTACGGCGAACATTTAGGAAATATGTGTGAGCAAATAAAGAAAAAATATTACCTGTAACCTAGAGACAGTCATTCTGAGTATTCAAACACATACTTATCCCAGATATTTTTCTTTCTCTTTCTAATTTTTCCCTCCCCATCACTCCACTTTTCATTTTTTAGAAACTCTTATAAAAATATCCCTGTAGAGGGCTGGAGAGATGGCTTGGCAGTTAAGCGTGTGTTCTGCTCTTGCAGATGACTGAGTTTGATTTCCAGCACCCATGTCAGGTACTCCACAACCACCTGTAAGTCTAGTTCCAGGGAATCCAGTACCTTAGTCTCTATATACACTGCACTCACTAGCACACACACACACACACATACACACACACACACAATATATATATATATGTATGTATATATATATGTCTTTAAATAATATAATAAGATGAATGAAGAAAATGTGATAAATATACATATGCATACAAGAAAATATGAAACATATAGACAATAAAATTACATTTTATTCAGCATAAAGAAATTGTAACATTTACATGACAATGGAATACACTAGTAATTGTTATTTGAAAAGAAATAAGCCAGACTCAGAAAGATAAATGCCATGTTTTCTTTCACTTAGATCTAAAATTGTGTGTGTGTGTATGCTGTATATACACATATGTATGCACGCCTGTAAGCTGTGAAACTAGAAAGGGAATCTTGAGAGGGAAGGAGGAGAGAAAGAAAGAAGGTAGTGAAATATATATGACATGAAGACAGAATGGAGGAGTGTTTGGAGGATCCAAAGAACAGGGAGGAGAAGGGAGCATCATGACAGCAGAGAGAGAAGAAATGAGTTACAATGACACCAATACTTTGTACAGTAGCTTGAGTTAATTTAAGATGTTTTTAAAGCCTGTGTGGGTGTTCCTATCCATATACATGGTATACCTGTACGGACACATGCATGTTTGCGCAGGTGCATGGCATAAAGCTGTCTACACTGATAAGCCGCATTCATCCTGGCTCAAAGCCTGCTCCCAGTGACACACTTCCTCCAACAAGGCCACACCTACTCCAAGAAGGTTACACTTTCCCTTACCATGGTGACTAAACATTCCAACATATGTGCCTATGGAGGTCAATCTCATTCAAACCTCTGCAAAGCCTAAAGAAGAAAACCAAAACTGGCACACATATGCAAAACTCACCCTGGACTCTCGCTAACACATGGCATTAAGTGTCAATGATCTTGCTTGCGTTTCTTGAAGATGGTTCGGTTTTTACTGTAAGCTTGTGCAAAAATCAGAGCTACATTTATTTTCATAATAAATAAATAAATGTTAGTATTAATATTTTTCTGTTGTAAAACACCTGTCCCCTCTAATGCCGAGAGTCAGTGAAACTAAAAACTACACACTGTGCTTCATTTTTTAAGCATTGTCTATCTTACACAGTCACTTGGTGGCTGTGATTTCTGAAACCTAAGTACTTTGGTGGCACAGTGAAAATAGTGTTTATATTTCTATATATAGTATAGCTGAATAGTAGTAACTAGCACGCTGCATAAACTTTCTGGAAAATAATTTTTTTTTTAACTTTTGAGAAAGTGTTGCTATATAGTGTGGTTGGCCTACACTGTATAAACCAGGCTGGCCTGGAACTTTCAGAGACCTGTCTGTCTTGGCCTCCCCAGTGTTGAGATTTAAAGCATATGACACAATGCCTGCCCTGAAATTACTCCTTTTAAACATATGTAGAAATAATCTTATAGAGTAGGCTGGGATTTCTTTTTCATTATTTTAAGGGGTGCGTGACAATTTTTGTCACAATTGTTTAAGTGTTTAATCATTGACTGAGTAGATTGCTAGTGAAGATTTATCTAGAATTACATGGATATATCTCCACTGAGAAGCATCATCCATACATCCCATACAGCTAATGACAGATACACAGTGGACATTTTGTTTAAAGGACACAAAGTAGCAACAGTCGGGGGAGTGAATCCAAAACCATTTACAACAACACAGAGTGAGTTAATAGTAATAGCTGATCATTGACAGAGTGAAAGTCTGTATTAGTTGCTTTGCTGCAACTTAGGGAAAAAATGATATATTTCAGCTGTGGCTCTAGAGAAAGAGTCTGAACAACAGAACTAGGAAATCATGTTAGCAGGCAGCTGGAGCTGGAAGCTGAGAGCTCCCATCTTCAACAACAAATACCAAGTAGAGATCACACTGTGCTGGAATGAGGCTATAAACCCTCAAAGCCAGCCTCCAGTGATATGCTACTCTAGCAAGGCTGCCCCTACCCTAACAGGGCCACCAAAGAGGGACTAGGTTTGCAAATACCTGAGCTTATGGGAGACACCTCATTCAAACCACCACAAAGCAATGAACATAGCATTAAATTAGACTTGGGGCTGGAGAAATGGCTTCAGTTTGATGTTGTAGAAATGCTGTGTGATCTTGGTGGAAGTCTGCATTAGGAAGGGCAGTATAAACAGCATTTGGCTTGCCTGGTGAGAGCTATCATGTGACCAGCCTTGTAAAGAAATCCTGTAGCTTCCAAATGTTTCCACATTTTCTCCCTGCTCCCCCACCCCTTTTTGCATGTTTATGTGCGTGGAGCATGCATGCATCCATGCACATTTGCATGTGTGTGGGTTGCAGGTATGTGTGCATGTGTGTGGACATGTGTATGGAAAGCAGATCCTGACTTGAGTGTCTTCATCCATCACTCTCTACTTTATAAACTGAGGCAGGGGCTCTCACTTGAATGAAGACCTTGCTCATTCATCTACTCTAGCCAGCCAGCTTGTTCCAGGAAAGCACTGTCTCTGTCTCCTAGGCCCTGGGACTACTGGTAGGCTGCCACACCCAATCAACATTTGTGTGGGTACTGAGATCTGAACTCGGGTTCTTATGCTTTAACAGCAAGCACTATTACCCAGGGAGCCACCTCCTCAGCCCCTGGTCTTTACATTTCCTGTGTACTTGGAAGTCTAGATCAACAAAAGATGACTTTCAGAGAGCAATGAATTCTTCCGCTAGCTTAATGTTCTCCTGTCCATTGTCAGCTGCAAGACAGCGCTCTTCAGGTTAAGAAGGATGCTAATCTGGACTGTTCTCCATCCCTTATATCGATCATCCTTACAGGCAGGTTCATCTTCAAAGGGAAGGGACTGGTGTATGATGCCAAGGATCAAAACTTGCCTCCAAGCACTCTGCAGAAGGATCATTTGATCTTCACAGGAAGTCAATGACCAACTCTTGGCATGTTTAAAATGAAGAGCTATTTCAAGTGTTTGTGAGAATGTGTGGGAACTTGAACTCTCTCATTGCTGATTAGAACACAGTATGTTGCAACTACTTTAGAAATTATTCTCTAAAAGTTAAATGTATACCTGTTGTTATTAGGTATGCTGATATATTGGGTGTGGTATCACCACAATTGGGCATTTCTCCAAGAGAAATGGAATTCCATGTCTGCACAAAGACCAGGGCATGAATATCCACAGCAGTGTTCTTTCTTTATAGGTTCATGCCCCCCAGTCCTGGGGATTGAACTTAGAACCTGGCACCTCTGGGCAAATGCTGCATTACTGAGTTAGATCACCAGACTTTTTATCTCAAGTTTTAAAGCAAGTTCTCTGTAAGGTATCTAGGCTGGTCCACACATGCTGTGATCCTCCTGCCTCCACCTCTCAAATAGCTGGGAATACAGGCATGCACCACCACACCAAGCATGGTGGCTTTATCTTATTTCTAATAGCAAAGACAGAGTGGCCTCAGAATTCTTACCTGAAACTCTGGAGACCAGAAGACGCCAGGACCATTGTATTCAGGTTTTTTAGAAGAAAAGCCTGAGAACCAGAATTCTCTACCCAGATGCCTGTCATTAACCTGTTTAGCCTAACCGTGTGCCATTTGTAAAGGAAGTATAGTGAGGCAACAACTCTAATTCACAAACTAAAACACTTGAAGAAAGTATGAAGTGAAATTTTTTTAACACTTTTTAAAAGAGAACTTATTTATTTATTGTGTATAGTGTTCTGCCTGCAGACCAGAAGAGGGCACCAGATCTCATTGTAGATGGTTGTGGGCCACTATATGATTGTTGGGAATAGAACTCAAGACCTCTGGAACTCAGGACCTCTGGAAGATCAGAAATGGCTCTTAACCTCTGAGCCATTTTTCCAGCCTGGTTTTTTTCTTAATTCAACATTGTGTCCTGGGGAGAAGTCTATGGCCATGAGCACAGTTGTCAAGGTTCACTTCAATGGTTTTGTACCTTCTCTGTACCCTTGTCTCCGGTGGTTCTTTGGTGTTAATGCTATAACATTGCAAGTACAATGTGTCTGTCTATTCAGGCTGGCGGGAGACTCTGAGGAGGAGTGGCTTAGGGAGGAAATGCAGCCAGTGGCTGAGTCTTTGATGCTCTCTGGAAGGAACATCCTGATGGTAATCCAGAAGCTCCCCCTGCAGCCGGAATGTCAGCGCCACTGGGAGGAGCTAGTGATCGCTGCTCAGCAGATCCTCGTGGACACTACCAAGGTGAGGCTCCCTCAGAGCTGCCTGGCTGTTTGTCTGCTGGAGAATACACATTGCCACGCAGTTCCCAAGGAACTCCTGAGTATCTCTTAATTTGAAACCTGCCCAAGTGCTTGCCAAGATCCCAGAGTTCATGACCGATTTAATTAGAGCTAAATTGAAGCTGTAATAGGAGCCAGTACAACCCCTTGGTTTCCAAATACTCTCAAATTTTTACCCTGACACACATTCCTTGCTAAATACATCTTAAATTTATTTTGGAGATTTTATTTATTTGTATTTTATGTGTATGAGTGTTTGCCTGAATGTGTGTCTATGCACTGCATCTGTTAAATGCCCGAGGGAGGTAGATTGGGGTAGAGAAGGTCATAGGATACCCTAGCATTGCAATTACAGACAAGTGTGTCCTCCTGTGGATGCTGGGAATCAAACCCAGGGCCTCTGGTAGAGCCATCTCTCCAGCTCCAGATTGGGGTATTGCTACTGGTTCAAATGCATATTCCCGGAATATTTTGCTGTTGTTTGTTGTGTGGTTTATTGACAGATATTTGCACAGGCGGTATTGGAGCGTAGTTGCAATGGAGTAGAGGAGGGTGAGAGGCAGAACCAGAGGGGTTTGGGCACCTGCTGGTGGTGAATGAAAGGGAGGCTTTTGGCTTGGGTACCAGCCCTAGGGTTAAGGAATGGATGGAACTGTCCCAGAGAGGCGGGGTCAGGCTAGAAAAGCTGTCTCAGAGAAGCCCTCCAGCCTATCATTGTCATCTAAATAACACTCCATCTTTGAACAGTTCAGGGTAGACCCCACAGTAAATATGGAGAGAAGGCAGCTGCTTCAGACCTCTGCTTTACAAAGAAATGCACACACTGCAAACTTCCAGTACTGGCGTGTGCATAATGCCTGTATTTGGTTACAGTCAGGTTAACTGACAATGTAAGGTCTCCTAGGCTTAAGCTACATGGCTCCAAGAATCTTTGGTCATCTTCAAGTCTCTTTCCTGTGACCGCTCCCAGCAGGTCTTGCTCCTTGAAGACAGAGCAATGGCGAGGAAAACCGTGCTAGCGGCTGGTTGGTGCCTGACATTCCTGGAGGCTCTGGAGGCGGTGGAGGACGCCCCTTCGCTGCGCGCCTCCATCGCTGACCTGGCGTCTGCACTGCTGCGACTGGGCGGCCTGACTACACGCTGGGCCCGGGACGAACGCCTGGGTCGAGTTCGCCACCGGCTAGGGTGCTGCATCCCAGCGCTGCTCGCGGCCGCCCGGGGCCACCTCCGGCATCCTACTGATCCGCAGGTGGTGGCCTCTCGGCGACGCGTCATTACTCTGACCAGACAGAGTCTCGGAGAGCTCCTGGCTGTGCTGCAGCCCAGAGTCTCAGAGCACGGTGCTCGCTCTCAGAATGGTGCACTGGCACGTTGTCTGCAGAAGCTGCGACAGGTCCTGGAGGAGCCCGGGCCAAGCCACCTGCGTGGTGGGCTGCTGGATGCGCCACTGGCCACCGTGGTATGGCACTGCCTGCGCCTCGCCGCCTGCTCCGCGCCACAGGAGAGGATGCACTTAGTGTACCATTGCCGCCAGCTGTTGCAGCTCCGTTCCCGGGTGCACCGGCCTCCCCAGCCCATCCCAGGAACAGAATGCATAGCTCTGAGGGCTGCGACGGACACGCTCTGTCGGGAAGTCCGCGCTGGATTACTGCGCCAGATTCTGGATACTTTCACAGATACCCAAAGTCCTCTAGAGAGGCTGGTCCAGGCCGCCTTGGCGACTTCCACCATCAGGTCCAGGTGCAATAGCGAATCCTTGGCCGAGACTCTCCAGCTTCTCCTTGATGCTTTCCACAACCAAGCCAAGCAAATGATCCGAGTGGCACACTTGGTCTGGGTCTTCTGCCCCCAACAGCAAACTGGCAGAGATGTGGAGGCTGCTGTGGCAGGTCTTTGGGGGCTTGTGGTCAAAGCCAAGGAACTCTTTTCACAGAGTCCCCAAACACATGGCCTGGATTGGAGCCCTGTCACCCTGCAGACTCTGCTGGAGGCCTGGGCCAGGGAATCCCAACACCTCTTGGCATGCTTTGATGTCGTTCTGGATATTCCTGAATTCCTGAGTTTGTCCATCCAGGAAATGACTAACCACTTGGACTTGTACACAAGTGGAGCATCCAGAGAGTTTTCCGAATCTGTGGCATTCCTGTGTGGAAGAGCCACACACGTGGTGCAGGTGATGAGCAGGTATGTGGGTCAAGACCCAGATCCCATTTTCCGAAACGGGATGAGAGTCGTGGTTCACCAGCTGGCACAGTCTTCCTTGACGCTGGCTGCGGCCACTGAAGGTGGGGACAGCACTCAGGACACCGGTACCTTTGTAACCATGGCAAAACATCTCATCTATTCAGCTCAGCAAGTCCACGAGGGGCTTGATGGGACCAACCACCCGGACATTCTCAGCCCGCTCCGATTCCAAGTCCAAAGGTTTGACATTGCTAAGGGATGGCCTTATTTTATACTCCCCAGCTTCCAGCATCCCACAATGAAATCCCAGCTGGTACCTGAGTTAGGGGAAAGTGGCACGAATACCTCTTTCCTAGCAGTAGAACAACTTTACTACACAGTGGTCCCCAGCACCTGCAAACGGGGGTGTGGCTCTCCATCCCTTGCTGTCAGCGAAATCATCAGTGCTGCGGAGAGCCGGGATCATCAGGTAGTGACCTCATCCGGCACCAACAGGCCAGAGCAGGAGTCCACTATGAATACAGCCCAAGAAATCCAGGCTGGGGAAGAACCCCTGTGGCCAGGGAGGATGACAAGACTACATGAATTCTCAACAGTAGTACCATTGATTACTGACCTAGCCAGGGAGGAAGTCCATAGCACAAATACTAGACGAGACAGTCTCCTGGAAATGGCTTTTCAGCAATCTGGGAGGACCAGGGAAGCCAGGCAGGCTTTGGTAGCCAGGGCTGGTGACTGGTACCCTCTGTGTCAACAACTATTTTACCATAACCTAACGGCTGAGTTACCAGGGAGCATGGCAGCGTTTGTGGAGCTTCAGCAGAATTTGGCCTCCATGGTTCAAGTAGCAGCCAAAAGTGGCCCTGTGAATTTGAAAGAGAAGAGCCCTGATCCAATAGGGCACCCAGGAATGCTTTTCGAGCTGCAAGGCATGTTGGAAAAAGCAGAGATCCATGCTAAACAGCTGTTGGACCAAGCTGTGTCCTCTGATAGTCTCCAAGCCCCCTGGTCAAGGGAGGAGAATGTTGACAATGAGTGTCTCCTATGGGCAGTGGCTGTCCAGGACCTGATGCAGTGTATGGGAAGACTCAGTAGGAGACAAGGGCTGTTCCTACTTCCCCTGAAACAAGCAGTAAAGAACCAGCAGGGGTTGCAGGAAGGATTAGATCAGGCAACAGATGTTTCTCAAAGGCTACAAGACGCTGCAGCACTGTCTAGTGCTCTGTGTGCAGATGAGCAGGTAAAGGGCGAGGTCTCCTTTTTGTGTGGGGAAGTTCATGTACTCACAGATGCCTTGTTGGAGGTGGCACACATCTTGGTCTCCTCCTCCAAGCCTTGCCCCAGCCTCTCCACACGCTTTGAGCTTCTCTGCTTGGAGCTCAGCCTCCAAGCCAAGGCCCTGACTAGCTACCTGAGCAGCATCAACACTGTCTATGAGGACATGTTCCAAGATGTTGACAAGAGCTCTCCGGCAAGGATGCTGTCTGTTATCCAAACTGTGCAGGGAATCATAGCAGGAGGCCAAGAGTCTGCATCCTTCCAGGAAGACCTTCTTGTGTCTTTAGAGAGCATCCTCATGCTCACTAAGGAGGTGGCCGAGAGAGTCCCTGTGCAACAAGAACACCCAGAGAATCAAGAGTTGCATATGCTGGACTGGCTTCGGTGGGAATGGGCAGCCAAGGCCCATCATGCAGTGACTCAGCTCCAGGCCTTGGAAGGTGGTCACACTGAGGCCTGGAGACTCCTGGTCCAATGCTTGAAACCCAGGGAGGAGCCAGCAAAGGCCCTAGAAGAGGATCCCGTCCAGCTACAGCCTCACTGTAAAGAGGGTGCAGCAGGTACCACTGCAGGAGACAGTATAGATTCTCAGGATGCTGTTCCCAAAGGCACCCTCGAAGGCCCAATGGGGACCTGTGCTGATGAGCAAGCCACCACCAGGACCACCACAGTAGACATGAGCATGGTAGGCTACTTGGCATCTTTCATCTATCTCACCTGGACCTGTTTCCTAGCAACTAAAGAACTTTGCACATTCCAGAGACTCAATGCCTATTACCACATATATAATTCACACAGGGCAGATAGCACGGGCAGCCTCTAAAAGCCTAAACTTGGAGTTCAGATACCCTAGCCTGCAGCTAACCCTGCCTTGCCCTTAGCAAAATCACAGAGAATCCTCAGCACCATTTAGACTCCAGCATTCTAGTCCTATAGAGGACTAGTGAGTGAGTCCCTGCAAACACATTTCCCTTCCCTTAGCACCAGAACTAGTGCCGGTGCTTTCACTGGCTTCCGTGGAGCCTTTTCTTTTCACTTTAATTGACCTTTTCTATGACTGCCAGTACTCAGGCTGCTTCAGCCACTCTGACCTCCTCAGATGTCACCTGCTCCAAAGTGACAAGGACACAACTAGAATCCTTTTATTAGGGAGGAAAGGGGTTTATTAGAAAGATGCTAGGTGTTAAATACCTGCCCCCCCCCATATCTGTTTCCTTCTAGGGCAAGACAGGGCACTTAGGCATTAAGGATCTGAAAGATTGTATATTTCTACTGACCATAGCCAAAGCCAGTAGGAAATAGAACATCTTAGCAGGACTGCAGTGGTCTCCCTACAGATACACTTCATCCAGTGTTTGTAGCTCTAGAGGTGGCTGGATCTGGGTGAGTGGGGGCCGACTAAAGTCTCCTGCCTTAGTCCACTTTACTTAGAGCCTCAGACAATTTATACTCTGAGGGTTAAGGAAGGTCACCTGAGTGAAGTGCTCATGAGTCCAAGCTGTACACAATCACCAGGGGAAGCTGAACGAGGGGATACACATTTTTCCTCAGAAGCTGTAATGAATAATCGGAAGTAAACTCACTCCCGTGTGCTATGCCCGGGAGGAGCACAACAGCACACCCCAAAAACAAGTCTGCGATTTTGAAGAAACTGAGGTCACAAGACTCTTGCTCTGTTTTCTTGGAGTTCTCCCCCGAGCACTCAGGATGCCCCTTGCGTGGCCGCACTCTTGGCCATGTTCTGACAATCGCTTCATCTATGCCTTGGTGACCTTATGGATGGATGAGCAGACTCTCCCAAAACTCCATCCAGCTTTTCCCAAGATAAAACTGACCACACCACACCATGCTTTCAGCCCTGCCCTTATTGGCCTTACTTCTTTTTTCTCATCAAAGTGTCACTTCTACAAAAGCGGACCCTGTGCCCGAACCAACGGGGAGAATAACAGACACCATTCCCCTGTGCTCCAGGCTCCTCTGCTCATCTCTCAGTTTTATAAATCCAAATGGCTTTCGGACTCTCTCTCCTCTTCTGGGGCTCTCCGCAGTCATCAGCACACACCTAATGCCACTCACCCACTGACTTGCCTTCTGTTCCTGTCAATGCAGCAGAAGCTTCCCCCATAGCTGCAAGGGCAGTGTCAGGGCCACTCAAGTCAGAAGACTCTGAGGACAAGACAACAACACACTCTGTAAGGCCTGTCTCACTCTCTGTGAGAAGACACCTGTGGGAAGTGCTTTACTGCAGTCTCCAATGCGCAGTCCCCGGCCCACTCGAAAAGCTAGGAGTCATGCCTAGATTTGAACGATTAAAGTCTCTGGTAGGTGTTACAAAGGCCACATCCTAACTTTCCTCACCATAACAGTTGGGGTTTCTATTGCTGTGATAAAATATGACAAGTCAACATCAAACAGCAGGTGTTCAATTGGCCTTATGGTGTCAGAGTGTTAAGGTCCAAGATGGGGTTGTAAAGACAAGGTGGCCGGAAGCTGAGTTCCCATCTTGATCTGCAAATAGCAGGCAGAGAGCTCATTGTCTTAAACCTCCTCGACCTTCCCGAAAGTTCCACTAACTGGGTCCATTCTCACTCACACCGCCACATCCACTCTTAGCTCCAGACCATTACACCCCTCCTCCATGGTCGTTAGTCACTGCTGTTGAATTCCTGATCAGTGAGTTATTAATAATTCCCTTCTTTTCACCTACTCCTGCCTTCCCAACTCCCAAGAGGCTGGCCAGTGGCCCTCTCT
This sequence comes from Phodopus roborovskii, assembly GCF_943737965.1. Classification (NCBI taxonomy): domain Eukaryota; kingdom Metazoa; phylum Chordata; class Mammalia; order Rodentia; family Cricetidae; genus Phodopus; species Phodopus roborovskii. The sequence goes on from NW_026126416.1 coordinate 24,724,362, forward strand.
AAAAAAGGCCTCTGCCTTCTTCTCCTTGCACATAGGGACATCCTGATTAGTCAGGCCATTGGTGGAGCAGATGACATCATACATTTTCAGAAGGTGGGGATGCTTTCATTGAAAAAGTCAAAGATAGGTGTTTTATCAGTCCTCGCTAGCTTAGTGTCCTAGCCCACTCCATAGGGCTACTACAGAGTACCACAGATGAGGTGATTTGTAAAGAAAAGACATTTAATTGGCTCACAGCTCTGGAGGTGAAGTGAGGCAAAGAGATAACCTAGAGTATATATATATCCTTAACTCTTTGTTACTGGGGTCACTTCCAGGGCATGGCAACTTATCTTGATTTGGGGATCAGAAAGAACATAGGAAAGGCTCCCCTAAAGATCCACCAGAAAAACCACATAGTCTCCTGTCAGGTCCAGTGGACCTTTCAGCTGCTTCCACAGGAGGAAGCAAAATCAAGTTATCAAGAAAAAACATAGTTATTCACAGCAAAACTGTGAAGGCCTTTGGTATAGAAGGATGGGTGTGAGTGTGTTCAAGTTGAAACATTCACAGATTCCTGAATTTCCTTTTTTTCAAAAGAACTATATTCTTTTTGTTCTTTGACGATTTACATGTGTAAATAATATATCTTCCTCATACCCTTCCCAACCTTGACTCTATTTGCCCCAGGTTCCCCGTCCATCTCCCACTTCATGTCTTCTCCCCATCTCCCCCTTTCCTTTGAGACAAGGTCCCACTGTGTAATCCTGGCTGGACTGGGACCCTAAGTAGCTCAGGTTAGCTTTGATCTGCCTATATCAGCTCCTACGGCTGAGGTTAAAGGTGTACACCACTATGTCCTGATTTCTATCCTTATTTTATGTGTATGAGGGTTTTTTTCCATCTGTATTTCTGTGCACCACATGTATACAGTGCCCTGGGGCCAGAAAGGGGCAACTGATCTCCTGGAACTGAAATTACAGATGGTTGTAATCTACCAAAGGGGTGCTAGGATTTGAACCTGTGTCCCCTGGAAGAAGAGCCAGTGCTCTTAACTTCTGAGCCACCTCACCAGCCCCTTCTAACAAACAAACAATAAACCAACAGCAACAACAACAACAAAACATGGGCTGTCAGCACCTTTAACGCTGTCTCTAAGTCCCCTGCAAAAGGCCACATGTTCTTTCTTCTTCCTTGTAAAGCCTGAGCACTCGAAGAAAGGACATACACTAGTTTGCCTAGGTTGAGATTTGAGGATGGCATGTTTAAGTCTCTGGATAAATAGAGCATGAACTCACAGAAGATCATCGTGTCTCTCCTTGCTGTTTCTCTATAGTACATTTGGAAGGTTGCCAAGGGCTTTGAGAACCCAGGAAATCTGCCTGATTCTCTTGTGCCTTCTTTAAAAATGATTTAAAAGCTATTAAGGGAATGAGGGGAGGGCTCAGTTGATAAAGCACTTACTGCATGTGGTGGTTTGAGAGAAAATGGCCCCCATAGGGAGTGGCACTGTTAGGAGGTGTGGCTTTGTTGGAGTAGGTGTGGCCTTGTTGGAGGAAGTATGTCACTATGGAGGCAGGCTTTGAGGTCTCATATATGCTCAAGCCACACCCAGTACCTCAGACTACTTCCTGTTGCTTGCACAAGATGTAGAAATCTCAGCTATCTCTCCAGCGCCATGTTTGCCAGCATGCCACGATACTCCCAGCCACCTTGCTCTCCACCATGATGATCCTGGACTGAATCTCTGAAAATGTAAGCTGCCACCTCAAGTGTTTTCCTTTATAAGAGTTGTCCTGGTCATGGTGTCTCTTCCCAGCAATGAAACCCCAACTAAAACACTGCACAAGCATGAGGACTTAAACTCTATTCCCTGATTAAAAACCTGTGTGGGCAGATGTGTTACACACTTGTAATCCCAGCACAGAGAAGGCAGAAATGGACAAATCCCTAATCAGCCAGCACAGCCTGACCAGGGGCTCCAGCCCAATGGCAGATCCCATCTCAAAAAAAAAGTATATAGCTCCTGAGGAACACTGGCCTCCACATGTTCATGAACACACACATCCTTGAACACACGCGAACACGAGAAAACACACACACACACACACACACACACACGAGAAAACACACACAAACATACCATCCTCACTGAAGTTTAGAGGCCCGAATGTCAGGAACTGTGTTGTTCTAACCATCTAACCAGATGTCTCCTTTCATACCAGAGCGGCATCCCCTCTCTGCCTCCTGCTCAGATGGACCAGACCGTTCCAGAGGACGGCTGTACAGATGGCGAGAACAGAATCACCCAGATCACACAAAAGATGGCCAAGGAGGTGCTCCTGATGGCTCAGAGCTTGAGGAAGAGAGGGCGAATCCTGGTACTTGGTCCTCAGCAGGTCATGGTGGTGGGTGATGGGCACCATGTCAGGAAGCGGTGCGTTGGCATCCCTAGACGGTGCTGGAGGGAAAGGCCACACTGCAGATGCAATCAGCACCCCATCTCTGTAAAATTCACTTCTCTCCTCACCTCCTCTCTCTGGCTCGGCTACTATGGTTTTAGCAATTATATCAGGGATAATGATTTTGTCAAATCTGCAATGTAGTAAAATTAGTAAAAATCAAGGAGTCGTTCATCCCCCAGAACAATGAGTCAAAGGTGTTCGTTATACCTTTTAAACTTTGCTTTTAAATTTCGTTATCCCTCTATGTGTGTGCATAGCCCAGGGAGGGGTATGCCATGGCCTGTGCCTGGAGGTCAGAGGACAGCTTTGTGGCATCCGTTCCTTCTGCTCTTGTGGGTTTCAAGCTCAGATTAAAAAGCTTTCATAGCAAGTGCCTTTTCCCCTGGAGCCACCTCAACAGCCCATTATTTACACATTTTAAAGTTGATTTCTGGGATGCTGTCTCAATACCTATCAGGCCTTTAACTCAGGATCCTTCTACATCAGTTTCTCAAGTGCCAGGGCTACAGGTCCATGTGTTAACACACCTTGTTGCTTTTTAACATCCCTCAGAGTTAATAGAGAGGGCTGAGACCTCTTGAAAGCTCGCCCTTTATGCTGGCACAGCCTGGTGGGGTGGGGAAGGGCCCATTTCCCACTGGCTTCTAGAAGCTGACTTCTACTGTGAGCCTATCCTCACTCTCTGTAACCCTCTTCTTGATGTAGCTGAGGCAAATATTGTTTGCTGTCAACACGCTAATATGAAAAAAAACCTTAAATCCACTTACTTTTTGTATGCACCAAAAGGTAGACACAAAATGACAGGTAAAACAACTGTGGGTCTACCGGGTACAGATGGCTCTAAAATGAAAGACTGAGCCACAAAGGACCTGACTTTCCTATCCTGGGGCAGACAGAGGGACATCCCCTGGCAATATGGCTGACAAGGACAAACCCAGAGCTTCATCACACCAAGACTTAGACCTTTCATTGTTGGGTCGCACCTCCCAGCTTCCCCAGCCAGTCAACATCTGGCTGAACCAGTGACCCCCCAAGGTCACCAAAACAAGTGTGGCTTTCCAGAATGTATTTCCAAATCAGGTGTTTTGGTTTAAATAGAACTCAGCTGTGTGCGGTGGTGTATGGCTAAGGGCCTAGGGATGTGCAAACCCTGCACCTCGTGTGTATCTGGAGAGATGTACATTTGAGAGGAAAATCCAGGGACCATTTTAAGAGTGGGGTTTGCTTCTGGTAGGAAGTGGCTATGCCCAATTCACCCCTGAGTTCCCCAACCACACATACTGATCGTAATGCCAATTGTAATCAGACATTTCCTTTCCAACTGCCCACTCCCAAATAACTGACTCAGAGGCTGAATATGAGTTATAAATGCTTGGTCAATAGTTTTAGCTAACTCTTCATTTTCTTTATTTACACTCTTCCACGTGGTGGTACCTTATTTGGCATGGTCTGTTCATCTCCTGCTCCCTCTGCATCTGCCCGGTGATCCCTGACTCCCCCCTTCCCCTTCCCATCATCCTACTCTGGTAGCCCCACCTACACTTCCTGCCTGGCTACTGGCCAATCAGCATTTTATTAAACCAATTCGAATGATAGATATTTATAGTGTACAAGAGGATTATTCCACAACAGCCAGTGATTTTTGTTTTTTTAAAGAACTGAAGTATGAGTGAAATAGAAAAGACAGAAAATATCTAGTTAGGACTGGGTTATTTGGTAGAGCTCATCTGGTAGAGCCCTTACCTAGTACGCACAAGGCCTAGATTTTTTGTTTTGTTTTTCGAAACAGGGTTTCTCTGTGGCTTTGGAAACTGTCCTAGAACTAGCTATTGTAGATCAGGCTGGTCTCAAATTCACAGAGATCCACCTGCCTTTGCCTCCTGAGTGCTGGGACTAAAGGCGTGCACCACCCAGCGGAAAGGCCTAGACTTATCCCCAAACACCACATGAGCCAAGCACACTGGTACATGCTTGTACTCTCAAGCTGGAGATGGAACAATCAGGAATCCAAAGCTATCTTCAGCTATATACTGTTTGGGGTCAGCCTGGGATATGTGATTCTAGGAAGCTAGATTTTCTGGCCTTCTGCAGCCCCCACATGGGGGAAGGAGATAGTTCTTTATCTGTCAAGTTCTTTCTAACCCAAGAGAAAGCCCTCAAAGTTGGCTCATGGGATGGTGGCTAAAGCTAAAATATACTCATTTCCAGGGGCAGAAGTAAGTTGAGCCAAGAAAGCTTGGGGCAAGCATTGCGATTTGTCCCTGCTGTCTCAGGGGAAACCTAGGAAGGCAGCGTTTGCCTACATCTAACATTTCCATCTCTGATGTAGACCAAAGATCAGCTCATTGCCTCAGCCAGAAGAATCTCAGCTTCCGGAAAGGACATCGCCAGACTCATTCAGATCATTGCTAAGAACTGCATAGACCAGAGATGCTCCCAGGAACTTTTGTGTATGGTGGAGCAGATTCAAACCCTCAGCAGCCAGCTCAGCATCATCTCCAGGTAGGAAGCAGCTTGTGGGAGAATGGCTAAGCCTTTATGAGACCCTGTGGGGATGGAAAGCACGTTATTTGTATATGTTTAATGGTTTACCCTCCTAGAGTTTACACTGGCCCCTCCCCCATTCAGAACACAGGCCCTTACCTTACTCCGTGGCATTGCTGGGCTCACAACACTTCAGGGGTAGTTAGCCTTTGACACATGTGACTGACACCCATTCTGAAGGGGAGGGAGATTTCACCACATAAGCCGCAGCCAGGCTGAATCTCTGGCAGGGGCAGGGGTGTGTGGTGCCAATACCCACTTTGATGTAAACCACTTCCTCAGGAGTGATCCTACACCAGGAAGTCTGTAAGCAAGGGACTCAGTAGCAGCTACATTCTTACATTTCATGGTGAGAATTAAAAATAACATTGCTCAAACTAGAGTGGCTTTACATTTGTTTGTTTATTCATTTATTTAGCGTATACACATGCACGCCCATGCTAGGGAACACGTGGGAGTTAAGAGATCAACTTGTAGGATGGCTCAGTGGTTAAGAGAACTGGCTGCTCTTCCAGAGAACTGAGGTTTGATTCCCACTGCCCATATGGCGGCTCACAACATTTCCTGGTGATTGGCTCCCTCTTCTGACCTTCGTGAACACCAGGCACACATGTGACACATGTGTGTACATGCAGGCAAAACACTCATACATATGAAAATCAATCTTTAAAAAATAACAATAAGACTTGGCAACCGTTCCCTGGGAAATACCATTCCAGATGCATGAGATGTGTCTGGAGATTAGCTGCCATCTCAAGATTAGCTGACAATACTTTTTTCCCATTTAAGACGTAGACATAAATGACCACCACAAACAAATCAGTTTCATAATCAAAATGCGACCCCCTAGACACAAGAGGCATGGTGCCAAGCAGGGGGTGGGCACACAAAATAACTAACCTGTGCCAGCTGGCAAAAGGAGCTTGGGGGAAACAGGCAAAAGCATTCACTGTGGTTCTCATGGGAATGAATGGGCACGGCCAAATAAGCTGACTAAGCAGTGTGAGATTGAGTATTCTGAGTTTGGAAGGTGTGCTTGCAGGTAAGTCATTGCTCTTTCTGGTAAGTGGTAGGCCCTAGAAGAGGCAGTCCCTTCACATTAGCCATGTCCTGCATACAGTTCTGTACAGAATTTATTCTTTCATGTTTAATGACAGTTGGCATCTGTTCCGTGACTTCTATCCAGTTATTTCCATTAACAACATACTCCTCTTTTTTTTGTTTTCTTTATAGATGCTATATGACTCACACGTTCTTGACATTAAAATACTAAAATGCTAAATTAAGCCCTTAGAATAGTCTTCCCCTGGGGCTGTGGTGACAGTTCAGTTGGCAAAGTGCTTGCCTGGCAGTGCATGAGAAGGACCTGAGTTTGATTCCCATCTAAGAGCTGAGTGTGGTGGTGTATAGGTCTAACCCCAGGGCTAAGCAGGTGAAGACGGGCTTCTCCAGGGCTTGCTGCTATAGCCCAAGCCCTAAGCTCCTGGCTCAGCAAGAGACACTGTCTCAAAAAAAAAGGGGGGAGGATGGGGTGATGGTTGAGGAAAACACTTTACATTGCTCTCTGGCACACACACACACACACACACACACACACACACACACACACACACACACACCCTTCCTCTGACTATTCCCACCAAAGTGTCTCAGCTTCCTATATGAGAGTTCTGTTGTAAATGCTGCTATTCATTGGCAATTGCCTCCTAACGTGGGATAAAGACTTCTTTCTTCCCCAATGCTCCCAGTGTGAAGGCCTCCCTCGAAAGAAGCAAGGCCTCTGAAGAGCTTCTTGTGGACAACGCACAGCGGCTCCTCCAGGCAGTCTCCAAGACTGTGCAGGCTGCGGAAGCCGCCTGTCTTCGGGTGAGTGCCACAGGGACCTGGCAAAAGTCGTCACCAGAATACCTTCTCTTAGCTGTTCAGCTCCGTCCCTTCCCTAAGCCAGTGACCTCACTTCCTGTGTGTTTGATTAGAATGATTTCCATTAGCCTGGCTTTAATCTTACCACTTCTTTAGCCGTAAATCTGCAGGTGAGCTGACCATAGCTCTGCACACCTTTTGCTATGTTTCCTTCTGTTTCTAGGATTTCCTTTTGTCTAATTACCTGTATAAAGTTTTTGTTTTTGAGATAAGATCGTAGATAGCCCATGCTGGCTTCAAATCCAGTATATAGCTCAGTCTGACCTTTAACTCAGAATCATTTTGCCTCGGCTTCTCAAGTGCTGAGGTTGTTAAGTGTATACTACCATGCCTGTATCTCTTTTTTCTCTTTTGTAGGATTTATTATTTACCTGTGCATTTTTGCCCACTTTTCAATTAAAGGCATGAATATATTTATTATTTTTTCTTATTTTACATAATGATCCCAGTTCCCTTTCCCTCCCTCCCATGCTATCCCCTCACCCCACATGTAGGGTGATGCCTTCCAGGAGGGATTATCAAAATCTGTCAAGTTGTTTGGAGTAGGGACTAGGCCCTCTCTCCTGTAAAGGCGTGAATATATTAACTGTAGGTATATTTGCTTTCTTCTCTGATAACACAGATCAGATCTGACTCTAGCTGATTTAGGAGATTTTTGTTGTTTCTTGATAATGGGTTGGGAGTGTCTTGTTTTCATGTCTCATAATTTTCCTTTGGAAACTTGACATTACATGTAGATCTGTAAACACTAATAATATTTACATATAGTCTTGTCTTCCAGGCACCTAGTATGGGAGATGAGACAGTATTGTCAGGCATTGACCTGAGTTGGGGTTTTATTGTTGCAATCACTATGAGGGTTTCAGGCTTGCTAGCCTTAATTTGTGTTTGGTTTACTGTCCTTTCCTCAATGGCTGAAGGCTTTTATTCGATAAAAAGGACAGATTCCAGCAGTGATTCATGTCTATGTGACGTGAATCTCCAAAGCCTGCATCTCAGAGAGGTGTTTTCAGTTCCCTATGCCAACCTGAGCCTTTCTCAGGAGCACCAGGTGAGATCTTAGAGAACTCTGAGTACACGTGGCCCTTTGTTGTGGATGGGCACTGTATCACGCTAATCTAATTTGGGCATTAACAATTGTTCATTTTATTTTTCAGTCCTGGAGGTCAAACTATACCCTGAAGATGCTAGGCAGGTTACTGAGCCACATCCATGACCCTGTTAAAACTTTCCCCCACACCTTATATTCAATTACATGGCTGCCCCATCTCCCTCCAGGCTGAGTCTTGTGCAAACCAGTCCTATTCCCATCTCTCCTCAGAGATGTCTGTTTTCCAGTACATCTGAGGCTGGAGAACTTCAAACTCAGCTCTCCAATAGAGTCCAGAAAAGCACAGTCTTGTGCATTGACTGGCTGTCTCATAGGGGTGAAAGCAATATTTTCTGGTTTCCCCTATCTTAAACACCAGCTCTAAATGGACACTGTTGGCATGGTTAAAAGAGCACCTCCCCTAGGTGTGATGTAGGACAGTGGAGGCAGATGCGGGAGGATGTGGAGTTTATGATGATCCTTAGATACACAGCAAACTAGAGACCAGCCTGGGCTACCTGAGAGCCTGTCTCAGAGAAAAACAAAAGCCAAAGCAACAATAGATAAATTAATAAACAAGAGTTTGCTTAGGGCCTTTCTGTGTGTGGCCTGCCTCTGTCCTCCTCACTTCTTCCCAGGAGCTGCTTCTCCTTCAGACCTGACCTAAATGCTACCTCGTCTGAAGGGATGATACATCTCTTGACTCCTGATGGAGCTATGCCCCTATAAACCCATCGTAAATTGAAACTATGGTTAAGTCATAAAGGCATTCAAGGCTGGACATGGTAACTCACACCTGTAATCCCAGCAGTCAGGAGGCTGAGGCAGGAAGATTAGAGGCTAGACTGGGTTACACAGTGATGAGACCTTGTCTCAAAAAGGGGAAAGGTTGTGGGATAAAGGTCTTGTACTCTGCCAAGATTTGTCGCTCTAATTGGTTTAATAAAACTCTGATTGGCTAGTAGCATAGGCAGGAAGTATAGACAGGGCAGCCAGACTAGGAGAATTCTGGGAAGAGAAAGGGTGGAGTCAGGAGTCACCAGCCGAACGTAGAGGAAGCAAGATGAGAACGCTGCACTGAGAAAAGGTGCCAAGTCGCATGGCTAAGCACAGAAAGGAATTATGGGCTACTTTAAGCATAAGAGCTAGTTGGTAATAAACCTGAGCTACCAGCCAAACATTTATAATTATGGTACTATGGGAAACAGCTGTGGAATTGGGCAGGACAGAAACTCACCTCTGGCTACAGGAAAAGAAGGAAAAAAGATAAACAAAAATAGAAGGCACTACTAGTTTAATCTAATTCTTAAAAATTACTTATTTTTTTTATTTTATGTGTGTGAATGCTTTGCCTGCATGTGTATCTGTGTACCACAGTTGTGCAATGCCCTCAAAGGCCAGAAGGGGGTGTCAGATACTCCTGGGAATGGAGCTACTGTGAGCCAGTATGTGGAATTGAACCCAGGCACTCTAGAAGAGCAGCCAGTGCTCTTAACTGCTAAACCATGTCTTCAAGCCCTCACACCTAATAGTAATACATTAAAACTAATGTATTGCTGAAACACTAAATTTGTAATCTAAGTCGGGGACCATCTGTAATGTAGACTAAATCATATCCAGTTTCCTTTGTTTTAGATCTTTATGTGCAAGTTACAAACAGAGGAAGGATTTGGGTGGAGAGGTAAAATAGTTTTTAATGTGAGTGCGTATTTTGACCTGCATATATGTCTGTGTACACCTGTGTGCTTCATGCCTGAAGAGAACCCTGGATCCTCTGGAACAGGAGTTATAAGTGGCTGTGAGCTGCCATGTGGGTGCTGGGAACTGGACCTGCGTCCTCAGGTAGAGCAGCCAATGTTCTTAACTGCTGAGAGAGAATTTAAAAGAACTGGCTTTGTTCTCAGGTCATTTCACTGGGATCAATATTCAGCCCTTTGTTCTATTTTTCATCTCCTTTCTGGGTGGGTGGTTACTACCCTCTTCACACATGATGCTTTGATGCTGTAAAATGAGAGCTGTGACACCAGAAAGGCAGCCCTAACCCTCTAGAAGGAACCCACAAGAGCAAGCTCTAAAGTGATGACCCTGGAAACATGGCAGTGCCCCCAGAATTGAGCTTGATTATCCCTTTTGCTCCTGCAGGGTTTGAGATGGCTTTCCTCAGATCCAGAGGAGCTGGAGGTTGCTACCCTCTGCACACAGTGGAAGAGGAAACTACTACAACACCGACTTCAAGAAGCCTCAAACGAAGACTGTGATGAGCTGGGCTTACGAAAAACTAGCACAAGGAACCTCCCAGCGTTGGCAGCATTATAAAAGCTGAGACATATTCTCAAGTCACCCTGTGTTGACCAGTACTTTGGCAGCTTAGCATGCCTCTTGGGCTGAGTCTGAGACACGGGTATATGTGGCCATGGCTTGTTCTTTACAGAACTCCCCTGACAGCACTCCTGGTTAAGAACACGGGACACTAATAGGAATTTAACAGGGGATGCTCCTATCTGTATGTGACACAGAGGGGTTTTAAAAAGAGCAGCACAGACAGAAGAGGAATGTGAATGCATTTTGAAGAGAATCATGCCCTTTTTTGTTTCTTGTTTGTCCCATCCATTCTTTCACTCTGTTCTGCTTGTTCTATTTTTTAAACCACTTTATTATTTCACACATCATAGCATTCATACATTTAAAATATCCCGTGCTCACAAATTTATGGAAGCATCAACACAGCCCGTTTAGAATCTTTAGTCATCCCTGAGAGAATCCCTTCAGTAGTCTCCTTTTGCCCTAGCCTTGTAGATGTTAATTAGTTTCTGTATTTTATGGATTTTCCTTTAGATAGAATAATATAAGTGGTTTTTGTGACTGGCTTACATTGCCTAGCATAGCTTTTGGAAGTCCATTTATGGGGAGAGGGGAAGAAGGAGAGGGAGTGGGGAAAATGTATAGCTCAATTTAAAAAAAAGGAAAAACATAAAACCATTTATATTGGTACTTCATTTCTTCCTACCAAATATTTTCATTGTATGGGAATACCACCTATTCACCAATGGCTGGACATTTGAGCTCTTTCCAATTTCAACTATTCGAATAAAACTTATTGGGCTTATTGGAATGGTATTGTGGATTATATTTCTGTATTATCTTTTTCTGTCAAATATATAATTATGTCACATCTTTCAGTCCCTTTCCCCATGACTATGGCTAGTGATTAATTAATTATATTAAATTTCTCAAACATTTTGGTTTTGTGGATCTTCTTGTATTGGAGCAAGTGGGCATGGTTGCAGAAGCCAGAGACTGAGAGCTCACCTCTTCAAAGACAAGCATAAATGGGCAACCTGGAAGTAGGTGAGTCGTTTTTACTCTCAAAGCTGACCACAAGAGACAAATTTCCTCCAACAAGGCCACATCACCTACACCTCCCCAAACAGCGGTTCCAACTAACTCCAAGTAGTCAAGTATCTAAACCTATGGGGAAAGTTCATATTAAATCCCTAAGCAACCCACATTAAAGAAGGGCTTATTGGGCGAAGTAGGTATTTGTTTTTTTGGGTTTTTTTTTTTTTTTTTTTTTTTGTGTGTGTGTGTGTGTGAGAGAAAATAAGAAAGGAGCATTAAACAATTCTATGTTAACAGGTTCTGAACAATATACCCTAAGTGACTATCTCAATCCCAAAGAATTCTGTAAGTTAAAAGAACTATTTTAAGCATAAAATACTTTAATATAAACTGTATTGTTAAACTTGAAACTAAGATCAAATTTGCTTATAAAATAGCCTTTAGAGCACTGGTTAATATAATAGACATCCAAGAATAAGTGTGATGGTTTGAATAATAACAGCCCCGGTAGGCTCATATATTTAAATACGTAATCATCAGGGAGTGGCACTATTTGAGAAGGATTAAGAGGTGTGGCCTTGTTAAAGGAGGCGTGTCACTGGGAGTGGGCTTTGAGGTTTCAAAAGCGTGTGCCAGGCCCACTTTCTCTCTCTTGGCCTGCAGATCACAATGTCTCTCTCAGCTTTTGTCCCATCGCCTTGAGCCTATGCTGCCATGCTCCCAGCATACTTACCACCATGCTGATAATGGACTAAACCTCTGAAACTGCAAGCAAGCCCCCAATTAAATGTATTTTGTAAGAGTGGCCTTGGTCATGGTGTCTCTTTACAACAATGGAACAATGACTAAGAACACGAAATGAGTAAACAAATATTCCATCATTGGACTTAATAACTTTTAAATCCTACTTTTAAATTACTCATCTAACTTCCCTTTCAGTAATTTAAAAACCAGAGCTTGCATTAAGAATTTCATATTTAACAAGTCAAATTAACTTTCTTGTAAATTTAGAATTATTACTAATTGAACAATAAGGATAAATGCATGAGTGGAGCTAAAGAGTTGTTACAATTTTTGATTAACTAAAATTTACATATTTTATTGGCTTTTTAAAAAATCTGATAAAAGAGGAAATTGTACTACTTTAGGATACATTTTTTTGGCAGTTTTGTCAATTTTATTCACTTTTCAATTAACAGAAAAGTTCATTTGAACAGTAAGTCAGAAAATACTTTCTATGGTAGCTTTAAACAGTACCTTTAATGCTACCCTGTTACCCAGAGCCATTTTATACAACAAATAGGAACAAAAACATTTGTTGTGGACTGTGGAAATTGCTTCTGTGGGAGCTGTCTTTAACTAAGAACTGGAGTTATTACCTCCTTTGTCTCACAAATAAGTGTCCTTTTCAAGAGATGTACTGGAGTCATCCCAACAAACCAGCAGTTCAAGAGGTCATACCAGTGTAACACTGTGAGTTATGAGTTATATCATAAAACACAGGTGCCATTGCCTATACATGTCAATGAATACACAAGAATGAATACAAGTTACTTTTCATAAAATACAATTTCTAATTAATTTAGAGTTCTAAGCTATGAGGACATTAAATAATTAAAACACAGGTGATCTCTGTTATAAAACCAATCATATGAGATCTAAAAGATTGTTTATTGGTATCATATACAGTGGAATATGCCTACCATCTCAGTGGGAGTTTTTGCTATGCAAGAAAAAATATAGAATCTAGACATTTAAAACATTATCAGCCTAATAATTACTACAGTCTCACTTTGAAAAGTCTGTTAAAAATTGCCAGTCATGATGAGCACAATTATTGCAGTTACATCATTTGAAAGAGATAAAAATTATGCTGCTAAAGACAAAACACTGGAATACATAAATATCACAATGTGACAGAGAAATAAAATCATAACTACTTAATATGAAAAATTAAATTTAAAAGTTCTGCTAGAGAACCTGGAATTTGTTTTACTGTAGCAAAACATTGTATTTATATTCCTTCAGCTTCTATGATACAGTGTTCAGTAAAATACTTCTAAAAGATACAACATTCAAGTGCTTCATGTACAGAGACAGTGTTGCCAATGCTAACAAAGTGATGCTCTTAAACATGAGTTGAGCTAATTATGGTTTTCAATGTTTTCACCTTGCATTTTACTTAGCAGTTGGCGTGACAACTAATCAGTTTTGTGCTGGCAGAGAGGATCCTAGTTAAAATACTGATTCTCAAAATTAATGTATATCATATTGCTTGAAACTAAACAACCATACAAAAGTGGCAAATGTTAACCTAAACATTGATTATGAAAGACAACTGTCACACACACACACACTCACACTCAGGGTGAGTGTTGAGTTCATGATGTGTTCTCTTACAATAAAAGTACTTTTACTAACGCTCACATGATATGTATTTCTATACTACAGTCTCTTGAAGTTATAAAAATATTATATAAAATACCACAGACTTTAGAGGATGTAAGTTCATGTGGTTCTGATACTAGCAGCTGAAAAATGTTTATAATTTAAAAAATAAATAAACTATAGAGGTAAACCAGTTACAAAACAGCAGAGAATCGTGACAGCGTGAGAATAGCTTAATTACACAACAGCTAACAAAATGGTGACGCAGTTGGATCAAATGTCTTAAAAACCTCTTTTAGAGATTTGTCATCCGTTTCTCTACTTGGATCATCACCTGGGGTAGGGCTTGCCTGTTCTGGCTCTCTTGCCTGCCTTGGATCACTGTATGGAGATCTAATTAAGCCTGTTAAGGCCTGAATAGGAAGACTGTGCACAGCAGAGACCTGAACCTTATCAGCACTCCTCAGAGTATCTGCCTGCATGTCGGCTGGCCCCACACCAGGGATGTCCATGTCTGCAGGGGTTTTCTGTAGGATCACTTCTCCAGGGGAAGGCTCATTTTTATCACTACTTTTTGAACCACTTTTTTCCTGGTTCTCTGCATTTTCTTCTGAAGAAATGATAGCTAGCTCCGATGAAGACAAGGAGCCCTTCTCCCTAGGATCATACAAACTAATGCTACTGAGAACTGAACTTGAAGTTCCCAGTGGGAGGCCAGCTGAAGAAGAGAGTTTGGGGGCATACGCAGGAAGAGCCACAGGACCAGCACTGATAGGTGATGCTGTTGAGGGCTGTGACAAAGCAGGGTTTGATCTGGCTAGGTTTGGGGCACTCTTTGATACATGTGAGTCCTTTATAGCCGATTGATGCGACTCTGTATTGGGTGGTCTGTGAAGCCTAGGATCAAAACTCTTTTGCAGCCTAGGGTCTCCTAATTTACCCCCTGAACTATGTAAGTCTCCACACTGTTCTAAGTAGCCCTCTCTCTGTGTTATATTTATTTTGGTTGCTGATTTTGGATCAAGGGACAGGGCACTTTGATGATCACTTTTTGTATTCCATAGCCTACTGAGCCTCTGGTCAGCTATAAGTGGAGGAAGAGGTAAATTGATTGAAGATACTGGATCAGGTTTAGGTAAAGGAACCGGAAGTAAGTCCTCTGGAGCCCACACGATGTGCTTTGCAAAGTTGGGTTTGGTTAGGATAATGTCCATTTTAATGTGACTGAATTGTCGTAACTGTGACCTTGGATCCTGGAGTACTACTCCAGGCAATGAATCCAAAGGTATTAAGAAGGCTTTCTCTCTCAGTTCTCTTTCTGTGTCTTCTTCATCATCATCTCTTCTTTTGGGTTTACGATTCGCAGCAGCATTTGTATGATGCAAATCAAACTTTGCTCCACTAGAAGTGCCTCCAGGAGCACTTCCATTCCCTCTTAATTTCCTGGGATCCCATGCAAGTCTAAGGTCCACTGGGACAGACTCATGAGGCTTCCTAATGTCTTGCCTTGGGACAGTCCGAAGCCTTGGGTCCACCACCTGACTCCCTTTCCTCTTCTCTTTAGCAAGCCGTGGATCAGTAGGAATGCCGAGCTCTGTGGGAGGGTGCTGCTGACTTCTTAGAGTCCCTGTTTGTTTCTGTAATGTTCTCAGTATTGACTTGACACCACTTCCTTCGTCTTCTTCACTACTGGAGTACCAGTTAACTGTATCATCTGAAAAGAGACAGACGGTTATGGTTAAAAACAAAGTTTCATATGTGACCTTAAGTAAGACTAAAAGCAGTACTATTTCCAAACTTAGTATATATAAACACTATAAGGGATCCCCACCTACTTTGCTACGTGGACTCTCCCCTCTGAACAATAGTACTGATTTCTCTACTTGTAACAATCATTTATAGACATTTTATAGTGTGTTCTCAATGTTCAATATGAAAAAAAAGAAGAGCTGGTCTTGCACCAACTGGTTTTAGGTACATGCACAGTAAGGCAATTGTGATTTAGGAAGACTACTTTATCTGCTATTGTAGGAATCTGGCTGTCTGAACTAATGACCAATTTCTAAAGAAGAAAGGGGGATATGATATAGAAGTGATGGGGAGAGGGGTAGATTATTGAATCTACTTTTATCCAACTGTTAATCTCAAAATACAATGATATGGATTTTGGTTTATTGATACAACTTTAAGGTCAATTTTTTTTTACAGTCTATGTATGTATATTTCTACTCTTGTTTAAGGTATTATGGCTATGTAGCTCATTTTAAAATGTAATGTATAGTTAAGAAATACAAATTAATAGTCATCCATACAGTCAAACTTATAGACATGTTAGGTTCTCTAGATGTGCAGAGATCTATTTCAGATCTTCAAACACTTCAAAGACCTATAAAATATGGCATTTATATGTTTAAGAACTTGGACTTTTCTCAACAGTGAGATACATCTGTTCCTGGCAGCACCAATCACTTCAAAAGGATGATGGGAATTGAAGAGGCTCCTTATGGAGTTTGCTTTCAATGTGGCAAGGCCAGCAATTTGGGCAAGAAGCTGTTCTTGCCTGTACTGTTTGCAGCATATTGAATAAACTGGACATGCAGGACCCACAGGAAAATGACTGCTGAACTCTGTCAAACAAGGCAGGTCCTTCAGGGCTCCTACTTTACAGAAGAAACTGCCAGATACTCTGCAGCACATAGAGGAAACTGACTGAGAAATTGCCAACATAGGCATGACAGTCTTTCAAATTTCCTGCTTCAATGAAAAGTCTGCCAGATACTACAAGCCTGTGGGCTGAAGATGGAAACCCCAATATTACAGAAGAAATTTGGTTGACTGTCTAGGCCGTCAGATGTCTCTGCCATTTCTAGAGTTTTGGAAGTTGCTTGCAATGCACTTCCTGTTTAGTCAGGTAATATATCCTTTTGGGGTCTTTAATGGAGTTGAAGACTAGATAGTCATAATTATAGTTTTCTTTAGTTACGACAAAAGGTAAGTTAGATATGAAACTTTGGACTCACAAAGATAAGATAGATGATATAGTATTTTCATTAATTTTTTACAAATACAAATAGACTAAATATTATAACTATAATCCCTGCTTGATAACCTGTTTTATTATATATAATTTTTACTATATTAAGTTAAAACCTTCCTTTTTGAGCAGATAGAAGGGAGAAATGATGTAGGATGTCTTTCTGTACACCGTTAATATGTGTTGCTCTCATTGGTTGATAAATAAAGATATTTTGGCCTATGACAAAGCAGGATAGAGCCAGGCAGGAAATCCAAACAGAGATACAGAAGAAGGACAGAGTCTGAGAGTTGTTACCCAGGCACCCAAGGAGCAACATGCCAGAGCACCACCAGTAAGCTACAGGCCACAGGCAATATGCAGATTAATAGAAATGGGTTAATTTAAATGTAAGAGTTGGCTAGTAATAAACCTGAGCCATCAACCAAACATTTATAATTAATATTAAGTCTCCGAATGATTACTTAGAAATGGCTGTGGGGCTGGGAGGGACAGAAAAAGCCTCCAGTTACAATCCACCATCTTTTTTATGCTTGTGTATAAATATGACTGCTGCAACTGTTATTTAAAACCTGTCACTGAAGCCAGAAACACTTCTAAGACAAAGGCTCCAAGGTAAACTGGAAGGGGACAGTTCAGAGGAACTCATTTTCACATCTAAACCTATTTCAAAAGGTAAGAAGTTAGTAAACCTTCTTCCTTGCTTGATGCTCTATGAGACTGGGTACCAGCTGGTTCTTCATCTTCTTGGTATCTCTGAGTCAATCGGATGAAAAGAGCTCTCTGCACTGCAGGAGGGAGCCCTGAAGCAGGTAGAGGGCAGTGACCTGTCATATTGCTGCTAATGTCAGGCCCACTCCCAAGGTTAGGTGAATCATGAGCAATGGGAGGCTGCTGCTGTGCAAATTCTTCATGCCACATCTCATCTACAGAAACACAGAAGAGAGACACTGGGAGCTCAAATTCCACCAAAGTGTAAGAGACTGAATCTCTCCTAATCACCACATTGTATACCTAAGTTGCTGTATAATTAAATATTTTAAAATTTTAAATTTTGTGTTTTTAAATATCAAAAAGTTTATTGCATCAAAAATTAGCTGAAGTTTTGTTTCTATAGTTTTGAGAAATTAAAAACATTTCAAGGTTTCAATTTTATCAATTTTACTTAACTTAAAAATTCATGTTTTTAGTTGAAAGCAAGTCTAAATATTTTACAGTAGAACCTGTTGTTTCCAACTTACCAGCACAGTTATCAGGTGGCTGAAAATTATGTGCAGCATGCTGTGAGTAGTAATCATCATAAAACTCAGCGGGGACTTGCAGAGACTCGGAGTCTGTGGAAAGCTGCATTTCTCCAGGCATTTGCTGGTACAATGAAGCTGGGGAGCAGTGATTCTCTCTAGGGACTTTCATCATGTGTCCTGAAAAGCTTGGGGAATGATAAGCTCCACCCATAGCTGGTAGTGTGTCCAGCTGAGCAAGCCCTCCAGCTTGACTATGAGGGCCTACAATTTCAGGTGGACCAGGTGGCAAAGGTGGGCTCTCTTGCATTGTTGGACCAGGAGGTCCCACACATGGGTGATGTCCAGGGGAGCCTGGGTGCCTCACAGGACTATCACACCCTTGAGGAACATTAGGTCCTGGACCTGGACTTGACTCAGAGTTGTACATATGCTGTGAACGGGGACTGCTTTCCAGAAACTGTGGTCCTGGTGGTGAGGCACTGTTGTAAAATGCTGGTGGTCTATAAATAAAATAAAAAAAATAAGAACAAAAACAGTATTTCTCAGTTCAAAGTAAAGAGAGAAACAACAAAAGTGTTATACTCCTAAATAGATACTAGCTAAGAATTTTTGTTTTAGCTAAGAATTTTTGTTTTGTTTTGTTTTTTGAGACAGGGTTTCTCTGTGTAGCTTTGGAGCCTGTCCTGGAACTGGCTCTTATAGACCAAGCTGGTTTCCAACTCACAGAGATCCACCTGCCTCTGCCTCCCAAGTGCTGGGACTAAAGGCATGAGCCACCACTGCCTGTCAAGAAAGATGTTTTATGTTCAAATAGAATCCTATGTATTTAAGACATTACTTATTCCACATCATTGACAGGTTAAAAACGTGTCTCTTGCTTTCATTTCAGTTACGGTTTTCCTGATTAATGTTCACTACAAGCTGTTTGGAAAATACAAAAAAACTGTAAAGATAAATAAAAGTCACCTTGAAATCTAGCACTAGGAGACTCTTCTGTTTTTCTGGGTATATACAGACTTGTCTACAGCCAAATTAAATCCTACTATCTAAATATATAGCTCTGATCATGATTTCCAATGGAAGCTTAATGTGTTGATTGCATACAAAAGATTTCATTTTTAATGCTGACCTTATTTATCATTTCTAATAGTTTTGTCAGTACATTTTCTTAGTTTTACTGAAACTGCCCAGAGTCTCCCATTACACTTCTAATCTTGATATATTTATATCTTTCCTTTCCTTTGTTATAATATAAAACACTGATGTTCATTCCTATCCTTTTGTAATTTGAAGTGAAGTATCACTATATGGCCCATAGCAACCTAAACTCTTAACCTGCCTACTTCAGTCTCCTATCCGAGTTTGCTTTCTATCACTGTGATAAACACTGCAACCAAATGCAGCCTGGGGGAGAAAGGGTTTACTTCATCTTACAGCTCAGTCCATCATGAAGGGAAGCTGGGGCAGGAACTGAAACAGACCATGGAGGAACACTGCCCCGATAGCTTCCTCAGCCTGCTTTCTTTCTACAACCCAGACCCACCTGCCCAAAAGTGGTGTCACCCTCAGTGGGCAGTATCCTCCCACATAAGTAAGAAAATGTCCCTGCAGTCTTGCCCACAGGCCAGTGTGATGAAGACATCTTCTCTGAGGTCCCTGTTCCAGATGACTCCAGCTGTGCCAAGGTGACCTCACAACTCCCAAGCTCTGGCACTAAAGCACATTCACCACCACATCTGGTTTTCTTCTTAACTTTAACTAAAATACTCTCACTGGCTCACAGCAGTTGTGATGTTTACTCTAGTATCTTGTGCCTCGTGTGCTGAGATATGGTTGCCTCCCTGGGCATTCAGAATTGAAGAACAATAAATAGCAGGGCCTAGAGGATGGGAATCAGGGCTGCAATGACCTTGCTAGAAAATGAAAATGGGATATGGCCTATTCAGAGTCTTTCCTCTAAAACCAAGGAAATGCTTTAAGAAAGAACCCAGTGTACAGGAGACTCAGCATCAGCCATTGGAAAATGCAATAACTGGGAAGAAGGATGCCAAATCCGCCCTGGAGTGCCCTTCAGTACTATACAGCAAAAATTCTGCAGAGAAAATCACTGGGGGCAGGAAAGAACGGTAAGGGCAAAGAGAAAGGGGAAGCAGCAGCCCCAAGCCAGGCCAGGTAACTGCTCTCTGCCTAAGTTTAACCATGCGAGTGACCTGGAATGCTCTTAGTGTCTGAATGGTAAGCTTCAGGGGAATGTTGCCATAATGATGGGTTTAACTTACTTCTTCCCAATTTTATGTGCTAAATCCACAGTAGGTTTTACAACTATTTCAAAAAGAGATGGAATTTTCTTCAAATCATCAGAAAGATCTGTTTCAAAATCGTCTTCGTGATCAGAAAAGGGAACGTGCTCTGATGGGGTTGGCAGAAGCCCGACTCCTGGGGGTGGTTTGGGGAGAGGAGTTATGCCACGCTTTCTAAGTTCCTCTAATTCTCTCTCGTCTTCATGTATAAGTTCTTCATCGGCATTCAACACCTGGACAATTGTAAAGGTTAGTACTTCAGAACAAGCTGTCTTCCTCACATTTAAAACTAAAGACCTCAATAAGCTACTTTTGTTAAACAAATAAAATGAAGATTAACATTAAAGTTTAACTGGATCAGAGATGAGTAACTATTTTCAATATGCAGAATGAAGTTCAAAGTGGTTTACAGCGGTCAAACATAGATGGTAATTCAGTCTGGAACCCTCCTTAGTTTTGGTACACACCAAAGGCACAGACATAGACAAACAGAAACACACACACACACACACACACACACACACACACACACACACACACCTCATAAACTTTAGGAATAACTGTCTATTTACTGTCTTATTTATGATTATGTAAAACTAGGCATATCTATTAATAAAATCAGATGTATTATGGGAAGAGACATGAACAATAAAAAATTATTATATGATCTAAAGTACCTATCAAAATAGAAAACTAGGGGCTGGAGCAATTTAGCCCTGTAGTTAAGAGCACTGACTGCTCTTTCTAAGAATCCAGGTTCCCTGCATCCACAGGGCAGCTCACAACTGTCTATAGCTCTAGTTTCAGGGGATCTGACACAATATTCTGGTCTTCAATGACACCATACATGTACTGTGCACATACATGCATGTATGCAAAACACTCATACAATAAGATGATAATAATAATAAAAAAATAGAGAACCATCCATACTAAATTCCTCTTTCTCTTGAACCCCACTCATGTGTGGTCCACTATCAATCCTGACAAATACTCTCTTAGTTTAACTTTGCTCCAAAGAAAGTTATCTTGCTACTCTGGCAACTTTGTATAAGCCCTCATTTTATTTTTCTCTTGTTTTTATTGCTTGTTTGTTTGTTTGTTCTTCTCATATATTATAACCCAACTGCAGTTTCCCCTCCCTTCCCTCCTACCCTCCCTCTCCTCCTGCTCTTCAGAAAAGAGCAGGCCTAGCAGGGATATTAACCAAGCATGACATAACAAGTTACCATAAGACTAGAGTCCTTATTCTCAATCTTAGGTAAAAGGCCAAGAATCTAGAAAAATCTGATCCCTACTAATAGTTTGGAGTATTTCTCAAAGCAAATTATTTCTTTTAGTATCAGAATATAGATGATATTAAAATATTCTCAGATTTATAGACCAATAATTGTATTTTCCAACAATCTATATTAATAGAACAAAACCTACAACAGTTCCTCAATTTCTTAGTAAATTTATAGAATACTCTCTATAAGATATGATTAAGTAAACTATGAGGAAAGAGCAAGCAAATAATCAATGATGCAAAAGCACTACTTACTTTGTCCAAAAGTTTCTTAGTCTCTTTAGTCAGATCATCGTGGGAAAACTTACAGTTGTCTCCCTGGTAGCACTTTGCTCCACTATGATAGAACTTGCAAGGAAATTCACGTAAGCAAAAATATTAAGGAACAGATCAAATAAAATCAGTATAATTGTGTGTGTGTGTGTGTGTGTGTGTGTGTGTGTGTGTGTGTGTGTGTGTGTATCTATGTGTCTCTCTTCTCATGGCCTTGCAAGTAACAAATGGTTTTTGTATATTTGATGCTTGTTATCTTGGTATTGCTTTAATTATATTCCTCTTACTATGAGCATGTAAAGCATTTTTTTTCATTAGATTTTGTACCATTTATGTTTCTCTTCTTGTGAATTATCTTTCTCTCCTGCTCCCAATTTTCTCAATTTTTAGGAAACTCTTACAGAATTTACAGAACTCTTATGTATTTATATATGTTACATAAATAAATAATTTCTCATGTTTTAATGTGTTTACTTAACTTGTAGGTTTTTGTTGTAAAAATTTAAATGTTTCCAGTCAAATTTTTAGTTTTTTCCCTTATTGATTCTGGTTTTGAGTCACAATAAGGTTTTCAATTTTCCTGGGTTGTAAAGAAATTTATTCCTATATTCCTGAGCACTTTTTGCCTGTTTGAAGTACAGAGGCCGACAAGACAATGTTTACTAGGTTTATATAATGTGTCATTTTAAGTATAAAACCAAGCTAGGATTTCTAGATTGTATTTATGACTTTTTAAAAACAATGATGAAATATCAATGTGTTGGTTGATACACAATCTCTATAAAGGATATCATGCATATAAATGCAGTTCTCTCCTTTGGTACAATATCCCTGTAAATAGTATTTGCAGATCTCCTTCTTCTTTTCCAATTCTGCATCATGATCAAATTTACAGTGATCTCCCTGTTTATACAAAAGAAAGCAGAAAGAAAGAATTCAGTTCTATTCTCTGCATATATCCATGGTGGATTCTAGTCAGCATCTTTAGTGGTAGATACAGAGCTACTAAAGATGCAGGTAATCCCGCTCAAGTCCTGCCCAAGCAATGTCTGTGGCCTTGGAATTCTCCCAGTGTCCTACCAACACCCACCATTTCTAGAGGTAGCATGGGAACTTAATTATCTATAGATAAAACCACCATGCATCAGCTAGACCATGAATGCTTTCTGTCACACTGTCAGATAGGCACAACTGTATTTGTCACAAACATTAACACATCTTCCAACTAAAATCTGTTTTCTACCCATTATTGGCTGTCCCAGAATATAATTAAATGTGTTTGTATATATAGTAATTTCATACATATAGTAATTTAAAAGTCTTGCATTATTGCAATTATATGAGCAATGAAAGAAAATAACCACTCCCCAAAGAACTAAATTCTAAAGATTACTTTGAAAGTTAGAGAATAATCTATCATACCCTTTATGATAATATTTACCTTGATGCACCTCCCTTCCAGGAAGTATTTGCAGATCTGTTTTCCTTTGTGTTCCACTGTGTGCTGGTTAATAAACTCCTGAGTCATAACTCTCCACTTTTTCCCCGGTTTACTGTACTGCAAGAAAACATTCATTTGAATGTAAGATAGGAAATGGATCTGGAAAGCAGCATAAATTGGCTATTAATAGCAATCAAGATAAGACACTCTGATTCTATCCACTTAACTGGAGAGAAATGCTTCTGGTAGTCTTGTTCATTGCTACTACTGGTTGCAAGGGAGCCTTTTAAAAATATATTTTAAAAATAAAATCATAAAAGCCTTGAAATTTCATAACAATATTCATGTTGGGTAAAGGTGCTATAAAATATAGACTCTTGTGTATTGCTGACAGATACATTATAAGTAAATTTAAAATTTCCACCCCGATGCCAAGGCTGCAGCTCAGCATGTCAGTACCTGCCTAGCATTGTATAAGTTCCAGGTTAAAACCAAGCATTTTCAAACTACAGCCATGTAGTGTTTAGAAGTCTACTCTGGGGCCTGAGAGACAACCTGCAGGTGGAGGCATGTGCACCAAGCCCTTTGGAATCCACACGGTGGAAGGAGAGAACCAGCAGCTTGTCTTCTGACCTCCATGTGTGTAGTCCCTAAATATTCACACATGAGCATAAAATACATAAAATGTAACAAGAATATTTAAAAGTGCACCCTTGCCTCCATCTAACTGAATCAAAGCTAGAACCGTGATAGAATACAGGAAGTGGATAACTCCAAGTCAGTGTCACTGAAATGACCACATTCAGAAGTCAGCTCAATTTAACATGTATTTGTTGAATAACTGTCACATAGCAAGTATTTAAGTTCATCTTTCTGACCATTTGTATGCCCTTTCCCTCTTTTCAGTGCCTTTAGCTCTGATAAATAAAGTTACCAGCACCTTCCTTCTTGACCCACTGAGCCTGTTACTGCTATTTGCACTGGGGAGAATGCCCTCTAGGAAAGGACACCACAATGAAGGGGATATGTTTTTGCTTGGAAACAACAGTTTTATTTTGAGGCTTTTCACATACACTCATTTTATTTCTAGGTCTCATAAATGGATACCAATATACTAAACCATGACTAATTTAAAAATTCTTTCAGGAGGAATTTTTTATATTCATTATATTTTAGCTGAATTTTTTCATTTATTCAGATAGTAGCATTACAATTACAATGCATTCTTTGCAATCAAATGACTTATAAATAGGAAAAGGTCTTCTCCTTCTTACACATAAGTTCTCAGTACCTCTTGAAAGTCATCCATTCCTGAAAAGACATTAGGCCCTTTTGTGACTCTTGCCCCATGGTGTTCTTTTCTTTTGATTTTCTTCGGCAAAACACGTCCATGACTAGTATTAAAACTTTTAATCCGATAATCAGAACCTAAAAAAGTTAAAATGTACTTCAAATATCACAGAAAAGCAGTGTAACTAACATCAATTAGCTTACAAGTAGCAATATATTTTTAACAGTCTACAGTGAATCATCCTTCTTTCCCCTGAGAGCCAATGAGAAAGTTAACCAACCATCTCTACCTTTTGAGTACTGCTCCCTGCTCAGAAGATGGCGGTGTTAGCTACACAGGATGCAAGGCTTAAGGATATCTTAAGGCTTGTGTATCTAGAGAAGCCATTCTTGTCTCTCCCCTCTTCGTCTTGGGATAAGATGATTAACAATTTATTTGTTTTGAGGCAGGGTCTTATTTTGTAGCCCAGACTGGCTTAGAACTCCCAGTGATCTTCCCATCTCAGTTTCTCAAGGACTGGGATTACAAGCATGAGCCACCACATCTGGTTAATAATTCATTCTGTTTATTTTGTTTTGACACTGGGTCTCTATGTAGTTCTGGCTGATCTAGGGCTCACTATGTAGACCAAACTGGCATCAAATTCACATATATTCTCCTGCCTTTGCCTCCCTGGAGCTGGGATTAAAGACGTATACAACTACAGTCCTTTTAAAAGCTACCCCCCCCTTTAAAATAGTTTTATTCTTGAAAAGGAACTAAGAAATGTGTTATTGTAAACCTCTTATAGTCTAAGACAGACTAGCTTTCAACTCACCTGGTGGGCTTCCTTTAGTTCTCTGTTTTCTCCCTGATTCCTTAGAAAACGATGACCCTGAGGATTCCTGAGATTGTCTATAGTATTTCAGCTGACTGGAAAAGTCATCTTCTTCCTCGTGGTTATAATTACCAAAGTTGTCATCACTGTAGAAACTAGATTCAGCATATTCTTTACTGCTGAATTTTTTGCTGTGTTGACTCTTCTTTGATGTCATGTAACTTCCTGATATATGTCCATGCTAGGTAAAAATGGACAGTCATTTTCAGAAATGTTTAACCAACATAGCAACTGATAGCAAGAGTAGCTTTTCTCCAGAAAGTTGGGAGGACAAAGGATAGAAGACAGTTACTAGTTCTGACTACATTAGTATTTAACACTAAATTCAGTATACTAAATGCCACTTATATTATTAAATGTTGTACTTTTATTCTTTAGCTTTTTATTTTCCATGTTCTGTGTCTCAATAGTCATAGGCATGCAGACATTTTTAAGTCCATGGCATCACATGTAAATTTCTTTTCCAAAGAAAAAGGTGTAAGCCTCTCAAGTCACCAACTGTCAGGCTCCACCCACAGAACCTGCCCCTCCAGACACAGGCAGCCAAGCGCTGACCTTTTCGAACAAATTAAAAAGCCTGAGCTCATTTTGGGGGCTTGAAATCCCACCAATCCCTGAGTTCAAAAACCCATCAATCCTTGAGCTTGCCTCAAGATCAAGATGTGAAATCCCACCCATCCCCATCCTTCAAATCACAGTCCCAGAAAGCTCCACTCCAAGAACCCGACATAAAACCTGCCTCCTGCCCAGTTCTTTGCTGCTTTTCATCCAAGCAGAAGCAGCCGTCCTTGTGTGTCTTTCTCAGCAAATGTCTTGTGTGACGTTTATTGTGCAGTGTGACTTTGTGGTCTTTCTTGGCTCCAGACTACCAGGGTGTTTTATTGTAATGTTATATGCTTTTAAAAATATTAGAATTACCTTTCTAGTTGAAATATTAAGATATACAGATTGAAACAGAGCTGTAAAACTTACGTTGGGGAACCCCTTCCCCTCATAGCTGTAAAACTTACAAAAGGTCTTTCTAAAATTAAAGAATACAGTAAAGCAGCTTGGGGATAATGTAGAAAATATGCATATATCAAACACTGAAGATTACATAGAATAGGACTGAACTTCGGGTGATTGGGGACAGAATGGGTGGATCAGGTGGGGACAGGGAGGGGAGACAGAGTTGAGGGAGAGATTGCAGGAAGAAACAGCTGGAATTGAGAGACATTTGAGGGATGGTATGGAAACAGTGCAGTAGAAACTTCCTAAAATATATGAAGATGATCATAATGAGGAATCCTAATAATGAGGGGATCCCAACTGGCAATCTCTTGTCACCAAATGAGGCTTTCAGTACCGGGACTGAGTTGTATTCAATTGAGTTTTTGGCCAACAGGGTTCAATGGAAATCAGCAAACAATCCAGGCTGTTGTTCTCTGCAACCAGCAGGGCCCTGTTAAAGGATATTACTTTAAGGTGTGTGACTTTTGTTTATGCTGTATTTGTGTAACTCTGTGAAGCTCTGATTCTTTGCCTGTCTAAAACACCTGGTAGTCCCAATCATCAGCTAAATGGCTAACAGCGAGGCAGAAGCAAGGATAGGTGGGGCTGGCAGGCAGAGAGGATACATAGAAGGAGACAGGACGAGAGAATCATCAAGAGAACAAGGAGAGGAGAATATCAGGGGTCAGCCACCCAGACAGCCACAGAATAAGATGAAAAATAAGATCTACAGAAGTAAGAAGATAAAAGCCCAGAGGGAAAATGTAGATGGGATAATTATAGTTAAGAAAAGTTGGCAAGAAACAAGTCAAGCTACAGCCAGGCACTCACAACTAAAAATAAGCCTCCATGAATGACTTACTTGGGAGCTGGGTGGTGAGTCCCTCAAAAAGCAAAAAGAGTAAAAAACATTTAATGCTACAGGCCCCATTGCCAGGACAGCACACACACAATTCATTGAACATGGAGACGTCAAACTGGTGCCAACATGAAGCCTTCAACTCTATGTTCTAGTGTCTTTGGTGCAGGAAGGTACTCTGCAGGTTACCAAAAGGAAGCATATACACCAACCCAGCCACAAAACATTTGACTTATGAGCTGTCCTGTCTGCAAGATACACTCGAATAACAGTGGCACTGAATTGGTGGGAATAGTTAACCAATGTCTGACTTAAAAGGCCCACATCCAACAGGGCTTGGGTGACCAAGAACCAGACACTAGATAGCCCAGAGACCCAGGGTAGAATCAAACACTACTGGCCTAAAAAACAAACAAAGAAACTTATCAATAAAATGACTCCTAATGATATAACTTATTCAGTCATCATCAGAGAAATTTCGTTCTACAGTATACAGCAACAGACGCAGACACTCACAGGCAGACATTACATGGAGAGAGAGAGTCCTTGGAACACAAAGCTCTAAATGGGATGTCTTCTCCAAATCCCTCCTATCAGGGATTAGGGAACCCCATGGAAGAGGAGGTAAAATGAGTATAACAGCCAGAGGTGGGGGCTGGAGAGATGGCTCAGTAGATAGAACACTGACTGCTTTTCCGGATGACCTGGGTTCAATTCTCAGCACCTACATCTCAGCTTCACAACTGTCTGTCACTCCAGTTCCAGGAGATCTAACACCTTCATACAGATAGATATACATGCATGTAAAATACTAATGCAGAGGGGATAGCTCTGAGGACACCAGGAGAATAAGACCATCTGAATCAACTGAGCAAGGCCTATATGAACTCACAGAGATTGAAGCAACAAGCACAGATCCTCCAAGCAACAATACTAGATCCTCCAAGTATACAGTGCGGCTTTCAGCTTAGTGTTCTTACAGGACTCCTTAGTGTGTGAACAAGTGGGTCTCTGATGCCTGTGCCTCCTCCTGAGGCTCCTTTCCTTCTGTTGTTGGGTTGCCTTGACCAGACTCAATGTGATGGTTTCTGTTTTATCTTATTGTATTTTATGTTGTCATGTTTGGTTGTTATCTCCTAGAAGCCTGTTATTTTCTAATAAGAGATAGAAAGGGAGTTGATGTGGAAGGGAGGAGAGGTGGGAAAGAACTGGGAGGGGTAGAGAGAAGAGAAAGGATAATCAGGATATACTGTACGAGAAAAGAATCTATTTTCTTTTTTGTTTTGCTTTGTTTTGTTTGGCACAGATTACTAGGCTGGCCTTGAACTTACAGAGACCCACCTGTCTCTGCTTCCCTCTTCTGAGTGCTGGGATTAAAGGTATGTGTCATCATGCCCTGCCCAAGAATCCATTTTAAATAAAAGGAAAAATGGGGAAAAATTAAAAACATTTTTTAAAAAGTCAAAAAACATACACAATCTTAGAGTAAAAGGATTAAAAAAGGTTTTCCAAGAAAATAGAAATTGTAAATACACAGGCAACACTGTTCTAGTATCTGATCAAATAGACTTCACACAAAATAAGAGATAGAGAAGGCCATTTCTTATCCATTAAGGGACAACCCATCAAGAGGATATTACAATTCTAAAGGCATACACACCAAACACAGATGAACTTAATATCATAAAACAAGTGTTTCTAGATATAAAGTTGTAATATTAATCTCAACACGTAATTGTGGTGACTTCAATACCCTACTATCATCAGTAAACAGGTCATTGTGACAAGAAAAAGAGAAACATTTGAGTTAAATTACATCGCTAATGAAATGAACCTAAAAGAAAGACAATTACAGTACACTCCATCCAAACATTGCAAAATACACATTTTCAGCAACTCATGAATTTTTTTCTAAAATAAATCATACACTGTTCTTTTCTTTCTTTTTTTTTTTTTTTTTTTTTTTTTTAGGAGACAGGGTTTCTTTGTGTAACTTTGTAGACCAGGCTGGCCTTGAACTCACTGAGATCTGCCTGCTTTTGCCTCCCAAGTGCTGGGATTAAAGGTGAGTGCCACCACCGCCTGGCTTTGACTGCTGTTTATATAAAGAGGAATAATCTGCGCATTCAGCGACACCAGGGGTTGTGATACACAGCAGCATGGCCATGTAAGGGCAAAGCTGTGAGAAAGCACCCATTTATGAACCAAAGGGGGGCGCTACAAGACACTTCCATATAGCTTTGGTTGGAAACAAACTCTTGCTAGCATCAAGAGGGACTTCTAGCCTTCAGACTCAGAAAAAAATGTCTAATATGCAATCCAGACAAACACCAGTGCCAGTATGTATCTAACAAATATATGCTAGCATGACAAACAGATTTTCAGTATTTCCAAAAAGAAATGTGCAAATTAAACTTGTATTTTACACTTTTAAAAGGCAATACAAAAAAACAACAAACAAAAAAACCAATGTGAATGCCACTTGAACACCCTTTTCTTCTCCCCAAAGCCAATGAAAATAGAAAAGGACAAGCACTGGTGAAGATGCAGGGAACATGCCTCAAGCCTTCCTAATCGAATGTAAAACTGTAAAATCTGTGAAAACTGCTTGGGGTAGTTCCTCAGAAAGTTAAAAGGAACCATCAATAATTTCTCCATTAGGCATATGCTTCAAGGAAATGAATGAAAGGCTTTAAAGACTTCTTTTTTTACTCATTTTAATAAACTGGATTATCCACAACAGCCAAAAAGTGTAAACAAACCAAGGGTCCCTCAACAGATGACTGGATAAACAAAATTGTAGCATATGCAACAGTGGAGTGTTGTTCAGTGTTCAAAAGAATGAAATTTTAATATATGCTGAACATGAATGAATCTTGAAAACATGCTGAGTGATATAGGCCAGATCCAAAAGGACAAAGCATATGATACAGGGCTCTAGAAGAGGCAAATTCATGAACAGAAAGTGAGGGCAATAGATAGAGGAGTGAGGAGTAGGGATGCTTCCTCAGGACAGAATTTCTGTTTCAAAAGAGTATGACAAGGTCGGCAGTGACTAAATTCTGCAGATATATTTAATCATACTCTGAAATGCAGTTACATGGTGTATTTTACGTTAAACGTTTTATCGTAACAAAAAAAAAAAAAAAGAAAAGAAAAAGAAAGAAAAAAAGAAAAAGAAAAAGAATACCTGAGAAAACGGAATGTCATAATCCCTGTAGAAGCTACATCTTTTCTTATAGGAACTTTCCATATGTTCAACATCTGAATCCAGGCTGTAGTCAGAACTATCATCACCAGATGGAGAGGTGTGCTGAAAGGAACAAAGACCCATGTTACAATCACAAGAAGGAATCTAGTTCATAACCACATAAGCTTGTTTCAGCCAGTGGTAGCAATCAGTAGGGTTGAGAAATTCTTGCTCTAGGCTGGAGAGATGGCTTAGCCATAAAGGCTAGGTTCACAACCTAAAGGATAAAGTCCTGCCCCAAAAGCCACCACCATTTACTGGCTGAAGTTTTTTCCCTTTTGTCCAGGTACTTTTATGGATTTGTGTTTCTCATCAACTGCAAGCTAAGAACCTAAAACAGAAATCACTTGGCTCTAAAATGATCTGACATTTATACATTTATGCCTCTCTGCCTGGAATTACAGGTGTGTGCCACCATGCTCAGTTTAAGCTAATATTTAAGAAAATAAAATTGGCTCTTCATCACCAAAATGTTCCAAAACATGAGTAGGCTACTTATTCATTTATGCTTTGGAGTTATTTATTGGCATGAAAATACTAAAACTACTTCAAATTACCTACCTGAAATGAATCCAGCCCACAAAAGTAAAATGAAAACCCCAAATGGCTGATAATAGTTGGCAAATAATGAGAGACAGTTTGTTTACATTGTAATGTAATTCCAAATATAAAAATCAACAAGTATTTTTGTTTTTTTGTTTTGTTTTGTTTTGTTTTGTTTTTTGAGACAAGGCCTCATTAACCCTGGCAAGACTAGCACTCTTTGTGTATACCAGACTACCAGACTAGTCTCAAACTCACAGATTTCTATCTGCCTCTGCCTCCCTAGCCTTTTTTTCTGGCCAAAATAACCTCTTGAACTTGAATTCTTGAAGCAGTTCTTAATATTCTTCACAACAAAAACAATAGCTCTACATGTTTTTAATCTGTGAATTCCCAATATAAGTATGGCACAAGATAAATAAAATTCTATTTAATTGGGGGGTGGAGAGATGGCTCAGAGGTTAAGAGCACTGACTGCTCTTCCAAAGGCCCTGAGTTCATTTCCCAGCAACAACATGGAGGCTCACAATCATCTGTAATTAGATCAGGTACCCTCTTCTGGCCTGCAGGCAGAATACTGTATACTAAATAAATAAATCTTTAAAAAAAATAAAAAAATTCTATTTAATTGAACTGAACTCTAAGATTCTTAAGGAGGCAGGGTCTGTTTTCCTCCACTCTGTTAAGTGTTCCTGGCCAAACATATAAGTCTTGTACTTGGGGGAAGGAAGCAGAAGGATCAGGAGTTCAATATCATATTCAGCTATAGAATGAGTTCAAACTCAGTCCAGGTTATATGAGATACTGTCTCAAACAAGCCAGCAAGCAAATAACAAAAAGAAATAGAAAGTTCTGATGTTAGCTTAACTAACCTTGTGTTTCTCATGTTTTCTCCTTTTGGATTTTTTCTTTTCTCTTTCTTTCTTGTGTTTTTTTCTTGATTTTCTGTAGGTTTTCTCACTGTTCTGCTTTTCATTCTCTTTTGCTTCCTGATCTTGTGTTTCTTCAAATCCTGCATCATCTATTTCACCATCTTCTAATTCACCATCTTCCCTGTAGAAAATAATGAAAATTTTATACTTCAAATGTCAATTCTAAAATAAATTCTAAAATGTTTTGAAAAGTAAAAAATACATGTGACAAGAAAAATGACATTCATACAGGTAAGAGACTGCAAATTTTTCTCAACAAACAACCAATAAGTAAATATTTTACTTTTTTAAGAGTATCTTTAGTTTCTGTTACAAAATCTTCCCTTAAAAAATATTAAAATGGTCCTGGTGGTGGTGGTGCACGCCTTTAATCCCAGCACTCGGGAATCAGAGTCAGCCAGATCTCTATGAGTTCTAGGCCAGCCTTGTCAACAGACAAGGCTACACAGAAAAGCCATCTCAAAAAACCAAAAAATCAGAAATTAAAATTATTCTTAGCAACCAAAGTTTATCAATCTCTAATTTATATTCAGATCACTGGTTCTCCTAAAATGAATGAATATAATATTATCACCAACTATTATAATTACCAGTAATTAAACTACTTTCAATGAAAACTAAATTATTTAAGGAAATACTATAATTACAAGATAGACTATCTTTTTTCAAGATAGGGTGTCTCTGTGTAGCTATGGCTGTCATGGAACTCGCTCTGTAGACCAGGCTGGCCTTGAACTCACAGAGATCTGCCTACCTCTGCCTCTGAGTGCACGAACTAAAGGCATGAGCTAACACCACTCTGCAAGAAAGACTAATTTGTGGCCAGTAGGTAGTTTTAATTAGCTTTAAAATAAGGGCAATCTAGTTGGGCTGTGGTGGCACACACCTTTAATCCCAGCACTTGGGAGGCAGAGTCAGGCAGATCTTTGTGAGCTTCCAGGCCAGCCTGGTCGATAAGAGATGTTCCAGGACAGCCTGGGTTACACATAGAAACCCTGTCTCAAATAAATAAAAAATAAATAAATAAATAAATAAATAAATGCAATCTATAGTATTTTTTTTTTACCATTAGAGTAAACTTCAGTAAGTAGATATACTGTATGCAAAAATTTAATAAAATCCAAGCCACAAAAGATACACAAATTCCTCAACTTTCACTTATAAAATATGTTAAATTATACATCTAATCCCACTTTCCAGGACTAGCGTCTTTGCTATTATCAAAGCTAAATACTAGAAACTAACTTTTAATGCTGTCACACTTTTTAATTATAGAATCCAAAGTGTAAAAATCAATTTTAAAATTCAAGCCAAATGATAAACACCAAATTATGATGTGGACATTTTAAAAGTAAATTGGAATTACTAGGAATGTTTGATGTATAAAATATAAATGGTTCCTGACAGTCTCCTGTTAAAAATCTTCAATAATAATACAAAAATCCAAAGTTGCCTCAAGTTTATCTACTTATGAGAGAGGGAGTGGTCTCAAGAAGACTGTGAACTGGTAGTTAGTGAAACAGGTTTGTGTGGGTAAGATTCTACTTTATGCATTCAAAGTCTTTAATAAACAGTCTACAGTGGCTCCCTTCTGGCCCGAGGCTGATATTAAATCTCCTTAATATTTATTATTCAAAGGGCCTTAATAATTGAGCCCCCACTTAGTCAGATAATTTTAGTATCTCAAGTCTCTAAGACTTAAAACATCATCTACAATTTCTCACTAACCTACTCACCTGAATGAAATTAGATGTTATTTCCTCCAAGATGCCTCCTCTTACTGACACTAGTTTAGAGGAGACATTCCAAGTACTGCCATGTTTGTCCTATTATTGCACTTTTAACATTGTTTTCTGATCATTTGTTTATTTCTTGGTAAATGAATGGGTTTGGCTGTCTTTCATATATGTATCTTTAGTGTCTAGACAGTACCTACTATACTATTCAATCACTGAACAAGTGATATAGAACAAGTTTAGGATACCATCCTAAACAGTCATTGCTATCCCCACTCCCTGTGTTATAAAATTGCAATAGTGTAGTGATTGAATGAGAATGCTTCCATCCTGTAGACAAATATATTTTAATGCTTGTTCAACAGTTGGTAGAATTGTTTGGGAAAGATTAAGAAGTGTGGCCCTGTTGGAGGAAGTGTGTCATGGGGGTGGGCTTTGAGTTTTAAAGGCCCATGCCATTCTCAATGACTCCTCTGTCTCTCCCTCCTTTTCTACCCCTCCTGTCTCCCTCCTTTCCCTCCTCTCTCACTCTGTCATTCTGCCATACAACCCATCATAATAGCTATGGACTCACCACCTGAAACTGTAGGCAAGCCCCCAATTAAATGCTTTCTTTTATAAGTTGCTTTTATAAGTTGAGTGTCTACTCACAGCAATAGGAAGGTAACTAAGATAGTGGTGTGTTTCCACTTAAATGGTCTTAAAATTTTCTGTGAGACAGGCTTTGCATTCTGCTATCTTAATGATAATGATTACAATGATAATGTATTTTTTATTATTGTTATGTGTGTACTTGATGAATAGGGAAGAACATGATGCTGTAGCATGTATGTAGAGATCAGAGTGATGGGGGATGTTCTTTTGTATGCTGTGACTATGTTTCTCTTATTAGTTGATGAATAAAGCTATTTCTGCCAATGGATAGGCAGGATGTAGTCAGGCAGTAAGTTTAGGTGGGGCTTCCAGACTAGGAGAATTCTGGGATGGTAGGACAACTGGGCATTCTCCAGTAAGCCAAGACCACATGGAGATACATAGATTAATAGAAATGGGTTAATAACTTAGAGAGAGATAGCCAATAAAAGCCTGAGCCAATGGCCAAAGTTTATGATTAAAAAATAAAATAAAAAGAAATAGAGTAATAAAAAATGTCATGTAAAGATGGAAAATACCCTGAGAGCCTGAATACTGTATATTGTCTTTGAATTGTTTGACTGCTGAGGAAGGAGCAACAGCTGCGAAAAGACATCTGATTATAAATGCTGTTGAATTAATCCAATTTAGATACTTTGAAAATGCCTTGACTTCAAAATTTAAGTCTAAGGACATGTTACTTTGGAAAAAAGGTTCTGCTCTTGTTTCCACAGAAGATGAAAAGCTCTGGTTTCCTTCCAGACTAATATGATTTGATTAAACAAGACCCCCCCCCAAGCAGCGACCCAGATGATCCAACATCTAAGATGATGCCACCTCACAGACCACTACAGCCAGGATTTGGCCATGGTTCTGGGTTGTCTCAGGATCCCCTTAGATTGATAGCATCCCCAAACAGCAGGAAGCAGTTTGAAGAGAATTATGCCCACATTCTCAAATACTGTATATAAATGTTTGTTTTCATTTAAACGGGGTTGGTTATAAATGGTTAATGATCATAGTCCATCTCTTTCTAAAGGAAAAAAAGGGAATATAATATAAAAATGAATACTTTGCATTAGTATGGATTTTGGTTTATTGATACAAGTTTAAGGTCAATTTTGTTATATGTATATTTCTACTCTTGTTTAGGTATTGTGTTTATATAGCTCTTAAAACGTAATTTATAATTAAATGCAGATTATAGATAGCCATCTATAATAGTCAAAACTTATGTTAGGTTTTCTAGATATACAGAGATACATTTCAAATGGATAGGTATTCTTCAAAACCTTTCAAGTATGTACAGAATATAGCATTTAAAGTAGTT
The DNA here is from genome assembly GCF_943737965.1 of Phodopus roborovskii. NCBI lineage: Eukaryota > Metazoa > Chordata > Mammalia > Rodentia > Cricetidae > Phodopus > Phodopus roborovskii. The sequence continues at coordinate 24,760,111 of NW_026126416.1, forward strand.
TATTAGTGTTTTTAATGACAATGAGACACAACTGCTCCTAGCAACACCAATTATGTCAGAGAGAAACCGGGGCATTAAAGAAACTCATTATGGAGGTTGCCTTCAACATGGCAGGATAGACATTTGGACAAGAAGAAACTGCTCTTGCCTGGACTGCTTTACAGCATGCTGTCCAAACTGGACAAGCAGGTTATAAAGAAAAGTGACTGCTGAATTTGCCTAGAGACAGGATGATCTTTCAAGGTTTCTGCTTCATCAAAATGTCTGCCAGACATTCTGTGTCTATAGGCTTACGAGGGATGGCCCAAAGTTACAAAGGAAATTTGGGTGACTGTCCAGGCAGTGAGATGTCTCTGTCAATTCTAAAGTTTATATATTATCCTTCTGCAGTCTTTGATGGAGACAGGCTTTGCATTCTTTGCATAGTTATGGTTATGGTTTTCCTTAGTTATGATAAAGGATGTTACATATAAAACTTTAGACTCACAAAAATAGGATAGATGATAGAATATATTTTTTAAATTTTGCCAAATGTAAATGGACTAAATAATGTAACTATAATTCTTACTTGATAACTTTTGTTATATATAATCTTACTAGGTTAAAGTTAAAACCTCCCTTTTTATTTTGACAGAAAAGAGGAGAGGATGGGGGATGTTCTGTATATTGTGAATATATGTTTCTCTTATTAGTGGATGAATAAAGTTGTTTTGACCAGTGGACAGGCAGGATGTAGTAAGGCTGGAAGTATAGGTGTGGCTTCTAGACAGGGAGAATTCTGGGAAGAGGAATGCAGAGAAGGAGTTGTGAGGGAGATACCATGTAGCTACCAGGAAGGATGGATACCTGGGAATTCTCCATTAAGCTAAGACCCCATGGAGTTACATAGATTAATAGAAATGGGTTAATAATTTAGAGAGAGCTAGCCAATAAGAAGCCAGAGCCATCAGCCAAACAGTTTATAATTAATATTAGTTTCTGTGTGCTTATTTGAGATTAAACAACTGCAGGACTGGGCAGAACAGAAACTTCCATCTACATCAGAGGACCACTTTGTAGAGTCAATTTTGATCTACTTTTAAGTGGGTTCCAGTATCAAGCTTATGTTGTAGTATTCACAGCAACCACCTTCACCTGCTGAGCCATCTCACTGGCCACATTCTGTTCAAATTATTTTTTTGTACCTGAAAACAATTATAGAATTCTTTAGCCCAACAAATATATTAACTAAAATACAAGTACAAAAATGTTTTTAATCACTTTAGTCATAAAAATAAAAACCAAAAACACAAATCTCTATCAACACGTGAACAGATATAAAAATTGATTTATGTAATACAGTAAAGAGAACCTTGTTGATAGAAAATAACATGGCTCAATCTTATAGACATGATTAATTCTTTTTTTTTTAAAAAAAAAAGCCTGACATAACCCTACTATGTCATTCCATTTATATGCACTTCTAAAGCAGCAAAAATTTATAGTGACAGAAGCCAGAATAGTTCTTTTGAAGAAGTATAAATGACAAAGGGGGCTACTTCAGGGTACTGAAATAGTTGGCATACTGATCTGTTCTGCGATCACTACATATAAGTGTAAATATATGTGTGTATAAATATATGTGTAAAATTACCACATTGTGTACTTAACAATTATGTACTTTATTTTAAAATAATTCCCCAACTCTATGGGTATGTGTCCCCCCCTTTTTTTTTTTTTTTTTTTTTTTTTTTTTGCTAATTTCTATCTCAATTTGAGCTCTTTAAAGTTTTAAAGTTTGTATACATGGAATACAGTAACTCATATGTGGGCATTTTGACTACAGTTATTTAAAGCATAAAGTAAACAAGCTGAAAATGCTGTATGAGTATGTTTTCTGTTTTTACACAAATTCTGTACCTGTACAATATGGGATATTGAAGTCACTGCAAGTTTTTCCTTTCTACTCTTTTAGCCTATTTATGATTTCAGCTTTCACATAAGAACAGATAAAAATTTGGACAGTTACATTTATCTCAAAAGATTAAAGGAAGAGGAAATAATTCATATTCTTATGAACTGCTTCCAAATACTTTTAAAAAGTCATCATTAGGCACATATGAAAAATGTGTGGCATAATGTAAAAAGGAGAGATTTAATGGAAGGAAAGCTAGACTCTAATTCCTCCTCTGTGATAGAAATAAAGCCTTCTTGGCTGATGACCTAATGATATATCAGACACTATCCTGTTTCCATGGTCTCGAGAAAACCAGTTGAAAACAGAAGTGATTAAGAATGTGTGATATTCTGTAGATCTTGAACTATGTCAACACTTGTATCAGAGGTGGGTTGTTTTCTAAATTTAAGATTGCTTTTCAATCTTGAATTTAGAATAATAACCCTAAGGAGCTGTAGTGGCATGAATACCTTAGTGGTAAACAACAACTCTCAAACTGGACTTAAGACCTGTCCAACAAGAGGGAAACATGCTCAGTACCAAAAATCTAGTCAACTATTCAGTACTAGTAAAGTCATGGATCTTAGAAAAGGATCAACAACTAGCATTTCACTAAACCAGCGTAATCCCTAAATACATCTAAATATTTGTCCTTATACTGAAAGATATACTACAAAGGCTAAACTACTCAAAGATAAGTGTAGTCCTCTCCACTCATTAAGAAAAGTTCTCTTTGCAACAAATGGAGACCATTACAGAAAACCACAACCAATCAAAGTACCAAATTTTGGAGCCCCATTCCAATGGATACATCTACAAAACAACTTGGGGACACTGCCGGAGAGGGAGAAGAAAGATTATTATAAAAGCTAGAGAATCTGGGAGTTTGCTGTGAGGTTGTGTCTACTACTGTCAGAAGCTACACCATAATGTCTGACCAACATGATTACCTAAAAATGAGCTTAACAAGGGCAACAACAACAGACCTGCCAAAGTGGATGGAAGAAAACCAATGAGGCCTCAACCCTGCAAAAAAGAACTACAGCAACTAAAAAATGCTAACAGTAGGAGCTAGTCTTCCTCAGGGATAAGCATACCAACTGGTTATCCAATACCAAATGGTCAGCCCTGAACACACACACACACACACACACACACACACACACACACACACACATATCATTATACAGACTGAGCAGTATATATATATGCATATATATACACACACACACACATACACACACACACACACATATACATGAAACAACAACTAATGAGAAAAAAAGATGTAAACTTGACAGAGTAAAAAGAGGGAGGTATGAAGGGAGGTGATGGAGGGAGGAAAGGTAAGAGAAAAATAATGTAAATACATTATAATCTCAAAAATAAAAAAGATTTTTAAAACTTAATATATAGGTGACTTCTTATTAACATAGAAGCATTAACATGATAATGTTACTTTTAGCAAAATGGCATATTCATGTGCAAAAGCTTGGTAAATAGCTGTCCAGTCTTTAAGAGTGTATCTCAACCAGGCGTTGGTGGTGCACACTAATCCCAGCTCTTGGGAGGCAGAGGCAGGAAGATCTCTGTGAGTTCGAGTCTAGCCTGGTCTATAAGAGGTAGGTCCAGGAAAGTCTCCAAAGCTACACAGAGAAACTCTGTCTCGAAAAACCAAAAAGAAAAAAAAAAAAGAGATCTCTTAGACAAATCCACAAAGACACAAAAAATAGGGGTTGCCAGGTGGATTAGAGGGGAAAATAAAGAGTAATTATCAATGGGCCTCAAGCTTCTCTGTGGGATGATGAAAATGTTCTGAAATTACACGGCAGTGCTGATTATACATCCCTGAATACATTTAAAATTCAATATATATAGTTAATACATTGAACTGTATCTCAATAAAGTTGTCTTTAAAAGACTAAAGTATTTTGTTGTTCTGGCTTACCATACACCATTCCTGGATAAGTGTAGCTTCCACCCCTCATCAAAGAAACTTCTCCTTACAGCTGATGAAGGCCATCACAAAAAACAAACAAACAAACAAAAAAAAAACTACATCTTGACATAATCCAGAGATCATAGGAACCCTAGGCAAACAGGAAATATCCTGGAAGAGCAGATGGAAAGGGGATGGAATGATTCTAAGAGCCCAGAATCTGGATGTGAAAAAGTCTCTTCTAGAAATGGCTTTGTAAACATTTGTGCATACATGCGTGCGCACATGTATGCGTACGTGCGTGCGTTTTGTAGAACAATCTTTTTGTACACTGTAAAGATGTGTCTCTTCTTAAAGTGCCTTCTGATTGGTTTAATAAGAGCTGAATAGCCAAAAACTAGGCAGGAGAGAAAAGGCAGAGAGAGAGGAGCTCTGGGAAGAAGAAAGGTGGGAGATGTGGAGCAAATCAGGTATACAGAATGGGAGGGAGGTGAAAGCCATATAGCAGAATGTAGATTAATAGCAACAGGTTAATTTAAGTTATAAGAGTTAGTGGGACAAGCCTAATCTAAGCCAAGTTTTTATGATTAATAAGCCTTTGTCATTATTTGTGAACTGGCAGCCCAAAGGAAAGTCCAACTACATATGTTTGTGTAACAATAATCAAAGAAAAAAAGGCTAACAATTTGAGAGTAGGGGGCATGAAAGCGGTTGAGGGAGAGTCCCTGGGAGGAGCTGGAGGAAATGGAAGGAAGAAGGGGATGGAATTCTATTTTAATTAAGGCCACATTAAGACTAAAACATTTTTTTCTTTAGATTTAAATGTTTAAGATCTGGGAACATATCTGTAACAGAACTTCCCTAGCATGTGCAAAGTACTGGCTTCGATTTCCAATACCACCAATGTAGAATGTTTAAGTATCTAAATTGTAAACAAGTGGAGAGAATCATAATAATCTGTTTTGTAAATTAAAGACTCAGATGTCCCTATGTCCTCATTCTGAAGGTGACTGTTTAGGAACTGGATATGGCGATGCATGCTGATAATCCTGACACTTGGGCAGCTAAGGCAAATTAATCACATATTTAATGCCAGTCTGGGTTATATATCTGTATTCAAAAAAAAATAGTATTGGCCTGGCAGCAGTGGTGTACGCCTCTAATCCCAGCATTTGGGAGGCAGAGGCAGGTCAATTTCTTGAGTTCGAGGCTAACCTGGTTTACAGAACTAGTTCCAGGACAGTCAAGACTACACAAACCCTGTCTCAAAAAACTAGGTATGTCTCATATGGTGATATATTGGTTATGATTTATTAAAACAAATGGAGATCAAAACAGCAAAGCAGCTATATTAGTTAGTTATAGAAGCTAGGCAGGATTCAGGATTAAGAGGTAAACATATCTCTGCTAGTTCAAGGCCATACTGACTACATGAAATTGATCCAGTCTTAAAAGAAACAGTTCACACAAAGGTGATACCTAGGATCACACACCTTTAATCCCAGCACTACAAAAGTGGAGACAGGAGGATATGGTTGGGTGGAGAAAGGAATATAAGGAGGAGACAGGAATTCAGAACCTTTGCCTCTGAGGATTTGTGGAGGCAGGATTGCCAGCCATTTCAACTGGGTAGAGCAAAGATCTATGGGTTTGGCTGCTTTGCTTCTCTGATCTTCAGCTTGAAGCTTGAATCCCAACCTCTGTCTCTTGATCTTTTATTTATCATATTACAGTCTCAAGCCTCAGTAATTCTACCTTCTTCCATTCTACCGTTTTCTTTTACTACTAGGATAAAGTAATCTGAATCCATCAGTCTTGACTCTAGACAGTTTCTGTCTTTATGATGACTTGTTAAAGGCTCATTCATTACAAGGTCATAAAAACAAAATCCTCAAAAAAAGACTAGCTAAGCACTCCTAAGAGACATTACCAGCATTACTCATGAATACACACATTGCTGACATAAATACCAAAATAGACAGTCTTTAAATGTACTAAGTGACTGCCATGATTTCTTCACTGCACATGCACAGATGGAGGCTAGATCCCCCCCCCCAACAATGTGAATCTTCTCAATACTCGAAACTTCTACTTTCTTTCACACTTTGTATTAATTCATGCTGTCATTTCTCTCTACCCTGGATGACAAGGTAGGACTCTGTACTGGTGTCTATGACCTTCCATGCCTTCACAGGACACTTAAGAAAGGCTAAACCACAGGCAGCCTGAACCTCAACAGCATGCCCTATGGTCCCTACAGTATGGAAAGTTAGGCAGTGCTGGAAGATGATGCAAGAGAGCTATTTCTCACTCACCTCTTGATTTTGAGGGAGGTTCCTGTGAGACAGTTTCTTATCCACCTTCCAAGGTATGTTAGGTCTAACTGATTACCTTCCCTGCTCCTTAGAGTGTAGCTTCGGGTTAAAGAAAAATTACTAGTACAGTATTCCAACAGTTCCTCAACTACAAAATGCTTGCCCCACCACCAGTACTGTTTACCACCAGGCTCCTTCTGTTTCAGTGCTATCCTGGGGATAAGGGGCATGAGCAGATTAAACTAAGTTGCTCTCTGTGTAATAAACTGATTCTACCAATGGAATCTGTCCACAGACTTGGCAGATTCTACGGGCTTTTCTCAGGATTACTCTCGCCTTTTTGTCTCATCCTAGAAAAACTCTGGATCAAGCTGTCAGTAGCTCTCTGAATTATACACGTAGACCAGTTATTTCCACTTAAGCAAAACCACTACCTGGCTATGCTATCTGACATTATATTATCCTCAGATTTGGACGTTACAAGTCTATATCCTGGATAGTTCATCTTTTAAGCTACATTTTAAAATATGTATTTCTGTATTATTCACTATGTATCCTTGGTTGGCATGGCTGCACTCAGTAGAAGAGGCTAGAACTGAAGTCACAGAGATTGGCCTGCCTGACTCCTGAATGCTTAAAGGTACATGCTGCCATGCCTTTTTTTTTTTTTTTTTTAATTATGTGTGTCTGTATGGGGATAAATGCAGGTGCTGTGAGTCCAGAGAGGATGCCAGGCCAAACTTGGGTCCTCTACAAGAGCAGTATATACTCTGAACTGCTGAGCCATCTCTCTAGCTCTTATTTTCTTAAAAACAAACAACAAAAAAGCAGTAATAAAAACAACCTTGTCGACGGGTGTTGGTGGTGCACGCCTTTAGTCCCAGCACTAGGGAGGCAGAGGCAGTTGAATCTCTGTGAGTTCGAGGCCAACCTGGTCTACTGAGCTAGTTCCAGGACAGGCTCCAAAGCAATACAGAGAAACCCTGTCTGGAAAAACCAACCTCCCCCCCAAAAAAAACAACCTTGTGTGTGTGCTAGTGCAAGGTGAAAAGTCCCCCTTCTACCACATGGTTGCAAGTATAAAATCTCCTTTACAAATTACCAGAGGTAAGATCTGATGAACACCTACAACCTTTCCATCTTTGTCCTTTATCCAATATATTCTTTTGCCTTTCTTTTTTTCCAAGACAGGGTTTACTTGGAATGAGCTCTTGTAGACCAGGCTGTTCTTGAACTGCCCGTCTCTGCCTCCCAACTACTGGGATTAAAGACATGAGCCACCACCCTGCTTCTTTTTCCTTTTCAGCGTCATTTAGTTTGCAGGAACTCCCTTTACCATATTTCTTACTTGTTTTTGCTTTTTTTTTTTTTTTTTTTTTTTTTTGAGACAGGTTTTCTCTATGTAGTGCTGGCTGTCCTGGAACTCACAGAGATCCACCTGTCTCTACCTCCTGGGTACTGAGATTAAAGGCATATGTCACAAACACCTGGCTTGATGTATGTATGTATGTATGTAAATGAGCTACCATGTGGTTGCTGGGAACTGAACTCAGGACTTCTGGAAGAGCCAACAGTGCTTGTAACCACTGAGCAGTCTCACCAGCACCCCTTTACCACTTTTAAAGCTATGTCTATGGGTTTTTTTTCATTTAATCCTTTTTATTTAAGTTTTAATTTTATTAAACATGTATAGGTGTTTTGCCTGCATGTATATACGTGCACATGTAGGGTCTGGTGCCCATAGGGAGAAAAGAGGGTGTTTGATCCCGTAGAACTATAGTTACAGACAGTTGTGATCTGTTATATGAGTACTGCCATCTCTACAGTCCCCTATGGCAATTTTTATTTATTTTTACTTTTGTTTATTTTACTCCTGAAGCTAATCTCGAATCTGTTAAAGTCTAAACCAATCCAAATAAAGATTATTTTATAAGTGGAACTTAGTAGAAATACATGGACTATATAATGAATTTTCAATAATCCTAACCATAGTCGTATGGCAACCTTTGAAAATTTCACTTAACTCTATGCAAAAGTATTTCTACAGCGTAGATAACTGAAAATTCCTTTGTTGTGTTACAAATGATAACTTTTATATGTTCAGTCAGTAATGTACTTACTCAACACTTAGCTTGCACAGTAATTGTTAAATAAAACCACTACATAACAATTCATTAATTGTTCTCCATCTGTGGATCCCCACCCCTTTGGGGGCATATATCATCTATCCTGTGCATAAGATATTTACAATTCCTAACAGCAGCAAAATTACAGTTATGAAGTAGTAACAAAATAATTTTATGGTTGGAGTCACCACAACATGAGGAACTGTATTAAAGGGTCACAGCATTAGGAAAGTTGAGAACCACTGAATTAGACCATTTTAAATATTTCCATCTCAATTCAGAAAGCCATGTCTTTCTAGAAGTATCTGAAAGAACATATATCTTTTTGGATGGGATCGTGTAACTTGAAAAACTTTATTAACTAAAAATGTAAACAGAAACTGTGTGGTCCTAGAAACACAACAAGCCCATATGAAATAATTGATCTATTACTTACAGAAAATAGTGCAGCCCTAGGGCTCTTGCTGCCAGCAAGGGTGAAATCTGCAATGCAGCTAGTGCTTTCTGCTGTGCAGATTAACAACACAGGAAAGGTTACCAGTCAATAACCAAACCAGAAGAAAAGACAACATGCCTTTCAAAAGCAGACAGAATTCTAACATCTGACTTATACTCAAGATGGGAAATCTTTTGGTCATCCATCTAAATGCCTTCCACTGTCTACATGATAGTCATGGCTATTTTTTGGTATTTATTTTTATTTTCTCTCTCTCTCTCTCTCTCTGTGAGTGTGTGTGTGTGTGTGTGTGTGTGTGTGTGTGTGTGTGTGTGTATGAGCGCGCATGTAAAAGTATGTGGGGGATGCCTGTGGAAATCAGAAGAGGGTGACAGACCCCAGTTGGTATCCAATCTCTAGTCCTCTGCAAGAGCAGCAAGCACTCTTAACTGCTGAGCCATCTCTCCAAGCTCCACTCATGATTATTTTTGTCTTATAGTTTGGTTCTCCTGAATCACATATGCTACTGAAAGCTGTTATTTAATTTGTGATACAAAAATTTGTTATGCAGAAGATATGTCTCATCAGTTAAGAGCACTGACTGCTCTTCCAGAGGAATGTGATTCAATCCCCAGCTCTCAGAGGGTAGCTTACAACCATCTGTAATTCCAGTTCCAAGGTGATCAGGCACCTTTTTTTTTTTTTTTTTTGACTGAGAATACTGCACACATATGGTAGGTACACAGACACATGTACCAACAAAACACAAAATGAAAATGATAAGTTTTGTAATCGAAGAAAACAAAGGGGTTGCTGCTTACCAGCCAGATTCTAAAAGCAAGGCTTGTAAGTCAGAATCCCTTCAATGTAGGTCCTCCTAAGTCATAAGACAGCAGGTGTGTAACATTCTCTTCTTTAGCTGTATGACTGAGGATCAAAGGGGTTGAAACTATTCAAACCAAGTTCTAATACATATATATCCCTCAGCTCTCCTTGTTAAGTCAATCCTGTGATTTTTCAAAATAAACAAAAAAAGGGGGGGCAATTTCATAATCCCTAAGTGAACCAATTTGAACTTTAATACCTACACTCCAAGTAGATTTCCTGCCTTTTATTAAAGCTCTAGTGACATTTGTATTACTGCCAGAAGTGGATTTATAAAATCTTATTGAACAAACCATAAAATATGCAAATAAATTAGTTAAAATTCCAAAGTTTAAGGTAAGGCTAACCATGCTTACTTTATACTAAGTTAAGGGGTAAGATTAATTATCTGGGCCTGGTAGCATAGACCTGTAATCCTGGGTACTTGGGAAGCAGAGGCAATTTTACAAATTCAATGTCTGCCAGAACTAAAGTTAAGTCTTGGTCTAGTTAGCAAAACACTGCCTTAATAAATTTTTTGTTGTTTTTAAGAGACATGGTTTCTCTGTCTAAGTTCCCTGCCTGTCTGACTTTGTAGACCAGGCTGGCCTCAAACTCACAAAGATTTGCCTGCCTGTTTCCTGAATGCTCAGATTAAAGGCATGCACCACCATGCCCAACAACAACAACAAAAGCTTTTAAATTATGTCACAGTTTTCATTTTAGAGTAATTTTTGAAAGATTTTCTATTATTTTTGAGAGACAGTGTGTGCTTATTTGTGCACATGAGTGTAGGTGCTCAAAGAGCCCAGAGGTGTCAGATCCCCTCAATCTGGAATTAGAGGTTGTTGTGAGCTGCCATGAAGTACTGGGTGTCAAATTTGAGTCTTCTTTCCATCTTTGTCCTTTATCCAATATATTCTTTTGCCTTCTCTTATCTTTTTTTTTTTTTTTTTCCTCCCAGAGACAGGGTTTCCTTGTGTAGCCCTGTCTGTACTAGAACTCGCTCTTGTAGACCAGGCTGTTTTTGAACTCACAGAGATCTGCCTGCCTCTGTCTCTGCCTCCCAACTACTGGGATTAAAGACATGAGCCACCACCCGGCTTCTTTTTCCTTTTCAAAGTTATTTAGCTTGTAGGAATTCCCTTTACCATCTTTCTTACTTGTTTTTTGTTTGTTTGTTGTTTTGTTTTTGGAAATGGGGTTTTACTGTTTAGCTCTGACTGTCCTGGAACTCAAAGAGATTCACCTGTCTCTGCCTCCTGAGTACTGAGATTAAAGACATGTGCCACAAACATGTGGCTTTTTTATTTTATTTTATTTTTTTAAAGTATGAGTGCTCTATTTGTGAGCCACCATGTGGTTGCTGGGAACTAAACTCAGGACCTCTGGAAGAGCAAACAGTGCTTGTAACCACTGAGCAGTCTCACTAGCACACCCTTACCACTTTTAAAGCTATGTCTATGGGTTTATTTAATTTAAAAAAAAATTTTTTTTTAAGATTTTATTAAAAATGTATAGGTGTTTCGCTTGCATGTATATATGTACACATTTAGGGTCTGGTGTTCTTAGCTGTTGAATCATCTATCTAGCCCAGTATTTCTCAAACTGTGTCACAACCCCTTTGTGGGTAGCACAATCCTTTCACAGTGGTCACCTAAGACCATCAGAAAACACAGATATATATTACAACTCATAACAGTAGAAAATTTATGTTAGGAAGTAGCAACAAAAATAATTTTATAGTTTGGGGTCATCACAACTTGAGGAACCATATTAAAGGGTCACAGCACTGGGAAAGTTGAGAACCATTGCTCTTCTCATTTTAAAACTTTTTTTTTAATAGCTGGAGACTTAGCTCAGTTGTAGAACACTTGCCTAACATTACAGGTTCAATCTCCAGTATCACAGGAGATAAATTTACAAGTATACGAGAAAAACAAAAGAAAAACTTAAGTTTTAGCAGCAAATTCAGCCCTGAGCTTCAGAAAACAAGATCAAGCATAAGATTGTAATGCTTCGAGAGCCAAGAAAGAAAGAATTCACTCCTTTCTTTTTCTAAGAATAAAATCAATGAGAAATTTCTCCTCTGAGTCCTCATAAGTATTACCTGAGATAATGGACAATACTTAATACAATGGATACTATCTTCAAGGTTATCCATAAAATAAATATGATAGCTTATTGCTTGCAGCATCATATTACAATTTGAACAAGAACAAGCTGCCAAAATTCAATTAAGAAAAAAGCAATTACACTGAGAAAGTAAAACTGTCTAAGTATACAACTCTGTGTGTGTCTCTGTGTGTGTGTAGATCAAAGCTTGGCATCGTGTCTTCCTCCATGACTTTTTTTCCTTAAACATTGAGGCAAGGTCTGACCTGAATCCAGACTCAGCTTGACAGATTCAGCTAGCCAAAAGCTCTGAGGGTCCCATCTCTGCCTCTGAAGGGCAGGAACTATTTGTAGGTGTTTAGGCCCACTGGGCATGTTCTTGGATGCTGGGCATCCCAAGTATGGTTCTCATACTTACATGGCAGCAAGCACTTTATCCAGCCTCATGAAGTTTTTAGTCTAGTGATGGGTGAGATGGGCAATTAAAAAAAAAACAACACAATAAATAAAACTATCCAAGGATATGGAGGTAAACAATGCTGTGAGAGTGTGGTCTCATACAGTAACACCAGCTGTCTGGGCAGTCTGGATGACACTGTAGGAAATTGTGAATTGAGTTAGCCTGAGAGATGAGCATAGTAAGAGATCTCTGCAGACAGAATAAAATTTCTGTGTAGAGAATGAAACACACTGTAGAACTGAAGCCATCTTAGTGTCATTGGGTCGCATATATACATTCCTCAAGTTTGGATATTTCAGGAAATGGGGGTCTCCAAGGCAGACTATTTGAGCTGACAATAAAGGACTGAGTTAAAAGAATCTATGGAATTTTCTTTTTATTTATTTTGATTTGTTGTGATTTCTGAGATATACATATCTGAAAAGAAGATATTGTTAGACCACATGTATTTTCACAAGAAATTAAGAGAAGTTATAAATCCAAGCAGCAAAGAGTCTAACAAATTGCCCTCATTTTCCTTCTGGGAATGATGAAAAGTTATTTGGACAGATAAAGCAGCAATGAAGCTGTGACCACCAAGCTCAGAGATGGTTCCTGAGGGTACTTCTGTTTCATTCTATACAACTGCAGCAGCAGTCTGTCTGAATGATTATCTACCCAGAGTCTCCTCAAATAAACCAAACAGAAGATGGAGTGTTCATCAGGATTATAAGTGTGTTTACAAAGACCCAACGTAGCCAAAAGGGATAAAAGTAACTTCAGTAAAACAGGAAGGGAAGGTACACACTTTATTTGGAATTCTTTCTATGTGTCCAAAAATAGGCTTCTGGATGACAAAGTATCTGTTAATGCCAAATTCTCTGACCCATTTCATTTTCCAAGAAAGTAGAGGGAAATTCTGCTGTGCTTTTATTCTAGAAATTTTTATTTTTATTCTAAGAAGTTTTATTTTTATTTACTTTGGGATTTTCTGTGTGCTATGTCAGGGTGGGTTATACATGGACAAGTGTCACATGAGTGTGAAGGTCACTGAACAACCTCAAGTGTTGTTCCTCTATCTTTTCTTTTGGAGACAGGTGTCACTGGTCTAGAACTCACCAATTAGGCAGGCTGACAAGCAAGCCATCCCCACCTCTGCCTCCCTAGAACTAGGATTACAAATATGCTATTATGTCCATTATGTCCCCAGACCCCCTCCCCCGCCCCTATCTTCTGTGCTTTTTATTTGTTATTGTGTTTGTTAAAGCATATGTACCTTTAGCTGGTCTGGACTCCACTATGTTGTTCAGACTAGCCCCAAATAGTAAACCTTGTGCCTCAGCTGGTGCTGGGATTACAGTTTTATGCCACCATACCTAACAAGACTTTAAATAGATACCTAAGCTTAAATCTTTAACATCATGAAAGAATACAGTTACACTCCTCAAATATTTTTGAAATAAGCAGAAACAGGGTAGTATATGAATAAATAAAAATGTTTAATTACCTTGCTAAGTTCTTTTGAGACTTAATAGTTTTTTGTTTGTGTTTTGTTTTGAAACAGGGCTTCTCTGTGCAACTACCCTCACTGTCCTAGAACTAGTTCTGTAGACCAGGCTGACCTCAAACTCAAAGATCTGCCTGCCTCTGCCTCCCAAGTGCTGGGATCAAAGGCGTGAGCCACCACAACCCAGCAAGACTTAATAAAAAAAAAAAAATATATATATATATATATACATATATACATGTATATATATACATTTATATATGCACACATGTGTGTATATCATAGAATATCTACAAAAATGTATATATTTGTATTTTTATGCTTAACTATTAGATAACCATTTAAACTATTTTCTTTATTTTCATTCATTTTTATCCTTTTCATTTAGACTCGCTATCACAAACTAAAAAATGTAGAAATCCACAGAAAATATTCATCAAATAATACTCCCCATTTTCACACAGCAATTCTCTAGAAATTCATCAAATAATACTCCCCATTTTCACACAGCAATTCTCTAGAAATCTTTTTTTGGGTGGTTCTACTAATGAACCAGGGTGAACTACCTGTCATCTAGTAACACCCAAATAGCATTAGTCTGTAAGTACCCAACACCCCAATCCACCATCTGATATTAGATTAATTGTAAATTTGAAGTGATGAGACTATAGGGTTTGAAGGAATACCTTTTTTGTTTGTTGACTGAAATTTTCTACTTTATACTTCTTCAGTCTAAGTTTTCAACTAAAATGTACTTTTTTTTTTCTTTCTAATTTTGCTTTGGTCAAGTCATTTCTGATATTCCTAGATGTCACATTATCAGAAACTGCCTGATCATTTAACCATTTTAAAGATTTAAAATGTCTGCCTTTTAAATGTTTCTGTCTGCATGTCTGCCTTTTGCCTGCATGCCAGAAGAGGGAATCAGATCTCATTATAGATGGTTGTGAGCCACCATATTGCTGGGACTTGAACTTGGGACCTCTTGAAAAGCAGTCAATGCTCTTAACCTCTGAGTCATCTCCCCAGCCCCCATTTTTCCATTTTAACTAATAGGTATAGTAAGGCAAATCTATGCATATCCATGACATTTAGATTGCTGTAAATATCTGAATATTTCAAATTAAGAAGGTGTTTTAGGTACAATTTGGAATGAAAATATTAAATTTTTACCAATTAAAGTATAAAGGTACATTAATGAATGTGGAAAAAGTAATATTTGTGAAAGCTATTTTGTATAAAAAGAAACTAACTACTAAATAATGACTTTTCACCTCAAAATTTCATAAGGAAAACTTGCAAAGTTGTATTTAACTCAGTAGTTTTTGTTCTGTATCTGTGGATATATACATATAGATGACTAGGTACAAGAAACAAGTTCTTCCAACTGTCTGATGTCCTACTACCTCAAGTAACCTTAGTATGAATTAAAGTAACAATGAGCTAATCATTACTGTACTATAATGACTTACTTTTAAATGACACCACTAAAACTTGTAACAAGGACTTCAAGTGTAACAGTTGTTCCTTACTTTTTCACATATGCTGGAGATTTGTTTATATAATGATGAAGACACTGGGTTTTGCTCCTGCTTTGGTTGGCTACTGTTTTTCACACTTGGCCATTTGACATTCAGAAAAAAGTAAAGAGGCATTTGGTACAACATATGCACAACCAAACAATGAAAGTATTTCTTATGACAATGAATTATTAATTTGCACTTGATTTGCTTATGCAAAATAAAATTTTAATATAGAACTGTGTATTTCAAGGACAGAGCAATCAAGTCACAAACTAGACCTCAATACCCCATGAAAGTCCAGTGTTCCAAGTCATTTCTCAACTGCCTGTAGACATTAAAAACTTAAGCAAGAGGAGAATTAGGTGTGTTTTTTTTTTTTTGCATCAACTACTTCCCTTAAGAAACTGAAATGTATATGCAATAGCAGAATTTCTATTTTTCTATAGCTAAATATGCAGCTTTGTTGGCTGTCTTTCTTTAACATGCAATACGAAAATAACTAGCCCATTGGAAGTTTTGATATTTTAAGATTTAGAAGAAGGTAGGATTCAGACAAAGGTATGACAAAGGATGAATTTATAAATAAAACAGAATTATCTATAATTCAGTAATTTCCATACATGATACGAGTAATCAGAATTTCAAAGCAATGGAGAAGGTAGTGTCATTGAATGCCACGGAGAGGTAATCCTTCCCACTCAGCCATACAGAATCTGCTCCTAAATTATGAAATGGAGTGAAGTACAAATTATTAACTGTGATACATGTAAAATTTTGAGGATCTTAGAATTCCAAATATTAGTTGTTTTGTATCAACTTTGTGGAGGGGGGAGCTGTGCTCTAGTTTTGTTTGGCTTTTAATGATAATTAACTTAAGACTCTTTAAAAGCTACTTGGGGCTGGCTTTAGTCAATTATTTTCCAGTCAAAAATATACATATGATGAATCAAAGTTTAAGCATTAAAACAGTATCAGTATCTCAAGTATTAATGTTAAATCTGAAAATTAAAAACAAAGCACATATAAAATATTATAGTAGAAAAAGCCTACTTTGCCAACAGTAAGTAAACCTGTTAAAACCATCTTTGTTAAAGTCATGTAATTACTATAATCTTGGTTGGTATGTGTTCACACCAGTCAAGTAATACCTCCCAGAACCCAACCATCACACACTGTACTTATGTGCATAAGTGTGTGTGTATTTAGAGTAAGAATGCTCTAAAGAAATAAAAAAGAATGAAGGAAACAACCATAAAACCAAAAGGTTAAACCATACCAGATTAAAAAGGACAAAGTGGGGGGAAAAAGAGAACTAAATTTAAGAGATTAGTATGCAATAGAAAGAACTGTTCTTCACAGAAAGAGGGGCT
Source organism: Phodopus roborovskii (assembly GCF_943737965.1). Taxonomy (NCBI): domain Eukaryota; kingdom Metazoa; phylum Chordata; class Mammalia; order Rodentia; family Cricetidae; genus Phodopus; species Phodopus roborovskii. Next base: position 24,776,681 of record NW_026126416.1, read on the forward strand.
GTTACAATAGAAACAATGAAAGAGAAATGCAATGATGAATATGGACAGTGCCATATGTTCAAGAGAAAAGGTAACATTTAAGAGAGATGCAAGTGTGTACTTGACAGGTATATTATGGAGATGTGAGTATCACTTCATTGGAGCTTAATGCCATTAAACTACCAGTCATTAACACCTAACACCCTTGTCCTAATACCATGCTCTTGTCCATTGGGTGTTGACATGTATGGACAACACACTCTCTGATACATACATCTAATCTTCATTTCACGGGAATAAACTGATACTCTTATGTATATACATTCTCTTGATTATGGGGATAAGTGTAGACTCTGTATTAGATTACTGGGAATTTACTTAGGGTCTTTGGGAACAATTACATCTTCATCTTTGTTTTCTCACTTTTAAAAGGGAAGACCAATGTCTACCTGGATTTCTGTGAGGATTAAATGATTCATATGAAGCAATTAAGACACTAGCTTTCACACAGAAAGTGATCAATGTTACTAGTTTTGAGCATGAGTTGGCATGTCTGAATCTAAACATGTCTGAGGTAAGTCCACTTCTGAACCTGAAAAACTGACAATGCAGGGTCACTCTGGAAGATGATGCTGGAAAAATCACAAAGCAATGTCCTGACAGCCCTGCCATGAAGGCTTGTGTTGGTGAATTCAAAGTCAGCCATCCCTGTGAAATAGGCATCCCATCTGTTCAGGAGGAAACCTTGGTTTAACACATAGCAAAGGGTTACAACCTCCAGTTGTCAGCCCACACCTAATATCACCTAATACGGGAGGGCAGAGGCAGGCTGATCTCTGAGTTTGAAGTCAACCTGGTCTACAAGTGAGTTCCAGATCATATAGTGAAACCCTGTCTCTAAATAAATAAATAAATAAATAAATAAATAAATAAATAAATAAATAGACAAGCTCCAGTTGTAAGGATAGTAACTGTATCACCTACACGAATGAGGCACACATTGGGTGGTGAATTCACAGATGCAGACGTCATAATGGACTTACAGGGTAGAAAATATTAAGTCAAATCTTAAGTGCATTCAAACAAGCCTATTTTGAAACAAGCTGGGCTTAACTCTGTAGTAGAGGGCATAGCAAACAATGTGAAAGGCTGTTGCTTCACTCTCCAATACAGAAGGAAAAAACCATCTAATCAGACAATAGGTGTGTGTGGACTTTTCAGGCTGAAGGGCATCACTTTACAGCACCTTTGAATTCAGTACTAAAATGTTGTAATTTAGAACAATGTATATCAAAGAACTTTTCTTTTAAACATCTTTCCTTCACATCCTTGAAAGGGTTTCTTCCCCCCCCCCCTTGGTTTTTAAAACAGTGTGTTCTTTTCTCCATGGCCTACTATAACACATAATTCAGCTGATCTCAATAATTTCAACTAACACCTCAGACACCTCTAATTCTACCAAGAATTAACTAAGAAATAACTCATGAATCTTGCTTTGTGTCTGCATCATTGCCGGTGATCAAGTCTTCCTGAACAATTACTGTGTGTCTGTCCTGGCTCTGCTTCATTCTTCCTCACACTCGATTTTCAAACACAGCTATCATTGCCTGGTACCTAGATTGCTGCAGGAACTGCTTTTCCTTCCTCCCAGTGCTCCCCACATCACTCAAGAGTAAAAATCAAGACCCTTTACAATGACTTGAGGGCTCTAGACAGCACACAAGTGTCCTCTAATTCTACTTCTACTACTGTTTCTCTTGCTCACTTCTCCCTACCAAGCTCATTCCTGAGTCCTGACATTTTTTATCTCCCATTTCCCCCCCTGGAATGCTTTTTTTCCCCCCCCCCAGATGTCTTGTCTGGACTGCTTTCCCATTCCACAGTTCTAACAAATACTCTTTCAGAAAATGGTTACCTAATAACACTACTGAAAGCAGAAACATCTCACAGAACTCATCTCACTTTCTGCTTAATCTAATATGTAAATTTTTATGCTATTTCTCTCCCAAGAAAATATAAGTAATGGCTTATTGTTTTATATATATATATACTCAATGTCTAGAATAATATTAAATATTACATGATTAGTGTTTACCAAAAATGACTCCATAGCCTCCTCACTGTTCTACAGCTTGCTTTTTTCTAGCCCTGAGGTAACATACCAACAATATGTAGCTTATTATTGTCATACTTAAAAATGTTGATGTGATTTCCCATATTCCATGCAGGATGGTTTTGGTCTCAAGTTTATTCAAGCCTTTTCCTCACTTTTCAAAATAAGTCCACAATCATGTCTAAACCTATTGTTTCCCTTCATTTTGCTGTGCTTTCTACACATACACCTTAGTCTGTACTTGGTCTAACTCTGGTGCAGTCTCTTGGCCAATTTTCCAATCCATTGGGGGACTATGAGAAGTTGTTAAACCACTACTACACTTCTGACAAGCTGGAGTTTTGTTGTTATTGCTTTAGAGGAAGGAATGCAGAAGGGGAGGGAAACAAAAGGTGAAATTGTTCATATAGAAAACCTCCAACCCAAGGAAAATATCCATACCTCCTATGAAGGAACACTAATTATTAAATAAAATAAATGAATAAACTTTAGGGATCACAAGGTCTTATACTAGGTTCATGCTAAAAATCATCCTTTCTTCCAGTGCCGGCCCTGAGTAACTTTTTACCACTAGCATATTTTAGAAAACTCTGCAATAGTTATTAGGGTTCTAATTATCCTTTTCTATTCTGCTGTATTAGTATCTGAGGCAGAACTGGCATTTAACCTTCAGCTTGTGGGTTGGGAGTGTAGCTCAATGGATTAGCTCTTACCTAGCATGTATGAAGCCATAGATCTGATACCAAGCATCATACAGAGTTGTTTTACTTGGGTTAATATCCAGCAGAAGGCTAAAGTTAGGAGGGTGAAGTTGTGCCTGAAAGAAGTGAATGAAAGAACTGAGTGAAAGGGGGACATACCTTTCTTTAATTTCCTCAATTCCTTCCTCTTTATCTCTAATTTATATTTAGAACTAGGCTCCCAGCTCCCAACTTAATGCACAAGAACGCAAACATTCTACACATCTGCAAGTTTTAAGTATTATATTAACAAATCCTTATAAAAATATACTTTTTGCTCCAGGCATGAAAATATTAAAGTAAAGTATTCCAATTGGATAGTTTTGTTTGTTTCAGGGGATTGTTTGTTGTTTTGAGACAGGGTGTCACTACACATCTCAGATTGGTATTAAATTCATGCCAATGTTCCTGCTTCAGTGTCCAGAGTGCTGGAATTATACGTGTACATCAACAACACCTGACTTCCAAATGGATATTCTCAAAAGGTTATTTTTTTCAAATATATATATATTTCAAAATATAGCAAACAAATGTACACAAAGCACTCACCATATAAAACATGTACAAGAAAATAATTTTAAAGCAGAAAATTATACATTTCACAGATTTCACTTACATTTTCTTCTCCTGAAAATTATATCTTAATTTATATAGTCAAAGCAGTTATGAGATTTCACTATTTTCCTGAGTATATATTTTAGTTTTCAAAAGTGATAGAAAAATACCTAGTTCTATGCCAAATTTTACATATCCTCCACATAATTCATATAAATTTGTATTATAGTAAAAACAGCTATAATATAGAGGCAGAGGAATCCATAGATGATTTTCTCCCAAGATCAACGAGAAACCTATAAAAATATAGATAACTACAAACCTATCTGGGTATTTCTACACAAGTTGTTCTGGGCAGTATACAAATCTTTATTTTGTATCAAAGCGAGTCTGATTAGATAAGACTGAGAAACATTTACTTGATGATTTGTAATTACATGGGGTGCTTCTAAAACTTAAACTTGGGATCAGGTCATATCTGTGGAAACACCGTGCACTCAGAACTCTCCAAACAACTGAAACAAATAAACAAACAAACGAAAACTGCTTTGGTAAAGTTTCAAAATTCCTGAGAGGATTCTGTTATCAACTAAGAAATTCAGTTGTTCAAGTTCATAAAGCTAAATAAATGGCTGCAGAGCTGGAGCAAGGGGCCTTCCTTTAGATCTGTTTTGTTGGTTTTCTTCCTTCTTTAGCCCAGGCTGGTCTCAAATGCTAATCCTCCTTGGCATCCAGGGAGTTAGAATTCCAAGTATATCCCACCACATACTGATAGTGAAATTTCTTCATGTAGTTCTTTTCACATAAGTGGTTTTTTTTTTTTTTTTTTTAAAGTATTTGTTTTATAGCACCACAACACTGAGCTAACTGGAAATACTTTTGGGGTCCTAATGTGAAACAAAACTATTGCTATTAATCATTCATTCTTACTACTAAGCTCTTAATCTGACGTTTCATTTTAACTTCTGAGTTGGTATTTTAAAACTTTAAATTCTACTTTTTTTAAAAAAAGCAGGGTCTTGATGTTTAGAGCGGTCTGACATGAACACACATCTCCCTGACAGCAACCAGACATGGTAGTGCACACCTTTGGGCCAGCTCTACAGAGCACAGCCATCAGATCTATTGGAGATCCAGGTTTACATATCAAGTTCCAGGCCAGCAAAGGCTAGTAATACTGTCAGAAAAAGAAAAGAAAGGCCTGATGTCATCATTCTTTAGTAGAGCATTATTTTAATTTCTAAATTTGGTGATCTTTTTTCATTATGTAAAATATGTAATCCTACATATGCAAATGACTGTCCACAAATGAGAACAAATTTCCTTTCATATAAATGAATTTTAAGTCCATTAACAAAACCCTGTCATTAGTTTATCAATAGACTTTTCAACATTATTAGTTAATTTTAGGGACTTCCTTTAAATGGGTAATGGATGTAGCTGAGTGTTTGCCTATGGTACAAGAGTTCCTAGATCCATTTGCTAGCACCAAAACCAGAGGTATTAATTTTAAAAATTATAAAAAAAATGTGTCAAGGGCAAGCTTTTGCACTTAGTTTTAAGGGTGTATTTTATTATCTAACAACTGCTACATGCTTGAGGTCTTTCTGGAGAATTTTTATTACATTATTCAAGTTGTTATGCTTTTTTTTTAATCCCTTTGTATTTTTTGTTTTGCTTCTGGATTTGGTAAAGTGTGTACTTTATCAAAAGCAGATCATATTACTCAGCAATTCTTAAGTCTTATGGACCACACAACAATACAATGTATACTTCTGACTACATCTATACACAAATAATGTGAGCATGTAGATTTTCAAGATAACATTCTAAGTAAAAACCAGGTGCATATGATTTTGCGCCAGGAATTTTAATAAAAGTCCCTTTAAAAATGATTTGGGGCTATGAACGCAAATCTGAAGTCTAACTAAAATTTAGGTATGCTATAGTCTGTAAATGTCACCAAATCATTGAATGACACCAAGAACGTGCCTCTGGGAGCACAGCAAAATTTATAAAAATACATAATCAGAATCTCAGCTAAATGATCGAATGGTATTTAGCACCTAGGAAATCAGGTTAAGCTAAAATCTGTAGTCTGTGTTAACATACTCCATTTGAAAACTGCCATTTCACATTCCTGGGGATGAGGATATACGACTGCGGGAGCAGACACATGGCCTGGGGGTGGGGGATGGGAAAAGGCTTTTTTTTTTGTTTGTTTTTGTTTTTTCTTTCCTCCTAAAAACTAAACATGTTTATTTTCAGAGGTGGACTCGGGTAGGAGGCAAACATCCAAAAGGCCTACTACTACTGAGCCTTCGGGGCCGTCCCCAATGGCGCTGCCGACGCCGGTTACTGGGCCGGCGAGCGGACTCCACGGCCGCAGACGACTGAGCCGGGCCGGGGGCGGGGGGCTCGCACGTGCCCGGCGGGGGCGGGGCGGCGAGGCGAGCGGCGACCCCGGCTCCGGGAGGCGGGCGCGGCCGGGGTCGGCCTCCCCCGCGGCCGGCCGGCAGCCAGCTGCGGTGGACGGAGGTGCGCGTCACGGAACCGATGGAGCCACACAGAGACGTCTAAGTCATGCAGGAGGCGCCCGGCCCCGGCCCGCTCCCGCCGCCCCGACCCCTCCTCTCATCCGACAGAAAGACAGACAAGAAGGGTTCCCGACCTGTCGTGCCCTGCATGTTCAGAGTCTGTCATGTTTGGTCAAGAACGGGGCGGGGCTGGAGGGCAGGTCTGGAGGCCGGCGGCGGCGGGGCGCGGGGAGGACCCCTGCGCCGCCTGCGGGCACCTGTTCCCGGCCGCCGCCGACAGGTGACGAGGTGGTAAAAACTCACGGTTACTAGTGAGCGACACAGACACAGACTTTCCAGTCTATTAACAACCACGCCAGAGAGATGGGGCTCTAACTGCAAAGACTGGGCAACGGCCCCGCGCTGCCGGCGCTGCCGCTCTAGTCTGTATTCGCCGCCGGAGGCTGAGGCGTGGGAGCCGGCGGGTGGCGTGCAGCGAAGCGGGGATTTGGACAGTGGCCGTAACGGTGATTTCTCCTCACCAACATGGCGGCACCCGAGACAGGCGGCTCAGAAAATGGCGCCGGCCGCAACACCTTGCCCGGGACTAAAGGGCAAGTGAGATTCCTCCGCCAGACGCAGCCCGATCCCTGCCCGCCGGGGCTGAGCGCATTGGCCATTGGAGGAAACTACCCGTCAATCACTTCCAGGGGCGGGATTTTAGTGCCTTAGCGGCAGCGGCGGAGGCAGCAACCTGATGGCTGGGCAGGGAAGATGGAGATGCGGCCGGGTGGCGCTGGGAGTCACATCGGGAGGGGCAGGCTATCCCGCAGTGCTTGCTGTGTCCACCAGGTCCTTTGTGCCGGTTTCTCGGTGTTCCTGCGATTTTCGCCGTCCTCCAAGGGCTTGGGCTTCGGAGTTCCGGATGCATCATACAACCCTCTGCTCCTGTGCCACCGTTAGCTGCGCAAGATAAAAAGGAACTGCCAGTTATTTTTGTGGGGGAGGAAAAAAACCTTTATCGCCGAAATCATGCTTAGGCCCTCAAACTCGTTGCTGTTATCCATCTCCGTATTAGTGCGCATTGGCACTGTAAGCAAGATTAAGTTGGCTTGCAACTTTTCTGATAATACTAAGTTCACTCAATCATTACAGATTTAAAAAAAATAACTGTTGAGGTCATTAAAGTATGATCTTATGTCTTGATATTATGAAATGTTGGGGGATATTTCGTAAATATCAGTGGCTTTCAGAAATACCTTTTTTGTTTGTTGTTTTTCAAGACAGGGTTTTTCTGTGCTGTTCTGGAATAGCTCTGTAGACCAGGCTGGCCTCGAACTCACAGAGATTAACCTGCCTCTGCCTCCCAAGTGCTGGGATCAAAGGCGTGTGCCACCACTGCCAGACCCAGAAATAATCTTTTGAGAGCTTGTTTGGAGGTTCTAGCACGGGAGCACAGCTACTTGTATACCCTTGACCGAAGACCTGTCCTCTTCTATTCGGGGAAGGTCGGCCTCTTCCACGGAGCGCGCATGGAGCGGTGAGGGAGGAAGGGGACACCCACCTAGCCAGTCAGATCAGCGGAATCAACCCTGGCGATCAATGGGATGGCAGATGTAGCAGCCAGGTCGCCCTCACATCCCATCAATAATCTTGAAATGAGTAGTGTATACTTAATTTTGAAGGAAAGTTATGTTTTATTAGAATGAGCTTAAATAGGCTTGTAGTTGACACTTTTACATCTTTTCCTCTGTTTTTTGTCATGTTCCTATTACCTGGAATTGGTCTTATCTCCTTGGCTGGTCATTTCTGTTTAGCCATAGAACACAAGAGTGTTTATCTTCTACCCAGACTAAGAAATCATCCTTCATTCTGGTCACATTTTCCTTGACCTCATTCTGTGGCTGGAATGACTAGTGGGTACACGTCATTGCACCAGTGGGAGTCTTTCCTTTTTACCTATGGATTCCTGGGCCTGATGAGCCCTGCATGGACAAAAGGGAGTCTTGAAGCTGTGGAAAACTGACATATCCTTTAATAGACACCTTCCTGCTTTGGGAATTGATTAACCTAGAACCAGTGCCTTTGGGATCATTCTCCTTCAACAAGTTGGTATTTGTTTGTTTAGACCTGTAAGTTGATGTTTCATTAATTCTAGCAACGTTTTAGGCTTTTCAAAAGATTTTCCCTTTCGACAGTCTTTCTCTTCTAAGCCTGTGAATTTTGACGTCAGGAGCAAGTACTACTGACATCTAGTGGTAGAAGCAGCTTAATCTCCTTCAATGCACAACTGTCCTCCAAAGCAAAGAATTGTCAAACCCCAAATGATAGTTGTGCTGAGTGAGGTTGAAAGATGACTCTAAAATCTTCACCTATGAGAAGGAAAGCAAACTCTTTCCTGGAGAAATACGAGGTACCATGCAGAGTATCAATCCCCACTTGTACCCTAGGTCCCAGAACAGTGAGAAATGCAGCAGCCTTTGTTGGTGATTACATCCAGCCTCAAGGCAGTATATACCTAGCAAATGCTGGAACAAGGTCTTCAAGAAGTCATTGCGCCCTCTCATCATGTCAGATACTTCCTTTTCTCTTCTCTTTTTGTGAAATGTCATAAAACTTGCCCTTCCATTCATTTTGAACTACACAATTTAGTGTAATTAGTTATATTCAGGCTATTGTGCACCAATCACTACTGTTTCCAGACTTTTCCATCACCTCAAACAGAAACTAACCACTCTTCAGCAGTTGGTACCCCCATTTTGCTATAAATTAGAATATTCTATAAATACTCTACGAATTAGAATGTTCTAGATATTTGTCCTCATGAGTTTTGTTTATTTCATTTAGCATACTGGTTTATTTGGGTGTGTGTGAAGGGTCTCATGTAGTTCAGGCTGGCCTCAAACTTCCTATGTAGCCAAGACTGATCTTCAATGCTCTCTCATTTTTAGATATATTAATTGTATGTGTGTGGATTCTTGCTTGAATGCACACCTGTGTCCTCAGAAGTCAGAAAAGGGCACCGGCTCCCTTGAAAGCCACCATGTGGGTACTGGGAGAGCACCCAGTGCTCTTCGACTGAGCCATTTTGGATTGATCTGCCGCACATGGGTATAAGCTTTTCTAATGGTTATTTGGGAATACGAATATCTGATGTTTTCCATGTAAATTGTATGCCCCCCCCATTTAATCTCCTTTGTTTCTATTTTTCATTCTATTATGGACTTTCAATTTTTTTAAAAAAGTTTTTTTGAGACAAGGTCTCTCTGCATAGCCCTGGATGTCCTGAAACTCACCAAGACCAGGCAGGGCATTTCATTTCTTAAAATCACATTTATTTTATTTATGGCAAGTGTGGTGGTCAGATGACTGCTTTTTGGGAGTTGGTTCTCTTTCAATCTTGTGGGTTCCAGAGATCAAACTCAGACTATCAGGTAGGCTGGGCAGCAAATGCCTTTACCCACTGAGCCCTCTTACTAGCCCAAAATCTGAAATACAAATATATATGTCTATATGAAAATAATGATTGTATGAGCTAGTATTCTCCTCTAATTTCTCTCTTAATTTTCTCTCATAATTTTTAGTAACCATTGAAGTGCAAAAAAAGGTAACTGTCCATATAACTGGGGAGGAAGAATTGTCCTTTGGAAGAGGTCAGACCTAAAATCATTTTCTTCCTTTGTCTGTGGACTGGACCATGGTTCATGCTAGGAATCAAATAATCTTTTCAGTTATAACAGAGTCAGATATTCTGTCCTGGCCCAGAATATAGTTGAGTTTTTCTTCTATTTTCATGCATTGAACAATTTCCTGTTTTCTAAACATGATCTGTTTTCCTGCATTTACATTTCTCCTTGGGACACACATATAACTCCAATTTCATCCCTTCCTCTAGAAATTATCTCTAGATTGAACTCACCCCTTTCAAGCTTTCCCAGCCAGTTTGTGGTCCCCTCCACCTTCTGAATAGTCTTTACACTTAGTGCTTTCTAATGAACTTGCCTGCTTTAAATATATTTGTGTTTACTCTTCTGTTGTAGAAACCGGGAAGTTTCTTCGTGTGCAATTCATTTTGTTTATTCACCTGTCAAATGTGCATTTGAAAATACAAGAAACAGTGTGATTGCAGCCTGTGGGTTTTCACCAAATAGAAAGAAAAATGTAGAGGGCTGGAGAGATAGATGGCTATGCGGCTAAGAGAACTTAACTGCTATTGCAGAGTTCGTTCCTAGAACTCACTGGCTTCTGCGATCACTGACCTTCGCGGGCACCTACAGTCATGTACACACACGCAAACGCATCGTACACATAAAAATAATACATCTTCTTAAAAAGGAATCGATAGTCTTTTTTTTTTTTTTTTTTTTTTTAATGCTGCTAATGTACTAAGAGGTAAGCAAACCCGCAAGGTCATAAAGAACCGCGCATGCGCAGTGCAGGCACTAACCGTGCCCTACTGAGGACTGTGCATGCGTAGTACCGGCGCGAGCTGGTGCCCGGGGATCGCGCGGAGTCGCGCCCCAGTGGCGCGTGCGCGGGGCGGAGCCTGCGGCCCTTGGCGCGACACTAGGTTCCTTCGGCTGTGGTGGTTGCTCAGTAGCTGCTCGGCGTGGAGGGTGTCGGTCCCCGTCTGAGTTATGGATTTTGAAAATCTTTTCTCAAAACCCCCCAATCCGGCCCTCGGTAAAAAACGTGTCGCCGACTCTGACGAAAGGTGATCCACATGTTTTCGTCCTTTGCAGGGCACCGCCCGGGCTCCGCCCCCTCGCTCCTTCTGGAAGCCCGGAGCCTGGGCTAGAGCGTGGGTAGAGGCCGGAGCGGAGAGGTGGCGAGGGGAAGCGGGATGGAAGTCGGAGTGGGGGTCGGGGGCGAGGACAGTGGCCGGGCGGCGGGAGGAGGCTCCGGCCTCTGCGAACCTGTCCCCAAGGGCCGACTGCTCCGCTTGCACGTGCGCTTATCCTGTTTCCTGTCACTCCTCAGCTCAGAGGCGGCTTTGCCGGTCTCCTGGTTCTTGAGAGTTTGAAGGATATAGAAACACTGCCTGCCAGTGTTCTGAGCCAAAGATCCCAGAATAAAGCAGCAAACACCATTTCGACTTAATATTTCCGTTAAATTGGAAAAGCATGTTGTTAATCAGAATGCAGAATTTCTGTACAAGTACCTATTCACTTTCCAGTCTTCTGAGTTGAAAGCGCCCCCACATCCCATCTTCTCTCCTAAACCCTTGTCTTTTATGTTCCTACCTTGCCTCAGTGGGAACCTTGACACACATCCTTCACGAAGTTTTTTCCCATCCTCATTACAGATACATTTCCAGTGCTGGGTCGGAGATGGTGGCACACATTCAATCCTAGCACTTGAGAGGCCGAGGCAGGCAGATCTTGTGAGTCTGAGACCAGTCTGGTCCACAGAGCAAGTTCCAAGCCATCCTGGGCTGCTACACAAGGAAACCCTATCTCAAGGGGGAAGAGAATATGTTCACTGCTCTGTCTCTAGTGGGAACTATTAACCCTAATTGGGCTACCATCGAGCGCTTTGCTGTGTGCTGCATGTGGAATTTAGTCCCCATGTCAACCTTAAGGAGAAAGTGATGCTCTTGTTTTACAGATGAGAATATCGAGGCATAGAGAGTGTAAGTCACCTGTCAAGACTGTGCAGTGGGGGTGGCAGATCTAAGATTAAGGTGCTGGAATAGTGTGACCTCAGTACATATGATTTCATCACCCAGCTTCTAAAGCAGAATTATTCATGTAAATCAAGTCCTATAGATACTGTAAAGAAATGGACAGAGATTACTTGCAGCCGTTAAGAACAACAGAAACGAATTGGTAGTTTTAACTTGTGTGAGAATTGAGCAAGATTTTAAAAATAGCTAATAGTTTGAAAATATATTAGGCACAATACCTGTTCACTAAAATTTGGCTGAAATATGTAAGAGACACTGGATTTGCCAAAAGACAGTTGAAGAATGGCTTGGAATATGTTGCTTTTTACTTTGACTTTAGGTATTTTTCAAGATTTTAGATTTCTGTATTTTTCTCTCAGTTTATTTTTTTTATTTTTGCCTGTAGTTTTTGTTTTTTTTTCCAGTGCGTTGAAACTTTTTGTTTTGTTTTAATTTATTTTATGTGTGAATGTTTTGCCTGCATCTGTCTCTGCACCTCATATGTGCCTTGCCCTTGGAGGCCTGAAGAGAGCATTGAATCCTATGATGCAGGTGTTAGCGATGTTTGTTAACCACCATGTAGGTCCTCTGGAAGAGCAGCTAGTGCTCTTAACTAAGCCACTTCTTCAGCCTGATGAGAGTATGTGTGTACGATCTTGCAAGTGAGTCAGTCTTGAGGTTTCTGACTTTTTGCTCATAATGGGAATGCTCATTCATCTAAAACAATTTTTATTGAGTTCCCGCTACATAAGACACATCATTGTAGGTCATGGTGATAGAACAATAAATGAAATGCAGAAAAATATTAATGTTCATGAATTGTGTATTATTGAGGTGGATGACAGATACATGGTTATTTTAGATGATAATGAAAGCCATGGGGTAAATGAAAACTGAGTGATGAATTAAGAGGTGCTGTGGAATAATGAGGATAGTGTAGATAGTATATAAAGAAGACAGTTAAGGAAAAGCCTTTATGAAAGTTGCGTGTTTGGTTAAGGGCAGCAAGTTGGAGACTAAGGTGTTGGAATCAGCTATATAAAGATGATGTTAGAAGCCAGGAGACTGAAAGACATTACCAAGAATGAAAGTATAGAGAAAGAGCGGTGAGGACTGGCTTTGTTAAGAGTTGCAAAGATGAGGAGCCAACCGAGGAGATGAAGAAATAGTAACTGGGCATGGTGTCACACTTTTAATCCCAGTCCAAGGGAGGCAGAAGCAGATAGATTGGGGCCAGCCTGGTCTACATAGTGACATTGGTAGTATGAATGTAATTTGCCCCCATAAGCTCATAGGGAGTGGCACTATTAGGAGGTGTGGATTTGTTGGAGTAGTTATGGCCTTGTTGGAGGAAGTGTCACTGCAGGGGCAGGTTTTGAGGTGTCCTTTGCTCAATCTACACCCAGTGGCAGTTCACTTCCTGTTGCCTGCTGATCAAGATGTAGAATTCAGCTCCTTCTTCAACACCATGTCTGCCTGCATGCTGCCATGTCCCGCCATAATAATAATGGACAAAACTTGTGAAACTGTAAGCCACCCCAATTAAATACTTTCCTTTATAAGAGTTGCTGTGGCCATGGTGTCTCTTCACAGCAATAGAAACCCTAACTAAGACAGATCCTATCTTTTAAAAAAGTAGCAGCAGCAATAGGGGGTGAAAAGGACAGCTCAGTACCACTGGGGCTGGCTTACTAGCTTATGGGTGGGTCAAGAAATAAGAGTGAGAGTCATGGTCCCTAATGGAGCAGTGAAGTTCAGAGGGAAATACAGAATGGTGGTGTGGTTTAAGACACACAGCTCTCCAGTTTCTGATGTTCTCGGCGTGCTAGAGTATGCTCACACAATGTCTGTGCATGGTCAGTTTCTCATGCCTGAGTCTGAAAAGAGTTTTCATTTTCATGTTTGGGTGTTTGTCTCCTAACCTCCAAAGGCCTCCCGCATTGTACCTGGCATATCCTTCTTTTTTACACTCCTTTTTGATAATTCTTCCATATCTTTTCTGTTTAGAAAACCCCGAATCTAACATAAGAACAAAATGTTGTTTATATGTGTACCTGTATTTTTTTCTCATGAGTAGATAAAAGCTCTCAGGAGGCAGGGATAACTTGTCTGTTTCATTGTTGTACCTCATGACATGAGGCCACAGCCTGACATGTGGTGGATACTTAATATGTACTGAATGACTGGAATGATGAGTGCATGGTGATTGAGATACATATATATAATATGTATATGCAAAAGTTTCTTTTTCTATCAAATTAGATGCAAAATACATATATGTGCAAATTCTCAAGCATTAAGATTATGTATAAAGTTTCAGTTTTACAGGTTATTTATGCATACTAACATTTATTAGTCATCGTCATCATTGCATTATTGTTATTCTGAGACAGAGTCTCACTATGTAGCCCTGGCTAGCCTAGAACTTGCTGTGTAAACCATACTGGCCTCCCCAAGCAGAAATCCACCTCCTGAGTGCTGAGATTAAAGGGCTGCACCACTAGAGTATTTTGAATAGACTTTGAATTTGCAATTTACCTTAAGATAAACCCAAGCAATGAGTTTTAATACCATGCAATAAAACTAATGTGTTATTTTTAATTTTTATTGCAGAATTGATGAAGTAGATGGTACTGAAGTTGAAGAAACACAGACAGAGAAAGTAAAATGGAAAGCAAAGCGGGACTGTGAACAAATTCCCAAGAAAGTAGGTTCAGCTTGCGTGTTAGACAGACAGCTCTGGATGGATGTGAGAACATGAGGGATCCTGTTTGTGTCGTTGTGTTCAGCATTTAGGGCCCAGTTTCTTTGGTCAAGGAAACTCAGAATCATCTTCTAGTAACTTTCTTGCTTTGTAGCTTGAACTCCCCCACCATCAGGTGGAGAATGTGCCAGTATTGTAAAAGATTGGTTTCCCATTTCTGAAATGGACTGTAAACTATTTTTGAAAAGTTTCTTTTCTATCAAATTAGATGTAAAATCTACAGGTTTGACTCACTTAAAATGCAGATTAGTGTGTAACAGGATACAAACATGGCAGCCTGAACAAACAAATGCATTATCCTGTAGTACTTGGGCTGAGCAAGGTGTTGGCAAGGTAGTTCCTTCTGGGATGTGTAAGGTGAGATCTGTTCCAGACCCCTCTGGTGCTTTTTGGTTTTCCATGATTCTAGGAAGCATCCTGACCTCGTATGCAATGGCCTGACTTCCAAATAGGCCCCATTCTGAAGGACTGAAGATCAAGGCTTGTACATAAGAATTTAGAGTTGGGGGAGACTCCAGTTCAGTCCATCACAAAGTCAATCTCAGCTCCTCTCTTTTTGAAGTTGTTTTGGGGGGGAGGCAGTAAATGTTAACACATTACCAAGAATATGTTCATGTTGGCAATGTAAGGCACAGATGGGCTTTATGAAAAGATCCAGGGGAGATGATACAGCTGGCATGGCATCTTCATCTCCTGGGGAAGGCTCTAAGCTACCACATAAATACTATCTCTGCATGTGTAGCTGCCATGGATAAGAACCTAGGGAAGCCGGGCGGTGTTGTCCCACGCCTTTAATCCCAGCATTCGGGAGGCAGAAGCAGGCGGGTCTCTGTGAGTTCGAGGCCGGCCTAGTCTACAAAGCTACACAGAGAAACCCTATCTCGAAAAACCAGAGGGGGGTTGGGGAAGAACCCAGGCTGACATCCAGAAACTGAAGTTTTATTATCCTACAGGGGTAGTTACACAGGCCTCATTCAATGCCCACAGTTCACAATCTGTAGAGAGGCAGATAGCATATTGTATCTTAACTAATTTCCAAGAAAGTTGTAGGGAATGATAGACACCCAGGTTATCCTCAGGAAGAGTTCCTTCAGCCCAGGATTTTCAGTCACTAATACAAATATATGTAGGGTGTTGGCTAACTTAGTAGGGTACTCAGGTAAGTACTGCAGGTCTAGAAAAAAGTATTGCTGCCTCCTTCCTCCATGTTAGCCCCTGAGATGAGAGGTTCTAACTTGTATACTGATCGCTTCTGTGTTCTTTACAGTTTTATTGCTTATGTGGTCATCCATAAGAATACAGTTTAAAATCAATAAATCTAGTGTGTGCTTGTTCATCTTTATCGAAGCACAGTAGTACATTTGAATGTAGGACACCCTATTATAGATAGGCCCTGGGCTTGTTTTTATTAGCGCTGCTATGCCATTCTTTCACTTGTATCATGCATGTGCACTCTGCATTGTCCTGGGAGAGATGCTGCTGGATACTCACATATGAGCAGCATCGCTGTTGAATTGATAACCTAATTGTGTCAGAAAATGGTTGCTCCAGGTTTTATTACAACGCTGTGGATGAGAAAGACTATGTGGCTCTGTCCCAGGATGCCATGACATCCCAGTCTTGTTCTGTTTGCAGCTGCATTTCCAGAGAATTATTGACTCTTTCCCCATGTGAATTTTCTGTTTACTTGCACCTGTTCTAGTCTTTCCCCCTTGCCTTCATTGAGAGTACCTATTTTGTTGTTGTTTTCTTGACCTACAGTTCTTTGCAATTAGTTTTTGTTTGTCATTCTTGTGTATTATGTGTTATAGATAGCTGCTCGTTTTAGTTTTAGTTTTTCCATCCAGTAATAAGTGCTTTTAAGAATATGTTCTTGTATATTTAGTCCTTTGTGTATTGATGGACATATTTTCTTATATTACCTTCTAAAGCTTTGTTTTGCCTTTCATATTGAAGTTTATAATCACGATGGGGTGCAGGCAACCCATTTCTTTATTTGTTATCGTACCTACTTGTTCCAGGACTATACATTATCAGTGCTGGTTTCTTAAGTGTGTGGAAGTATGTGTGTGTACACATATGTGAGTGCATGTATAGGCCAATAGTTGATGTTTGATGTCTTTCTTTCTCAAATTTTTTTTTTTTTTTTTTTTTGAGATGGGTCTATGAACCTTGAATTCATTGATGTAATTGGATTGGCTGTCCAGTGAACTCCTGGGACCTGCCTATCTCTATTCACTAGCTCTATCTCCTAGGGTTACATATGAGGTGACCACACCAGCTTTTATATGGATGCTAGACATCTGAACTTGAATTTTTATGCCTACATTAGCAGGAACTTTACTGACTGAGCCATTTCCATAGTCCTCCTTGTGGTGTTTGTTTGGGGCTTGTGTACATGTGTGTGTGCATGTGTGCATGTTTGTGTTCCTGCATGCATGCGTGCAGTGTGTCCTTCAAAGCTAGAAGCATCAGATTCCTCTGGAGCTGGAGTTACAGGTGTAAGCTCCTGGACATGGTGCTAGAAACCAAACTTGGGTCTTGTAGAAGATTGCTGTGTGCTCCTAACCACTGAGCCATTTCTCCAGCCCATTTTTAATTCTGCAAAATTTTCAGATGTTTGTAAAAGAGTGTAGGTCCAGTGTTGGTGGCACACGCCTTTAATCCCAGCACTTGGGAGGCAGAGGCAGGCGGATCTCTGTGATCTACAGAGCTAGTTCCAGGACAGGCTCCAAAACAATACAGAGAAACCCTGTCCTGAAAAATCAAAAAAAAAAAAAAAAAAAAAAAAAAAAAAGTGTAGAGAACGCTTTATGAAACCCATGTACCCATCGTACAAATGCAATAATAGTCAACTAATAGCCAGTATTTCACTATACATATATATATATATATATATATATACATATACACGCACATGTGGATGTATGTCTTGTTTTGAATCTTAAGTTGTAAAAATTTCAATTTTGTTGTATGATATTTTGATTGGGCTCTGTCTGACGTTCCTAGGACTGACAGTAAGATTTGTTTTGAATCAAAGGGTGGAGCTAGCTACTAGTTGACCAAAATTAACTATAGAGTTTTGGAGGTCTGAGGGCAGATAGACACAGGAAGTAGTAGGAGAGGGCTCAGAGAGGGTCTTGGCCCCTTTGGGTGGAGGAACGAGACAGGCAGGAGGTCACTGGTCGCTTCACTACTGCTTCTCTGATTATTCGATTCTTACCCCTCTATCTCATTCCCGAGTTTTTATTGATAAAGAATAATTAAATAAACACATCATCTTTTCATCTTTACTTAGTTTAAGCACCTTGGAAACTCTACAGCATCACCAAAGAGTTTGCCTCGTAGAAAATCAAGAAGTAAGGACTATGACCCATACAGTGATGGTGAGACCTGCAGTCAGGAATCAGAAGATAATTTTGACAAAGAGCTTCAGCAATACATACAAGCCAAAGAAATGGCAAACACTGCTCAACCATCACTACTTCCTGAAGAATCTGTGAAGAAAGAGGGAGCAGAAGGCACCCAGCAGAGTAAGTGCTAAACTGCTTTATCACTTAGAATTTGTATGCAGAAGTTGTCATGTTGTCTGTATTTGGGCAAGTGCTTTTTTACCTGTACTTATGGTGAGAAGGTGACTTTTGTTATCTTTATGCCAGATACGAACTTGTTTGATGTGAGACATAACTTGAGACTTGGTTGCCTGATACATAAGCTCTCAGTTTGTAGGAGACAGTGGCAGCTGATAGTGGGTTATCAAAGGCTGTGTCTATCTCAGAAGTCTGAATCCCTTGCTTCTGCATGTATGAATGTTGGGCTGTGCCTGCTTATATGACCCTTGTTTAAAGAATTGACTAGCTGGATGGTTGTGGATGTGTGTGTCTATATATTTTTAAGACCTGGGGATTGATCACCCAGGACTCATTCGTATTAAGGAGACATTCTACCACAGAACCGTATCCCCAATATAGAAATGTATTTCTTTTTAAAATTGAAACCCATTGCTTTAAATTACTAAAATACAATTTGGCCATAGATATTTTTCTTTTCTTTTTTTCTCTCTCTTTTCTTTTTCTTTTCTTTTTTCTTTCTTTCTTTCTTTCTTTCTTTCTTTTTTTTTCTGAGACAGGGTTTCTCTGTGTAACTCTGACTCCTGGCTGTCCTGGAACTTGCTCTGTAAGACCAGGCTGGCTCAAACCCAGAGATCCTCCTGCCTCTGCCTCCCAAGTACTGGGATTAAAGATGTGCCACAACTGCCCAGCGTAAATTAAATTCTTAATGCTTTCCATTTACTGTGATTTCCTCCAAGTATTTACTCCGTTCAAGTACATCTATAGGTAAATTTAGTATATATGGCATGTTTTCTTTTTTGGCACGCGTGTGTGTGTGCATGCATGTATGAGATATTTTGAGATGGGATCTCATGTAGCCCAGGTAGTCTGCAACTTGCTATGTAGCTGAAGATAGCCTTGAACTTCTCATTCTCTAAACCTAGTTTCCTCAGTATGAGGCTTACAGTTGCCTTAGTTGACTGTATATTGCTGTGATAAAACACCATGGCAGCACCTTGTGGAGGGAAGGGTTTATTTCATGTTATACTTCCAGGTAACAAACAGTCCATTACTGAAAGGAGCCACTGCAGGGACACAGAGGCAGGAAATGAAGCAGAGACCATGGAAGGGTGCTGTTTACTGGCTTGCTCCCCATGACTTGTTCAGCCTGCTTTCTTATACCATCCAGGTCCACCTGTCCAGGGTAGTGTGAGCTGGGCCCTCACAATAATTATTAATCAAGGACATGCCCTGGAGACCTGTCTGCAGGCCATCTGATGGGGTCATCAGTTGAGAGGTCCCTTCCCGGATAACAAACAAAATTAGCTTGTATCCACATATATGCTGCCTATCCTCGGCTTTATGACACATTTTCAAAAGAAAATCTATAATATATGAGATAATTTTAAACTGCTGTAGTTTTCTTCTATAGATATGGCAGTTTTAATTAGATCAGTCAATTGCTGATGTCTTCAAAATGTTCTGGCCTGTGGTGTGCAAGATTGATTTAATTAATTTTCTTGCTTTCCCCTCCCATCCATCACTTCTTTTCAAAACAATGCATTTGGAATTAGGATGTTAGAATTCTCTGTTTGCTTCTTAATAGCAAAGCTTCTAGAGAGTCAGGTCACTGTCCTACCAATTTTCCTTCACTGAGGTGCAGGTTCCCTGAATTATCATAAGGCATATTTCTGAAGGTTAAACCGATGTCATATGTTTTTTTAAAAATTCAACTTGTTTGAATTTTAGCTGCCAAACAGAAAAATAAAAAAATTAAAGCTGGTCACAAGAAAGTTAAACAGAAGAAGATGAAGCGAAAGTGTCCTGGCACTGGAAACAAAGGGTCGAATGTCTTCCCAAAGAACACTGGCTCCCAAGAAAAGGTACAAGAGTTGTGCTTATAGGAGGATGGCTGCATGCTTCCTGGTTTTTATCTTTCACCTCAGTTTCAAGAAGTGCTCAGTGGTGTAGGGGGGCAGGAGCATCCCACTAATAAGGCTTATACCAAGACCTCTCTACCTGCTGTTGACTCCATGGTCTTCTGCTTAACCACTGCTTCCTTCCCTCTCAGCATGAGCTGCCAGCACCCATCTTCAGCCTCAGGGTACAGAATACAGGTGTGCCAGCCCTTTGTCCCTGTGTGTTGGACTATCACTAACTGTAGAAAACTTGGGGCGGGGCAGAAGGAAAGACCTTGGAGACAGTGCAAAGACCACATAGTCCTGCACAGTTGATACACTGTAGTCCCTCAGGCTTTGGGTTGATTCCTTCTGGAAATTAAAAACAGCTATTTCTGAGCGCTGGCCTTACCAGATCTTCCAGTCCTGCTCCTGTTACTTTGATTGTGCTTTGAAAATATTCTTCCTTGATATGCATATGTACTCAGCATAGGATAATAAATTACTTCTCTGCTCTTCCGAAGTCTTAAACCGAATGGCAAGCTTTTTACTAAGCTTAGTCATGGGGTCAAGAGTTTGGGGAGATTAAAATATTAGGAATACCAAGTATTACCTAACCATGGTTGTGGATGCCTTCTTGTCCCAACTGCTTTGGAGTAGTAGCAGGAGTTCAAGACCATCCTGGGTAACAGACAATAAGATTCCATATCCAAAAAAAAAAAAAAAGGAGGAAGAATGTCAAATATTGAAGATAGAAATAAATTTATATAAGAGCTATCTCTTTTTTCATATTTTGCAAATGGGGAATCTAAACTCAGTTCAGATCACTGCTTATTCCACACAGGGCCAAGCCAAGGCTGAACTTTGTCCTCTCCCTCTTCTTTGTCTTAACATTGGCTCTGATGAGTCTTCACCCAGAACTGTCAGCCCTTCTACATGAAGAGCAAGTTCTAGGCATATGTTAGGCTCTCGTCGCATAATTATCTAAAACCAAAGAGTTGAACTGAGATTTACGTATGATTTTTATGGTCTTATATAACTTGGTACTCTTGCAAAGCAGGTCACTTAGGAGATGGGTTAGCTCCTTAATTGCATATACCATATTTCTAAAACTGTATTTGCTACTTAGGCATACAGAAACGGTATGCTCTGTCACAAATTAACACATTAAAAATAGTTTTTGTTTCTAAAGAGCTAAAGTAGATTTTAAGGTTCTCATTTCTTTTTAAACATTAAGCTGGAAAGCTATCATTGGAACTAGAGTCCTTTTGCTGCTTCTTGTCTATCGTGAGTCCCAGCTTTGTTTCCATAATCCTAAAGCAGAGTTTTAGATTTCTTTTCATTACAAGTAATATATTTCCTTTTTAAGGTTTTTATTCATTTTTATAAAATAAGGATAAAGTATAATAAGATACTCAAATTTTACCAACTAGTACTCAATGGTTGAATGCTGTTGAAACTGATAAGCACTTATTTTATAACTGATATACTACAGTCCAACTTTGAAAGCTCTTTTAGGAGGGATACTTTTTTGAGCCAGGGTCTTGTTGTATAGCCTAGGCTGGTCTTGAACTTGTAATCCTGCTTCATCCTTGGAATGCTAAGATGACACATTGTGTTACCATGCCAAGCTAAAAGGGGCGCATTCTAATGTATTAAAAAATAGTTTAAAGCAGTTTTGCAAAACAAAATGAAATATTTTATTTTTTTCCTTTTTTTAATTTTCTTTTGTATTAAAGGCTGATAAACCTGAAGAGAAGCAGCCACGTATAAGGATGAGTCAAGGCTTCATCAATCAGCACACAGTGGAACGTAAGGGGAAGCAAGTTTGCAAATACTTTCTTGAAAGAAAATGTATTAAGGTATGAGAGTGTGTAAACAAAAACATACTACACTGTGATTATGGCATAAGTCTACAAGAACAGCTATCTGTGTTTGAGTCTTTTAAAAACATAAAGTTTTTAGAAACTTTAGAAACTCTTGTTCTTGGAAAAAGTTTAATTAGGAAATTCGTGATGTGTCACTTTATGTTTTTAAAGGTAATTTATTAAAGATGTTTAAGAATTTTTAAAAGTTCAGCATGCTGTCATGTGCTTAGTCACTAGCTTGTTAGGATTCTTTCTGGACTTGTTTGCTCATTTGAAGTTAAGTTGCAAAAGTGTAACTATGATTAGTAACTTGTGCTTATTCTTACATCCAGGGAGACCAGTGTAAGTTTGATCATGATGCAGAGATAGAGAAGAAAAAAGAGATGTGTAAGTATTATGTACAAGGGTATTGCACCAAAGGAGAGAACTGCCTGTATTTGCATAATATCCTTTATCACAAGATTCCCTTTATTCTTCTTATAACATGAACATTTAAATAAACCACAGCTGTTGTTATAACAAAGTGTTCTAAGCCCAAGTTGATATCAAAGTGATTGCAATTGTATACACTTTTACATAAGAAAAGGACCCTAAAAAAAAAACCCTAAATTATTTAAGTGCATTTGGCTCAGCCTAGGTGGTAGAAGGTTCATGAGACCAGGTTAGACCCAGGAAGATGTTAGTTTCTGTTGTGATCATGTCTAATTATTGAGTCTGTATTCATATAGAAAAAGAGATATTTTATACAGGTTCCCTAAACTTGAAAGGTAGCTTTATTTCTAATAGCCCAAACTTGTTAAAAAAAAAAAAAACATGAAATACAGGCATTTAGGGTAATAGCATCATTGGTCACACAAAAGCTGTTTCTTTATAGTCTTATACCATAGAAGTCTCAGATTCTAACTTTATTTTTTGTTTTTTTTAAATTTGGTTTTTCGAGACAGGATTTCTCTATATTGCTTTGGAGCCTGTCCTGGAACAAGCTCTGTAGATCAGGCTGGCCTTGAACACAACAGAAATCTACTTGCCTCCACCTCCTGAGTACTGGAATTAAAGGTGTACACCACCAACGCCCACCTCTAACTTGATATTTTCTAGATAATAATGTTATATAAATTAGTTCTACTTTAACAAACCTAATACATTTTTTTAAAAGTACAGATTTGTAGAACATACTGACTGCTGTCATTGACTTTAATTTACCCAATCCTCAAAGAACATTTTAAAATAATCACATCTCTCAAGGTAATTAAAACACATTTCTTTCATCTGTGACTGAAACTTACCTGTGGCCCATTATGAGAATATATATGAGGGAGCAAAAATTGTCTTTCTAGAATGAGACTTTTATTGTCTCATACTTTACATAGGAAACAGTGATTTTATTGGTAGGAAAGATTTTAAGAGTCAAAATAGTTAATTAATATTGAATTATTCAGTTGAATTGAAATTGTTCTTTCCCTTAACACTGTGCTACATGAATACCCTTGCAAGTTTTATCACACAGGAACAAAATGTTATCAGGGCGATCACTGTAATTTTTCTCATGCCCCGCTGACTGCAGAAACACAAGAACTGTTGGCTAGAGTAAGTACTGTGGTAATCTTGTTTCTATTTTTAAAAAGAGCATGTTTGGACCAAAGATGACATTTGAAAAGAGAGAGAGCTTCATGGGCTAGTATATGATACTGAAAGAAAGATTAATATCCATTGATAATATGAATTAGAATGTTCTTAAGTTCAGTATTGTTCTAGATCTATAACTTTTATGATTTACCATGTGTGTGTGCAGACTTGTGGCAGTCAGAAAAGACTGAGGAGTTGGTTCTCTTCATGTGGATCCCTAGCATCAAACTCAGGTTGTTGCACTTGGCAGCAACAACTTTTACTCACTGTGCCATCACTCTACCCTAGTTAGCAACTTTTAGTAGTTGTTTTAGATCAAGACAAGCAAAGGAAATAGAGGCATATCACAGTCCTCTTGTTATAAGCTCAGAAGGAAATCAGAGTCATTGCTGACAAACATTTTAGTTATGTCAACAACTAGTCAGGTATCAGGTAGTTTGTCTTCCGATATTCCTACTCTCCGAGAAAAGGCTATTGTGAAGTTGCGGTCATTGACATTCTTTTCCCATAGATTAGGTGAGGATAGTGTCTTCAAAATCAACTTTAAATAAATGTGGAAATTAAAAAATAACCCTAAAACTGCCGGCGGCAAAAACTCCCTGAGCAGAAGTCAATATGAGAAAGTCAGGTACTTATGGTAGACACTTTTATGTCTAAAATAGAGAAGGTATCTGTGGAACTAGAAATCATACCAAATACTTATGTGAAATTAGTTTTTTATTTCTTGTTGTAGTACCACATGTTAGATTTAATGTTATTAGAACCAATGAGAAGTATAAAATAGGACTTACATAGTAGGTAATAATGACTTTTTTTAAAAATCACATTTTCTTTTTTGTTTAGGTTTTGAATACTGAAAAGAAGTCATGTAAATAGACTAAAAAGGTAAAAATGACTCTGCTAATGTTCTTATTCTCTGAATCATCTCTTGAAATTGAGATAACAGCCTTAATAAGGTTTCTCTGTCTTTTTCAATAAAAGCATCTTTTTCTTCCTTTCTCAATAAAAATATGTACATGCCTGCTTCTCTGTCTGGGTTTGCCTGCCATGAGTTCTGTCTGTCCTTCTGTTTCATTTTTGAGATAGGGTCTCTCTATGTAACCCTGGCTGTCCTGGAACTTGCTAGCCTCAAACTCACAGAGATCCAACTACCTCTGCCTTTCGAGTGCCAGGATTAAACAAGTGCACTACCACATGAGGCCCTGTATAACATTTTGTTCTATGACTGTGTTATGATTAGGTATTATAATAGAGCTTTAGACTATTGTCAGTTTTTGGAATGCACATTGTTACTGTAACTCTTTATAAATAAATATCTCTTGCTATAATTTGCAGCAGTTACTCAGGGTCTATAAAGGAATAGAATTAATGGATTGGTTTAAGGTAACACACTTTAGAGTCTCTAAAGTGTTTAGTTTACACTCCTGTAAGTTATAGAATTTCTGTTCCACACTTGTTAATACTTTGTATTTTAATTTTTCCCTGACAGTGGATGAAAATGGTGTACCGTAGCTTATTTGCATGAAATACAGCATCTTCAGCCTACTGGCCAAAGGGTTCTGTTTGTTCTTTTACATTGCTTTTATATGTCCATCATCCTTTGTGAAGAGTGTCAGGTTGTTTCCCATTTTGTAGGTTGTCTTTCTTTTCATCTTTTGTTTGGTTTTGATTTTGGTTTTGGTTTTTCAAGACAAGGTTTCTCTGTATAACAGCCTTGACTGCCCAGTAACTAGCTCTATAGACCAGGCTGGCCTCTAATATATAGAGTTCTGCCTGCCTCTGGGATTAAAGGTGTGTGCCACAGTGCCTGGCTTTTTATTTTATTTCATTTTATTTTCATTTATTTATTTATTTATTTTATTTATTTATTTTGAGGTAGGGTCTTGCCATGTGTTATTTCTTTTAGATTCACGTTCTATATAAATGTTTTTTTTTTTTTTTTTTTTTTTTTTTTTTTTGAGCCTGTCCTGGAACTAGCTCTTAAAGGCATGCACCACCACCTCCAGGCCTATATATGAATTTTTAAGAAATTTATTTCAGTGGGCAGTGGCAATTCACATTTTTAATCCCAGCACCTAGGAGACAGAGGCAGGTGGATCTCTGTGAGTTAAAGGACAGCCTGATCTACAGAGCTAGTTCTAGGACAGCCAGGGCTACAGTTTCAAAAAAAAAGAAAAGAAAGAAATTTCTTTCTTCCTTTTTTTCTTCTTCTTTATTTATTTCTTTTTCTTTTTGTTCCGCTTTTTTTCAAGTATCTAATTGTGACTTGATTTAGTTGAACATGAGGATTGCTTTGGGTAATAGTAACAACTGTATCTCTTCCTATTTGTGAGCCTTTTGTTGTTGTTTTTAACGTGCATAAGTCTTTTGCTGGATATGCCTGTGTCCTGCACTCATGCCTGGTACCCACAGAGATCAGAAGAGGATGTTGCATCCTCTGAAACTGGAGTTACATAGTGAGCTGCTGTGTGACTGGTGGAACCAAATCTGGGTCCTCTGTCAAGAACAAGTGTGCTTCACCATTGAGCCAACCCTCCAGATTCCATATTGTGACATTTTTGATGTAATCATAATTTAATTCTTCATCTCCATTCAACTCTGTTATTGTTATTATGTTTTGTTTGTTTGTTTGTTTTGGTTGAGATGGTGTCTTTCTATGTAGTCCTGGCTGTCCTAGAGCTCTCCAGGTTGGTCTTGAACTCACAGCTTTGGCTGCCTCTGCCTCCTAAATGCTGGATTAGAGGCTCGATGCAGCTTTTTTTAAAAAATGTGGTTTTTATCTTTTTCCATGTTTTCTGGATTTTGGTTCAGTTCTAGCCTTAGATTTTGCATTTAAATTCAGAGTGTTCCTTCCATTTTCCCCAAGAAGAGTATCTAACTCAAGTTGGATTTTATTCTTTCTTTGGTGCATGGATGGTTTTTGGGGGATGGTGATTAAGTTGATAATTTTTACAAGCCGATGTGCTTATTCTCTTCTGCAGCTTGTGTAGAAGACAAATCTACTCCTGGTCAAGACTTTTGAAGACTGGTGACTTGGAATAGTTCGAAGGTTCCTCTGTTAACGCACCTTCCTGTGTGGTTGTGATCCTGTGCACCTCCCAGATCTAGCACTCAGGAGAAGGGTGACTGCACTGGGAAGCTCCGGCTACTGGGACACGAGAGGAGCACGTGCATGCTGGCTTGTGGTGAATGCTGCGCTGTGCTAGGTTGCAGAAGTCTCTCCCGATTGAGATTTCTGTACAGTTGTAGAAGCACAAAAGAGGCAGAGAGAGGGTCAATGAGGATGGCAGAGGAATAGGAAGGATGGCAGTAGACTTCCAGGGGACACGAGGTGATACAATAAGTTACATCTCTACGTGTCATTAAATACTTTGCACAACGTTTTGAACAATAATTCAAAGTTCCACTTTGTGGTTTAGCATAGAATGTGGTTTTGTGGTCTTTTTAAAAAACAATTTTCTGCTGGATATCTATTTCTAATTATCCCTGTTACAAATAAAGTGGGATAATATCTCTTGCTATGGTGTTTTCATATTTGATGCTCTTAACCTTTGTGTCGTTAAAATATAAGAGTATTTACCTTGGGCCAGTGAGTGAGTGCTCTTCAGGTAAATATACTTGCTGTGCAAGTTTAATAACCAGTTTGACCCTCGAATTCCATGGTGGAAAGCAGAAACCAGCTGCAGAAAGTTGTCCTCTGACCTCCGTGTGTATGTCTTGGCACATCTATGCCTATACTCACATTTATCATGCATGTGTGTAAACAACACACAAATAGTATCTTTTAAGAAAATCTTGGCTCAAACAGTGTTCAAATTATATACTTGTATAAAATATAAATGTGAGTTTCAGGATATTTTAAACACAGGATACAAAATTTTCCAAGTATAGATGAAATTCTAAATATGTATTTTATACAGTGGAATGCATACTGTCAGACAAATACCCTAAGACTTACTGTTTAGCACCCCTCTGATATACAGAATTCATCATTCTATCAACTCTACTTAGATACCTGTTGAAAATATCAGCTAAGATTATTTCGGTTGTAATGGGAAACTACCAAATCAAGAAAGTAATTGCTCATGCTACAAAGATCAGATAAGCTTAAGAAGGGAGGATACTAGAATAGTATCAGGAGGCCCTGGAAGCTCAGGAGGATGTCTGAGAGTGAGCCTCTTCCTCAGTGACCTGTAGCCACATGCTGTGTGGACTGGTCCCCTCCCAAGCTGTGGCTAAAGAGCAGGACAGGACAGTGCACTGGACTCTGCTAGATAAAAATTACATAGGACGCCTTGAGGTAGTGGTGCATGCCTTAAATCCCTGAATTCAAGAGGCAGAGGCAGGGGATCTCTGAGTTTGAGGTCAGCCTGGTCTACAAGAACTAGTTCCAGGACAGCTTCCAAAGCCACAGAGAAACCCTGTCTTGAAAAACCAAAAAAAAAAAATTTTTTTTTTTTTTTAGTCTAGCTAGGCAGAGTGAGTTTGAGGCCAGTCCTGGTCTGCAGTCCAGCACAGCCAGAAATCCTTTTAAAAAAAAAAAAAAAAATCGTAGTCTAAGGGTAAAGAGAGATGGCTTAGTAGTTAAAAATTTGAGTCCTAGCACCCACATGGTGACTCTGCCATCAGGGACTCCACTTCCAAGGTATCCAATGCCCTCTTCTAGACACATGGTACGCTAATATACATGCAGGCAAAATGCTATATACATGTGATGAAACAGCTAGACGATTTTTTTATTGTTTTTTGGGGGAGAACTATATTTTTCTAAACAATAGTCTAAAATGTGTATTTATCTTTATTGGTCTATTTGATGTAATAAAGCCTGAAGCTATTTACCTTCCCAATTCACAGTGTAGGTGGCAGTGGTGGTTTTAATGAAAATGGCCCCCAAATATTCATAGGGAGTAGCATTATTGGAGGTGGGTGTGGCCTTGTAGGAAGTGTGTCATGGGAAGTTTCAGAAGATCAAGCCAGGCCTCGTGGCTTGTTCTCCCTGCGGCCTGCCAATCCAGATGTAGAACTCTTCTCCAGGTGTGGAACTGTGGGTTTCAGCATTCTGTGTCTTAGCACTTGGGAAACACAGGCAAGCTGGTCCCTGTGAGTGCCAGGCCAGCCAGGGCTATGTAGTGAAACTGTCTCAAACAATGCACCCTGACCCCCAAAACCAGGCTCTTTTGGTATAGTTAGCAGCTACTTTTGTCCAGATTTACAATGAGAAATGAAATTTTTTTGAAGCAAAACTGAAGGTGGTAAGAAGTCTGCTATTTGGTAAAGAAAGGATTTCAAACTCTTTTAAGGTTTTAGACAAGGCAACTGCAGTGACTACAGAGAAGCAGTACGCTTTTTATTGACACAACAGAAAAGGTGCCTTAAGGGGAGATGTCTGTGTTTCTGCTACTTCCTATCTGCTGCCATATGAATGAGCCTCTTTGCCATGTACTCCTATCACTGTGGATGGAACTGCTTGCTGAAATAACCTTTCTTACCATAATGGACTGAGACCCTCTGAAATTGTCAGCCAAAAAAAGCCTTCCTCCCTTAAATTGTTTCAATAGGATGTTTTGTTACACCAATGAGTAAAGCAATATACTTTCCAATTCCTCTAAAAGCACTGAGTATGAGTCATAAATAAATGTGATGGTTAATAACTTTTGAGATCAAGAGGCTAAAGCAGGAGCATAACAAGTTCAAAACCAGCCTGACCTATATCTGAATCTTGTCTCAGATGTAGGGTGCACAGGGAGGAAGAGAGAACAGAAGAGCTTGGGGTGGGCTGTGGCTGTCCCTCAGGGAGCTAAGCACTTGCCTGGTATACACAACGCCTTTGTGAATTAGTTCCCGTAACTACTGACACCATTAGATTTGTACTTTAAAAGATTCCATCAGCATCTCCGTGTGAACATACTGTCACTTAAAAATCTTAAGGAGCAACTCCAGTGCTATGATCTCGATATTGTGCAGCTGCTGTTTTGCTCCAGATTGATCTGGACTTTACCCTGCTCCAATAGAAATCCTAGTAGAATTCTTTGTAGATGGAGACCAGCTTATTCTAAAATTTGTATGATAGGACTGTGGAAATAGAATAACCAAAAAAAAAAAAAATGAACAACAATACATTTGGGGTCAAAGATACATGCAATGGTAGAGAGCATGCATGAGACCCAGGACTTCATCCCCACTACTACACACATTACAAAAACTGCAAAAAAAAAAAAAAAAAAAAAAAAAAAAATTCTACTCAAAGGACTCTGTCAGTTACAGCAACCACAACTGATAGGCAGGTTGGTGATGTGTATATACTAGGGAGGCCTTAACTGTCAACTCGATACAGATTAGAGTCATCAGAGAGGAAATCCTCAGTTGAGGAATTACCTGAATAAGGCTGGGGTGAGGACATACTTGAGGAGGGATTGTCTTGACTGTTAATGCAGGAGGGCTCAGGCCACTGTGGGTGGCACCATCTCTAGGCAGATTATCCTGGACTCTATAAGAAAGCTAACTAGAGCCAAGCAGTGGTGGTGCACACCTTTGGTTGATAGGCAGAGGCAGGGGGATCTCTGAGTTTGGGGCCAGCCTGGTCTACAAAGCGAGTTCCAGGACACCCAGGGCTGTTATACAGAGAAACTCTGACTCAAAAACAAAGCAAAACAAAACAAAATGCTAGCCAGATATGAGCCTGCCAGCAAGCAACATTCCTTCATTCTTTCTGCTTCCAGTTCCTTTCTGAGTTTCTACCTGACTCTCCTCATTTGTGGACTGTGACCAAATAAACCATTCCCTCCCTGTGTTACTTTTGATCTGTGTTTATCACAGCAAAAGAATGAGACTAGAACACTGGGGTCTTTATTCCTTCTTTGGGGTTCACTAAGCTAGTCCTTTTGTATGTGCTTGAAGGGATCCCTTTGATATTTCCTATAGGGTAGAAATGCTGAGTTGTTCCTTCATGGAATGCTCCCATTGTTCTTGAATAGTTCTGCTTAGTTGGCAGCTATCTTTTCTTTGATATCTGGCTCTGTCAACCAACTGTCACTTGGCCTTCTGGTATAAAGTGATCTGTCATTTTTACTGAGGCTTCCTTGAACTTGAAGACCATTTACCAGTTTAAACTTGTTTGATTCTGCGTTTACTGTGTCCAGGTGTGAGTCTCTGAATTTAGCCTATTGGTAGTTCTTTTAGCTTCTTAGGTGTACAGATTCGCGTGTGTTATCACATTTGGGAACTTTCAGTCATTTCTTTGAGTATCTTTTCTACCCTTCCTCTTTCCCCTCCTTTCTGAGTCCTTATTGTCAGCCATCAGCTGGAATCCTCTGGCTCTACCGGGATAGGCAAGAAGCTCTTCCAGTGCTAACAGTCCCGGGCATTTGGGTGCAAGATGTTGGAGTTGAACCTGTGGACACAGAAGCTTACAGCTCCAATTCCTGAGAACTAGGACCTATTGCTTCAGTTTTAGAAATTGAGACTAAAAGCTTTGGGCACTCATGGTGGAGGGTCTGGGCCTCAACAGCCAGTGGTCCTTTCCTGTGTCCGCTACCATGATCCTCAACCTTGGGCGGCAGCAGCTGGCAGCAATTCCAGTGTGAAAGCTCTCATACAGGCCTCAGTATGGCACCGGTAGGCCTACAGCAAAGTGTTACAGCTCGTGGGCCTCAGCCCTTGACAGATAGCTAGAATTACAGATCTCTGGCCCAAGGTGTGGGAGACCCTTGGCATCAGGCTTGGCAGCTGTCTTGCAGCAGCAAGGACTCCCAGTTTCCAAGCCCGTGCCTTTTTCGTTTCTGCTCCCCGGTTCTGTGCTCAGAAACTCTTTAGCTCCCCTCCCCCGTTCTCTGCCACTGTGGCAACCGCTCTGCCACCACTTCTGCCATGCCATAATGCTGACAGCCACCCCAGTATTGATGAAGATCAAAAGTACGTGAGTACATGTGCTCATTATCGAATCCCTGTGCTGTGTGTTTGTTTACAGGGAGGCTGGAGAGAGCTTTTCCTTTTTGTTTTTTGAGACAGGGTTTCTCTGTGTAACTTTGGAGCCTGTCCTGGAACTCACTCTGTAAACCAGGCTGGCCTTGAGCTCATAGAGATCCGCCTGCCTCTGCCTCCTGAGTGCTGGGATTAGAGGCCTGTGCCGCCACTGCCCAGCTTGGAGAGATGTTCTTAACAGTCAGTTAAGAGCACTGACTGCAGAGAATCCAGAGTCGATTCCCAGTACCCAGAGGTGGTTAACAATCACCTCTTACTCCAATCCCAGGGGACCCAACATCTTCTGTACTCCACAGGCACCAGGCACACATGCAGACAAAACACCCATACATATAAAAAAAAATTAACAATATATTTTTGGCTGGGGAGATGGCTCATCCCTTAAAGACTAGGCTCACAGCCAAAGAGATTTTTCTTTTAAATGTATATCTTAAAAAAGAAAAAGGTTTTCCCAGGAAGGTGAGGTCTTGCAATACAAAGACTTAATAAGTAACTTATGTAGCAGTGATCACACTTCCCCGAGGTGTTGCAGCCAGTTAATGTGAGCCATGGAACGTGACAGAGATGGGGAGCAGGGCACATATGACTTCAGCTTTGTGGCAGGAGTCATTCTTTTCCCCGGTAGGGGTGTGGAGCTCCCTCAGTATTCCACAGGGAGATCTGATGTCATCGGGCTGCCTATAAACCCTGGGATGGTAGGGAGGCTGTACATGTTGTCGTCAGCCCTCTCTGTTTAGGGAGGTCCTAGTTATCTGGAAGGCTGGTTTCTCTGCCTGTGTGACGTGAAAGAAACATCACATTCAATATTCTTAGGGGCAGTTACATCTCTGTCTTTACTTCTTAAGCAGAATCTCTTAAGCTGGCCAAAGGTAAGATCTCAGGGCCTTCTAGACTCTTCCTCTTTCCTATCCTCTCCTTCCCTTTCCTTTTCTTCCCTTTTCTCTTTTTCATTTTTTCAGGAGAGGGTTTCTCTGTGTAGTCCTGGCTGTCCTGTAACTAGCTCTGTAGACCAGACTGACCTAAAACTCACAGAGCTCTGCCTGCCACTGCCTCCTGAATATCAGGATTAAAGTTGTGCACCACCACTTCCTAGCTAGGCTGGTACTCTTAATTCTCAAGAATGTCATAATTTTTTAAAGGTCTGAATGGAAATCTTGTCCAATCTTTCAAGTTTTTTTTTTAGTTTTTAAAAGGTTTATTTATTTTATGTGTATGAATGTTTTGCTTGCATTTATGTGTGTGCATCACATTTGTGCCTGTAGGAGGAAGTTTCTGTCCTGCCCACCAGCTCCCAAATAACCACACAGAGACTTGATATTAATTATAAATGCTCAGCCAATAGTTTAGGCTTATTATTAATGGCTTTTACAACTTTAATTAACCCATATTTATTAATTCACTTGCTGCCATGTGGCTCATGGCTTAGTGCCTCATTTTCTACACATCCTTCTCCCTCTGCCTCTGGCTGATGACTTTACCCTTCTTTCCAGCATTCTTCCAGTTTGGCCCTCCCACCTAACCTTTTCCTGCCCAGCTATTGGCCAGTTGACTCTTTATTAAACCAATGAGAGCAACACATCTTCACAGCGTACAGAAGGGTTATTCCACAGCATGTGCTTGGTGCCCACAGGGGCCAGACAAGTGCACCAGATCCCCTAGAACTGAAGTACAGATAGTTGTTAGCTCTTATGTGGGTGCTTGGAATTGACGCTGGGTATTCTGCAAGAGCAGCCAATGCTGTTCACCACTGAATCATCTCTTTGACCCCTTTATTACTTTGTTCTGAAGTCAAGAGGCCTCTCCTTGATTCCCACTCCTAACATCAGCACAGGCAGTTAACAATGTTAAACCATTGCTGCTGGTTGTTTTTGACCAAATAACCTGCCAGTAAATCTGTTTGCACAACATTGTGTTTGTGTTTCAGTGTTGGTATGTAATCCAGGGACTTGTGCATGTTAGGCAAGTTACATTCCCAGCTTCCAGGGCTGTTCACACAGAGTTTAAGCTCAACACTGGTCACATGAAGGCAGTTACTAAGTGTACAGCTTTTCCAGGAAGACACCAACAGACCAAGTCATGATGATTGGAGAGTGACAGACCCTCAAAGTGTGATCTATCCATTCCAGCAATGGTTATTAGGTATTTTTCACAACGGCAAGGTGTGTGATTTGAGGGCAAGAGAAGGGAGAGTAGAAGCATTTCACCCAGAGTCATCTGTTTCGCTTGAATACATTCTCTTCAAATTCTTATGAGCCATTAGTTCATTCTCAGAATTCTGGAAAACTTTATTTTGATCATTTTACCAGTTCTCAAGCATTTCATAAAGAGTTTTATAAGCCCCCCCCTTTTGCCATTCCATAATTAGAAAGCTTCATTCATTTTTAAGTATTGTTGGCCTTACCAGAAAATTCAGATGTGTGTGGTGACTTCTAATTTATAAATATGTTTCTAAATATATTTCATATAGACAAATATGTAGAAATAAGTAAATAGAATAAATAAACAGAAAAGGAAATAGTTGTATGTATGTGTGTGTTTATGTATGTGTGTATTGCTGGATAAAGGCTGATTGTGTGCTGCACTCTATAATCCCCCTTTTCATCCCAGAATCCCCTTCCCTGCCTGTCGTGCCCAGGCTCATCTTCTGGGAATGCAATTCCACACAGAAGGATGAGACAGCAAACAGTCACCAGAGTGCATGTGACTGTTGGCAGGAAGCTCCTGTTTCCTGTGTCTTTCAGACCTTTATACTGTGCTCCAAGATTTTTAAACCCTTTAAAGAATATTATTCACTTATTTATCTTTATTTTATGTGTATTGTGGGTTTTTTTTCCTTGCCTGCATATATGTCTTTGTGAGGGTGCCAGATTCTCTGGAAGTAGAGTTACCAACAGTTGTGAATGCCATGCGGGTGCTGGGAGTCAAACCCTGGTCCTCCGGAAGAGCAACAGCGTTGTTAACCACTAAGACATCTCTGTAGCCCCCTAAACTACCTTTTTAAGGGACTCCATAAATAAATGAGACTATGGTCCCCATGAGTCTTAATAAATTCATGCTTTATATATCCTAGGTACATGGTATGAAAAAATATTCTACATGTGTTTCTTGGGACGTGTTACTTGGCAGATAGATTTTTTCCCCTATAGTCTAATCTTGGACTTCTTGAAGGAATCTCTGATTGCAGACCTGTGTCTGCGGACATACCAGCTCTTGCCAGTCTTCCAGATGCCTCCGGATTGCAAGCCAATTTAAACTTCCTCATGTAGCCAAACTCAGTTAGGTAAACCTAGAATCAACAAAAATGATCCTAATCCTAGCCAAATGTACATTCAAACAGTCATTGCAGTTCATGAAGAAGGAAAGCCTGGTCCTTGTGAATTCCTCATTGTTGCTGAGACTGAATGCCTGTCCTTATGTGGCTGTGAAGGGTTCTGTGTTCGTGAATGTTGGAGAGATGATGTGAGCAACCCCTCAGGAAATAGAAGCTCACCCAACCTCTCTGGCCCCCACCAATTATTGGCTCCAGGAGTTCTAGAGAACTATGTTCCTTAGGATGCACCCCCACAGCTCAGTCTGAAGCAAGAAACAGAAAGACGAGGGAAAAGCATCCCATTTTAATATGATCTGCAGACCTACACAGGAGGCCAAAGCCATAGAGTTCCCTGGAGCAGTTGGAGAGGCCTGGGAGATACTTAGCTGGGAAGATAATTCAGGGGTATGGCCTTGTTAAATCTCAGGAAGAACATCCCTAGCTGTGGGGACTAGGGAGATGTTTCAGTGATTAAGAATAGCACTGACTGCCATTCCAAAGGACCTGGGTTAGATTCCCAGCACCTACCTGGCACTAACAACTATCTGTAACTCTAGTTCCATGGGATCCAATAGCAGTCATACATGCAGACAAAACAACTATACACATAAAAAATAATAATAAAGAATAGCATGCCTGTGGCGAAGCCCTGAAAATAGGACCCTTACGTCTAGGAATTAGGGTTTGGTGTTGACAGACCTTGTTAGTGGGCCACACCTGTAGTCCCTGAGGCTTCACTCACCTTTGCTGTGTTACTGAATAACTCAGTTGTCTGTAGAACAGGCAGAGCCACTTCTCACCCTCTACCCCCACCGGCCCCTTGTGCTAAATTGCCCTGTTTGATATCCTGGAATATGAAGGACGACCAAGCTGTGTGCTCTGCTCAAGGCTGTATTTCCTGCAGAATCTGGTCAAGAAAAGGTACTCCTTCAGTAGTCACCGAACCAATAAAATGTAAGATATTTTAAAATATTTTTCTTTCCTCCATAAGAAAAAAAATAGTTTTTTTTAGATATGAAAGAATACAAAGAATTTTTTTTGTAATGTTCAAATATTGCCATGGCAAGGTCAATTCATAAAGTATCACGAATAGAATGATGTATGCTTATATCCATCCAGGCAATTCAAGAATCCCCCAGAGGCATAAATGAAGAGTACCCAAGAATACAGTTTAGTGGTTCCTTATTCATGAGCCACACATATCATATGACAGTCACATGGACATGCAAGGTGTCTCCCATGACATTGTACAGTTCCTGAGTGAGCTATGTTCTTTTCTCATTTCCAAGTTTGAGGATCTTAATTTGTGCTAGCCACCAACTACCTAGCGCACACTTTACAATTGCTCACTACATACTGGTGGACCTAGGGACCATCAGGCAGAGACTGTCTGTAGGGAAATATTCACTTTGTCTGCACCTGTGGCACAGACCACGCCCATTGGGGGTGGGGACGGGGCGGATGTTACCTGGGGGAACTAAGCCTGAGGAGGGGGCTCTGGGAGCTTTCTTGCTGGCAGCATGGGGACAGGAGAGCATCAGGAGGCATCCTTGGGACCAGTAACCTGCTGGTGTTCGTCTGTCTCTGTTGTGAGTTATTTCTCCCTGAATAAACATCTGTTCGGCCTATTTGCTTCTCCTGATCCTTATTAAACCTCAATAACCATCAGAAACCCAACTGTCAATGGAAACAAGGTTGTTTTTGCTACAAAAGAAAGATTGTGTATAGGGTGAAACTGGGACATCTCAAGAGCAGGAAGCTAAAGAGAGTAACAGGGTGTATGAGACCTTAGGATGATCCTGGCAGAAAAAGGCCAGAGTCCATAAGTAGAAAGTTGCTAGAGGAGTCTGTGACGTTTGGTTGGCGGTGGGCCAGCAGGATTAGGAGCATGGGTGCTTATACGGTTTGTTGTGCTCTTGCTCTGGGTGGGCACCGTTCTGGAGTGTTGTAAGCCCCAGAGCAGCATGCTTGGAAGAGCTGTGGTTTCTGTTCTATTTAGTTACTTATTTATAATAGACCTTTGTATCCAAGGCTGACTTTCAGTAAATCGCAGCGAGGGAGCTGCTCTGCTGCTTACAAAACCCCGACCCAGAAGCGGGTCGTCCACAAATGTTTTAGTGCCAGGTTCCTGCGCTCAACATTACAGGCTAGAAGGTTTTTGGGGCGGGGACCTGTCACGTGTGGGAGCGGATGGACCGCTGGGTGTTTAAATTCTTACTTCTCCCCAGCTGCTTCATTCCAGTGATCAGTTTTCCTCTCCATCATGGGGAAAGTGTAGCAAATGAGAGAGATGAAGAGACTGAGTAATGGCCTTCCTGCCTCACATTGTCCCCTACAAGCATGATGTGTTGGAGGGGGCGGGAGCCACGTGCCCATCAGAGTGTGAGGATTGATCTGGGGAAAGTTGCTGTGGAATTCCCTCCCATTTGTCATTTGATTCTTTCATAGACAGCGCCTCACTTCACAAATTCCTGGCTGGCCTGGAATTTGCCACTTAGACCAAGCTGACCTCAAAATCACAGAACTCCACTTGCCTCTGCTTCCCCAGTGCTGGGGTGAAAAACGTGTGTCACCATGACCTGGTGTGATTCATTCCCACAGTCCTTCACTTACTCTGTCATCTGAAGACAATGAAAGCAGAGATTTTGCGGG
Organism: Phodopus roborovskii; assembly: GCF_943737965.1. Classification (NCBI taxonomy): domain Eukaryota; kingdom Metazoa; phylum Chordata; class Mammalia; order Rodentia; family Cricetidae; genus Phodopus; species Phodopus roborovskii. Next base: position 24,813,898 of record NW_026126416.1, read on the forward strand.
GTGGTGGTGGTGGTGGGTGGGTGGGGATTAGGTGGGTCCTTTCCCTGGGAGACTCTAGAAGAGGCAGCTGCTGTGGCCTTCATAAGGGATCTCTAACTAGTTTAGATTGGATTAATTACAACAGAAATTTATATCTCATCATTTGGGAGCCTGGGAAATGAAAGCACAAAGTACCCACAGATTCAGGGTCTGGTGAAGGCCCACTTGTGGGTTCATGGACTTTGCACTCTCACGCAGTGAGAGGAGCAAATGAATTCTCTGGGTCTCTTTCATAAGAACACTAATCTGATATGTGGAGGTGGCACACTCCTACCCCAATCACTCCCTGCAGTCAGCTTCCCTTCACTATGACGAGACCTTTGCTTCACAGTTCAGAGTGTTTGATCTGTTGCTGTTAAGGGTGTGGAAAGGTGGAAACATCATGGAGGAACTACGTGGTACAGGAAAGCTCTTCCCTCTGTGGCATCCAGGGAACTGAAAGGGTGGGAGCCTCAGAAAGGAAAACCTCTTCAATTACATCCTAACTTTTCATCACTTCCTAATAGCTCATTACACACCTCTCAGTGGAGCTGGGCGGTGGTGGCACATACCTGTAGTTCCAGCACTCCGAAGGCAGAGGCAGGCCGGTCTGTGAGTTCAAGGCCAGCATTGTCTACAGAGCGAGTTCCAAGACAGCCAGGGCTACAGAGAGAAACCCTGTCTCAAAACAACAAAACAAAATAAAGAACAAACAAGCAACAGCAACAACAACAAAATCTGCTAGTGGATACTCTAGGAGACAGACCTCTGAACTTGTCTGTGACAGTCCTAGTCCAGGTTAACAGTGGGAAGACCTCCCCATGGTCTCTGGTCCTGGACTTAGAATAAAAAGGAGGAAGTGAGCTGGGTACCATCTTTGTTTCCTTCCTAACTGTAGGCACAGTATGACAAGCTGCCTCACACTTCTGCTACCCTTGCTTTTCTGCCATGATGCATTGTCGCTTACAAAGAAATTAATTTTAAAACAATTCTTTGGCAGGCCTGGCTCAGTGATTCAGGGTGTGCTCTGCTCTAGCAGAGGATCCAGTTTCAGTTCCTGGCACCCATACCAGGTGGCTCACAACTACCTGTAATACCAGTTCTAATGAAACTGACACCCTCTTCTGGCCTGCATGGGTACTGTACTCTCTCTCTCTCTCTCTCTCTCTCTCTCTCTCTCTCTCTCTCTCTCTCTCTCTCATACACACATAAAATTAAAAATAAAACAAATCTTAAATTTGTCTTTGGTATATGTATACATTTACGATTTTTTAATGTGGGAAGTTTTAATAGGGTAAGGGAAGAGAGTGATGGGAGGGAAGGAAAAAAGGAAGAGAGAGAGGAGAAAAAGAGAGAGAGGCAAAGACCTGCCTGCCTCTTCAGAGGAACAGCTGGAAAGAGGGCCATTTACATTTTATTAAAGATGAAAGCAATTTTACATACAAATAAGGTGAACATGCATGTTTATTTTTACATAAAGAATTAAACATTGGGACTGGGGAGAAGGCTCAGTCAGTAAAGTGTTTGCCATGGAAGCATGAGGTTCTGAGTTTGAACTCCAGCACCCATGTAAAAGCCAGGTATAGTGGACTGCACCTGTGTACTCCCAGTGTTGGGCATAGAAGAGCATAGAATCCCTGGGGCTTGTTGACCATCTAGCTGCATTGCATTAGTCCATGAAAGACCCTGTCTCAACACAAAGTGGAGAGCATTGAGGAAGACAGTTAATGTTAACCTTTGACTTCCACACACATGAGCATATATGCTCATATATATGAACATGTGCATGCATATGTATAACAAGAATTAAGTGTCAGTTGACTACTTGACAGAGTAGGCCATAAATCATCTTTCACACTTTTCAGTGTCGATTGATACTTTGAGTCGATCGTTATACAAACTGAAATTGCTACCTCACTTCACATAAATATGTAGTATGGAGATTCAATATGGTAAAAGTATCTTACATTGTAAGAGACTGGAACTTTTGCTGGACCTCATAGCCAGAGTTAAAAAACACTTTGAAATCACTTAAGACTTAAGGCTGCCACCCTGTTTGTTTACCTTCATTTAAGAGAATGATATAGCAGTCAACCTTACTCACCTTGGATGTCATGAATATTTACAGCCATAGCTAATACATAGCAGTGATATTAAGTTATGCATTCTTCCATGCCCCTGACAGAGTAATGCACCCATACTCTAATACTCGTCTGCTGAAAGCAGCAAAATAGATGATAAAAACAACTTAAAAAATTGAATGTCCTTCATAAGTGTTGAACACAACATTTGGATATTGCTTGACAGACATGAAGTATTAACTGTTTGTTGTCTAGGTCAGTAGGAGCCAGTTGGTGTCAGTGACTTAATTCCTTATAAACCTTGGTTTAAGTTTTGGGTAAAGTGTCCCATTCCTTCCCCACATGACACAGACTATGCTGTTCAATAAATATGAAGTTCTTTATTGGGAACAGATACACATTCACACCCATATACACAAACAGACAGACTTACTCTCTCTCTCTTTCTCTCTTTCTCTCTCTCTCTCTCTCTCTCTCTCTCTCTCTCTCTCACACACACACACACACACACACACAGGGACAGATTGACAGGACTGCCTTCCAGCAGGTACAGATTCAGACCCATACAACAGACAGTCGGGGGCAGAAGACACAGCAAGCAAGAGTAGAGCATTCAAATCTGGCTTTGCTCTTTGTTAAATGACACCAAGAGGAAGTATTTTTTATTTCTTTTCTTTATGTAACACCAGCACATTGCTGTGTCTCAGAGTTCATCCCTAATGCATTTAATTCATGAGACATAATACAAAATAGCAGAAATACGCTTAGGAACATTTCAGAAATAACTGGAATTTCTTTTTACTAATCCCAAGTAATAATTAACTTATTATGGTTTAATAAGGATCAGGAGAAATAAATAGGCTGAATAGATGTTTATTCAGGGAGAAATAACTTACAACCTAGACAGGTGTGTGTGTGTGTGTGTGTGTGTGTGTGTGTGCACATGTGCATACATGCCTATGACCATCACCTTCAATTACCATCCCCTGTGCAGTTGCAACCTATAGTCCTACAGTTTGAGAAGATGGGTTGGGATTAAGAGTCCGGATTCCTTCCCATTCCTGAATTCAATGAATCTCTTTATGAAATTTGCTGATTGAGCCCCTTGTTTCTATTTTTTACTGCTGAAGTAAGCAGAATTATGTCATTATTAGATATAAAATCAGTCAATGTCCCTTTCAGAAAAAGAAAAAAGACCACAATGTTTGAGAACTGGTCTGCTGAATGTCCTGCTCTGTACTCGCTGCAAATGGCTTGCCTCTCCAACTACATTTAACAACATTACACCCATAAAATCACCATCTTGCTCCAAGTCTTGGCTAAGAGAAGGATGACTTAGCTGGAGGGGGCACTGGGAAGAAATGCATGTAGTTAGCAGGTGGCAGTATCCAGTACGCCCTAGGATGGCATTGACCCTACCCCGGCAAGGAGAAGTGGTAGGCTCAGCTGACATCTGGGGTCGGGGGGGGGGGGACCAGGGGCTAGCTCCTAGCACTGCCAGCACATACAGACATACAGACTGGGTGGCTCCTAACAGATGTGTTCTCTCATAGTCCTGAAGGCTGTAACCCTAAAAGGTTTCAGCAGGGACACTTCCAGCAGAGACTTCCCACTGAAGACTCTAGTGAAGAATTCTCTCTTGCCTCACTAGCTTCTGGATGTTTCCAGTCATCCTCATTATTACGTGGCTGTCCACAGCACAATTGCAGTCTAACCACCATCTTCCTCCCTGTTGTATCTGTTTTCTCCTAACACTAACCACTGAATTAAGGGCCTGCCACAGTCTGGAATGACTTCATTTGAACTGATTACATCTGCAGAAGCCGTGCTTCCAGTGAAGGTCCTCTTGAGAGGTGGCAGGCTAGGACCCAACATAGCATTATGTGTGTTATACTTCAGCCCTAAGTACAGGTTTATTATGCCCTCTGGGCAAGTGTTTAGGATAAAACAAGGGATTGCTCTTACCTTCTCAAATCCATTCTAGCTCCAGCTTTACAATGTAACCATATATATATATATATATATATATATATATATATATATATATATCTCAGGTGGAAGGAGTTGAATACACTCATACACTCAGTGGCTTCGTCCATGGTGTGATTGCATTGTCAGTGGTCCTATTTGTCTGAATAGCAATGCTTGAGTAACAACACTACGGCATTAACCAAGAGGACCACTTCCACCCATGCCTGTATGCATGTGCGACCACATCTCACTGTGATAACTGAGGCAGCTGAGCTGATGGAGCAATCTCCACCGGAGTGGGACCAGCTGCCATAGGAAAGAGGAGAGCACTCTGGGGATTCCAGCATCTTCAAGTCAGTGTACCTCTTCTTCACTCCCTACACCTAACTGCAAGAGGGCAGAAAGCCCAGCTTGCCACTAGGCTTGGAGGTGGCCAAGTTTATGACTGACAGCCTCGGGTGCCAACTTTTTATCTGTGGTCAGTCCAGCATCTTGTCCATGGTGTAGGCAGGTGCCGGGGCTGCTTCAAGATGCCTGCTCTGGTGCAGTTGGGATTCCAGTGGGTTCAATCTGTAAGGATGCTTTTGGCTTCTATGAGAACATCACCTGAGACCACATCCATACTATGTCATCTCACACAATTGGAAGTTCAGAAGCAGGAAAGATTCCAGTCCAGTCCTACTGGGCGCTAGCTCATCTCCATTTTCTTGGCTCTCCTCACCAGGACATTTTGTCCTTTCTTGGCTTCCTTTGTTGCCAAAAAGATGGCTTCCAGCAGCATCTGTGATAAGATATTTCCTCTCATTGGTGGAAAAGAAACAGACCAGTCAGAAATAAAATTGCTTCAGGGTCTGGAGAGGTGGCTCAGTGGGTAAGAGCACTGGCTGCTCTTCTAGAAGACCCAAGTTCATGTGAACCCACATGGCAGCTCACAACTGTCTGTAACTCCACTTGTGAGGAAACTGACACCTTCTTTGGACTGCTATGGGCACACACATGGTGTACAGACATACATGCAAGCAGAACATCCATACAGATACAGAAAATAATAAAACATTATTTAAGGATATTTATTTTAAGATTATTTTCTTCACTCTATCTAAGACTGACCCTGTAGAGATGTAGCAGTCATCTAGAAATGGCATTCATTCACAGCTGCTCTAGCCGAAGTTTCTGCTGATAATGACTCTCAGTATTTGCCCTTGGTGTCTGGAGGGTGGGAGGTGAGTTATCGTCCATTAGGACACACGCTGGAACAATAAGCATATGTTAGCTATAGCTGCCATCTTGAAGAACAATAGGCCTGATGAGATAAACAGTAGAAAGTTCAGGGCTGAAGAAATAGCACTTACTGATCTTTCAGAGGATTGGAATTCAGTTCCTAACACCCACATCAGGCAGCCCATGACTGCCTGTAACTCCACCGCCAGAGGATCTGATGACCTCTTTCGAATTTCACAGGCACACACACACACACACACACACACACACACACACACACACACACACCCTTGAAAACAAAAACTAAATCTGTCATGTAATGCACACCTTTAATCCTACTACTTGGGAGGCAGAGGAAGGTGGGTTTCTGTGGGTTTGAGGTCAACCTGCTCTACATAGTGAGTTCCAGGTCAACTAGGGCACACAGTGAGAAACCTGTCTCATAAATAATAAAAGTAATAATGATGATGATGATGATAAAGTGACCATGAAGATACTCTTTTTTCAAGACAGGGTTTCTCTGTATTGCTTTGGAGTCTGTCCTGGAACTTGCTCTGTAGAACAGGCTGGACTCGAACTCACAGAGATCCACCTGCCTCTGCCTCCTGAGTGCTGGGACTAAAGGCGTGTGCCACCAACACCCAGCAGGAAGATATTCTTTTATAGCTCTGGATTCTAGAAGTGTGAAATCAAGGTGTTGTCACGGGTGGTCTCTTGTGGGACCTCTCTTTGGATTATATCTGGCTGCCTGCTCACTAGATCTGCTTGTCATCTCCCCTGAGGGTGTGTTCATGTCCTATCTCTTACATGGACAGCAGCTATATTAGGTTATGGCTCTCTCCAATGACTTAAGACATGGTCTCTATTCTGGTGTAGTAAGGATTAAGACTTCAGCATATCAATTGGTGGAGGGAACACACAGATTAGCTCAGAAAAAGGACGATGGTATGAGCCAAATACTTCTGTACAGAATGTGGAAAAAGAAGACGATACCAACAGAATGGGCCCAGAATGTAGAGGAAGATTTGTTTATGGTAACTTCAAGTAGAGAAAAGTGCTTTGGGGTTTGGTTGATTGGTTGGGTTTTCTTGGAGATAAGGTCTCATTCTTTGGCCCAAGCTGACCTAAAACTCATTTTCTAATCCAAACTGGCTTGGAACTCATGGCAGTCCTGTGTCAACCTCCTAAATGCTGGGATTACAGATGTGAACTACCATGCATGCCCAGTTAAATTTCATCAACTCACCCTTTCTCCCCATATTGTGGGGTTTAAACCCTGGGCTCTCGAATGTTAGACGGTACTCTGCTACTGGACTACACCCTCCACCCTAAAGTTCTTAAAAGTCTGGGAAGGTGGGCAGCACTGGCAAGGATGGCTGGGAGGCTTCTCTGAGGAGACTTGGAGCCCTACTCAAGTGAGGAGCAGAGGGAAGAAGAAGCCAATACAAAGACCTAGCAATAGGAAGGTGCTTGGCAGAGTCAGGGGCACATAAACACCATCATGAACGATGGGTCCAATCTGGGGTCACTTATCAGTACAAGAATTTAGGGGCTCACTCCAATATCCTATGGCTTCGGAGAAAGTACAGCAATCCTGTTTGAAAATGGAGTGTGTGTAACAATTCAGTGGCCAAGTAACTTTACACAGTTATGTGTGTCCCACAGATAGAAAGACATAAAGGAAAGCTATTTATTATACAAGTGTACCCACAGTGGCTATGAGTCCTGCCATATGGTAGAGCCCACTTTCTCCCAACAAGGGATCTGAGAACTAGATGGCTAAGACCTTAGCTTTGGTTAGGAGAGGGTCAGACACATGAGCCCAGCCCACTTGGCATCAATCAGACACTCCTGTTTGTGAGTCAGCCTCCATTCCCATGGCTCCGCTAATGCTGGCTTTGTTGGAAATCCTTGTATCACAAGGAGGTGGCCTGTATTTCTCATTAAATTTACTCTAAAGAGAACCATTTCAAGTGCCAACTTCTCCATGAACTGTCTGTGACCCTTCCAGGAAATGTCCCTTCTCCTGGAAACTTGAGTCACGGTGTCAGAAGTCCAATTTTCAGAGGCCACCATGCTCTGAGAGGGATAAATCACATGGAGGCCCCAAGGGTAGGCATCCCAATTGTTGGCCCATCCTTGACTTAACCAGTCCCAAGCCAGCCACAAGGGTGACCAAATAACTGTTAGGTAACTAGGTCAGGCACAGAGTCTCCCCAGCTCAGAAAGTCTTATGGCTGGTAGACACCACACCCCCAGTGCTCAAGCTTCAGGCTTCTTCAACTAAGGTGATGACCTAACACGGAGTCACATAGCTAAAGGTAGGGGGTGCAAAATATTTGACAGCAGTGAAAGGTTTCTGAGGTGGTGATGAACAAAAATGAATTCAGAATCAAGCATGTAACAAATCTGAGGTGTTTTTGGCAGGGCTCACTTGTGCTGTATCACACATCAGTGTAGTGCAAATTCAAAGCTCCCAAGAGGTATGCTCTGTGCTACACACAGAGTCACACCACAAAACACCACAGAATGCTGCCTGAAGCACTATAGCACAATCTGAGACCATTGTGTGCTGAGAACCATTGTGTGCTGAGAATTGCAGTTATTTTATGGTGTTTTCTGCCCTTACAGAAACATAAAGGAAACAAAGTCTTTTAATATTCTCTTACTCTGATTTCTTAGCATAAAAAGTGTCAACTTAGTATATCTTTGGATTGGATTGTGTTAGAGTGCTTGATTTTGTCATTTTTTTCTTTCCCCTTTTTTATTTTTTGTGTGTGCATGGTATATGTCTGTGTACACATGTTTGCATGTGTGTGGCCATAGATATTTGTGGGTGCCCATGTATGTGCACATGTAGAGGTCCAAGTTTGATGTTGGGAATCATCTTTGATTGACTCTCCACCTTAATCATTGAAGCAGGGACTTTCAATCAAACTCACAGATTGCCAATGGGAGCAATTATTTGTTAACTCAACAGAGCCCAGAGTCAATCAAAGGACTGCCCACATCAAACTGGCCAGAGAGCAAAACTGTGTGGGATTGCCTTGATTGTTAATTGGTGCGGGAGGGCTTAGCCTACTGTGTATGGGACTTGGTCAGGTAGCCATGGGCTATAGAAGGGAGCCAGCTAAGCATGGGCCAAAACAAGCCAGCAAGCAGTGTTCCTTTGTGGTTCCTGCCCTGACTTCTTTCAAAGACAGTCTGCGCTAGAAGAGAAAGTCTAATAAATCCTTTCCTCCCCTCAATTGCTTTTGATCAGAGTGTTTTATCACAAGAATGAAACTAGAACACTAATTTTGCTAGCCAGCTTTCTTTTCCAAGTCTGCAAACAAAAATAGGTCTCCATGCTCAGCTGGCATTTATGTGGGTTTCTGGGGACCCAAACTCAGGTCACCTTGCCTGGGTGCAAGTGTTTAACTGCTGAATTGCCTCCTTAGCCCCAGAATTTTGCTTGGATTGCTAACTTGAATTTCATTTTTTAAAGATTTAAACAAAATCTGACTTGGGTTCGAATAGCATTGCCAGTAATTTCTGAAGTGGCCCTAAATATGCTTGTCTGCCATTTTGCACTATGTATTTGTGTAAAGTGACATTCTCAGCATTGATCCTTAGAAAAATTTAAAAATTAACTCTGAAAATATCAGGTATTTAGCACATCTATCTTGTTAATGTGAAAACTTGCTTTAGTTTTTAAAAGTTGCATTACATAAGTTTTTTATAACTTACTAGTATATGTTTGATCTGTATATCAATTTTATGAATCTATGTGTCCTAGTTATGGTTATTGTTGCTATGATGAAACACCATTATCAAAAGGAAATTGGGGAAGAAAGGATTTATTTGGCCTACACTTCCACATCATAGTCCATCATTGAAAGAAGCCAGGACAGGAACTCAAGCAGGGCAGGAACCTGGAGGCAGAGGCTGACGCAGAAGCCACAGAAGAGTGCTGCTTACTGGCTTGCTCAGCCTGATTTCTTATAGAATCTAGGACCACCAGCCCAGGGTGGCCCCACCCACAATGGACTGGACCCTCCCCCACTTATCACTAATTAAGAAAATGTTCTACAGGCTTGCCTATAGACTGATCTTATGGAGGGGTTATTGAGACAGGGTCTCTGCATAGCCTTGGCTGTCCCCAAACATTCTCTGTAGACCAGCCTGGCTTTGAACTCACAGAGGTCTACCTGCCTCTGCCTCCTGAGTGCTGGGATTAAAGGTGTGTGCCATCACCACCCAGGCTATTGTTGTTTTTGAAAAAGGTCCTCATATGTAGTCCAGGCTAGCCTAGCACTCACTATGTAAGCCAGGCTGGCCTTGAACTTCTCCTGCCTCAGCCTCCCAGGGAGCTGAGATTAAAGGTGTGAGTCACACCTGGCTTGTTTTTATTGTTGCAGCTCCCTCCCCCCTCCCTCTTTGATCGCATGCTTGTCTGCCTTGTCTCTACATACATTGTTATTTCCTCTGCTAAATATAAGCTGTAGTGGTTCAGGATCTAGTGTTCTTATCATCCATTGTACCTTCAGTAATCAGAGCAGAGACCAGTCCTTAGTGGATATGCAGGCTGTCTATGCAATTTTAGCTGACTGATGACACTTAGAAACACTCATATGAACAAGACCAGAGTCAGGAGGGTTCATCTTTCTAGGCCTGCAATGCTTGGCAAAGCTGGGACAGTGGCTGATGGAAAGAGACACATTCCAGTCTGGCCTCAGACTATAAACCAGTCAGGTTGACTGTGACCCTGGGATGGCATTTTGGGGTTTGGCGTATTTTCCATTTTGTTTGCTAGGGTTGGACATGTTACAATTTAAAAATAAAGTGATTTTTAAAAACGTATCCAAAATCCTACTTCACTTTCCATTGCTCAACAGCTCATGATCTCCTGGCTGGCTGTTCCTGTCTTCCTGGTGGCTATTGACTGCTCCTCAGAGGTCCAAGACAGACAGTTGGGCTGGCTGTAGATCAGCCCTGTACTGAGGCCTACCTTTCCTCCCAAAGCAGGGTCTGCTCAGTGAGCAGGGATGAGAACGCTGCTGCTGGGACCCGACTTGTTAGAAACAGGGCCTTTTTGCAGGTGGGAGGTTGTCTATGTCTTGTGGGGAAAGTATTGACATCTAAGACGTGAAGGCAAAACTATTAAAAGCTACACATACTGATGTAACACTTTCAATGTTACTGAAAATGGTCTAGCTGCCATGGTGAATTCTCAAAGTAGAGAATTGATATGGGGTATGGCTATGAGGAGTGAAAGCCAATGTTATTAATAACAATAAAAAGGTCAAAGGAGGCATTGAATATTGTGCTGCTGTCTATCAGTAATTTGTATTAGTTTACTTTTCATTTTATTGATATTAATAATATAGTATTGTTTCATTTTTGTGTGTATGTAGGTTGCACTTATTTATATGTGTGTACACCAGATAAAAGACTATTGGATCTCAGGGCTCTGCAGTTACAGACAGTTGTGAGCCACCATATGGGTGCTGCTGGGAATCTAACCCAGGAAGTATGGAGCTTTGGTGGGTCCTGGGTACACGCAGGTGGGACACAGATATGCATGCATGGATAATACCCACACATGTTAAATTAAGTTAAAAAAACAAACAAAACCACAGGCAATTCCTGAAAACATCAGAGCCAACAAGGAGGCTCAGTGGGTAAATGCACTTGCTGTCAAGGTTGATGACTTGAGTTTGATCCCTGGAATGGCTATAGTAGAAGGATCAAACTGACTCTCGAAAGTTGTCCTCCACAGGTGTGCTGTGACATGAGCACCACCTCTCTTACAAGCAAATAAACAGGTGAAAAGTAATTTAAAATTTTGGCAAAATGAAATGAGTCTGTTCTGATGGTAGTTTGAGCCAGAGCCACAGAAGAATAACTTTAAGTGATTTGAAAAAGCAAACCAACTATACAACATTAATGTTTGGTGACAACAAACTTGAGGGCAAAACAAACAAAAAACAAACCATGAAAGAATTATGGTAACTAGCAGTATTGCTGATTTTTGTCTGGGAGATGTTTTCCAAGATGTAAAATTATTACTGTTTTGTTTTTAGAGTCTTTCTGCGTATCTCTAGCTGGTCTGGAATTGCAATATGGGTTCTAGGAACCGAACCCAGGTCCTCTGCAAAAGAAACAAGTGTTCCTAATGGCTGAGCCATCTCTCCAGCTGCAAATAAAATACAATTTGTTTCTTAAAAGGAAGAGACAGATACTATGTGCCTTCTGCTTGAGGTACCAGCCACTACTGCTTGAGAGTTGTCTTCAGAATAAAGGCAATCCAAATCTCACTGAACATCTGACTAGAACCACAGGAGTATCCAGGTCAGTCAGAGGTACACAGTGAAACTCTGTCCCCCTAAAAAACAAAATGAAAGGAAGGAAGGAAGGAGGGAAAGAAGGAAGGAAGGAGGGAGGGAGGGAGGGAAGCAAGGAAGGAAGGAAAGAAAGAAGGAAGGAAGGAAGGAAAAAAGGAAGGAAGAGAAAAAAGAACAAACAATTCAGTATCGTGCCCTCCAACAAACCTCCAGGCCATCTGGTGTATGCTGAAATGTGAGGTTCCCTGCAACATATTAAAGCTTATCAATAAATCATACCACATGGGCCTAATTCAAACAAAGAAACAACCCAAATCACTCAGAGAAATGTAAACAATGATTAAATGCCCGGAGGTTTTGAGGAACCATTGTTAAATTTCCATTTTTTAATTATATTATTTACTTTGTGTGTGTGTGTGTGTGTGTGTGTGTGTGTGTGTGTGTGTGTGTGTGTGTGTGTGTATGTGAGTGTACCTAATGTAGGGTCAGAGGACAACTTATGGGAGTTGATTTTCTTTTTCTACCATGGAGGTCCTGGGGATTGAAGTCAAGCTCTCAGTCTCAGTAGCTAACACCTTTACCTGCTGAGCCATCCCACAGGCCCTGCTATTAAATTTCTAGATAATGCTGAATGTGAATAATGCTGAGGAAATGTTTTAGAAACACATGGTGGAATAGAGATGGAATGATATCATGTCTAGGACTGCCTTCAAAGTCATCATGCAGAGGAGGGGAGGAGGTGATTGGCAGGCGTTGATGGTCAGAGCTGGTGATTTTGCAGTACTTGGATCCGTATTACCCAGAAAAATGGGTAAACTAATACATGTTGACAACTAGTTACACTGACTTAACGTAGACAGCAGCATTAAGAAGATCTGGAAGCAGATTTCTGAGAGTAATGAGAGAGTGTTGCTGCAGTTTGGATCAGAATGTCTCCCCGAAAGCCCATATATTTGGAAGTCTTGGGGAGTGGCAGGTCCTAATGGGAGATCTTTGGTTCATGAGGGCATGTTGTTGGAGTAGATTCTGAGACGTGGTCTTCTGCTGTCTTTATTCCCAGCCATGAGGTGAACAGGTTTGCTCTGCCTCCTGCTATCGTCATTACATGCCATCTCATTGTGGCCCATAAACGAGAGAGCCAGAGGATCACAGACTGGTATCTGTGAGCCAAAATAACCCTTTGCTCCCTGAGAGGCTCGTCACATTGCTGCAGTGACAGAAAGCTAACACAGCAGAGAGAAGAGGAGGAAGGGCCTAAGTATAAGCCACACGATGGAGTCTGAGGCAGTCAGACACTCGGACTTGGGAGCCGTAGGGACTGAAGCAGAGTGATTTTGTAAGTGGGAGGCAGCTTTGATGATGACAGATCTCAATGGAGAAAAGTACCGCTTACCACCAGAGTCGCCATCACAACTCATCACATTACCATCTAGAAACACAAGGCTCTGGGTGATGTTTTAAATGAGTCATGTTATGACCAGGAAAAGCAGATCTTCAGGCCTTTGTCCTGTTTTGTCTCACAAAAGAGGCCAGGGACAACCTCTCCTAGGAGCTTCTTAACAGACTTATCACTAAACGAGGGATGCCTAGTTCAGCTTCCTAGCTGCTGTCAGGACAAATGCAAAGATTTAGATGGGAAGTGGAGAGCTGGCATTTTTTTTCTTTGTTGGATTTTATGTAGTCAGGCCTGCATCAAACTGGCTATGTAGCCAAGATATGTACAACCACACTCAGTTTTGTGCAGTCCAGGAAATGAACTTAGGGCTTCACGCCTGCTACACAATACATCTCTAGCTCTCTTCTTGTTTTGTTTTGAGACATAGTCTCACTATGTCACCCAGGCTGCCCTCAAACTCATGATCTGCCACTCCTACCCCCCTAGAAAGATTTTTTAAATAAAATGTGTACAAAGCAATATTACCAGTAGATTGATGTGTATTCGGACATTGAAATTCCTCTCAACCCATCTAGTTTTGAATTTTAATTGGAGTGGTTTCCCCTCATCCCACCCAGTTCTTGGTGCTAGAGAGAGTTTTCCTGTTTCATTTATCTGGAAGACACCACCTCTTGATTCTTGCAGCAGCAGCAGCAGCAGCAGCAGCAGCAGCAGCAGCAGCAGCAGCAGCAGCAGCAGCAGCAGCAGCAGCAGAAGAAGAAGAAGAAGAAGAAGAAGAAGAAGAAGAAGAAGAAGAAGAAGAAGAAGAAGAAGAAGAAAGCCATACAATGAAAGACAATTTGAGCATCCTAAACATCCCATGGCCAGATGGCCAGATGTTGTCCTTACCAGCCTCACATGTGACCAGCCCATATTAACACTAGCGGAGCAATCTGAAACATCACCTCTCTTGCTCCCTTCTTCCTCTATATCCAACCTGGGCAGAAAGGGAGCTATTCCTTCCAAGAAGGAACGCTCCAGCTCAGGGAGAGGTCAGGTGGCCAGAGAGGAGAAGCAGACTCTATTTCCACAGCCTTAATACCAGGTTTTGGAGACATGTTTTCTCTCAAGTGGAGAAACTCTGCCAGAACCCCTAATTTAATGTTGACTCCTTGGCCTAAAAGGATCCACTTGGGGTTGCCAGGCTCCTCTGCAGGCCCCTGGTAGAAAGGCTCACAGGGGTATTAGATCATTAATGGAACTAGAACACACTCACTCAGAACAGGCTTGACAACTTAATGCAGAACTGTCAGACATGCACCACAAGCTCCTCCCCCAACCTCAGCTCATCCAAACTTACAGGGTCATTCACATAGCATTTTGAGATTCTGTGCTGTCTCCAAAGAGGATAGCTACAGTGGGGCTTAAAGCAGAAAACAAACAAACAAATAAATAAATAAGTGTGATGGTGGTACAGCATTTGTATTCTGGCTTCCCTTCTGTGCCAGCCCATGGGACAGAACACAGCACATTGTTCTAGAAGCCTAGGTGAACAGGCAAAGTGGGTGGGGACATGACAGGAAAAATGACCATCACAGCTCTTGCCTTCAGTTGTGTCCTTGGGGAGGAGAAATCAGTCCAGATTCCAAACCTCAGTCTCCTGACTGCCATGGCATCCTTAGAAGGCATAGCCAGACACAAAGATGGTGATCTTGGACAAGTGGTTGGCCTGGAAGGAGCGTTCCAGGTATTCGGACATGTCAACGTCTACCTCCAGAGTCCGGGGTCCCTCCAGGGTCTGTGTCAGGATGAGCTCCCCTGTCTGGCGGTCTGAGCGCTGCATCACGAAGTGGCCACTGCTGTTCCCACCCACAATCCCAAAGCGCAGGCTGTTGGGCCCAGGGTGACCAGGAACTGAGGCTGTGGCCATGCGGAAGAGCGTGATGGGCGTCTTCAGGTTGGAAGGCAGAGAGAGGTAATGGAAGGTGATGGTCTTGGGCAGGTGGCGACATGGCCTGCTATCCATGGGACAGGGGTTTCGCTCGCACTGGCTGGAGCAGAGGTAAAATGGAGACAGTTAGATTTGGGAGAACTCAAAGGAGGCTGCCCCATCCACCCTCCTGAAGAGGACACACTCCTGTAGACTCCAGTATCTCTCTGAAAGAACAAAATGTCTGTGCTTCCCGTGAGCTGGTAATTATAGGGGAAATGGAAGCTCAGAGAAGCTTCTCTGTCTTTCACATTTCCTGGGCTCATTGAAAGTATCGTCCCTTCCCACGAACTGCATGCCCAGTCGTGGGCAGCCCCGGATCTACTCACAAGGGAGATGTCTTCACGTAGCTGACATTGCTGCTGCCCTCGGGGCACTCAGGATTGACGCACTGGAAACCTCCTCCAGTGTTGATACATGTAGTCCCCTGGGGGCACATGTTCTGTGGGCCAGCACACTCATCCACATCTGTTTTTCAGGAGACACAACGAAGGCTGTGACTCTTCCTGCCTTTCCTATATCATAAAGCCACTTGGAACCCCAGTAGGCGATGGAATGGGAAACTCCACAAGGGGTGAATTTACCAAATACCCGAATACTCTGTGTGTGTCGGGGGTTAGTACACATGCATGTGAGTGTGCATGTGTGTGGAGACCAGAGGTTGACAATTTGGGTATTTTCCTCAATCACTTCTCCACATTGTTTTTTGAAACAGGGTCTCTCACCGAACCTGGAGCTCACTGGTTCTGCTGGGCTGGCTGGTGAGTAAGCGCCAGGGAGCCAACCCCTTAGAGCAAGAACCTCGTCAGGTACTCTGATTTCTTTTAACATCTGGAATCAAGGTCCTTCAGAAATACTCTAGGACTGTGGTGGTGACCCTCCCTCCCTGGGACGCTGTCTTCTTTTCCTGGGGTGAGACAAGTCACCAAATGAGTGTTACCAGTCACCTGCCTCCTTCTCTGCCCCAAGTGCTTTTGAGTCTCCTTATTGCCCATGTTTGTCCTCACACTCAGACTCAAACCTTTAGGAATGCCTTAATCACATCCCACACTGAAAGCAGACATCTCCACTCGGTCATTGTTTATAAGGGTTGTCTGTGCCCTTTACAAACAGCCAGTGAATTCACCCATCAGGAGGCTGTCCCTTCCCAAGCCCAAGTAAACCTATGTGGGCTCATTGGAGCTCTGTGAGATGGATGACAGAGTGGATGGGTGGACGGATGGGTGGGCAGATGAATGGGTGGGCTGATGAGTGGAAGTGTAGGTGGGTGGATGTAAAAATGGCTATCTGGACATCCTCTATTCTAGCCCCCAGCTGCCCACTCCTCTGAGACTTACACTGGAGTCTAACAAGATGTCACCAGAGAGCCACTTCTCCCTTCATATTCCAAGTCAGCTTGGGACTTAGCCCCCTGCCCTGTCTCTTTGCCTTCTTCTCCAGTAGCTCAGAGCCATCTTCTGAAGCCTGCTGGGGTCCCTTCAGTGTCCTTAGTCCACAGAGGAGTCAGTCCTGGGCATCCTACCAATGTGATCCTGAAGCAGCTGCATTCCCTCCAGAAGTCCCCTGTAGCCTCAAATCCCAAGGCCTAGGATCATGCTGAGCATGAGGAGACCCTGCTCTGCCTTTGGGCCCATAGTGTATACAGCAGTCTTAATTTATTCATGGTTTGACTTACCCATGGCCAATTGTAGTTTGAAAATAATAAATAAAATTTCTGGAAACAAGCAGCTCATTAATCTTCAATAAATGTTATTATAGTATATTATAGTTATTTATCTTGCCGTTAGCTGTTGTTAATATTTTCTCTGCCTAATTTACAAGTTAATCTTCACGTTAGGTACATACTATAGAGCAGAAACATCATGCAGGTAGGGGTTGGTACTATTCAACTGATTTTGGGTATTGGCCCATGGTTGCATGGTTGAGGGAGGGGCTACTGTATTCTGATTGTGCTAGCATGGAGAACTGATTCATCTATGTCTTCAGGGGAGGTGTGGTAACAGGAGGCCTCCTATTGGTGAGCCCAGGCTCCCCTAGATTCATCTGGTGTCCATGATGGTGAGAGTAGCTCTCAGTCTCTTCTTTCTAACCTGCATCCCCACTTTACCTGCAGACATTCCTTGCTGACCACGGTGCTTATTTGCACCATGCCTGGAAACAGAAACCTGGGCCCTGACGTCCAGGGGTCACAATGGATGTGCGGCACTTAGGTAGACCCTGAGCCAGGTGTTTTGCATTTACAACCCACCCTTCAGTCTAATCTCTGATCCAGGGAGCCTGACTGGCCTGGACTGCCTACCTAGGCTCCCAGGCCCTCTTGTTTTCAGACCTTCTAGTGGTTAATGGAATTTGGCAAATGGAGGCCTGAGCAGCTGCGGTCTCTGTTTTCGGTCTGGGCTCAGTTCTGGTGACAGATGCATACTTCCAGCAATAATTGTCATCAGGCTCTTAAGAACCCTGTCCCTTGCTCTTGCCTGTCACTGGTGGCTCTGCCTCTCTGTTGTCCTCAGCTAGCCATCACACAAGGCCAGAGCTGTGGAGCCTGGCCATGCTGAAGTACAGCACCTGTAGTCAGAGGACTCTTGTAGACACACAGAGCCATGATGCCTCCAAGGCCCCTTCAGATTCTAACAGAGTGGACTCTGGCTGGCATCTGGGCCTTTGGGTCTGGCTGAAGACAGTTCTGGATAAGAAGACGTGACCTTACCTAGAAATGTCACTCACATGGGGTCAGAAGAGGCTGGGTGGTTAAACAGATAGTTTGTGTGGAATCTATAGCCTGATCTTTGGGAATTCTTTTTATTGATGTCTCTTCCAAGATTGAATGTGTGCCCAGATCTTTGGTTCTCTTAGCCTAATCGCTCCTGAATGGGGACAGAGGATGAGAGCAGAGGTCACAGTAGCAGCGGGTGGCCAGGTATAGAGGGTCACCTTGCTCTGCTACGGTCTCACTCACCCTCACAGCTCTTCCCATCAGCCATGATCCGGTATCCACTGGGGCAGGTACAGCGGTAGGAGCCAGGGGTATTCACGCAGGCATGCATGCAGAGCCGGGGGCGTCCTTCCTGCCCGTAGATCTTACACTCATTCACGTCTGGGGACAAAAAGTGTCCTTCGTTCCAGGAGGCTATGCCACCTCCATCAACTAGACTCTGGCAGCTGTGACTACATAGCTGGGTAAAGTGACAGCTATGCCTACAGAGGAGCATCTGGAATGCCCCTCCCCCACCCCCTCATCCCCCCTCACCCCTCCCCGCCCCAGGACCAAGAGGGCTGAAGGGAGGAGTGGAAGGGTGTGGGCCACCCTAGCAGAGCTTCTCAGTCTAACTCGGAAACTTTACAAAGCCTATCAAGTCAGGTACCCCACTTGAAGAGAACCAGACTGAGAAACCCATCTCAGCTCACCATCTTCAGCAAAGGAGACATGGAGTAAGAGAGCCCTGCAGCCTGTGTGGCGGGGCAGGCCTGTACTCTCAGCATTTGGGAGGCTGAAACACGGACCTCCCTTTGAGGCCAGCCTGGGCTGTATGTTGAGACTCCTCTTTAGAAGGGGGTGGGGAGTATTTCTGAGGCTTTGATCTCACGGTGGAACTGCTGTCTAGTTGTGGTTATCAAAAGCGGGCTCTAAAGTCAGCTAAATTGAGATGGTGACTAGGGAATGCATCTGGGTTCGTGTAACTCTCTTGCCACGCCCCCAGAGGTGGGGAAGAGGTTGTGGACAGTGAAGGTAAAAGGACCTTCTTTGGCACAGAAGTTCTAGCCTATCAACTCCCACCCCCACCCCACTTTCTTTCTCCCCCACCTGCCACATTACAGAAGATGGCCTTGGACTTCTCATTCTCCTGCCTCCATATAAAAGTGTTGAGATTACAAGCATGCCACTCTAAATTTAAGTGGTGATGAGATTGCAAGAAGGGCCTTGTGCTTGCTAGACAAGCACTCTAGAGACTGAATGCAAATCCCTTGCACTCGGTCTAATACTGTCTATATGTCTCAGAGATGGCCCTGGTGCATCCTACTGGAGCCCAGCGGTGGGAAGATAAGAAGGGTACACTAGGAGGAGAACCAAGATGGGCGCGCAGCCACTTCTTTTCCAGAATACCCCTGAAGTCTCGGTTTATTTCATTCATCCTAGCAGCCCTTAACTAAAAGGCAAATCACAGGCATTTCTGAGACCACGCCCAGGCAGATCCTTGCCCCACCCCGCACTCCATCCCAGGGCGGCAGATGGGACCCTTCCTTCCCAGGCTCACGGGCTCACATCCTCACGTCTCCTCCCACGCGGTGCCCGCTCCCCTGCGGAGCCCGAACCTACCCTGACAGATGCTGTCGCCGCCGCCGTCTGTGCTGCTCAAGTGGAATCCCGCCTCGCAGCTGCAAAGCTGCTCCCGCTCCATCTGCACGCATCGCGGCGCGCGGCTGAAGGCAGGGTCGCCGGCCACGTTGACCTCGGGGGCCGCTGCGGGAAGATGACACGCTCAGCACCTGGCCTTCCCCTAACCCTCACCCCGGCACCTATAGTGAGCCCCAGGTCGGAAAGATCCTATCTCTCAGAGCATACTCTACAACAGGGAAGGAATGACAAGCGATTGACCTAAACTGAGAGATTGCGACCCGGACAGGACCAGTGAGAGAGCGGAATGTAGTAGCCGGACAGCCAGGAATACTGCAGTGTGAACTCCGAGATTCATTTTGAGAGCCTTGTACGACGCCCACAATACAGGGGGCACTAGAGTTTAAAAATCTGAGCCTCTGCGTTTTCGCCCAGTTCAAGGCCAGCCAGGGTAGCAGAGCCAGATCCTGTCTCAAAATGATGGTATTAGGGACTAGAGAGATGGCGCAGTGGTTTAGAACCAAAACGTGGCTCCAGAAGATTGGAGTTTGATTCTCGGCACCAACATCGGGGTGCTTACAACTGCCTGGAACTCCACTTCCGGGGCTCAGAAGTCCTTTTCCGCTCTCCACTGATAATGCATTCAAGTGCACACACACATCCACACACATACAAGCACATATACACATACACATGCAGGCACAATTTAAAAATTAGAGAAATATTAGGGAGAGGCTTACAGGATACAGGAATAGTCCAAGAAGGCAGGTTCCAAGTAAGCCTGGTGGGTCATTTCTTACTTTCCATTCCTGGAGAAGACTCCAGTCATGGGGACACTTCATAAAATAACCTCTAGGCCTGAGGTTTGATGGCCCAAAGGTCCCACAGCAGAATACCCCTAAAGGAGGGCATTTAGTAGCTAGTATGGCTTCACTGGGGTGAAAGGCAATAGGCTTTTTTTCTGCTCTTCTTTGTAGATACAGACAGTGACCTTCCAAGAGAGCCCTGCCTCCCCACTGTTTCGACAGGAGGTGACTCCAGACATGAGAACGCAGGGCTAGGGGTAAGACTCTGGGGAGAGCTTCACTGTGAGAAAGGATCTGGCAGGCCAGTTCCACTGACTTGTCAGGGTGGTCAGCAGTAAGCTTGTAAGTGCATATTTAACCCTGACTTGGAGCTGGCTGCCACAGAGGGCATGAAGTTGTTTTGTCTTATTTTATTTGAGGCAGGGTCTCCTGCATTCCAGGCTGGACTTGGGCTCTGCTGTGAAGCCAAGGATAGCCTTAAAAATCTGGTCCTCCTGCTTCTTCCTCACTGGTGCTGGGATTACAGATGCCCACCATCATGCCCAGCGTTATATTATGCTAGTGATCAGATGCATGGCTTTCTGCTTGAGATGCAAGCATCCTACAAAGTAAGTTGTGTCTGCAGTACCAACAGTTTGTCAGCTCTTATTTTCTGGACCTTACACTATTCACCCAAAATGCCCTTTCCCCACAGGGAGTCTACGGAGAACTAAAGACAGCCAGGCCTGTCTGGCAAAGGAATAGGACATCTTTTGGTTACACCTCTCAGTTGCAGAATGGTGCGAAGCCCCTCACCCATCCTTCACAGATTCCCTATCAGGAGTTTTTCTTGCCATGTGCTGGTTTCTCAAGCTACCTTGGCCTGCTTACTTTGCAGGGTGTGATAGGAGCATTGGAAGGGAAAGTGATTCTGTAGAGGATGAAACCCTAACTAGGCAAAAGTGCCCCCGGGTCCCTAATCTGCATGCTGTTAGGTTGGAGTCTGACTCTCCAGCAGAAGGATCAAAACTCTGGTCATAAAAAACAGCTAAGCCCATCCAAACGAGTACTGCAGGGTACTAGCAGGATCAGCCAGTGGGTGGGAACCTCAGAGTTCCTGACACATTTGCCTTTGGTGACCGTGACCAGCATCCGTGCCAACCCCCAGGGAAGCATCCCCAGCAAGTCCTCTGGCTACATACCAGTTTGGGTCTGATTCTCACAACGGTTCCCAGTTTTTCCTGGAGGACAGATGCATCTGTACTGGTTGACTCCTTCCACACATGTTCCCCCATTGTGACAAGGCTGGCTGGAACACTCACTGATGTCTAGGAAAGGATGTTATATGGTTATATGGATTCTAGTGCCACATCAAGAAAAAACTGACAATGGCTTCCCCTTCCATTGTGGGACCACTTCAGCCTCCTGTCTGGCTTGGTTCTGTTTGTTTTTGAGATAAGTTCTCATTATGAAGCTCAAGTTGGCACCCTTGTTTGTGACCCTCCTGTCTCAGTCTCCTGGGGGGCAGACATGTGTCATTACACCACCACCACCCCGCAGCTTCCTACCTTCCCACGTTGTCCTTGCAGTCTCTCTACCTGTGGGAGCTGCAAGGCAACTGATGAGCTGAAATGCAGGCCATTGTTTCTGCAGTACCTGCCTCACACTGTGAACACAGCTCATGCTTGAGGGTGTAGTGTACACCGCTGTAGCCAGGTGTTGGCATCTGCTTGTGATATTCCCTTCTACTCTTCAACTCTGCTCCAAGGTAGATCCCAGGCCTTGAATTTCCTCTCTTTGTAGCCAAGGATGAAACTGAACCTAGGATCTTCCTGCTTTTGCCTCCTGGGTGCTAGGATTAACAGCTGTGTAGCACTATGCCCATTTTTATTCCATGCTGAGCATGGAACCTAGGATCTCATGCATGTTAGCCTTATTCTATCTCCATCCCTGGATCATCTTTCAAACAGGAGCTAAATTCCAAGAAATTAAAAAGGCATGTGTCTCCCAGGAAGAAGAAGCAGGGGCTCATCTGGTGAGAACTGTATCCTCATTCGGGTCAGTTGGAAGGGACCTTGGCTTCCCTCAAGACTCAGGCTTTCCAAACACTGTTTATCTGTAGGGAAGACACTATTTCCATTTTCCTGTAATGTCAGGCTGGTGACATGCTTCCCCGGTCAGCCTGCTTTCAGATGGTCCGAGAACACACACACAAACATGCCCCCGGCCCCATCAGTATTGCAAGGTCTCTCAAGGTCCAACCCTATCTTTGCTTACTGGCCCCCTATTAAAGTGGGCAGATCAATAAACCCTGAAGGTATGGGGAGGAAGCCAGACAGTGTGAGTGCTTATATCCCTCAGTTTGGTGTCAGCACAGCCACAGCCACCATCTATCCTCGGGGAAACTCCAGTGAAAGACAGTGAGATGCACTTGCCCCTGAACCCCTCAGGAGGGGCTGGGTTGACATCAGCTCGATAGAGATGTGAACAGGTGCCCCACCATGCTAATTTCTTTACAGGCTCCAGACAGACGTTCTGCATTACTTATCTTGATGAGCAGCCAGAGGTATTCAATGGCCTGGTGCCCAGACTGGCAAATGCTATGTCCCAATTGAAGGCTAGTTGTCATCACATTGAAGTGTGTCCCAGGCTGGGGCATTTAGTTATGACTTTAGAACAGTGACGAGGGCAATGGCAATGATGGTAAGAAAGGCCGGCAAGCCAAGGCCTGGGCACAATCATATTTCCATCTCCTGTTTCATAAATACTTATTCTTCAATGAAAGTGAATTGTCATGTGTATACTCTAACTTACTCTCTTTATAAAAACATTTATGTCTGCATGTACATATGCGTGTGAGACAGGGTCTCAATTAGCAGAGGCTGGCCTTGAACTTGATTATCTTTGATTTCCTGCCTCCTCATCTTGAGTTCTAGAGTTACAGGCACAAACCATCATGCCTAATTTACATGGTGCTGGGCATTGAACTCAGGGCCTCATGCACAGTAGGCAAGTATACTACCACATGAGCTACATTCTCATCCCCTCCTGCCCCCACTTTTTTTTTTTAAAATTCTATTTTGTTCCTGGGTTCTGCATTTTGTTTCAAATTTCCCATTATGCCAATGACTTTATTTCTAAGGTTTTCTCATTTTTAAATTTTTTTCTTTTACATTTCATTATTTTAATTTACTTTGGAGGGGTAGAACACATGCATGTCTTGAGGGGAGAGGTTAGAGAATAACTTTCTAGAGTCTGTTCTTTCCGTCTACCTCGTGGGTTCCGGGGATTGAATTCAGTTCATCTGGTCTGGAGGCAAGAGCCTTTCCCTACTGAACCATCTCTCAAGCATAGATGTTGTTTTTGCAGTCTTTATAGTTTAAAAACTTCTAACTTCTATTGGCTTGTTTTGAAATATTGTCTTATGCTTTCCTTTGGTTTTAAGGGTATATCTTTCTGGCAACTCTTTGTTGTCCATGGAAACTTTGTTCTCTTTTTTCTGACTTTTTATTTTTTTGTATACCAGCTTGCATGAGATTTAACAGGAGCCCTTCCCGGCCCCCCATACTTACATAAAGTAAGTTTCCCCATGTACCTTTAGCACCTTCATGCCTTCAAAATTTCCTTTCCTATTATGTTTCCATCATGACCAAAAGCAGAACCTCCTACCTCCTCAGTTCTGTCTTGATGGCGTTCAATTTTTTTAAGACTGATTTTATTATCTTATGTGTTTCAGTACTTTGCCTATATGTGTGTGTATGTGCATTCCTTGCATGCAGTTCCCAAGGAGGCCAGAAGAGGGCAAAAGATTCCAGGGATGACATACAGATGACTGTAAACGGCCATGTGTAAGCTGCGTATCAGACTCAGGTCCTCTGCAAGAGTGGTAAGTGCTTTTAACTGCTGAGCCAACTCTCTAACTTTCTTGATGGCTTTTTATGTGAACAACCATATCTTATTTGCTCTTGTTTTCTTTGTGTTCAACTTGGGTTCTCCCCAACATTTTGGCTAGAACTTTCGGGGACTCTTGTCCAGACACCCCTTTGGAACTAAGGTTTTCTATATGAAGTGTACTGGCTGGGGGTGTAGCCTAGTTGGCAGATCGCTTGCCATCAGGATCTGGGCTTGGTCTTCAGCATAAAACTGTAATCAGATGCATAGGATCAAAGAGAGTCAAGGGAGCTAAAGGTGATGTGTGTGGGTGGTTTTACATCCAATCAAGCTGACCACTAACAGATTGCCTCCAAAATGTGTGAGCTCAGAGACCTGGCCCTGAATTTTTCTTGAAGAATCAACCAATGAATCTCAGAAGAAGGACCCAAGTGGTACTTCCCAAGATATAAGAGACAGGGCAACCGGTGAGAAATATGGAGCTGATCTGGGCTCCAATTCAAAAAAAGTGTTAAAAATACAGGAAACAATAGGGAGGATTGTATTGATGACACTAAGGAGTTTATCTTGTAAAAATTACTGGAGTTTTGGTTTATATGATCTTCCTTCTGTACTTTTACAAAAGTTTTTCTTCTGTAATAAATAATTATTTATTATATGTCTATGAATGGTTTACCTGCATGTATGTGTGGCACCACATGTGTGCAGTGCCCGGGCCCCCTGAAACTGGAATTACAGATGGTTATGAGTAAAGCTGTGGGTGCTGGGAACTGAACCCAGGTCCTCTGTAGGAGCAGCTGGCGCTCTCTGAGCAATCTCTCCCTCACTGAATTTCTCCTCTCCTCTCCTCTCCTCCCCTTCTCTTTTCTTTTTCTATTTCTTTTGAGACAAGATCTCTCCATTATGTAGCTCTGACTGTCCTAGAACTCACTACATAGATCAGGCTGGCCTTGAACTCACAGAGATCAACCTGCCTTTGTCTCCCAAGTGATGGGACTAAAGGCATGTGCCACCACCACCAAGCTGAATTTTTTTTCTTAATGAAAGAAAAAAAATGTTTAAAATAATTGGCATTTTTAAGACTATGAAAACAGGAGAAAGATCACCTACCTAGTAAAGTATCGGATGACCCCAATGGGGAAGTGCTTCATAGTGATAGTAAACAAAGGGGTTTACTTCTCTCAAGTTTTTCCAAAATGAATGGCTATGGCCTCCCCAACTCAGAAAGCCTCACACCCTAAAAAACATGCCACTCAGCTGATGGAGTGCTTGCCACCACATACAAAGCTTTGGATTTAATCTCTGGCACCACAAAAACTCAGTGTAATTGCAGCAGCACTCAGGAGGTAGAGGCCAGAGGGTCAGAAGATCAAGATCATCCTTGGCTATATACTGAGTCCAAGGTCAGCCTGGGTTACTTGAGGCTCTGTCTCAAACTGAGCAACAACAACAACAACAACAAAAATGCCCTTCACAGAGAGAAAGAGAAGACTCAGGAAGCCAAATGGCTGCTTTCCACTATGGACTTCCAGAGCTCCTCTGCCCACTGCATCTTTAATGATGTAATTTTGTATAATTTCCTTCTATGCCAAGTAGGGTTCATCACCCTCTTCCCAATCAGTTTCCTGCAGGGCGGGCACTGGCCAGTTATTAAAGCGCTGCCAAGTGTTTCACTGGCACTGACATTTTGTGTCTTGAAGTGAAGGGCTGTAATTAAGATTTTTGTGCCCCGAGGTCACAACACACAATGACAACACTGCAGATGTGGAAATTGAAGTGGGCACACTCAGCAGCTGCTGCTCACCAGATTGCTGAGCTCCAGCCCAATGGAACTGTATTGGCAGGAGAGGAGGTGTTCTGAAGACACTTGGAATGGCCACTCCCACCCACTGGCTCTTTTAGTACTGAGACAAAGGACATCAAGCATTGGAATGTTTCTAGGAATTTCGTCCTGGGAATAGGAAAAGGCTAAAGCATGGTGCCAGCCAGAGGAGGAACTTGTCTCTCAAGAAAAGATTGCATACAGTTCTTTATTGTTCGTGTGTGTGTGTGTGTGTGTGTGTGTGTGTGTGTGTGTGTGTGGTGTTATACATGTGTATATGTTAATGTATGTGCATGGGGGGCGGGGGGACAGGTATTGCATGACAGAATGGGAACCATGGGTCAACTTTGAGTGTCTTTCCTGCTGTCCATGTTTAGTTTATTTTATGTGAATGTGTGTTTTGTCTGCATGTATGTCTGTACTCACAGAAGCCAGAAGAGAGCACTGAACCCCCTGAAACGGGAATTACAGACAGTTGTGACCACGTGGGCGCAATGCTCTTAACCAGTGAACCATCTTTCCAGTCCCTCCATCTTAGTTTTTGAGAGCTCAGAGCTCATCAGTTCAGCTAGACTAGCTGGCCAGCAGGCTCTGGTGACCTGACTGTCCCTCTGCCTCTGATGCTGGGGTTACAGGCATTCACCATCACACTGCTTTTCTGTGGGTGCTGGGGCCTAAGCTCAGGCCTTTTTCTGTTTGTTTTTCACTACCACTTGTCTGTTTAATTGGCCTATCGAGGATGGGGAGGTGGGGGTGGGGTGAGGTGTAGTTAAGGCTG
The DNA here is from genome assembly GCF_943737965.1 of Phodopus roborovskii. Lineage (NCBI taxonomy): Eukaryota > Metazoa > Chordata > Mammalia > Rodentia > Cricetidae > Phodopus > Phodopus roborovskii. The sequence continues at coordinate 24,840,489 of NW_026126416.1, forward strand.
CTGGGGCTGAGACTCTGACCCTAACAACACTGAGTCTCATCCACATAATCAAGATTGTCACAGTTCCCTGAGAAGATTTAATAGCAGCTCTCTGGCAGTGCTGTGAGGTTCTGGCTGAAGACAGCATCTGTGAGTGAAAAATGCAAGCACAGCATGCCAACTTGGGGGAGGCTGAGCCTAGTGGCTTGTTGATCCAGTTGGTTGTAACATACAAATATTTTGTTCCATCAGTACAGGGTAAACGTCCAGGCCCAGTTTACACTTAGTGAGATGAAAAGTATCCAAGATCCCATTTTGAAAAAAAAAAAAAAAGAAAGAAAGAAAGAAAGAAATATAATCACTTTCTTTTAACCAACTCACAAGCCAAGCATCACACAGCTAGTTTAAGGCTCCAGTCCTGCCTCTGTGTATCTCAGTGAACTTGTACACAGTTAGAATGACCACTCTGAAGCCAGGAAGCCTCACTTAGGCGTTTACACTTTCAGCATCAATTACTTTGCTTATTTATTTATTTAATGGTACTTCAATAGCAAAACCATTTGGATTTACGTCTCCACCATGAGTATATGTGTATACCTATGACAGAGCTGAAACCAGAAAGAGAAAGTGTCATAGTGCCTTTGTGGCTCACGTGTCTTTGCCTCCATTCTGTGTGTCTTTCTTTATCACCTACTATTGGGGGGAAATTTTGGAAATATTCATTTTATATTATATGTATGTGGGTGCCTGAGCATGTGCCCATGCACCACATGTGTGTAGTGTCCACAGAAAGGGTGTCGAATCCTGGAACTGTCCACTTTATTTCAAGAACTTGGAGTCCTCTAATTTAACTAGACTGGCTGCCCAGCGCTCTGGAAGCCGCCTGTCCCTTCTGTCCCCAGTGCTGGGGTTACTGGCACACAGTTCTGCACATAACTTTTAAGTGGGTGCTGGGGATCCAAACTTAGGGGCTAGAGGGTTCTGAGAACCGAATCCAGGTTCTCTGCAAGAGCAGTAAGAGCTCTTAACTGCTGCACTTTCTCTCCAGCCTCCTGGAAAAAGTTAGCGTTTATTTAGTGTGTGTGTATGTGTGTATGTATATGTGTATATGTGTGTGCATGCATATGTATGTATGTATCTGTGTGTATGTGTGTATGTATGTGTGTGCATGTATATGTGTGTGTATATGTATATGTGTGTATATATATGTTTGTGGGGGTGTGTGTATGTGTGTATATGTTTGTGTGTATGTATCTGTGTGTGTATGTATCTGTGTGTATGTATATGTGTGTGAATGGATGCGTGTATGTATATGTGTATATATGGATGTGTGTATGTATATGTGTGTGTGCATGTATATGTGTGTATGCATATGTGTGTATGTGTGTACATATGTGTATGTATGTGTGTGGGTGTGTATTGTATGTATGTATGTGTATATGTGTGTGCAGGTGTGTATGTGTGCATGTTTATGTGGGTGTGTATGTATGTGTGTATGGGTGTGTGAATGCCATAGTATGCTTGTAGACGTCAGAGGACAGCTTTTTTAGGAGTTGGCTCTCTCCTACTATGTAGGTCCCAGGGATTGAACTCAGGTCACCAGTCAAGAATTCTGTCTCCCATCACAGATACACAGACACTCACTCAGTCCAGGATGAGAGGGAGAAAGAAGATCATGTTAGCCCTGTCATGGTGGTCAGGTTGGACTACAAACAGATGTCCATTACAGGGCAAGAGACAGACAGATGCAGGGGACACACTAAACACAGGCAAATCAGGCCACAGGTGGCCAAGTGAATGGGACCTAAGGTGCCGAGTGGACATAGAAAGAACCCACCAGGGGTCTGCAACTCAGCCTGGAAATTAAAACTACAGATGCCCAGAGCAATGAAAAGCAATGCCTTGTGTTCGTACCTAGGATGACATTCTTATCATTCATGAGGTGTTTAATTGGATGGAATTCCTTCAGAGTCAGGGTGAATATGGGGCTTGGCATTTCTCCAGGTATGTTTGCATGGCTCATGGTTTATCATCGGCATGGTTCCCAGGGAGGTCTGAGGGCTGGAGCCTCGAATCAACCCTTGAGCCACTGTGCCTTCCAGGAGGCAGGAAAGGGCATTCTGGACCAATGGGTGCTGCTGTGTGTCTCAGCTCCTCCTGTCAGTCCCCACTCCTCCTGGGAGGTACTGTGTTTTCTGAGATCTCTTTGTTTTCAAGATTTTTAAGTATTCAGGGCTATCGATTGCAGCAGTGGCAGAGCTCTTGTCTAGCAGAATGAGGCCCTTAGTTAAATTCCTAGTACTCACCAAGGATTTGAGACCAGCCTGGAGAACATAAAGAGACCCTATCTCAAATGAACACCCCCCCACACACACACAAGTCCCCCGTCCACACTCACACACACACACACACACACACACACACACACACAAGCCCCCTGTCCACACTGCTCACACACACACAAGCCCCCTGTCCACACTGCTCACACACACACAAGCCCCCTGTCCACTCTCTCTCTCTCTCTCTCTCTCTCTCTCACACACACACACACACACACACACACACACACAAGTCCCCTGTCCACACTGCTCACACCTACCACAAGATGAGAAGCAAAGACAGGGTAATCCCTGCAAGTTTGCTGACCAGCCAGCTCGGTATACACAGCGGCAAACGAGAGAAATCGAGGGTGAGGACTGTCACCTAGGATTATCCTTGACCCCCATGGTATGCATGCACCTGAACACTCCTCTCTCTCTCTCTCTCTCTCTCTCTCTCTCTCTCTCTCTCTCTCTCTCTCTCACACACACACACACACACACACACACACACACACGAGAAACAAGAGAGAGGATCAGATGTGTCTCTGGGATGACCCTTTTTGGCCAGCACACCCATGCTACGTGTGATGTGATGTGGACAGGGCAGAATGGCCATACCTCTGCAGCAGGGCTTTTCTCCAGTCCAGGTGCCATTCGCAAGACACACCACACTGCTGGGACCAACCAGTTGGAACCCTGGGTTGCAGGTAAAATGGACTTCATGGTCCACTAAGTACTTGCTTCCAAACTTCCTGCCATCTGTAGGGGCGTCCAGAGCTGGGCAGGAAACTGTAAGGAAAAGAAAAGGGATTAGGAGCCCTCCCCTGGGCTGCAGCCATGGAGGTATGGATGTCACTCACAAGACCTCTCTCTCTCTCTCTCTCTCTCTCATGACTGCTGGGCATGGCGCTGAACCTTCTACAGGCCACCTCTCTCGAAACCCTCCCAGTGTTCTTTAGAGGAGGGGAACACACAGTTAGCCTAGTGAAAGCTGAGGAAACATGCTGAGGCACCCAAGGTTGTGTGTGCAGAGCCTCACAGAGTAGTGCTGAGTATCAGATTGATGAGACCAACACATACTGCCTCTGTTTTCTCTTGTCTCCAGCCTAATGGATGTCCCAGGCCTCCTGAGCAGGCTCAGCCTACCACCAGGCCAGCTCTTCCTTCCTTCAGGTCTCTATTCAAATGTCACCACTTCCCAGAGGGATCCCTCGCTACCACTCATCTCTGTCCCAATCCCCTTTACCTTCTTCTTAGCATTTGTGACTACTGTAGTGTGTCTTTATGCTTGCTGTCAGGTTCTCTGCCTCAATGCAATCTGGCCTGTGTGGTTTTTTTTTTTTTTTTTCTGTTAGTCCCAGCCCCAGCCAAGTGCTTGGCACACAGAGTATGTTCTATAAATGAGCCTTGAAAGAAATGTGATTTATTGAACCTCTGGTGAAAGCTTTCCCTGGGAAATGTTACTTCACACAGCAGAGAAGTCCCTAAGGAAACAAAGTCACCAGGGCCCATGGTGTTGGGTATCCCACACGCTCCATCGCCTATCCCTTAGCCCCCAGACCAGAAGAAGCCCAGTACTCGCCTCGGGGCCTAGAAAGTGTGAGAGATATCACCAGGAAAACATGACCCCGTGTTACAGCTCTCTCATTAGTGGAGGGAAATTGGGGTGTCCCATTGTGCCCCAGATAAGTGGGACTTATCCTGGAAGCCCCTCTTCCTACCCCAACTGGGTGGAGTCACCGCAGAATGTACTTTCAGGCATGAAAAGCCAGAGCCATGCTAATTCATGGAAAATAACACGTGCTGTAAATGGAATATTCTGGGCAGGTCAGAGTAGAAGGTATGCCTGTGTGGAGGGCAAATGTGGGAAGTAACAATAGACTGTTACACTGAAAGTAAAAAGAGGAACAAAAGCAAAGTCAGAGTTGACTGGGCTCTCTGGGGAGGACAGGGAGGTGAAATGCACCTATACTTGCAGAATGATGCTTTTGACAAATCTGTGGGATTATAGGTTGCTACCTATGTAGCTATTAAGCATAGAATAAAATTTATAAGAGGAAATGGTCTGGGTGTGGTGACAAATCAGCTCTTGGGAGGCAGAGGTAGGATTTTGAGTTTTGGGCCAGTCTGAACTATATATTGAGACTATTTAAAACAAAAACAAAAATAAAAACAAAACAAAAAACAAAAACAAACAAACAAACAAACAAACAAAAAACCAAAAAAACCAGGCCTGGAGATGACAGTCATAATCCCAGAACTTGGAAGGCAGAGGCAGAAGAATCAGGAGTTCAAGATTATTGTGGCTTACACAGCAAGTTTGAGGTTAACTTGAGCTACACAAGACAAAAACAAAACAAGGGGGCTGCAGAGATGGTTCAGTGGTTAAGAGGGTTCACTGCTCTCACAGAGGACCAGGGAGGAATCCAATATCCTTGACTGGCTACCTTGGGCACATGTGCATACTCACAGGCACACATAAGTAAATCATAAAAAAAAACCTGGAAATAAGTGACTGTCAAATATAGGGGATAGGAGTAACTTTAATATGTACAGGATAACAGACATAGTAATACACACACACAGAGTCACAGTCACACACACACATGCAGTCACACACACACAGTCTCTCACACACACAGAGTCACAGACACACAGTTACACACACATGCAGTCACACACACATAGTCTCTCTCTCTCTCTCTCTCTCTCTCATACACACAGAGTCATAGACACACACACACATACACATACACAGTCACACACAGGGTCTCTCTCTCATACACACATAGTCACAGACACACAGTCTCTCTCTCTCTCTCTCTCTCTCTCTCTCTCTCTCTCTCACACACACACACACACACACTCAAGGGACAAACTGGATGGAGAGGGCTGCAGGGATGACGGTTCCAGAGTACGGTTCTTGGTCCGGCCTGATGATTTGGGACCCACCTGGAGGTGCATCTGGGGCCACTTTGCTAACGGTGTTTTGCAGCACAGCCAGTCGGCTCTTCATGTTTCGGATGCCTTCAGCGAAGCGGGTCTCCTGGCCCTTCAACAGCTGCTGCAACTGACGGATGGTTGTTAGGAGCTGTTGTCTATTGAGACAACTCTGGGGAGAGAAGACACTGTTGGAGCGGGCTTCATCTTACCAGCATGCTCTGGTTCAAACTCCCTGGTGCCTCGTGAAAACACCTTGGTAGAGAAGACTCTCTAAGGTACCCCTCCCTGCCAGATACTGTACCTCATCTGTCCTCAACCTATGGGTTGTGACCCCTTTAGGGGTTGAATGACCCTGTCACAGGGCTTGCCTAAGACTGTCAGATATGTACGATTCATAACAGCAAAATTAAGGTTATGAAGTAACAAGGAAAATAATTTTATGGTTGTGGTCACTGCAACATGAGGAATTGAAGGGTAGCAACATTAGGAAGGTTGAGAGCCACTGCTCTACCTGAACAACAGCATCTGCTAGGTTAAGTTGCTAGGTGACAGCCCAAGTACATGTATCATACATAGTCCCACTTCACCCCTTGACACAACAAAACAAGAACAGAATTGGTGACTAAATGACTAGGTGCTTAAGCAACCATTTTAACCCAAATTTCCTTATAATCACTGGCCTGTCACTCCAAAAGATGCACACATTCCTCCTCACTCTAAGTGAAGGCTGAATTCTGAGCTGGGTGAAATTTTCCTTTCTTTCTCCATTGGAAACTTGGGAAAGCAAGAGAAAAGTGGGGAGGAAAAACTAGAATAAAGAAGTATTCAATACAGTCAATGTCCTCTTTTGATGATTTTTAATAGTTTTTTTGGGGGGGGGATGGTATTGTATTTAATGTTAACAAACGCTATCTGACTTAAAGCAACTTAAGCATTATACTGGATGATAGAAATTGCAAGGTTTCCATTCAGTTTCTACCGTGTTTGAGAGTCAGGACATTAGGGTGGGAGAGATTGCTCAGTGGTTAAGAGTGCTTCCTGCTCTTGCAGAGGACCCAAGTTTAGTTTCCAGCACCCACAGGAGCAGGAGCAACTTGCAAAGGCTTGTAAGCTCCAGGGGATCTGATGCCCTCTTCTGGACTCTGAGGCTATCTGCTGGTACACATTTACACACTGCTGCCCCGTCCCCACCACCAAACACACACACCCTTCACACACATATTCACAGAGATGAAACAGAACAGATCTTAAAAAGAAAAGAGCCATGGGCAGGGTCAAGAAAGGGAATATCCAGGGAAGAGAAAGGACCCTAGCCTTGGGCAATTGATTCTGGACTAAGGTCATTTTCATTTGTTTGGGAACTGTGTGCACAAAGCTTAATGTGTTTGACCTGGCTTGTATTACTTGCTGTGAAGATGTATCTTTAGGGATATGGAACATTGTTTACTTTGGGCTTTTTCACGGAGTATCAGTTGTGTATATTATAGTGTGCATGCTTTCATATGTGTGGCCACGTGTGTATAAGTGGACCTATGAGGAAGACGTCCCTCGCTGACCCCAGAGCTCACTGGTTCCAGGAGACCGGCTAGTAAGCAAACGCCAGGGATTCTTCTGCCTCTGCCTACCCAGCTCTGAGATTACAGGCTCACCCGGCCTCTGCCACGGCAGCTGGGGATCTGAAGGCAAGGTTTCATGCTTGCACTACAAGCACTTCGTCCATCTCCCCAGCCCCATTTATAAGTTTTATAATTAAAAGAAATGTGTGCAAGCCAGCGGGGCAGCGGGGCAGCTGAGGTATGTGGCCTTCGCAACCTGGGCAGTGTCCAACCTCTCAGTGGAGCCACTGTGGCCACAACGGGCCACTCTCCCGGAGAGACTGCCAGACCGCAGCACCTTGGAGTTTTCAGCAAATGCATGACTCATGGGTTATATTCAATGGACACTTTTGACAAAATTGAATTTCCCGTTGCCCCTGGAACTTGTTAACCCATAGGGGCTCCCTGGCCTGCACCGTAACCTGGGTCTGATGAAGCATGGCCCAGAAGGTAACAGCTGGAAAGAGAAGCTGTTTTTCCGCTTCCTCCTCCACACAAGTCCTGGGCACCTGGGCGATGACCAGTTCTTACCTGCCTGGCACGGCATAGCCAACTCCCCCAGACCTGAGCTCCCACACCTATCTTCCTGTGCCAAAAAGAAAACGGATATCTTTGTGTCAATTTGGCCTGTGTCAATTCCGTGTGGGATGCGCTTCTGCCTATAAGAAATGCTTCTCTTCCTCGGAGGCCGCCTCACAGCTGGTTGGTATGCACATGTGGAGAAGCAGCTTCTACTTGTGATTATTATTAGGCTTATGTTAGTTCCCATGTCATACAGAGGCTGGAAGTCAAGTGATTTGACCCAAATCATATAACCAGGTTGTGGTAGAGTCCCCGAGGACTCATTTGTTCTCATATAACCCTGTGTAGTGGGGTCTTTTTCTGGAATTTACACTAGGCATTAACAGCCCTAGAGTGGACTTTTTAATTCTTGTGCAAGTTGGAGATTTGACAATGGAGATGGGCAGTAGTAGCATGGGGAGGAACCTTCTACACACAGAGGTCGGGTCATGATATGTGGGAGCAGGCTCGCTAGGCCCAGGGATTTGCTCCATGCTGAAGCGAAGAGTTCTTAATGCCAAAGACTTCGCTGGCAATGGCAAACCCATGGGAACCCAGAGTGGAACCCTAGGGCCCCAGGGGGAGAGTACACATGTGGGGGGAAAATGGGCCTTGTTATCCTGTGGCCACTGGGCAGGCACATTTCTTTAGCCTCAGGGCTGCCCATAAGGACAACTACCACCAGATGCTTTATGCCTCCAACGGTCACTGGACTGAGACCTAGCAATGCTGATGCATGTGGAGAGGGAGCCAGCTTGAAGTCTGGTGATGATCCAGTGTGGAAGGTGGGAAGGCTCTCTCTGACCCACCTCCGTCTGACCTGTCTCGGGCAATGCAAGGAAGATCTCTGGTGCTCTTGGCAAACTATCTGCCAGATGAGAGGCTTGGGCCAAGGGAATGAGTGCTTTACACAGGTTATCTGAGGGTCCTTACTGTAGCTGCCACTAACCAGGCAGGTCTCTGATCCCAAAATGTTAGACCACATCCACCTAAGAACAGGGTGATGGGGCTGGAACCTCTACTCAGCCAGGGCAAGAGATCAGAGGCATGAGTGTTGGGGACAAGTGGGTCATGGAGGAAGATAAAGGGCCCAAATGGTTCCTGCTTTCAAACTGAGACAGTATTCATCATCTTTATTTGTTCAGAGAAAGCATCCACCTTGAAAAACAAACTGAAACACATAACTAATCCAAGGAAGGAGACACAAATGTTAATTTCCTACTCCATGTTATTTTCTGAGTCAGACCAAACACACACGTCCACAGTATCATCTGGTCACCTGGTCACCACAGGGCTGTCAGTTCCTTCTTATGTTGGACACAGGGCTACTTTCACATCAGTGGGCACAGCATGTCTAACTCCGGGTCTCAACTTCACTTGCATTCCTCTGTGGACTCTTTTAGTGTGGAGGGGGCTCCTTTTCCCTATCCCTCTGTCCACTGTGCTCTCCTACCGGCCACCATCACCTGCTCAGAGCTCCCAAGGCTTGGGAAAAACCATTCCCTCTTCTCAAACATAGCTTGTGCTGAGGTCGTTCAAGGAAGTGCAGAGGGTAAGAGGCAAGCCCACTGGGCAGCTAAAGGCTGACAGGGGCCAGGCCTTCTCATTAGAAGATCCCAGACTCAGCCTGTACAAGGTGACCCTAGGCTTCCCATAACCTTCTGCAACAGATTTCCCTTTCTGGAGGAAAAATTCAACAAGGCTATTGCCAGGGAAGGTCAACCCCAGTCAGGGTGCAGGAGGCTACACACCTCAGGAAGAAATAAGGGACCCACTCTGTCTGAGCCCTCAATCTCACAGGACCCTGGACACCTCGTTTTTCTGTTTTTTTTTTTTTTTTAAACTTTTTATTGAAGAGATTTCCCTCCATTGATGTGAGTACCTGTCCTTGCTGTCAGGCTGGAAGGACAGGGTAGTGGTCCAGCTCTAACCTAGCATTCGCAAGGTCATTCATTCAATGACCACAGAAACAAACATGAAAACCAAAACACAGCAAAAACCCCAGGCTCCACACCCAGTGCCACTGACAAGAACCGGTGGAAATATTGTCTTTTAACTTTTTAACAACATTTAAGGTGAAACCAAGATGGTCAGGGCAATTCTTCCATTTCTGAGGGAATAAAAAGATCAGCTCTGGCTGTCCTGGAATTTACTCTGTAGACCAGGTTGGTTATGAAATTACAAAGATTCCGATTCTGCTTCCCGATTAAAGGTGTGCGGCACCATCCAGGCTCAGGGTTTCTCATTGTTGTTTCACTACTCAAACCCAGACTCAGAGTCGACAGATAGGAAGGCTTCAGTGAGGAGTAGGGTCACACCAACAGTTCTTCCCAGGCATGGATGGTCCTAGAACATGACGTCAGTGCTGAGAGCCGGGCAGAGGAGCCAGAAGGGTCTAGAGAGTGGTGAGAATATTCTATCTGGGGCCTAGAGAGATGGCTTGGTAGGTAAGAATGCTTGCCCAACACTTAGGTAAAAGGCTGGGTATGTACATGCATGTCTAACCTCAGGGCTGTGGAAGTGGACAACAGGAGGGTCACTGGAGTGACCCCAACCCTGCTTCAGGTTCACTGAGGGAGTCTGCCTCAAGGGAGGATTGTATAAAGTGATGGAACAGGCCACCTGATGTCCTCTTCTGGCTTTCAGGAGCTAGTGTAAGCGCGAGCGTGTGAGCGCGAGCGCGCGCGCGTGCACACACACACTCCATCCCCCCTGCCATCCTCCTGGAAGTCCTTGTTCACCCTTTCATAGTTGTCTCTCTCACAGTATTTGCTCAAAGTCCCTTGGAGCTTTCCCTGTTCCTTTTTCTTTGAGAATCAGCCAGGAGAGATGAGCCTGCAGGGACTTCATACCCAGACCCCACCAGTTGATGGGGGGGGGCACAGAAAGAATTGTGTATGAACCCAAGTTTACCTGCTGTATCCCAGAATTTAGGAAGCCTAGCCCTTTCCATCCCATCCAGACCTCTTTGCTTTGGGCTCAATTTGTAAACAAAGTCAAGACCTGGTGTCTACTGTCAAGACTCCCACAGGCAGAGTGTATGGGGTGAGGGCTCTGGATGGTCCTTGAGACTTTTCTGTACCCAGCTGTGGGGTCTTCTTCAAGGTGCCATTGTGTGTTAGTGTGGTCACAACTTCAACAGTTACCTTGCTGATAGAGACTTGGGCTCTCAGGCGGCCACAAATGACCCCTCAGACTGGGAGGGGCTGTCTCTCATGCTCCTTTCTCCTAAGCCATAGTTATGTGTCTCGTCAGCATATTCTTAACAGAAACACAGATGTTTTGGTGCCTTTAGGTCTCAGAGAGGACAGAGCACACTTGCCAACTCGGGCTTGCTAAGCCAAGGCTCGAGGCCCTCACCACTGAGTCATGGTGAAATTCCTACATTGCTTTTCTCTAGAGCTTTGCTTTTAGACCAAGTCCAGGGCTGTAAGAGAGTGCACGCACACACACACACACACACACACGCACACGCACATGCACACGCACACACGCACACGCACACATGCACACGCACATGTGCGCACACACACGAGGGGGGAGATAGAGAAAGAGAGAGGGAAAGAAACAGAGGGAGAGAGAGAGAAAAGGAGGGAGGGAGAGGGATAAACAGAGAATTCAGAGCTGCCCACAGCTCTTACATTGGGTTCTCCAGAGAAACAGAGGTAAGAGGAAACCAATATGACCCACATAGTTAATATACTAGTATATGTTTAAGAACTAAGGTATATAATATATTTGATATATATTTTTTATTGTTAAGATAGATTTATTTCTAAATTTGATGTGTATAGGTATTTTGTTGGTATGTATGTTGTACACAAAAAAGCATTCAGTGCCTATGGAGGCCAGAAGAGAGAGCTGGATTTCCAGGAACTGGAGTTACAGATGGTTGTAAGCCACCATGTGGGTGCTGGGAACTGAACCCAGGTCCTCTGCAAGAGCAGAAAGTGGTCTTACACGGAGCCAACCCTCCAGCCCTTGATGTATAGTGTGTGTGTGTGTGTGTGTGTGTGTGTGTGCTACCTGCATTCCTACACACACTCATGAGGGAGGGACAGAGGAAGAGATGGAACCGTGGGAGATTGGGTGACTTCATTGGCTCTCGTAACAGTGGGGCAGAGTCTATGGTGCTGTCGGACCTCAAGTTCAAAGGCAGCCTGGAAGAACTCTCTCCTCCCTTGTTTGCATAAGACAAAAATTCCACATTAAGGAGAGTGATCTCTTTTATTAAGGCCCCTGATGTAAATGTTAACCACATCTAAATAACACTTTCCCAGCGACATATAGGGAAGCCACAAAACTAATCATTAAAGGCCTCCAGCTGGTCTCCCTTTCAGGACCAGAGCCCAGAGCATTTTGAGGTTCTCTGTGTTTGTGGTGCCAGGAATAGAACCCACACACAGGAGGCAGGTGTCTACCACTGCACCACACACACACACACACACACACACACACACACAGCCGCTGGCTGTTGGTGATTTTATATTCATACCACAACTGTCTTCTTTGTTTTCTCAGTCATGGGAACAGTGACAGTGTTCTTCCTGTGTCTCTCTCACCATTCAGCACCTGTGTGACAGCAGGAGCTGAGGCAGCTCGCCCTTCTCTCCTAACTTGTGCCAAACATGCAGGACACAACTTCTATGCATTTCCTCTTTACCATGCTTCACGGGACAGGAGCATCTATTGTCATCACTGAGTCTCAAGGGGCAGAAACCTGCTTCAGTTACCTAGTCAGGAAAAGGCTGAGGAGGACAGGATATGGGCTGACCACTGGGAGTCTATATCACCAGGGCCCTGCTGACTTTTGGGACAGTGCACGTCCTGGTGATAAGCTAAGCTCCCAGGCTGTGGTTAGTGACATGCGTTCTTTTCATGAAGTCAGGGACAGATGCTCTAGGGTGGTCATATGACACCAGCATATTAATATGTTTTTACACTGTTGTAAATGAATGACTGTACTCTTCTACAACAAATCTTCCATCTATCCTTCCTTCCTTCCTTCCTTCCTTCCTTCCTTCCTTCCTTCCTTCCTTCCTTCCTGCCTGCCTGCCTGTCTTGCTCACCCCCAGCTCAGGTCTGGCTCCTCAAGTCTCATACCCAGTAGCTCCCTCTGAATGCATATATTCCTACAAATGGTGACTCCCTAGGCATGTACATCTCACTTTTTGAAACTGGTGGCTTTGAGTGCTATCAAATTGTGGGTGCTATTTTTCCTTAATAAAAACAGTGCAGTTGTGCATACCTATAAAATCCTAGCAAGAGGCGAGGCAGGAGGATTGCTTCTGGTTAGAGGCTTGCTTGATCTACATAATGAGGCTCAGGTCTGCCAGGGGCTACATAATGAGATTCTATATTTTGTTTTATTTTATGCTTTTAGCTGTCATGTCCTTACAAGTCTTAGGAGGTTACTGAGAGCATAGAAGTTTCTGGATGGGAATGTGAAAGGATATAGAAGTTTTATCCACTCAGAGTGTCTGCCTGTGTCCTCAGAGCCCTGGGGCTGCACAAACTGCATCTTTCCACTTATAGATCATAATTCTAACATGCAGAAGTCTGAGGCAGGAGGGTTACAAGTTTAAGAGCAGCATAGGCCACAAAACCCAATCTCATAATTTAGAAATGTGTGTTGAGTGGTGACGTAATGATCAGGTCTCTATGAACATTTATGCCACAACAATGACATGCTCTGTGGGGCAAATGGCCAGCAGGTAAGTCAAGGCAAGCATGTTGGATAGAGACAGTGCCCGGATAGTGACAGAAGTGATATCACAGGTGGCTTGGCTTGGTCTTACTCAGAATTATAGCTGGTGTCAGATAGAACAGCACGGAGACATCAGTTCCTTACGGGTCTCCCTAGAAACCACTCAGATTGCTTCCTATATCTTCTCCTAGCTGCCCAGGGCTCAGATCAACACTTACTCCCATTTCTAGTCATGGGAACAAAGATGGCTTCTTCTTTCCATCAGTCAAGACTGTCCTTGATGGGCACAGGTCTATTTCAGAGTATGCATGTGAGGCTACTAGAGAAAACAAGAGGTGTGGTCTTCCTCAGCCTCAGCCTACCCTCCAGATACACAGGTGCTGTGGAAAGTAAACTCTGGGTCCCAGTGCTGGATCATCTGCAAGAATGACCACAGTCCACATACATCATTCTGAAGCTCCTCAAGAAGAGCAGAATCTGTTTCGTACATGTAAACCCACATAGTAGTGCACACTGTTGAGCATCATAGAAGGAACACACACACACATGCACGCATGCTCACGCGCATGCACACACAAACCTGGGCTAGCTTTGGGAGTGGCTTTGGCCAATGAAAGACAGTGAAAGCCATGTACCAGCTCACTTCCAAGGCTTGTATTCCAGGAGTCTTGCATTCTTTCACTCCACCTCTATGAGAGAAGGTCCAGATACCCTCAAGAAACAGACCCATGATATCCTAGATAATATCCATAGATCACTCCACTAGCTGACTTACAGCTAGTCTAGGGAATGAGCAAACCCTATTCGGAGGAGTGGAGTCAGACCAGAGTATCAGGGAAACCCACCTGAGCCCAACTCAGATTGCCACCCTGGTCTGCCCTTACTAGGTTCTAAGTGCCCTGCCCAAACTCAATATCCTTATTTGCTTCACTTCTACTGTAGGAGTTGTTGAAAGCATCAAATATTTGTTTTATGACATACCACATTTGGATCTAGATGGCCCATAAGACCCTGTTGTTTTCAATTAATTTCTATATATTTAGTATAAAACTTTGTACTGAAGGTCTGATAATTTCCTAGTGCTGTGACCATAGCAGATATAACTAATCAAGCAAAACCTCCCTCAATAGAGGAGGACCTGTTTTCACGCAAGGGTTCAAGAGTAGCTGTGCTCTTCTGCTAACCTCCAAACCTGCTCTTAAGAATGAGCTATGCCTGAAGAACTGAACAGTCTGACCAGCCCAGAAAGTAGTGGGCTGGGAATAATTTTCATACAGATAGCCTCAAAATGTAAGGGAGAAAACCAAAGAGGAGGATCAGAGCCTCAAAAAGTTCATGAGAACAGAGAGGCCCCTGGGTCGTTAAGCCCCTGGGTCAGCAGGCAAACTGAAGTAGAGGGGTGGAAAGCACAAGCCTCCAAAGAGATGTCCTGGCTGAATGGCTAATAGGAAAGAGTAATAAGAATAGTCATGGCAACTTCCATGACAAACAGACTCAGCTAGAGGAAACAAGCCAGGAAATACAAAAAGTTAGACAACAAAGGAAGTTAACCATGGTAGACCACCTGGCCCTGCGGTGACCCATGAAACAAAGTGTCCACCTATGGTGACAAACAAATCTGTTTTAGACATATGGAGTGACCTCCAGGGTATTTCAAGGGAGTGGAATTATGAATTCATTTCTTTCATCTTTTAATGAGGAGTCTTGCTGTTGAAACTAGGCTGGCTTTAAACTCAAGATTCCCCCCACCCCTCACCCCTATTTCAACCTCCCAACTGCTGGGAATACAGGTGTGTGTGCCATTGTGCCTAGTTACTTATTTCTTGAGAGAAACACACTCCCCAAAGGGAACATTTCCCCTCTGTGTAAGGAATTGAATTTTTAGTATGATCTTCCAGAAAAGAATCTCCAGGCCTCCAGGGTCTCTTCAGCAAATGCTATCATACGTTTCAAAAGCTGACACCATGGCTGGGTGTGGTGGTACATAGGCACTCAGGAGGCAGAGATGAAAGATCTCTGAGGGGGGTCTCTGAGTTCAGGGCCAGCCTGGTCTACAGAGCAAGCTACAAGACAGTCAGGGCTACATAGAGGAACCCTAACTGAGACAAACAAACAAACAAACAAACAAAAACTAATACAATTCTACCCAGTTTCTTCAAGGGACTGTAAAACCACAGGAGTGTACGAACTGAGGAAGAAAACAATATATTTCAAACTCAGCATCCATTGCTGGTAAATTCTCTGTAACATTGAGGCAGAATGAAGAGAAATCACTGATTACACACACAGCAACCACACACCTACAGCCAGCATCACACTTGACGCTGGGAAGCACAATGCTTTCCCGAGCCAGACTAAGATGTCCTCTCCCCTGTGAACTAGTGCTGTAAGTTCTATACACAAATGTCAAGCTACTACAATAATAATAATCTTTACAACAAACAAGATAGGGGGTCAAAACAAAAAGCCCATTGCATTATTATGTACTAGAAATACACCATTTGGATGGTTTTCCATGTGTATATGTGTGAGGTATGCTTGTGCATGTATGTGCTCTTGCATATGTGTGGAACGTGTGTGTGTGTGTGTGTGCACATTCATGTAGAGGTATGAGGTTGACATTGGGTGTCTGTTTTAGTTGCTCTCTGCCAGAGGCCCTAGGAGTATGCAGCAGGTGACAACTAGTATTTAGCAGGTCAATCTACCAGATAAATAACTCTCTGATCTCTCTGATGGAAAGCCCCAATTGTCAAAGATCCTGGGGGTCACTGGTTGTTTCTGTGTGTAATTTTTCTCATGTGCATAATTCCTTCCCTAAAAGCAGCTATGGGTATTTCCTCCACTGCCTATGTGTTTATCTTGTGTAAATATTCCAACTACTGGGCATACATATAGTTGTGGATAGTCAGGAAGATGACTGTTTAAGTGTGTAATTCTGATGAATAGAAATAATACTAGGATATTTTTCTTGACTCATACTGACATAGGAAAGTAATAATATTCTCAGTTACAAAGACAGCTAATTTTAAATTTCAGAACAAATTCAAAGCAAACTGGTTGCCCCTGGAGACGAAGACACAAGGACAAATTCCCAGGTGTTTATATGCTGGTTCAAAGGTAAGGCAGGAAGCAATTCTGGTAGACATAACCAACCCCTTGCAGTAATGGACCTTCTGCACTTACTCCTAGCTCAAGGATCAACCAACTGTTTATTATTTAAGTCCTGAATTTCAATGTCACTTTCTGTCTGGGAACCCTGACCACTTAGAGCTATGTGCACTGCCAAGCATTACTCACTAGCCGGTCAGTATGACATTCCTAGCCTGAGAGAAACTGTGTGATCAGTATGGCTCTTATTGTTTACTCAGGAAGTGCTGTGTGACCCTGACATTGTGATTCATATTTGTCCAGAGGCTTTTCTGTATGAGAGATAGAGAGAGAAATGTTATGTAGTTGTATGTGAAGAGATGTAACTTTGTGGAGATGCAGGGATTTTTAGAAAGATGAAGTAAAAGAGGTTACCACCAGAAAGTGTGTGTGTCCTTATTTACCCTGAGATAGAAAAGTCTAGCCTTCAGGTAGAGAAGAAATTTTTCTAAGTCCCACTGTTCTGAAGGCATTTTTTGGCCAAGTCAGAGGTGCAGACTTGGGAGCTGGCCTCTGGGTGCAGAAGCTCTCCATCCTAAATATTGAGACAGGGTTTCTTGATGAAACTGGAGCTTGCCATTTTGGATCATTTGGGGATTAGCTTGCCCTGGAGATTCCTATCCTCTACCTCCCATGTGTTGAGGACACCAGAAAGCTACCACATCTGCCCAGTATTTATATAGGCTCAGGGATCTGAATTTCTGTCACCACACTTGCAAAGCAAGCACTTTACCCACAGACCCATCTCTCCAAACCAATGAAGAGCATTTTAAATGACTCCAAATTAAAATAATGAGATACAATCCCAGCACTTCAGAGACAGAGGCTGGCAGATCTCTGTGAGTTCAAAGCCATTCTCCTTTACAAGAACTAGTTCCAGGACAGCCAGGGCTACACAGAGAAACCCTGCCTCAAAAAACAAAATAAGTAAATAAGTAACTAAAATAACTAGATACAAATCTAACAAAAATACATTTCTATTAAACTAGAAACACTGACAGAAAAAAAAAGTCAAATAGTATCTAAGCAAATGGGAAGACATACTGTATCTGCAAACTGGAAGGCTCATTGTCCCATGATTGATCTGTAAATGTAATACCAATCAAAAAATTGTGTAGGATTTTTTATATATAAAGGAAAGCTCATCTGGAGCTGGAGCAATGGCTCAGTGGCTAACAACACTAACTGGTCTTCCAGAGGTCCTGAAATATGTTCCAAGCAACCACATGATGGCTCACAACCATCTGTAATGAGATCTGGTGCTCTCTTCTGGCCTGCAGGGATACAGAAAACTTTATACATAATAAATAAATAAATAAATAGATAGATAGATAGATAAATAAATAAATAAATAAATATTGTTTAAAAAAGAAATGCTCATCCTAAATTTTTAAATTTTTGCTATATTTATATTCTCTCTCTCTCTCTCTCTGTGTGTGTGTGTGTGTTTGCACATGCATGCAATGTATGTGTAGCTGAGACCAGAGGCCAGTTTTTAGGAGTCTGTTATCTCCTTTCCCCCATATGGGTACCAGGAATCTCTGCCTGCCAAGCTATCTTATCAGCCCTCATAATTAAACCTTTACATGAAAACAAAACAAACAAACAAAAAAACAAAGAAACTAGAATAGTCAAAACAATTTTGAAAAGAAATAATAAAAATGAAGGACTCACTTTCCCCACTAATAAATTTCTAGGAGCACATGCCTTAGCATGTTTGTGAGCGCATACACGCAAGAAGTGAATAAATAACATACACTTTAACCCCAGCACTCAGGAGGCAGAGGGAGATGGATCTCTGTGAGTTTGAGGCCAATCCGGTCTACAGAGAAAGTTCCAAGACAGGCTCCAAAGCAATACAGAGAAACCCTGTCTCAAAAAACAAACAAACAAACAAACAAAAACCCAAAAACAAAAACCAAAAAAGAGGAAAGAAAAAAGATAGTATACTGTTGATGCAGAAATAATCCCATATTCATAACTGCTGTGGCTTTGAGTTAAAGCAACTCAATGATAATTTAATAGCATTTCCATAAATGCTAATGAAATATTGAATATTTATATACAAAAATGTGATTCCATATAAATCCTACACTATTAAAAGAAACTAAAAAATGAAGCTATGAACACTTCAGAGAAAAGCAGAAGATAAACGTTTTGGCTTTGGAATTAGGCCAAGGTTCTTAAATTAAATTACTAGAATTCTGGCCAATAAATAGGATTTTATTAAGATTTCTTTTTATAATAAAATTATGTATAGAAAATAATAAACTTTATTATTCTGTTCTACAGAAGACATTTGAACTGGGTGTGGCTGTGCACACCTGTGAGCTCAGCACCTGGGAGGTGGAGATAGATTAGGAGTTCAAGTCCAGCCTTAGCTGCATAGGTTATCTCAAAGCCAGCCTGGGCCTCAAGACCTCATCTTTGAAAGAAAAAGAAAAAAAGCAGTTTAAAGAAGCTACAAATGGTGAAACTATTTTTAGTTAGCTTGTATTTAGAATCTAGAAAAGAAAGCTCCAAACTGAACAAGAACACGAACAGTCCATCCTGAAATCAGGCAAGGTGGCATTGCAGCTCATGACTATAGCCCAGGCTACTGGCAAGTCTGAGGTGACAGGGTACCTTGAGCCCACAAAGTGGACATGTGATGACTTCCATCTCACAAACAAAACCAAATGGAAGGTAGCTTGAATTGCACTTGCTTCAGCCAATCACAGTGCAATTGGCATCCAATGTCAGTCATTAGGAAAATATAGACATAAATCATGCCGGGGGCTGAAACCCCTAGTAAATGTTCGCACTGGAAAGGGAGCAGCTGGGTCTTTCATAGGCAGCTGGTGGAATACATCAGCTATGAAACAGTTTTAAAATTTCTTGAAATGTTAAGCATTCATTTTCCATTTGATTCAGCAATCCCACTCCTACATATTCATACTGGAGAAAAGAAAATTTATATTGTACAAAATTCTGTGTGAAGCTTTTAAAAATGATTGTTATTTATTTATTTATTTGTGTTTTTGGAGATCACCCAAACAAACTTTTTGGTTGTTTAATTGGTGGGGGTTTTGTTGTTGTTGTTGTTTTTGTTTTGTTTTTTTTTTTTTTTTTTTTTTTTTTTTTGAGACAGGGTTTCTCTGTAACAGCCCTGATTATCCTGGAGTGTGCTTTGTAGATCAGGCTGGCCATGAACTCACAGAAATCCTCCTGAGTGCTGGATTAAAGGAGTGTGCCACCATGCAAGGCTGATCATCCAGCTTTAAATGGTAAAGCTTTTAGTGGCTGAGCCAGGTCCCTTCCCTGACCCATGATCCTCTGCTCATGATAGCAAAATCTAGAAAAGACACCATGGATGTTGTTCTATAGGTGAACTGATAAAGTGTGTTCATTCTTAGACTGGACAGTATTTGCCAATACAAGGACACTAAGCTGGTTTTGGTCAGTGTTTTATCACAGCAAAAGATGGCAAACTAGAATACCACCATTTCATACACCCATGCTTTCACTGAATGCACACATGATAACACACACAGTTCTGTACTTTGACATATATACACACATTCATACACACACTGTAACACTGAAATACCTCAACACATGCACACACACACCTACCACCATACACACAACCATGCATTCGTATATACACAGAATAAGACACACATGCTAATACACACACACACTCGCATATTCTGAAATATGCAAACACCCATTCACCTTCATCACATAGAAGACAATTGTGAACTCACAGACACACGCATGCATTCCTGCACTCACACAGATATACCCCTATAATGTCAATCTTAGATGTCATAAAAGTCAGCAAAGTGAGAACATTTACAAAGAGGAATCTAGACAGGGCTCCTCCACAGGAGCCCATACTGGTTCCACTTGGTGGCGCTCTGGCTTCTGCTGGTGAAGACCCTTGCCTATCCTAACCAAGCCCCACCATGAAAAGAGGTGATCCTGTGGGTAGGTCCCATTCTTTCCACTTGCCTGAAGGGTCTCATTGCTGGATCTGAGAGCCTTGGGGTTTATACTGTCATGAAGACTCCAGGCACATCATGGCACTTGACTCCTCACAAGTCTCATACTGAGTCCACTGTGAATTCTCCTGACCTCAATCCTCTCCTGAGTTGTAAATGACTCCATGTTGTGAATCTGAGAGGTGGGATTGCTCTGGGTCTCAGGCATCTTCTCCATAAGAATCACTAGGGATGTCTTTAAAAACAGCCCTACTTGGCATGCAACCTAGAATAACCAAGCTTTGGAGCTGCCTTCAGAGCTAAGACTGCCATCAGGACTTCCAGAAGTACCTTGTTCTACACAGCCAAGATCTGCTCAGAGACTGCCTGGCACTGGCCAGTGTTGAGCTACCCTTCAGGAGACCACAGCAGTAAAAATCAGAGGCAGAGAGGAATCTGTGTAGAGCAGGGGTCCAGGAAGCCTCTGTGAAGAGGTGCTTCTCAGAGCAGAGAGGAGAAGGAACCAGGCAACATGGGGATTCCTACCGTACATTCTTTGGGCTTACCCAGCCTGGAACTGGGAGGACAGGGGAGCTCTAACCACTCACTTTGGGTGAAGGTCAATTTCACTAGAACTTCCCCCTCCCTACAACAGGGCTTCTCTGTGTAACAGCTCTGGCTGTCCTGGAACTCACTCTGTAGACCAGGCTGTTCTTGAACTCACAGAGATCTGCCTGCTTCTGTCTCCAGAGTGTTGGGATTAAAGGTCTGCGCCGCCACCACCCACCCATCTTAATTTCACTAGAACTTTGAAACAAACGTCTATGGTGGATCCTTTTTGCTTCCTTTGGCTTCGACAGACAAAGAAGGCAATACTGAGCAGTAAGGGGGGGGGGGGGAGAGGGTGAGAAAAGCTGGCCAGAGCAGGACAGGGATTAGATCTCAGTAACTCAGGAACATGTTCAAGCCGAGGCAAGCTCAGTGCGGCCTCTGCACCCGATTCACCCATTGCCATGATCTCACTATTTCCCATGCAAGCCCCATGTGACTGATGATGCCCACCCAATTATAAATCCTGCCGAGAACAGATGGTTTAGCTCATCTCATGTCCTGCCCCTTTGCAGCCTGGGATGGAGGAGCCCATTGAAGATGTATCTTCTGTGCTTCTGGCGTTGGGCATGGGATGAAGGTTTAGTTTGGGTTTGTAATCTGCCAAACTGGGGCGATCCCATTGCTTTAGCCCCAGGCTGGACCTCTGCCATTTGGCTGTTCAGCTACTTCCTGTGACGCCCACTCATTACCTTCTGCATGAACATGAACAGGTCTGATCTAAACCAAATTCTCCAGGCCTGGAAACTCTTGCTGTACCCCAAGGGGCTTCTCAGTGACCCTGGGGCAAGCTTGCCTTTGCCCAGTGATTAGCTCCAGGACATGCTGTGTGGAGAAGGATCAGGAGGTCAGAGTCCCCCCACAGACGGAATTTATACTGGCTGGCCTTATAGAAAGGAGGCTTAGGAGACCAGCAAGGATCTTGACATTCAGCAGGCACCCAGTGTCCCTCTACATCCTGCAGCTGTTTATGAGGCTCCTGGCATGGTTGTAGAAGCTGGCGGGCTGCTCCTCCGCCAGGGCTCTCACAGGGGTAAAGGGACTTTCTATGGCTGTTGGAACCCATAACCTGGCAATTCCAAGTCCCTAAAATAAATTTTTATTTACATTTTTTAAAAATTTTACAAATCAGCTTTCAATGGTTAATATGAAAAGAAAATAATCTTGTCAAATAAATAAATCCAGTGGGATTCAGACACATAAATGAAAAAAATAAAATAAAAAAGAAAGGAAGGAAGAAAGGAAGAAAAGAAAAAAGAAAGAAAGAAAAGAAAAAATGAAAAAGAAAATTTAATTGCAACTCTTAAGACCCCAGGTGCTCAGAATAGGGCCACTTGAGGGTTTTCCAGGCCAATGCTAAGTAGTCCTAAGAATGGTTATGGTGTGACAGCGGCAAAGGTATTTCAGTTAGAAATGTAAATGCTGGATTTGGAGGGCGAGAACGTTTTCTGACAGAATTGAGCAGCCAGGTGTTCTCACCACGTCCCACAAAACACCAAAGTCTCTGAAGTCCCGGGCAACTTTCCTCTACTGGCGATTCCCACGCGGAGCCGCCTTCCCCTGCTGGGCTGCAGCAACCCAGGTCCTCCCAGGTCTCCTGGCCCCGCGGTGCATCTGCGATGACAGATGGGGGACCCCACTCTCTCCAACAACCGAACCCTAGCCCGAGATTCCTCTCCAAGCTCTCAACTCCAGCACACGATTGGAACTTGGCATGTCCCAACCTCGGCGTTACTTCCTCGGAAAGAAGGACCCTGGAAAGGGTTGCGGGGACACTGACCTGGGAAGCCCGCGCTCCAGGGCGGGCGAGAAGCAGCAGGAGAAGAATGAGCGCGCGCGGAGATCCCGGCCCCATCTTGCCCAGCACAACCTGGCTGCTGGGGAAGGCAGGTCGCTGCTCCCTGGCTGATACTGAGTCCCTGCAATGCGCAGAGTCCCTTGCAGCTCCCACGGCCACCAGCGTCCTCAGCTGCCTGCACGAGACTGTCCGGGCGACGCCGAGAGGCGCCAGTCCCGTGGTGGAGGCCGAGAGAGGAGGGGCTGCAGAGCCTGGAATGCGACTGGGAGCACGCCCAAGCCACGACTCCTGGGAGGAGGCTGGGCGCGACCAAGGGTGGCCGATGCCCACCCTGGACTGCCCTATTGCCCACTGTCCCCACTTCCCCCCGCGGGAGCGACCCAGGATTCCGCCACCACACGTGGCTGATTAATGAGCCAAAGTTAAGTCTGTGCTACCTCAAAGCCCACACAAGGACACCTTCCTCCAGGACAGCGAAGAACAAGGCTAGTGTAGCCGGAAGAGGGACTTCATAAACTTGGCCTAGGTTAGACCACGTCTTCTTAAACTGTGGGCTGAAATACGGGAGTTGAGTTGCTGAATTTAGCAAATGGTAAAAGCACAAAACCACCAATTAATTCAGGATCAAATATAATGGATCCAAGGTGTTCTTGGTCTCCGTGACTGGCACTTGTCGTGAATGAGACACCTAGGACACTGGGCTCAGATCACAGAATATTTATGTTATGAAATGCAGTGTTTTTACTGTACACCCACAGTTTCCTGCCACTTTGTGCTACAGAGTTAATATGAAGTGGTGTTCTTTGTGTGACAATTATCAAACTACCAATCAATTTGGGGAAAAAAATGTTAGAAATGCTTCTTGTTCTTCAATATCAAATATTCAGACAAGATTTAGTTCTCCATGTAAAGCATATTCACACCAAATTCCCTTTTATCTTTAATAAATGGTAAGATTATATTTATAGCAAAGAATTACTTTAAATTAAGCTTACTTTTTTTTTAAAAAAAAAAAATAGTACTCCCCAGGGTTTTAGAATTACACACACCCAGTGACTTAAGAATCTACAGCCTTTTTTCTAGTTTGCAGTCTATTTCCCAAGAGTTTCAAGTAGGAGACTAGTTATAGAAACTCACTAAGGTCTGGTTAGGTAATAGCTCTTGGATGGACAGGCACAAAGTTAAACCCCAACACCCAGGCTATAGGCAAACCAGATGCTTCAGATCTCCAACCCTGGAAAATGTAACTTAGTTCTTCCTGGAAGAAGATCTTGTTTAGCTCACTCTGATTGTACAGATGGTTCTGAAGCCCACAGCCCCTGACCTGGAGCTGTTTTCAATGGAAGGCAGAAAGGCAAGCTGGGTGTCCTCCCTTGGCCTGTGAGAGCTGCTGTAACAAAGGTACCACAGACTATGCAGTGTCTAACAATACAAATGTGTGCCTAGACTCCGGGAGCTAGAAAGTCAAGATCAAGGTATTTATTGGAAGATTTGGTGTTAATGAGGGTTTAAGTCATCCTCACTTGCGGGGATAGGTAGAGGAGGGAGTTCTTTGAGGCCTCTTTTTTGAGGGAGGCATGGTGGGTGGGTTCTCAAAACAGAGTTTCTCCATGTAACCATGGCTGTTGTGGATCTTGTTCTGTAGACCAGACTGGCCTGGAACTCAGAGACCCACCTGACTCTACCTCCTGAGTCCTGGGATTAAAGATGTGTGCCACCCCTACCCTGCATAAGACCTCTTTTGTAATACTATAGTGATTTAATTCAGAAATATCCTAAGGCCACATCCCCTAATACTACCATACTGAATTGGGAGTTCAAAACATGACCATAGCCAGTTCCCTGGAAAGCATGGATCATGGGGCATTGGGCATGGGGCCTGGGGACCACCCAAGCTTGGCTATCCAACAGATCCCACTGAGCTGTTTCCTCTGGCTCCCTGAAGCAGAGCAAGGTCCGTGTCCTTGTGCTTTGAAAGTCTTGCAGAGAGACCTAGTCAGAACACTGCTTGTCACTGTCCAGGTGGAGGGGAAAGGACAGCAGCCAAACCAGGGTAGCCCGTAGAGATGATGGGCTTCCGTGTCAGTCCCAAATGTGTCTGCTGTCTGTGGGAGAGCCACCCGTTTCCTGGCTGCGCTCACCTCTTGTGAATGAAAGGTTCCATTCTACTTGGAGTGCCTATTTATTTTGAGTTTTATCCTGCCCCATATTTACATGGCAACCTCCAAGCACTCTTGGTTGGTTCTGATTGCATACTGGACACTAGGAACTGGGCAGATGTGAGCAAGCCCTCCTTTCTCACCTTTTACATTCTCCTCAGAGTCATAAAGCAGACCAGATCTCACAGAGGAAGAGAAGAAACAAAGTATGTGGTGGCTTATCTTCATCATCAGCTTTGCAGGGTTTGAAATCTCCTAGGAGACACACCTCCAGAGTGTGCTCCCAACGAGCTTAAATTAGGAGAGAAGACCTGCCCTGAATGTGGGGATGGTACCACCCCTGGCCCGGGGGTGGGGGACTGGACTGAGGGAGAGAGGGGAAAGAGGAAGCAGGGTAAACTGCATCCTTCTCCACTGTGCTC
Source organism: Phodopus roborovskii (assembly GCF_943737965.1). NCBI lineage: Eukaryota > Metazoa > Chordata > Mammalia > Rodentia > Cricetidae > Phodopus > Phodopus roborovskii. The sequence continues at coordinate 24,865,695 of NW_026126416.1, forward strand.
CACAGAATGGTTGGTGACCAGCCTGGGGTATGCAGCTCAATTCTAATGTCCCCTCTCAGAAAGGCCTTTCAGAACATTCCATCTTGACCTAATCCTCTCTTAACTTTTAGGACTGACTCTCAGGACTTCTGGTGATTTTACTTAAAGGGATGCCTCTTGGTTTTGTTGTTTTGCTTTTCTAATGTTTCTAAAAGTCAACAGAAATTTTTGCTTTTGAGTTGCCCTTGTTTGCTAACTTCCATTTGTGACCTCTGTCGTAAGGCTGACTCCCTTTAGTGCTCGCTTAGGCTTCATCTGAATTTTCTGAGGTCTGGCTGCCCTTCTCTCTCTGTCCTCAGCTACCCTGATCTGCAGGGACCACAGCGGATGCCCCACAAGCAGAACACGCCAAGGCTGCCTCAGAAGTGGCTCGAGGCTGGCACGATGCTCAGTGGTTTAGAGCACTGACTGCAATACAGAGCACCCAGGTTCAGTTCCCACTACCTGTGTGGTAGCTCACAACCATCCCTCCTTCCAGTCCCAGGAGATTCAATATCCTCTTCTGGCCTTCGTGGCCACCTGGCATATCTGCGGTGCACATCCATACATTCAGGCAAAACACTCATAAAATAAAATAAATCTGAAAAGGAGGTAGCTCTGAAGACAAGCTCTACAGTTAGGGATTCCCTCTGGCTTAACACAATGGGCCTGTTTTGCTAGTTTGCTCCCTCTATTTCCCCTCTTCAGGAGACTATCTGGGGGCACTGGTAGGCTGTTTTGGAGCCAGTGAGGTGACTTGGCTAATAAAGGTTCTTGTCACCTGAGGCTGATGACCTGAGTTTGATCCTTTGGGTCTACACAGTAAGATAGAACCAAAATTCCACAGGTCGTTCCCCACCCTCCACATGAACAACATCATGTGTGCATGATGACACCGCACAAGCCAGGCTTGGAAGCACATACTTATAAAACCTGCACTTAGGAGGTGAAAGCAAGAAGATTCAAGGTCATCTTCAGCCACATAGTGAGTTTGAGGCCAGCCTGGGATACGTGAGAATTGCTGTGTCGTCCCCAGCTCCCTGTAAGATATGAAAATGCAAAGAGAAGTTGGATTTTAATATTGATTAATATTTTCTCCCTTTCTAGATCAAAGACAACCTCCTATGTCATTCTTCGGGCACTTATACCTTTCTCTTTGGACAGAATCTCTCAATGACCTGGAATTTGCCAAATAGGCTAGGCTGGCTGGCTCCAGGATTGCCTGTCTCTGCCTCCTCAACACTGGAATTGTGCCCTACCATATCCTGGCTTTATATATGTGGCTTCTGGGGCTCAAGCTCAGGTCCACAGGCTTATAAGGTAGGCATTTTACTGCATGAACAATCTCAGCATTTAAAATTCTACTCATTCATTCATTCATATCTGATGGGCTCTTTCTAGGTAGCCCAGACTATGGTTATAGAAACCACACTATTCCTGCCTGAAAGAGAAAGATTTGTAGTAGATACCTATGTGAAGACCTAGCCACTGGCAGTATACAATGGAAAACAGTGATTCTAGGGCTGTCAAGTGAGGCCCCCATGGTCTCTCAGGGTGCCAACATCATGTTGCCTCCTTCATAATCCATCTGTGTCCCAGTCCGTCAACACAGTCACAGCTCCACATCTATCTGTGGCTCTAAGTGTTATCAAGCCTCTAAGAAGCTTCTCCGAATGGTTGAAGGAACAAAGGCTGGCATGTTAGTCGACCAGGGATAACAGGGCTAGAAGAGGGAGGGGATCACTCAGCAGGAGAGCCATGACTTCATCCAATTCCTTCATTATACAAATATTTATCAAGTGCCAACTCCAGGCCTGGCCCTGAGCCAGGCGCTACATTATGCTCACACATTATATCCAGAGCGTTGGCCAGCAAGCCATACATGTAGGACATTGAAGACATTGTCTGCCTGTGTACAACATCAGGACAGACAGTGGAAGCTGCTGCCTATGCCCTGAAGACCATTTCCAATCTTACAAGATGAATGCCTGCTACAAAATAAAAAGGCCAGACTTCATTGTGTCATAATTATAGACCAAGCATCATTCAGTGTCTGCCAAGGCGAATGAGACTTTGAAAATCCACAGATGCCATTCCACAATGAAGTCCAAATGTCTGTGGAAGGGGCAGAGTAGTGGTCTCGGTTGGTGGATGATGTCGTTCATGGAGCCAGGCATGCCTGAGCCAAACCTCATCATCTGGAGATACCAGGGGGGACTTGGAACTCTCCATTTCTTTGCAGGAATCTTTTTCTTCATTTATATGAGAATAAAATCATTTATCAGAATCAATAAGTTTTCCTAAATAATAAAGAGTCGGACATGATGGAGTTGGGAAAAATAACACTATGGATGGTTGAGGAAGCCATAGAAAATTATTATTATTATTATTATTATTATTATTATTATTATTATTATTATTATTAGTTTTGTTTTTTGAGGCAGGGTTTCTGTGTAACAGCCTTGGCTGTCCTGGAACTCTCTCTGTAGACCAAGTTGACTTCGAACTCATCAAGATCTGCCTGCCTCTGCCTCTCGAGTGCTGGGAATAAAGGTGTGCACATGGCTGCCCTGCTAGGAAATTAAATTATTTTATCTTTACTCAAAGTTATGTAATACCTCTCTCTCTCAATTGAAGTTACTCCACTTGGGGCAATAATGTTCCCTCCTCTAAAAGTCAGAGGACATCTAACAAAAATCCCCAGTGCCAGGCATGGGGTTCCTTTGGAGCTGCTGGTCATGAGAGTCTGAGAGACTCCCCAAATGACAGAGGCTGTTGCTATTGTCCATGGTGCCTTCCAGAAAAAGACCATGCTGCTGATGACACCACACACCGTGGACACAGAGCTTTAAGGAATGGAGCTGAAACTGACCTGGAAACCTCCTCCCTGGGGACTGGATAGCCTCTCATAGCACTGGATGGAGCCATCACACTGCCAAGGGAGAAAAGTAGTCAGTCATCCTCTCCAGCTGAAAGCACCTACAAACAGCAGCAATGATCATCGGCATCGCAATGTTCTGAGAGGTGTGATAGTGGCACTTATGTCCTGGGGGCACACGAAGAGCTGGCTCAATAGGGAGGAATCGGTGCCTGACACTGTAAACTAGATGACTACCTGTGTCTACAGAGGTCATCGGATCTGAGGAGAATCTGCTACTGCCAGCTTCCTAAACAAGCATAATTCCTAACCGCATTCTAAATACTAGTCCCTATACTAGCTAGATAAGTATAGCTCTAACCCCTCATCAAAAAACTTCTTTTTTGCAGCACGTGGAGATCATTACAGATAGCTACACATTGTCGGAATGCAACAATCAACTGACGGTAGGGTGTTTGTCCATAGTCAAGACTGTACAACACAACTCCATCATAGAAGAGGAGGTGAAAAGATTGTAAGAATCACAGGATCAGGACATCTGCTTTGAGATAGTCTCTTCTAAAAAGAAAGGAGACAGGAAGTATTAGAGGGGTAGGGAGGGTGTGGCGGGAGTGGGGAGGAGGGATAAACATGGGAGGAGTTGGGGAGGAGTGGGGGAAGAATGTGACCAAGACACACACAAAATTCTCAGCCAATTAGTAAAAATAACTATACATTTCAAAGAATAATATATAAAATAAAATAAATATATATTTAAAAAAAAACAAAACAAAACCAATTCTACCTTTGGAGTTGGAGAGTTTGGTCTGAAAGTAAGGGTGTATTTTGGACGCCCAGTCAGACAACATGAGTTTGGTCTCGGGAACTACATGGTAGAGAGAACTGTCTCCTACAAGTTGTCCTCTGATCTACACACACACACACACACACACACACACACACACACACACACACCCTCAACACACAACAAACAAAAAAATGAACAAAGACTAAGACAATTTAAAAATCTTACCTTTGTCTTTGCCACTTGATGTTGCTGTTTTTTGTATGAATTGCCCAGTTTATTTTATAGAAACTTATTAATCATCTGAACTGAGTGATTGCTATTGTTTTTTTTAAGCTATTGTTTCTTCAAATATTTTTCTGCCTCAGCCCTGTTCCGTCTCTGGTATGCTCATGGTGTGTATATTTGTAAGTGTGCTGCTGTCTCATAGGTCTCCAAGACCCTGTGTTTTTCTTCATTCTATTATTTTCTCTTTGTTTCCCAGACAGAGTAACCCAAACTGGCCAATGCTTGTTTCCTCTGTCCAGGCAAATCTGCTTGAGTGTTAATGAATTCATTCACTCCAGGTACTGCTCTCTCCAGCACTAACATTTCCATTTGGCTCGTTTTTGTAATCACCATCTTTTTACTAATACTTTCTGTTTAGACATCACCCTCACGCTTTAGTTTTAGCAAATGCTTTCTTCCAGTTTGTTCACTATATTTTAAATTGCTTCAGGTATTTGTCTCAGAGGGACTGGATTCCAGGTAGGGTGGGGATAAGAGAGGTGGAGGAGCCCTACTTATCTACAAACACTGATGAAGGATGTCCTTCTGTATATATGTTACTCTTATTGGTTGATGAATAAAACACTGACTGGACAGTAGCCAGAAAGTACAGGCAATGAGATGGGGAGAATTGTGGGGAGAGGAGGAATAGAGAGGTTGCCAGGGAGGGATGCCATGTAGAGACCGGGAAGATAGGACACACCAGACATTCTCTGGTAAGATAAGGCCATGTAGAAATACATAAATTAGTAGCTATGGGTTAATAATTAAGAGAGAGCTAGTCAGTTCCTAGCAGGAACTATCCAGAACCAACTTCTGAGACCTCCAACCACCTGTCCATGATGGCCCCACAGAAACCAGCATCTGGATAGACCATGGAAGAAGAAACCCAAAATGGCAGAAGTGCAGGTTCTCCTTGGAACACAACCATGAATTTGGACAGGACTATCAGAGCTGTCACTTTCATGGTCAGATCTTGAGATGAACAGTTTTAACCACCAATTTGATTGGACTGAGAGACACCTAGGTAATTATAAAACTTCTGAATATGCCTTTGAGGGTGTATTCAGAGGCCATTAGACCATGGAGTCTCTGAGCAAATCAAGGGTTAATCCACAGATGGATTAGATCCATGAAAGAACTATCAGGAAAGGGCGGATCTAAAGAAAGTGGTTGATAATAGTAGGCCTTTGGGGGAAGTGTCCTGGCTATGATGCATCTGTTCTCAGCCTCTTTCATCCGTCTCTCCCTGGCCACCATGAGGTGAGTCTGCACACACCTCCACTGCCATGACATTGTGTCCGGCCTCAGGCCAAAAGCATTGGATCTGCCTGACCTCTGAAACCTTGAACCAAAACAAACCTTTCTCCTTTAAAACTATTTCTGACAGGCATTTGTCACAGTGATGAGAAACCTAATCATCAGAGGCCTAAAAAACAAATAATCCTCACTCTTCTTATTAGACACACTGTCCAGATGAAATGGGTGGCTGTAGGGGGGCTCCCCAAGCAGTGTCTTTGGCCAGTGTCCCCAACATAATTAGAGGGGTGTTTTAATTTTAGAATTAAACTTACAACCCAACAGCCCCACCCCCAAACCAAGGTCCCTAAAGCATGCACCTGTGAGCCTTTAAACCAAACATCAGCTAGAAAGAGGTTTACCAGACAGAAGGCCCTGATGGGCAAGATGAGGCAAGTCTGTCTAGTATCTGTAGCATCATTAGATACGTCTAATGCAGACTGAGAATTTGGACCCCCAAAATGTTCACAGCGTTCCCAAACCCAAAACTTTTCAAGTACCAAGATGACACTACCAGCACATGGTTCCTGCACATGACCTTTGTGATAGGTTATAGTCAAAATGAAAGTACACTATCTCAGGCCATGTGTGTAAGGTGAATATGAAATATGAATGAACTCTGTTGGGATTAAAGCTTTATTACTAAGATCCTTCATTCTTCATATGTAAAAAATATTCCAATACCTGAAAACAAAACAAAACAACAACAAAAAAACCCCAAATTTGAAATACTGTTTGTTCTACACAACTTGGAGAAAGGATACTCTGCATGTAATGACAATCATTGAGAATGGAGCTTTGACAGATCTCCATCCAATTCTACTCAGTAGTATTGGGAACAGTGTCTGGTATTTCTGGGGGCAGAGCAAGGGGCCTGGGCCAGCCCAAGTGCCACTTGCTTTCTCTTCTTACCACACAGCCATTTTCCTTGATTAAAATATTCTTTGGGTTGTAATAACAACTGATTAATTTATGAAGTTTTTTTTTCTTGAAAAGTTGAGGGTTTTTTTTTTTTACCTTTTTTGAGAGTATTATTTTTTCCCATTTTTTGTTATTGAGCTATACATTTTCCTACATCCCTCTACCCTCCTACACCCGCCCCCACCATGCTCCCAATTTACTCAGATCTTATCTTGTTCCTGTTCCTAGGCGGGTCCATGTGTGTCTCTCTTAGGGTCCTCTTTGTAACCTAGGTTCTTTGGGGTTGTAGCCCGTAGGCTGGTTGTCCCTTGATTTATGTCTAATATCCACTTAAAAGTGAGTACATATTATATTTGTCTCTCTAGTCTGGGTTACCTCACTAGGATGGCTTTTTCTAGTTCAGTACATTTGCCTGAAAATTTCAAGATGTCATTTTTTTTTTAAAAAATCACTGAGTAGTACTCCATTGTATAAATGGACCACATTTTTCTTAACCATTCTAAAGTTGAGAGGCTAGGTTTAATCCAGGTTCTGGCTATTACAAATAATCCTGCTCTGAACATAGTTGAGCAAGTATCCTTGTGGCTTGAGTGTGCATCTTTTGGTTATATACCCGAGTGGCATTGTTGGATTTTGAGATAGATTGATTCCTAATTTTCTGAGAAACTACCATACTGATTTCCAAAGTGGCTGTACAAATTTACATTCCCACCAGCAATGGAGGAGTATTACCCTTACTCCACATCCTCTCCAGCATAAGCTATCATCAGTTTTTGATCTTGACCATTCTGACAGGTTTAGTTTTCTATTTGCTGTAATAAAACACCATGGTCAAGGTAACCTATCAACCACAAGGCAGACAGAGGGCACTGAGAATGGTCTGAGTCTTTTGAAACCTCAAAATCCACCCCCCACATGGCACTTCCTCCAACAAGGCCACTTATAATTCTTCCCAAACAATGTCACCAACTGTTCAAACACATGAGCCAATAGGGGCCACTCTCACTTAAACACTAAAGCAAACTTTCAGACATTTTTGTCTCCCCTTTCCCCCCTCATGTCATCCCACAGTTCTTTATCTTGTTGAGCAGACCATTTAACATTATTAAATATTTTTTGAGAATTGCATAGGTGATACCATATTTACATCATTTACATATCATCCTCTCCCCATCTGACTCCTGCTGTGCTCCAACTCCTTTTAGAGTTCATAACCTCTTCTTTAATTATTACTGTCTGTGAGGTCTATTTAGTATTACTTGCATGTACATGTGTTTAAGGCTGACTAACTGGGACCTATCAGGAGACTCAACCTTGGAGAAGATTGATTATCCTTCTCTCAGCAGCCCTTAATTGCCTGTAGTTCTTTACTTAACAGTGGGGTCTTGTGAGATTCCCCCGTCCACATCAGCACGTCAGCTGGCACTGCTAGAGTGCAGATCTTGTTGAGACGATCATATTGTTGAGATTTTGTGGCATGGGTATAGTTTCCTTGTCACGTGTAGGAGATACTATAGCAAATGTCCTGGTCCTCTGGCTCTTACACTCTGCCTGCACCCTCTTTGACAATATTCCCCAAGTTTTAGATGTAGGGGTTGTGTTGTACCAGTTAGGGCTGTGGACTTCTGGAATAGTCTCTGTCTATTGTGAAAAGAAGCTTCTTTGGTGAGTAAGCACTACATTATCTGTTCAAGTGTAAGCCTTAGAATGTAGCTGGAAATTATACCAGGGACTATAGAGATTTACTCAGTGGTTAGAAGCACTGATTATTCTACCAGAGGGACACTGGTTCAATTCCCAGCACCCAATTGTCAGTTAACAACCATCTGTAACTGTAGCTCCAGGGAGTCTGGTGCCCTCTTCTGCCTCTGTGGGTACCAGGCATGCCTGTGTACACAGACATATATGCAAGCAAAACACACATTCACATAAATACTTTTCTTTACAAAGACATTATACTGGTTTAAGAAAGTGATAATAGTAGGTTCTCCTTATCTAGTAGGGTCAATGACTTCACAATGAAGCTGGCTGGGTTTAAGTATCAGGTTTGAATTCCTCTCTACTGAGTGGCCCTGATATCCAAGTGTATGCCTTATATCTTGTGGGGCATTTTTGTCTTGTTTTGGAGAGAAGTTTCTCTGTGAAGCTTCAGAGCCTGTCCTGGAACTTGCTCTGTTGGCCAGGCTGGCCTCAATCTTAGAGATCCACCTGCCTCTGCCTCCCAAGTGCTGGGTTTAAAGGCGTGCACCACCACTGCCTGGCTTTGTGGAGATATCTTGTCATGCTGCTCATTGTTGTGTTTTGTAAGTATCACAGCTGGGTAGGACTATTGCTTGCTTTTCTCCCTTGCATAGCATAGGGAGAAGAGTTTGCATAGCAACTGTGCATACTCTTGTGCATACTCAGGGAAGGGGCTTCTGAGTCAGTTTCGGTTGGAGATTCATCCAAGTACTGTTTCCAAAATGTGTGTGGTGTCTTCAGCAGTGGGATCTCCCCTTCAAGTTTTGGAAGATAACAAAGGGCAATGGCAATACCCTATATTGTTTTGGGTTTGTTCTAGATATCCCCTAACCAACAAATTGAAGGGAGAATTTGCACTAAGGTTTGTGTTAGATAGTCTATGATTCTTGGGGAAAGAATTGTCACCTTAAGTGGCATAATTCCATCCAAACACTCTCTATCCATCCACCCATCCATCCATCCACCCATCCATTCATCCAGTCTATCATCTAATATGTGTACACACATATGTATTTTTAAGTTAACATAAAACAATGCTTCCCCAAGACTTTTACAAGTGCCCTTAATGTTACTTATCCCTCTTCCCTCTTTCCCCTTGTACTGGCCTCCCTCACCAGGTCCCAGCTAAATTCTTCTTGCTCCCTTGTCTTAGTTAGGGTTTCTATTGCTGTGAAGAGACACTGTGACCATGACAATTCTTATAAAGGAAAACATTTAATTGAGATGGTGGTTTACAGTTTCAGAGGTTCAGTCCATTATCATGGTGGGACATGGTGGCATGCAGGTAGACATGGTGCTGGAGAGGCAGCTAAGAGTTCTATATCTTACAAGATATAGAATACAGGCAAGATACAGGCAACAGGAAGTAGACTGAGACACTGGGCAGTACTTTGAGCATAGGAGACCTCAAAGCCTACCTCCACAGTGATACACTTCTTCCAACAAGACCACATCTACTTCAACAAAGCCACACCTCCTAATAATGCCACTCTCTATGAGCCTATAGGAGCCAATTGCATTCAAACGACCACACCCCTTTTCCCATTTCTTCCCTCCAGCTACTCTGCTCTTTAGAGCTCTTCCATATTCTGAGTATGGTACTGGGAATTGAACCTAGGGACTGATGCTTATTCTTAAACAGATTTTAAAAGTCTAACATTTAAAGTTTTAGCATGAGCTGGACATGGTGGCACACACCTTTAATCCCAGCACTCAGGAGGCAGAGGCAGGTGGATCTGAGTTTGAGACCAGCCTAGTCTACACAGTAAGCTCCATTGTAGCCAGGGCTATGTAGACAGAATCAGTGTTATAAACATAGATAAATAAAAATTTTTAAACGTAGCATGCTTAATGTCTTTAAGATCTTTTATCTTCAAATTTACAGACTGACATTTAGTAAATAAAAATGTTTTTATTAGTTGGTTAAAGGAAAGAAAAACAATTTTTCAGGGATGGTGTTTGGCACCACCTGCTGAATAGTTTGGGTATGTTTCCCTGTGTATAAACTGAGTTTGAGGAACTACTGTCAAGGTTATTTTCATCTGAGTTCAGCTTCAGGATGGCCTGTGATAGAGGAAATTTGATTGTGAATCTATGATCACTTAAGATGGGGCTTGTCCTGGGCAACTTCCTTTCAATATGAGTTTGTCAACCGTTGGATGTTTCAGGTGGGGTTTCTCAGCCAAGTCTCTGTTGCCTCCCCACAGCCCAGTCTCAGCTGCAGCTTGCATATCTACCTCAGCTGCTGTGTAAGCAGGCTGCACACCTGGCAGGCCCTTTCTGTATCATCTTCACGTCTGACTAGTTAAGTAAACAAAACTTCCCCTGTCCCCAGGACTGAGGACACTCTTTCACAGACAGTTCCGGCTAATATGATGCTTGGGTCTTCACGTTGCCAGGAGGGTGACTCCACTCTCTCATCTTTAAACCAAGGGAGGAGTTATAGAAATATACGTCTTTGAAATTTGGGTAGTAAGCAGTGAACAAAGCCTGGGGTCCTGCAAATACTCCTGACCCTCCCAAATTATCACAGCAGCTCAGGTGTTTCCTCTGAGATTATTGTGTTGTTCCCCCACCACAGCTCAAGGCTGTCAAGTGTTCCCTCCACACCTGCTTACAGCAGGATGTACTTTATTCCTGTGCCCTAAGGCCACACCGGCTTCTCCTTTTTTCTTTATCATGTGCTTTTTCTTTCCTTCTGAGACAGGGTCTTACTATGTTATTCTGGCTGGCCTAGAATTCCTCATATAAAATAAGTTGTCCTTGAACTCACTGAGATCCACCTGCCTCTAGAATACTAAGATTAATGACATGCACCACCATATCAGTTTAACACCCCCCCCCCCGCAGTGTATGAGTTTCTTGATTGCATGTACCTGTACACATACATGCTGTGTAATGCCCTAAGGCCAGAGGAAGGCATCTAATCCTTTGGGAATAGAGTTATGGACAACTGTGAGCTGTCGTGGGTGCTGGAAAAACCCAGGTCCTCTTCAAAAACAGAGCCATTTCTTCCGCCCACAGATAACTTTGACTGTAATTTTCTGAAGGGCTGGAACTCAGTTGTGGTCATGGTACCTGAACTTAATGGCAGCACAGCTGTGGGGCCATTTTAGCCCTTGGCACTCATCCCTCTGCAGATGTGCTAAAGCACATGCTTCATGTATACTGTCCTGTTTCATAAACTCTTCATTTTTATGCTAAAGCTGGCACCATTCTGTAAGAGGTGGACAGGGCCAGTTCACTCACTATTGTCTGGTGCTGACATTTCGCTTGTCTCTAGGTTTTGTGTATGTGCAGAAACCTTACTCTGTATTTTGAAACATGTTTGAAAACATTAAAAGAATAGATGTTATTCAAAGGTCTTAAACTTTGCTGGATTTTTCACAAAGACTGAGTTAATGATGTCATCATGATGTCTCACTTCATTAGACTGAGCGATGCCTGGTCTTTCTCACACAAACACACGTATGAATACATAGAAATACACACGGGTGTACAAACTTAAGTTAACTTTATTTAAACATTTCCTTGTTTTGTTGTGCTCTATCACAATTGAGGCTGAACATTTTTCTGACTTTTTGCTGTACTTCCCTTTTAAAGAATTCCATGCCTTGCCATCTCCTAGAGTCTGCATTTTCTGCAGATTTTCATGAGGTAGCACTAACAGATAATCTCAGAAAACAATCTCCAAATGTCAGAAAGCAATTTATTAAAAAAAAAAACAAATATTAAGGCACAAAAATACAATTTGTTTTCAAACAAAAGTCCTTTAAATTGCTGTGTTCTACATTCAAAAGAATTTTCTTCCAAATAATAATTTAATCTTTTTAAATAGAGAATATATTTTAACCTCTAAATTCCCCCCCCCACAAAGAATGTTCTCCTAGATCTAAAGAAGCTTAATACAGTATCAAGTTCCTGTTCTATAATGTACACTTCCTTAGAAATCTAATTTTGTCATTCATATACATCTGTATGTTCACAATTTTGAATATTACACTTCCTCTGTAGATGTAAGGCTAGGTGTTTGGTATTGCTTACTGCATGCTGTCAATCACAAACAGACACGAGTATCAGAATGGGAGACAAAACCTAGCATGGTCTCTCTCAGCTTCAGGCATAGACAGCTAGGTCAACAGCTCCAAATCAACTCTGTATGTACACATTAAGTCTAATCTTGACCTTATAGTAGTCTAAACATGATGTACCATAATCCAGACAGAAAGGTGGCACTTTCCACAGGATAAAAAAAAAAAAGTTAAAAAAAAAATACAAAAGCAAATAGTTCAGGAAAAGCATGGGGGCATCCTACCAACTCCCAAGCTGACAATTTCCAACTCTTGTTTCTTATTGAAATATAATAACTACCCCAGAAGGCACATATTTAAATATTAACCTAATTCAAATAATGAAAAATGTCTCAAGCAAACTTCAAAGATCATCAAAATCTAGCATGAACTGTATAACAAGAAGTCTGAGCACCAAACTGGAGCCTTCTCCTCAGACCTCTCAACTAACCGGGAGGTCCAGCCAACAGCATCCTGAACAAACGGAGCTGGAATGTCCCAGTGTTGTCAGAGATTCGGGGCAGATGAGGAAGGAGACTGAGGAGCTACATGGCAGCCCTGAATGACCTCCCAGTCCTTGCAAGCTACACTGACTGTGTAGGGACAACACGCTGGGGCTAAGAAGGCCCCCCAAGAAATACTCAACTCAGGTCACTTAACATTAGCACATGACACAATTATCACTAAAAGCAGCAGACACCACACACAGCCATCCAAAACATTTCTAGGGATGTTAAAATGAACCGCCACTAGCTCTGGATGGAAACAAAAGTGTTCATTTCAGCCTGGGGCTATGCCAGAGGCAGCATCATTTATCGTTCCTGTTTTTTTTTTTTTTTTTTTTTTTTTGTTTTTTTTTTTTTTTTTTAAAGAAACACTACTGAGTTGGTATCAAAAGCATTTCTCTGGCCATCAACTCCCCAGACACACTCTGCACAATGTGTGGTTCCTGCTGGCTGTAAGCAGAAATACTCAACTGCAGGCAATGTGAGTGTGGTGAGCTGCCTCATTCTGTGAGGCCAGGGCATCAAATACAGCAAATACATCATCAGTCAGCCTGGGCTACAGCGAAACCCTGCAACCCACACCCCTCAAGGGGCGTCCTCAAACAACTGGCTAGAAGGGGAACTATGTCAAAGCCAAAATGGACAAGCACACAGGGAAGCACAGTGGGCAGCAGCCATCCCTGTGGTGGAAACTGACAGGAGTGGACCCACCATGGTTGAACTGGCCACTCTCCCCCCGGGAAGCGCCAGCAAACAGCGGGACTGTGAGCCAGCCTTTCTCCACCAGGTCTGCCAACACTGCTGTTCCCGTGTTCACCATGGAAAAACATTCTCAAGGGATAAACTACAGAAACAGACCTCTAGCAACCCCTTTAATATGAGTACACAGGAAATAAACTCAGAAAGTAGGCTTCTGAAAGATAGGTTTGTTTTGTGGCATCACAGTGGAAATCACTGCATGTTGTGGTTAAGCGTTCCTGGTCAGATTTCCATGTTTCCTCAATTATTACGAGTTGTTCTAATTCACAAGGCCAGGAGTCCTCCAGAGGAAAGCCCCAAGACCCTAAATGTTGTCAGCCTGTTATCTTTGGTCACAAAAGTAGCATTCACATTTTCATAACACTACATTCAGATGCCTTTCAAGTCTACAACATTCTATATTTAAAAATAATAGACACAAACTGTCAATCATACATTATAAACATAATTTAACAAAACAAGCTGTAAAGTATGGTGGAGGGAGGGCTGGTAAGTTGATGCATGGTATAGTTAGATGTTTTCATTATGGAATGGCAATCACCAAGAATGTGTAACCAATCTGATACTGTGCAAGTCCCCACAAGGGTCACAAGGAATGCTGCACCAAGGGGCTGGGAAGAAAGTGCTTTAGGGGAGCCATATGGCCAGGGGTCACAGCAGAATTAGCAGCAGCAAATATACCCGTGGCCTGCAAGTCTGTGGACATACGTGTCTCATTGTGCACTTGTGTTCCCCTGAGTTCAGACTCCATGGTGTGAAGTGCGTGGTGGTATTTACAAATAAGAGCTTTGTGTACACCAGCAGAGGGAACAGGGTTAAACATATGAACATGCTCATGTTCCAATATGAAGTCACCTCAGTATAAAAACTCGAATAAAATCACCACTAGAAAAGACGAACACTGCTGTGGAGCATTCAGGAGAAGCATGTTATCTCAAAGCGGAGAGGGGAAAGAGTGTTCATAGATTCTTTTGTTTTTTTTACTTTTGTTGTTTGTGTGGTTGTTTTGAGACAGGGTCTCACTACATAGCTCTCTCTGGTTGTCCTGGAACTATGTAGACCAG